>NC_134687.1:653739736-655126992 GCF_050947455.1 Rhinoderma darwinii
ATACTCTGATGTACTCCGCACAGATTACATATACCCTGATGTACTCCTCATAAATTACATATACCCTGATGTACTCCTCACATATTACATATACCCTGATGTACTCCTCACATATTACATATACCCTGATGTACTCCTCACAGATTACATATACCCTGATGTGCTCCTCACATATTACATATATCCTGATGTACTCCTCACAGATTACATATACCCTGATGTACTCCTCACATATTACATATACCCCTGATGTACTCCTCACAGATTACATATACCCTGATGTACTCCTTACATATTACATATACCCTGATGTACTCCGCACAGATTACATATACCCTGATGTACTCCTCACAGATTACATATACCCTGATGTACTCCTCACAGATTACATATACCCTGATGTACTCCTCACATATTACATATATCCTGATGTACTCCTCACATATTACATATACCCCGATGTACTCCGCACAGATTACATATACCCTGATGTACTCCGCACAGATTACATATACCCTGATGTACTCCTCACATATTAAATATATCCTGATGTACTCCTCACATATTACATATACCCTGATGTACTCCGCACAGATTACATATACCCTGATGTACTCCTCACAGCTTACATATATCCTGATGTACTCCTCACATATTACATATACCCTGATGTACTCCTCACAGCTTACATATATCCTGATGTACTCCTCACATATTACATATACCCTGATGTACTCCTCACATATTACATATACCCTGATGTACTCCTCATAGATTACATATACCCTGATGTACTCCTCACATATTACATATACCCTGATGTACTCCTCACATATTACATATACCCTGATGTACTCCTCACAGATTACATAAATCCTGATGTACTCCTCACATATTACATATACCCTGATGTACTCCTCATATATTACATATATCCTGATGTACTCCTCACATATTACATATACCCTGATGTACTCCTCACATATTACATATACCCTGATGTACTCCTCACAGATTACATATACCCTGATGTACTCCTCACAGATTACATATACCCTGATGTACTCCTCACATATTACATATATCCTGATGTACTCCTCACATATTACATATACCCTGATGTACTCCTCACATATTACATATACCCTGATGTACTCCTCACAGCTTACATATATCCTGATGTACTCCTCACATATTACATATACCCTGATGTACTCCTCACATATTACATATACACTGATGTACTCCTCATAGATTACATATACACTGATGTACTCCTCACATCTTACATATACCCTGATGTACTCCTCACATATTACATATACCCTGATGTACTCCTCACAGATTACATAAATCCTGATGTACTCCTCACATATTACATATACCCTGATGTACTCCTCATATATTACATATATCCTGATGTACTCCTCACATATTACATATACCCTGATGTACTCCTCACATATTACATATACCCTGATGTACTCCTCACATATTACATATACCCTGATTGTACTCCTCACAGATTACATATACCCTGATGTACTCCTCACATATTACATATACCCTGATGTACTCCTCACATATTACATATATCCTGATGTACTCCTCACATATTACATATACCCTGATGTACTCCTCACAGATTACTTATCCCTGATGTACTCCTCACATATTACATATACCCTGATGTACTCCTCACATATTACATATACCCTGATGTACTCCTCACATATTACATATACCCTGATGTACTCCTTACATATTACATATACCCTGATGTACTCCTCACAGATTACATATACCCTGATGTATTCCTCACAGATTACATATACCCTGATGTACTCTTCACATATTACATATACTCTGATGTACTCCGCACAGATTACATATACCCTGATGTACTCCTCATAAATTACATATACCCTGATGTACTCCTCACATATTACATATACCCTGATGTACTCCTCACATATTACATATACCCTGATGTACTCCTCACAGATTACATATACCCTGATGTGCTCCTCACATATTACATATATCCTGATGTACTCCTCACAGATTACATATACCCTGATGTACTCCTCACATATTACATATACCCTGATGTACTCCTCACAGATTACATATACCCTGATGTACTCCTTACATGTTACATATACCCTGATGTACTCCGCACAGATTACATATACCCTGATGTACTCCTCACAGATTACATATACCCTGATGTACTCCTCACAGATTACATATACCCTGATGTACTCCTCACATATTACATATATCCTTGATGTACTCCTCACATATTACATATACCCTGATGTACTCCGCACAGATTACATATACCCTGATGTACTCCGCACAGATTACATATACCCTGATGTACTCCTCACATATTACATATATCCTGATGTACTCCTCACATATTACATATACCCTGATGTACTCCGCACAGATTACATATACCCTGATGTACTCCTCACAGCTTACATATATCCTGATGTACTCCTCACATATTACATATACCCTGATGTACTCCTCACAGCTTACATATATCCTGATGTACTCCTCACATATTACATATACCCTGATGTACTCCTCACATATTACATATACCCTGATGTACTCCTCACAGATTACATATACCCTGATGTACTCCTCACATATTACATATACCCTGATGTACTCCTCACATATTACATATACCCTGATGTACTCCTCACAGATTACATAAATCCTGATGTACTCCTCACATATTACATATACCCTGATGTACTCCTCATATATTACATATATCCTGATGTACTCCTCACATATTACATATACCCTGATGTACTCCTCACATATTACATATACCCTGATGTACTCCTCACATATTACATATACCCTGATTGTACTCCTCACAGATTACATATACCCTGATGTACTCCTCACATATTACATATACCCTGATGTACTCCTAACATATTACATATACCCTGATGTACTCCTCACATATTACATATACCCTGATGTACTCCTCACATATTACATATACCCTGATGTACTCCTCACAGATTACATATACCCTGATGTGCTCCTCACATATTACATATATCCTGATGTACTCCTCACAGATTACATATACCCTGATGTACTCCTCACATATTACATATACCCTGATGTACTCCTCACAGATTACATATACCCTGATGTACTCCTTACATATTACATATACCCTGATGTACTCCGCACAGATTACATATACCCTGATGTACTCCTCACAGATTACATATACCCTGATGTACTCCTCACAGATTACATATACCCTGATGTACTCCTCACATATTACATATATCCTGATGTACTCCTCACATATTACATATACCCTGATGTTCTCCGCACAGATTACATATACCCTGATGTACTCCGCACAGATTACATATACCCTGATGTACTCCTCACATATTACATATATCCTGATGTACTCCTCACATATTACATATACCCTGATGTACTCCGCACAGATTACATATACCCTGATGTACTCCTCACATCTTACATATACCCTGATGTACTGCTCACATATTACATATACCCTGATGTACTCCTCACATATTACATATACCCTGATGTACTCCTCACATATTACATATATCCTGATGTACTCCTTACATATTACATATACCCTGATGTACTCCTCACATATTATATATACCCTGATGTACTCCTCACATATTACATATATCATGATGTACTCCTCACATATTACATATACCCTGATGTACTCCTCACATATTACATATACCCTGATGTACTCCTCACATATTACATATACCCTGATGTACTCCTCACATATTACATATACACTGATGTACTACAATCAGATTACATATATCCTGATGTACTCCTCACAGATTACATATACCCTGATGTACTTCTCACATATTACATATATCCTGATGTACTCCTCACATATTACATATACCCTGATGTACTCCTCACATATTACATATAACCTGATGTACTCCTCACATATTACATATATCCTGATGTACTCCTCACAGATTACATAAATCCTGATGTACTTCTTACATATTACATATATCCTGATGTACTCCTCACATATTACATATACCCTGATGTACTCCTCACAGATTACATATACCCTGATGTATTCCTCACATATTACATATATCCTGATGTACTCCTCACAGATAACATATACCCTGATGTACTCCTTACATATTACATATATCCTGATGTACTCCTCACATATTACATGTACCCTGATGTACTCCTCACATATTACATATACCCTGATGTACTCCTCACATATTACATATACCCTGATGTACTCCTCACATATTACATATACCCTGATGTACTCCTCACATATTACATATACCCTGATGTACTCCTCGCATATTACATATACCCTGATGTACTCCTCACATATTACATATCCCCTGATGTACTCCTCCCATATTACATATACCCTGATGTACTCCTCACATATTACATATACCCTGATGTACTCCTCACAGATTACATATACCCTGATGTACTCCTCACAGATTACATATACCCTGATGTATTCCTCACATATTACATATATCCTGATGTACTCCTCACAGATTACATATACCCTGATGTACTCCTCACAGATTACATATACCCTGATGTACTCCTCACATATTACATATACCCTGATGTACTCCTCACATATTACATATACCCTGATGTACTCCTCACATATTACATATATCCTGATGTACTCCTCACATATTACATATACCCTGATGTACTCCTCACAGATTACATATACCCTGATGTACTCCTCACATATTACATATACCCTGATGTACTCCTCACATATTACATATATCCTGATGTACTCCTCACATATTACATATACCCTGATGTACTCCTCACAGATTACATATACCCTGATGTACTCCTCACATATTACATATATCCTGATGTACTCCTCACATATTACATATACCCTGATGTACTCCTCACATACTACATATACCCTGATGTACTCCTCACATATTACATATACCCTGATGTACTCCTCACATATTACATATACCCTGATGTACTCCTCACATATTACATATACCCTGATGTACTCCTCACAGATTACATATACCCTGATGTATTCCTCACAGATTACATATACCCTGATGTACTCTTCACATATTACATATACTCTGATGTACTCCGCACAGATTACATATACCCTGATGTACTCCTCATAAATTACATATACCCTGATGTACTCCTCACATATTACATATACCCTGATGTACTCCTCACATATTACATATACCCTGATGTACTCCTCACAGATTACATATACCCTGATGTGCTCCTCACATATTACATATATCCTGATGTACTCCTCACAGATTACATATACCCTGATGTACTCCTCACATATTACATATACCCTGATGTACTCCTCACAGATTACATATACCCTGATGTACTCCTTACATATTACATATACCCTGATGTACTCCGCACAGATTACATATACCCTGATGTACTCCTCACAGATTACATATACCCTGATGTACTCCTCACATATTACATATATCCTGATGTACTCCTCACATATTACATATACCCCGATGTACTCCGCACAGATTACATATACCCTGATGTACTCCGCACAGATTACATATACCCTGATGTACTCCTCACATATTAAATATATCCTGATGTACTCCTCACATATTACATATACCCTGATGTACTCCGCACAGATTACATATACCCTGATGTACTCCTCACAGCTTACATATATCCTGATGTACTCCTCACATATTACATATACCCTGATGTACTCCTCACAGCTTACATATATCCTGATGTACTCCTCACATATTACATATACCCTGATGTACTCCTCACATATTACATATACCCTGATGTACTCCTCATAGATTACATATACCCTGATGTACTCCTCACATATTACATATACCCTGATGTACTCCTCACATATTACATATACCCTGATGTACTCCTCACAGATTACATAAATCCTGATGTACTCCTCACATATTACATATACCCTGATGTACTCCTCATATATTACATATATCCTGATGTACTCCTCACATATTACATATACCCTGATGTACTCCTCACATATTACATATACCCTGATGTACTCCTCACATATTACATATACCCTGATTGTACTCCTCACAGATTACATATACCCTGATGTACTCCTCACATATTACATATACCCTGATGTACTCCTAACATATTACATATACCCTGATGTACTCCTCACATATTACATATACCCTGATGTACTCCTCACATATTACATATACCCTGATGTACTCCTCACAGATTACATATACCCTGATGTGCTCCTCACATATTACATATATCCTGATGTACTCCTCACAGATTACATATACCCTGATGTACTCCTCACATATTACATATACCCTGATGTACTCCTCACAGATTACATATACCCTGATGTACTCCTTACATATTACATATACCCTGATGTACTCCGCACAGATTACATATACCCTGATGTACTCCTCACAGATTACATATACCCTGATGTACTCCTCACAGATTACATATACCCTGATGTACTCCTCACATATTACATATATCCTGATGTACTCCTCACATATTACATATACCCTGATGTACTCCGCACAGATTACATATACCCTGATGTACTCCGCACAGATTACATATACCCTGATGTACTCCTCACATATTACATATATCCTGATGTACTCCTCACATATTACATATACCCTGATGTACTCCGCACAGATTACATATACCCTGATGTACTCCTCACATATTACATATATCCTGATGTACTCCTCACATATTACATATACCCTGATGTACTCCGCACAGATTACATATACCCTGATGTACTCCTCACATCTTACATATACCCTGATGTACTCCTCACATATTACATATACCCTGATGTACTCCTCACATATTACATATACCCTGATGTACTCCTCACATATTACATATATCCTGATGTACTCCTTACATATTACATATACCCTGATGTACTCCTCACATATTATATATACCCTGATGTACTCCTCACATATTACATATATCATGATGTACTCCTCACATATTACATATACCCTAATGTACTCCTCACATATTACATATATCCTGATGTACTCCTTACATATTACATATACCCTGATGTACTCCTCCCAGATTACATATACCCTGATGTACTCCTCACATATTACATATATCATGATGTACTCCTCACATATTACATATACCCTGATGTACTCCTCACATATTACATATACCCTGATGTACTCCTCACATACTACATATACCCTGATGTACTCCTCACATATTACATATACCCTGATGTACTCCTCACATATTACATATACCCTGATGTACTCCTTACATATTACATATACCCTGATGTACTCCTCACAGATTACATATACCCTGATGTATTCCTCACAGATTACATATACCCTGATGTACTCTTCACATATTACATATACTCTGATGTACTCCGCACAGATTACATATACCCTGATGTACTCCTCATAAATTACATATACCCTGATGTACTCCTCACATATTACATATACCCTGATGTACTCCTCACATATTACATATACCCTGATGTACTCCTCACAGATTACATATACCCTGATGTGCTCCTCACATATTACATATATCCTGATGTACTCCTCACAGATTACATATACCCTGATGTACTCCTCACATATTACATATACCCTGATGTACTCCTCACAGATTACATATACCCTGATGTACTCCTTACATATTACATATACCCTGATGTACTCCGCACAGATTACATATACCCTGATGTACTCCTCACAGATTACATATACCCTGATGTACTCCTCACAGATTACATATACCCTGATGTACTCCTCACATATTACATATATCCTGATGTACTCCTCACATATTACATATACCCTGATGTACTCCGCACAGATTACATATACCCTGATGTACTCCGCACAGATTACATATACCCTGATGTACTCCTCACATATTACATATATCCTGATGTACTCCTCACATATTACATATACCCTGATGTACTCCGCACAGATTACATATACCCTGATGTACTCCTCACAGCTTACATATATCCTGATGTACTCCTCACATATTACATATACCCTGATGTACTCCTCACAGCTTACATATATCCTGATGTACTCCTCACATATTACATATACCCTGATGTACTCCTCACATATTACATATACCCTGATGTACTCCTCACAGATTACATATACCCTGATGTACTCCTCACATATTACATATACCCTGATGTACTCCTCACATATTACATATACCCTGATGTACTCCTCACAGATTACATAAATCCTGATGTACTCCTCACATATTACATATACCCTGATGTACTCCGCACAGATTACATATACCCTGATGTACTCCTCACATATTACATATACCCTGATGTACTCCTCACAGATTACATATATCCTGATGTACTCCTCACATATTACATATACCCTGATGTACTCCTCACATATTACATATACCCTGATGTACTCCTCACATATTACATATACCCTGATTGTACTCCTCACAGATTACATATACCCTGATGTACTCCTCACATATTACATATACCCTGATGTACTCCTAACATATTACATATACCCTGATGTACTCCTCACATATTACATATACCCTGATGTACTCCTCACATATTACATATACCCTGATGTACTCCTCACAGATTACATATACCCTGATGTGCTCCTCACATATTACATATATCCTGATGTACTCCTCACAGATTACATATACCCTGATGTACTCCTCACATATTACATATACCCTGATGTACTCCTCACAGATTACATATACCCTGATGTACTCCTTACATATTACATATACCCTGATGTACTCCGCACAGATTACATATACCCTGATGTACTCCTCACAGATTACATATACCCTGATGTACTCCTCACAGATTACATATACCCTGATGTACTCCTCACATATTACATATATCCTGATGTACTCCTCACATATTACATATACCCTGATGTTCTCCGCACAGATTACATATACCCTGATGTACTCCGCACAGATTACATATACCCTGATGTACTCCTCACATATTACATATATCCTGATGTACTCCTCACATATTACATATACCCTGATGTACTCCGCACAGATTACATATACCCTGATGTACTCCTCACATCTTACATATACCCTGATGTACTGCTCACATATTACATATACCCTGATGTACTCCTCACATATTACATATACCCTGATGTACTCCTCACATATTACATATATCCTGATGTACTCCTTACATATTACATATACCCTGATGTACTCCTCACATATTATATATACCCTGATGTACTCCTCACATATTACATATATCATGATGTACTCCTCACATATTACATATACCCTGATGTACTCCTCACATATTACATATACCCTGATGTACTCCTCACATATTACATATACCCTGATGTACTCCTCACATATTACATATACACTGATGTACTACAATCAGATTACATATATCCTGATGTACTCCTCACATATTACATATACTCTGATGTACTCCTCACAGATTACATATACCCTGATGTACTTCTCACATATTACATATATCCTGATGTACTCCTCACATATTACATATACCCTGATGTACTCCTCACATATTACATATAACCTGATGTACTCCTCACATATTACATATATCCTGATGTACTCCTCACAGATTACATAAATCCTGATGTACTTCTTACATATTACATATATCCTGATGTACTCCTCACATATTACATATACCCTGATGTACTCCTCACAGATTACATATACCCTGATGTATTCCTCACATATTACATATATCCTGATGTACTCCTCACAGATAACATATACCCTGATGTACTCCTTACATATTACATATATCCTGATGTACTCCTCACATATTACATGTACCCTGATGTACTCCTCACATATTACATATACCCTGATGTACTCCTCACATATTACATATACCCTGATGTACTCCTCACATATTACATATACCCTGATGTACTCCTCATATATTACATATACCCTGATGTACTCCTCGCATATTACATATACCCTGATGTACTCCTCACATATTACATATCCCCTGATGTACTCCTCCCATATTACATATACCCTGATGTACTCCTCACATATTACATATACCCTGATGTACTCCTCACAGATTACATATACCCTGATGTACTCCTCACAGATTACATATACCCTGATGTATTCCTCACATATTACATATATCCTGATGTACTCCTCACAGATTACATATACCCTGATGTACTCCTCACAGATTACATATACCCTGATGTACTCCTCACAGATTACATATACCCTGATGTACTCCTCACATATTACATATACCCTGATGTACTCCTCACAGATTACATATACCCTGATGTACTCCTCACATATTACATATACCCGGATGTACTCCTCACAGATTACATATATCCTGATGTACTCCTCACACATTACATATATCCTGATGTACTCCTCACAGATTACATATATCCTGATGTACTCCCCACAGATTACATATATCCTGATGTACTCCTCACATATTACATATATCCTGATGTACTCCTCACATATTACATATACCCTGATGTACTCCTCACATATTACATATACCCTGATGTACTCCTCACAGATTACATATACCCTGATGTACTCCTCACATATTACATATAACCGGATGAACTCCTCACAGATTACATATATCCTGATGTACTCCTCACACATTACATATATCCTGATGTACTCCTCACAGATTACATATACCCTGATGTACTCCTCACATATTACATATCCCCTGATGTACTCCTCCCATATTACATATACCCTGATGTACTCCTCACATATTACATATACCCTGATGTACTCCTCACAGATTACATATACCCTGATGTACTCCTCACAGATTACATATACCCTGATGTATTCCTCACATATTACATATATCCTGATGTACTCCTCACAGATTACATATACCCTGATGTACTCCTCACAGATTACATATACCCTGATGTACTCCTCACAGATTACATATACCCTGATGTACTCCTCACATATTACATATACCCTGATGTACTCCTCACAGATTACATATACCCTGATGTACTCCTCACATATTACATATACCCGGATGTACTCCTCACAGATTACATATATCCTGATGTACTCCTCACACATTACATATATCCTGATGTACTCCTCACAGATTACATATATCCTGATGTACTCCCCACAGATTACATATATCCTGATGTACTCCTCACATATTACATATATCCTGATGTACTCCTCACATATTACATATACCCTGATGTACTCCTCACATATTACATATACCCTGATGTACTCCTCACAGATTACATATACCCTGATGTACTCCTCACATATTACATATAACCGGATGAACTCCTCACAGATTACATATATCCTGATGTACTCCTCACACATTACATATATCCTGATGTACTCCTCACATATTACATATATCCTGATGTACTCCTCACATATTACATATATCCTGATGTACTCCTCACATATTACATATACCCTGATGTACTCCTCACATATTACATATACCCTGATGTACTCCTCACATATTACATATACCCTGATGTACTCCTCACAGATTACATATACCCTGATGTACTCCTCACAGATTACATATACCCTGATGTACTCCTCACAGATTACATATACCCTGATGTACTCCTCACATATTACATATACCCGGATGTACTTCTCACAGATTACATATATCCTGATGTACTCCTCACAGATTACATATATCCTGATGTACTCCTCACATATTACATATATCCTGATGTACTCCTCACAGATTACATATATCCTGATGTACTCCTCACAGATTACATAATTCCTGATGTACTCCTCACATATTACATATATCCTGATGTACTCCTCACATATTACATATATCCTGATGTACTCCTCACAGATTACATATACCCTGATGTACTCCTCACATATTACATATATCCTGATGTACTCCTCACATATTACATATACCCTGATGTACTCCTCACATATTACATATAACCTGATGTACTCCTCACAGATTACATATATCCTGATGTACTCCTCACATATTACATATACCCTGATGTACTCCTCACACATTACATATATCCTGATGTACTCCTCACATATTACATATATCCTGATGTACTCCTCACATATTACATATACCCTGATGTACTCCTCACAGATTACATATATCCTGATGTACTCCTCACATATTACATATACCCTGATGTACTCCTCACAGATTACATATACCCTGATGTACTCCTCACATATTACATATATCCTGATGTACTCCTCACATATTACATATACACTGATCTACTCCTCACATATTACATATACCCTGATGTACTCCTCACATATTACATATACCCTGATGTACTCCTCACAGATTACATATACCCTGATGTACTCCTCACAGATTACATATACCCTGATGTACTCCTCACATATTACATATACCCGGATGTACTCCTCACAGATTACATATATCCTGATGTACTCCTCACACATTACATATACCATGATGTACTCCTCACATATTACATATACCCTGATGTACTCCTCACATATTACATATATCCTGATGTACTCCTCACATATTACATATATCCTGATGTACTCCTCACATATTACATATATCCTGATGTACTCCTCACATATTACATATATCCTGATGTACTCCTCACAGATTACATATACCCTGATGTACTCCTCACATATTACATATACCCTGATGTACTCCTTACATATTACATATACCCTGATGTACTCCTCACATATTACATATACCCTGGTGTACTCCTCACAGATTACATATACCCTGATGTACTCCTCACATATTACATATACCCTGATGTACTCCTCACATATTACATATACCCTGATGTACTCCTCACATATTACATATACCCTGATGTACTCCTCACATATTACATATACCCTGATGTACTCCGCACATATTACATATACCCTGATGTACTCCTCACAGATTACATATATCCTGATGTACTCCTCACATATTACATATACCCTGATGTACTCCTCACATATTACATATACCCTGATGTACTCCTCACAGATTACATATACCCTGATGTACTCCTCACATATTACATATACCCTGATGTACTCCTCACAGATTACATATACCCTGATGTACTCCTCACATATTACATATACCCTGATGTACTCCGCACATATTACATATACCCTGATGTACTCCTCACAGATTACATATATCCTGATGTACTCCTCACATATTACATATACCCTGATGTACTCCTCACAGATTACATATATCCTGATGTACTCCTCACATCTTACATATACCCTGATGTACTCCTCACATATTACATATATCCTGATGTACTCCTCACATATTACATATACCCTGATGTACTCCTCACATATTACATATACCCTGATGTACTCCTCACAGATTACATATACCCTGATGTACTCCTCACATCTTACATATACCCTGATGTACTCCTCACATATTACATATACCCTGATGTACTCCTCACATATTACATATACCCTGATGTACTCCTTACATATTACATATACCCTGATGTACTCCTCACAGATTACATATACCCTGATGTACTCTTTACATATTACATATACCCTGATGCACTCCTCACAGATTACATATACCCTGATGTACTCCTCACATATTACATATATCCTGATGTACTCCTCACATATTACATATACCCTGATGTACTCCTCACATATTACATATACCCTGATGTACTCCTCACAGATGACATATACCCTGATGTACTCCTCACATATTACATATATCCTGATGTACTCCTCACAGATTACATATACCCTGATGTACTCCTCACATATTACATATACCCTGATGTACTCCTCACATATTACATATTCCCTGATGTACTCCTCACATATTACATATACCCTGATGTACTCCTCACATATTACATATACCCTGATGTACTCCGCACAGATTACATATACCCTGATGTACTCCTCACATATTACATGTACCCTGATGTACTCCTCACATATTACATATACCCTGATGTACTCCTCACATCTTACATATACCCTGATGTACTCCTCACATATTACATATACCCTGATGTACTCCTCACATATTACATATACCCTGATGTACTCCTCACATATTACATATACCCTGATGTACTCCTCACAGATTACATATATCCTGATGTACTCCTCACATCTTACATATACCCTGATGTACTCCTCACATATTACATATATCCTGATGTACTCCTCACATATTACACATACCCTGATGTACTCCTCACATATTACATATATCCTGATGTACTCCTCACATATTACATATACCCTGATGTACTCCTCACATATTACATATATCCTGATGTACTCCTCACATATTACATATACCCTGATGTACTCCTCACATATTACATATATCCTGATGTACTCCTCACATATTACATATACCCTGATGTACTGCTCACATATTACATATACCCTGATGTACTCCTCACAGATTACATATACCCTGATGTACTCCTCACATCTTACATATACCCTGATGTACTCCTCACATATTACATATACCCTGATGTACTCCTCACATATTACATATACCCTGATGTACTCCTTACATATTACATATACCCTGATGTACTCCTCACAGATTACATATACCCTGATGTACTCTTTACATATTACATATACCCTGATGCACTCCTCACAGATTACATATACCCTGATGTACTCCTCACATATTACATATATCCTGATGTACTCCTCACATATTACATATACCCTGATGTTCTCCGCACAGATTACATATACCCTGATGTACTCCGCACAGATTACATATACCCTGATGTACTCCTCACATATTACATATATCCTGATGTACTCCTCA
This sequence comes from Rhinoderma darwinii, assembly GCF_050947455.1. Classification (NCBI taxonomy): domain Eukaryota; kingdom Metazoa; phylum Chordata; class Amphibia; order Anura; family Rhinodermatidae; genus Rhinoderma; species Rhinoderma darwinii. The sequence continues at coordinate 653,754,822 of NC_134687.1, forward strand.
CATATTACATATACCCTGATGTACTCCGCACAGATTACATATACCCTGATGTACTCCTCACATCTTACATATACCCTGATGTACTGCTCACATATTACATATACCCTGATGTACTCCTCACATATTACATATACCCTGATGTACTCCTCACATATTACATATATCCTGATGTACTCCTTACATATTACATATACCCTGATGTACTCCTCACATATTATATATACCCTGATGTACTCCTCACATATTACATATATCATGATGTACTCCTCACATATTACATATACCCTGATGTACTCCTCACATATTACATATACCCTGATGTACTCCTCACATATTACATATACCCTGATGTACTCCGCACAGTTTACATATATCCTGATGTACTCCTCACATATTACATATATCCTGATGTACTCCTCACATATTACATATACCCTGATGTACTCCTCACATATTACATATATCCTGATGTACTCCTCACATATTACATATACACTGATGTACTACAATCAGATTACATATATCCTGATGTACTCCTCACAGATTACATATACCCTGATGTACTTCTCACATATTACATATATCCTGATGTACTCCTCACATATTACATATACCCTGATGTACTCCTCACATATTACATATAACCTGATGTACTCCTCACATATTACATATATCCTGATGTACTCCTCACAGATTACATATACCCTGATGTACTCCTCACAGATTACATATACCCTGATGTACTCCTCACAGATTACATATACCCTGATGTACTCCTCACATATTACATATACCCTGATGTACTCCTCACAGATTACATATACCCTGATGTACTCCTCACATATTACATATACCCGGATGTACTCCTCACAGATTACATATATCCTGATGTACTCCTCACACATTACATATATCCTGATGTACTCCTCACAGATTACATATATCCTGATGTACTCCCCACAGATTACATATATCCTGATGTACTCCTCACATATTACATATATCCTGATGTACTCCTCACATATTACATATACCCTGATGTACTCCTCACATATTACATATACCCTGATGTACTCCTCACAGATTACATATACCCTGATGTACTCCTCACATATTACATATAACCGGATGAACTCCTCACAGATTACATATATCCTGATGTACTCCTCACACATTACATATATCCTGATGTACTCCTCACATATTACATATATCCTGATGTACTCCTCACATATTACATATATCCTGATGTACTCCTCACATATTACATATACCCTGATGTACTCCTCACATATTACATATACCCTGATGTACTCCTCACATATTACATATACCCTGATGTACTCCTCACAGATTACATATACCCTGATGTACTCCTCACAGATTACATATACCCTGATGTACTCCTCACAGATTACATATACCCTGATGTACTCCTCACATATTACATATACCCGGATGTACTTCTCACAGATTACATATATCCTGATGTACTCCTCACAGATTACATATATCCTGATGTACTCCTCACATATTACATATATCCTGATGTACTCCTCACAGATTACATATATCCTGATGTACTCCTCACAGATTACATAATTCCTGATGTACTCCTCACATATTACATATATCCTGATGTACTCCTCACATATTACATATATCCTGATGTACTCCTCACAGATTACATATACCCTGATGTACTCCTCACATATTACATATATCCTGATGTACTCCTCACATATTACATATACCCTGATGTACTCCTCACATATTACATATAACCTGATGTACTCCTCACAGATTACATATATCCTGATGTACTCCTCACATATTACATATACCCTGATGTACTCCTCACACATTACATATATCCTGATGTACTCCTCACATATTACATATATCCTGATGTACTCCTCACATATTACATATACCCTGATGTACTCCTCACAGATTACATATATCCTGATGTACTCCTCACATATTACATATACCCTGATGTACTCCTCACAGATTACATATACCCTGATGTACTCCTCACATATTACATATATCCTGATGTACTCCTCACATATTACATATACACTGATCTACTCCTCACATATTACATATACCCTGATGTACTCCTCACATATTACATATACCCTGATGTACTCCTCACAGATTACATATACCCTGATGTACTCCTCACAGATTACATATACCCTGATGTACTCCTCACATATTACATATACCCGGATGTACTCCTCACAGATTACATATATCCTGATGTACTCCTCACACATTACATATACCATGATGTACTCCTCACATATTACATATACCCTGATGTACTCCTCACATATTACATATATCCTGATGTACTCCTCACATATTACATATATCCTGATGTACTCCTCACATATTACATATATCCTGATGTACTCCTCACATATTACATATATCCTGATGTACTCCTCACAGATTACATATACCCTGATGTACTCCTCACATATTACATATACCCTGATGTACTCCTTACATATTACATATACCCTGATGTACTCCTCACATATTACATATACCCTGGTGTACTCCTCACAGATTACATATACCCTGATGTACTCCTCACATATTACATATACCCTGATGTACTCCTCACATATTACATATACCCTGATGTACTCCTCACATATTACATATACCCTGATGTACTCCTCACATATTACATATACCCTGATGTACTCCGCACATATTACATATACCCTGATGTACTCCTCACAGATTACATATATCCTGATGTACTCCTCACATATTACATATACCCTGATGTACTCCTCACATATTACATATACCCTGATGTACTCCTCACAGATTACATATACCCTGATGTACTCCTCACATATTACATATACCCTGATGTACTCCTCACAGATTACATATACCCTGATGTACTCCTCACATATTACATATACCCTGATGTACTCCGCACATATTACATATACCCTGATGTACTCCTCACAGATTACATATATCCTGATGTACTCCTCACATATTACATATACCCTGATGTACTCCTCACAGATTACATATATCCTGATGTACTCCTCACATCTTACATATACCCTGATGTACTCCTCACATATTACATATATCCTGATGTACTCCTCACATATTACATATACCCTGATGTACTCCTCACATATTACATATACCCTGATGTACTCCTCACAGATTACATATACCCTGATGTACTCCTCACATCTTACATATACCCTGATGTACTCCTCACATATTACATATACCCTGATGTACTCCTCACATATTACATATACCCTGATGTACTCCTTACATATTACATATACCCTGATGTACTCCTCACAGATTACATATACCCTGATGTACTCTTTACATATTACATATACCCTGATGCACTCCTCACAGATTACATATACCCTGATGTACTCCTCACATATTACATATATCCTGATGTACTCCTCACATATTACATATACCCTGATGTACTCCTCACATATTACATATACCCTGATGTACTCCTCACAGATGACATATACCCTGATGTACTCCTCACATATTACATATATCCTGATGTACTCCTCACAGATTACATATACCCTGATGTACTCCTCACATATTACATATACCCTGATGTACTCCTCACATATTACATATTCCCTGATGTACTCCTCACATATTACATATACCCTGATGTACTCCTCACATATTACATATACCCTGATGTACTCCGCACAGATTACATATACCCTGATGTACTCCTCACATATTACATGTACCCTGATGTACTCCTCACATATTACATATACCCTGATGTACTCCTCACATCTTACATATACCCTGATGTACTCCTCACATATTACATATACCCTGATGTACTCCTCACATATTACATATACCCTGATGTACTCCTCACATATTACATATACCCTGATGTACTCCTCACAGATTACATATATCCTGATGTACTCCTCACATCTTACATATACCCTGATGTACTCCTCACATATTACATATATCCTGATGTACTCCTCACATATTACACATACCCTGATGTACTCCTCACATATTACATATATCCTGATGTACTCCTCACATATTACATATACCCTGATGTACTCCTCACATATTACATATATCCTGATGTACTCCTCACATATTACATATACCCTGATGTACTCCTCACATATTACATATATCCTGATGTACTCCTCACATATTACATATACCCTGATGTACTGCTCACATATTACATATACCCTGATGTACTCCTCACAGATTACATATACCCTGATGTACTCCTCACATCTTACATATACCCTGATGTACTCCTCACATATTACATATACCCTGATGTACTCCTCACATATTACATATACCCTGATGTACTCCTTACATATTACATATACCCTGATGTACTCCTCACAGATTACATATACCCTGATGTACTCTTTACATATTACATATACCCTGATGCACTCCTCACAGATTACATATACCCTGATGTACTCCTCACATATTACATATATCCTGATGTACTCCTCACATATTACATATACCCTGATGTTCTCCGCACAGATTACATATACCCTGATGTACTCCGCACAGATTACATATACCCTGATGTACTCCTCACATATTACATATATCCTGATGTACTCCTCACATATTACATATACCCTGATGTACTCCGCACAGATTACATATACCCTGATGTACTCCTCACATCTTACATATACCCTGATGTACTGCTCACATATTACATATACCCTGATGTACTCCTCACATATTACATATACCCTGATGTACTCCTCACATATTACATATATCCTGATGTACTCCTTACATATTACATATACCCTGATGTACTCCTCACATATTATATATACCCTGATGTACTCCTCACATATTACATATATCATGATGTACTCCTCACATATTACATATACCCTGATGTACTCCTCACATATTACATATACCCTGATGTACTCCTCACATATTACATATACCCTGATGTACTCCGCACAGTTTACATATATCCTGATGTACTCCTCACATATTACATATATCCTGATGTACTCCTCACATATTACATATACCCTGATGTACTCCTCACATATTACATATATCCTGATGTACTCCTCACATATTACATATACACTGATGTACTACAATCAGATTACATATATCCTGATGTACTCCTCACAGATTACATATACCCTGATGTACTTCTCACATATTACATATATCCTGATGTACTCCTCACATATTACATATACCCTGATGTACTCCTCACATATTACATATAACCTGATGTACTCCTCACATATTACATATATCCTGATGTACTCCTCACAGATTACATAAATCCTGATGTACTTCTTACATATTACATATATCCTGATGTACTCCTCACATATTACATATACCCTGATGTACTCCTCACAGATTACATATACCCTGATGTATTCCTCACATATTACATATATCCTGATGTACTCCTCACAGATAACATATACCCTGATGTACTCCTTACTTATTACATATATCCTGATGTACTCCTCACATATTACATGTACCCTGATGTACTCCTCACATATTACATATACCCTGATGTACTCCTCACATATTACATATACCCTGATGTACTCCTCACATATTACATATACCCTGATGTACTCCTCATATATTACATATACCCTGATGTACTCCTCGCATATTACATATACCCTGATGTACTCCTCACATATTACATATCCCCTGATGTACTCCTCCCATATTACATATACCCTGATGTACTCCTCACATATTACATATACCCTGATGTACTCCTCACAGATTACATATACCCTGATGTACTCCTCACAGATTACATATACCCTGATGTATTCCTCACATATTACATATATCCTGATGTACTCCTCACAGATTACATATACCCTGATGTACTCCTCACAGATTACATATACCCTGATGTACTCCTCACAGATTACATATACCCTGATGTACTCCTCACATATTACATATACCCTGATGTACTCCTCACAGATTACATATACCCTGATGTACTCCTCACATATTACATATACCCGGATGTACTCCTCACAGATTACATATATCCTGATGTACTCCTCACACATTACATATATCCTGATGTACTCCTCACAGATTACATATATCCTGATGTACTCCCCACAGATTACATATATCCTGATGTACTCCTCACATATTACATATATCCTGATGTACTCCTCACATATTGCATATACCCTGATGTACTCCTCACATATTACATATATCCTGATGTACTCCTTACATATTACATATACCCTGATGTACTCCTCACATATTACATATACCCTGATGTACTCCTCACATATTACATATATCCTGATGTACTCCTCACATATTACATATATCCTGATGTACTCCTCACATATTACATATACCCTGATGTACTCCTCGCATATTACATATACCCTGATGTACTCCTCACATATTACATATCCCCTGATGTACTCCTCACATATTACATATACCCTGATGTACTCCTCACATATTACATATACCCTGATGTACTCCTCACAGATTACATATACCCTGATGTACTCCTCCCAGATTACATATACCCTGATGTATTCCTCACATATTACATATATCCTGATGTACTCCTCACAGATTACATATACCCTGATGTACTCCTCACATATTACATATACCCTGATGTACTCCTCACAGATTACATATACCCTGATGTACTCCTCACATATTACATATAACCGGATGAACTCCTCACAGATTACATATATCCTGATGTACTCCTCACACATTACATATATCCTGATGTACTCCTCACATATTACATATATCCTGATGTACTCCTCACATATTACATATATCCTGATGTACTCCTCACATATTACATATACCCTGATGTACTCCTCACATATTACATATACCCTGATGTACTCCTCACATATTACATATACCCTGATGTACTCCTCACAGATTACATATACCCTGATGTACTCCTCACAGATTACATATACCCTGATGTACTCCTCACAGATTACATATACCCTGATGTACTCCTCACATATTACATATACCCGGATGTACTTCTCACAGATTACATATATCCTGATGTACTCCTCACAGATTACATATATCCTGATGTACTCCTCACATATTACATATATCCTGATGTACTCCTCACAGATTACATATATCCTGATGTACTCCTCACAGATTACATAATTCCTGATGTACTCCTCACATATTACATATATCCTGATGTACTCCTCACATATTACATATATCCTGATGTACTCCTCACAGATTACATATACCCTGATGTACTCCTCACATATTACATATATCCTGATGTACTCCTCACATATTACATATACCCTGATGTACTCCTCACATATTACATATAACCTGATGTACTCCTCACAGATTACATATATCCTGATGTACTCCTCACATATTACATATACCCTGATGTACTCCTCACACATTACATATATCCTGATGTACTCCTCACATATTACATATATCCTGATGTACTCCTCACATATTACATATACCCTGATGTACTCCTCACAGATTACATATATCCTGATGTACTCCTCACATATTACATATACCCTGATGTACTCCTCACAGATTACATATACCCTGATGTACTCCTCACATATTACATATATCCTGATGTACTCCTCACATATTACATATACACTGATCTACTCCTCACATATTACATATACCCTGATGTACTCCTCACATATTACATATACCCTGATGTACTCCTCACAGATTACATATACCCTGATGTACTCCTCACAGATTACATATACCCTGATGTACTCCTCACATATTACATATACCCGGATGTACTCCTCACAGATTACATATATCCTGATGTACTCCTCACACATTACATATACCATGATGTACTCCTCACATATTACATATACCCTGATGTACTCCTCACATATTACATATATCCTGATGTACTCCTCACATATTACATATATCCTGATGTACTCCTCACATATTACATATATCCTGATGTACTCCTCACATATTACATATATCCTGATGTACTCCTCACAGATTACATATACCCTGATGTACTCCTCACATATTACATATACCCTGATGTACTCCTTACATATTACATATACCCTGATGTACTCCTCACATATTACATATACCCTGGTGTACTCCTCACAGATTACATATACCCTGATGTACTCCTCACATATTACATATACCCTGATGTACTCCTCACATATTACATATACCCTGATGTACTCCTCACATATTACATATACCCTGATGTACTCCTCACATATTACATATACCCTGATGTACTCCGCACATATTACATATACCCTGATGTACTCCTCACAGATTACATATATCCTGATGTACTCCTCACATATTACATATACCCTGATGTACTCCTCACATATTACATATACCCTGATGTACTCCTCACAGATTACATATACCCTGATGTACTCCTCACATATTACATATACCCTGATGTACTCCTCACAGATTACATATACCCTGATGTACTCCTCACATATTACATATACCCTGATGTACTCCGCACATATTACATATACCCTGATGTACTCCGCACATATTACATATACCCTGATGTACTCCTCACAGATTACATATATCCTGATGTACTCCTCACATATTACATATACCCTGATGTACTCCTCACAGATTACATATATCCTGATGTACTCCTCACATCTTACATATACCCTGATGTACTCCTCACATATTACATATATCCTGATGTACTCCTCACATATTACATATACCCTGATGTACTCCTCACATATTACATATACCCTGATGTACTCCTCACAGATTACATATACCCTGATGTACTCCTCACATCTTACATATACCCTGATGTACTCCTCACATATTACATATACCCTGATGTACTCCTCACATATTACATATACCCTGATGTACTCCTTACATATTACATATACCCTGATGTACTCCTCACAGATTACATATACCCTGATGTACTCTTTACATATTACATATACCCTGATGCACTCCTCACAGATTACATATACCCTGATGTACTCCTCACATATTACATATATCCTGATGTACTCCTCACATATTACATATACCCTGATGTACTCCTCACATATTACATATACCCTGATGTACTCCTCACAGATGACATATACCCTGATGTACTCCTCACATATTACATATATCCTGATGTACTCCTCACAGATTACATATACCCTGATGTACTCCTCACATATTACATATACCCTGATGTACTCCTCACATATTACATATTCCCTGATGTACTCCTCACATATTACATATACCCTGATGTACTCCTCACATATTACATATACCCTGATGTACTCCGCACAGATTACATATACCCTGATGTACTCCTCACATATTACATGTACCCTGATGTACTCCTCACATATTACATATACCCTGATGTACTCCTCACATCTTACATATACCCTGATGTACTCCTCACATATTACATATACCCTGATGTACTCCTCACATATTACATATACCCTGATGTACTCCTCACATATTACATATACCCTGATGTACTCCTCACAGATTACATATATCCTGATGTACTCCTCACATCTTACATATACCCTGATGTACTCCTCACATATTACATATATCCTGATGTACTCCTCACATATTACACATACCCTGATGTACTCCTCACATATTACATATATCCTGATGTACTCCTCACATATTACATATACCCTGATGTACTCCTCACATATTACATATATCCTGATGTACTCCTCACATATTACATATACCCTGATGTACTCCTCACATATTACATATATCCTGATGTACTCCTCACATATTACATATACCCTGATGTACTGCTCACATATTACATATACCCTGATGTACTCCTCACAGATTACATATACCCTGATGTACTCCTCACATCTTACATATACCCTGATGTACTCCTCACATATTACATATACCCTGATGTACTCCTCACATATTACATATACCCTGATGTACTCCTTACATATTACATATACCCTGATGTACTCCTCACAGATTACATATACCCTGATGTACTCTTTACATATTACATATACCCTGATGCACTCCTCACAGATTACATATACCCTGATGTACTCCTCACATATTACATATATCCTGATGTACTCCTCACATATTACATATACCCTGATGTACTCCTCACATGTTATATATACCCTGATGTACTCCGCACAGATTACATATACCCTGATGTACTCCTCACATATTACATATATCCTGATGTACTCCTCACAGTTTACTTATACCCTGATGTACTCCACACATATTACATATACTCTGATGTACTCCTCACATATTACATATATCCTGATTTACTCCTCACATATTACATATACCCTGATGTACTCCTCACATATTACATATATCCTGATGTACTCCTCACAGATTACATATACCCTGATGTACTCCTCACAGATTACATATACCCTGATGTACTCCTCACATATTACATATATCCAGATGTACTCCACACAGTTTACATATATCCTGAAGTACTTCTCACAGATTACATATACCCTGATGTACTCCTCACAGATTACATATACCCTGATGTACTCCTCAGATATTACATGTATCCTGATGTACTCCTCAGATTTTACTTGTATACTGATTTACTCCACACAGATTACATATATCCTGATGTATTCCTCACAAATTACATATACCCTGATGTACTCCACACAGATTACATATACCCTGATGTATTCCTCACAGATTACATATACCCTGATGTACTCCTCACATTTTACATATACCCTGATGTACTCCGCACATATTACATATACCCTGATGTACTCCTCACATATTACATATTCCCTGATATACTCCTCACAGATTAAATATACCCTGATGTACTCCTCACATCTTACATATGCCCTGATGTACTCCTCACATATTACATATATCCTGATGTACTCCTCACATATTACATATACCCTGATGTACTCCTCACAGATTACATATACCCTGATGTACTCCTCACATATTACATATACACTGATGTACTCCTCACATATTACATATATCCTGATGTACTCCTCACAGATTACATATATCCTGATGTACTCCTCACATATTACATATACCCTGATGTACTCCTCACATATTACATATACCCTGATGTACTCCTCACATGTTATATATACCCTGATGTACTCCTCACATATTACATATATCCTGATGTACTCCTCACAGTTTACTTATACCCTCATGTACTCCACACATATTACATATATCCTGATGTACTCCGCACAGATTACATATACCCTGATGTACTCCTCACATATTACATATACCCTGATGTACTCCTCACATATTACATATACCCTGATGTACTCCTCACATATTACATATACCCTGATGTACTCCGCACATATTACATATACCCTGATGTTCTCCTCACAGATTACATATACCCTGATGTACTCCTCACATATTACATATACCCTGATGTACTCCTCACAGATTGCATATATCCTGATGTACTCCTCACATATTACATATACCCTGATGTACTCCTCACATATTACATATACCCTGATGTACTCCGCACATATTACATATACCCTGATGTACTCCTCACATATTACATATATCCTGATGTACTACTCACATATTACATATACCCTGATGTACTCCTCACAGATTACATATACCCTGATGTACTCCTCACACATTACATATACCCTGATGTACTCCTTACATATTACATATACCCTGATGTACTCCTCACACATTACATATACCCTGATGTACTCCTCACATATTACATATATCCTGATGTACTCCGCACAGATTACATATACCCTGATGTACTCCTCACATATTACATATACCCGGATGTACTCCTCACAGATTACATATACCCTGATGTACTCCTCACATATTACCTATATCCTGATGTACTCCGCACACATTACATGTACCCTGATGTACTCCACACAGTTTACATATATCCTGATGTACTCCTCACATATTACATATACCCTGATGTACTCCTCACAGATTACATATACCCGGATGTACTCCTCACATATTACATATACCCGGATGTACTCTGCACATATTACATATACCCTGATGTACTCCTCACAGATTACATATATCCTGATGTACTCCTCACATATTACATATACCCTGATGTACTTCACACAGATTACATATACCCTGATGTACTTCACACAGATTACATATACCCGAATGTACTCCACACAGTTTACATATAGCCTGATGTACTTCACACAGATTACATATACCCTGATGTACTTTACACAGATTACATATACCCTGATGTACTCCTCACATATTACATATACCCTGATGTACTCCACACAGTTTACATATATCCTGATGTACTCCTCGCAGATTACATATACCCTGATGTACTCCACACAGTTTACATATACCCTGATGTACTCCCCACATATTACATATATCCTGATGTACTCCTCACATATTACATATATCCTGATTTACTCCTCACATATTACATATACCCTGATGTACTTCTCACATATTACATATACCCTGATGTACTCCTCACAGATTACATATACCCTGATGTACTCTTTACAGATTACATATGCCCTGATGTACTCCTCACATATTACATATACCCTGATGTACTCCTCACATATTACATATATCCTGATGTACTCCACACAGATTGCTTATATCCTGATGTACTCCTCACATATTACATATACCCTGATGTACTCCTCACATATTACATATATCCTGATGTGCTCCTCACATATTACATATACCCTGATGTACTCCTCACATATTACATATATCCTGATGTACTCCTCACATATTACATATACCCTGATGTACTCCTCACATATTTCATATACCCTGATGTACTCCTCACATATTACATATACACTGATGTACTCCTCACAGTTTACATATATCCTGATGTACTCCTCACAGATTACATATACCCTGATGTACTCCTCACATATTACATATACCCTGATGTACGCCGCACAGATTACATATATCCTGATGTACTCCTCACAGATTACATATACCCTGATGTACTCGTCACATATTACATATACCCTGATGTACTCCTCACACATTACATATACCCTGATGTACTCCTTACATATTACATATACCCTGATGTACTCCTCACACATTACATATACCCTGATGTACTCCTCACATATTACATATATCCTGATGTACTCCGCACAGATTACATATACCCTGATGTACTCCTCACATATTACATATACCCGGATGTACTCCTCACAGATTACATATACCCTGATGTACTCCTCACATATTACCTATATCCTGATGTACTCCGCACACATTACATGTACCCTGATGTACTCCACACAGTTTACATATATCCTGATGTACTCCTCACATATTACATATACCCTGATGTACTCCTCACAGATTACATATACCCGGATGTACTCCTCACATATTACATATACCCGGATGTACTCTGCACATATTACATATACCCTGATGTACTCCTCACAGATTACATATATCCTGATGTACTCCTCACATATTACATATACCCTGATGTACTTCACACAGATTACATATACCCTGATGTACTTCACACAGATTACATATACCCGAATGTACTCCACACAGTTTACATATAGCCTGATGTACTTCACACAGATTACATATACCCTGATGTACTTTACACAGATTACATATACCCTGATGTACTCCTCACATATTACATATACCCTGATGTACTCCACACAGTTTACATATATCCTGATGTACTCCTCGCAGATTACATATACCCTGATGTACTCCACACAGTTTACATATACCCTGATGTACTCCCCACATATTACATATATCCTGATGTACTCCTCACATATTACATATATCCTGATTTACTCCTCACATATTACATATACCCTGATGTACTTCTCACATATTACATATACCCTGATGTACTCCTCACAGATTACATATACCCTGATGTACTCTTTACAGATTACATATACCCTGATGTACTCCTCACATATTACATATACCCTGATGTACTCCTCACATATTACATATATCCTGATGTACTCCACACAGATTACATATACCCTGATGTACTCCTCACATATTACATATACCCTGATGTACTCCTCACATATTACATATACCCTGATGTACTCCTCACAGATTACATATACCCTGATGTACTCCTCACATATTACATATACCCTGATGTACTTCTCACATATTACATATACCCTGATGTACTCCTCACAGATTACATATACCCTGATGTACTCTTTACAGATTACATATACCCTGATGTACTCCTCACATATTACATATACCCTGATGTACTCCTCACATATTACATATATCCTGATGTACTCCACACAGATTGCTTATATCCTGATGTACTCCTCACATATTACATATATCCTGATGTGCTCCTCACATATTACATATACCCTGATGTACTCCTCACATATTTCATATACCCTGATGTACTCCTCACATATTACATATACACTGATGTACTCCTCACAGTTTACATATATCCTGATGTACTCCTCACAGATTACATATACCCTGATGTACTCCTCACATATTACATATACCCTGATGTACGCCGCACAGATTACATATATCCTGATGTACTCCTCACAGATTACATATACCCTGATGTACTCCTCACATATTACATATACCCTGATGTACTCCGCACAGTTTACATATATCCTGATGTACTCCTGTACTCCTCACATATTACATATACCCTGATGTACTCCTCACATATTACATATAATCTGTGAGGAGTACATCAGGATATATGTAATCTGTGAGGAGTACATCAGGGTATATGTAATCTGTGTGGCGTACATCAGGGTATATGTAATATGTGAGGAGTACATCAGGCTATATGTAATCTGTGAGGAGTACATCAGGGTATATGTAATCTGTGAGGAGTACATCAGGATATATGTAATATGTGAGGAGTACATCAGGGTATATGTAATGTGTGAGGAGTATATCAGGATATATGTAATATGTGAGGAGTACATCAGGGTATATGTAATATATGAGGAGTACATCAGGGTATATGTAATCTGTGAGGAGTACATCAGGGTATACGTAATATGTGAGGAGTACATCAGGGTATATGTAATCTGTGCGGGTACATCAGGGTATATGGAAGCTGTGAGGAGTACATCAGGATATATGTTATATATGTATAATTAGAAAAAAAAATAATATATATATATATATATATATATATATATATATATATATATATATATATATATATACATAATAGGTTTTTCCTTGTTCGGAACGGCCTTAACTATAAAAATATCAAATTATTTTTACCGCACAGTGAACACCGTAAAAAAAATTCTATAAAAAACAATGACAGAATTTCTTTTTTTTGGTCACCTTGTCTCAGAAAAAATTGAATAAAGTGGTAAAAAATTCGCAAATGCCCCAAAATGGTAGTCACAAAAACAAAAAACAAGCCCTCCCGCAGCACCGCAGCAATCTCAACTGAAAAATAAAAAAGTTATGGCTGTCAGAAAATGGCGACAGTAAAACATGATTTTCTTTTACAAAAGAGTATTTTTAGTGTGGGAAAGTAGAATAAACGATACAAATTTGGTATCGCTGTAAAATCGTATCGACCCGTAGAATGAAGATAACTTGTTGTTTATACTGCATGGTGAACACTGTAAAAAAGAAAAAAACAAAACCATGCTTGAAGTGCTGTTTTTTGGTTTCCTCGTCTCCCAAAAAATTGAATAAATAGTCATAAAAACAAAATCGCATATACCCCAAAATGGAACCAATACAAATTACAGCTCGTTCCACAAGAACCAAGCCCTCACACAGCTCCGTCAGTGGAAAAATAACACGTTATGACTCTCAGAATGTAATGATGCTAAATGACGGCTCAGACAAATTTTTTAGGACCAGTAGTTTCTCACAAAAAATTCCCCGATCATCATGTGCTAGACCTTTACAGGTGGTACCCGTAGATGTAGCGGAGATGAGGACACTTTAGGGCCTTGTGCTGCTTATAGGGCTAGCTTTGATTAAAAGACGGGTGAAAATCAGGAGCTGTTTTCCGTTGAAAACAGCTACGTATTTTCAGCCTTATTTTGTTAATCGTGTGAACATACCCTAATACTACATTACTATAACAATATTACATTACTATAATACTACATTACTATAACAATACTACATTACTATAATACTACATTACTAGAATACTACATTACTATAACAATACTACATTACTATAACAATACTACATTACTATAATACATTACTATAACAATACTACATTACTATAATAATACTACATGACTATAAAAATACTATAATACTACATTACTATAACATTACTGCTTATTTTAACAATCCAGTTTTCCACTCGAAGTGTCGCTAAATTGGCAGCGTTTGGCAGACACAAGAATGTCTAGATTGGGCAGCCCCTATTTGGATATTTCCACAGTGCCCTCTTTAGATGCTGCCTCGGGGCCCTGTGTAGATGCTGCCACGGGGCCCTGTGTAGATACTTCCCCGGGGCCCTGTGTAGATACTGCCACGGGGCCCTGTGTAGATACTGCAACACCCCTTCTCTATAGATAATGCCACAGTGCCCTCTGTAGATAGAGCCACATCTCTTAGATAATGCCACAGGGCCCTCTGTAGATAATGCCACAGGGCCCTCTGTAGATAATGCCACAGGGCCCTCTGTAGATAATGCCACAGTGCCCTCTGTAGATAATGCCACAGTGCCCTCTGTAGACATTGTCACACCCCTTCCCTATAGATAATGCCACATTGCCCTCTGTAGATAGTGCCACGCCCCCTGGATAATGCCACAGTGCCCTCTGTAGATACTGTCACACTCCTTCCCTGTAGATAATGCCACATTGCCCTCTGTAGATAGTGCCACACCCCCCCCCCCCCTAGATAATGCCACATTGCCCTCTGTAGATAATGCCAGTGTCCTCTATGGATAGTGCCACCACCCCTATAGATAGCTCCATTGGGGCCCCCTCTAGGCATGGAATCCCCAGCCAGAGTGTAACCGACACTCTGGCAGGGGATTACTCTCCTGGAGGAGCCCCTGACGTCTCTGTCCATATATAGACAGTTACGTCTGGTGGCGTCTATCAGTGTATTTGCTGGCCAGAGCGTCGGCAATGCTCTGTTCGGGGATTCCGGTCCAGGAGGAGCCACTGACCTCACCGTCTATATATGGACAGTTACGTCAGGGGCCACGTCTTTCAGTGGAGCACCCGGTCAGAACGTCCATATATCGACAGTTACGTCAGGGGCCACATCTACGCGTGGAATCCCCGGCCAGAGCGTCGGCAACACTCTGGCTGGGGGTTCCACTCCTAGAGGGACTCCCAATGGAGCTATCTATAGAGGGGGTGTAGCGCTGTTGACAGGGTGGGATGTGTGGGGTGGCACTATCTACAGGGGACTGTGTGGGGTGCTACCTACAGGGGGGTGGCACTTTCAACAGGGTGGTGTATGCGGTTCTCCTTCGAACTTCTCTTTGCTCTCCCGCTGTGAGCGGGCTGCAGATGAAAGCCTCAGGGACTCCATGAGGCCTGCGGGCTGCATGTTTGGGACCTCTGCCCTAGGGGATTTGCTGATTGTTGGATCGCTTACAGAATATACTGTAATAATTATGTATTGCAGCATGCTGTGTTTTTTTACCGGCTACTATTCAAGCCCTGCCACAGAGCACAAAGATGGCAGACCTCATTGTCAGAATGATGGAAATCCCCATATATGACCCCATTTTGAAAACTACACCCCTTAAGGTATTTGTTAAGGTGCGTTGTAAGTATTTTGACCCCACAGTTTTTTCGTAAGAATTCATGCACAGCAGGTAAAAAAAATAAAAATTACTTTTTCCACAAATGTGTTATTTTAAAGACAGATTTATTTGTAAAGCGAACACGAGAATGAAGAAACACACCCCAAAATCTATCACCCTGTTCTCTTGTGTTCAAAAATATCCCCATTGTGTCTTCAATCTGCTTACTGGACACACGACTGGGCCCAAAATGTAGGGAGCACCCTTTTGTTTTTCATACACAATTGAATGGATTCCAGGCCCCATCCCATGTTTATAGAGGCATTATGCTGCCAGAAGATAGAAACTACCAAGAAATTACTACTTTTTTAGAACTACACCCCTTAAGGTATTCATCTAGGGGTGTAGTGAGCAGGCTGAACACAAAATTTTTGAAGGACCCCAGGGCTGTCTGACCATATTTCCTGTTAGGGCATACATAGGTATGTCCTAACAACTGCCTGTGTACTATCTGTACACAGGCTAATGTACAGGCATATAGATATCTGCCAAGTACATTAAAGTTTAAAAATAAAAAAGTAAAATAAATAAAGTAATGTTAAATAAAAAAAAAACACACACACATATTACAATAAAAATGTAAATAAGTCTCAATACATAAAATATACACATATTCGTATCGTCGCAACCGTAATAACAGATTTATAGCGTCATTCATGTTTACGCTGTTGTAAAATAAAAAAACTGCTTTCCTTAACTTATTAATGTGAGGCACGAGGTATTATGCATTTTGTACCTCCATGTGCCTCACATTAATAGTAATTAACCCCATCATGTACCTCACACATTAACCCAATGTTGTCCATTATGACTGAGGAACATGATGAGGTTAATTACTATTAATGTGAGGCACGTGGAGGTTCAAAAATCATCACACTACCCGCCTCACATCAGAAAACTTTTTTTATTATTATTGTTGGCAAAAGTATAGTTTTGGTATCGAGTATCACAATACTACACGAAGTATCGGTATCGAAGTCCAAATTCTGGTATCGTGACATCCCTAGTGGGAATCCCACTCTGTTTTTCCGTACTGTCCCACAGGCCCATGTATTTGTTGGCAAAAGTATCGTTTTGGTATCGAGTATCACAATACTACACGAAGTATCGGTATCGAAGTCCAAATTCTGGTATCGTGACATTCCTAGTGGGAATCCCACTCTTTTTTTCCATACTGTCCCGCAGGCCCATGTATTTGCAGCATGGAGGGATGTTTAAAGAGCAACGCTTGTATAAAAGTTGTCTGTATAGACGTGGTACCCTTTGTGCAGGAATTTTTCCATTATGTTCCACACCATTATGTTCCAATAGTTTCTGGGCAGCCAGGGGGAAGAATTTGGTGTTCATTTATTAAGCCGATCATAGCCTGGGTCACATATTCGGGGGACTTGGGAATTATCGGTAAAATGCATTAACCGCATTAGGGCTTCATATCGGTTTCTGGACGTCACTGCTACAAAGACAGGGATAGCGTGGACAGCAGGATCGGACAGATGTTTTTTCTTTAACCAAACACATTTTGAGAGTAATTCCTAAAAAAAAATTCCATTTCAAGGACACTTGTGCAATTCCACATTCTTAAGTAAATAGAAGCAGGCTTTTGCAGAACAAATTGTCTAGCATAAGGATTAGTCTTCTGGACAATTAATTGTAGGACTGTATTATTATGGTCTCTGGTCGTTTCTCTGAGCCCTCAACTACCTTCGGTAGCTAAGAGAATGGAGCTTAAATAAAATCATTTGACACTACTTTAGGCTAAAGCGCTGCCATTAAAAATGCGGCTTCCTAGCCTAAAGCCCCTTAGTGACCGCCATGAAAAGGTGTATTGGTTGTCACTAAGGGGTTAAAGGGCCAAATGTGTTGTCAGAGGGCGGACTTCATTGCCAGACAAGGTTCTGCTTTTCAAAAAAAAAATTATCAAGATAAGTGTTAAGGATCTGCCAGGCACAGCTTCTGTATCCACGCCCATAGGTAATCAGTCTGCACCTGCTTCTATGTCTGTGAGACTGACTGACAGGACTGCCTTTGCTGAGAGTCAGCTGGTGACCTTACGTCAGGGTAAGAGACCTGTTGAGGAGTATTGCTCTGACTTTAGGAAGTGGTGCGTAGCTTCTCGGTGGAATGACCCTGCCTTAAGGTGCCAGTTTAGGTTGGGTCTGTCGAACGCCCTGAAAGACATGCTAGTTAGCTATCCCTCTTCCGACTCCCTAGACCAGGTTATGGCTTTAGCGGTACGACTTGACCGACGTCTCAGGGAATGACAACGTGAACGGAAGACTCGGAGGTACCTATGCAACTCGGGGCCTCCGTGTCCCCCCAACAACGTAGAGAGTTCCGCAGGAAGAATGGTCTCTGCTTCTATTGTGGGGATGCCAAGCATCAAGTAAACACCTGTCCTAGGCGTAAGAATAAGCAGCCGGAAAACTTCCGCGCCTAAGTGATCATCGGGGAGGTCACTTGGGCGCACAGGTATTTCCCGTAAATATGAAACGTAATAAAATCTTGCTTCCCTTTCAGGTCTCTTTTGGTGGTAGGTCTGCTACCGGCAGTGCCTTCGTGGATTCAGGGTCGTCTGCTAATATCATGTCTGTGGAATTTGCTATGTCTCTAGCTATGCCTTTGATTGATTTGCCTAAACCTGTCCCGGTAGTGGGTATCGACTCCACTCCTCTTGCTAATGGTTATTTTACACAGCATACCCCTGTTTTTGAACTCCTTGTTGGCTCCATGCATTTGAAGCAGTGCTTAGTACTGTTGATGCAGGGATTATCGTCCGATTTGGTTTTAGGCCTTCCCTGGTTGCAGTTGCATAATCCCACGTTTGACTGGAATACTGGGGATCTTACCAAATGGAGTAATGAATGCTTGACGTCATGTTTTTCTGTTAATTCTATTTCTCACCCTGAGGAGGTGAACACGCTACCTGAGTTTGTTCAGGACTTCGCTGATGTTTTCTCTAAGGAGGCCTCCGAAGTGTTATCTCCTCATAGAGAATACGATTGCGCTATCGATTTGATACCAGGAGCTAAGCTCCCTAAGGGTAGGATATTTAATCTCTCTTGTCCCGAACGTGAAGCCATGAGAGAGTATATCCAGGAATGCCTGGCCAAGGGTTACATTCGCCCCTCTACTTCTCCGGTAGGTGCTGGCTTCTTCTTCGTAGGGAAGAAGGATGGTGGTCTTAGGCCATGCATTGACAACTTGAATAAGGTCACTGTAAGGAACCAGTATCCCCTTCCTTTGATTCCTGATCTCTTTAATCAGGTTCAGGGGGCCCAATGGTTCTCTAAGTTTGATCTACGGGGGGCGTATAACCTTATCCGCATCAAAGAGGGGGATGAGTTGAAGACTGCGTTTAACACGCCCGAAGGTCATTTCGAATACCTCGTCATGCCCTTTGGGTTGTGTAATGCTCCCGCGGTCTTCCAGAATTTCATAAATGAGATTTTAAGAGATTACCTGGGGGTATTTCTTGTAGTGTACCTTGATGACATACTTGTGTTTTCCAAGGACTGGTCCTCCCACATTGAGCATGTCAGGAAGGTGCTCCAGGTACTTCGGGAAAACAAACTGTTTGCGAAGACCGAAAAATGTGTGTTTGGGGTGCAGGAAATACCATTTTTGGGTCAAATCCTCACTCCTCATGAATTCCGCATGGACCCCGCCAAGGTCCAGGCTGTGGCGGAATGGGTCCAACCTGCCTCCCTGAAGGCGTTACAGTGCTTCTTGGGGTTCGCTAATTTTTACAGGAGATTTATTGCTAACTTCTCGGTCATCGCTAAGCCTCTTACGGACCTCACTCGCAAGGGTGCTGATCTCCTCCGCTGGCCTCCTGAGGCTGTCCAGGCTTTTGAGGTCCTTAAGAAGTGCTTTATCTCGGCCCCGGTGTTGGTTCAGCCCAACCAAATGGAGCCATTTATCGTGGAGGTTAACGCGTCCGAGGTGGGAGTGGGGGCTGTCTTGTCCCAGGGTACCAGGTCCCTCACCCATCTCCGTCCCTGTGCCTACTTCTCCAGGAAGTTTTCGCCCACTGAGGGTAACTATAATATTGGCAACCGCGAACTCTTAGCCATTAAATGGGCATTTGAAGAGTGGTGCCACTTCCTGGAGGGGGCTAGGCACCAGGTAACGGTCCTTACCGACCACAAGAATCTGGTTTTCCTAGAATCTGCCCAGAGGCTAAACCCGAGACAAGCTCGATGGGCGTTATTTTTTACCAGATTCAATTTTTTGGTTACCTATAGGGCTGGGTCTAAAAATATTAAGGCTGATGCACTGTCGCGTAGCTTCATGGCCAGCCCTCCTTCGGAGGAAGATCCTGCTTGTATTTTGCCTCCAGGTATAATCATTTCCTCTATTGATTCTGATTTAGTCTCTGAAATTGCTGCTGATCAAGGTTCAGCTCCCGGGAACCTTCCTGAGAACAAGCTGTTTGTTCCCCTGCAATTCCGGCTAAGAGTACTTAGGGAAAATCATGACTCCGCACTATCTGGTCATCCAGGCATCCTGGGTACCAAGCACCTCATTGCCAGAAACTATTGGTGGCCTGGGTTGCCTAAAGATGTTAAGGCCTACGTCGCCGCTTGTGAGGTTTGTGCTAGGTCCAAGACTCCCAGGTCCTGACCAGCGGGCTTACTATGTTCTTTGCCCATTCCCCAGAGACCTTGGACCCATATTTCCATGGATTTTATCACCGATTTGCCTCCATCTCAAGGCAAGTCGGTGGTGTGGGTTGTAGTAGACCGCTTCAGTAAGATGTGCCACTTTGTGCCCCTCAAAAAACTACCCAATGCTAAGACGTTAGCTACCTTGTTTGTCAAACACATCCTGCGTCTCCATGGGGTCCCTGTCAATATTGTTTCTGACAGAGGGGTACAGTTTGTTTCTTTGTTTTGGAGAGACTTC
The DNA here is from genome assembly GCF_050947455.1 of Rhinoderma darwinii. NCBI lineage: Eukaryota > Metazoa > Chordata > Amphibia > Anura > Rhinodermatidae > Rhinoderma > Rhinoderma darwinii. Next base: position 653,777,752 of record NC_134687.1, read on the forward strand.
TGTAAAAAGTTGGAGATTTATCTGTCCTTCTCCTCTGCCTTCCATCCTGAAACTAATGGCCAAACCGAGAGGACTAATCAGTCTCTAGAACAATATTTAAGGTGTTTTATCTTTGACTGTCAATATGATTGGGTCTCATTCATTCCCCTCGCCGAATTTTCCCTTAATAACCGGGTCAGTAACTCGTCAGGGGTCTCCCCCTTTTTCTGTAATTTTGGGTTTAATCCACGGTTCTCCTCCGTTTCACCTGGTAGTTCCAACAATCCCGAGGTAGAGGTCGTTCATCGGGAACTGTGCACAGTCTGGGCCCAGGTTCAGAAGAACCTAGAGGCGTCCCAGAGCATACAAAAAACTCAGGCAGATAGAAGACGTTCTGCTAACCCCTTGTTTATGGTCGGGCATCTGGTGTGGCTATCGTCAAAGAACTAGCGCCTTAAAGTCCCGTCCAAGAAGTTTGCTCCCCGGTTTATAGGGCCGTACAAGGTCATTGAAGTCCTCAATCCTGTTTCCTTCCGACTGGAGTTGCCCCCATCTTTTCGAGTACACGACGTGTTTCATGCCTCCCTCCTTAAACGCTGCTCCCCGTCCTTGGCTCCCTCGAGGAAACCTCCTGTCCCCGTTCTCACCCCTGAGGGGGTAGAATTCGAGGTGGCCAAGATTGTGGACAGCAAGATGGTCCAAGGCTCCCTCCAGTACCTGGTCCATTGGAGAGGATACGGGCCTGAGGAGAGGACTTGGGTACCCGCCCGGGATGTTCACGCTGGGTTATTGGTCAGGAGGTTCCACCTTCGTTTCCCCAATAAACCAGGTCCATCTAGAAAGGGTCCGGTGGCCCCTCATAAAAGGGGGGGTACTGTTAAGGATCTGCCATGCACAGCTTCTGTATCCACGCCCATAGGTAATCAGTCTGCACCTGCTTCTATGTCTGTGAGACTGACTCCATCTTCCACCACTCAGGATGGCAGGCTTAGGAGTGGGAGAACCTATCACAGCCTGGGCAGATGGAGCTAGCTCCCGCCCTCTGTCTATTTATACCTGCCTTTCCTGTTCCTCCTTGCTTGTGATTCTTCTCTGTTGGTTTCCTAGCCCTGCTGCAGCTTCTTGAACTACTTGTCGCTGCTTCGTATTGACCCTGGCTTACTGACTACTCTTCTGCTCTGTGTTTGGTACCTCGTACACTCCTGGTTTGACTCGGCTTGTTCACTACCCTCCTGCTCTGTGTTTGGCACCTCGTACTTTCCTGGTTTGACTCTGCTCGTTTACTACTCTTGTTGCTCACGGTGTTGCCGTGGGCAACTGCCCCGTTTCCCTTTGTTCTGTGTTTCCTTGTCTAGTTGTCTGTCGTGCACTTACTGAGTGTAGGGACCGTCGCCCAGATGTACCCCGTCGCCTAGGGCGGGTCGTTGCAAGTAGGCAGGGACTGAGTGGCGGGTAGATTAGGGCTCACTTGTCTGTTTCCCTATCCCTGTCATTACACGAGCATTCTATTGTGCGACCTCGGTCACGCTCTCACACCTAGGGGGATATCTAAGCTTTAGTGGTACTGTGCAAGGGAAGAAGCATGGATTCCCTAACATTTCCCTCAATTGTGTTCTGACATACGTTTCGCTGAAGTCAGTCAGTTCTGTATTCACCCCTGCTAGCTATTGGAAGTACCAGTGGCAGCTAAGGAGGTGAAGAATATTCAACTTTATAACCACATAAAAATGAATGAAAAAAACAACAATAAATAACATAAATATTAATGGGATTTGAAAATAAATTTTTAGTGTTTGCCACAGAGGGACCGTTCGCCATATATCCCATTGGCAGGCATAATCTGCCTTCTGGTGTCGGTGTAATATTATAAGAGATGGAACGATCCAAGTAACTTTTGCCATTCTTTTTTCTTATCCCCATTCTTTTTTCCTAGTTACTATTTACCTATGGTGGTGCACATCAGGGCAGAATAAAAGTTATTAAAAAAGATCCAAAGAGAGGAAGCGTTAACCCGTCCATACACGTGTAATTTTGGAGGGTAGAAGAATGATTGTGAGTAAGCCTAAAATGACATTAGTGTTTAACTTACACATGAAAAACCTTTATAGTTGTGTTACCAACCACAGAGCAGGTTTTACATGAACTACCACTCCTATCCTGACACAGCCGCAATGATCTCCCATCATCTTACACTAAACCTTATGTATAATGTTGTGTTAGAATTTTATTTTGTAATAAAGTGATTGATTCTTACAATGTTTTTTGTTATTTCTGGTGTTTGTTGAATTGGGTTTTATCAATGTACCTAAAAAGGGTTATCTGTCTGTTTACAAGGTAATGATGTCACATCACATGGTGAGGATTGGCTGCCTTGGACACAAGACAGGGTGCCATGACACCTCGTAATCATAGAGAAGTGGGAAGCTGCAATGTGGAAATAAGCAGAATAAAGGAGTATTCCCAACACAGGATATGCCATAAATCTCTGGTAGATTCAGGTCATGCCTCTGGTACCCGCACCTATGTGAAAAATAGGGGTCTCCTGACCTGCCTGGTGAGTCGGCTGCTGCATCATGGCAGAGAACGAATGTAGAGGTGGCCGCGCATGGGCATATACTAGATCCATGTTCCTAAAAAGAACCTCTTGGTTAAAGACCCCAGATCTATATGTTTCCGGCTTAGGAAGTCCGCAACCATGTTTTCTGATCTTTTTAGATGGACTGATGAGAGAGTCAGATTTTCCTTGGCCCAGATGACATTAATAGTATTGTCAGACCGAATCTTGACATAGTGATGTCTTAATTGTAGAATGGACAATTTTAGAGTTTTCCAGACAGCTCTCAATTCTTGGTAATTTGAAGATCTTAACCAGACGTCCTGAGGTCAAGTTCCCTGTAGAAATTTGTCCTGAAAATAAGACCCAAAGGTTGTTTCATATTTGCTCAGGAATCTAGAGATTATTTTAAAATTCTTCTGTCTAAAGCCATGAACAAGAGGAATAGAAAATGAAGCAAAAAATCAACTAATAAAGCAAATAGATGAGGCAGCAAACCATAATGTAGTTATTATTATGAGGGACTTTAACTACCCTGATATAAACTGGGAGGCAGAAATCTTCAGGTCCCACAAAGGAAACAGGTTTTTTACAATAATTAAAGACAATTACATTTCACCACTGATGCAGGACCCAACAAGAGGGGGGGGGGGCTTCTAGACCTAATATTAACCAATAGGCTGGACAGGATATCAAAAGTACAGGTTGGGGGTCACCTAGGTAATAGTGACCACAACATACGTTTTCATGTATTCTTTAATAACATGTTTGGTAGAGTATCTACAATAACACTAAACTTCAGAAAGACCAATTTTCATGGGCTAAGGGATGACCTTAAAGGCATGGTGTTGCCAGAAAAACATGTTTGTTTTTTTTTAATTAAACATTTAGTGTGTGGGTGATTAAACATTGTTCAAATTTTTTTTATTTTTTTCACGAGTCAGGAAATATTATAAATTATTTCTAATTTATAATACTACCCATTTTTGGTCACTAGATGGAGCTATTTCCCAAAATTGCAGCATTGCAACATTGGGTTAAAAGCCCTCGCTCTAGTGAGCTCTCAGCATCCCCCCCTCCTTTATCCTGGCTAGTGCCGGGATAAACGAGGGGTTTGAACGGTGTAACCTCCTACACTGTGTGTCGCCATTTTTTGAGCTAACACACAGCGTAGTAGGTTTACATACAGTAGTAAACACACACAAACACGAACATACATTGAAATCTCTTACCTGCTCCTGCCGCCGCGGCTCCCTCCGGCCCGTCCGCTCCGTTTGCTGCCGCTGGTCCAAGTGCACAAATCCGGAAGCCGCGACCGGAAGTAGTAATATTACTGTCCGGCCGCGACTTCCGGTCCACAGGAAAATGGCGCCGGACGGCGCCAATTTAGAATTGGACTGTGTGGGAGCGGCGCATGCGCAGTTCCCACACAGGCGCCGTACACGGCAGTCAATGGGACGGGAGCCGTTCGCAGTCCCTATGGGACTGTGGCTGCCGTATTCCATGTCTGTATGTGTCGTTAATCGACACAGACAGAAATGGAACAAAAAATGGCAGCCCCCATAGGGAAGAAAAAGTGTAAAAATAAGAAAAAGTAAAACACAAAACACACAAATGAATATAAACGTTTTTAATAAAGCACTAACATCTTTAACATATAAAAAAATAATTTGTGATGACACTGTTCCTTTAAGGGCATTAACTGGGGTAATATCCTCAAAAATAAAAATACACAAACTAGATGGCACATATTTAAAAGCCTCTTAAATAGGTCCTGTGAAAAATATATACCTGAGGCCAGATTTACACGAACGAGTGCAAACTCGGATGTGAAAAACGTCTGAGTTGCGCCCGTGCAGGACTCGTTTTCACAGATCCCTCATAAACTTGAGACTATTGAGGGATCCGTGAAAATAGGACATGTCCTATTTTTCACGGTTCCTTCACACAGTCTGTTTAAAGGAAGGGTGTCACGAAAAAAAAAATTTTTAGATCAATTTGCTTTTAGTGTTTTATTAGAAAAAATGTATTTGTGTGTTTGTGTTTTACTTTTTTTTTTTAAACTTTTTCTTCACTATGGGGGCTGCCATTTTTTTTTTCATCTCTGTATGTGTCGATTAACGACACATACAGAGATGGAATACGGCACATACATCCCCATTGAGAATGCGAACGGGAGCCGTTCCATTCAATATGGTGTATGCCGTCTGTGTGGGAACGGCGCATGCGCCGCTCCCACACAGTCCAAATGGAAGGTCTCCGTCCGAGCGACATCCGGCACCATTTTCTTGTGGACCGGAAGCCGCGGCCGGACAGTAAGGTCGCGGCTTCCGGACATATGTTCTGAAGCAAGCACTAGGAGCGGAGGGAGCAGACGGAGCGTACGGACCGGAGGGCGCAGCGGCGGCAGGAGCAGGTAAGTTATGTCTGTGTATGTTCGTGTTATACTGTATGATTACTACTGTATGTAAGCCTACTACACAGTGTATTCGCTCAAAAAATGGCGGCACACAGTGTAAGATGCTTGAACATTCAATCCCCTCCTTTCTCCTGGCACTAGCCAGGATAAGGGAGGGGGGATTCTGTGAGCTCACTAGAGCGTGTGTGTTTCCACCAAATTTGCAGCATAAAGCAATGTGGTTGCTTTACCACATGCCAATGCTGCAATTTTGGGAATTGCTCCCTCTAGTTACCAGCACAGGGAAATGTTATAAATTAGAATCTAATTTATCATATTTCCTGACTTGTGAAAAAATTAAAAAAAATTATAACAATGTCTAATCATGTATACACTAACTGTTTAACTAAAAAAAATTCTAGCAACATTCCCTTTAAACAATGGCTGTGTGAACAGCCCCATTGACATACATGCGTCCATGTGATGGTCGTTAAAACAACAGCGTCACACGGACGAGATATACGCTTGTCTGAATCAGGCCTTATGGGAATAAACAAGCAAGAAACAGGATGAAACCCATGTGGTTAAATAAAACCGTAAGGGGGCAATAAATGATAAAAAGAAAGCATTCAAACTACTAAAGCAAGAAGATCGTTAAGAGGTATAAAATAATTCTGAAGAAAAAAATAAGTTGCGTAAAAAACAAATAAAAGCAGAAAAGATTGGAATAGAGACTCGTCAAAAAATGTAGAAATAACCCAAAAATATTTTTCAAATACATAAATAATAAGAAACTGAAAACTGCAGCGTCGTCCTCTCAAAAATAATCTGGGTATAATGGTGGAGGAGGATGAGGAAAAGTCCAATCTATTAAATGTCTTCTTCTCTACACAGTAAAATCCAATGTCAGACGACAAGATTAGGGATAAAGTAAATTCTCCATTAAATGTCACCTGCTTAACCCAGCAAGAAATGCAGCGCCGCCATAAAAACACTAAAATAGAGAAATCACCGGGTCAGGATGGCATACACAAGTTCTGCAGGAATTTAGTGCCATGGTAGACACACCCTTATTTCTAATGTTTAAGGATTTTATCATGACTGCGTCTTGTAGTTTATGTAGTAACTGCTCCTCTTTGGTGAGGCGTGTGATGTCAGCGCAGTCGACTCATTACAATGGCAAGTTTTGAAAATAACTGCTCGCAGCATTAAGGTTTTCCGACTTACTTACCCCTACCCGCACGAGTAAGTAACTGTACGTCGTTGCGGGAGGTTACTTCCTGCAAGAGGACATACAGTTACTGATTTTTTTTCCGGTGCACACTGTCGGCGACAGTGTGCACCAGGAACCGGGAGGTCTGCTGTCGCCAACAGCTGACACTCCACTCTTGCCGGCCAGCGGTCCTTTGCCGCTGATTTCGGTTGCAATCACCACATTTTAGGGGTTTCTAGCATATCGGCAGATCCTGGTCCGAAATCACAGGGTTTGCCGATAGTTAGTATGGCAAACGGAAGCCAAACAATGGCTTCCGTGTCTGCCATGGACGGAAGCCCATCAGGACCAACCTTCGGCTGGTCCTGATAAGCTTCCTGTCAGAGTGACATGAAGTAACTGTGTCGTTCCCGATGCACACTGTCGGCGACAAGGTGTGCATCGGAAACTGGGAGATCAGCTGTCCCCGACAGCTGACACTCCAGTGTTGCCAATCAGCGGCTCATCGCCGCTGATTTCGGCAATTAACCCGATAAATGTGGTGCTCGATTTCGATCACCACATTTAGGGGGTATGTAGCACATGAGCAGCCCCCGTGCAATTGTGAGGGCTGCTGATGCTTGTGATTGCATCCGGAGGCCAGGCAACGGCCTCCGGGTCTGCCATGTATGGAAGCCTATGAGGACCAGCCTCTGGCTGGCCCTCGTAGACTTACTGTCAGAGTGACTGTGACGTCACACTGACAGTTGGAATACATTACACTACCTAGGTAGTGTAATGTATTCTAGCAGCGATCAGAGCTGCAGGTAAAAAAAAGCTTTTTTTCCGAAAAAATAAAAAAGTTACAGCTCAGAATATGGTGTCTCAGAAAATAAATTATTTTATAGAAACTTAATTTTATTGTGCAAACGCTGCAAAACTTTAAAAAAAACTATACACATATGGTATCGGCGTAATCGTACCGACCGGCAGAATAAAGTAAAACTTAATTTATTGCGCATTGTGAACGCTGTAAGAAATAAAGAATTTAAAGCGCCAAATCGCAGTTTTTTTGGCATCTTAGCTCTAAAAAAGATCCTGTGGGGTCAAAAGGCTCAATATACCCCTAGAAAAAATCCTTGAGGGGTGTAGTTTCCAAAATAGGGTCACTTTTGGGGGTTTTCCATTGTTTTGGTCCCTCCGGGGAGTTGCAAACCCGACATGGCACTGAAAACCAATCCAGCAAAATCTGCGCTCCAAAATCCAAAAGGCGCTCCTTCCCTCCTGAGCCCTGCTGTGGGTCCAAACATCAGTTTATGACCGCATATGGGGTATTGCCGTAATCGGGAGAAATTGCTTTACAAATGTTGGGGTGCTTTTTCTCCCTTATTCCTTGTAAAAATGAAAAAATTCTATGTTTCTACAGAAAAATATTTTCATCGTCACAGACTAATTCCACTAAATTCTGCAAAAAAGAACTGTGGGGTCAAAATGCTAACTATACCCCTAGGAAAATGCCTTGAGGGGCGTAGTTTCCAAAATGGGGTCACTTTTGAGGGTTTTCGACTGTTTAGGTACCACAAGACCTCTTCAAACCTGACATGGTGCCTAAAATATATTCCTAAAAAAAGGAGGCCCCAAAATCCACTAGGTGCTCCTTTGCTTCTGAGGCCGGTGTTTCAGTCCATTAGCACACTAGGGCCACATGTGTGATATTTCTAAGATCTTCAGAATCTGGTCAATCAATATTGAGTTGCGTTTCTCTGGTAAAACCCTTCTGTGTTACAAATTTTTTTTTTATTTCAAATGAATTTCGGCAAAAAAAATGAAATTTGTAAATTTCACCTCTACTTTGCCTTAATTCCTGTGAAACGCCTAAAGGGTTAAAATACTTTCTGAATGTGGTTTTTAATACCTTGAGGGGGGAAGTTTTCAAAATGGGATGATTTATGGGGACTTTCTAATATAGAAGGCCCCCAATGCCACTTCAGAACTAAACTGGTCTCTGAAAAAATGGCCTATTGAAATTTTCTTGAAAATATGAGAAATTGCTGCTAAAGTTCTAAGCCTTGTAACGTCCTAGAAAAATAAAAGTACGTAAAAAAAAAAATGATGCAAACATAAAGTAGACATATGGGGGATGTTAACTAGTAACTATTTTGTGTGGTATTACTATCTGTTTTACAAGCAAATACATTTAAATTTAGAAAATGCTAAATTTTGCTAAAATTTGACGTTTTTCACAAATAAATATTGAATTTATCGACCACATTTTTTCACTAACATAAAGTACAATATGTCACGAGAAAACAGTCTCAGAATGGCTTGGATAGGCAAAAGCATTCCAGAGTTATTACCACATTAAGTGACACATGTCAGATTTGAAAAAATCATCTGTGTCCACGGGCTGTGTCCTAAAGGGGTTAAAATGTTTTCCCAACATGGACATTTATGACATATCCACAGGATATCAAAGAAGTAGTAGGACAACAGCACACGTCTTCAAATCATCAAAGTGGTTTTATTGTCAAGACATCCACAAACGACAGGCAACGTTTCGACCCATAGTGAGTGAGGGGTCTTTGTCAAGCCTAACATCATGTCTAAAAACATCGTTATAAATAGGTGAAATACAAATGATCACATGGTCCGTTCAACCAGTGAAAATCGTGAACCCGGTCTCCCAGGTAAAGCATACATTAGTCTTAATGACATTCTTCAATTTGTTATATAATCCTCAAAAAGTGTAAAAAATGCAACATACAATACATCTTCAATACATCACTTCAGTGATCTAAGTTATGTAGGCGATTTAACACATTAGATTATTTGATAATATTATCACTTTGTGATCTATATTATGAAGTAGTAATAACCTGACCTCTTTCCCTTTTTTTCTGATTCTTCGGAGACCTAGTCACACGTGACTTATCGTCACCTAGTGAAGGCGTCCATAACAACCAAATTGAGTTTGCCTCAAGTTGCTTAGACATGTAGCTACATTTCGATGGATTCTTGCCATGATTGAGGATATTATTATATCTACGTATATCCGACTGTGATTCTTTTTGATCAAATGCTGGTTTCTATTTGAGCAGCAGAGACGACTGATTACGGAGCAAGCGCAGTAGCGCTCTAGGATCGTAACGGGAACCTGGAGTGTGGTGAACTTCCCTCCTTCGTTTTTCTATTACAACAACAGTGACTGACATATTGTTGTTGATGATGTATTGAAGATGTATTGTATGTTGCATTTTTACACTTTTTGAGGATTATATAACAAATTGAAGAATGTCATTAAGACTAATGTATGCTTCACCTGGGAGACGGGTTCACGATTTTAACTGGTTGAACGGACCATGTGATCATTTGTATTTCACCTATTTATAACGATGTTTTTAGACATGATGTTAGGCTTGACAAAGACCCCTCACTCACTATGGGTCGAAACGTTGCCTGTCGTTTTTGGATGTCTTGACAATAAAACCACTTTGATGATTTGAAGACGTGTGCTGTTGTCCTACTACTTCTTTGAAATTCACATCGTGCCGGAGTGGGTTTGCCTGGCTTGACAGCGTGCACCGCATCATACTCGGGATTAGTGCTGCTTCAAAAAGCTTTTTTTTCTTGATATCCACAGGATATGTCATAAATGTCAGATACATGCTAGTCCCAACTCTGGGACCCGCACCTATTTCTAGAACGGGGCCCCGTTCTACGTGTGTTCCGGCTGATTTCGCTGAGTTGCGCTGTTTCCGTAACTCCCATAGTAGTGAATGGCAGTTACAGAAGCAGCATAACATGCGAGTTACGCTGTTTCCATAACTACCATTCAGTCCTATGTGACTTACGGAAACAGCGTAGTTTAGCAAGCTACGCGGTTTTCTTCTTCATGGTCGGAAATCACATGAGTCAGCCACAACACAGACGTAGAATGGGGTTTAGGGGGCTTCGTTCTAGAGATAGATCTGGAACGCAGAGGTGGGACCCGCATCTGACATTTATGACATATCCTGTCGTTATATCATAAATGTCCTTGATGAAAAAAAACCTTTAAGTCACCTGACCTCACTCATGCTTTTAGGACAGGTCCTATCCTATGTCTACACTACAGCTATTTTTCTACATTTAGGCCTCAGCTAAGTTTCTAAATTTTAGGTCAGGAGCAGGTGGAGGGCAGATGGAGCCAAGTTCTGTCATTCACTACTAGTGAATGAGGCTGTGGCGGTCTGAGTGAGAGGTCAGTGCGTGCCGGCTCGGGAGTAGACCAGTCACCTGACCTGAATCACCTAACCTCAGGTCAGGTGATTGGACTGCTCCACTTCCAGGTCGGCACACACCGGCCTCAGACCGCCACCATACTTGGCTCTGACCACCGCCTTCCTCCTGCTCCTATATGTGAGTTAATAGGGTGTGCAGACGCAGCCAAGGAGGGAAAGACACAGCGACAGTGGTGGTCAGAGTGAGGTTGGGGCATGCTGTGCGGGGAATGGATCAGTCCAGGTCAGGTCACTTGACAGTGCCGGCCCAGGAGTGGACCAGTCCGGTCACCTGACTTCACGTCACTGACTCAGGTCAGGTGACCGGATTGATCCACTTTTGGACTGGCAAACACCGATCTCACTCAGACCGCCGCCACCATACTTGGCTCGGTCTGCCTTTCTCCTCCTAAACGTGTGTAGAGTGGACGGAGCCAAATAGCAAATGCGCAGCGGCAGAACGGTCTGAGTGAGGACAGGCCGGACCAAATAATCCCACGGGCCTTATACGGCCCGCTGGCCGGACGTTCCCCACCCCTGACCTAGACTGTACCTTGGTTAGGCTGTGGATGTTGTGTATCTAGACTGAACCTGGGTAAGGCTGTGGATGTAGTATTTCTAGACTGGACATGGGTAAGGCTGTGGATGTTTTGTATCTACACTAGACCTGGGTAAGGCTGTGGATGTGGTGTATCTAGACAGGACCTGCATAAGATTGTGGATGTAGTTTATCTATGGTGGCTTAGTGGTTAGCACTATTGCCTTGCAGCTCTGGGATCCTGGGTTCAAATCCAACTAAGGACAACATCTGCATGGAGTTTGTATGTTCTCCCTGTATTTGCGAGGGGTTTCCTCCGGCTACTCCGGTTTCCTCCCACACCCCAAAAACATACCAATAGGGAATTTAGATTGTGAGCTCCAATGGGGACAGTAAAAAAGAGGACCTCTGTACAGCGCTGCGTAATATGTTGGCGCTATATAAGTAACTGAAATAATAATAATAGACCTGGGTAAGGCTGTGGATGTGGTGTATCTAGACTGGACCTGCAAAAGATTGTGGATGTAGTGTATCTAGACTGGACCTGGATATGGCTGTGGTTGTGGTGTATCTAGACTGGACCTGGGTAAGGCCCCATGCACACGACCGTAAATACTGGCGTAAATACGGGTCCTTTGTGACCCGTATTTACGGACGCGTTTTCTCTGCTATATTGCACTGTACTAATCGGCAGCCCCTTCTCTTTATCCAGCTTTGATCGGCAGCCTCATCTCTATCAGTGCTGGATAGAGAGAAGGGGCAGAGTTTCCGCAGCGAAACGCAGCGATAGAAAGTAAAAGAAGTTCATACGTACCCCGGCCATTGTCTTGGTGACGCGTCCCTCTTTTGACATCCAGTCTGACCTACCTGGATGACGCGGCAGTCCATGTGACCGCTGCCACCTGTGATTGGCTGCAGCGGTCACATGGGTTGAAACGTTATCCCAGGAGGCCGGACTGGAGGAAGAAGCAGGGAGTTCTGGGTAAGTATTAACTTTTTTTGTTGCGCGTTTTTGTGAGTGCCGCGCATGGTACTCACTGTCCAGCGGTAGTCACTGTCCAGGGTGCTGAAAGAGTTACTGCCGATCAGTGCAGCCCCTTCTCTCTATCCCGCATTGATCGTTTAACTCTTTCAGCACCCTGGACAGTGACTATCCCCCAACGACGCCTTGCAACGCACGTAGCCACCCGTAATTACGGGAGCACCATAGACTTCTATGGGCCTGCACGTGCCGTAATTACGGCCTGAAATAGGACATGTTCTATACTTTTCAACGGCCCGGGCACCTTCCCGTAAGAAGTCTATGGGCCTGTAATTACAGCCCGTAATTACAGGCGTTTTTACGTTCATGTGCATGGGGCCTAAGGCTGTGGTTGTGGTGTATCTAGACTAGACCTGGGTAAGGCTGTGGATGTGATCTATCTAGACTGAACCTGGGTAAGACCGTGGATATTGTGTATCTAGACTGGACCTGCATAAGATTGTGGAATTAGTGTATCTAGACTGTACCTGGGTAAGGCTGTGGATGTTTTGTATCTAGACTAGACCTGGGTCAGGCTGTGGATGTGGTGTATCTAGACTGAACCTGGGTAAGGCTGTGGTTTATCTAGACGGATCTCGGTAAGGCTGTGGATGTGGTGTATCTAGACCAGGGGTCTCAAGCACGCGGCCCGCGGGACACAGAGCCGCTAGACTCTGGAATTCCCTGACATCGCTGTCCATATATGAACAGCGATGTCTGGGGCTTCCCCAGAGCCAGAGTCCCGTGCAGAGCGCTAGTATCGGCTCTGCTCCGGGACTCCATATCAGGACTGTGATGTCAGGAGCAAAGCTGGAATCCCAGGCAGAGTGCTAGAAGCGGCTCTGCTCCGGGACTCCAGCTCTGGGCAAGCCCCTGACATCACTGTGGCAGCATCTGCGGAGGGCACCGGCAGCATCCACGGAGGGCACTGCGGCAGCATCCACGGAGGGCACTGCGGCAGCATCCACGGAGGGCACTGCGGCAGGATCCACGGAGGGCACTGCGGCAGGATCCACGGAGGGCACTGCGGCAGGATCCACGGAGGGCACTGCGGCAGCATCCACGGAGGGCACAGTGGCACTATCTAAAAACGGGCTGCCCAATCTTGACATGTGTGTCTGCCAAACGCTGCCAACTGAGCCGCCGGATTGCATTTAGCGACACTTAAACTGGAAAACTGGATTGTTGAAATAAGCACGTGGAGAAATATCTCAAATTTTAAACCTGGCGGTATTATTATAGTGATGTAGTATTAATTTTATAGTAATGTAGTATTATTATTATTATAGTAATATAGTGTTATAGTAGTTCAAATAAGTAATTTATTAACAATAATTTTTAGTTGTATCAAATTTGAAAGTAATGCGGCCCGTCAACTTCCCATTTTTTCTATATGCGACCCACTTACCCTGCCGAGTTTGAGACCCTTGATCTAGATGGACCTCGGTAAGGCTGTGGTTGTCGTGTATCTAGACTGGTCCTGGGTAAGGTTGTGGATGTTTTGTATTTAGAATAGACCTGGGTAAGGCTGTGGATGTGGTATATCTAGACTAGACCTGGGTAAGGCTGTGAATGTTTTGTATCTAGACTAGACCTGGGTAAGGCTGCAGATGTGGTGTATCTAGACTAGACCTGGGTAAGGCTGTGGATGTGGTGTATCTAGATTGGACCTGGGTGTGCATGTGGTGTATCTAGATTGGACCTGGGTGTGCATGTGGTGTATCTAGACAGGACCTGGGTAAGGCTGTGGATGTAGTATATCTAGACTGGACCTGGGTAAGGCACTGGATGTGTTGTATCTAGACTGGACATGGGTTAAGGCTGTGGATGTAGTGTCAGCTATTGATTTGGGCAGGGAAAATGTATGACTTGATGCCACTTTCCCCGTGATAACAGCTGAAATTGCAGAGTTTATGAAGCCAGCCTCGCAGTGATCAGCTGATCGTTAAAAGGGACCCTTGCTGATAAACTGATTACAGGGTATCCCGCTGTTGCGATCAGTCATAATCTGTGGAGGGACCTGGCAACAAAGATCAATTCCTCCGCAGCGCCACCATAGATGAACTGAAGCATTACACAGAATTTAAAGTCAATGGGCTGTCCTTTTAGTGCACAGATGTTTCAGGTCTCACCGTGAGACGCTCTGTTTTGCATATTTCCACTAATTAAGCAGGTTCTAGAACGGGGGAACCCATCTCAGAATTTCCCAACAGGAGATTTGAAAATGTTTTTTTTTAACAAGACAATTCCTTTAAACACAATAATTAAAGGCAAGGTGTAATTTTTTTTTTATATGTTATTGCTTTTAGTATGTCATTAAAATACATTTTATTTATTTGTGTTTTTGTGTTGTACTTTTTACTTTTTTCTTTCTTTTACTTCTCTATGGGGGCTGCCATTTTTTTTTCATCTCTGTATGTGTTGATTAACGGCACATACAGAGATGGAATACGGCACATATATCCCCATAGAGAATGCGAACGGGACCCGTTCCATTCACTATAGCGTATGCCGTCTGTGTGGGAACGGCGCATGCGCTGCTCCCACACAGTCCAAAAGGAAGGTCTTCGGCAGAGCGACATCCGGCGCCATTTTCATGTGGACCGGAAGCCGCGGCCGGACAGTAAGCTGACTACTTCCGGTCGCGTCTTCCGTTCATATGTTCAGAAGCAAGGACTAGGAGCGGAGGCAGCGGCGGCGGCAGGAGCAGGTAAGTTATGTTTGTGTGTGTGTATGTTCGTGTTATACTGTGTGATTACCACTGCATCTAATCCTCCTACACTGTGCATTCGCTCAAAAAATGGTGGCACACAGTGTAGGAGGTTTGAACATTCAACCCCCTCCTTTCTCCTGGCACTAGCCAGGATAAAGGAGGGGGGATTGATTGAGGACACTAGAGCGAGTGTGTCTTCTCCAATTTTGCAGCATAACGCAATAAGGTTGCTTTACCACATGCCAATGCTGCAATTTTGGGAATTGCTCCCTCTAGTGACCAGCACATGGAAATTTTATAAATTAGAATCTAATTTATAATATTTCCTGACTTGTGAAAAAATAAAAAAAATTAGAACAATGTGTAATCATTTATATACTAACAGTTTAACTAAAAAAAATATATATATATATTTTTCTAGCGACACATTCCCTTTAAGGAGGCAAAAACTATTTCTGATTAAGGTTGAGGCGTGTTTTGAAGAAGCCACTAAATAGTATTTCTGATTTTCAGAATTGAGAGAAAAATCTGTGCATTCAACTCTGGTTTTTAAAACAACCCCTGTCCATATGCACTAATAAGCCATATTAACACTGTAGAAGGAGGTCCCCCGCTCAGGATCCTCTCTATGAGCCGGAATATAGGGCCGCTCTGGCGGACTCTACGCGTCCATGCATTACATAGATGTACAGGGTGGGCCATTTATATGGATACACCTAAATAAAATGGGAATGGTTGGTGATATTAACTTCCGGTTTGTGGCACATTAGTATATGGGAGGGGGGAAACTTTTCAAGCTGGGTGTTAACCATGGCGGCCATTTTGAAGTCGGACATTTTGTATCCAACTTTAGTTTTTTCAATGGGAAGAGGGTCATGTGACACATCAAACTTATCGAGAATTTCACAAGAAAAACAATGGTGTGCTTGATTTTAACGTTACTTTATTCTTTCATGAGTTATTTACAAGTTTCTAACCACTTATAAAATGTGTTCAAAGTGCTGCCCATTGTGTTGGATTGTCAATGCAACCCTCTTCTCCCACTCTTCACACACTGATAGCAACACCGCAGAAGAAATGCCTCCCGATCTGACCCCCTTAGACTTTTATCTTTGGGGTCATCTGAAGGCAATTGTCTATGCTGTGAAGATACGAGATGTGCAGCAACTGAAACTATGGATACTGGAAGCCTGTGCTAGCATTTCTTCTGTGGTGTTGCTATCAGTGTGTGAAGAGTGGGAGAAGAGGGTTGCATTGACAATCCAACACAATGGGCAGCACTTTGAACACATTTTATAAGTGGTCAGAAACTTGTAAATAACTCATGAAAGAATAAAGTAACGTTAAAACCAAGCACACCATTGTTTTTCTTGTGAAATTCTCGATAAGTTTGATGTGTCACATGACCCTCTTCCCATTGAAAAAACGAAAGTTGGATACAAAATGGCCGACTTCAAAATGGCTGCCATGGTCAACACCCAGCTTGAAAAGTTTCCCCCCTCCCATATACTAATGTGCCACAAACAGGAAGTTAATATCACCAACCAGTCCCATTTTATTTAGGTGTATCCATATAAATGGCCCACCCTGTACATTAATTTCAGTGGCTAGTATAAAATGCTACATGTCCTTGTTTTTCCAGCACTTCCCACAGATGCTTAATTGATATCTGAGGAATTTGGAGGCAAAGTCAACACCTTGAACTCTTTGCTATGTTCCTGAAAACAAATCTTGAACAATTGTGTGGCAGGTGCAATATCCAGCTGAAAGAGGCCACTGCAATTAGGGAATACCGTTGCCATGAAGGGGTGTACTAGTCTGTAACACTGTTTAGGTAGATGGTACCTGTCAAAGTAACATCCACATGAATGCCAGGAACCAAGTTTTCCCTGCAGATCATTGCTCAGAGCATCTCATCGCCTCCGCTGGCTTGTCTTCTTCTCATGGTCTGTCCTGGTGCCATCTTTTCCCCAGGTAAGCGATACACCTGCGTAAAAGAAAACACGATTCATCAGACCAGGCCACCTACTTCCATTGCTCCATGGACCAGTTCTGATCCTTACCTGCCCATTATAGGCACTTTAGTCAGTGGATAGCGGTCCGCATTAGAGCTCTGACCGGTCTGCGATGCTCTGCGTGTTCGGACACCTTTCTATCATAGCTAGCAGTAACTTTTTCAGCAATTAGTTCTACAGTAGCTCTTCTGTGGGATCGGACCAGACGGGCTAGCCTTCACCCCCATGTGCACTAATAAACCTTACTTAGTAAACATCCATGATCCTGACGCTGGTTCACCGATAGTCGCTCTGTCCTTATACTTGCCCATTTTTCTTGCTTCCAGCGCATCAACTTCAAAGACTGTCTGTTAACTTGCATGCCTAATATATCACCCCGCCCCCTTGTCAACAAACAAAAAGAAAACTCTATGCCTGTCCGGCACTAACTATACAATCAGGTATCCTAACTAACACAGTGCAGGCCTAATGCCTGGCACCATAAACCATGCAGACCATACAACCTGTTATGAATGCAGTCGGTTTTGCTCTCCCAAGGCTGGGAGAGAGTGTGACTGAACTGCAGCCTTTTTAAAGGGCTATCACACCTGACCCCTGATTAATAGCTAGACAGCCCAAGACCAGGACTGTGTGGATGGAGTGGGGACCCACCAATCTCTCCCCACTCCAACAACCAGGCCCTTTTCCTTTTTTAGATAAAACCTATTGCAGAGGGAGAACCACATTCTCTGCTGAATTTATTCCCTGGTTGTTTTCAGATAGCAGAAGACAGGTTGTAATGATCGCGACGATACCTTATATGTGTATTTATTATTGGTTTTTTTAAACTTTTATTAAATAAAATAATTTTTTATGAGAAAATACTGGTTTTATTTAATTTTTTCTGTGCACGCGTTGTTTTTTTTAAGATTGCGGAGACCATAATCCCAAGCTATATTTGCCCTCCCACTGAATAAAAACAGAGACAACTCTGAACTTTTAGTAGACGAGGGTCAGTCACAGTTTTATTTTACACCAAAAGTTTGGGGAAAGTTTGACCGAATTCTATTTATGTAAAGTCAAGTCCCTCATCTCTAATAGTAAATGCAGCAGTAATACAAAGTAAATCTAATATATATAATGATATGTATTCTGTACATTTGATATCACTATATCCATAATAAACCTGCTTAATAAAAAAAAAAAAAGCAGGACGAAAAAAACTCAACTCTAGTGAATACAAGGTTTCCCTCATAAAATAAATTGAATGCCATAAACATTTTCGGTAAAAATAGTTCCTAAAAAATCTACAGCTCGTCCCGCAAAGAACAAGATCTCCTACGGCTACATTGATAAATGTAATCAAACGTTATGTCAAACCGAATGCTGGGGGGGGGGGGGGGGGGATAAATGTACTGGTCTTCAAGGTCAAAATCAGTAACATCATTAAGGGGTTAATAAGCAGTAAAGGAACCAGAATTATATGACAACTATATTTATATAAGACAAAAACTAAATATCTACATGAAAAAAAAGTGACACTTTCGGGACGGTTTTTCCTTCTTTAACGTGACTGTTAGGGGGTTATATAGAAATGTCTGTAAATATGTTTTTTTTGTCGGAGTTCAAA
Organism: Rhinoderma darwinii; assembly: GCF_050947455.1. Lineage (NCBI taxonomy): Eukaryota > Metazoa > Chordata > Amphibia > Anura > Rhinodermatidae > Rhinoderma > Rhinoderma darwinii. The sequence goes on from NC_134687.1 coordinate 653,796,030, forward strand.
ATTTGACAACGTTTTTAAGTACCATGTTCCTTTTAATACATTTGGTGCAGATCTCTCCAACTCCCCCCTCCACTTTGGTGTAAAATACGCCATTATTAGTAAATGTGGCCATTGGCTTCATTATTCTATATTACGGGTGACCTGGTTATTGTTGGGACCTGCCAATAAGATGGTGGCCTGTAGCTCGGTACACATTGTGACATCATAAGATGACATCAGTATAATTCTACCATGTCATTCTGTGATGTCATGTGATGCCATGTATCTGAATAAACAATATGATATCACAAGATTCCATTATAATAATACTATCATGTATATGCCGGAGCTCACTGCTCAGATCAGAAGATGAAGACCAAGGGCAGAATACAGGTAACTCCATCATCCCCTTCTTCATAGGGGAATTTATTAGGATTGGCAATTCCTACACGAGGTGTAAACTGGACTAGGTCAGCATGAAATGCCCCAAATGTATTAATAGGAAAATGATGGACACCACAATGGACCCCATTACAAGTCATGCCCGTGCCATTACAGGTATGAACAGAGCCTTATTTATCACTTGCCTCCATGTCATTACTTGTAGCATGACACAGTAGTATAGAAGATATATGTATAATATAGTCAGGGGCATTGCTGCCCTATAGTGCCCACCAAGGGCTTTACAGGAGTTATTACATATAACAACATACAGCCCTTTATACAATTACTCAATTATTTCCCGCGTAGAATAACAGGCTGTATGTTATTAATATGTAATAATGGCGCAATCATATATTATAGAATCTGTATGATCAGCACATAGATACATTATATCATATATTATACAGTGTGTATGACAAATAGTGCAAACAGCGGTGTTACCATAGCAACCAATCACAATCATATATTATAGAATCTGTATGATCAGCACATAGATACATTATATCATATATTATACAGTGTATGACAAATAGTGCAGACAAGCAGCGGTGTTACCATAGCAACCAATCACAATCTATATTATAGAATCTGTATGATCAGCACATAGATACATTATATCATATATTATACAGTGTATGACAAATAGTGCAGACAAGCAGCGGTGTTACCATAGCAACCAATCACAGTCATATATTATAGAATCTGTATGATCAGCACATAGATACATTATATCATATATTATACAGTGTATGACACATAGTGCAGACAAACAGCGGTGTTACCATAGCAACCAATCACAGTCATATATTATAGAATCTGTATGATCAGCACATAGATACATTATATCATATATTATACAGTGTATGACACATAGTGCAGACAAGCAGCAGTGTTACCATAGCAACCAATCACAGTCATATATTATAGAATCTGTATGATCAGCACATAGATACATTATATCATATATTATACAGTGTATGACAAATAGTGCAGACAAGCAGCCGTGTTACCATAGCAACCAATCACAATCATATATTATAGAATCTGTATGATCAGCACATAGATACATTATATCATATATTATACAGTGTGTATGACAAATAGTGCAGACAAGCAGCAGTGTTACCATAGCAACCAATCACAATCATATATTATAGACTCTGTATGATCAGCACATAGATACATTATATCATATATTATACAGTGTGTATGACACATAGTGCAGACAAACAGCGGTGTTACCATAGCAACCAATCACAGTCATATATTATAGAATCTGTATGATCAGCACATAGATACATTATATCATATATTATACAGTGTGTATGACACATAGTGCAGACAAACAGCGGTGTTACCATAGCAACCAATCACAGTCATATATTATAGAATCTGTATGATCAGCACATAGATACATTATATCATATATTATACAGTGTATGACAAATAGTGCAGACAAGCAGCGGTGTTACCATAGCAACCGATCACAGTCATATATTATAGAATCTGTATGATCAGCACATAGATACATTATATCATATATTATACAGTGTGTGACACATAGTGCAGACAAACAGCGGTGTTACCATAGCAACCAATCACAGTCATATATTATAGAATCTGTATGACCAGCACATAGATACATTATATCATATATTATACAGTGTGTGACAAATAGTGCAGACAAGCAACGGTTTTACCATAGCAACCAATCACAGTCATATATTATAGACTCTGTATGATCAGCACATAGATACATTATATCATATATTATACAGTGTGTATGATACATAGTGCAGACAAGCAGCCGTGTTACCATAGCAACCAATCACAATCATATATTATAGAATCTGTATGATCAGCACATAGATACATTATATCATATGTTATACAGTGTGTGACAAATAGTGCAAACAGCGGTGTTACCATAGCGACCAATCGCAATCATATATTATAGAATCTGTATGATGAGCACATATACACACTGTATAATATATGATATAATGTATCTGATAAATAGTGCAGACAAGCAACGGTGTTACCATAGCAACCGATCACAATCCAGCACCGTTGTTGGTTGCTATGGGCAACACACACTTTTTGTCGGCACTCGTTTACAGGGAGATTCCCCAGAAGTAGTGCAATGGAAAAGTGGACATGTTACCTGCAGTAACCAATCAGGACGCTGCTTTCATTTTCCAAGAGGTTGAGAAAACATAAGAGCTGATTAGTTGTCATGGCGCCCAACGCTTTTCTCCTGCACTTCCCATGAGATATTTACGATGCTCCTGTATGTTACAGCAGTAAATATGTCTATTTTATCATCATCATCATCATCATCATCCTCATCATTAATATGGTTGTTGTTATTATTATTATAACATACTGGGCCTAGTGCTGGCAAAAAGGAGGTGGAGTAACCACAGCAACCAAGCAGAGTACAGCCTTCATGTCCTACACTTCACTAGAAGCATGAAATCTTATTGGTTGCTGCAGGCAACACAGCCATTTTGTTTCCCACAATTCTCATGGCCCCAGTGTTTTTCATGGTTTGTGTTGTTTACAGGTCGGCTCCGATCATCATATTTGGATATTTGCAGAAGAATCAAAGCTGGAATATATATATTTTTTTAATGTTTTTATTCATTTTACAACATTTTATCAACAACAGTGCAGCATCCACTTCAGGTTTCAGTATTATACATATCATATTAAATTCGACATCTCTACCTACAACAATTTTCGCTCGTTATACCAGGCCTCCCCGTACAGGAGCGCTCTTCTAGTGGTATACTGTTAAACTTAACTTTTTCAACACATATAGACGCCTCTACCTCCAAAAATATCATGTCTCTCCCTGTCTCACTATCCCATGTCGTCTGGTTTCCGCGCTAACCCCAAACCTCTCAGGGTATTATAATGGAGCTTCCCCCAACAGTATTTGTTTTTGGTACCATGTTGTTGAGCAAAAGCACGTGCGTATCTTATCTTTAACATTCTGTGGTAACAGTGCGATGAATCCCTCCCAGATCTGAAAACATTTTTGCACCTGTTTTTCTTTGTGGTGAGAGGCTTCTACCCAGTCCATTTTCATCACAAACGACAACTTGTTCAAAAAGATGCAGAAAGTTGGTGCCTGTGAGTGGTTCCACACCTGTAGTATCGCCTTTCTACCCGCTGCAGCTAGCATGTGTAGTATGCGAGTTTCCCTTCTAGTGTGCTCCTGCGGATCCGATTCCGTACTACCCAAAAGTGCCCATGAGGCGTTGCAGAGAAAAGGTCCCGCCATGTGATCTGTTGCAAATTTTTTTACTCTCTGAATCAGTGGGCACCCGCCACATACAGTGGTATAAATTCGCCTCCGGTTGCCCACACTTAAAACAATCAGATGATGAGTAGATCCCCATTCTATGCCCCCTCTGTGGCGTCAAGTATGCTCTATGGATTACTTTCAGCCACATTTCCATATACCTGGCCGATGGCAAAAATGTATACGCATCAATAGTAGCCTGCAAGATTACCGTGGGCGTTAGGGAAGGGTCATCCTCTCTACGTTGTTGGATAATCTATAGGTGTGTGCAGGAGTTTATAGGAATTTGATATCTGAGCAGACCTCGACCCAGGGTTGAGTATTATTCTTTTAAAAGGCGACGTCCACTCATTCTGGGAAAGTCTACCCACTACCAAGGTTGCATAGCTATGTGCCTGAAGATAGTTAAAAAAAGGAAAGGACACCTTTGGAAATTTGTTTTGTAGTTCTGCGAGTGATAGCACCATATGCTGCGTAGAATACAATAAGTCTGATATGTCTGTTATGCCCCCTCTCTGCCAAGTGATGAATGTGTGGTGGGAGTTGCCCCCCTGAAATTGTGGGTTTTTAACCAGAGTAAGGGATGGTGATACTTGTGGGTCCAGGTGTAGTATCATACGCACTTTATTCCATGTTTTCCATATGGCCAGTAGAATGGGATTCCCTTTTACCCCCTGAGGTATTTGTTTATAGGGTAGATGTAACATGTTCATAAGTGAGATATGCGGTATAAATGCTTGATCCATCTGTGGTGTGGTATAATACTCCGTTGTGTAGTGCCCAGTCAGATAACACCCTAGCAAGGGCTGCCAGATTATATGTTCGAACTCTGGGAAATTTATGCCCCCATTAACCTTTTGCTGTTTCAGGACATGAAACGGAATCCTTGGCCTTCCTCCCGCCCAAATAAAGCCTCGGTATAATTGATGAATATATTTTTCGTCCTTTGGCCTAAGATACAGGGGTAGTGACTGAAAAATATATAAAAGTTTTGGAAATTCTACCATTTTCAATATATTAGCCCGTCCCATGAACGAGAGCGAAAAGTGTTTCCAGAGTTTAACTGTTTGTTCTAGTTTAGAAATATATGCCATGATATTATGTTTATATAAATTTTCCGGGTGTCTGGTTATCTGCACTCCCAGGTATTTAAGCCCTGTTACACACCATTTCAGGGGGCACCCCGATGTCCATAATGGTCTAGCTGGGCCCTTCAGTAGTAAAGCCTCACTTTTATCCATATTTAGTGTATAGCCCGAAAGTTTACCAATTACCTGCAGTTCCTCTAATATCGGAGACAATCTGATTCTGGGATTCCCTATCACCAGCAGAAGATCGTAAGCATATGCTGCAACTTTTAGTTCACTGTTCCCGATAGGTATACCTCTAAATAAGGATGAAGACGATATATGATAAAGTAAGGGATCTAAGGACAGATTAAATAATATGGGCGAGAGCGGGCATCCCTGTTTCGTGCCCCTGAATATATCCAATGAGAAAGATGACCATTAATAAGTAGTTGCGTGCCGGCCTGTGATTGCAGCGAGTGCAGCTACCCCGCAAAGGTGTTCTCAAAGTTTAGTCTATTTAGCGTTTCCTCCAAAAAAGGCCAGGAAACTTTATCGAACGCTTTCTCTGCGTCTAAACTTAGCAACATAGTTGGGGGATAACCCTCCTCTTGTGCAACTACCGTTGCCGAAATCACAGCTCGGATGCTCTTGGAAGTATATCTGCCCGCGACAAAGCCCATCTGGAAAGGATGTGTCACTTCTGGAAGGAAAGACTGTATTCAGGTCGCCAATATTTTAGACAGTAACTTATAATCTTGGTTAAGCAGTGATATGGGTCTATATGATTGGGGCAGAGTCGGATCCTTATTTTTTTTAGGGAGTAAGATAGTCCTGGCGTCTGCAATGTGTCAAGCGGTAGACCCTCAATGTAAATCTTATTAAAAAGGTTCGTGAGATATGGGACAATGTCTGAAGACAGCAGCTTGTAATATTCTATAGGGAAGCCATCAGGCCCGGGGGATTTTTCTGTTATGTGCAGATATAATAGCCAATCTCACCTCGCCTTCTGTAATAGCAGTCTCTAACAGGGTCCTATGCTCATCTGTCAGCTTTGGCATCGCTACTGAATCCAAAAACTTGTCAATAGCTATCCTATCCGTTGGTTCCGCCCCAATATAAATCCTCATAGTAACTTGTAAAGATCGATTCTATTTTCCCCGTGTCAGAACTTGTCAAACCATTGTCCGGGTCCTTTGCCAATAGAATTTGACCGGTCCCTCGTGTCGGGCGTGTTACGTGTGCCAGAAGGGAGCCCACTCTATTACCCCATCTATAGTATTTATTTTGAGTGTACTTCACCTGCCACATAGCATTCCTCTGTAAAAATGTGTTCAACAAGCTCTGCGCTTCTAAAAATTTTTCTTTAGATTGTGCTGTGAGGTTACCCGCGTGTGTGTGGTCTGCGCTCTCAGCAAGTTTGCCTGTAGTTCCAGCAGCTGTGTCTGCGCTTTTTTGCGCTTCAGTGCTATATAGCTAATTATGTGTCCCCTCATCACCGCTTTAGATGTGAGCCATATCAGTGCCACCTCATCTAACTGATTCCGGTGATCCTTGATATAATTTTTCCAATGCGTTGCTAAGTATGCTTTAAAATCCTCTGATTCATATAGATAGGAGGGGAACCTCCAGATCCTTGTGAGAGGCCTTGTAGGTTGGCCCCCCAGTGTTATAGAAATTAGTGCATGATCTGAGATTGCAATAGGGTGTATGTCAGCGTGTATCACCTTTGGGAATAGGTGTGTGTGAACCATTATGAGGTCTATTCGTGAGAATGAGTCATGCACCGCTGAGTAAAAAGTATAATCCCTTGTTCTCGGATTACGTAGTCTCCACGGGTCACACAGAGATAGCTGTTCCATAAATTTAGCTATGTTCAAATTAGGGGGCATTGTGGTATGGTCCGATACCGATCTGTCTATGGACGGGTGTGTGGTGATGTTATAGTCCCCGGCTACTATCAGATTAGGGTTGTCCCTTTGCGCCAAGAAATACGCCATTTTAGGGTAGAAGCTGTCATTAGGCTGATTTGTGGCGTATATGTTTAGAATGGTATATGTGTGTTGGTGTATTTTGACCTTTATGTAAACAAATCGCCCATTTTGATCCGCGAATTGTTCTGTTACGGAATATGGCAGGCCCTTCCTAAAATATACCGTCACCCCCCTTGTTTTGGAGGAGTACATAGACACTACTGGGTCATCCAGCCAGGCGGCCCTCAGAGGCACATAATGACCTGTCCGCCAGTGTGTCTCCTGGAGGAGCATGATATCAGCCTGTTGACGTTTCAGGTGAGCAAGCACCTTACGTCTTTTCTCTGGCGTGTTCAGCCCTGCCACATTCCACGACACCATATGTATGGTTTGGGTGGAGCTATAATCCTGAGGTGTGTGCGATAAAGTACTCATCCTGTGTCCAGACTCTTGACATGTTTACACAGTTCTCGGTCATCGTGATGTTCCCCCCCGTCCCAGCGAGCGTGAGGAACACCTGATAAAGAAGGGCAGGGGGACTCTGGCTGGTCCCTGACATACTTTCGTAATCTAGAAAAGAGAGGCGGCAGGGTCAACAAATACACAATCAAACCAGAATACATTTGCACGTACGTGCACATTTGTGAACTATCTTAAACCAGTGCCTAGGGCACTCTATCAACAGAAGTCAAAGACCTCTGAAACAGTTGTTAAGGTCCTTTAACCAATTGAGAAAACAGTTTCCTCCACAGGAAATGTAAAATACAGCAAGTTAAACACTCTCAAACCGCCTCTGCTGGGCGATAGCTTCTAAGCGCCGCTTCCGGTGTCTCGTACAGTCTGGTTCGACCATTTTCTGTGACTTTCAGCTTCGCCGGGTACAACAATTGAAATCTGATGTTATTCTCATGCAGGTGCTTGCATACTGGCGTAAAAGCTTTACGTTTTTGAGAGACTTGTATGGAAAAGTCCTGGAACAGTGAGATCTTGTGCCCATTAATCCGAAGCTGCGGGGTTTGCCTGAAGGCCTTCAAAATTTTCTCCTTTACCGTCCAGTTATGATATTTGGCTATGACCGCTCTGGGTCTTCCGCCATTTTCATTTTCTCTCTGGGCTCCCAAGCGATATGCTCTTTCGATGGATAACGGGTCCTCTGGCAACTGTACTTGTAGGGCCCTCGGTAGGGTTGTGGATAAATACGTGATAAGTGCCTCGTTCGTAACCTCTTCCGGAATTCCCACAAATCTCAGATTATTGCGCCGCTCCCGGTTTTCAAGATCATCTAATTTCTCCCGTAGCATTTGTATCATCCCACCTTGTTCCGTCGTTAGTGTTTACAAACGTGTAACCTCCATCTCACACGACAGGGATTTATTTTCCAGCTCCCCAATTTTCTGCAAATTTGTGGTCACCTGTGCAAGCATGGTGTTTATTGAGGTTTGAATGAGATCCAAACGCCTCTCAAATATCGGGGCAAGAAGACGCGACACTTCATGCGCCACCTCTGCCGCCTGAGACTGTATTACAAGATGCATTGATGTCAGGCTAGGTGGGCCGGAGAGATTTGGTGGAGTTATGTCTCCAGACGCTGTAACTGCCGTTGATATGTCGTTCTTTTGTGAAGTGCTGTCCATGTTTGTGCCTTTGTTCATTCCTTTCCCCTGTTTTCTCTGTGTGGATGAGGAGGCAGAAGAGTGGCCAGCAGATATGTGTGGCATTGCGGTTGAGCGTGTAGACCTAGGTGTCCCAGCCGCTTGCAGGTATTTGTCCATGAATACAGTATCCCGCTGCTATGCGGTTGGTAGTGCGGTGGGTTTGGGTATATTTAATCTGTGGAGGAACTATTTACATTTTCACATTCGCATCAACATGGCAGCGGCAGCGTGCAGAAGTGAGAAAACAGTCTCTTGCATGCTGAGTTTGGAACTAGTAGGCCTGTGATGCTCTGATGGCTTTTGCACTATTAGACCCGACAGCTCTATTTCCAATTATTGTGTGGTCCCCTTCCACAGCCCGTCCTGCCGCGACTGTGTGAAAGGGATGTTAAAACTGCAGCACAGACCCTGCGTCTCCCCTCCACGTCTGCACAGCCTGCTTTCTCCAACCAGTGTTCCAGACAAAATATCCCCCTCACAGGGTTTGCATACAGTGTGCCACAGAAAGTCACTTCTCGTTAATCATTTCAGAGGTCTAACAGTTTCATGCAGCTGGGAATGTATGGGGTACTTATCTGCTCCACGCTGATGTGTCTTCTGGTGATCCTGTGAAGTAGTCCCGGTGCTTTGCTGTAAATCAGTGCAGGCAGCCCCTGCCCCGACCATGTGCTGCCCTGCTCCACGTGCTTGTCGGCTATATTGCCGTGCTCCCCCGTCGTGTGTCTTCTGCTTCTCCGGCGTGTCAGCCCTCTCTCTGCTCTCCTCACTCTCCTTCCGACCGAGACCTTGCTCTCCCGTTCTGCACCCTGGCTCTATTCCCGGCCCGTGCTGACGGCAAGATGGTGGCCCCCTCGTCTTGTCGCTCCGGTGACACTCCTCCTGCTCTCTCTCTGAGCGGACTCTGGCGGTTCAATAAGAGGCTCCGTGGGTAGGTCTCACCCTTCTTCCGAACCTATGCCTCCTCGGTGTTCGGGTCTGCCGCGATGCCTGCTATTTTAGCCGGATTGTGGACACAGCTCCGGAGCTCTGCTAAAATGCGGCCATCCTGGATGCCCCGCCTACCGGAAGTCAAAGCTGGAATATATTAATCTCAGCTTCCCTGAACGTCCGTAATACGCAGCCGCCGGCACAGAGGGAGGAGCTCACACTACTTTCTATCAACAGACCCCAGGCCAGACTATACCATTAGTACTGATCCCAAACCAAACTACCTCTAACTACAGACCCCCAGAACAGACTATTATCTTACTATAGACCCCAGAGAAGACTCCCCCTAAATAAAGACCCCAGAGAAGACTCCCCCCTAATACAAACTTCAGATCGGACTACTCCTAAATACAGACCCAAAACCAGACTACCCCCAGAAAAACAGACCGCAGACCAGACTCCCCCTAAACAAACACCGCTGACCAGACTCCCCATAAATATAGACCCCAAATCAGACTCCTCTAAATATAGGCTCCAAATCACACTCCCGCTAAGTTCCAGTGCTCTGGCCGGGGACTCCATAGTGTAAAGCCCCTGACATCACTATTATATAACACTGCACAGTTATACAGGACAGCATATCCACAACCACTCACAGCCCTTAGTAACCAGCAGTCAGGGTGATAGATATAGAACAGTCGATCCTGTAACACGTCTAGTAATAGTATTAGTGGCTTTGATCCGGGGTTTATAACTGATCGCCATTTTCTGGGGTCAAGAAGGAATTTTCCCCTGTGATACTAATTGATCAAACGTGTCCAGGGTTTTTTGCTTTCTTCTGGATCAACAGCTTTAGGTATAGGGATGTCCTTCACATTAATACTATACATATAAAATATACATATAATAAAATGAATATTCTTCCATATAACAAGTCTCCTGTGTCCTTATTTATCAGCATTTGGTGGAGTTCAGCATCTAGCGGAGCTTTCAGGGCTTTGTCGTATTGTTTTTTATAAATGTATCACTATTAAAAATAAAGAATCATCTTTTATTATATCTGCCGCTGGCGCATTGATTGTGGCTGTAATCACAATGGTATTGGGCAGGGGGATAATATTCAGCAAGATAAAGGAGTCTATGAAAGCCTTTATCGCTGTGGGAAGCGGAGGGCGGCTGCATATTTTCCCTGCAGAGATCTATGTGATATTACACAATGTTCATTCACATTAATGGGGTTGTGCAAGATTAGAAATACATAGCTGCAGGGGATTAGCATGTGAGGGGATTAGCCTGCCTGCACACTTTGCCTGACCTCCTGGCCCGAAATTTGCATGTCCTGCTCGGATCTCTTCTGAGGTTTTTTCTTATCAGATTCCTGTGGCTTCCTACTGAAATGCCTCTATTACCTCCTGCTGACACCACTCTGAAAGATTAATGGTCTGCAGTGTCGATGTGTCGGTTACTGTTGATCTCTATATTATCTGCTGATGGCTCCTATGACCTCTGGCTCTCAGTGATTTGAAAAGTTTGTTGGGCTGATGTCTCACTGCAGTGTTTTCATGCCACTAACTGATCCATCCTCAATACTGATGGAGTTAACCCTTGGAGAGGTATGGTAGGGATCGGGCTATGAGGTACGTTGGAAGATACTTATATATATATATATATTCTATTATCAGAGGGACAATGTGGCTATACTGAGGTGGTATTGGCCTGAAGATTCATGTTTTTTTGCTTGTCATACCCCTCTGCCATTGTCTTGTACTTATTAACGTACTCTCCATCTTCACCTGCTTATCTCCTGGGAGTGCCTACTTTGGTTATACATATAGAACCATTCTAGTTAGTATAAAGTAAAACCTATCCTGGATGATCACCTTACTACAGTGGCTGACCTGAGTGTACTGGCCTTTAGCTGAATATCTAGGACCTGGGTTACTTAATCTGCCTGAATTTCCGATTGAGGTGGAAAGTCTGGGATAGTATGCCACCAAGAAAAAAATCCTGAGGAGGCAGTGTAAGGATGGATAAGTGGGGGTGCCCCCTTAAAATCATCTAAAATTGACAATTTCTTAGGTTCACCCACAACTTCCCCTACTCTTATTAACTCTTTGCAATCTAAAAGAGGAGAAGGAGGTGGGGATCCTGTAAGCCCAAAATAATCTTTTAAAAAACCTCCCCGGTCCTGAGATAGAGAGCAGAAATGGGCTCAGAACGGGGGGATGGACTACAGTTCTTACTGAAATTCTGTGTACCCTGAGGAAAATGGAAGAGGCCAAAGTGGCTGGTCTTGCTCTTCAAATGAGGGGGGGGGGGGGGCATTAGATCAGATGTTACTCTGATAAGAGATGATCTCTCTAAAAGAAATGTGAGGATGGATACAACTCAAGTCAGTATATCAGACGCTGAAGACTCGATTGTGAGTTTACAAAAAGAAGTGTTAGCGCTGAAACATTCTAATCAGTGTCATATCTGATAAAGTGACTGATATGGAAGAGAAGTCGTCCAGAGCTAATATACGTTTGGTTGGCTTTCCTGAGAACTCTGAGGGTGCAGACTGTGTACAATTCATCAAGTCCTGGTTCCTGGGTAAATTTGGGGAAAGCACTTTGTAAAATACGTTCTCAGTTGAGAGAGCCCATAGGCTACCATTGAAACCTAGACCACCAGGGGCTCCACCGAGACCACCATTAGTTACATTTCTGAGGGCTGGAGACCGAGACATTATCCTGCGGAAAGCAAGATCTGCCTCAGATCTCACTCATAATGGAGCTAGAATAACCCTCTATCCAGACTATTCTCAAGGAACATTCATCGAGGTCAAGAACAGGCTGAGGAAGGCAGGCCTGCAGTATTCACTGCTTTTTCCAACTAGGCTAAGAGTCGTTTATGAAAACCGCAGGTTTTTTTTTATTCTACAGAGGAGGCAGTTTCCTGGATGGACTCCAAAAAGATACAACTATAATTTTTCTAGGGGGAAAATGCTTTCCTGATCTGTTTAAATCATTTTTGTATTTCTATTTTTTTCCTCCTTTGGTCTTGCTGAACATAAATTATGTTAATAGCTGATCTAGGAGTATGTGGGTGGGAGAGGAGTATTGAATGCTCTTTTTTATTTTTGAATTATGTTTGTAACTGATGGAGGAGTAGGTGGGTGGGGGAAAAGTATTGCAAAGTTTTGAAGTTCGCAAGGTTGGGGACCTGCGAGCTACATAAGGGGGTGGGATGGGGAAGGTATGGGCTTAGTATATTGTGGAGGTTTTTGTTTTTTAAATATGCGATATATATCTTATCGCTGCAATACCAAATATGTATGGCTTTATTATTTTTTTCTATAATAAATGACTTGATAAGTGAAAAAGGGCGATTGTGTTTTGTGTTGTTTGAAACTTTTTATTGTATGTTTTACAACTTTTATTTTTACTTTTTTTACACTTTTCTTTAGTCCCACTAGGGGACTTTAATGTCCAACTGTTTGTTTGATGTTCTAATACATTGAACTACCTATGTAGTGCAATGTATTGGAACTGTCAGTTGTTCACTGACAGCAAGCCGATCAGGCTCCGCCTTTGGGCGGGGCCTAATCAGCTTACGTAATGGCAGACAGGAGTCCATTGTTAGGGCTCCTGTTGCCATAGTAACAGTCGCCAGCCTTGCCATCGCATGGCAAGGCTGCCGATTTTCTACAAACCTCTAGGATGCAGCGATCACAATGGATCGCTGCATCGAAGGGGTTAATGCCAGGAATCTGAGCTAGCTCCGGTTCCTGGCGATAGATCGGGGTGTCCGCAGTAACATATAGCGGACACCCACTGCTGATGACGCCGGCTCATCTTCTGAGCCGGAAGCTGAGCCGGCGCCATCTTGCCGATGGTACCGGAAGCCTCCTGGGCCCCGCCGACGACGGGGCATAGGAGGATTTACTGGCGCACCGGGAGGTAAGCATTAGCCCTCCGATCGCCTTTGCAGCCACCGGCAACCCAGCGATCACGTTGCTGGGGTGCCGGTGGCTATAAACTCCTCACATGCTGCGATCTCTATTGAACGCAGCATGTGAGGGGTTAATCGGTCGGATCGGAGGCTAGCTCCGGTCCTGCCCGATACCTCAGGGTGCCAGCTGTAACATACAGCTGTCACCCGGCGGTGATGTCACTGGCTCAGCTCCTGAGCCAGCTTCATCTCCATAACGTACAGTAACGTGAAAATGCGGTAAGACGCCAGTTTTCTTGACGTTACTGTACGTGATCCGGCAGGAAGGGGTTAAAGTACTCATTAGGAAGCCCGTCTGGACCCGGAGCTTTGTTAGGTTTTAATCCCATCACTACCCTTTTTATTTCAGTCTCTGAAATTGGCTCATTTAAACTACCTAGTTGCGACTCAGATAACTGTGGAAGAGTAATCTCCGACAAAAACTCTTTAATTAAGTTTGGCTAAACGTGTGGTAAAGAAGAATCATCTTTTAGATTATATAAATCGACTATAATAGTCTGCGAAGGAATCTGCAATCTTTTGAGGGTCATACATCTTCTGACCATTCGGAAGGGATAGGTATTGAATTTTTGATCTACCTGTTTGGACTTTTACTCTCCTGGACAGAAGTTTACCAGGCCTATCCCCTTGTGCATAAAAATTCAATTTGAGGCATTTTACATTTTTATCATATTGAAATAAAAGGTCTTAAGAACTCTATTAATGCTGCACGTATAGAATCTTGATTAAGCCGAGACTTCAAGAGAAACGTGTTCAATTTCCATGGGGCTCTAAAGGACACACTGTATTTTTCCATCAGGGTTAGGGAAATAGGAGCATGGTCCGACCATGTAATAACACCAATGTCACTTTTTTCAGAGTTTAGTAAAATCTCCCTATCTACCAAGAAAAAAATCTATCCTGGAATATACCCTGTGGGGTGCTGAAAAGAAAGTGAAATCCCTTTCAGAGGCGTGTTGATAACGGCACATATCATGTAAATATTCCCCTGATACCAAGGACTCTATATCCAAACTTCTGCCCTGAGTTAGATCTATCTAATCTGTTATGAATTACTATATTAAAATCTCCACAAATTAGCAAGGCTCCTTGTTGCACATTTTTAGCTTTGGCTATAATTTTAGTAATAAAACGGGACTTGTCGTTTGTTAGGAGCATATATTGAAACAATAGTGTACGTAACTGAATCCAATTTACACACTAAGATTATATACCAGCCTTGAGGATCTATTAACGGGAATGTGTCGCTAGAAAAATATATATTATTTTTTTTAGTTAAACAGTATACAAACGATTACACATTGTTCTAATTTTTTCACAAGTCAGGAAATATTATAAATTAGATTCTAATTTATAACATTTCCATGTGCTGGTCACTAGAGGGAGCAATTCCCAAAATTGCAGCATTGGCATGTGGTAAAGCAACCACCTTGCTTTATGGTGCAAAAAATTGGAGAAGACACATTCGCTCTAGTGTCCTCAAACAATCCCCCCTTCTTTATCCTGGCTAGTGCCAGGAGAAAGGAGGGGGTCGAATGTTCAAACCTCCTACACTGTGTGCCGCCATTTTTTGAACGAATATACAGTGTAGGAGGATTAGATACAGTGGTAATCACACAGTATAACACGAACATACACACACATAACTTACCTGCTCCTGCCGCCGCTGCTGCCTCCGATCCCTCCGCTCCTAGTCCTTGCTTCTGAACATATGTCCGGAAGCCGCGACTGGAAGTAGTCATCTTACTGTCCGGCCGCGGCTTCCGGTCCACATGAAAATGGCGCCGGATGTCGCTCGACCGAAGACCTTCCTTTTGGACTGTGTGGGAGCGGCGCATGCGCCGTTCCCACACAGATGGCGTACGCTATAGTGAATGGAATGGCTCCCTTTATTTCCTGTAAAATGCCTAAAGGGTTAAAACACTTTCTGAATGCTGTTTTGGATACTTTGAGGGGTGCAGTTTTCAAAATGGGGTGATTTATGGGGACTTCCTAATGTATAAGGCCCTCAATGCCACTTCAGAACTGAACTGGTCCCTGTAAAAATAGCCTTCTTGAAATTTTCTTGAAAATATGAGAAATTGCTGCTAAAGTTCAAAGCCTTGTAACGTCCAAGAAAAATAAAAGGACGTAAAAAAAACGATGCAAACAAAGTAGACATATGGGGGATGTTAACTAGTGAGTATTTTGTGTGGTATTACTATCTGTTTTACAAGCAAATACACTAAGGGTATGTTCACACGAGGGCGTCCGTAACAGCTGAAATTACGGGGATGTTTCAGCCTGAAAACATCCCCGTAATTTCAGCCGTACCGGCATGTGCAGGCGCTTGAACGCCGCGTCAATTACGGCCGTAATTAGCGCTGCTATTCATTGGAGTCAATGAATAACGGCTCCAATTACGGCCAAAGAAGTGACAGGTCACTTCTTTGACGCGGGCGTCTATTTACGCGCCGTCATTTGACAGCGGCGCGTAAATATACGCCTCGTGTGAACAGACAAACGTCTGCCCATTGCTTTCAATGGGCAGATGTTTGTCAGCGCTATTGAGGCGCTATTTTCAGACGTAATTCGGGGCAAAAACGCCCGAATTACGTCCGTAAATAGGCCGTGTGAACATACCCTTAAATTGAGAAAAATGCTAATTTTTGCTAATTTTTTCAAAATTGTGGGGTTTTTCAGAAATAAATACCAATATTATCGACCAAATTTTTTCACTAACATAAAGTACAAAGTGTCACAAGAAAATCTCAGAATGGCTTGGATCGGTAAAAGCATTCCGGAGTTATTACCACATAAAGTGACACGTCAGATTTGAAAAAAATCATCTGTGTCCACAAGGCCAAAACAGGCTCAGTCCTGAAGGGGTTAAGGAGATGGACATCTTTAGCCGGTAAATGCGACTCCTGAATGCACAATATATCACATCTAGAGTTGCTCGGTTCCTTCTGTTACTTATTTTTAATGTTTACATCGTTTATTGTAAAAAAAACAAAAAAACATATTACAATGTATTACTATGGTAACCGGTCGGCATCGCGCAGTTTCTTCAGAGGAAGCCGCTATTACTAACTGATCAGATGACGCGGTCGCTATTCATCACAGCATCTGAGGGGTTAAACAGCCGGGATTGAGCGGCGTCCGGTTGTCAGAAGCCGTGTACGGTGCCGGCTCCGCTCCTTCTAGGGTGACGGTGCACGTCCAACGTAATACTATAGATCTGATGTCACCAAGGGGTTAAACCCTCCTGTATTTCATATTTACAGCGCTAATAATAATCACCAACACTTTGCCGGACAAAAACGCAACAAAACCGGACAGAAATGACCTCATGTAACCTTACTACTGCATTATGGGAAATCTCCTGACTAATAACAACGCGAACAGTAAACAAAAGCGGTGACCGAAATTCATGAACACCCGCCCAGCGCTGCTCCACCTCATAAACGACTGCTGAAGGACCTTTGATGACGTCCCCACCACGTGACCGGGATAAGACAGAGCTCCGCCCCTCTTGTCACCCGTTTCTCGTCACATGTCCTTCATACGTCGCTCAATTTTTCCACTTCTATGCTCCGCCCCTGATGCCGCGGTCACATTATCATGATATCGTCACATGTCCTCCATCTACCACGTCACCACCATGTGACCAGGACTGAATTCCGCCCCTCATACGCGTATTTGCAGCTCCGCCCCGTCACAGAGCCCCGCCCCTCCTGTCCCGGTCATGTGGGGGTGACGTCATCACAGGTCCTTCAGGTATCGCCGTGAATGAGGCAGAAAGCAGCGCTGGTCGGGTGTTCTCTCTGTTATCAGTCACCCCTAGCAGAGATTTAACCCCTTCGGTGCCGGCCTCTTTGGGGGTAAGTTGTTATTTCTGGTCTTTGTAGTGGTCGGGTGTTTTGTTGGACGAGTCGTATTTTGTAATGACATAATATTCGCTATATATTTCCCAATCGTCTCAAATTCAGTGGGACATTCGCGGATCTACAGGGAACAGTGTGTGTGGTAATATCTACAGGGAGCAGCGTGTGTGGTAATATCTACAGGGAGCAGCGTGTGTGGTAATATGTACAGGGGGCAGTGTGTGTGGTAATATATACAGGGAGCAGTGTGTGTGGTAATATCTACAGGGAGCAGTGTGTGTGGTAATATCTACAGGGAGCAGCGTGTGTGGTAATATCTACAGGGAGCAGTGTGTGTGGTAATATCTACAGGGAGCAGTGTGTGTGGTAATATCTACAGGGAGCAGCGTGTGTGGTAATATCTACAGGGAGCAGTGTGTGGTAATATCTACAGGGAGCAGTGTGTGGTAATATCTACAGGGAGCAGTGTGTGTGGTAATATATACAGGGAGCAGTGTGTGTGGTAATATCTACAGGGAGCAGTGTGTGTGGTAATATCTACAGGGAGCAGCGTGTGTGGTAATATATACAGGGAGCAGTGTGTGTGGTAATATATACAGGGAGCAGTGTGTGTGGTAATATCTACAGGGAGCAGTGTGTGTGGTAATATCTACAGGGAGCAGTGTGTGTGGTAATATCTACAGGGAGCAGTGTGTGTGGTAATATATACAGGGAGCAGCGTGTGTGGTAATATATACAGGGAGCAGTGTGTGTGGTAATATCTACAGGGAGCAGTGTGTGTGGTAATATCTACAGGG
Organism: Rhinoderma darwinii; assembly: GCF_050947455.1. Classification (NCBI taxonomy): domain Eukaryota; kingdom Metazoa; phylum Chordata; class Amphibia; order Anura; family Rhinodermatidae; genus Rhinoderma; species Rhinoderma darwinii. Next base: position 653,814,041 of record NC_134687.1, read on the forward strand.
AGCAGTGTGTGTGGTAATATATACAGGGAGCAGTGTGTGGTAATATCTACAGGGAGCAGTGTGTGTGGTAATATCTACAGGGAGCAGCGTGTGTGGTAATATCTACAGGGAGCAGTGTGTGTGGTAATATCTACAGGGAGCAGTGTGTGTGGTAATATCTACAGGGAGCAGTGTGTGTGGTAATATCTACAGGGAACAGTGTGTGTGGTAATATCTACAGGGAGCAGTGTGTGTGGTAATATTTACAGGGAGCAGTGTGTGTGGTAATATTTACAGGGAGCAGTGTGTGTGGTAATATATACAGGGAGCAGTGTGTGTGGTAATATATACAGGGAGCAGTGTGTGTGGTAATATCTACAGGGAGCAGTGTGTGTGGTAATATCTACAGGGGGCAGTGTGTGTGGTAATATATACAGGGAGCAGCGTGTGTGGTAATATCTACAGGGAGCAGCGTGTGTGGTAATATCTACAGGGGGCAGTGTGTGTGGTAATATATACAGGGGGCAGCGTGTGTGGTAATATATACAGGGAGCAGTGTGTGTGGTAATATATACAGGGGGCAGCGTGTGTGGTAATATATACAGGGAGCAGCGTGTGTGGTAATATCTACAGGGAGCAGCGTGTGTGGTAATATCTACAGGGAGCAGTGTGTGTGGTAATATCTACAGGGAGCAGTGTGTGTGGTAATATCTACAGGGAGCAGTGTGTGTGGTAATATATACAGGGAGCAGTGTGTGGTAATATCTACAGGGGGCAGTGTGTGTGGTAATATCTACAGGGAGCAGTGTGTGTGGTAATATCTACAGGGAGCAGTGTGTGTGGTAATATATACAGGGAGCAGTGTGTGTGTGGTAATATCTACAGGGAGCAGTGTGTGGTAATATCTACAGGGAGCAGTGTGTGTGGTAATATCTACAGGGAGCAGCGTGTGTGGTAATATCTACAGGGAGCAGTGTGTGTGGTAATATATACAGGGAGCAGTGTGTGTGGTAATATATACAGGGAGCAGCGTGTGTGGTAATATCTACAGGGAGCAGCGTGTGTGGTAATATCTACGGGGAGCAGTGTGTGTGGTAATATCTACAGGGAGCAGTGTGTGTGGTAATATCTACAGGGAGCAGTGTGTGTGGTAATATATACAGGGAGCAGTGTGTGTGGTAATATATACAGGGAGCAGTGTGTGTGGTAATATCTACAGGGAGCAGTGTGTGTGGTAATATATACAGGGAGCAGTGTGTGGTAATATCTACAGGGAGCAGTGTGTGTGGTAATATCTACAGGGAGCAGCGTGTGTGGTAATATCTACAGGGAGCAGCGTGTGTGGTAATATCTACAGGGAGCAGCGTGTGTGGTAATATCTACGGGGAGCAGTGTGTGTGGTAATATATACAGGGAGCAGTGTGTGTGGTAATATCTACAGGGAGCAGTGTGTGTGGTAATATCTACAGGGAGCAGTGTGTGTGGTAATATCTACAGGGAGCAGCGTGTGTGGTAATATCTACAGTGAGCAGTGTGTGTGGTGCTATCTACAGGGAACAGTGTGTGTGGTAATATCTACAGGGAGCAGCGTGTGTGGTAATATCTACAGAGAGCAGTGTGTGTGGTAATATCTACAGGGGGCAGTGTGTGTGGTAATATCTACAGGGGGCAGCGTGTGTGATAATATATACAGGGAGCAGTGTGTGTGGTAATATCTACAGGGAGCAGTGTGTGTGGTAATATATACAGGGAGCAGCGTGTGTGGTAATATCTACAGGGAGCAGCGTGTGTGGTAATATCTACAGGGAACAGTGTGTGTGGTAATATCTACAGGGAGCAGCGTGTGTGATAATATCTACAGGGAGCAGTGTGTGTGGTAATATCTACAGGGAGCAGCGTGTGTGGTAATATATACAGGGAGCAGCGTGTGTGGTAATATCTACAGGGAGCAGCGTGTGTGGTAATATCTACAGGGAGCAGCGTGTGTGGTAATATCTACAGGGAGCAGCGTGTGTGGTAATATCTACAGGGAGCAGTGTGTGTGGTAATATCTACAGGGAGCAGTGTGTGTGTGGTAATATCTACAGGGAACAGTGTGTGTGGTAATATATACAGGGAGCAGCGTGTGTGGTAATATATACAGGGAGCAGCGTGTGTGGTAATATATACAGGGAGCAGCGTGTGTGGTAATATATACAGGGAGCAGTGTGTGGTAATATCTACAGGGAGCAGCGTGTGGTAATATCTACAGGGAGCAGCGTGTGTGGTAATATATACAGGGAGCAGCGTGTGTGGTAATATATACAGGGAGCAGCGTGTGTGGTAATATATACAGGGAGCAGTGTGTGGTAATATCTACAGGGAGCAGCGTGTGGTAATATCTACAGGGAGCAGCGTGTGTGGTAATATATACAGGGAGCAGCGTGTGTGGTAATATCTACAGGGAGCAGTGTGTGTGGTAATATCTACAGGGAGCAGTGTGTGTGGTAATATCTACAGGGAGCAGCGTGTGTGGTAATATATACAGGGAGCAGCGTGTGTGGTAATATCTACAGGGAGCAGTGTGTGTGGTAATATCTACAGGGAGCAGCGTGTGTGGTAATATATACAGGGAGCAGCGTGTGTGGTAATATGTAGAGTGATCAGTGTGTGTGGTAGTATCTACAGGGAGCAGTGTGTGTGTGGTAATATCTACAGGGGGCAGCGTGTGTGGTAATATCTACAGGGGGCAGTGTGTGTGGTAATATCTACAGGGAGCAGTGTGTGTGGTAATATCTACAGGGAGCAGTGTGTGGTAATATCTACAGGGAGCAGTGTGTGTGGTAATATCTACAGGGGGCAGTGTGTGTGGTAATATATACAGGGAGCAGCGTGTGTGGTAATATATACAGGGGGCAGTGTGTGTGGTAATATATACAGGGAGCAGCGTGTGTGGTAATATATACAGGGAGCAGCGTGTGTGGTAATATATACAGGGAGCAGTGTGTGGTAATATCTACAGGGAGCAGCGTGTGGTAATATCTACAGGGAGCAGCGTGTGCGGTAATATATACAGGGAGCAGTGTGTGTGGTAATATCTACAGGGAGCAGCGTGTGTGGTAATATCTACAGGGAGCAGTGTGTGGTAATATCTACAGGGAGCAGTGTGTGTAGTAATATCTACAGGGAGCAGTGTGTGTGGTAATATCTACAGGGAGCAGTGTGTGGTAATATATACAGGGAGCAGTGTGTGGTAATATCTACAGGGAGCAGCGTGTGTGGTAATATCTACAGGGAACAGTGTGTGTGGTAATATCTACAGGGAGCAGTGTGTGTGGTAATATCTACAGGGAGCAGCGTGTGTGGTAATATATACAGGGAGCAGTGTGTGTGGTAATATATACAGGGAGCAGTGTGTGTGGTAATATCTACAGGGATCAGTGTGTGTGGTAATATATACAGGGAGCAGTGTGTGTGGTAATATATACAGGGAGCAGTGTGTGTGGTAATATCTACAGGGGGCAGTGTGTGTGGTAATATCTACAGGGAGCAGTGTGTGTGGTAATATCTACAGGGAGCAGCGTGTGTGGTAATATCTACAGGGAGCAGCGTGTGTGGTAATATATACAGGGGGCAGTGTGTGTGGTAATATATACAGGGAGCAGTGTGTGTGGTAATATCTACAGGGGGCAGTGTGTGGTAATATCTACAGGGAGCAGCGTGTGTGGTAATATCTACAGGGAGCAGTGTGTGTGGTAATATATACAGGGAGCAGTGTGTGTGGTAATATCTACAGGGAGCAGCGTGTGTGGTAATATCTACAGGGAGCAGTGTGTGTGGTAATATCTACAGGGAGCAGTGTGTGTGGTAATATCTACAGGGGGCTGTGTTTGTGGTAATATCTACAGGGAGCAGTGTGTGTGGTAATATCTACAGGGGGCAGTGTGTGGTAATATCTACAGGGGGCAGCGTGTGTGGTAATATATACAGGGAGCAGCGTGTGTGGTAATATATACAGGGAGCAGCGTGTGTGGTAATATCTACAGGGGGCAGCGTGTGTGGTAATATCTACAGGGGGCAGTGTGTGTGGTAATATCTACAGGGAGCAGTGTGTGTGGTAATATCTACAGGGGGCAGCGTGTGTGGTAATATCTACAGGGAGCAGCGTGTGTGGTAATATATACAGGGAGCAGTGTGTGTGGTAATATCTACAGGGAGCAGTGTGTGTGGTAATATATACAGGGAGCAGTGTGTGGTAATATCTACAGGGAGCAGTGTGTGTGGTAATATCTACAGGGAGCAGCGTGTATGGTAATATCTACAGGGAGCAGTGTGTGTGGTAATATCTACAGGGAGCAGCGTGTGTGGTAATATCTACAGGGAGCAGTGTGTGTGGTAATATCTACAGGGAGCAGCGTGTGTGGTAATATCTACATGGGGCAGTGTGTGTGGTAATATCTACAGAGAGCAGTGTGTGTGTGGTAATATATACAGGGAGCAACGTGTGTGGTAATATCTACAGGGAGCAGCGTGTGTGGTAATATCTACAGGGGGCAGTGTGTGGTAATATCTACATGGGGCAGTGTGTGTGGTAATATCTACAGGGGGCAGTGTGTGTGGTAATATCTACAGGGAGCAGTGTGTGTGGTAATATCTACAGGGAGCAGTGTGTGTGGTAATATGTACAGGGGGCAGTGTGTGTGGTAATATCTACAGGGAGCTGTGTGTGTGGTAATATCTACAGGGAGCAGTGTGTGTGGTAATATCTACAGGGAGCTGTGTGTGTGGTAATATCTACAGGGGGCAGTGTGTGTGGTAATATCTACAGGGAGCAGTGTGTGTGGTAATATCTACATGGGGCAGTGTGTGTGGTAATATCTACAGGGGGCAGTGTGTGTGGTAATATCTACAGGGAGCAGTGTGTGTGGTAATATCTACAGGGGGCAGTGTGTGTGGTAATATCTACATGGGGCAGTGTGTGTGGTAATATCTACATGGGGCAGTGTGTGTGGTAATATCTACAGGGGGCAGTGTGTGTGGTAATATCTACAGGGAGCAGTGTGTGTGGTAATATCTACAGGGAGCAGTGTGTGTGGTAATATCTACAGGGAGCTGTGTGTGTGGTAATATCTACAGGGAGCTGTGTGTGTGGTAATATCTACAGGGAGCTGTGTGTGTGGTAATATCTACAGGGAGCTGTGTGTGTGGTAATATCTACAGGGAGCAGCGTGTGTGGTAATATCTACAGGGGGCAGTGTGTGTGGTAATATCTACATGGGGCAGTGTGTGTGGTAATATCTACAGGGAGCAGTGTGTGTGGTAATATCTACAGGGAGCAGTGTGTGTGGTAATATCTACAGGGAGCAGTGTGTGTGGTAATATCTACAGGGAGCAGTGTGTGTGTGGTAATATCTACAGGGAGCAGTGTGTGTGTGGTAATATCTACAGGGAGCAGTGTGTGTGTGGTAATATCTACAGGGAGCTGTGTGTGTGGTAATATCTACAGGGAGCAGTGTGTGTGGTTTTATCTACAGGGAGCTGTGTGTGTGGTAATATCTACAGGGAGCTGTGTGTGTGGTAATATCTACAGGGAGCTGTGTGTGTGGTAATATCTACAGGGAGCTGTGTGTGTGGTAATATCTACAGGGAGCAGCGTGTGTGGTAATATCTACAGGGAGCAGCGTGTGTGGTAATATATACAGGGAGCAGCGTGTGTGGTAATATATACAGGGAGCAGCGTGTGTGGTAATATATACAGGGAGCAGTGTGTGTGGTAATATATACAGGGAGCAGTGTGTGTGGTAATATATACAGGGATCAGTGTGTGTGGTAATATCTACAGGGAGCAGTGTGTGTGTGGTAATATCTACAGGGAGCAGCGTGTGTGGTAATATATACAGGGAGCAGCGTGTGTGGTAATATATACAGGGAGCAGTGTGTGTGGTAATATCTACAGGGAGCAGTGTGTGTGGTAATATCTACAGGGAGCAGTGTGTGTGGTAATATCTACAGGGAGCAGTGTGTGGTAATATCTACAGGGAGCGGCGTGTGTGGTAATATATACAGGGAGCGGCGTGTGTGGTAATATCTACAGGGAGCGGTGTGTGTGGTAATATATACAGGGAGCTGTGTGTGTGGTAATATATACAGGGAGCTGTGTGTGTGGTAATATCTACAGGGAGCAGCGTGTGTGGTAATATCTACAGGGAGCAGCGTGTGTGGTAATATCTACAGAGGGCAGTGTGTGTGTGTGGTAATATATACAGGGAGCAGTGTGTGTGGTAATATCTACAGGGAGCAGTGTGTGTGGTAATATATACAGGGAGCAGCGTGTGTGGTAATATCTACAGGGAGCAGTGTGTGTGGTAATATCTACAGGGAGCAGTGTGTGGTAATATCTACAGGGGGCAGTGTGTGTGGTAATATCTACAGGGAGCAGTGTGTGTGGTAATATCTACAGGTTGCAGTGTGTGGTAATATATACAGGGGGCAGTGTGTGTGTGCGTGTGTGGTAATATCTACAGGGAGCAGTGTGTGTGGTAATATCTACAGGGAGCAGTGTGTGTGGTAATATCTACAGGGAGCAGTGTGTGTGGTAATATATACAGGGAGCAGTGTGTGTGGTAATATATACAGGGAGCAGTGTGTGTGGTAATATCTACAGGGGGCAGTGTGTGTGGTAATATCTACAGGGAGCAGCGTATGTGGTAATATCTACAGGGAGCAGTGTGTGTGGTAATATCTACACAGAGCAGTGTGTGTGGTAATATCTACAGGGAGCAGCGTGTGTGGTAATATATACAGGGAGCGGCGTGTGTGGTAATATCTACAGGGGGCGGCGTGTGTGGTAATATATACAGGGGGCTGTGTGTGTGGTAATATCTACAGGGAGCAGCGTGTGTGGTAATATCTACAGGGAGCAGCGTGTGTGGTAATATCTACAGGGAGCAGCGTGTGTGGTAATATCTACAGGGAGCAGCGTGTGTGGTAATATCTACAGGGAGCAGTGTGTGTGGTAATATCTACAGGGAGCAGTGTGTGGTAATATCTACAGGGAGCAGCGTGTGTGGTAATATATACAGGGAGCAGCGTGTGTGGTAATATCTACAGGGAGCAGTGTGTGGTAATATATACAGGGAGCAGTGTGTGTGGTAATATCTACGGGGAGCAGTGTGTGTGGTAATATATACAGGGAGCAGTGTGTGTGGTAATATCTACGGGGAGCAGTGTGTGTGGTAATATCTACGGGGAGCAGTGTGAGAGGTAATATCTACGGGGAGCAGTGTGTGTGGTAATATCTACGGGGAGCAGTGTGTGTGGTAATATCTACAGGAAGCAGCTTGTGTGGTAATATCTACAGGGAGCAGCGTGTGTGGTAATATCTACAGGGAGCAGCGTGTGGTAATATCTACAGGGGGCAGTGTGTGTGGTAATATATACAGGGAGCAGCGTGTGTGGTAATATCTACAGGGAGCAGTGTGTGTGGTAATATCTACAGGGAGCAGTGTGTGGTAATATCTACAGGGAGCAGCGTGTGGTAATATCTACGGGGAGCAGTGTGTGTGTGGTAATATCTACAGGGAGCAGCGTGTGGTAATATCTACAGGGAGCAGCGTGTGGTAATATCTACAGGGAGCAGTGTGTGTGGTAATATCTACGGGGAGCAGTGTGTGGTAATATCTACAGGGGGCAGTGTGTGTGGTAATCCTACCGACCCGCCTGGTGAGGTGATGACTACATCCAGGTGGAGAATGAATGGAGAGGTGACCACACATATGCACGACTCTCTCCATTCACTTGTATAGGAGGTCCAGAAACAGCCGAGCACGGCCAGAGGTAGAGCCGCATCTATCAGACATTTCTGGCATATCCTGGGGAGAAATGTCCGTGTTGGGAATACCCCTTTATTCCATGTGGTGACGGCTCTGAGAAGATGTTTCTCTCAATGATGAATAAGTGAGGTTCTGTATGTCACACATGATGTTGTCCCCTGTATGATCTCCATCTTCTCCTTTCTTCATAAAGACGTCTGCAGTACTAGATCCTCCAGTTCCTCCAGTTTTCTCATCTTCTCCTCCACAACGTTCCTTCTCCTGAGTGACCCACCAAGGATGGACAAGGACAGGAATGAGATGAGCAGAAGAATATTAGACTTCACCTTGGAGATCATGTACCTGTTGAGCGGAGAGGTAAACTTTTCTACATTATAGAACTAGTCACACATAGGGAAGGGACAATACATAATAGAAAGTGATAGGAAGAATCCGGTGTCCTGTATAACAGCGTCCAGACCTTCCAAGTGACGTCAAGAAGCCACCAGCAGAAAAGCTGAAGGTCAGCGACCAATATGGTCAGTTATGTGTCATGTCACCAATGCAGCAATAGTAATGTTGTAGAGCAATGAGAATGACAAGGAACCAGGAGGATCAGGATGACATCTATATAGAAACATAGAAGATGACGGCAGGAGGAGAGCACATGGTCCATCTAGTCCCCCCAATATTATTTCCTTTTTAGTTTTGGCCTCGTTCTATTTTCTCAATGTCTTTTTGTGGGTGAGGTCTCCAGTATTACAGATGTGGGGTCACTGGAGCTCTATACAGCGGGGTCACAATCTCCCTCCTTCTACTGAGGTGGGAATACTGTGTTCAGTTCTCTAAGTGTCTCTCTCCATACACAGGAGTACACAATAGTGAAGAAGACATCGGGTGACTGTACGACTCCCATCATCCATGAGTCAGGAGGATGGAGCAGTAGTCCCATCACAGAGCCTCCCCCTCACTCCCGGATACATGAGAAGAAGATCTTAGAACTGATCTACAAGATGACTGAGCTGCTGACTGGAGAGGTGACACTGCTGGGAATGCTGGGAAATTCTACAGTAACAGCACTGGAGGTTTCTGGGTGATGACTGTATTATTGTGTCTGTCAGGTTCCTATAAGGTGTCAGGATGTCACTGTCTATTTCTCCATGGAGGAGTGGGAGTATCTAGAAGGACACAAGGATCTGTACGAGGAGGTCATGATGGAGGACTACCGGCCGCGCACATCACAAGGTAAGAAGAGACAGATATATGTTTGGCATTACTGGGGGCACAGGCTGGACTGGCGGCCATGTTGAAGTCTTGATAGCGTCATGTTCAGTACATATACACGTGTGTACAGTGACATGTAATGTAGGAGCTCCACAATTTCGTCTCTTTTCACATCACGTTAGATTCTTATGTTTCCTGTATATGTCCAATAAATCCAGAGCGCTCCATTCACCAGACAGATTTTGTCTTTTTGTACAAATAAATCCTAGAGCAGTACACTGTACGTACGAGCGCAGTAAAGCGAGCTGTACCATCCACGGCTTCATGTGTGTAACTCTCATGCGCTCATTGCCGTCGGACTTCTCTCCTGGACTCCTCTCAGTAACTTGTAAGTTCTAATGCGGAAACGGAGGGTTTTGACGTGTGCAGGTTTGGAACACTAAACTCCATCTACGTAATGACATGCTGGGGGTCTAATGTCTCCAAACCAACTGACCAGTTCCCGTCTTAATGCTGCCAGGACTCCTAGAGAAAGCCTGTGAGTCCTGCTTCCCGCACCCACACAGAATGATTGACCGTTTTTCCTTTTTGATCCTGCTCATAAAATCTGAGGGTGTGACAGACGTTCCTGATGGGGCCGATGCCTGAGCTCCAAACACACGTTCCTAGCTTAATCTCCTGTCCGTGTTGAACATGTGAGGAGCGATGCTGGAAGGGGTTAATATCAGCCCCCCACAGACCTTGCGATCACCTGCTGTAAATCTTTACACGTCTGTGCACATTCGTGGGGAGAAACAATCATATTCTGTGACCTGCCGCTCGTCTGTAGTGTGGAGGATGGGCAGTCATACCAGGTGTATGTTACTGCCGGTCATCACTCTCCGCCAGTGTGCTAAGCTGGTCATACACATTAGATGTATGTAGGCTGGACCTGCTGTTTTTCTAATGTATGTGGCGACTCCCCATCTCTCCCGGGATGGCACATGTCAGGAGAGATATGGATCGGGCTGTGGAATTTCAACATGCCGGTTCCTTTTCTTAGTAGATAAGTCACTATCAGAGGAGTTTGGCAGCGACTTTCCCCTATTGAAGACGCATAAACACCCAACCGAGCGTTCATGTACATGGAGGAGGCGAGGAACGATAGTTCACCTGACATCTAGAGTTTATGACCGGTTTTAGACTAGTAGTTCACAAAACTGAGAACCCCTGCAGGTCTAAAATAACGGCTGCAAATCATTTTATCAAAAACTCTGCCCTAAAAATCCACAGAGCTCCTTCCTCGTTACACCACAATTGGGTTATAATAAACACATTTTGATGACAGATGCTCTTTAACCACTTGCCGCACCATGACAACACTGTACGTCATGGAGTGTGGGTGACGTATGGAGCGGACCCATGGGCTGAGCCCACTCCATACGGCTGCTATCGCCATAATCGTATCGACCCGCAGAATGACGTTATGTCACTTTTACTGCACGGGCGTCGCCATGACAACGAAACCCAAAAAACAATGGAATTGTTTTTTCCCAATTCCATCCCACAAAGAATTGTTTTTCAGTTTCCCAGTACATTATATGGTACATTAAATAGTTTTATTAAAAACTACGTGTCCAGCAAAAAACACACCCTCATATGGTTATTTTCATGGAAAAATAAATGAAGGTGGGGAGGAAAACATGAAAAAACTAAAAATAGCTGCAGTGCCGAGGGGTTAAGAAGTGATTATCCGCCGATAATGTAGATTATACCACCCCCGTCGGCTTCTTACAGGAGAAGTTGTATTATTGTATTAGACTATTCAGAGCAGATTGTTGTCCGCTGGTTGTAGCACAGAGAAATACACTAGGTTTATTAGACCGCACCAAAGCCATGAAAGACTTTCAGGGCCAATAAAGTGGTGGACCGTAAACTTTACTTTAGCAACCAGTGCCAGGCAGCTGCTGCCAAAGCAAATAGAATCATAGGATGCATCAAGAGAGGCCTAGATACAAATAACTAGTCAGACCACACGTGGAATATTGGGCACTTGTGTATAAGAAGGACATGGCTGAACTAGAACAGGTGCAGAGGAGGGCGACCAAGGTAATTAGGGGAATGGGTGGATTGCAGTACCAAGAAAGGTCATCAAACTTGGGGCTATTCCGTTTAGAAAGACCTCTGACACCCTGACAATTTTTTGGGTTGCACGGAACGCTTACAATAGTCACCCAGTGACCCGCCACTTTCATGTGTATTCGCGTCCATAGAACGCAGATACAATTAAATACTATGTCCGAGCAGGGAGATGTCAGCGCCCCGCCGTGCGCTCAGGTAGCTAACGGTTTACTTTAGGCCTGCGTCTTTCAAGGCCTTCACACAGGTAGTGAGGACCTCAACATTGTAAACTCAGCTCTGATCAGTAAACCTAGAAGTGTAGAGAGAAGTGTCTGATATATAGACAGATATACAGTAGTCATGTATTCAGTCACTTTGTGTTTCCCACAGATGGATCCAGTAGGAGAAATCCACCAGAGAGATGTCCCAGTCCTCTGTATTCCCAGGACTGTCCAGAGGAAAATCACAATGTCCCAGAGAATCATCAGGTAGATGAAGCTGAGCCCTATACCAGATCTATATAGGGGGGTGTGGAGCTTTTTGGTCCTGCGGTCATAGATTTTGGTGGTTTCTTATGTTGATCTGTAAGATTATTCGCACTCTCTGCTGTATTGTACTGAATTGTTACATATGTGAAATCAGGGGGAAGGTCTGACTAATATTAAAGCGGAGGATGAAGCAGAAGAAGAGCGGATGAGGGGCGATCAACCGGGTAAGAGTGAAGTGGAGGAGGAAATTCCAGGAGGTGTTACCACAGGTAAGTAATAATGAATTTAGAAAGTGAATTGGGAGGTTTGTTAAGGTGGAGTTCCTCCTTAGTTCTACATTACAGTAACACGTCAGACAATGTGTTATACATAGTGCAGGAGCTGAGGGAGCTGTGACTGCACATAGAAGTTCTCTACAAGGTGTTCTATGAATCCGGTCATTCACTAGGCTTAATGTCAGATTTTGGGAGGGGCACCAGGAGCCTGTAAAAATTACAATACTCTATGATGCATTAGTATTGAACCAACGATCTAACTATCTCTGGTTCAAATCCCCTAGGGGAACTAATAAAAAGTGTTCAAAATAGTTACATAAAGTTTTTAGCGATCGCTGTTCCTGGCCGTTAGTCTGAGTGTCAGTTGTAATACACAGCTGACACCCACAGTTATAGTGCGGGCTCAGCGCATATCTGTGTATGACAGACGTGGAGTGTATTAGGGTTCAAGGAGTCTTGGGGATACGGCTGAATGAAGGGGTCAAGTTCTGATGACTAATGTAAAAGGGGGCCAAGGTAAAGGAGTCAGATTAGGGAATGTTATACGCCTTGTTGAATATGTGTATTCAGGGCTTGCTTAAAACTGTGGATATTAGGAATTCATGTGATTGGGGTAGTGCATTCCAGAGGACTGGTGCAGCATGAGAGAAATCTTTGAGACGGGAATGGGAGGTTCGGATTATGGAGGATGTTAATCTAAGGTGGTTCGCAGTACGTAGAGGTGTAAGGAGATGTAAGGAAGTGCAGCATTGTGGAGAGCTTTGTGGGTGAGAGTAATAAGTTTGAATTTAATTCTGAAGGGAATGGGCAATTAGTGCAGGGACTGGCACAGGGTAGAGGCGTGGGTGTAGTGTTTGGTCAAAGATGAGCCTGCATTGAGGATAGATTGAAGAGGGGACAGTTTAGTGTGAGGACGACTATTAGTAATGAGTTGCAGTAGTCATGATGAGAGTGAATCAGAGTGACAATGAGAGTTTTGGCTGTTTCTACAGTAAGAAAAGGGTGGATTCTGGAGATATTTTTGAGGTGAAAGTGACAGGACCGTGTAAGGGATTGAATGTGTGAAGTAAAGGAAAGATCTGAGTAGAAAATGACCCCAAGACAGCGGGCGTGCTGCCTGGGAGTTATGGCAGTGCCAGACACTGAGATGGAGACATCCGGTTTAGGGAGGTTATCTGAAGGTGGAAACACAAGGAGCTCAGTTTGAGAGATTCCGTTTCAGATAGAGCGAGGATATGATGTTCGAGACAGCAGAAAGCCAATCACTTGTGTTTTGGCGGTGATGTCATGAGAAGAGGTCTATAATTGGGTCATCAGCGTACAGATGGTACTGGAAGCCAGATCTGCTGATGGTTTGTCTAATAGGGGCTGTGTAGAGAGAAAAGAGGAGAGGACCTAGGACTAATCCCTGAGGAACCCCAACAGAAAGGGGAAAAGGAGAAGTAGAACCAGCAAAAGACCCTGAGCGAGCGGTCAGAGAGATAGGAAGAAAACCAAGAGCGAGCCATGTCCTTAAGACCAATATAGTGGAGCATATTAAGTAGGAGTTGGTGGTCTACAGTGTCAAAGGCTGCAGAGCGATCCAGAAGAATCCGAGGGTTTTTGCCGTTCGATTTAGCCGTCAGCAGATCGTATGAGACTTCAGTAAGGGCAGTTTCTGTGGAGTGCGAAACCAGATTGTAAAGGGTCAAGAATAGAGGTATCGGAGAGATAGTGGATAAGGCGAGTGTAGCCCAAGCTTTCGAGAAGATTTTAGACGAAGGGGAGGTTAGAGACAGGTCGGTAGTTAGCAGCGCAGGACGGGTCAAAATTTTTTTTTTTTTTTAGTAATGGGTTTATAATGGCATGTGTAAAAGAGGAGGGAAAGGTTCCAGAAGAGAAAAAGAGGTTAAATATTTTAGTCATTTGACCGGTGACAGACTGGGAGAGAGACTGCACGAGGTGTGAGGGGATAGGGTCACTAGAGCAGGTAGTAGGATGAGGAGAAGAAGAGAGGAGCCGAGAGACTTCTTCTGTTATTGGGTCAAATTCTGAAAGTAAAGTTGAGGGAAGAGGATCGATGTTACTAGGGGACTGCGAGATATCATGCCGGAAGTTGTAAATTTGAACTTTTTAAAATAAGTGGCCAGGTCTTCAGCACTGAGATCTGTGATCGGCGTCTGCACTTTAGAAATTGTAAGGGAATGAAAAGTATCAGGGGAGTCGTTTTGGATTATTATTTAGTGTGGATGAGGAGGTGACATAGACTTGTTTGGCGCGGTGAAGGGCAGAGTTTTGAGCATCAATTTGTAATAGAGGAAATTAGCTGATGAGTGATTTTTCTCCACAGACGTTCGGCGCATCTCGAGCACCGCTAAAGAAAGCGGGATTGAGGCGTGTGTCATGGTTGTCGTCGTCTGTGTCAGGTGGTTCCGAGTGTTGGTGGGGCTACTTCATCCAACGCATTTTTGAGACTGTTATTGTAATGTTTGGCAGCCAGATTTGGACGGGAGATGGAAGAGATAGGGGACAATGTAGTTGCTGAGTGATAATGACATGTAGATTTCTGTATGTCTGATGGGTAGGCAATTTTTGATGGTAAAGGAGAGAAGGTTGTGATCAGAGAGCGGAAGAGGCGAGTTAATGAAGTCAGATACTGAGCAGAGTCGGAGGAGGACCAGATCAAGTGAATGCCCATCTTCATGTGTAGAGGAATTAGTAAATTGTGAAATGCCTAGGGAGGAGGCTAAAGATAGAAACTGGGAGGGAGATTGGGCTACCAAGGGGGATGTTAAACTCACCCATGATGAGAGCGTGTGTATCAGAGTATAGGAATTGTAGAAGCCACGCAGCAAAAAGATCCAGGTGAGCCATGGGGACGGTAGACACTCTGAGGAAGAATGGGCGAAAGAGTCTGAGGGTGTGGACTTCAAAGGATGGAAATTTGAGTAAGGGTACGGGGGGAATGACCTGGAAAGTGCAGTGTGTGGAAGTAGTATGTCTTCTACTCCACCCTGCCTGTTCTCTGGTCTGGGGTACAGTATGCTTACTCCTCCACCCTGCCTGTTCTCTGGTCTGGGGTACCGTATGCCTACTCCTCCACCCTGCTTGTTCTCAGGTCTGGGAGAAATGGAGACCACCATAAGATAGAGCAGCAGGAGAATCTGTGTCAGACAGGTGTAGCCACGTTTCCATAAGAGCCAGGAGGTTGAGAGAGTTAGAAAGGAATAAGTCATGAATAAAGGTGAGTTTGTTGCACACGGACCAGGAATTCCAGAGCGCTCAGTAAAGAGACCGGAGAAGACGTACAAGAAATGTTGGGATTAGCAGGATTTGTATGTGTGGCAGGTAAGGGGTTGATCTTAGCAGTAGAAAAGGGAGGACCAGGGTTAGGGGAGAACACACACGCACGCACGCACACTCTGCGCACACACACACACACACACCAACTCTGCACACACACACACACACCAACTCTGCACACACACACACCAACTCTGCACACACACACACCAACTCTGCACACACACACCAACTCTGCACACACACACACACCAACTCTGCACACACACACACACACACACCAACTCTGCACACACTCACACACACACACCAACTCTGTGCGCACACACACACACACACACAAACTCTGTGCGCACACACACACACACACACAAACTCTGCACACACACACACTCACACACACTCACACACACACACACACACACACACACACACCAACACACACACACACACCCACACACACACACACACACACCAACTCTGCACACACACACACCAACTCTGCACACACACACACACACACACACACACACACACCAACTCTGCACACACACACACACACACCAATTCTGCACACACACACACACACCAACTCTGCACACAAGTCACAAGGGGACACGTCCAGGATATTACCATATTACAACCTTAGGCCTCAATATCCAGGAATCGGTTCTACGCTATAATCTGCTGTACACTAAATAGCTTTTGGAACATGTCTTCTATAAAGAGGATCTGTCACTAGTTTATTAATTCTCTAACTAATCTAATAGCTGCTTTTCTGCTGATAACTACATTGTGATTTGTTTAAAAAAAACTTTTATTATTTGCAAAGTTACGAGCATTTTTCGAAATCTACTATTTTGGCTCTAATAGCCAAATAGGAGGTGACTCTTTCTTTTCAGTCTGGGCGGTGCAATGTTTTCTGTATGACGCTGTCCAATCATCATACAGCTTCTCCCCCTTCCCTGACCAGCAACACAGCGTGATCATATAGTATACAGCTTCTATACCCGACTGTGTGTTCTGTAAGGGAGAAAAAGAAAAAAATGTGAAAAAAAATGCACGGCGCTACAATAGTGCAGATAAAAATGGTAAAAAACAAAAAGAAAGCACAGGGTGAGGTATAAACTCACCTACAGGAGTTATGCTAGGTCAAGCACAACTCTGATGTGTGCATGGGTTAATAGAAGAATAGCTGCTGCCAAGGTCCGATCCGGGAAACGAGGATTGTTACTGCAGAGTAATGTGAGAAAAAGACCAAATAAGGACTTATAACGGCGCTGCTATAATGAAGTTTTAAAATCAAGGTATATAAATAAATGTTTTATTGGTAGGTAGGCTACGCGTTCCGACATCGAACTGATGTCTTCATCAGGCCAAGCAAAATCACACTGATTGTTACAGCTTATATACACAGCATATCCGATAAAGCAGAAGAAAAAAACCGCCAAATCTGTATAGGTCAAAGATCAGTGACGTCGTCAGAGTTTGAAAACGTAACAGAAATTTACATTAAAATCATTAGTACAATCAAATGTAATGAAATAAGTGTGAGCTGGTGGGTTAGATTAGAAGCCGTGTAAGTAGTACGGACGGTCTAAGTTAAAACTATATAAATATAAAAAAAAAATATATGTAAAAAAAAGAACGATCTACACTACCGTTCAAAAGTTTAGGGTCACTTAGAAATTTCCTTATTTTTGCAAGAAAAGCACAGTTTTTTTTCAATGAAGATAACATTAAATTAATCAGAAATACACTCTATACATTGTTAATGTGCTAAATGACTATTCTAGCTGCAAACGTCTGGTTTTTAATGCAATATCTACATAGGTGTATAGAGGCCCATTTCCAGCAACCATCACTCCAGTGTTCTAATGGTACATTGTGTTTGCTAACTGTGTTAGAAGGCTAATGGATGATTAGAAAACACTTGAAAACCCTTGTGCAATTATGTTAGCACCGCTGTAAACAGTTTTGCTGTTTAGAGGAGCTATAAAACTGACCTTCCTTTGAGCTAGTTGAGAATCTGGAGCATTATATTTGTGGGTTCGATTAAACTCTCAAAATGGCTAGAAAAAGAGAGCTTTCATGTGAAACTCGACAGTCTATTCTTGTTCTTAGAAATGAAGGCTATTCGATGCGAGAAATTGCCAAGAAACTGAAGATTTCCTACAACGGTGTGTACTACTCCCTTCAGAGGACAGCACACACAGGCTCTAACCAGAGTAGAAAGAGAAGTGGGAGGCCCCGCTGCACAACTGAGCAACAAGATAAGTACATTAGAGTCTCTAGTTTGAGAAATAGACGCCTCACAGGTCCTCAACTGGCATTAAATAGTACCCGCAAAACGCCAGTGTCAACGTCTACAGTGAAGAGGCGACTCCGGGATGCTGGCCTTCAGGGCAGAGTGGCAAAGAAAAAGCCATATCTAGGACTGGCTAATAAAAGGAAAAGATTAATATGGGCAAAAGCTCAGACATTGGACAGAGGAAGATTGGAAAAAAGTGTTATGGACAGACGAATCGAAGTTTGAGGTGTTTGGATCACACAGAAGAACATTTGTGAGACGCAGAACAACTGAAAAGATGCTGGAAGAGTGCCTGACGCCATCTGTCAAGCATGGTGGAGGTAATGTGATGGTCTGGGGTTGCTTTGGTGCTGGTAAAGTGGGAGATTTGTACAAGGTAAAAGGGATTTTGAATAAGGAAGGCTATCACTCCATTTTGCAACGCCATGCCATACCCTGTGGACAGCGCTTGATTGGAGCCAATTTCATCCTACAACAGGACAATGACCCAAAGCACACCTCCAAATTATGCAAGAACTATTTAGGGAAGAAGCAGTCAGCTGGTATTCTATCTGTAATGGAGTGGCCAGCGCAGTCACCAGATCACAACCCCATAGAGCTGTTGTGGGAGCAGCTTGACCGTACGGTACGCAAGAAGTGCCCATCAAGCCAATCCAACTTGTGGGAGGGGCTTCTGGAAGAGTGGGGTGAAATTTCTCCCGATTATCTCAGCAAATTAACAGCTAGAATGCCAAAGGTCTGCAATGCTGGAATTGCTGCAAATGGAGCATTCCAAGACCAAAGCAAAGTCTGAAGGAGAAAATTATTATTTGAAACAAAAATCATTATTTATAACCTTGTCAATGTCTGGACTATATTTTCTACTCATTTTGCAACTCATTTGATAAATATAAGTGTGAGTTTTCATGGAAAACACAAAATTGTCTGGGTGACCCCAAACTTTTGAACGGTAGTGTATGTATTCGATACTATGAAGGTAACATTAACCAGTGAATGTAGTAGATGTTACTCACTTTGTATCACTGTAAACTTCTGGAAACAGAAAGAGGTGTAGTCGGCAACAGGAAATGTTACACTGAAGTTACAGAGTAGCGTCACTGTCGTCATGGTAATAGACAGCTGAGATGAGAGAGAGGAGAAGGAGCTACGGAGCAGCAGGGGAGGATTATTCAGCTCTTAAACTACAGGAAAAGGTAAGTGGAAGCAATAAAACCTTTATTGCAAGATTATATTAGTTTTTTTTAATAATTAGAATGCGGTTTGAATAAATTGTAATGAAATACGTGTCTTTTTTGAAGAATGGGGTTGTAATGAGCAAGCAACATATCTGTAAATACACACAGCCCAAAAATAGTGATACACAAATAGATCATAAATATAGAATATTACAGTATGGAATAATCTTTGCAGAGAATTGTTATACAATACATGAAGAATAAAAAATGGAAAGAAAGGAAAATAAGCAATCTCAGTCCAGGGAAGTTTCTGTTATATCATTAACCCCTTCCCTCTTTAGCCACTTTTGACTTTCCTGACAGAGCCTCATTTTTCAAATCTGACGTGTCACTTTATGTGGTAATAACGTCTGAATGCTTTCACCTATCCAAGCGATTCTGAGATTGTTTTCTCGTGACACATTGCACTTTAAGTTACTGGCAAAATTTGCTCGATATGTTCAGTATTTAATTGTGAAAAACACCAAAATTTAGTGAAAAATTGCAAAAATTAGCATTTTTCTCAATTTAAATGTATCTGCTTGTAAGACAGGCAGTTATACCACACACAATTGTTGCTAATTAACATCCCCCATATGTCTACTTTAGATTGGCATCGTTTTTTGAACATCCTTTTATTTTTCTATGACATCACAAGGCTTAGAACTTTAGCAGCAATTTCTCACATTTTCAAGAAAATTTCAAAAGGCCATTTTTACAGGGGCCAGTTCAGTTGTGAAGTGGCTTTGAGGGCCTTATATATTAGAAACCCCAAAAAAGTCACCCCATTTTAAAAACTTCACCCCTCAAAGTATTCAAAACAGCATTTAGAAAATGTCTTAACCCTTTACACATTTCACAGGAATTAAAGCAAAGTAGAGGTGAAATTTACAAATGTATATATTTTTGCAGAAATAAATTTTTAATACAATTTTTTTTTATAACACAGAAGGTTTTACCAGAGAAATGCAACACCAGCAGTGACTAGCAAGGAGGTTTAGCGATAGGGGTGGTGGTTGGGGGTGGCTTTGGCCTCTGGGCTGGTGCTCTAGGGGGGCTTTCCTCTCTCTCTCCTCTGGTGATGGGCTGAGTAACCACAAGTAGGTTTTTGTTTTGAGCTTTTTGGAGACAGAAAAAGGGCTTACAAGCAGCCAAACTTAGGTTTTCGGGTTTAGGCTGGGTTCACACGACCTATTTTCAGACGTAAACGAGGCGTATTATGCCTCGTTTTACGTCTGAAAATAGGGCTACAATACGTCGGCAAACATCTGCCCATTCATTTGAATGGGTTTGCAGACGTACTGTGCAGAGCTGTAATTTACGCTTCATCGTTTGACATCTGTCAAACGACGACGTGTAAATTGACTGCCTCGGCAAAGAAGTGCATGGCACTTCTTTGCAACGTAATTTGAGCCGTTCTTCATTGAACTCAATGAAGAGCAGCTCAAAATTACAGGCGTCAAAGACGCCTCGCATAATGCAAGGAGCTGCTTTTACGGCTGAAACGAGGCAGCTGTTTTCTCCTGAAAACAGTGTCATTTCAGCCGTAAAAGCCAGCTAGCGTGTGCACATACCCTTATGTATATAGTATGGTATTTGGTTATAGTTATGTGTCGGTAAGATTATATGGTGTTTAGGTGTATGCATGGATTTGTGTGAATGTTTAGGTAAGATGGGCAGTAGATAGGTGGGGTGGGGGGGCCTGGGGGTGTGCCCAGCCCGATTCTGGACTACGTGGACGTGAGGAGGACATGAGACGTGGGATTGGGCTGGGTGGGTGATGTGTTGGGTGGTGGGGGCCAGCATCTGAACTATGCGGACATGGAAGGACGTGATGCTGGTTGGGGGAGGTGATGGGTGGTGATGGATAAGTTAGTATGTACAGGGTTAGGTATGAATGTGGATAAGTTAATAAAAGAGAAAAAATAAAAAATAAAAAAAAAATATATATATATATATATATATATATATATATATATATATAAAAACATTTCTTTTTTTTGTGTTTTTTTTTTTCTTTTCTTTTCATTTACATGGTGCACTGAAGTAAGTGCACCATGGGATGGTAACTTTTATTTTTAGAGTTTATTATTATTATTATTTTGTTTATATTATTATTGTGATTATTATTTATTTTGTTTTATATATGTGGTGTTTTGTTTTTTTAGGGGGGCCATTGGTTGGCACATGATTTTTAAGAGTATGTTAGAATAAGTATGTTGTGTATATAGTGTTATAGTTATGTTTTCGTGGGGTTGGGTGGTATAGGTGTGTGTATGAATGATTATGGAATTATAGTTATGTATGCGTGGGGATGTATGTAAGAAGGGCCAGGCTGGCTAAATTGTGATGCACAGAAATGTACATAAGTTTTGTTTTGTTGTGTTTGTTTTGTAAGTACCTTTATTTTGTAATGTTTTATATTTTTCTATTAAAAGAGTACCAGAGCAATGCAACTCAATATTTGTTGCCCAGTTTCTGCAGTTTTAGGAAATATCCCACATGTGGCCCTAGGTTGCTACTGGACTGAAGCACCGGCCTCAGAAGCAAAGGAGCACCTAGAGGATTTTGGGGCCTTATTTTTGTTAGAATATATTTTAGGCACCATGTCCGGTTTGAAGGGCTCTTGCGGTGCCAAAACAGTCAAAATCCCCCAAAAGTGACCCCATCTGGGAAACTACACACCTCAAGGAAATTAGCTAGGGGTATAGTGAGAATTTTGACCGCACAGGTTCTTTACAGAAATTATTGGAAGTAGGCCGTGAAAATTAAAATCGAAATTTTTTCAAAGAAAATGTAGGTTTAGGGATTTTTTTTTCTCATTTCCACAAGGACTGAAGGAGAAAAAGCACCATAAAATTTGTAAAGCAATTTCTCCCGAGTAAAACAATACCCCACATGTGGTAATAAACGGATGTTTGGACACACGGCAGGGCTTAGAAGGGATGGAGTGCTATTTGTGGAAACCCCCCCCCCCCCCACAAGTGACCCCATTTTGGAGACTACACCCATTGAGGAAATTATGTAGGGGTTTAGTGAGCGATTTGACCCCACAGTTTTTTTCCAAGAAAATGTAGGTTTAGCTAATTTTTTCTAATTTCCACAAGGACTGAAGGAGAAAAAGCACCACAAAATTTGTAAAGCAATTTCTCCCCGAGTAAAACAATACCCCACATGTGGTAATAGCCGGCTGTTTGAACACACGGCAGGGCTTAGAAGGGAAAGGGCGCTATTTGTCTTTTGGAGATCAAATTGAGCAGGAATTGTTTGCGGAGGCCATGTCACATTTGCAAAGCACCTGAGGGGACAAAACTATGAAAACGCCCAAAAAGTGACTCCATTTAGGAAACCACACATCTTGAGGAATTCATCTAGGGTTGTAGTAAGCATTTTGACCCCACAGATGTTTCATAGAATTTATTAGAATTGGGCAGTGAAAATAAAAACAATCCTTTTTATTCAATAAGACTTAGCTTTAGCACAAAATTTTTCATTTTCTCAACAAATAGAGGAAAAAAAGAACCCAACATTTGAAAAGCAATTTCTCCCGAGTACGGCAATACCCCATATGTGGTCATAAACTGATGTTTGGGCAAACTGCAGGGCTCAGAAGGGAAGGACCGCCATTTGGAGTGCAGATGTTGCTGGATTGGTTTCTGGGTGCCTGTGGGCCCAAAACAGTGAAAACCCCCCCAGAAGTGACCCAATTTTGGAAACTACACCCTCAATGCATTTACCTAGGGTTGTAGTAAGCATTTTAACCCTTCATGTGTTTTGTAGAAATTAGTGTGAACTCGATGTTGCAGAGTGAAAATGGGATTTTTTTTTTCCATAGATGTGCCAATATGTGGTGCCCAGCTTGTGCCACCATAACAAGACAGCCCTCTAATTATTATGCTGTGTTTCCTGGTTTTAGAAACACCCTACATGGGGCACTAATCTTTTGCCTGGACATTCGACCAGGCTCAGGAGTGAAAGCGTACCATGTCAAATTGAGGCCAAATTTGGCGATTTACAAAGTATTGGTTCACAACTGCAGAGGCTCAGATGTGAATTAATAAAAAGAAACCACTGAGAAGTGACCCCATTTGGAAACCACACCCCTCAAGGCATTTGTTAAGGGTGTAGTGGGCATTTTCACCCCACAGGTCTTTTCCATAAATGAATGCACTGTGGATGGTGCAAATTAAAAATTTATATTTTTCCCTAGATATGTCAATTCAGTGGCAAATATGTCATGCCCAGCTTATGCCACTGGAGACACACCCCAAAAATTGTTAAAAGGGTTCTCCCGGGTATGACGATGCCATATATGTGGAAGGAAACTGCTGTTTGGGCACTGTAGGGTTCAGATGGGAGGGAGCGCCATTTGGCTTTTGGAGAGCGGATTTTGCTTGGTAGATTTGTTTGAGTATTGCTGGTGTTTTCATTTATAATGTGGGGGTACATGTAAGCCGGGCGGAGTATATAAGGGGCATAGTCAGGTGGTATAATAATGGGGTAAAAAAAAACAATAAAATCTATAGATGTGTGTTACGCTGTGAGGCAATCCTTTCTGCACAGGCCGGTGTCGCACTGATATATGGCGTCCTTTCTTATCCCCCTTTTGGTCCACACTCCGCACCTTTGCAGTTTGGGGAATTTTGCTGGGAAGTGTTGTCCTGGTATAATACGGGCACCCTCGCTTCCAGCGGATATGTTTGGGCCCTCCCTTTCCTGGTTCCCTAATTTTAGGTCCTTGATAAATCGCCTCTTCAAACAGAAGAAATGTTCCCCTCGGGCAGAACTGCATATTTTTTATTTCCTGACTTAGCGGAGCCATAACTAATTTTTTATTTTTCATAGACGTACTGGTATGAGGGCTGTTTTTTGCGGGACAAGCTGTAGTTATTATCGGTACCATTTTGGGGTACATGCGACTTTATGATCACCTTTTATCCTATTTTTTGGGAGGCCAGGTAAATTAAAAAAACGCAATTCTGGCATAGTTTTATTTAGGTTTTTTCTTTATACAGCGTTCACCATGCGCTATAAATTACATGTTACTTTATTCTGCAGGTCAATACGATTCCGGCGATACCTAATTTATAGGACTTTTTTATGTTTTACAACTTTTTGCACAATAAAACTACTTTTGTAAAAATAATATATATTTATATTTGATCACTTTTTAATCCTATATTTATAGGGCAAAGTGACCAAAAAAACAAAAACTCTGGTATACTTTTATTTTATTTTTTTACGCTGTTCACCGCGTGCAATAAATATCATATTTTGATACCTCAGGTCGTAACGGTCGCGGCGATGCCAAATACATATGATTTTTTTTTCAATAATAAAGGACTTGATAAGAGTAAAAGGGGGATTGTGTTTTATTTTATTACTTGAAACTTTTATTGTTTTCACTTTTTTTTTTTTTACACTTTTTCTCAAGTCCCACTAGGGGACTTGAAGGTCCAGCTGTCAGATGAATTTTTTTCTAATACATTGCACTACCTACGTAGTGCAATGTATTAGATCTGTCAGTTATTCACTGACAGCAAGCCGATTTAGGCTTCGCCTCCTGGCGGGGCCTAATTGGCTTCTGTAATGGCAGAGCAGGAGACCATTGTGTCTCCTGTTGCCATAGCAGCAGTCGCCAGTCCCGATTGCCTGTCATGGCTGGCGATCGGCTAGTAACCGCTACGATGCAGCAATCGCTTTCGATTGCTGCATCGAAGGGGTTAATGGCAGGGTTCGGAGCTAGCTCCGGTTCCTGCCGTTACAGGTGTATGTCAGCTGTAACATACAGCTGACTTCCACCGCTGATGACTGCCGGATTAGCTTCTGAGACGGCGCCATCTTGCCGGCGGCTACGGAAGCCGATCAGGCTCCGCCGCCGGGCGGATCTTGACCGGCTTTCATGCTAGGCTGACCGGGAGGCCAGTATTAGGCCTCCGGTTGCCATTGCAGCCACCGGCACCCCGGCAATTTCATTGCTGGGATTCCGATGAGCTGCAAACACCTTAAGTGCAGCACTCGCGTTTGAGCGCTGCACTTAAGGGGTTAATGATTTTAATGTTAATTTCTGTTACGTTTTCAAACTCTGACGTCGTCACTGATCTTTGACCTATACAGATTTGGCGTTTTTTTTTCTTCTGCTTTATCTGATGTGCTGTGTATATAAGCTGTAACAATCAATGTGATTTTGCCTGGCCTGATGAAGACATCAATTCGATGTCGTAACGCGTAGCCTACCTACCAATAAAACATTTATTTATATACCTTGATTTTAAAACTTCATTATAGCAGCGCCGTTGGGGTATGTGCACACGATGAGAGGCTTTTACGTCTGAAAAGACAGACTGTTTTCAGAGAAAACAGCTGCCTCGTTTCAGCCGTAAAAGCTCCTCGTATTATGCGAGGCGTCTTCTTCAATCTTGAGCTGCTCTTCATTGAGTTCAATGAAGAACGGCTCAAATTACGTTGCAAAGAAGTGCCCTGCACTTCTTTGCCGAGGCAGTCAATTTATGCGTCGTCGTTTGACAGCTGTCAAACGACGGCGTGTAAATTACAGGTCGTCTGCACAGTACGTCGGCAAACCCATTCAAATGAATGGGCAGATGTTTGCCGACGTATTGTAGCCATATTTTCAGACGTAAAACGAGGCATAATACGCCTCGTTTACGTCTGAAAATAGGTAGTGTGAACCCAGCCTTATAAGTCCTTATTTGGTCTTTTTCTCACACGACTGTGTGTTCAACTGGAGATATCTCCTGTTCTGTCACAGATAGAACTGTCATATGAAATATTAGAATCTCCTCTTTCATATGGCACCAGAACCGCTGTTCTAGGTGGTCCACAGTCAGAGATATGGCTGTTTGAAGTGATCCCCATTACCTCCAACCTGCGTCTCTCATACTGTGTGAAGCAGCTACATGCTGTTAGGTCAGAGGTTGAGAGGCAGCTCCACCTCAGGAGAATCCCTGCTGTTACCTCCCAGTTGTCTAATAAAGGCTCATTTACATACTGCCTATAGACTATAAACGCCCTGGTGGTCCACACCTATCTCTGCAAGGACGTTTAAAAAAGGTCGAGTTTTCCTCTCTACACCTCTTCTTCCACTCCATCAGAGTTAAATAGATCACTTATTTTATTATGCAAAATTTAAGCCCTATATGTGCGGAGAAAAACAAGACCAAAGGAATAGCACAACAATTTGCTTTTAAATTGTCACATAACTTGAATGTGGCCACTTCACTAGGTCCACCTTATTAGTACTGGATAGGACCCTCTTTCCCCTTAGAACAGCCTGAATGTTTGGTTTTTTTTTAAAGGTAATTTTATTAAAGAGGCTCTGTCACCAGATTTTCAAACCCCTATCTCCTATTGCAGCAGATCGGCGCTGCAATGTAGATAACGTGTTTTTGTTTTTTCAAAAACGAGCATTTTTGGCCAAGTTATGACCATTTTTATATTTATGCAAATTAGCCTTTATGTCCAACTGTGTGTGTGTGTGTGTGTGTGTGTGTGTGTGTGTGTGTGTGTGTGTACACAGCGTGTCCTTGCGAGATCACGCTGTGACGTCACTCACTTCCTCCCACAGGAACTTCATCGCGTCGGATGAGCGAGGACACGCTGTGTGTCTGTGAACTGCCAGAAGCTGGGTGGTAACGAATAGAAGTGGATGATGCTGATTCGTCAGCATCATACACTTCTATTCACAACGCCCAGCTAGTAAAACAAGTAAACACACCCAGATGTAACGAACACCATACACGCCCAGTTGGACATAGCTTTAAACTTACTGTCGTGGAAATCCATCGCTCAAAATATATTAGACTGAAATTTATACGAGTCCAAATAGACTCTCAAGACCAGACCCCATTAGTCAGTATCCTAATTAGGATATTTCACCGATATATATCGAGAGAGGAGAAGAAAACACACAGACTCTGCTGATATGTTAAAAAATACTCCTCTGAAGGATTTATTACCAAACTCAAACTGTTAAACTGAAATTCAGAAGGGGTGTAGGCTTGAGGTTAACCAATCAGAGACAATGTGACAATATTTGTTCAGTAAAAAGCATACAATAAAATACATCTCAGATACATCATTATAATTCTTCGCACATCAGGTTTGCAGGTGGCCTTCTCTTTTGGACAGAATGTTCTCGTGGAGATGGGGGGGGGGGGGGGGAGACCTTCCTTCACGCATACTTGCCACCCTCCCATCTCACTCCCTACAAACTTCGCATGGGAACCAAGCTCAAAGATAAAACATACGAAATCAACATTACTTGTATTAAAGGAACAATGACTTTTCTATTCACTACAAAAGAACCAAGATGGGAACTCCAGACAAGATGGCTGCTGCACGAAACTAAATCATTTAAACATTATTATAATCACTTTCACGTAATACATATTTTAGTAATTCGGCATCCTGCTTGATGAATGTAATTTCATACAGAGAATATAAGCAAATAAACCGTCCTTCACAAACCCCCCCCCCCTTTTTCTCATATTAAATTACAGAAATTATATATTATGATTATGAAACTCCAAACATTATATCAATAGGGCCACAACTAATATGATGCCATCACCAATGTCCGGTTTGGGTATGGGGTCCAACCAGTGTATTGACAAGTCCTGTACATCATCGTCCTCTTCTTCTCCTGTCTTCTGATTAAAACACTTGATACTGCTGACGGATTCACTCAGGTCTTTGGTCTTTACTTTGAACTTTGCTGATGTCATCAGGACTTGGCTTGGTCCTTCTCATCTTTCATGCTGTGAGCCTGGTGTGAGATCCCACGTAGGCGGATTAGTGGAGTGTTATTGTGTCTACCACAAACCCTCCGCTCATCTGTCTTCTGTCTTCTTCCTCCGGTAAGTTACTTGTCTGGGCGGCTGCTTGGCATTGTAACACTGCCATCAGTTCATGACAACCGCGCTGTATTGGCTCCGGCTGCGCCTGCCGCATCTCAGTGATGGAGTTCATCGAGTTCATCGTATTAAAAATCTTTTAGTTCATATTTACTGGCACTTGCTGGGGGCCCCCAACCCTTGTCAATTTGTTAAAATAAATACTAATCTGGTGATAACATCTACGTACTATAAAAGTTGTTCTAAGTACATACAATAACAATGTCAGGCCCTTAAACTAAATCAAACAAACACCTTTATATAAGAAAAACTTCTCTGTTCCAAAGGACATGGCACCTAGAAGATGTGTAATTATTGGGTAGATTTCATTTGCACTTGGTGTCACGCTTTCCAGCAGGATTTGTACCTTGATCTGAACTGATTGCCCGGAACATCTCCAGCTCGCCAAAATATACACAGATTCCACATGTTTATCTGACAAATGTCGCAAACCAATTTGTCTTACTCTAATTTGTATTGCATGGGAAGGCCTCTCAAGGTCTGTTCTCTTCGTGGGAGGTGGGTATGATAAGGTTGGCACCGGTCTGCCAGGACTGTTCTGTAGGCAAATCAAACGGCTCTAATAGAATTTAGCAGCAACAGCTGTAAAGCCTGGGACATACCAATTAGATCTTACCACATCGATCCTTGCAGTCTTGGGGCATATGTGAGGTCATACACCATCAATACAAGTGCTATCAAGAGTGCCTTGGGTATTACCGGTTCACCTTCCCTTATCCGTACACATTCTGTTAGAATCTGGTTCTCACGCCTCCATTCAGAGTTGGACTCTTCCTGTGGAGAACAAACTTTTTCATTGTATAAACATTAATTGATCTTAATCAAATAATTAATATGAAGAAAAACATTAACAAATAACATCTTTACATCAAACGTTCACATTGAGCAATAACTAGAAGTGATACATGCAAACTCGTTTTCTTATATATATATATATATATGTGTGTATATATATATATATATATATATACATACACATACACACAAACACTGCACAGAATTTTCCTTTCACAATAATAACAACAAAAAACAAATAACAAAATGTTTTCAAATGGGAATATTCCACTTCTGCACCTTTATCTGACACCTCCAATAGTCCAATGCTGAGGCTCATCCAGAACTTTACATAAAACTTAACCTCAGTATTTAATATTCCCACAACACTTCTTAAATACAATTATTAAACAAACTAACCTTGGGACAATGTCTAGAGAACTGCTGACATCTTATTATTGTACAAACATCAGGTCAATACTTGGGATAACACTATTCCCCTGTCACTACACACAAGTTCTGCAGTGGGGAAGTTACCGGCCGGGCTTCAGCCCCCCCTGAGAACAGGTCTACACACACGAGCACATTGTCATACATTTCTACCTCGGGTAGTTGTATGTTCTGCAGTCGCTGGGACGGGTAATCTGGCCGGGCTGCACTTTTCACAGGTAGCTTTGCTGTTTTACCTATGTCATGCCGTGCGCACATCATGCCGGCTGCTACAAACCTAGTGGTGGCATTATTGTATCCAGGGACAAGCCAATTTACTGATACCTTGCTGCACATACCCTTGTTGTCAGGTCTGTCTTCTCTTGCTCTCTCAATTGGCTTACCCGATGATCCAATAAAGTTCCTGCTACTAATGGGCCCATAATTGTGGGCGATGCCAAAAGCGTACCTAGAGTCAGTGTATATGTCGGCCGTCTTACCTTCTGCCAGGTTACAAGTCTCGGCGAGCACCTCCAGCTCCGCTCCTTGAGATGAACAAGAAGGTGAGAGTGGTTTCTGTGTAATTTACCTTGTGCCTTGTATCCTGTTCTACACATACTGTATATAACAAAACCGAGAAAGCAACATGAATCAATATGCCCCAATATTAAGATAGGTGGAATACATATCAAATTTGATGGGTTGATTCAAGGGTGTTATACCCAAACAGCATCACGACGAAATGTATAAGACCAAAGGAAGAAAAAATGCTGGGAAACCAAAGGGTAATAGAAAAATGCAAAAAGTTCTTTATTAACATATATGCGTCATACAATAGTAAAATGAATTCATAGGCCAACAGTAAAAACAAGGATACTCGGCTAAAGATTGTCCAAATAAACACGGATACTGCATGCAATATGTGTGCATGCCCTAATAAAGCCAGTGCAAGCAATAAAAATGTCTAACGTATGTAATTACCCAAAACCGATATAAATGCATGCTATTTGCATGCAGTAAGAATCAAACAATACATTAATCCTAGCAGTTAATAGTTAATGTTTTGGGCAGGGTGCAATATATGCTAGACACCCTACATATATTGTACATGCAGAATGAATGAACGAACATGCGCAGGCAAAAGTAAAGCAAGAAAAGGGTATGTTATATCAGTGAGTAAACCATAGTATGGGGGTCTGACATACCCATAGTGTAGAGACCGGACAATCACAGCTGGGATCCACCCCTACGCGTGTTTCGGCGCTAATGCCTTCGTCTGGGGGTGGTGTTAGGTTGAAGTCATAGGCCCTTTATATGGGAGCAAGCCAATGGGCTAAGTATAATGCACCTGAAGTGTATGTTGAATAATGAAACTATAAGCCCTGTATAATTACCGGTCGCTGTTTCCTGGAGGCTAGGGAAGCCGCGCCCACACGTCGGCGCCAGCATCGACGAGCTGGAGTCCGAAACACGTGACCGCGTCAGTAAGACCCGGTCACGTGGATCAGACAGCAGGCACGTCGCTAGTGACGGGGGCCGGACCACAGCCACCAATGAAAGAGCGACACAGGGAGAAGAGATCATGACTAAGGGAGGAGATAGCATACTCAATTAATTAAATACGTGAAGGGAATATAGATCCTAAAAATGCGGATATACTGCAGTTAATGGATGATATGCATGGCACAGCCATGATCATAAATACATGTATATGATATGAGTCTGTTATTAAGCAATTATATGTGAAGTTAAAAAACGTGGAGTGTAAAAGAGAACGCTGAGTATGATAGTGTGTGAACAGTGGTGATAGTCAGGTGAGTGTATGTATAACTAAAGATTTTAGTAGTGAGAATGCCATAAAACCAAAGCCGTATGTATGGTTATCTAAAATGCCTGAACACTGTAGGGTATCAACAAGTAGAGAATAGTGTGAATAATAAGAAAGGATAAAGCATGGTGGTAAAATTAAATGTATATGTAAGAACTGGTGATAATTGGCCAATTTAGGTTTGGATGTTACGCGAAGAGACCGGAAAGTGAAGTAAGGATAAGCAAACTGCATATGGGAATACATGCATCCTTGCTTATCAATGAAAAGAGGTGTAAAAATAAGATCAACTGAACCGGTTGATCTAAAAGTGAAATGAATGCACAACACAAAACGTAAATATAAATGACATAATACTGTGATACATAATAAATAAATAAAGTGCAGTGTAAGTAAGTGTTTTAATATATATGCATATATATATATATATATATATATACACACGAACAATCAAAGGCAAGAATAAAAAGTGTAATACATTATACATCAATCATCTACATAGTACTACTTGTGACTGTATATCAATCAGTAGAATAAAATAAAATACAAACAATATCAATATTAGCAATATGGTTCATATATGTAAATACACTCGACATACATGTACTATCAGATCCATCAGAAAAAATAAGGAAATATCATAATATAATCTGTTCAGATTGGTTGTAAGAAGACTAAATAGACGTTCAGGTTGTCCTTGGGGTCCCAAAAGGAAAAGACTTCAACAATAGGGATAGCAACATTGATATGTTTCTCATCTATATAACAAGAAATATAAAGAATTAAAATCATGGAAAGTTAAAAATGATCATAAAAATTACATTAAACCCAACACCACTAAAATCGAGCT
The DNA here is from genome assembly GCF_050947455.1 of Rhinoderma darwinii. Taxonomy (NCBI): domain Eukaryota; kingdom Metazoa; phylum Chordata; class Amphibia; order Anura; family Rhinodermatidae; genus Rhinoderma; species Rhinoderma darwinii. Next base: position 653,845,518 of record NC_134687.1, read on the forward strand.
GGCAATCGGAGAAACCGGTGGTTTCATTGAGGCCCTTTGGAAAGACTGTTTGAAGTTTCCAAATCCACTTACACTCTTTTTGTAAAAGACGTTTTTTCAGGTTACCGCCTCTCATGTTAGTATTGATATGATCAATGCCTCTCACTTTCAGAAGTTTAGAGTCACATGCATGGTGGGAATGGAAGTGTCTAGGAATTATTTTTAGTACGTCTACATCTGTCACTGTTTTGGCATTTTCAATGTCCCTGACATGTTCCCTAACTCGGATGCGTAGTTCTCGGTTAGTCATAGTTACATAGTTACATAGTTAGTACGGCTGAAAAAAGACACATGTCCATCAAGTTCAACCAAGGGAAGGGAAAAGGAAGGAAAAATTTCTACACATAGGAGCTAATATTTTTTTGTTCTAGGAAATTATCTAACCCTTTTTTAAAGCCATCTACTGTCCCTGCTGTGACCAGCTCCTGCGGTAGGCTATTCCATAAATTCACAGTTCTCACTGTAAAGAAGCCTTGTCGCCTCTGCAGCTTGAACCTTTTTTTCTCCAGACGGAGGGAGTGCCCCCTTGTTTTTTGAGGGGGTTTTACAAGGAACAGGATTTCACCATATTTTTTGTATGTGCCATTAATATATTTATATAAGTTAATCATGTCCCCCCTTAGTCTTCTTTTTTCAAGGCTAAATAGGTTTAATTCTTTCAATCTTTCCTCATAACTTAAATTCTCCATGCCCCTTATTAGCTTCGTTGCTCTTCTTTGTATTTTTTCCAACTCCAGGGCATCCTTTCTATGAACTGGAGCCCAGAACTGAACGTCATATTCTAGATGAGGCCTCACTAATGCTTTGTAAAGTGGCATTATTACATCCCTGTCCCGCGAGTCCATGCCTCTTTTAATACACGACAATATCCTGCTGGCCTTTGAAGCAGCTGATTGACACTGCATGCTGTTATTGAGTTTATGATTTACAAGTACACCCAGATCCTTCTCAACAAGTGAATCCGCCAGTGTAGCGCCCCCTAGGACATATGATGCATGCAGGTTGTTGGTACCAAGATGCATAACTTTACATTTATCTACATTAAACTTCATTTGCCAAGTGGACGCCCAAACACTTAGTTTGTTTAAATCTGCCTGTAATTCATGAACATCTTCCATAGTCTGAACTATATTACATAGCTTGGTGTCATCTGCAAAAATAGAAATAGTGCTATTAATCCCATCCTCTATATCATTAATAAATAAGTTGAATAATAGTGGTCCCAGCACTGAACCCTGGGGTACACCACTTATAACCGGGGACCATTCAGAGAAGGAATCATTGACCACAACCCTCTGGATACGGTCCTTGAGCCAATTCTCAATCCAATTACAAACTATATTTTCTAAACCTATAGTCCTTAATTTACCCATTATGCATATATATATTTTTGGACATGGACAGGTTGCATAATAAATAACGCCCTTGGTTTTGCATGTAATAGGCCAACAGATTTTAAATTGGGTCTTACCGCCGGAGTCAGTGAATGTTTCGGAACGTTCAATATTGGGGCAGCTTAGGCAGTCTCCACAAGGTTTACAGCCCCATTTTGGGCCTTTAGTGCCAAAGATTTTCCCTGATTTAGTTGGTGTCCGATAACTGTGTACTATACAGTCACGCAGGTTACGTGAACTACTTGGTGCCATGGCAGGATAGTTAGGCAGTACCTTTTGCAATATTGGGTCGGTTAAGAGAATTGGCCAAAACTTGCTCAGGATGTTACGCATTTCTACCCAACGTGAGTTATATGTAGTTACGAATCTCACCTTGCAATCATGCTGATCTTTAATGGTCGTTTTAAGCAGATGATGAAGTATGTCTACATTACAAATTTACATTGGAAACCCATGTCACATATAGATAGAACATTTCAAAAGGGTGGAGTTTTATTGTTCCACATTCATCTGATAATCCAGAACACTTGTAAATCCCACCCACCAGGTCCTGTAAATACCTGATTAATACAAAAACAAACAAAATATGTTACTGAAATCTGGCATAAAATAAACAATATTCAAAAAATTTTTTTGTTTTGCCTTCTCCCCATCTAAATCTGTAAAGACTCATCTGTGGGTGACGTCACCTCTGCCTCCTGTGTAAATTTGCTGGAGGGGTATGGTCTCTTACACAATACCTCATATTGGGTGGAGACTACAGCACAGCTTACCCAGTGCCATATTCACCGTTCTGGAAGGATCTGGAACCATCTACACAGAAAAACCTCAAAATGTAGGTTACTGTCATACACATTTAATCTGGATTACTCATTGAAGCTCATACACATTTTATAGATCTCCTAGAACCAAATTCATTAATTCAAAACAAAATAAAACACAAAACTACCTGATCAGTCCCTTCACCATTCCCTCCTATTTGGACTCTGCGAAAGTAATGTAGCAGGGTTCAAAACTACATATCAACATGTGTGAAAACAAAACAAATGTAATTAGTTATTCAATAACACAGAAAATAATATCTGGTAATATTAATTACTGCAAACCAATAAACTATACATAAAAATAGGGTACAGTGGGGGCACATACATTTTCAAGACCCCGTGTCTTACAATATCTGTATTTTAATTCATTTGAATCAACATCAAAACATTCCAACATTAAATCTTATCACATTATAATACATTAATATGCAGTATAGCTCTTATCTTTTTACAAACAGATCCAGCCGGCTGTAATATTTTTCTCGCTTGGTGTAGTTACAGACAACTGCGCGTGCGCGAAGATAAGACACATTCCATAAAAAATATGAAAAAAAGTGGAACTGATTTTAACCCCATACACAAAACACTAAAATTTTTAGACATTACTGCTGTTAAAAATAGGAAACATACAATATAGTTCTGCTTTTAATGTGGCCATTAGTTTCAAACTTCAGACATGTTACATTACACACATCACACAGATCTCACATCACACGTTACATTACACTCCCCCCGTTCTGACCCACATTAGTCACTGCAATGTACCCGGCTGCTCCGTTTTCTTCACTCTTCCAATGAAAATTTACACCTGTATTTAAATTGTTCTTTCTCACATCATCTTACTTGTAATCACCTGCTTTGTCCTTTTAACTTATGCCTTGTCCTGGCCACTCCAGTCCCTTTCTCAACATCTATTTTATCACATGCAAACATCCTTCTTACGGCTGCCAGCCTCTTCAACAATTTTTTTGCAGTGTGTTATTTTGCCTTCACATACTTTACAATTAAAGCCCCAGCTCCTTTTGCTCATTCTAATGTTGGCCGGGACCAGTGCCCCAAAGCATCTTTGTCCAACTTCCTCCTGACCCCATGGTCGGAGAGTAGTAGGGCGATTTCCGGTGAATCCCCCACCTCCAGGCAAACAGGCCATGTTTGCCGACAGATATCTCAGACCAGTCTATCGCCTAGACTGTCTTACCAATACAATATCAAAAGTCGTTCCTCCAGACATTCTAGCAGTAGGATCCTCTGATCCCTCACTGTATTGAACATCAAGAACAGACAAAATGCTGCCAATCAACAATTACAAGAGCAAATTCTTCAATACAATCGACATTCATGAACCTCCATTGATTCAAGCAGGAGTTGGTCACATTCACTTATGCAGAACACTTGCTGCCGGGGGGTGTCTTTCGGTTCATACAGCCTGTAATGTAGCATATATCCCAAACTCTTTCCTCTAGCACTTTGCAATGGTTTCATATGTAAATTATATTTGGTAACATATATATATATATATATATATTATCCTCCCCGCTCAGCCGTTCACTCTGCAGGTTGTAGTTTAGGGGGCTGTTATCTATGTTGGTGATGATTTCTTTACGGGCTCTGGGTCTGAGCCAATACCAATGTCCTTCACTGTAATTACTACTATGACACAGGTGGCACCTGGGGTAAGTGTCAGGGTCATTCATTAAATACAGGATGTTATATTACAACGGTATTCAATCCAGCGGTCTGATGTTATTCTACTACAGACTTAATTACTTGGATGTTATTTTACATCAAAGTATATATGCCGGATTATCACATGTGCTAGAAATCAGTCTGTACTGATTCCCACCTTATGCCAGTCTGGCAATGCATACAACTGGTTTATGGACCCTTACACACAATATCACTGTCTGGCAATGAGTTAGGAAAATATAAATTATTTCTAATACAGTATTCAAAGTTTTCCCTGTTGCACTGGGTAATGGTATTGAGTGCAAATTCAATATAGACACAATTGCTTCTCCTTGCACTGGATTCTACATTATCAGGACTTAAAAAGGCTCTGTCACCAGATTTTGCAACCCCTATCTAATATTGCAGCAGATCGGCGCTGCAATGTAGATAAGAGTAACATTTATTTTTTTTTAAAACGAGCATTTTTGGCGAAGTTATGACTATTTTTATATTTATGCAAATGAGGCTTTCTAAAGTACAACTGGGCGTGTTTAAAGTGAAAGTACAACTGGGCGTGTATTGTGTATGTACATCTGGGCGTTTTTACTTCTTTTACTAGCTGGGCGTTGTGAATAGAAGTGTATGATGCTGACGAATCAGCATCATCCACTTCTCTTCGTTACCACCCAGCTTCTGGCAGTGCACAGACACACAGCGTGTTCGAGAGATCACGCTGTGACGTCACTTTATGCCCCAGGTCCTGCATCGTGTCGGACGAGCGAGGATACATCGGCACCAGAGGCTACATTTGATTCTGCAGCAGCATCGGCGTTTGCAGGTAAGTCGATGTAGCTACTTACCTGCAAACGCTGATGCTACTGCAGAATCAACTGTAGCCTCTGGTGCCGATGTGTCCTCGCTCGTCCGACACGATGCAGGACCTGGGGCAGGAAGTGACGTCACAGCATGATCTCTCGAGAACACGCTGTGTGTCTGTGCACTGCCAGAAGCTGGGTATTAACGAAGAGAAGTGGATGATGCTGATTCGTCAGCATCATACACTTCTATTCACAACGCCCAGCTAGTAAAAGAAGTAAAAACGCCCAGATGTACATACACAATAAACGCCCAGTTGTACTTTAGAAAGCCTCATTTGCATAAATATAAAAATGGTCATAACTTGGTCAAAAATGCTCGTTTTTTTAAAAAAAAAGTTACTCTTATCTACATTGCAGCGCCGATCTGCTGCAATAGGAGATAGGGGTTGCAAAATCTGGTGACAGATCCTCTTTAACCATTAAAGCCCCTGTGGTACTACAGGACATTACTCACAACTGTCCAACTTTTCTCTCACCTACAAACAGTCAATACCTCCCAACTATAAACCCAGACAAACGGGTAACAGAACAACTATTAATCCTCAACAATTTTACACAACTAAATAACAAATTACGCTACAATAGAGCAGCAAGCACAAGTTTTGTTTTTTCCTCACAGTCCAGACTACAATCTTTTAATTTCAAATACTTCACATGTGAGTTACGACTTCTCTCCGCCATGCTCTATGTCACTGCATTCCAAAGGCGGAGGTCTTACACGTCTCACAATTTTTCTGGTTAACAATGTAATTGCTGGCAAAAATTCTCTCATGTCTTTCATATCAACAGTTTAAAATCACGTACACACCTGCAATCCTTCATCACACAAAAAGCTTCAACATACCTTTTTGGATCCATCTTTCAACCTACTGCTGACTAAGGAGGTCTCGTCCAGAAGATGTGACGTCTGACAACTAGATTCCAAGGCTTACGCATTACATGTGTGAATGGTGTAAGAATAAGCTCCTTACCTACCGCGGTTTTTTGTAATTCACAGATGCAAAGCCAGACCTCTCCAGCGACAGTTTATCAGACGTGCAATCTCCCGGGTTTAACGGCACCATTACTGTCGTGGAAATCCATCACTCAAAATATATTAGACTGAAATTTATACGAGTCCAAACAGACTCTCAAGGCCAGACCCCATTAGTCAGTATCCTAATTAGGATATTTCACCGATATATATCGAGAGAGGAGAAGAAAACACACAGACTCTGCTGATATGCTCAAAATGCTCCTCTGAAGGATTTATTACCAAACTCAAACTGTTAAACTGAAATTCAGAAGGGGTGTAGGCTTGAGGTTAACCAATCAGAGACAATGTGACAATATTTGTTCAGTAAAAAGCATACAATAAAATACATCCCAGATACATCATTATAATTCTTCACACATCAGGTTTGCAGGTGGCCTTATCTCTTTTGGACAGAATGTTCTTGTGGAGATGGGGGGGGGGGGGAGACCTTCCTTCACGCATACTTGCCACCCTCCCTTCTCACTCCCTACAAACTTCGCATGGGAACCAAGGTCAAAGATAAAACATACGAAATCAACATTACTTGTATTAAAGGAACAATGACTTTTCTATTCACTACAAAAGAACCAAGATGGGAACTCCAGACAAGATGGCTGCTGCACGAAACTAAATCATTTAAACATTATTATCACTTTCACGTAATACATATTTTAGTAATTCGGCATCCTGCTTGATAATTCACAATGTAATTTCATACAGAGAATATAAGCAAATAAACCATCCTTCACAACGCCCAGTTGTACATAAGAAAGGCTCATTTGCATAAATATAAAAATGCTCAACTTGGCCAAAAATGCTCGTTTTTGAAAAAAAAAACGTTACTGTTATCTACATTGCAGCGCCGATCTGCTGCAATAGGAGATAGAGATTTGAAAATCTGGTGACAGAGCCTCTTTAAGACCTCATAACAAACAGCGGTACAAGTACAAAGGCAGTAGAGCCCGAATAATACATATAGGAGACAATACAATAGTACCAATGTATTCGGTCAATTATCAATTGAAACATACAAATATAGTTTTGACACATCAATATGCATAGATATTAGAAAACAAACAGCCTTTCCTTATCAGCAAAAGAATATACAAAAGAGTTTGGTGAATACCCGTGAAGGGAGAAGTGCAGTGGAGGAGTGGGGGACACAGAGACGGCAGCAGAGTCCACATCCAGATATCCTTGACAATATCATGTTAAATAGCCCTGTCACCAGATTTTGCAACCCCTATCTGCTATTGCAGCAGATAGGCGCTGCAATGTAGATTACAGTAACGTTTTTATTTTTAAAAAACGAGCATTTTTGGCCAAGTTATGACCATTTTTGTAATTATGCAAATGAGGCTTGCAAAAGTCCAAGTGGGTGTGTTTAAAAGTAAAAGTCCAAGTGGGCGTGTATTAGGTGCGTACATCGGGGCGTTTTTAATACTTTTACTAGCTGGGCGCTGTGAAGAGAAGTAACATCCTCTTCTCTTCAGAACGCCCAGCTTGTGACAGTGCAGCTCTGTGACGTCACTCACAGGTCCTGCATCGTGACGGCCACATCGGCAGCAGAGGCTACAGTTGATTCTGCAGCAGCATCAGCGTTTGCAGGTAAGATCGACTTACCTGCAAACGCTGATGCTGCTGCAGAATCAACTGTAGCCTCTGGTGCCGATGTGGCCGTCACGATGCAGGACCTGTGAGTGACGTCACAGATCTGCACTGTCACAAGCTGGGCGTTCTGAAGAGAAGAGGATGTTACTTCTCATCAGAGCGCCCAGCTAGTGAAAGTATTAAAAACGCCCCGATGTACGCACATAATACACGCCCACTTGGACTTTTGCAAGCCTCATTTGCATAACTACAAAAATGGTCATAACTTGGCCAAAAATGCTTGTTTTTTTAAAATAAAAACGTTACTGTAATCTACATTGCAGCGCCTATCTGCTGCAATAGCAGATAGGGGTTGCAAAATCTGGTGACAGAGCCTCTTTAAGAGCTAGTATGAGGTTTGGCCAGCCACAGTTCCTTGTTTTCGGAAATTTGTCAAGACATCCACGAGCTTCATATGGGAGGGTAGAGTTAACCAACGCAATCAATGTGGATAACGTAAGAACTTTAGGATGTTTCCAGTGCAGGAGTATTTGTTTGTTTGTTTTTTGGTTTGTTTTTTTAGCATAGAATAATAGTAGTGTCATGAGAGATTTAACAGCCACAGTATGAATAGTTTCTTCCACCAGGAAATAGGAGACAAATTCTAGGGTCAAGAATACGAGGGAGCTCAAGAAATTCAAGTACTTCAGCCCAGAAATTATTAATAATTGGACATTCCCAGAACATATGCAGGAAGGAGCCCTCCGCTCCACAGCAACGCGGGCAAACAGGTGTAGGTATATGTCCTATTCTAAATAATTTGTCAGGAGTGTAATAAATTTGGTGGAAAAATTTTACTTGAATAAGTCGGTCTCTTGTAGATATTAAAGGACCTGTCAGAGCAGATGGTATTTCTTTATGATCATCCACAGATACAGAGGGAAGAGTTGGAGATCATCGGTCCAAGGCTTTGTCAAGTTTATTGGAAGATACATTAAAGAGGCTCTGTCACCAGATTATAAGTGCTCTATGTCCTACATAATCTAATTGGCGCTGTAATGTAGATAACAGCAGTGTTTTTTATTTTGAAAAACGATCATTTTTGAGCAAGTGATGAGCTAGTTTAGATTTATGCTAATGAGTTTCTCAATAGACAACTGGGTGTGTTTTTACTTTTTACCAGCTGGGTGTTGTACAGAGGAGTGTATGAGGCTGACCAATCAGTGACTAATCACCATCATACACTTCTCATTGTTCCATCCCAGCTTCTTTCACTGCTAAATCACACTGTGCTGTGGATCATGCTAGGCTGGAACAATGAGAAGTGTAGGTAACTGACAGGTCAGCTTCATACACTCCTCTGTACAACACCTAGTTGGTCAAAAGTAAAAACACGCCCAGTTGTCCATAGAGAAACTCATTAGCAAAAATCTAAACTAGCTCATAACTTGCTCAATGATTGTTTTTCAAAATAAAAAACCACTGCTGTTATCTACATTACAGCGCCAATCAGATTATGTAGGAGATAGAGCATTTATAATCTGGTGACAGAGCCTCTTTAAGCAACTAACGATTAAAATGTGGACAATGGTTTAGCGACCAAAGAGCGTGTCTAAGCTTAAAATAGCGGAACCTGAGATGAGTCGGAATCTGGTGTTTGGATCTAAGCTGAGTGAAAGTGGCAATCTTGTCCTCCACCACCCCATCCTCCAAGGTCAATAACTCAAGGGCTGACCACTCACTACGGTCAGGGAGTCTTCTTAGCTGCAGTAAAAGCGGGTTATACCATTGTGGAGTCCTGGGTGACAAGGACTCCCCCTCTGACAAATAGCAGTATTGATCTCTGACAAACCTTTAGAGTAGTCTGCATTGGGACTGTAAGAGTGTATCCCGGAGGGGGGGGCCTGCCTATAACTAGATTTCACTAGGGCTTTATGGGAACCAAGAAGTGAAGCCTCCAGCTCAGTACAGGGTTTAAATTGCCTATGAGTAAAACACCACCAAACGTACACCAATTGGCTGGCAAGGAAGTAAAGATATAAATTCGGGAGAGGCAACCACCCCCCGCTCAGTGGGGCGTTGTAGTTTGCCCAGAGCAATTATAGGAGTCCCGCCCCCCCTGCCCAAATAAAAGATCGAAGATCTTTATCGATATTTGTATACAGTGATAGTGGTAGCCACACTGGAGAGTTATGAAGAATATACAAAAACCTGTGCAGGGACTTCATTTTAAAAAGATTAATTCTACCTGTAGCTGTGAGAGGGAGGTGTTTCCATCTATCAAGGTCTATCTTCAGAGACTGTACCAAAGGAGTGATATTATCTTGTATAAAGCTACATATATTGGGCCTAATTACTAAACCTTCATAAGTAATTTTATCTGCCCACTGGAGTGGGCAAGGAAGTGCAACCCTCCCAGCAGCATCATCTATCGCCATCACCAAGGACTTTGACCAATTCACAGGAGGTCCAGAGAAGGATGCAAATAAATCAAACAAGGATAACATTTCCTGCAGAGATGGACCCGGATCATTAAGAAATAGAAGCATAAGGGGGAGATGTGACAATTGGTCTTAATACTGGCTATAGGTTGATAGTATAATAGCTGAATCTATTGGTAAGTTTGGGTTTGGACCCATATTCATCCAAGTACAGACCACACATAAGACCATTCTACTGAGTCAAATGCCTTTTCAAGGTCTAGAGGCGCAACAATTCTGGATCCTCCCAAGCCCACAGCAGAGGACATGTTGGTTAAGAGCCTTCGGAGGTTAACATCAGTGGCCCTCCCGGGCATAAAACCAGACTTTGTCGGATGGATAATATGAGGAATGATTTTTTTGCAGACTCATCGCTAAAATTTTGGCCAATATTTTAATGTTTCAATTAAGGAGCGAGATAGGCCGATAGGAGCCACACTCTTTCAGATCTTTAGGGGTTTTGGGGGAACAGTACTACAAGAGCCACTCTCATAGAGGGAGGGAGGGTATCGCCCCCATCAAAGGATTGGAAAAGTTTAAGCAAATGAGGGGCAATTCAACGTGTAGTTTATACCATTCAGGCCATCCAGTCCCAGGGTTTTCCGGTTCGGAAAGGAGCCAATAGCCTCCGTAATTTCCTCTATAGTCAAATCGGCTTCGAGAATACCGACGTGCTCTCTATCCAGGGTAGGGAACCCAATATTATCAAAGTATGCCTCTAGATCAGAAGGGGTAGTAGAAAACTTATAAGTCAGAATAAAATTTAGCAAATACTTCATTAATGGCCATGGGGTCACTAACATACATACCAGTACAGGAGGTTATTTCCAAAATAGGGTTTGGGGTAGTGTCTGCTCCAGCCAGGTAGGCCAGTGAAAAACCATTCTCGTCTCCATGCTCAAAAACCCTCTGCCAAGAATATAACGTTTTTTTCTTATTAAGTTCAGTTAACATAAGACTATATTCTCGTTTCGCGGAGAAGGCAGCAAAGGCTGAAGACTCCCCAGTCCTAAGATACTCTTCCGCTGCCACAGCCAACTCTGCTTCCAAAACTATACGCTTCTGATAGCCCCTTCCTATACAAGGATATTGCCCGTATGACTACCCCTCTAATATATGCCTTGAAGGCATCCCATACCAGATTGCTATCTGCTGAACCCAGATTAGTACTCCAGAACCCTACAATTTATTTTTCCAATGTAATCATAATCTCAGCACAGGAGCGCTAAAGCGAGGTATTGCGCATCCACTTCATATGCCAACGAGGCAGCATTACCAAATGCCAAGTCAATTCGGGAGAATGATCTATAGGCTGGTGAGTGGCATGTATAAGCTACAGAGTTAGGATAACTAGCTCGCCAAATTTCCCGTAGATGATACATGGCAGCCTAATCCGTTAAAAGGGAACCAGGGACTCCCTCCCAGTTTATCTGGGCCAGAACACAGCAAGAGATTAAAATCCCACAGGAGCAGAAGAGGAACAGGTCCAAGCTCCGTTACCAACGTCATATCAGTGACTAGTTGGATAGGGGGCCGGAGGAGGATTATAGATATTCACTATAATAAGCTGTAAAATGGATTTGGCAGAATAACACAATGAACTTCCCTGTGGATCTTTCCTTACATTCGTGACATCACAGTATAGAGATTTGTGAACCAGCAAAGAGACCCTACAGGAGTAACTGGAGTAGGAGACGTGATAACCATGCCTGACCCAAGGCCGTGTAAGAGCTTGCAGCTTGGAACCATGTAAATGGGTCTCTTGTAAAAGAACGACCTGTGGATTGTACGTAGAGAGGAAATTAAACACTAGAGCAAGTTTGAATTTGTAATTTAATCCTCTCACGTTCCAGGAGATAATTTTAAGATGGCGTAGCTTTTCCATGAGTATTACTAAGGGCATTATAAATCTGGAAAGCCGCAGCACACTGGGGTTGAATATTGAATTTGTGTCCCCTATGGAAATCTCCAACAGCAGCACTCTAATAGATCAAATCACCAGTCCACATATTCAGAGCAATTACATAACTACAAGCAGACAAGTATGACAGGCAAAAACATTTAAATCCAACCCACCCTACCCATTCCCCCGAATTTGAGACTGGTTTCATTCCCAATTGCAGAAAACAGAAACTAAACTACAAGGTATGTTGAAATGGTTAGCAAAGGGGTCTTTTAAACATAGGGGCAACCCCCTTCCCCTAGAAAACAGCAAGTATTTTCACATAAAATCAATAGACACGAGAGAACTACAGCTTGGAAGACAGAAGTATTACGGCAATATATCCAAGTCCTGGTAGATGACCTGACATCCATCATCACTGAAGATATCATAGAGGAAACTTCAAATCTTCACCCGAAGAGTAAAGTGGAGAACATGTTCCATGGTGTAAAACAGTCTCCCTTTATTATAGTTCCTTACAGTATAGGAAAATATGGAGCGATAGGAGCCCAATAGTTAGAGTACCTGACGTAGATTGATAATTTGGCGCATCTCTCAGCACCCATCAGACCTGAAATCTTTGGTGAGGAGAATCGAGAACTCAGTCAAGGAGCAAAATTAAGAATATGTTCCACGTTGCAGAACAGTTTCCCCCTGTGGTATGTCTCTGTCACATGAGGAGATACAAAACTACAGGAGTGTAGAAACCAGAGTCCATTAAAGTCCATTGCGTTCTAACCAGGCAGATACGTCTTCCAGGTTGTCGAGGAGCCATTGTGCACCAATCTGAGTTTTGCGTGGGTATATCATAGAATAGACTATTTGTTTCTCCCTCAAATATTGCTTGGCCTCCGTAAACTTCTGCCTCCGTTTTTGTACCTTCAACGAATAGTCTGGAAAGACTCAAATCTTAGTTGATATGTTTCAAAGGCCCTTGTTTCCTTGCAAGTACCAGCAATTTATCTCTGTCTTTGAAATTCAGAAACATAGCAATAAAAGTACGCGGTGGTGCCTTTGGTGGAGGAGCTCTAGTCGGGATCCGATGCGCACGTTCCACACAGAACATGGGAGAAAAAGCAGTATCCCCAAAAGTTGGTTTGGGCCAATGTTCCAAAAACACAGCAGGTTCAGGTTTTTCCATGTCTTCAGCCAGGTCAATGAAGTGGATGCTACCTCTAAGCAAGTGGTTATCCATATCATTAATTTTAGCCCGCCATGGAGACTATTGTGTTTCTAGAGTGTCGACCGATGACCTCGGCGGAGTCACTACATCCTCCAAGTCAGAAATACGCTTCTCAGACTCCGTAGCTCTTTCACGCAGTGCATGCACATCAGCTCTGAGAAGACCAAAGTCCGTTTAAAGGGCATCAATTTTCTCAGTTAAAGCCGTATGGGATTCCGTGATAGCCTTCAGCACGTCTAACATGGACGGCTCAGGAGGGGAGTTGACGGTAGTGGAAGGAGAGGCGGAAGCCTCAGAAGATCACGGTGTGCGGTGCTCAGATGCAGGACCAGTGGACTTGTCCAACTTAACCATAATTTTGGATTGCTTGGAGGAAGCCATTATGTGAGTACCCCTAGCAGCAGGATGGTGTAAGAACTGAGAATCGCCTCTGACCAGTGCACAGCCACATATACATTAGAGAATTCTATGCAAGGGGGAAGATCCTCCACGTGTCCCATCATATCCAGGTTACATCTGTGCGGTGTAGGGAGGGACAACAGGTAGGTCGTAGCATACCCACAGTGTCGGTGGCAGCAAGCTGCTAAAATCACTCACCACTCCTGTGCGCAAAATGGCGGCTGCATCCCCAGAAGCTTCTACTCCGCAGAGGGTCCACTCTTTCCTGTCCCTACGTAGTACTAGGGTGTCAGGGCAGCACTGAGGCCTTGATGCAGGGCCCTGGCCGTGTAACCGCGGTCCTCCGCTGTAGTGGTCAGACCGGAAGTGACCGGCTTCCGTCAGAAATTTAGGCCGGGTATCCGCTCCAACTACTAGGCCCGAAATTAAACATTTGTCCGATTTGGGCAACGAAGGTCCCAAACACAGCGGGAGTGCAACAGGACAGCGGCCAGGTGAATGATGGGCTCTGGGAGAGCGGATGGAGGTGGATAAAGTGTGCCACCAGCGGAGCTCGGGAATCACGTCCTCTCCGACTGGAGTTCCGAGTGCATTCACAGCCTTAACTCTTAGTGGAATGATACAACAATGTACTGGAAACCTCTTTTACAGATTCTGATTGATTACTACACACTGTCTATTCCACTACATCCCAAAGATGTTCTATAAAATTGAGATCTCCTTACTGTTCAGCCATTAGGAAATACAGACCTCATTGTCATATCCATGAATTCAGCCTGAGATGTGTGCTTTGTGTCATGACACATTATCTTGTTAAATGTAAACTGTGGCCAAGATTAGATTGTCAATAACTTTTGAGTTAAGTGAAGATGTTGTATGTCTAATGAGTATTGAAGGGCCAAATGTGTTGGCAGAGGACAGGCTTCATTGTCAGAAGATTCTGCTTTTCCCCAAAAAATTTTTTATCAAGTTTAGCTTTATTTATTGAAAGTGGTGGACTGGGTGTAAACCAGAATAATGGACGCTTGTCATGAATATATTTAAAATTGTTTATACAAAGCTTTTTAAGACTGAAATCGCACACAAAATTTTTGAGGCAGGTTTTTGAGCTAAATCTTTCTGTGGATTTAAAAGTCATGGCTTAAACGTCTTCCTGCTTGATCCACTTCTGGAATTGGCTCAAAACACTGCATGTGTGTTTCCAGATTAATATGAATGTTTTACATCTTTCAAGTTTTGTGTTTTGAAACAAAATCACAATATACTTTTTTAATTCTAACAGAAAATCCCACTAAGAAGTCTGAGGGAAACTTCATGGTATCGATAAATTTTAAAGTAGAAGATGAAGATCTCATGCAGCAGTCTTCAGGAGAAAACCTCATTACCCTTAATGTACAACCAGGACATCACAGTAGAGAACTATCCTATAATTCCACTAATAATGAGGAACCTACTCCTGACAAATCACAGATCGTTACCACAAGTACACCTCAGAAAGGGGATGAAAGGTTTCAATGTGGTAAACAGCTCAAAAAATTCTCAAGTCTTTTTACAAGCAGAAGAATTCACAAAGGGGAGAAGCCGTATTCATGTTCAGAATGTATGAAATGTTTTACACAAAAATCACATCTTGTTAGACATGAGAGAAGTCACACAGGAGAGAAGCCGTATTCATGTTCAGAATGTGGGAAATGTTTTCCACATAAATCAAATCTTGTTCGACATGAGAGAAGTCACACAGGAGAGAAGCCGTATTCATGTTCAGAATGTGGGAAATATTTTACAGAGAAATCAAGTATTGCTAAGCATAAGAGAATTCATACAGGAGATAAGCTGTATTCATGTTCAGAATGTGGAAAATGCTTTTCCTACAAATCATATCTTGTTAGACATGAGAGAATTCACACAGGAGAGAAGCCGTATTCATGTTCAGAATGTGGGAAATGTTTTACAGAGAAATCAAGTATTGCTAAGCATAAGAGAATTCATACAGGAGAGAAGCTGTATTCATGTTCAGAATGTGGAAAATGTTTTGCACAAAAATCATATCTTGTTATACATGCGAGAATTCACACAGGAGAGAAGCCGTATTCATGTTCAGAATGTGGGAAATGTTTTACAGGGCAATCAAGTATTGCTAAGCATAAGAGAAGTCACACAGGAGAGAAGCCGTATTCATGTTCAGAATGTGGGAAATGTTTTCCACATAAATCAAATCTTGTTCAACATGAGAGAAGTCACACAGGAGAGAAGCCGTATTCATGTTCAGAATGTGGGAAATGTTTTACACAAAAATCATGTATTGCTAAGCATAAGAGAATTCATACAGGAGAGAAGCTGTATTCATGTTCAGAATGTGGAAAATGTTTTGCACAAAAATCATGTCTTGATATACATGTGAGAAGTCACACAGGAGAGAAGCCGTATTCATGTTCAGAATGTGGGAAATGTTTTAAAGGGCAATCAAGTATTGCTAAGCATAAGAGAAGTCACACAGGAGAGAAGCCGTATTCATGTTCAGAATGTGGGAAATGTTTTCCGCATAAATCAAATCTTGTTCGACATGAGAGAAGTCACACAGGAGAGAAGCCGTATTCATGTTCAGAATGTGGGAAATGTTTTACACAAAAATCATATCTTGTTATACATCAGAAAATTCACACAGGAGAGAAGTTGTATCCATGTTCAGAATGTGGGAGATGTTTTACCTATAAATCATATCTTGTTATACATCAGAGAATCCACACAGGAGAGAAGCCATATTCATGTTCAGAATGTGGGAAATGTTATACTACTAAAGGCAAACTTCGTGCTCATCAGAGAAGTCACACAGGGTAGAAGCTATTTTGATGTTCTGCATGTTACATAGTATGGTTGAAAAAAGACATGTCCAGCAAGTTCAACCAAGGGAAGGGGAAGATTTCTACACATAGGAGCTGATATTTTTTTGTTCTAGGAAATGATCTAAGCCTTTTTTAAAAGCCATCTACTGTAGCTACTGTGACAAGCTCCTGCGAGCAGCTATTTCATAGATTCACAGTTCTCACACTAAAGAAGGCTTGTCGCCTCTGCAGATTGAACCTTTTTTTCTCCAGACGGAGGGAGTGCCCCCTTGTTTTCCTACTCTGAATGGTCCCCCTTGTTTTTTGAGGGGGTTTTACATGGAACATGATTTCACCATATTTTTTTTTGTGCCATTAATACATTTATATAAGATAATCATGTCCCCCCTTAGTCGTGTTTTTCAAGGCTAAATGGGTTTTAATTATTTTAATCTTTCCTCATAACTTAGATTCTCCATGCTCCTTATTAGCTTCGTTGCTCTTCTTTGTATTTTTTCCAACTCCAGGGCATCCTTTCTATGAACTGCAGCCCAGAACTGAACTTCATATTCTAGATGAGGCCGCACTAATGCTCTGTAAAATGGTAATATCACATCCATGTCCCGCGAGTCCATGCCTCTTTTAATACATGACAATATCTTGCTGGCCTTAGAAGCAGCTGATTGACATTGCATGCTGTTATTTAGTTTATGATTTACAAGTACACCCAGATCCTTCTCAATAAGTGACTCCCCCAGTGTAGCTCCCCGTAGGACATATGACGCATGCAGGTTGTTGATACCCAGATGCATAAGTTTACATTTATCTACATTAAACTTAATTTGCCAAGTGGACACCCAAACACTTAGGCCTTATTCACACGACAGTGAAAAAAAATGTCCATTTAAAACTGATCAACTGTCAGTTTTTCATGGCCATTTTGCATCAGTGTGTCTCTAAATTTTCATCCGTTTCAAGTCCATCTGTCCGTTTTTAATGGCCGTTTGACATCTATTTTGCATCAGTTTTTCATGGCCGTTAAAAAAACTGATGAATTTCATTGGTCAGGCTTTTTTTGTCCCAGCCCCCTGAAAACAACCAAAGGAAGGTCACATGTTCACCTAGACAATATTCACAGCCTCCCTGTAGATGATGCCACACACCTCCCTGTATATGATGCCACACACCTCCCTGTATATGATGCCACACACCTCCCTGTATATGATGCCACACAGCCTTCTTGTATATGCCACACGCCTCCCTGTAGATGATGCCACCTGCCTCCCTGTAGATGATGCCACACCTGCCTCCCTGTATATGATGCCACACCAGCCTCCCTGTATATGATGCCACACCAGCCTCCCTGTATATGATGCCAGACGCCTCCCTGTAGATGATGCCACACCTGCCTCCCTGTAGATGATGCCACACCAGCCTCCCTGTACATGATGCCACACCAGCCTCCCTGTACATGATGCCACACCAGCCTCCCTGTACATGATGCCACACCAGCCTGCCTGTACATGCCACACAGCCTTCTTGTATATGCCACACGCCTCCCTGTATATGATGCCACACCTGCCTCCCTGTAGATGATGCCACACCAGCCTCCCTGTAGATGCCACACCAGCCTCCCTGTAGATGCCACACCAGCCTCCCTGTATATGATGCCACACCAGCCTCCCTGTATATGATGCCACACCAGCCTCCCTGTATATGATGCCACACCAGCCTCCCTGTATATGATGCCAGACGCCTCCCTGTAGATGATGCCACACCTGCCTCCCTGTAGATGATGCCACACCAGCCTCCCTGTACATGATGCCACACCAGCCTCCCTGTACATGATGCCACACCAGCCTCCCTGTACATGATGCCACACCAGCCTGCCTGTACATGCCACACAGCCTTCTTGTATATGCCACACGCCTCCCTGTATATGATGCCACACCTGCCTCCCTGTAGATGATGCCACACCAGCCTCCCTGTACATGATGCCACACCAGCCTCCCTGTACATGATGCCACACCAGCCTCCCTGTACATGATGCCACACCAGCCTGCCTGTACATGCCACACAGCCTTCTTGTATATGCCACACGCCTCCCTGTATATGATGCCACACCTGCCTCCCTGTAGATGATGCCACACCAGCCTCCCTGTAGATGCCACACCAGCCTCCCTGTAGATGCCACACCAGCCTCCCTGTAGATGCCACACCAGCCTCCCTGTAGATGCCACACCAGCCTCCCTGTAGATGCCACACCAGCCTCCCTGTAGATGCCACACCAGCCCGCCTGCAGATGCCACACCAGCCTCCCTGTAGATGCCACACCAGCCTCCCTGTAGATGCCACACCAGCCCGCCTGTAGATGCCACACCAGCCTCCCTGTAGATGCCACACCAGCCTCCCTGTAGATGCCACACCAGCCTCCCTGTAGATGCCACACCAGCCTCCCTGTAGATGCCACACCAGCCTCCCTGTAGATGCCACACCAGCCTCCCTGTAGATGCCACACCAGCCCGCCTGTAGATGCCACACCAGCCTCCCTGTAGATGCCACACCAGCCTCCCTGTAGATGCCACACCAGCCTCCCTGTAGATGCCACACCAGCCTCCCTGTAGATGCCACACCAGCCTGCCTGTAGATGCCACACCAGCCTCCCTGTAGATTGTGCCACATACTCACAAGAGCAGCGCCGTCTCTCCTCTTCTTCACTTGTGGTCACTCGTCTGCACGGGATCTGGCAAGGCAGCGCGACGGGGCGATGACATCATCGAGGCGCCTTCAAACCCATGAAGACGAGTGACCACACGTGAAGAAGCGCCGCAAACGTGAGTATGCCAACGATAGCCAGCAAGGGAACTAGTAGTTCCCTTGCCAATCCCCATGTAACAGATCCGTTTTTAACGGTTGTTACATGTATTGACAGCCGTTAAAAACGGATCCATTGACTTCTATGGGGGCCGTCAGGCCGTTAAAACGGCCAGAAATAGGACATGTCCTATTTTTTGACGGCCATTATTCACGGGCCGTTAAAAAAACGGCCGTGTGAATGCACCCATAGAACATCATTGTTCTGAAAACGGCCATGTGAAAGCCGTTAAAAGGACGGCCATCACATGGCCGTTTTTCACTGTCGTGTGAATAAGGCCTTAGTGTGTTTAAATCCGCTTGTAATTTACAAACATCTTCCATAGACTGAACAATACTACATAGCTTGGTGTCATCTGCAAAAATAGAAATAGTGCTATTAATCCCATCCTCCATATCATTAATAAATAAGTTGAATAATAGTGGTCCCAGCACGGAACCCTGGGGTACAAAACTTATAATCGGGGACCATTCAGAGTAGGAATCATTGACCACAACTCTCTGGATACGGTCCTTGAGCCAATTCTCAATCCAATTACAAACTCTACTTTCTAAACCTATAGTCCTTAATTTACCCATTAGACGTCTATGGGGGACAGCGTCAAATGCCTTTGCAAAGTCCAAAAACACTATATCCACAGCAGCCCCTCTGTCTCGGCTTCTGCTCACCTCTTCATGAAAACAAATCAGGTTAGTTTGACAACTTCTGTCCTTAGTAAAACCGTGTTGGCTGTCACTTATTATACTATTTTTTTTGTCACATAATCCTGTATATATTTCCTAAATAGCCTCTCAAACATTTTCCCCATGATGGATGTTCTGCTTACTGGTCTATAATTACCCAGGGAAGACCTAGAGCCCTTTTTTAAAATAGGCACCATATATCTCTAAATATTATGAAGAGGGGGACAGAAATAACTGAATCAAGCTCTTTAAGAACTCTAGGGTGTAACCCATCTGATCCCGGGGCCTTGTGTACATTTTCTTTCATTTAGCTTGGACCATATCAACGTTCAGCCAATTCAGTATATCAACTGATGTATTAACAACACTGGCACCGGCTACATCAGCTGCTCTTTCTTTTGCTGTATATACAGAGCAAAGAAGCCATTTAGTAACTCTGCCTTCTCTAACCTATAATCCTACCATGTTGATCCAGGGGAAGGTTGATGCCAGTTGCCTCATTTCGGGGGAAAATTCATATATGGCAATCAGAATAAATCTCTGGATCAACGTCCCATCTCCAGAATCTAGTACTCATAACTTGTAATATTATATTTTTCAAGAAAGGCATCCAGGCCCTCCTAGAACTTGTTAAAAAAAATTAACTACAACACCATCCTGTGGCTGAGAGTTTAATAGTCTCACTGCTCTGACAGTAAAGAATCCCCATTTGTGATGATGGTGTAACCTTATTTCCTCTAGACGTAGATAATGCCACCTTGTCCTTGTTACAGGCCCAGATTTAAAAATATAATTAGAAAGATCTCTGTTTATCTACAAGCATGTAGTTCTGTCATGTTTTACTTCTTTTACAGAGTGAAAACACTTTTTTTTCAAAATTATTTATTTTTGTCTCCCCATATTTGAAGAGCCGTAACGTCTTTATTTTTTCGCCGATGCAATTGTAGCAGGGCTTTTTTTTTGCGGGACGACTTGTAGTTTTAATTGGTACCATTTTGGAGTAGATGCTAATTTTTGATCACCTTTTTGTCACTTTTTTTTAAGGCTGAATTCAAAGAACAGCATTTTTTGCATGGTTTTTAATTTTATTTTTTAAGATGTTCACCGCGCGTGTTAAATGATGTAATAAATTTATAGTCGAGGTCGTTACGGACGCAGCGATACCAAATATGTGTAACTTTTTTACTTTTATTTTGTTTGTTAATAATAAAGCAGTTTGTAAGGGGGAAAAGTGTGTTTTTTCCTTTTTTTTTTTCCATTTTTTATTAAACTTTTTTTTTACTAGTCCCATACACTATGCGATTATCTGATCGCATTTATAATACATTGCAATACTTCTGTATTGCAGTGTATTATGCCTGTCCGTGTAAAACGGACAGGCATCTGCTAGGTCATTCCAGAGGCATGATCTAGCAGGCATTCACTACCCTTTATTAGGCCCCCGGCTGCCATCGGAGACACAGATACTCGGCGATCTTATCGCCGGGTGTCAGTGGGATGAGAGGGAGCTCCCTCCCTCTCTCCAAAACCACTCAGATGCGGTGCACGCTGAGAGCAGGGAGATTTGACAGCTGCCTGCTCTGTTTATTTATTCCGATGCATCGACTTAAAAAGTGTATTGCATCGGAATAAAGCCCGTTAGTGACCGACGTAAAAACACTATGGGGCGGTCACTAACTGGTTAAGCTCAGCCAGAAAGTTATACGTTGGATTCACAGCCAGGACATGATAGCAAACTGTGTCCTTTAGTATGTTTATGCACAGTGTTATATATTGACTACGGTCCATAATAACCAAGTTTCCCCCCTTGTCAGAGGGTTTAATTATGAATTCAGAATCATTCTCAAGGCTCTGAAGGGCCAACAATTCCTCCCACAATAGGTTATGACTCATGTAATTATCAGCCTCCAACCAATCTACTCAGTTGGTCAGTGACCATTTTCAAAAACACATCCAACAAGGAGTTATCGTTGAGGGGTGGGTTCTTTTGTTGAGGGCATTCTCAAATCAGTAAAGGGCCCCATGCCCAAGTCTCTTTGGCCCTCGTCCCATAACTCCTCAAGTAACCTGACATGAGGAAGATCTTCCTCCAAAATCCCCAATTCAGCACATAGCCTCTTATCGTGCATCTTAAAATGTATGACTTGTGATTTGAATAGAGGCAAAACGATGTTCTTATCATGAGCATCTAGGTCTCTTTTGATGCATCCCATGATTTTATTTGCCTTGGCAGCAGCTGCCTGGCACTGGTTGCTAAAGGTAAATATACTGTCCACCAATATCCTCAGATCTTTTCCAGTAGCAGGTTTACCCAGTGTTTTACCATTTAATGCATAATTGTAAAATTAGTTTCCTCGGCCCAAGCACATAACCTTACATTTGTCAACATTAAACTTAATTTGCCATTTCTCTGTCCAGACCTCCAGCTTCCCCAAATCCCTCTGTAATATTACATTATCCTCCTTTACAGAGCTTAGTATCATCTGCAAATACTGAAATTATACTCCTGTAAACCCTCTACAAGGTCATTAATAATCATATTAAAAAGAATTGGACCCAATACTGACCCCTGTGGAACCCCACTGGTAACTGCAACCCACTCTGAGGATGTACCATTAATAGCCACCCTCTGTTTTCTACCACTGAACCAGTTGTTGACCCAATTACACATGTTTACCCACAGTCCCAGGATTTTCATTTTATATACAAACCTTTCATGCGGCACAGTGTCAAACACCTTTGAAAAATCTAGATACAGCACATACCCAGAATTAGCCAGATCCAGTCGTGATACACCACATCCACAGGCTTACCCAGGTCCAGTATAGATAAACCACATCCACAGCCTTACCCAGGTCCAGTCTAGAACTTAACTCCTCATAGACGCTAATCAGATTGGTTTAACAGGACCGATCCCTCATAAACCCATTCTGATTCTGCGTTAACAGTTTATTTACATTGACATACTAGAGAATAGCATCTCTTAGAAAACCCTCAAATATTTTACCCACAATGGGAGGTTAAACTTACAGGTCTATAGTTTCCGGGCCCACTTTTTGACCCCTTTTTTTTAATATTGGCACCACATTTGCTATGCGGCAGTCCTGTGGAACAGACCCAGTCATGATAAAACCCTTAAATATCAGACATAATGGTCTGTCTCTCACGGTACTTAATTCCTGCAGAATGCGGAGGTTTATACCATCCGGACCTGGTGATTTGTCTATTTCAATGTTTTTAAAAGGAACCTGTCACCAGCACCTATTGAACTCTACTCACCACTTGCTGGCCGCTGCTGTTAAAAGTTAATTTCCGTTATCCTCTCGTCTAAACTCCTCTAACCGTAATTAACGGTCTGCAAAAAATTTTCATAGTTTATGGTAATAATCCGGCAGTCTCGTTCGTTTCTCTTATGCCCGCCCACCGCAGAAAACTGGCCCTCCCTGAATGCCAAAATTTCGTCTGAGATAGCATGCATCCGGCCATGTATGGTCCGACACCCTTCCCTGCTTTGTCCAGGCCTCAAATCTACTTAGAGGGCATGCCCCTCTATGGTGTCCCGGTGTGCGGACGCTTCAGAACAGCACATCAAAGCCAGTAGTAAAGAGCTATATAAGTCATCAAACTAGTTTTGACAGGTGTCACGCCCTTTAGGGTGTGGTCAGGGCGTGGCTATATGTTACCCACACCTCCAACCTTTGTTCTTTGGTATTAGGTGCCTCCCCAGACCACGCCCTTCCGGTTCCGGCTGAATTATTGACACGCCTCTTCCGGATCTGTCGTACACCCCTTCGGGTTCCGGTCCGCTAGAGCGCTATATAAGTCGTAAAACTATTTTTGAAAGGTGATCCGCACCTTTAAGGGCACGGCTATATGTTTGCCACGCCCCCAACCTTTGATCTTTGCTATTAGGTGCCTCCCAGACCACACCCTTCCAGTTGAAATATTTACCCGCCTCTTCCGGATCCGTCGAACACCCCCTTCCGGGTCCGGTAGGTGACCCCGCCCCTTCCGAAACAGCATCATATGACGCACACGTAAAAGGATTGTGATTAGTGCTCGCTGAAGCCATGATGTGATTGGTTCATACGGCATTGTGGGCGTGTTCATTCCCGTGGAATGAATGTGATTGGTGCGCGCTGAAGCCATGATGTGATCAGTGCGTACCAAGTTGTGGGCGTGTTCATTGACGAGAAACATACCCTGACATGCCTGGAACGCGTCCAAACATGTTTTCTGCGGTTCTCTGAAACTATAAGTATACTTGTGCGCATGACAGGGTTACATTTTGAATAACGATTGTGATTGGTGCTCGCTGTAACCAAGGCATGACCAGGGTTATATTTGAACATGTTATTCACAAATTATTTGAATAAAAGCTCAATTTGTTCTTTTTGAATAAAACACAAAATTGCTGGGTAAATTTATTGTAAAAAAATAAAACAATGTTTAAATAGATTACCTGGGTGGGATTCGAACCCATGCTAGCTTATATGCCGATTGGATTTTGAAGTCCAACGCCTTAAACCACTCGGCCTCCTTGGTAAAGGATGGGTAATGTGGAAATAGAATAATATGAAGAAGTGTATTAAGGAGATGATTCAGATGGAATTTTAGTTCAGGCGTAGCTAATATTACGAAGCAATGTACATTTGACGTAGTCAACAATTAGGGTAATGTCAATCACACACAGTCCATAGCCAGCATATGATGATGTACATACATCTGGTACAGATAACAGATGGCTTCATTCACACGCATTATAAAAACAGGCCGTCAGGATATTGAAGCTTAAAGGTCAGGGGCCAACTTTTACAGACACCAGGTTGCTTCACACGCATTATAAAAACAGGCCGTCAGGATATTGAAGCTTAAAGGGGTTGTCCCAAGTTGATAAATGGAGCCATAAAGCTCCCCCATGTAAAAATAAGAAGAATTCTAATTACCTGTCCGCCGTGCAGCGATGTCGTTTTCTAGATATCGTTGATTGCAGTTGCGGTCGGTCCCTCTTTGTATCCTGCTCGTTGCCTAGGTTCCCGGCCACCGCTATTTACCTTTAGCGGTGGCCGCGCATGCGTAATGACATCCTCTGCGTCCGGAGCAGAGGATGTCATTTACTCATGAACGCGCATCTCGGCGCATGCGCAGGAGATGAAGTGGAAGGCACCGGTCGCGAGAAGTCTGCGCTCCGCTAAAGGTAAGTGTGTGTATATATGGGTGTATTTGTGTATATGTGTGTGTGTTTATGTGTGAGTGTATATATGGGTGTATTTGTGTATATGTGTGTGTGTTTATGTGTGAGTGTATATATGGGTGTATTTGTGTGTATATGTTTGTGTATATGTGTGTGTGTTTGTGTTTATATATGGGTGTGTTTGTGTATATGTTTGTGTGTGTTTTTGTATATGTGTGGGTTTGTGTATGTGTTTGTGTATATATGGGTGTGTTTGTGTACATATGTTTGTGTGTATATGTGTATATGTTTGTGTGTATATGTGTGTGTGCTTTTTTGGTGTGTTTATGTGTGTGTGTTTGTGTATATGTGTGTGTGTATATATGGGTGTGTTTGTGTATATGTTTGTGTATATATGGGTTTGTTTGTGTATATGTTTGTGTGTATATGTGTGTTTGTGTATGTTTGTGTGTGTATATGTGGGTGTGTTTGTGCATATGTTTGTGTTTTTGTATATGTGTGTGTGTATATGTGTGTGTTTGTGTATATATGGGTGTGTTTGTGCATATGTGTATAGGTTTGTGTGTATGTTTGTGTGTTTTTGTATACGTGTGTGTTTGTGTATATATGTGTGTGTGTTTGTGTATATATGGGTGTGTTTGTGTATATGTTTGTGTGTATATGTTTGTGTGTATGTATGTGTGTATATGTTTGTGTGTATGTGTGTATGTGTTTATGTAATATATGGGTGTGTGTTTATATGTGTTTGTGTATATGTTTATGTGTGGTTGTTTGTGTGTGTGTAGGTGAGTATAAGTATCGGTATTGTTCACATTGCTAACTTTTTTTTTATGTTGTTGCAGATTTTGATGTACCAATTGGACTACATCTTCGATTCGTTGGACTACTGCGTAGATCTACGTTTTTTGAAAATTTTAATAAAATGGTTAACGAGGGTTTTGTTGGGGATTTCTTATTTCAATAAAAAAAAATTGTCTTTGTGTTTTTTTTTCAAACTTTATTAGTGCCTAGATAATGGCAGTTGGCTGATTGACAGCGTCCATTATTAAGGCGGTACTTAGTGTTAGCCGGTGCAGAGGCTAGCACTAACCACCCATTATTACCCCGGTACCCACCACCACCAGGGGTGCCGGGAAGAGCTTGGTACGATCCAGTACCCGACCATCTGTTGTGATGGTCGGGTACTGGGGCGGCCGTAGGCTGGTATTATGAGGCTGGGAAGGGCCAAAAACAGTGGACCTTCCCACCCTTGTAATTCTAGGCTGCTGCTGCTGTGTTGTATCGGGCTGGTTATAAAAATGTGGGGGACCCCCACGTCGTTTTTTTTTTAAATTTAACAATAGACGTTGGGTCCCCCACATTTTTAATAACCAGCCATATACAAGGCCGCAGCAGCCTGGCATTACACGGGTGGGAGGGGCCACTGGTTTAGTACATTCCCAGGCTAATAACACTGTGTTGTTTGTGGCTGGTTATGATAAATTGGGTGGAACCCCATGTCTTAATAATAAAAATAATAAATAAATAATAATAAAAAATGACGTGGGGTCCCCCCCATTTTTATAACCAGCCAGATACAACACAGCAGCAGCCTAGCATTACAAGGGTGGGAAGGTCCACTGTTTTTGGCCCTTCCCAGCCTCATACCAGCCTGCGGCCGCCCCTGAGCCCGACCATCACAACAGATGGTCGGGTACTGGATCGTACCCAGCTCTTCCCGGCACCCCTGGTGGTGGTGGGTACCGGGGTAATAATGGTGTTTAGTGTTAGCCTCTGTACCGGCTAACACTAAGCCTCCCCTTAGTAATCGACCTTGTCACTCAGACAGCGGCCATTACTAAAGTGATAGTAATAAAACTTGAAAAGAAAAGACAAAGATATAGATAAAATATTTTATTGAAATAAAGCACCCCCAACACAACCCTCATTAACCATTTTATTGATGAAAAAAAAAGCGTCATCTAAGTAGTCCTCGAAACCGACGTAGTCCAAACACCAAACCTGTAAAAAATCAAAAATATATTTAAAAAAATGAAATAAAACATGTAGGCTTAGTTTCACTTTCATGTGTGATACTGACTGTTATACCATGTATAGAAGCCTGCGGCAAAGTTGGCTTAGATACAGGGCGCCAGCAGACAGTATCATACATGGCCATACAGACATATATATACACAAACAAACATACATGCAAACATACATACATACATATATACAAACATACATACACATATACACATACAAACATGACAACATACACACATATACACATACAAACATGACAACATACATACATACAAGCAAACATACATACAAGCAAACATACATACAAGCAAACATACATACAAGCAAACATACATACAAGCAAACATACATACAAGCAAACATACATACAAGCAAACATACATACAAGCAAACATACATACAAGCAAACATACATACAAGCAAACATACATACATACATACATACATGCAAACATACATGCATGCAAACATGCATGCAAACATACATGCACATATACACATACATGCACATATACACATACAAACATGACAACATACATACATGCAAACATACCTACATGAAAACACATACATGAAAACATACACACATACAAACATGACAACATACATACAAGAAAACATACATACATGAAAACATACATACATGCAAACATACATGCACATATACACATACAAACATGACAACATACATACATACATGAAAACACACACATACAAACATGACAACATACACACATGCAAACATACATACATGCATGCAAACATACATATATGCAAACATACATATATGCAAACATACATACATACAAACATACATACATGCAAACATACATGCACATACAAACATGACAACATACATACATACATGAAAACATACATACATGCAAACATACATACATGCAAACATACATGCACATATACACATACAAACATGACAACATACATACAAAAATAAACTCACCTAAGACGTTCCCACGAAGAGCTGAACGATCCCGTCACTTTTCTTCTCCCATTCACAATAACAGAGCGGTGGCCGCGGATGACGTAATCACGTGGGCCTGATATGATTACGTCATCTGCGCCACAACGCATTGTTACTATGAATGCGAGCGGCGCCAAGAAGAAGGAAGATGGCAAGTGACGGGACCGTTCAGAGCGCCGTTAGAACGCCTTAGGTGATTATTATTTTATTTTATATATTTTTAGTTGTTCGCCGGGTGCTGATGCAGCACCGATGCGGCGGGTACAAAAATGTAGTAAAAGGGTGGGGGAGGGAAAAGTGGCTTGCCGAAACGGGGTGAATGTAGTGTAGTGTTGATGACATTCACGGTAAGTTCGTCTCAATCAGGCTTACTATGCCCGCTTGAGACGAACATTCTCCCGATGTTGCTAGAACTACAGTATCTAGCAACGTCGGGAGCGCGCACACTGCAGAGCGGAGCGGCTTGATTGACATCGAGCCGCTCACGCCCCTTTTTAGAAAAGATAACCAGCACTTGCTGAGTTATCAAGTGTAAAAAAAAGGCACTTAGGAAATGAATTTAAAATTTTTTTTTAACACCAAATATTTTAAAATTAATTTCCTGCTTAGAATGTATAAAAAAAAAAAAATTTGAGTCAACTTGGGACAACCCCTTTAAAGGTCAGGGGCCAACTTTTACAGACACCAGGTTGCTTCACACGCATTATAAAAACAGGACGTCAGGATATTGAAGCTTTAAAGAGACTCTGTCACCACATTATAAGTGCCCTGTCTCCTACATAAGGAGATGGGCGCTGTAATGTAGGTGACAGTAATGCTTTTTATTTAAAAAAAACGATCTTTTTTCACAAAGTTAGGAGCGATTTAAGTTTATGCTAATGAGCTTTCTTAATGCCCAAGTGGGCGTACTTTTACTTTCGACCAAGTGGGCGTTGTACAGAGGAGTGCATAACGCTGACCAATCAGCATCATGCACTCCTCTCCATTCATTTACACTGCACTAGCGATATAGATATATCACTATGTGCAGCCTCATACACAAGCCCTAACATTACTACAGTGTCCTGATAATGAATACACATGAAAGCCAGCCTGAACGTCATGTGTACTCACAATCCTGACACTTCTGAATCTTTTTTGTGAGATTCCAGCAACGGATACGAAATCTCGCGAGATCTCAGAGCTAAACGAGATTTGGTCGGAATCTCACAAAAAAAGATTCAGAAGTGTCAGGATTGTGAGTACACATGACGTCCAGGCTGGATTTCATGTGTATTCATTATCAGGACACTGTAGTAATGTTAGGGCTTGTGTATGAGGCTGCACATAGCGATATATCTATATCGCTAGTGCAGTGTAAATGAATGGAGAGGAGTGCATGATGCTGATTGGTCAGCGTCATGCACTCCTCTGTACAACGCCCACTTGGTCGAAAGTAAAAGTACGACCACTTGGGCATTAAGAAAGCTCATTAGCATAAACTTAAATCGCTCCTAACTTTGTGAAAAAGATCGTTTTTTTAAATAAAAAGCATTACTGTCACCTACATTACAGTGCCCATCTCCTTATATAGGAGACAGGGCACTTATAATGTGGTGACAGAGTCTCTTTAAGGTCAATATCCAATATTTCAAACAAGCAAATCTGTGACCGCTGCTAAAGATAAAATTAGCATGGCAAAGGTGGACAATACGACTCATGATGAATTATTACATAAAATCTATTATGATGCTAAGCATGTCGGTGGTTTTGGAGGGGTTCAAAATTTATACCAAGAGGCGAAAAAACACAAGGCTTAAGAATCAAAAATTGGTTATCGGCTCAAGATGCCTATTCACTTCATAAGGGATTAAGGCATAATTTTAAAAGAAATATGATTCGTGTATCGAGGGTAGACGCCCAGTGGCAGGCCGATCTCGTGTCCATGATTGATGTTGCCAATTTCAACGAAGGCGGAAAATATATTCTCACAGTTATCGATGTATTTTCAAAATATGCCTGGGTGAAAACAGGCACATGTGTCGCAGGGGCCTTTCAGACCATTTTACTCGATGGACATATGCCCCAAAAATTGCAAACCGATAGAGGCAAAGAGTTTTTGAATACAAATGTAAAAAAAGTACTACAGATTAACAATATACACCATTTTATAACCAACAACGACGTTAAAGCCACCGTAGTAGAGCGATTTAACTGGATATTAAAATCTAAAATGTGACGCTATTTTACAGCGCACAACACTTTCCAGTTATATAGATGTTCTGCAGTATTTAGTGTTTAGTTATAACCACAGAGGACAATAAGCTGTCGACCGGTGGAAGTCACAAACGCAAATTCGCTAGACATTTGGAAGAATATTTACGGCGAATATTTTAAAGCTAAAAAAGTGAAACCATTGTTTAAAGACGGCGACCAGGTCAGGATTTAGACATTTAAGGATCTTTCCAGCAAAGGCTATGAACAGACGTTCACGGATGAAATATTTACTGTGCAGGCGGTAAACACTAAAGGCTTGAAGCCTCTGTACAAGTTAAAGGACGCCTCTGGGGACCTGTTCGAAGGCTCTTTCTACGCCGAAAAAATACCGGAAAACCATGATCGGTTGTACAGAATTGAAAAAGTTTTTAAAAAAAGCGTGGCAGAGGTGAAACATTAAACTGTATTACGTGAAGTGGCACGGCTACCCAACATCATTCAATAGTTGGATTGAAAAGCGGCAGTTAACAAGTATTTAAAAACGCAGAAAGATGGAGACGGCACC
Organism: Rhinoderma darwinii; assembly: GCF_050947455.1. Classification (NCBI taxonomy): domain Eukaryota; kingdom Metazoa; phylum Chordata; class Amphibia; order Anura; family Rhinodermatidae; genus Rhinoderma; species Rhinoderma darwinii. The sequence continues at coordinate 653,876,272 of NC_134687.1, forward strand.
GTTTTATATAACGCTTCCAAGCAATGCATCATACCGTACATATCCACAAAATGAGTTATCTAATTACACAATCAAACTTTCTAAACCGGTCACATTAATTGGACCCTGGGAAGTCGGGCTTACAGAGATACAGTACTCACACACTTGGAATACATTTGAAACAGATGAAGGCTACATATATTTAGGTCTGCCGAGCGGTGCACTTAAGCAAGTCAACGTGAAGTCAGGATATTACAATTCTGTTAAAGAACTGGTAAAAAGCGTCAACGAGAGGATTGAGAATTACAAGCATCCGCCTATTGATGTAAAATGGTCATATGACGCCATTGAAAGAATAGTGACTGTAACAGGGCTGCATCCTTTCATACTCAGCGATAGACTGACGAACATATTGGGCTTAGACTCTAATAAAACCAATGTAGCCAGCATTGGCACAAAATGTGCCGATATAAAAAGCGGCTTTTACACGCTATACGTCTATACAGATATAATCGAACATCAAAGAGTCAGGGATAGTTTTATACCCCTATTACGAACGGTTGAAATTACAGGCAATAACAACTAAATGATCACGCAGCATTACATCAAACCTGATTACGTCAACGTCAGTAAAAACCACTTTGAGCATATTACTATTCAAATAAAGACCGATCAAAACAGAAATGTGCCATTAAAGTACAGGAAGTCGATAGTTAAACTACACTTTTGCCCGCTAAGAGGCACGTACTAATTAAAAAGGCGGCATGTTGATCGTGAAAAACTATGGGGAGTCGCATATTTACGCCAGCTACTATAGGGCATTACACATTACCCATCCTATACCAGGGTGGCCGAGTGGTTTCAGGCGTGGGACTTAAAAATCCAAAATCGGCATATAAGCCGGAGTGGGTTCGAATCCAAACATTGTTTTATTTTTTATTTAATTTTTTTACAATAAATTTACCCAGCAATTTTATGTGTTTATACACCGTGTTCCAAATTATTATACACATTGGATAGAAGTGTCATAAACATTTAACTATTAGTTTTTCAATTAAACTCATGGATGGTATTGTGTCTTAGGGCTCTTTGGATCATTGTAATCAATCTCAGACACCTGTGATAATTAGTTTGCCAGGTGTGCCCAATCAAAGGAAAACTACTTAAGAAGGACGTTCCACATTATTAAGCAGGCCACAGGTTTCAAGCAATATGGGAAAGAAAAAGGATCTCTCTGCTGCCGAAAAGCGTGAAATAGTGCAATACCTTGGACAAGGTATGAAAACATTGGATATTTCAAGAAAACTTAGGCGTGATCATCATACTGTGAAAAGATTTGTGGCTGATTCAGAGCACAGACGGGTTCGTTCAGATAAAGGCAAAATGAGGAAGGTTTCTGCCAGACAAATTAATAGGATTAGGAGAGCAGCTGCTAAACTGCCATTGCAAAGCAGCAAACAGGTATTTGAAGCCGCTGGTGCCTCTGGAGTCCCGCAAACCTCAAGGTGTAGGATCCTCCAGAGGTTTGCAAGTGTGCATAAAGCCATTATTTGGCAACTCCTAAACAATGCTCACAAGCAGAAATGGTTGCAGTGGGCTCAGAAATACATGAAGACTAATTTTCAAAACGTGTTGTTTACTGATGAGTGGCGTGCAACCCTGGATTGTCGAGATGGATGGAGTAGTGGATAGTTGGTGAATGGCCACCATGTCCCAACAAGGCTGCGACGTCAGCAAGGAGGTGGCGGAGTCATGTTGTGGGCTGGAATCATGGGGAGAGGTTCCCTGACTGTGTGAAAATGACCACTGCAAAGTATGTAGAGTTTATGACTGACCACTTTCTTCCGTGGTACAAAAAGAACCGTGCCTTCCGTAGCAAAATTATCTTCATGCATGACAATGCACCATCTCATGCTGCAAAGAATACCTCTGTGTCATTGGCTGCTATGGGCACAAAAGGAGATAAACTCATGGTGTGGCCCCCATGTTCCCCTGACCTCAACCCTATTGAGAACCATTGGAGCATCCTTAAGCAAAATATTTATGAGGGTGGGAGGCAGTTCACATCAAAACACAAGCTCTGGGAGGCTATTCTGACATCCTGCAAAGATATTCAAGCAGAAACTGCCCAAATACTCACAAATTCAATGGATGCAAGAATTGTGAAGGTGATATCAAAGAAGGGGTCCTATGTTAACATGTAACTTGGCCTGCTAAGTTTTTTTTGTTTGAAAGAGCTTTTGATTTCTGTAAATATGACCTCCTGATGCTGCAAATTCAACAAATTACCATTTTAGTTCTCTTTACAACCTTTAAAATGTTTTGATCTCTGTTGTGCATAGTAATTTGAAACAGTGCATTTTGAGTTTTTTACTTCTAAAAATAAATCTGTTATCATTAGGAGATTTGTTCAATAAAATTCGCATTATACTCCAACGGTTGATGGTTTGAAGATTATACTGACTGTCATTTGCATCGACTATTTAGGAAAATCAGCGAAAAATAACATTTGCATAATAATTTGGAACACCGTGTACAATAGATCATTGACCAACACAAAATATGGATAATGCATATATTCCTCAGGCTCCTGGGCCACACCATTCACAATTTTTACATTTTCAAATGCTTTTTTTAGACTGGGGTCTCTCAACTGAGCAGGGCCAAAAATTTGTCCTAGGAATTGCCAAGTCAGGGATTTCCCGCTCAGAGAGAGAATCCTCAAACTCATCACCAGCTAAGACACAAAGGGAATCACCTTATTCCCAATGCTATCAGCAACAACATTATCATCATTACTTAAGGAAGGAGACAGATCTTTCTTACACGAAGGCTCGTCCTTATCTGTCAGTGTCTTTTCCCACAGTAGCCAGAATGATGGAAAGTCACAGCTGAGAATAAGTTCATGTATCCAGGTACAACCCCCACGTTGCAGGTAACAGTCCCATTAGAGTTTTCCGCAGAGACCTGCTCAACGGGGTACTCTTTTGAGTCTCCATGTACAAACTGTACTGCCATTTTTTTTCCAAGGTGCACCACCTTATGTGGAACGGTAGCTCGGAGTATGGTGACCACGCTGCCTGTGTCAAGAAGGGCTACGACCTGCTGGCCATTCAACACTTCACAAATCCGAAATGAAAAATGTTTTACCAAAAGTTTTGCTCACCTCATAACCACTATACTTGATTGCGTTTTTCCAATGCGTTTTTCAGAAGCTTGACCGATGCCAAATATGTATGAAAAATCCCAAAACTGTAGGTGCTCGTAGATCCTCCTAAGCTGATCCTGTGTCGACTGCAGGTTATTGGAACAAAAATGGTGTGTAGAAAAGGCAGATCCAGCACTCGAATATTTAAAATTTCCAATTTTTATTTAGGTCATTTTAAAAACAGGGATAAAACAAAAATCCCAGGACCACGCTTACGCGTTTCATACCACTAGGGTCCTTAATCATAGCTTACTACATAAAAATGAAATTCACATATATATAGTCAAAGACATTCAATCACGTGATTAAATTGGGCTGGATTTGAGAATTTAACTATCTAGTAAAGAACAAAACTTGTGTCGTAATTATCTCATAATGTTAGAAATCACAGAATTATAATACTGGAATAGTAGAAAATTATCATAGACAACATATTGCTAAATGACTGTCACACAAAGAAAACTTTTTTAGTAGTATGCGTCAACATAGTATATAAATATATCTTAGTTGTATTTCTGTAGTCTAAACCTTGTGGCTTGATGAACTAATTAATTAGACTTCAGGTGTGTGTTGAAGTCAAGTTTGGTTGGAGGAAACAGGTGATTTATCTGTGAATGGTTTCAAGAATATATGAATATATAATTATGTGTGATAAACTATTGCTATAACTATAACAAAAATATAACAAACATCACCAATAATTGACAATCATTATTAATGTAAAATTAACTTAGTATACGAAATGTCTCTAAATATGTAACCTTCTTAGTTCTCTAACAAATGAGGATGTATGCACAGCGCACTTCAGTTGTATATCAATAATCACTATAAAAATGTGTGTATATATATATATATATATATATATATATATATATACACATGTGTAATATTAGTTGAAATAATTGATGCAATATAAACTAAAATAACTGTTATTAACCTAGCATAGCCACTTATGACAAGAAAATTGACTAGAGTATTGTGCATGTATATAAATGCCCTATGTATGCTATCTCCGTGGTGCTGAATAGACAGCTCCGCTTTAAGTATTACTGTGCTGTCCATAAATGAGAGAGATGAAATTAAAAAACGGGTTTTACTCCATTAGACTGTTTATAGATATTTGTTAATATAATTTAATTTATCTGTTATTATAATTTCGTTTAACTTGAATATAGTTTTTCCAAATCCCAAGTTAATATTAATATACATTTTGAATCTCATCTCGATGGTGCTGAATGGACAGCTTCATTTTAAACGTTATTGTAGAAGCACTGTCCATAAGATAGAGAAATGGAAAAAGGTTATTACTCTGATAGATTTTTTGTAGAATAGATGTAGAGTTGATATTAATATCAATTGTAATCTCATAAATTGTTTAAGAACTAGCCAGGGTATTGTGAGTATATTTAGATTGCCTATCTCTACTGTCTCCGTGGTGCTGAAGGGACAGCTCCACTACAAACTGCTATGAAAGTGCTGTCCATAAATAAGAGAGATGAAAAAACGGGTTTTACTCCATTAAACTGTTTATAGATATTTGTTAATATAATTTGATTTATTTGTTACTATAATTTAGTTTAACTTGAAAATAGTTTTTCCAAATCACAAATTAATATTAATATACATTTTTATACATTTTGGATCTCATCTCCGTAGTACTGTATGGACGGCTTCATTTTAAACGTTATTGTAGAAGCACTGTCCATAGAAGAGAGAAATAAAGAAACGGTTTTTACTTTAGTGGATTTTATGTATATAGGAAATTATTAGTATAGTTTGATTTAACTTAAATATAGTTTTTACCTAAATAATAAGTTGATGATAATATCAATTATAATCTCATAAATTAATTGAAAATTTAATAAATTTGAAATTTTTCAAGATTGATATATTCCAGATTTAATCAGTAAATATACATTAAATCATTCCTATAATTCATACCTGTTGGAAAGCGGGTGTCTAGTTTCAAAATCCATAGAGCTTCTCTATTAAGCAGGAGTTTTCTCCAATTTCCCCCTCTTTTTGGACAGAATACTCTTTCCAAGCCACAAACTTTTAATGTACTGATGTTGCCTTGGTGTGTTTCACTGAAATCTTTTGCTGCTCCTGAGATGTTAATTTTGTTTACATTTTTGATATCTGCTAAATGTTCAGCTATTCTCCTTTTTAGAGGTCTTATGGTGCATCCTACATATTGTATGTTGCAAATATTGCAAAATATAACATATATCACATGGGTAGTATTACAATTGATAAAAGACTTTATAGGAAAAGAAGTGTTACTGGAGAAAGATGTTAAATTATTGGAGATCATCATAAATTTACAAATAGTGCATTTGTTACCCCCACATTTGCATGAACCTGTGTATTTTAACCATGTGCTTTTTTTGTCAGGAGTTTTAGGGAAAATGCTAGGTGAAATTTTATTTCCTATCGTAGTTGAATTTCTAGCCACAAAATTACAACCTGTTTTTAATATTTTCTTCAGATCATGATCTTTGTCTAAAATAGGTAGATATCATTTTATGATGGATATTATTTGGTTATACTCATTACTATAGGGAGTAGAGAAAGTTAAAGATTTGTTTTGATGATGACTATTTTTGGTGTTTTTATTGTAGGGTACAACAAATCAGATCTAGATTTGGCTATTACTTTGTTTTTCGCTTCTTGAATTCACTATGCAATTAATACATTTTTTACACAAAAAAAAAACAAATTTATTTAACTAATTTTTACTTTTTCTATTAATCCCCCTAGGGGACTTCAGCCAGCGATCGTTAGATACTAATGTATTGCAGTATATCGTGATTCTGACAGGCAACTATTAAGCCATGCCGGAACAGGGCTTAATAGGTGAACAATGATGGCGGACCTAGGGGACTTCATTAGGCCCCCAGGAAGCCATAGCAACCATCGCCCCCCCCCCGCGATTGCGTTGCGGGGGGTGCGATGAGCTGTTAGAGGGGGTCGCCCCCCTCTTTCTAATGATTTAAATGCTGCAGTCGCTATTGACTGCAGCATTTAATGAGTTAAATGAGTGGGATCGCGCTCATATGGAGCGGGTTCACTCCGTGTGCCGGCTCCATACTTCCCCTACCCGAGTTTGGCGTATGGATATGTCAAATGTCGGGAAGGGGTTAAGCAACACATAGTCCTTTGCATTTTCTGCAGACAAGTCACAATAAGCTTTTATCGGCTCACCTGCTAGTAACGGAGCCAGGACTTCAGCCCACTGAGACTCCGTCAAATGTTCCCTTTCTGCAGTACATTCAAACAGGGAAAGGTAGGCCTTGATATCCTCTTCTGCCACCATCCGTTGCATTGCCCTCTGCACCACTCTTTTGGGGGTTGCTCTGGGCAACGGTCTGAGAGGAGGCCCGTTGGACAGTCCCAGTTAGTTGTAATGCTGCCAGTTGCTGCATGGGCAGGTTGTTTGTTTGATGTTGGGCTTGCATGGCATCAGCATAAGCCTGTTGTTGCTGCACACTGACCTGAACCAGCTGCTGGATTAACTCCTCCGTGTTGGCAGATGGTCTGGACATCAGGGTAGCAGCTTTCAACCAGCACATATATTCACTGCTGGCTCTTAGAAGTGTTTCTTTCTGTCTTTGCTCCTAGCAACCAAGAACTAGCAAAGGATGGAACCCCGCGTTCTCCACCATATGTAGCAGTTTGGGGAATGTAGTTAGGCAAAGAGACACTCTCAGCGCAGTATTCTGGTTAAACAGGACTTAGAAGCTTTATTTCTCTTTCAAGCAGGGAAGCCAAATAAACACAAAGGTAAGTTGTAGCATCAGCATACACAAAGGTTAGATCAAGAAATATTTCACGTAACAAAAGTCCAAGCACAAAGTACACAGTCCAGCCCTTTGCAGGGGTTAGCTCTCACCCCTCTGTAAATATCAGGTCTGGTCAGCAGCAGACCAGTCTTTACACTCTTGCTCTCACACACACTCTCCCAGCAGTGTTTTCTCTTATTTAATCACCTTGCACCTGTGTGCAGGGAAGACACTAGGTTAACCTCTTAATAGGCGTCTAGGAATATATCTCCCTTGGCAGATTAACCCCCTCAACCTGTTACAATATGTATGAGGTTGATTCTGGTGCTGTAAATATATAGGATTTATTTAAAATGACAAAATTGCAGGGCAGATGGAATTGTTGCAATTCATTGTATATTTAATGGGAAACAGTCTGGTAGTTTTAACCCCTTGAACCACCACTCTGTGGTAATACATGACCTGACAATATTTACAAACATTCCCGTGTATGTATTTTTCATATGCAGCAAAATCTATAAAATCAACTTAAAATGGCGCACACTATATGCTAATTACTCATTAAAGGGTCATGGCACGGTTCCGCGTTCCTGAAGAGTCACATAGTCCTGCCTCCAAACTCACCTTTCCATACTTGATTGACATCCCCCTGACTGTTAGACATCACTACCAGTCTCCTCAAACTTGCTCGGATGCGCCATTGCCTTGTACTACTTGGGCACACACTGTGCAGCGAGGTGTACTCTGCCCGGCTTCATCGCTGCACTGTGCATGCCAGGGGAGTACAAGTCAATGGAGCATCCGTAAGAGTTGGAGGCTGGTAGTGATGTAGAATAGGGGGATGTCAATCAAAATCTGGGGGGGCGCCATTTAAATTTTCACAGAAAAGCTAGAATTGGCCCTGTGTATGATCCACCATTCTGTTAATTTTTTGGGCCTGATTACTTTATTTATTTTTCCCCTGGAACTGGACGAGAAGATTTTAGCTCTTCATCAAATCCTGTGTGACTTCAAGATATCTTTGGAAAATTCTCTTTACATTTACAGTATGGAATTTCTCTTTTTTTATTTGTGGCTTTAGCCAAAAGAATTTTAAAACAAAATCTCTACATTCCTGTGCAACTATGAAACATCCTTTGGGTCTTATTTCCAGGACAAATTTCTACAGGGAACTTGGCCTCAGGACAGCTGGTTAAGATCTTCAACTTTCCAAGAATTGAGAGCGGCCTGGAAAACTCTAAAATTGGCTTTTCTACAATTAAGACATCACCATGTCAAGATTCTGTCTGACAATACGATGTATGTCATCTGGGCCAAGGAAAATCAGTCCCTCTCATTATTCCATTTAAAATGAGAAGAAAACATGGTTGCGGACTTCCTAAGCTGGAAACATATAGATCTGAGGTCTTAAACCAAGAAGTTTTTCTTCAAAAAAAACCAAAAAAAAACGCTCTAGTATATGCCCATGCGCGGCTACCTCTCCATTCCTTCTCCACCATGATGAAGCAGCCAATTTATCAAGCAGGTCAGGGGACCCCTATTTTCCACATAGGTGCGGGTACCAGAGACGGGACCTGCATCTACCAGACGTTTATGGAATATTCTGTGTTGGGAATACTCCTTTATTCTGCTCTATTCCCACATTGCAGCTTCCCGCTTCTCTATAATTACGAAGGCAGCCAATCTTCACCATGTGATGTGACATCATTGCCTTGTAAACAGACAGATAACCTCTTTTAGGTACGTTGATAAAACCCAATTCAACAAACGCCGAGAATAACAAAAAACATTGTGAGAGACAAGCACTTTATTAAAAAATAAAACTGTAACAACACAACGTTACACACAAGGTTTAGTGTAGGATGATGGGAGATCATTGCGCGGCTGTGTCAGGATAGGAACGGTAGTTCATGTAAAACCTGTTCTGTGGATGGTTACATAATTATAATATTTTTCATGTGTAAGGTAACACCCTAATGTTGTTTTAGTCTTACTCACAATCATCATCTTAACCTACAAAAGTACACGTGTATGGAGCCTCAGTGTCTAAGTCTCCACCTACAGTCATGTAAGGACATCCCATGTAATTTTTTTTACATTTGTTGACATGTGTATAAATATTTAATCTTCATTCATACAGTATAAAAAGAAAAAAGGTGATAGAAAAAAAATATATATATAAATTGAATTTGCAATAATTTTTTAAACAAAAACCTCACAAATATGCCACTTCCTTCTATGGCTCAAATATCTGGTCCTGCCCCAAAACAATCTCCAACAGACCTGGGTTTTTTTTTATAGGGCCTCATTCACACTTGCGTATTTTGGTTAGTATTTTACATCAGTATTTGTAAGCCTAAACTGAGAGTGGAACATAACCAGAGAAAAGTAAAATGGAAAGATTTGCATGTCTTCCATGTTTTGGACCTACTCCTAGTTTTGTCTTACAAATACTGATGTAAAATACTGTCTAAAATATGCAAATATGAAATCAGGCTGGTATTGCCATGTTACAAAGTCTACTTTAAGCTGAACTTAAAGCTTTCTGACAGACAAAGTCACATTATCCTGAAACAGCCTCTGCCAATGTAGAATTCATAGTGGACTCCAGGATGATGAGCTGCCCAGGTCCTGATAGAGTTTAACAGTCCCAAACCGTAACATTTCCTCCCCCATGATCTCAAGTCATTTATACGCTTTTTTTCTGGTGAAATGCGGTCTATAATTTATGCCAAACATGTCTTCTGGTACTGGGGACAAATAACATTTTGATTCTTCTTTCCATAGCAGACTGTTAGAAGTCATGTTTTTTGACTAGGTGTTCATGACAAAACTAGTTTTGCCCTGATGTTTTTTCTGGATAGTGTAAGGGGGCAACCCACGGGATCGCTGTCTCCTGGGGTAGACGGGCACTTTTGGCACAGTAAGAACAGACTACAGTCCAGTCACAGTGTGGTATTACTGGCCTCAGCCAGTTTTATTAAATAGAAAAGCCGTAGCAGGAAACAAATAAATACATAAAGTAAATCCTAGGCCGTCTGGCCACTAACTAAACATGAAGTTCCTAACTACAAAGAGCTGAGCCTAGAGCTCCAACTCCCAAACACAACACCACAGTTGCTTTACTCACATCCAGCTTTCCCAAGAGCAGAGACTGTGAACTCTGCCTCTATTTAAAGCACACCTCAGCTGTGCAGTTAATTAGCCACAATGCAATACCTGAAGTGGCTAGTGGAATAGGGACCCTCCCAACTCTCACTATTCCAACAACCAGGCCCTTTTACACAGGTTTTCCAGAAAACCCTTGAGCAAGGAAAACACATTTTCCTTGCTAGCTCAATTCCCTGGTTGTTTTAAAATGTATAGGACAGGAACCTGGGTGAGATGTACACTACGTCCACTTCTTTTCCCCTGGTCCTGTCACAATAACGAAGGTTTTCTTTTGGCACACCCCTATGTAGCATTCATTTTTGCAGCATTTTTGCAATGGTAGACATAAAGAGTGGCAAAATCTGCAGTAGATCTTTAAAGAAGTTCTGGGGTTCTCAGAAACTTCTCTCAGCATCTTGTGTTCTGCTCTAAGGCTGATCATACGGAGACAGACTGGCCTGGACCAATTGGCAGTTGTCTGAAATCTCCACATGTAGATGGTTTTCTGGACAGTGGAATGAGTATCATCTAATAGTTTGGACATCTTCTCTTTCCTGAATCATAGACATCCATAACCTTTCGGAAGGCCTCAGAGCGCTCCGGATCTCGGCACGGTGATACCACACATTTCCATAACAAAGGAAAAACAAAAACGTCAATGGTTTAACCCCTTTCCTCTTCGGCCACTTTTGACCTTCCTGGCAGAGCCTTATTTTTCAAATCTGACATGTTTCACTTTGTGGTAATAACTTCGTATTGCTTTAACCTATCCAAGCGATTGAGATTTTCTCGTGACACATTGGACTTCATGTTACTGTCAAAATTAGCTCGATACATTCAGTATTTAATTGTGAAAAACACCAAAATTTTGCGAAAAATAAAACAATTGGCATTTTTCAAAATTTAAAACGTATCTGCTTTTAAGTCAGGCAGTTATACCATACAAGATAGTCGCCCCACATGTCTACATTAGATTGGCATCGTTTTTTGAACATCCTTTTATTTTTATAGGACGTTACAAGGTTTAGAACTTTAGCAGCAATTTCTTACATTTTCAAGAAAATTTCAAAAGGCTATTTTTGCAGGGGCCAGTTCAGATGTGAAGTGGCTTTTAGTGCCTTATATATTAGAAACCCCCAAAAAGTCACCCCATTTTAAAAACTTCACCCCTCAAAGTATTCAAAACAGCATTCAGAAAGTTTCTTAACCCTTTAGACGTGTCACAGGAATTAAACCAAAGTAGTGGTGAAATGTACAAATTTCATTTTTTGTTGTTGCAGAAATTCATTTTTAATCCATTTTTTTGTAACACAGAAAGTTTTACCAGAGAGACACAACTCAATATTTATTGCCCAGGTTCTGCAGGTTTAGGAAATATTCCAATTGTGGCCCTACTGTGTTTATGGACTGAAGCACCGGCCTCAGAAACAAAGGAGCACCTAGTGGATTTTGGGCCTCCTTTTTATTAGAATATATTTTAGGCACCATGTCAGGTTTGAAGAGGTCTTGCGGTGCCAAAACAGTGGAAATCCCCTAAAAGTGAACCCATTTTGGAAACTACACCCATTAAGGAAATTATCTAGGGGTATAATGAGTATTTTGACCCTACAGGTTTATCTCAGAAATTATTGGAAGTAGGCCGTGAAAATGGAAATCTACATTTTTTTTAAAGAAAATTTAGGTTTAGCTAGTTTTTTACACAAGGACTAAGAGAGAAAAATTACCACAACATTTGTAAAGCAATTTTTCCTGAGCAAAACAATACCCCACATGTGGTCATAAACGGCTGTTTGTACACACGGCAGGGCTTAGAAGGGAAAGAGCGCCATTTGGCTTTTGGAGCTCAACTTTAGCAGGAATGGTTTGCAGAGGCCATGTCACATTTGCAAAGAACCTGGGGGGACAAAACAGTGGAAACCCCCCACAAGTGACCCCATTTTGGAAGCTACACCCATTGAGGAAATTATCTAGGGGTATAGTGAGTGTGTGTTTCATAGAATTTATTAGAATTGGGAAGTGAAAATAAAAACAATCCCTTTTTTTCAAGACATAGATTTAGCTCCAAATGTTTCACTTTCTCAACAAAGAAAAAAAAAAGAACCCCAACATTTGTAAAGAAATGTCTCCAGAGTACGGCAATACCCTATATGTGGTCATAAACTGCTGTTTGGGCACACAGTAGGGCTCAGAAGGGAAGGAGCGCCATTTGGCTTTTGGAATACAGATTTTGCTTGATTGGTTTCTGGGCGCCTGTGGGCCCAAAACAGTGGAAACCCCCCAGAAGTGACCCCATTTTGGAAACTACACACCTCAATGCATTCATTCACCTAGGGGTGTAGTGAGCATGTTTACCCTGCAGGTGTTTTGTAGAAATTAGTGTGCACTTGATGTTGCAGAGTGAAAATTGGATTTTTTTCCATAGATATGCCAATATGTGGTGCCCAGCTTGTGCCACCATAACAAGACAGCTCTCTAATTATTATGCTGTGTTTCCCGGTTTTAGAAACACCCTACATGTGGCCCTAATCTTTTGCCCGGACGATCGACATGGCTCAGGAGTAAAAGAGTACCATGTAAAACTGAGGCCTAATTTGAAGAATTACGAAGTATTGGTTCACAATTACAGAGGCTCTGATGTGAAATAATAAAAGAAACCCCTGAAAGGTGAATCCATTTTGGAAATTACACCCCCTCAAGGCATTTATTAAGGGGTGTAGTGAGCATTTTTACCCCACAGGTCTTTTCCATAAATGAATGCGCTGCGCAAAGTAAAAATTTATATTTTTCCCTGTATATGCCATTTCAGTGGGAAATATGTTGTGCCCAGCTTGTGCTTCTGGAGACACTCATGCCAAAAATTGTTAAAAGGGTTCTCCCGGGTATGGCGATGCCATATATGTGGAAGTAAACTGCTGTTTGGGCACGCCGTAGGGTTCTGAGGGGAGGGAGCGCCATTTTGCGGGCAGATTTTGCTTGGTAGTAGTTTTGTTTGAGTATTGCTGGTATTTCCGTTTGTAATGTGGGGGCATATGTAAGCCGGGCAGAGTATATCAGGGGCATAGTCAGGTGTTATAATAATGGGGTAAAAAAACTAAATAATCCATAGATGTGTGTTTCTGAACAGGCCAGTGTCGCGCTTATAAATGATGTCCGTTCTTATCGTCCTTTTGGTCCAAACTCCGCACCTTTGCAATTTGGGGAATTTTGCTGAGAAGTGTTGTCCTGGTATTATACAGGCGCCCTTGCTTCTAGCAGATATGTTGGGGCCCTCCCCTTCCTGGTTCCCTAATATTAGAGCCTTGAGAAATTGCTCTTGAAATAGAAGAAATGTTCCCCTCGGCCTGGAAAAACTGCAGCGAAGCCACACGCATCGTACCAGGGCAACACATTTCAGAAGTTCCCCAAACTGGCAAGAAGGGAAAAAGTCAAAAGAGGTGCAAAGTCTGCTATAAGAGGGGGATAAGGAAGGACACAATATACCAATGTGACACGTGTCCCGAAAAACCAGGGCTCGGTATGAAAGAGTTTTAAAATGTATCATACATCCCTTGATTTTCAATCTACCCCAGTTTTACTTACCCTGATGCACTCCACACATCTTATCCCCCTCGTCTTTCCCTTCTGAGCCCTGCTGTGTGCCCAGGCAGCAGATAACAGCCACATGTAGGGTATCGCCGTACCCGGGAGAACGCACATTACAGTTTATGGGGTGTATTTCTCCGGTGCCACATGCTGGGCACAATATATCGAACACTGAAATGGCATATATGTATAGAAAATGGCAAATCTCACTGCACCATCTGCTGCGCATTATCATTTACACAATACCGGTTGGGTCAAAATGCTCACTACACCTCTAGATGAATGCCTTAAGGGGTGTAGATTTTAAAACGGGGTCACTTCTCATGGGTTTCAACTGTACTGGTACCTCAGGGGCTTCTGCATACATGACTTCGCACCATAAAATCCCCAGTAGGCCAAATGGTGGTCCTTTCTGAGCCCTCCCATGGATCCAAACTGCAGATTATCACCACAAATGGGGTATTGCCGCACTCAGGACAAATTGGGCAACAAAATGGGGCCTTTTGTTCCCTGTAAAAATAAGAAATTTTGATCAAAAATGACATCTTATTGGAAAAAATGTCATTTTTTTAATTTCACAGCCCAATTCAAATACGCGCTGTGAAAAAACTGTGGGGTCAAAATGGTAACAACAACCATAAATGAAGTCCTTGAGGGGTGCAGTTTCCAAAATGGGTTCACTTTTGGGAGATTCCTACTGTTTTGGCACCTCAACACCTCTTCACACCTGGCATGGTGCCTAAAATATATTCTAATAAAAAAAGAGGCCCCAAAATGCACTAGGTGCTTCTTTGCTTCTGAGGCCTGTGTTTTAGTCCACTAGAACACTAGAGCCACATGTGGGACATTTATAAAAACTGAAGAATCTGGACAATACATATTTAGTAGTGTTTCTCTGGTAAAACCTTCTGTGTTACAGAAAAAAATGCAATAAAATTGAAATTCAGCAAGAAAAATGAAATTTGCAAATTTCACCTCCACTTTGCTTTAATTCCTGTGAAATACCTAAAGAGTTAAAAAAAACTTTTTAAATGTTGTTTTGAATACATTGGAGGGGTCTAGTTTTTAAAAAGGGGTGTTTTATGGGGGTTTCTAATATATAGGCCACCCAAAGCCACTTCAGAACTGAACAGGTACCTGAAGGCTTTTGAAATTTTCGTAAAAATATGAGAAATTGCTAGATATTGTAAGTTGGGAAGAGGGGGGGAGGAGGACCTCCAGCTCACCATTCGTTGTGTCTGGGAACAGACAGCGCCCTGATTCCCACACGGCCAGCAGCAAACAGGAGAAAAAAGTGAACCACAATCCAGCGCTGGGTGAAAGTAAAAAGGAGCTCCTGTTCCAATTTTATTGATATACCAGTAAAAAGAACTAAATAGAATAGTTCTGCGATGTGGAGAGTACAGGGATGAGTGATGGGTAAAGGATCAAAGTTTTCCTTGTTGGTATGTGCCTACGCGTTTCTGACACGTCTCGTGTCCTTATTCATGGCATGCATGAATACTCTGTGTTCACTCCTGACCTTAATTTCCGGTATTGTGTGTTCAAAGAGACAATTATTCATCAGCTGTGTCTCCAGAGGTCAAAGAGTCAGAAAGCCGGTAAATGTACTAGCGGTTGTTATTTATGTATTGTATGTAATTATAAGGGTTAACTGTTTTAGAGCTTACAGTGAAAAATTAGGTAATAATATTTGTTCTAACGAAATTCGTTCAAAGGTTAAAATTGAATCTTCAGAGAGAAAATTACTAATCAGCTGTGTCTCCAGAGGTCAAAGACACAGAAAAGCCGGTAAATGTACCAGTGATTGTTATTTGTTTATTGTATATAATTGTAAGAGTAAAGTGATTTGAAGCTTGAGAATAGTATGAGGTGTGAGAATAATATTATTACTAACGAAATTCGTTCGGATATTTAAATTAAATCATGCTTTCACTAACTATAAATTAAATGTGTGAACTGATAATTATTTTTTTATACTCCCTAGTTTTTAAGAGATTAGATATGGGTTGTCTTATGTGTATTATTGATTGTTGATTAGGAAATTAGTAATTGAGATATATACCGTAGGAAAAGGGAGCAAGATGTGAACTCAGAGTACCTGCAGAAATAGGCTGGGAAAATTAACAATAAAATAGAAGAGAAACAAAGATTAAAAAACAGAAGTAAAAACATCAACTTTCCAAGAACAGATCACACTTCAATGCCTCGAGGATCTTGCTATGGGGGAACCAAATCCACAAAATCCTCTTATGAAGGAACAAAAACCACTTTCCAACGTGGCAACAGAATTTTCTACATCCAATCCACTATTCTACCCTCTACAATCAAGAACGGACTCTATGGATAATTTCCAAGTTGCCATAGAGCAAGATCTACAGAGCCTGTATGATGCTAGTACTCACAACACGAATAAAATAAACATGTCCCCAGCTCAATGTAATGCAGTTAAATCTCTAAAAGATAACCCAGAGATTATCATTAAAATGGCTGACAAAGGGGGTAGTATCACAATTATGGATACAAGTATGTACAAATCTCAAATTCAAGAGCTTCTATCAGATGTAAACACCTATAGAAAATTAGAAGGGAATCCCCTCAAAATCTTTCAAATAAATTACCTAAAATTATTGGATGAAGGCATAATCACCAAAAAACAATACGATTATTTGATTGTAAAGTTCACAATTAGTCCAATTATGCATGCTCTCCCAAAGATCCATAAACAGGTACATCCCCCCATGCGTCCCATTGTATCGGGGATTGGATCTCTTACTGAGAGATGGTAAGAGTGGCTTGATTCACTCCTTCAGCCACTAGTATCCAGAGTTCCAGGTTACTTAAGGGACACAACTGATGTACTACGTGCCCTCAATAACAGGGTTTGGGACCATGACCACACATGGTTAAGTTGTGATGTCGTATCACTCTACACCTGTATACCCCACAGTATCGCATCCAGAGCTCTCATTTTTCACCTACAAAAGTACAGTACATACACACCAAAATTACAGTCTTTCTGTGTTCAGGTACTAGAATTTTTAATAACACATAACTATTTTCAGTTTGATGGAACATTTTACCTGCTACTAAAAGGAGTGTCAATGGGTGCAAAGTTCTCACCCTCTCTAGCCAACCTTGTGATGAGCTGGTGGGAGGAATTCACCATTTTTACTATTGATAATCCATTTGGAAGTTATTTAGAATGGTACAGAAGGTACATTGATGACCTCCTTATGATCTGGAAGGGTGACGTGTCAGTTATACCAGACTTCATTAAATATTGAAATAACAATATTTGTAATCTCAAATTCACCTATTCAATTGAAGCGGATACCATTTGCTTTTTAGATCTTGAATTACTAGCCACACCAAGAAACACTATTCAAACTAAAACTTACCGAAAACCTACCTCAGGAAACACTATCTTACATGCCAAAAGCAGTCACCCAAGGCACACCATTTCATATATACCTGTAGGAGAAATGGTTAGGGCAAAAAGGAACTGCAGTCAAACACACAACTTTCAAAGAGAACAACCACAGATTTGTCAGAGATTACGTAACAGGGGATACCAACAGTGGACCCTAGATAGGGCTGTGGCAATAGTGGATACCAAACCAAGGGAACAGTTACTCTATAAAAATAGGAATAAAAACAAGCATAAAAATGAAAATTCCAATAACCGAACTGAATCACAACAAAGTGACAATTCTGACAAGCCAACTCTAGTGCTAGAATACAGCAACCAATTTACAAATATCAAAAACATCATACAGAGATACCTTCCCATCCTCTATGAAGATAAGCTAAATAAAATCTTAAAAGGATGGGTGCCGCATAGTCTCACGGAGGGCACCTACATTAGGGAATACACTATCTCCCTCCTTATTCTCATCACATACAATTAAGCCTACCTGGCTACAACAAAAGGTTTTTGTTTTTTTTAAATGTGGTTCACACCCCTGCAGGACATGCTGTTTTGCCCAACCTACTAAAAATTTCCAGGATTCAGAGGGGGCTAACAGTTTCCCAATTAAATCTTACATCAATTGCAACACTGACCACGTCACATACATCATTGAATGCACAGAGTGTAACCTCAAGTACGTGGGCTGCACAATGATAAAATTAAGAATTAGGGTCCTGGAACACCTAGGGTACATTAGGAACCCGAACATTATCGGCATTTCGAATGCGGCCAGACATTTTATTACAAATCATAATCGGTCCATCAAAACATTCAAAATATATGCCATCGAAAAGGTGACATGTCCCATACGAGGTGGAAACAAGAAACAACTTTTATTAGACAGAGAAGCATTTCGGATCTTTAGGTTAAAAACTAGATTCCCAAATGATCTAAATTTAAGAAGAGAACTCATGTTCCACTATTAATATAAATACATTTATTACAGTATACAGTCTTTGAAAACTTTTAATATATTTCCCTTTTTGTCTATAACTAATGTATGCCCGTTTCGAATCACACATTTACTACATTATATGCATTAATCTCTATCAATGCTGATATCTTCCAGCTAGCTGAATTCACGTATTCTAAGATTATCAAAGAATTTCAAGTCAGTACTGTATACATGTTTTACTGTTCTTTGTATGTTTAGTTTAAATATCATGCAAAATAGAGTTTCAATGGGCAATTTTTCTGTATGTTTATACTGTGGATCATTAACTATTATCCATCATTTATATTACATTGTGTTTCACAAACCATTACACGTAATATATTTCATTCCATATTAAGCCTATATATGCAATATCATTCATTGTACTGCCTATGTAATAACTGAGAAATATTTGTTCATGAACTATTTTACCCTTTACGTTTGCTGCTTGAGTCTAATAATCATTTTTCTCCACAACATACTTCATGTTTTTACTTCTGTTTTTTAATCTTTGTTTCTCTTCTATTTTATTGTTCATTTTCCCAGCCTATTTCTGCAGGTACTCTGAGTTCACATCTTGCTCCCTTTTCCTACGGTATATATCTCAATTACTAATTTCCTAATCAACAATCAATAATACACATAAGACAACCCACATCTAATCTCTTAAAAACTAGGGAGTATAAAAAATTATCAGTTCACACATTTAATTTATAGTTAGTGAAAGCATGATTTAATTTAAATATCCGAACGAATTTCGTTAGTAATAATATTATTCTCACACCTCATACTATTCTCAAGCTTCAAATCACTTTACTCTTACAATTATATACAATAAAAATAAATAACAATCACTGGTACATTTACCGGCTTTTCTGTGTCTTTGACCTCTGGAGACACAGCTGATTAGTGATTTTCTCTCTGAAGATTCAATTTAAACCTTTGAACGAATTTCGTTAGAACAAATATTATTACCTAATTTTTCACGGTTATTAAGCTCTAAAACAGTTAACCCTTATAATTACATACAATACATAAATAACAACCGCTAGTACGGGCTTTCTGACTCTTTGACCTCTGGAGACACAGCTGATGAATAATTGTCTCTTTGAACACACAATACCGGAAATAAAAGGTCAGGAGTGAACACAGAGTATTCATGCATGCCATGAATAAGGACACGAGACGTGTCAGAAACGCATAGGCACATACCAACAAGGAAAACTTTGATCCTTTACCCATCACTCATCCCTGTACTCTCCACATCGCAGAACTATTCTATTTAGTTCTTTTTACTGGTATATCAATAAAATTGGAACAGGAGTTCCTTTTTACTTTCAGCCAGCGCTGGATTGTGGTTCACTTTTCTCTCCATGAGAAATTGCTGTTTATGTTCTAAGCCTTGTAACGTCCAAGAAAAATAAAAGAATGTTCAAAAAACAATGCCAATCTAAAGTAGACATATGGGAAATGTTAACTAGTAACTATTTTTGGTGGTATAGCCAAGCAGATGCATTTAAATTCAGAAAAATGCTATTTTTTCAACATTTTCTCTAAACTTTGCAATTATTCGCAAATAAACACTGAATGTATCGACCAAATTTTTCCACTAACATAAAGCCCAATGTCTCACGAGAAAAAAAATCTCAGAATCGCTTGAATAGGTTTAAGCATTCCGACGTTATTACCACATAAAGTGAAATATGTCAGATTTGAAAAATAGGCTCTGAGCCTTAAAGGCCTAAACTAGGCTGCGTCCTTAAGGGGTTAAAAAAAAGGGAGCACCTCCATCCCCCTCAGCCTATCCTCCTAGCAAGACTCATGGACCAATTACACAGTATTTTATTATATCTCTATATTTAAATAAACATTTTCCCCCAACACCAGCAACTGTGATAGAAAATATACATGTTTAGATTTCAAAGGGTGGAAATCAAGTCGATGCTATCAAGGGCTCGTGCCAAACCGACTTCCAGTGTGTGTAATGATAGTACCAGTGAGGGAATAAACTAGATAAATCTAGGGTGGGACGGCTGCCTGGAGCATTTTCCTTCCAATGGCTCATTAAAAGAGTAGATCAAGTCTAGAATGCCTAGAACAAAACAGACAACTACTGGGCGAGGTTCATGTATCTGACCTACAGATCGGATCTATTTAGGCATTATCCCTCCTTGCTTAGAAGGCAGAAATTGTTTTGGTAAGGTGGGCAACTAAACCAGAAGGGAGCTCTACTCCGAGTAGTAGGCAAAACTATGGTCTTTACTTTCCACCTAGCAATAGTCCTACATCTGATGACACATTCCCTTTAAGTGGTTAAATGGAGTTTGCTCAGAACCCGGCTGTTAGTGCAGCTATTAATCGCAGCTGGTGCCCCCCAAAATCTGACACTAAGCCTAGTGCATGACCACATTCATAGATCACCTTGTAGAGAACTTCTATGTGCAGTCACAGCTCCCTCAGGTCCTGCACATGTAGAACACATTGTCTGAAGGGTTACTGTAATGTAAAACGAAGGAGGAACCTCAGCTTACCAAACCTCCCAATTCACTTTCTAAATTCATTATTACTGACCTGTGGTAACACCTCCTGGAATTTCCTCCTGCACTTCACTCTTACACGGTTGATTGCCCCTCACCCGCTCTTCTTCTTCATCCTCCGCTTTATTATTAGTCAGATCTTCTCCCTTTCACATATGTAACAATTCAGTACAATACAGCAGAGGGTACAAAGAATCTAACAGATCAACATAAGAAACCACTAAAATCTATGACCACATTTATGACCGCAGGACCAAAAAGCTCCACACCCCCCTAAAAGCTCCAGGTATACCAAAAAGATCTGGTATAGGACTCAGCTTCATCTACCTGATGATTCTCTGGGACATTGTGATTTTCCTCTGGACAGTCCTGGGAATACAGAGGACTGGGACATCTCTCGGGTGGATTTCTCCTACTGGATCCATCTGTAGGAAACACACAGTGACTGAATACATGACTACTGTATAGCTGTCTATATATCACACACTTCTCTCTACACTTCTATATTTACTGATCAGAGCCGAAATTACAATGTTGATGTCCTAACTACCTGGGTCGAGGTCCCAGTAGGGATGTCACGATACCAGAATTTGGACTTCGATACCGATACTTCATGTAGTATTGCGATTTCAATACCAAAACGATACTTTGCCAACAGTAATAAAAAAAAAAAGTTCCATTTTCTGATGTGAGGCGCGAGGTGCGGTGATGAATTTAACCTCCATGTGCCTCACATTAAGGGCTCGTTTACACGAGCATGTTATACGTCCGTGCGACGCGCGTGCTTTTCACGTGTGTCGTACGGACCTATGTTAGTCAATCGGCCAGTGCAGACAGTCCGTTATTTTTGCGCAGCATGAGTCCATTGCGTAAAACTCACATGTCCTATATTCGTGCGTTGTTCGCGCATCACGCACCCATTGAAGTCAATGGGTGCGTGAAAATCACACATGCCACATGACTTCAATGGGTGCGTGATGCGCAAACAACGCACGAATATAGGACATGTCGTAAGTGGGACATACGTTTTTCACGCATCACTTGTTAAGTGCATGTGAATGACTTTGAAAACTTGTCCAAACAAGCACAAACCAGGAAGTGCTTTATTCAAGAACGTGTTTGCCTCATACCTACCTACACACAGAGAAGTGCAGCCATGACTCGATCTCTGGATGTAGAGAAACTAATCTGCCTTGTGCAGGAGAGGCCCGAGGTGTGGGACCTACCATGACCGGTCGGCAAAAGAAGTCGCATGGGACCACATAGCCCAGTCGCTATTCCGGAACGAATGGGATAAAAGCAGCACGCGAGACCGTCAGAGAATTGGTGAGCACATGCATTTCTAGATGAAATGTCATCCATATTCTGTAGTGTGTCCCTGAGCGAACATTGTCCCAAATGGACGTTTATTTAGTGTCGCTGCATCATCACCTTGTGGAATGTTTTCTTCGGTGTAAAGGAACGGAAATTTGGTTGAAGTATAGCTGGGTGTGCTGTAACACAATGACTGACCATGTTTTTGTGGTTCATCCTACAGTACATGATGTGAAGACACGGTGGAGGAGCTGCAGGGATCAATTCCGTATAGAGTACGGTGACCGAGGCAGAAGTGGAGATGGTGCCTCAAAGAAAAGGAGGTACATCTACACAGACCAGCTGATGTTCCTCAAAGACGTTATGGAGATGCGAGCGTAAGTAATCCTACTGTGGCCTGACCAAATCTGTGTTTGCACATGGCATGTCCTCAAAACAGCATGTTTGATCGTGGTTGAAAAGTGGTTTCTCATTATGCATTTATATTCTAGAACCTCCAACAATCTAAACGATTCGGAAGAGGAGCCTGACCATGCGGAGTCCCAACCGCAACTTCACACGTCGCCTGCTGCCCCTAACCCCGGAGCCGACACCTCAGGACCCTGCGCCACTAGTGTCCGGCCCAGCAGAAGTCCCAACGGATGAAATGCCGCAACATCGTGCACCATCCAGACGCCGACGCCCTCACATGGCTTCCGGTGCTGCGCAAGTGGACGGCAGGGTTCTGGAATACTTGCGTCGTGCGGCAGATGACGACGGGTATGATTTTTTTGCCCGCAGCCTCGTGCCACTCCTGTGCAAGGTACCGGACAATAGGCTGCTGTGGCTCCAGTCGGCAATGATATCCTTAATTGACAGTGCAACACCACCCAACAATCCTCGCCAGTGCTTCTATGCAATAGAGAATTGGTGAGGATTACCCGAGCCTACAGTCGGCTCAAATTTACCGGGCCCATCCCAACCGGCCACCCCCAGCGCACGCCAACACCACTACAGGCCATTAACTGGCCGCTTTTCCCCTGGTCCTGTGTCTGGCCGTGAGAGCAATTTTGGCCCCTACAGCAGAGCACCAGAAACATATGCACCTGCTTTCCAAAGCAACAGCTACCAGGCGCAGCATCAGCACCACTATGCTGTAGAGCAGGGGTCTCAAGCACGGGGCCCGCCATCTGCGGCCCGCGGGACACAGAGCCGCTAGTATCGGCTCTGCTCCGAGACTCTGGAATTCCCTGACATCGCTGTCCACATATGAACAGCGATGTCTGGGGCTTCCCCATAGCGGAATCCCGGGCAGAGCACTAGTATAGGCTCTGCTCCGGGACGCTGCGGAATTCCATGACATCGCTGACCATATATGGACAGTGTGTCAGGGTCTTCCCCAGAGCGGAGTCCCGGTCTGAGTGCTATTATCGGCTCTGCTCCGGGACTCTGGGGAAGCCTCTGACATCGCTGTCCATACATCGACAATGATGTCACGGGCTTCCCCAGAGCAGGAGTCCCAGTGATGTCAGGAGCACAGCTGGAGTCCCAGGAAGAGCCTACTAGCGCTCTGCCTGGGACTCCAGCTCTGGGGTTGCCCCTGACATCTCTGTCCATATATGGACCGTGATGTCAGGAGCAGGGCTGGAATCCCAGGCAGAGTGCCAGAAGCGGCTCTGCTCCGGGACTCCAGCTCTGGGCAAGCCCCTGACATCACTGGGGCAGCCTCTACAGAGGGCACTTTGGCAGCCTCTACAGAGGGCACATTGGCAGCCTCTACAGAGGGCACATTGGCAGCCTCTACAGAGGGCACTTTGGCAGCCTCTACAGAGGGCACTTTGGCAGCCTCTACAGAGGGCACTTTGGCAGCCTCTACAGAGGGCACTGTGGCATTATCTACAAGTGGGTGTGGCAGTATCTGAAGAGGACACTGGCATTATCTAGGGGTGTGTTGCATTATCTACAGAGGGCACTGTGGCCTTATCTACAGAAGGCACTGTGGCCTTATCTACAGAGGGCACTGTGGCCTTATCTAGGGGTGTGTTGCATTATCCACAGAGGGCACTGCGGCAGCATCCACAGAGGGCACTGTGGCACTATCTAAAAAGGGGCTGCCCAATCTTGAAAAGTGTGCTAACTGAGCCGCTGGACTGCATTTAGCGACACTTAAACTGGAAAGCTGGATTGTTGAAATAAGCACGTGGAGAAATATCTCAAATTTTAAACCTAGCGCTATTATTATAGTAATGTGGTATTATTATTCTAGTAATATTGTGTAAGGCTGGGTTCACACGAGCACATTAACGTCCGTAATGGACGGACGTATTTCGGCCGGAAGTCCCGGACCGAACTCAGTGCAGGGAGCCGGGCTCCTAGCACCGTTGTTATGTACGACACTAGGAGTCCCTGCCTCTCCGTGGAACTACTGTCATGTACTGAAAACATGATTACAGTAAGGGACAGTAGTTCCACGGAGAGGCAGGGACTCCTAGCGTCGTACATAACTACGATGCTAGGAGCCCGGCTCCCTGCACCGATTTCGGTCCCGGACTTCCGGCCGAAATACGTCCGTCCATTACGGACGTTAATGTGCTCGTGTGAACCCAGCCTTATAGTAGTTCAAATAACGAATTGATTAACAATAATTGTGTATTGTATCAAATTTGAAAGTAATGCGGCCCGTCAACTTCCCATTTTTTCTATATGCGGCCCACTTACCCAGCCGAGTTTGAGACCCCTGCTGTAGAGGAACATCCACTGCAGGCCCGTGGAGAGCATAGTGGTGCTGAAATGGGCGCCCACACTTCCCCGCTGCATCAATACCAGGACTTGTAGGAGTGCGTGTGGGATGAAGTAATGGTTTTTGTTTCCTGACTTCTGTGTTGGGTTCGTATTATTGTTGCATCATGTTGGTGCCAAGTTAACAATTGTTTTTTCATGTTTTCACTTGGGGTTTTGTGTGCCATGAACATAAACTCTGCTGTTTAGATTTGCTATTGAGTGTCAACATTCTTTTCTACTCCTCACTTGCACATTGTTTCTCATTCGTCAGGTTACTGTACATTCCTACACTGTTTACCAGGGCACAACATTGTAGCATGCGTTCATTTAGGTCTTAGTTCATCTGTTGGGGTTTGGCATTCGTCAAAAGATCTTTAAATGTTGCTGTGAAGTGCTTTCACATTGCATGTACAAAGGACAGTTGGGATTGTATGAGAAATCAATAGTAGAGCCTATGTATTTCTGATGCAATTACTTGTGTGCCTGATAAATGCAAAGTCCAAACCCAAACAGATATAAGCTTGCAACCCACGTCAAGGGTCCTCATGTATTGCGAGTCCCTAACACTACAAGCCCCGAACATAAAAGCCAAAACACGGGTCACTAAGGACCTTTCTACAGAATACTATTAACTATGGCACCCGTCAAATGGCATCGAACTGCCATGCTACGGCTCCAGCAGGGCTTTCAAAATATGCGGCAAAACTTTCCCGCACGGGGGAGTGCAGATGTAACAGCTCTTCCTAGTGGAATTGGCGGAACAGTGTTGGTGGTGGTTGCATTTGTTTGTATATATTCAGCATCAAAACTAGCGTCATGTATGCGGCTGAAGTTCTGCAGAACTACACACGCTTGGATGATACGCGTGACATTCTGCGGTGACATTTCCATTGTTGTCATAAACATTCGCCACCTGTTAGACATAATGCCAAAGGCACATTCGACACATCTTCGTGCTCTGCATAGGCGGTCATTAAAGACGCGTCTACGCTCATCCAAGCCCCTTCTTGCAAATGGGCGCATTACTTGCCTTGTCAAAAAAAAATGGGACATAGAATGTAATTAAAACCACAGAAAAGGCCATACTCACAGATTACGAGGAGGGTAAAAAACCCGTTCCAAACAGGATGCAACCAGGTCAGAGAATGCTGTTGAAGGGAAGTGCCCAGGTGTGTTTAAATAATGATAGCCACTCCCACTATACACTGTACTTTATTTATTATTATTACACATTTACTTCCATGCCCAATACACCACTCCCCTCAAGGTTAGTGGGAGTGGCTATCATTATTTAAACACACCTGGGCACTTCCCTTCAACAGCATTCTCTGACCTGGTCGCGTCCTGTTTGGAACGGGTTTTTTACCCTCCTAATCTGTGAGTATGGCCTTTTCTGTGGTTTTAATTACTTGCCTTGTCAGGGAAAAATCCCTCATCTGCAACAATGACATATGGGATTGGTGGGCCGCTGGAGCCACGGAGGATGGTAGGTTCAGGCACAGCAAGTTGATGATTCATAAGACGTTTTCCCATTCTGGACGAGCTAAATATGCGTGCATCAGCAGAGCTTCCATACGACCCAATGTCTACTATAGTAAAACAAAAATTACTTTCCGCCAAAGCCAACAAGACTATCGAAAAATACTACTTGTAGTTATAGTATCTGGAGCCAGTTCGTGGCAGCTTCTTCACACGAATGTGCTTCCCGCCTAGGGCACCAATACAATGAGGAAATTGTGTTGCAGTAAGAAATCCGAAATTCTAAGCCACTGTTCTGTTGTGGGCTGAGGCATTACCGTGGTCTTTAATCTCTGCCACAGCACGACACAGGTGGATGTCACAATGAAGGAAATGGTGGTCACTCAAAGAAGAAATTCAAAATGTAAAGAATGGTAACTATTGCCTGTGGCCAGAAATCTACAGGACAGGAAAAACAGAAACAACACGTTATGTGTGACATGAAACCCACACAGCATCCTGTAAGCACTAATTACAGAAACACACATACCTCAAGGTCACAAGCAGTCTCTCCTCTGGGGAAATGCAGCGCTGCATGTTTGTATCCTGGTAGGTGATTGCTGTACGAATCTGCGCAAGCAGAATATTAAAAGGTGGCCACAGACATGCGGCAAAAGGATCGAAATTTCTCGGGGTGACGCCGGAGGTCCTCAGAGGATATGAAAGTGCCCCTTTGGTGGTACGTTGGGCCACAAGAGGATGAACCCAAATCCTACCTCTTCTACGCGGGTGGTCCTGTAGCATGGGACGCCGTTCGCCAAATCTCCACGAAATCATCCACGCTAGCAGAACACGGGCCAGCGACGGACAAGGCATGAATGTGGATTGCAAGACAATTCGCCTGTCAACTGTGTCAAGAAACAGTCTTTTTGCTCACGATGAAAAAGGGCTCAAAACATGTGCACCCAGCAAGCAGGTGTTTGGCAAAGGTGCCTTTTTGTAGGCTGGCCTCTCATTAACGCCTCCCTCCTTTTTCTACGCGCGTTGAAAACGCAGGGCACACGCGCCTAAAAAACGCAGAAACGCAGCATATACGCATGCCAAACGCATGTGCAACGTGCGCAAAACGCAGCGTTTTTTGCGCGCACAAAACGCACACGCTCGTGTAAATGAGCCCTAATAGTAATTAACCCCATCATGCTTCTCAGTCATAATGGGTTAATGTGTGAGGCACATGGAGGTTATTTTTGACAGCGTACACATCATAAATGACGCAAAAAAAATTGTGCAGTTTATTACGGCCGCGCCAATATTGAATAAGTGTATATTTTATGTATTGAAACTTATTTTAATGTTTATTGTAAAAAGAGGTGTATGTATTTTTTTAAATTTAATATTACTTTGTTTTTACTTTAATGTACTGGCATATATCAGATATATGCCAGTACATTAGCCTGTGTACGTATAGTACACAGGCAGTTGTTAGGACATACCCAAGTAGGCCCTAAAAGGAAATATGGCAAGACAGCTCTGGGGTCCTTCAATAGACCCTGGGCTGTCTAGCCATATATGGTATGGCGCTTGATTGCGTCACGGAAATTCCCTGTGACGCGATCCAGGGTCATCCTCCCTTCTCATTTTCTCCTGAATGCTGCAGTTCGCTTTGAACACAGCATTCAGGGTAATAACGACGGAGATGAGGTTTCTCTCATCTCCGCCGTTATAGAGCGGGGCTGCGGATGTGTAATACAGCCATTGCCCCGCTCCTGACATAAGTGCGTGCGCGGTCAGCAGGTGGATATGCGGCCGGCTCTGCACAAATGAGCGGCGGTGCAGGCACGGAGGACAGAACATGGGGGCGTTTTGTAGTGCGCCCGCCATGTTCTGTCTTCAGTGTCGCCGCTCATTAGTGCAGCGCCGGCTGCATCACATCATCCTGACGGCCCGAACTTGTCAGGACTCAGTAGCGGGGCAATGACTAAATTACACAGCCGCAGCCCCGCTCTCATACATTCATGTGTTACTATAACGAGCTGTGCGGCCGCACACCTTAGTATCGAAATACATTGAAACAACGGTATCGAACAGTTTGGGGATGCACAGTATCGAAGTTTCGATGCATCGTGCATCCCTAGGTCCCAGGCTCCATGTAAGTCGCAGGCCTAAAGTAGACTGTGGCCTAACAGAGCGAATGGCGGGGCGCCAACAGCTCCGCCATAGTATTTAACTCTATCTGCCTTCTGTGTACACGGATACACTTGAAAGTGGCGGGACACAAAAAAATTGTAAGGGCGTTACCTGATTATTTGCCTCTTAAGGGCTGTGTACACCTTCGTAGGCAATATTTTTTTTTATTATATTATATTAATACATATATTGGTTTTAGGTGATTCTAAATTTTTTATTCGTTTTTACGATACATCGGTTATGTCTCCTCTATATCCAAGTCATTGTGAGATTGTTTTTTCGGAACACATTGTACTTTATATTAGTGGTAAATTTTGCTCCATACATTCTGTGTTACATAGTTAATAAGGATGAAAAAAGACACAAGTCCATCAAGTTGATCCAGAGGAAGACAAAACCTCCCATGAGGTGGATGACAATTGTCTCATTAGGGGAAAAACTCCTCCCCGACTCCAAATCTGGAAATCACAATAAATCCCTGGATCATCATCCCATCTCCAGAATCTAGAACCCATAACTTGTAATAATAAAGAGAACCTCCGGTTATACTAACATTATATAGAAAACTATTATACTGCCGGAGTGTGCCAATAATAGTCTTTTCTTGTATTATGTTTACTTCTAATTACAGCACGGACTGCCCATAGTCCGCGCTGCCGGCTGCCCATAACTCTGCATTAGGAGACAGAGCGTCCTGCTCATCTCCATGGCTCCTGTATCCAGAACGGCCGCCTGTACAATGTAATGTGACCTCTAATGCAGAGTTATGAGGAGCCGGCAGCACGAAACGTAGGGATCTAACAAGATGTAAAAGGAGCCGAAACTGTGGAGCTCCTACGTTACACGTCATTGTAACACACGTGTATATGTACTGCACATGTCGGTATTAAGACTTCAACATGGCTGCCAGTCCAGCCTGTGCCCACAATAATGCCAAACATATATATATATATCTGTCTCTCCTTACCTTGTGATGTGCGCGGCCGGTAGTTCTCCATCATGACCTCCTCGTACAGAGCCTTGTGTCCTTCTAGATCAGGGGTCTCAAACTCAGGCGGGTAAGTGGGCCGCATATAGAAAAAATGGGAAGTTGACGGGCCGCATTACTTTCAAATTTGATACAATACAAAATTATTGTTAATCAATTAGTTATTTGAACTACTATAACACTATATTACTAGAATAATAATACTACATTACTATAATAATACCGCTAGGTTTAAAATTTGAGATATTTCTCCACGTGCTTATTTCAACAATCCAGCTTTCCAGTTTAAGTGTCGCTAAATGCAGTCCGGCGGCTCAGTTAGCACACGTCAAGATTGGGCAGCCCCTTTTTAGATAGTGCCACAGTGCCCTCTGTGGATGCTGCCGCAGTGCCCTCTGTGGATGCTGCCGCAGTGCCCTCTGTGGATGCTGCCGCAGTGCCCTCTGTGGATGCTGCCGCAGTGATGTCAGGGGCTTGCCCAGAGCTGGAGTCCCAGGCAGAGCGCTAGTAGCCTCTTCCTGGGACTCCAGCTGTGCTCCTGACATCACTGGGACTCCTGCTCTGGGGAAGCCCCTGACATCATTGTTGATGTATGAACAGCGATGTCAGAGGCTTCCCCAGAGTCCCGGAGCAGAGCCGATAATAGCGCTCTGCCCGGGACTCCGCTCTGGGGAAGACCCTGACACACTGTCCATATATGGGCAGCGATGTCAGGGAATTCCATAGAGTCGCGGAGCAGAGCTGACACCAGCGCTCTGCTCGGGACTCCGGCTCTGGGGAAGCCCCAGACATCGCTGTTCATATGTGGACAGCGATGTCAGGGAATTCCACAGAGTCCAGGAGCAGAGCCGACACCAGCGCTCTGCTCCGCTCTGGGCAAGACCCTGACACACTGTCCATATATGGGCAGCGATGTCAGGGAATTCCACAGAGTCCCGGAGCAGAGCAAACACCAGCGCTCTGCTCGGGACTCCGGCTCTGGGGAAGCCCCAGACATCGCTGTTCATACGCGGGCCGCGTGCTTGAGACCCCTGTTCTAGATACTCCCACTCCTCCATGGAGAAATAGACTGTGACATCCTGACACCTTATAGGAACCTGACACACACAATGATACAGTCATCACCCAGACACCTCCAGTGCTGTTGCTGTAGAATTTCCCAGCAGTGTCACCTCTCCAGTCAGCAGCTCAGTCATCTTGTAGATCAGTTCTAAGATCTTCTTCTCATGTATCCGGGAGTGAGGGGGAGGCTCTGTGATAGGGCTCTGACTACTGCTCCATCCTCCTGACTCATGGATGATGGGCCTCGTACAGTCACCCGATGTCTTCTTCACTATTGTGTATTCCTGTGTATGGAGAGAGACACTTAGAGAACCGAACACAGTATTCCCCCCTCAGTAAAGAGAGGGAGATTGTGACCCCGCTGTATAGACCTCTAGTGACCTCACATCTGTAATACTGGAGACCTCACCTACAAAAAGACATTGAGAAAATAGAACGAGGCCAAAACTAAAAAGTAAATAATATTGGGGGGACTAGATGGACCATGTGCTCTCCTCCTGCCGTCATCTTCTATGTTTCTATATAGATGTCATCCTGATCCTCCTGGTTCCTTGTCATTCTCATTGCTCTACAACATTACTATTGCTGCATTGGTGACATAACACATAACGGACCATACTGGTGGCTGATCTTCAGCTTTTCTGCTGGTGGCTTCTTGACGTCACTTGGAAGGTCTGGACGCTGTTATACAGGACACTGGATACTTCCTATTATGTATTGTCCCTTCCCTATGTGTGACTTGTTCTATAAAGTAGAAAAGTTTACCTCTCCGCTCAACAAGTAGATGATCTCCAAGGTGAAGTCTAATATTCTTCTGCTCATCTCATTCCGGTGAGACATACAGAACCTCACTTATTGATCATTGAGAGAAACATCTTCTCAGAGCCGTCACCACATGGAATAAAGGGGTATTCCCAACACTAACATTTTTCCCTAGGATATGCCAGAAATGTCTGATAGGTGCGGCTCCACCTACAAGGGGGGCTGTGTGAAATTATCCATAGGGGGTACTGTGGCACTATATACAGAGGGAACTGCGGCATTAGCTACAGGGGCTGTGTGGCACTATCTACAGAGGGCACTACAGCATTGTCTACAGGGTGTGTGTGGTACTATATACAGGGGCACATTTTCAGAGCCTAGACCATTGTGGTAAAAACAGATGACAACTAACGACAACTGATGGTTTTGCAGTAAAAATCGTGAAAAAGCCAGATGGCAACTGATACATTTTTGCATCAGTTGTAGTCACTTGAGACACAAAAACTGATGCTGATACAACGGACATATGTGAACGCACCCTTAGGCTGGGTTCACATGAGCATGTTACGTCCGTAATGGATGGAACGTATTTCGGCCGCAAGTCCCGGACCGAACACACTGCAGGGTGCCAGGCTCCTAGCATCATAGTTATGTACGATGCTAGGTGTCCCTGCCTCGCTGCAGGACAACTGTCCCGTACTGTAATCATGT
This sequence comes from Rhinoderma darwinii, assembly GCF_050947455.1. NCBI lineage: Eukaryota > Metazoa > Chordata > Amphibia > Anura > Rhinodermatidae > Rhinoderma > Rhinoderma darwinii. The sequence goes on from NC_134687.1 coordinate 653,908,158, forward strand.
TTTCAGTACAGGTTTTCCGATGGAATCAATAGCGCAGTCGACTCCGATATTGATTCCGTCGTTAAAACTGAAACCGGCCAGAATGGTGACGAACGGAAACCATTAGCAATGTTTCTGTCACCATTGATATCAATGGTGATGGAAACGGAAGCTGTGGTTTCAGTTTCACTTTCCGTTGCGGTGTTCACCCAACGGAAACCTCCGACGGAACCCCGGAACGGAAAGCGAACTGTGATGTGAACACGCCCTTACTCTATGTTACATTGACGTCAGTTTCAAGCGCGGAGCGTCCCGGCCTTCCAGCGCGCACGCGCGGAGCGTCCCGGCCATCCAGCGCGGAGCGTCCCGGCCATCCAGCGCGGAGCGTCCCGGCCATCCAGTGTGTGTGTACGGAAGGCTCCGGCAGTCCAGTGTATATGCATGGAAGGTCCCGCCAGTCCAGTGTATATGCATGGAAGGTCCCGCCCATCCAGTGTATATGCATGGAAGGTCCCGCCCGTCCAGTGTATATGCATGGAAGGTCCCGGTTAAAGAGGCTCTGTCACCAGATTTTAAAATCCCTATCTCCTATTGCAGCAGATCGGCGCTGCAATGTAGATAACAGTAAAGTTTTTTTTTTTTTCAAAAACAAGCATTTTTGGCCAAGTTATGACCATTTTTATATTTATGCAAATGAGCCTTTCTTAAGTCCAACTGGGCGTGTATTGTGTTCGTTACATCTGGGCATTTTTACTTGTTTTACTAGCTGGGCGTTGTGAATGGAAGTATGAACCTAGAAACGGAGTCCGACACACCAAGGTTTGATTAAGAATAACAAGTTTTATTAGAACAAATAACAAAAAAACATTTAAAAGTTAAAGATGGCCACAGTATGAAAAGGATACCAGACAGTGATATATTCAATGTTAGAGTTATAATACATTAAAGAGGCTCTGTCACCAGATTTTGCAGCCCCTATCTGCTATTGCAGCAGATCGGCGCTGCAATGTAGATAACAGTAACGTTTTTATTTTTAAAAAACGAGCATTTTTGGCCAAGTTATGACCATTTTTGTATTTATGCAAATGAGGCTTGCAAAAGTACAACTGGGCGTGTTGAAAAGTAAAAGTACAAGTGGGCGTGTATTATGTGCGTACATCGGGGCGTGTTTACTACTTTTACTAGCTGGGCGTTGTGTATAGAAGTGTCATCCACTTCTCTTCACAATGCCCAGCTTCTGGCAGTGCAGATCTGTGACGTCACTCACAGGTCCTGCATCGTGTCGGCACCAGAGGATACAGTTGATTCTGCAGCAGCATCGGCGTTTGCAGGTAAGTCGATGTAGCTACTTATCTGCAAACGCTGATGCTGCTGCAGAATCAACTGTAGCCTCTGGTGCCGATGTGGCCGACACGATGCAGGACCTGTGAGTGACGTCACAGATCTGCACTGTCAGAAGCTGGGCGTTCTGAAGAGAAGTGGATGATACTTCTATACACAACGCCCAGCTAGAAAAAGTAGTAAACACGCCCCGATGTACGCACATAATACACGCCCACTTGTACTTTTACTTTTCAACACGCCCAGTTGTACTTTTGCAAGCCTCATTTGCATAAATACAAAAATGGTCATAACTTGGCCAAAAATGCTCGTTTTTTAAAAATAAAAACGTTACTGTAATCTACATTGCAGCGCCGATCTGCTGCAATAGCAGATAGGGGTTGCAAAATCTGGTGACAGAGCCTCTTTAAATAACAAAGTGACAAAGGGAAAAAATTGACAATTCCTAATTCATGAATGAATAAATAAATAAATAAAGGTGAGTGTAGCTATAGTGCACAAAGTCCTGCATCCAGTATAATGGGTGAAGACCACATCGGGCGGTACATATTGATCACAACCAGATGCAGGAGTTTGAATGCAGCACCAGTCCACTCACACATATATAGACATCAAAAGGGTATATGCATGAAAGAAACAGCAAAACAGATCAATTGGAGGCTCTAAGATAAAGCAGGACGTCTTACCCATGTCACAATCAACAGTCTGGCATCAACCCCGACGCGCGTTTCGGCCCTCGAGCCTTCGTCTGTGAATGGAAGTGTATGATGCTGACGAATCAGCATCATCCACTTCTCTTCGTTACCACCCAGCTTCTGGCAGTGCACAGACACACAGCGTGTCCTCGCGAGATCACGCTGTGACGTCACTCACTTCCTCCCACAGGAACTTCATCGCGTCGGATGAGCGAGGACACGCTGTGTGTCTGTGCACTGCCAGAAGCTGGGTGGTAACGAAGAGAAGTGGATGATGCCGATTCGTCAGCATCATACACTTCTATTCACAACGCCCAGCTAGTAAAACAAGTAAAAACGCCCAGATGTAACGAACACCATACACGCCCAGTTGTACTTAAAGGGATCCTGTCATCAACATCTTACATGTTAAACTCGCCTGACCCCTCAATGGCCGCAGCTGTCCAGAGTTCATTCCTGTTCTCTTCTTTCCTGAAGTCCTCCTCTGTCGGTAAATATAGTCGTTTAAAATTTTCCCGCCTTTTATGGTAATTCTTTTTTCCTCTGGGAAGCAGCTTCTTAACCACGCCCACTGCCACCACCTGTCCGGCCCTGACTCGCTAAGGAGCTGTCAATCAAAAAGAAGGAGGTGGAGTCCACTCTGAGATGCTGAGGAATGAAAACCTGACTCTTTTCAGATGAAGATTTGACTCTTTTCTGCTCATTTGCATACAGCGTGGGACCACTGAAAAACTGAATACTAAAGCTACAGAGCTTACTTAGAACATATTTATAGCTTAGATGACAATGATTTTTCACCCACTTTCACCAGGTATTGCTGGCTTTATAGCTAAAATGCTGGTGACAGGTTCCCTTTAAGGCTCATTTGCATAAATATAAAAATGGTCATAACTTGGCCAAAAATGCTCGTTTTTTTAAAAAGAAAACCGTTACTGTAATCTACATTGCAGCAATAGGAGATAGGGGTTTGAAAATCTGGTGACAGAGCCTCTTTAAGTATGAGGAAGCAGCATGTATTTTGCTGTGTGTGCAGGATCTCTGCATTATCTGATCACTTAGCAGTCACATCTTACACACAGACTTCTGCAAAGTGTCACCTGTCCTCCACCTTCTACATTACTCTGTGCTCCTCCTTCTAGACCTGTCCTCCACCTTCTACATTACTGTGCTCCTCCTTCTAGACCTGTCCTCTGCTTCTACATTACTCTGTGCTCCTCCTTCTAGACCTATCCTCCGCCTTCTACATTACTCAGTGCTCCTCCTTCTAGACCTGTCCTATGCTTCTACATTACTCTGTGCTCCTCCTTCTAGACCTGTCCTCTGCTTCTACATTACTCTGTGCTCCTCCTTCTAGACCTGTCCTCTGCTTCTACATTACTCTGTGCTCCTCCTTCTAGACCTATCCTCCGCCTTCTACATTACTCAGTGCTCCTCCTTCTAGACCTGTCCTCTGCTTCTACATTGCTCTGTGCTCCTCCTTCTAGACCTGTCCTCTGCTTCTACATTACTCTGTGCTCCTCCTTCTAGACCTGTCCTCTGCCTTCTACATTACTCTGTGCTCCTCCTTCTAGACCTGTCCTCTGCTTCTACATTACTCTGTGCTCCTCCTTCTAGAGCTGTCCTCTGCCTTCTACATTACTCTGTGCTCCTCCTTCTAGACATGTCCTCTGCTTCTACATTACTCTGTGCTCCTCCTTCTAGAACTGTCTTCTGCTTCTACATTACTCTGTGCTCCTTCTAGACCTGTCCTCTGCGCTCCCCCTTCTAGACCTGTCCTCTGCTTCTACATTACTCTGTGCTCCTACTTCTAGAACTGTCCTCTGCTTCTACATTACTCTGTGCTACTCCTTCTAGACCTGTCCTCTGCTTCTACATTACTCTGTGCTCCTCCTTCTAGACCTGTCCTCTGCTTCTACATTACTCTGTGCTACTCCTTCTAGACCTGTCCTCTGCTTCTACATTACTCTGTGCTCCTCCTTCTAGAACTGTCCTCTGCTTCTACATTACTCTGTGCTCCTCCTCCTAGACCTGTCCTCTGCTTCTACATTACTCTGTGCTCCTCCTTCTAGACCTGTCCTCCGCTTCTACATTACTCTGTGCTACTCCTTCTAGACCTGTCCTCTGCTTCTACATTACTCTGTGCCCCTCCTTCTAGACCTGTCCTCTGCTTCTACATTACTCTGTGCTACTCCTTCTAGAACTGTCCTCTGCTTCTACATTACTCTGTGCTACTCCTTCTAGACCTGTCCTCTGCTTTTACATTACTCTGTGCCCCTCCTTCTAGACCTGTCCTCTGCTTCTACATTACTCTGTGCTCCTCCTTCTAGAACTGTCCTCTGCTTCTACATTACTCTGTGCTACTCCTTCTAGACCTGTCCTCTGCTTCTACATTACTCTGTGCTCCTCCTTCTAGACCTGTCCTCTGCTTCTACATTATTCTGTGCTCCTCCTTCTAGACCTGTCCTCTGCTTCTACATTACTCTGTGCTCCTCCTTCTAGACCTGTCCCCTGCTTCTACATTACTCTGTGCTACTCCTTCTAGAACTGTCCCCTGCTTCTACATTACTCTGTGCTCCTCCTTCTAGACCTGTCCTCTGCCATCTACATTACTCTGTGCTCCTCCTTCTAGACCTGTCCTCTGCCATCTACATTACTCTGTGCTCCTCCTTCTAGACCTGTCTTCTACATTACTCTGTGCTCCTCCTTCTAGACCTGTCTTCTACATTACTCTGTGCTCCTCCCTCTAGAACTGTCCTCCGCTTCTACATAACTCTGTGCTCCTCCTTCTAGACATGTCCTCTGCTTCTACATTACTCTATGCTCCTCCTTCTAGACCTGTCCTCTGCTTCTACATTACTCTGTGCTCCTCCTTCTAGACCTGTCCTCTGCTTCTACATTACTCTGTGCTCCTCCTTCTAGACCTGTCCTCTGCTTCTACATTACTCTGTGCTCCTCCTTCTAGACCCATCCTCTGCTTCTACGTTACTCTGTGCTCCTCCTTCTAGACCCGTCCTCTGCTTCTACGTTACTCTGTGCTCCTCCTTCTAGACCTGTCCTCTGCATCTACATTACTCTGTGCTCCTCCTTCTAGACCTGTCCTCTGCTTCTACATTACTGTGCTCCTCCTTCTAGACCTGTCCTCTGCTTCTACATTACTCTGTGCACCCTCCTGATACAAATTCTCTAGTCCCTTGACATCACAGACTTGTCCCTCTCCTGGATCTCCTTATACCTTACAAACTAAACATTTATATCCCACACACCACCACCTCCTCCTCGTCGTCGTCCCACCCTCTCTCTGATAGTGTCCCTCAAGGGTCTCAGTGTCCTGGGACCCTTACTCCTCTCCATCTAAACCTTTGGTGATATTTACCCCCCTGGTCTTGATGTTCCATCCCTGCTATCTAAAGTGTATAACAGTTATCTCCTCCTTCACCTCCCGCTACCTAAACATCAACATGGAGAAAACTGAATCATCTTTACCCCATTTCACTCCCCCCCCCCTTACCAGAACGATCAATCACAGGTAATGGCTCCACACTTTTCCCCGTCTCACAGGTCGCTGTATTGGGATAACCCTTAATGTCAGACAGCACAGCCAATCGCTTCCCACTTCTTGCTGCCTCCACCTCATAAACCCGTCTCCCCTCCCCCTCCAGAAGTCCGTCTTTCCTCCCCCCTCTAGAAGTCCGTCTTTCCTCCCCCTCTAGAAGTCCGTCTTTCCTCCCCCTCCAGAGGTCTGTCTTTCCTCCCCCTCTAGAAGTCCGTCTCTCCTCCCCCTCTAGAAGTCGGTATTTCCTCCCCCTCCAGAGGTCTGTCTTTCCTCACCCTCGAGCAGACATAAATGCCAGTACATATGCCCTCATCATCCACCGTCTAGACTACTCCCCCATCCTCCTCTGTGGCTTCCCATCTAACACTATTTCACCTTCCTACCCATTCTCACCTCTGCTGCAGGGGTAAATCTACCTCTCCCCTCATTCCACCTCTCGGGTCACTGGTCACCCATTACCTACTAAACTATGTACAACACAGTGCCAAAAAACCGCACAGAAATGACCCCATGTAACCTTACCATACTGCTGCATCATGGGAAACCTCCTGACAGGTTGGGTCATGTACACCCAACCAGCGCTGCTCCATCTTATACACTGCAACAGATGAGGGACCTGTGATGACGTCACCACCATGTGGCCTAGAGGGGCGGGGCTTATCAGTGGAGGTATAGTCCCGCCCCCTGACAGGGACCACGCATGTTACGTGATCATCATCACTTTACACAGCACAGGAGCTACGTCCCCACACAGAGCCCCGCCCCTCATGTTCTTTATTCATCGCTTACTTTTCCCAGTACTAAGCTCCGCCCCTGATACATCGGTCACGTGATGTTAATATTATCATCTGTCCTTCATCCACCACATCGTTCCACTGATAAGCTCCGCCCCTCCCGTGCCGGTCACATGGTGATGACGTCATCACAGGTCCTTTAGCCACAAGCTATTATATTTTGCACTGCTTACCTCCGAACACTCCTTCACTGGTCACATGATACTCATGGCCCTTCACGTGATCGTTATTACAGGTCCTTCACCCACCACGTCTCTCCACTGATAAGCTCCGCCTCCCCTGCCCCGGCCACGTGGTGGTGGCGTCATCACAGGTCTTTCAGCTATTGCCGTGTATGAGGTAGAGAGCAGCGCTGGTCGGGTGTTCTCTCTGTTATCAGTCCCCCCTGTATGAGTGTGTATACCGAGAGCTGTCAATCATTGAGTGACCCCGCCCACTGGACTCCTAGCCGGGATTTAACCCCTCCAGTGCCGGCCTCTTTGGGGTAAGTGGTTATTTCTGGTCTTTGTAGTGGTCGGATGGTTTGTGGGACGAGTCGTGTTTTGTAATGACATAATATTCGGGACATACAACTTATTCACTGACTTTTATACATTTCTTGTTAATGTCGTTCACCGTGCGGTTTAAGGGAATGTTCACACGTAGCGAATACGACCCACAACACGCAAGGAAATCACCCCTAATATTCACCCCAAATGGTGGACGTATAATCCCCCCGAATATCTACTACAGAAATACAACAAGGCCGATCCTCACCTCTCCCAGCGTTACCATAGCAACACGTCCCTGCTCTTCCGGCTGTGTCCAGATGACCCCTATAATGACATGTGACCTCTCCGGCCTGTGATTGGCTGCAGGGGACACATGACGCCTTCTTTTTTATATATGTGTAACCTGCAGCGTTGCTGTGAACACGCGGTGGAGCCGCAGAGGATTCTGGGAACAATGGCGTTTGTTGCGGAACTTGACTTTCCTATACAACTTAATGGGGAAATTCTGCAATAAATGCGCAGCGAATCCGCGGTATAAATCCGATATCCTGCGTGTCTATAATCCGCACCGCAGGTTAACCCCTTAACCACCAGGCCAGGTTCTGTTTCAGTTTTCCCCTCTCCGTTTTCTCAGATCTATAACATTTTCGTGTTTCTCTGTCAGTTCCGCGGTGCGAGGATTAGATTCTGCGGGACGAGTTGTAGATTTTCAGGGCGTCATATAAAGTATCACATAATCTCACTGCAACTGCAAAACTTCTATGTGAGGGAAATGGGGAAAATCTGTGATTCCTCCAAAGTTTGTTGGTTTCTTTTTGTGAAAAAAAAGACACAAGCATTTAATCACACGCTCCCCCCAGCCGTAGGGAGTGCCCTTACCTCCTTCCTGCAATTTCACGTAACTGTACGTTGTGGGATGTAGTCTGTTCCCGCATCCCCACGTATAGTTACATGATCGCTTTAAACTGCCGCCGCACGGGGATATGCAGCGGGACATTATTAAAGACGCTATCTGTGACCGCATAGTAACTAGGGATTCCAGGCCAAGAACCAATCACAGCAGTCCCCGGTCGTCGATAGCTGTGATTGATGCATCAGTGCAGATGGATCCATCACAGTTTAGTATGTCAGTTGGAGGGGGGAGTTTAGTGTAGTCTCCCTTTCACTTCTCTTCGGGTATGTGCACACGATGAGAGGCTTTTACGTCTGAAAAGACAGACTGTTTTCAGGAGAAAACAGCTGCCTCGTTTCAGACGTAAATGCTCCTTCTCGCATTTTGCGAGGCTTCTCTGACAGCCGTAAATTTTGAGCTGCTCTTCATTGACTTCAATGAAGAACGGCTCAAATTACGTCTGAAAGAAGTGTCCTGCATATAATGTATATAAGTGTCCCGCATATAATGTATAGAAGTGTCCCGCATATAATGTATAGAAGTGTCCCGCATATAATGTATAGAAGTGTCCCGCATATAATGTATATAAGTGTCCCGCATATAATGTATAGAAGTGTCCCGCATATAATGTATATAAGTGTCCCGCATATAATGTATATAAGTGTCCCGCATATAATGTATATAAGTGTCCTGCATATAATGTATACAAGTGTCCCGCATATAATGTATATAAGTGTCCCGCATATAATGTATATAAGTGTCCCGCATATAATGTATAGAAGTGTCCCGCATATAATGTATAGAAGTGTCCCGCATATAATGTATAGAAGTGTCCCGCATATAATGTATAGAAGTGTCCCGCATATAATGTATAGAAGTGTCCCGCATATAATGTATAGAAGTGTCCCGCATATAATGTATAGAAGTGTCCCGCATATAATGTATAGAAGTGTCCCGCATATAATGTATAGAAGTGTCCCGCATATAATGTATAGAAGTGTCCCGCATATAATGTATAGAAGTGTCCCGCATATAATGTATAGAAGTGTCCCGCATATAATGTATAGAAGTGTCCCGCATATAATGTATAGAAGTGTCCCGCATATAATGTATAGAAGTGTCCCGCATATAATGTATAGAAGTGTCCCGCATATAATGTATAGAAGTGTCCCGCATATAATGTATAGAAGTGTCCCGCATATAATGTATAGAAGTGTCCCGCATATAATGTATAGAAGTGTCCCGCATATAATGTATAGAAGTGTCCCGCATATAATGTATATAAGTGTCCCGCATATAATGTATAGAAGTGTCCCGCATATAATGTATATAAGTGTCCCGCATATAATGTATATAAGTGTCCCGCATATAATGTATAGAAGTGTCCCGCATATAATGTATAGAAGTGTCCCGCATATAATGTATAGAAGTGTCCCGCATATAATGTATAGAAGTGTCCCGCATATAATGTATAGAAGTGTCCCGCATATAATGTATAGAAGTGTCCCGCATATAATGTATATAAGTGTCCCGCATATAATGTATAGAAGTGTCCCGCATATAATGTATAGAAGTGTCCCGCATATAATGTATATAAGTGTCCCGCATATAATGTATAGAAGTGTCCCGCATATAATGTATAGAAGTGTCCTGCACTTCTTTGACGAGGCTGTATTTTTACGCGTCGTCGTTTGACAGCTGTCAAACGACAACGTGTAAATGACAGGTCGTCTGCACAGTACGTCGGTAAACCCATTCAAATGAATGGGCAGATGTTTGCCGACGTATTGTAGCCCTATTTTCATACGTAAAACGAAGCATAATACGCCTCGTTTACGCCTGAAAATAGGTCGTGTGAACCCAGCCTTAGGATCAGAGCCGTAGCCATTGAAGATAGTACAAGAAACTGTCATAAAAAAATAAATATAAAAGTATATAAAGTAACCCTTGGATCACCCAGAAGCCAGTCTACTGTGCCCTATACACTTGTCCTGTACGTATGGCCTGTGTCCTATATAGGTGAAGTGTGCCCTATATCACCATCCATCTGCGCCACAGAACAGTACCCTTGGTGCCCCATGACTGGCAGCCTCCTGTGCCGCATCCAGCCTCCTGTGCCGTATCTAGCCACCTGTGCCAACGTTTCACTGGCCAGCGTAAAAAACATCAATCCTGCTATTGCCCCATCGCCACTCTCCTGTGCCTGATTGGCACCAATCAGCCTCATCAGCACTCTGTGCCTCCAGTATCACCTGTGATTCTTGTAATTCACTGCCCAGTGGTCTGCGTGTGGGGTGTAAAATAAATTCACCCCTTCATTGCCTCATCGCTACCCTCCTGTATCCTGTGCCTAATTGAGACAAATCTGTGGCCCATACCAAACTTCTGTATCTCATATTCATCCACCTGAGCTTGACACCTTTTACCCGGGAGTTTTTGTAGATCGCAAAAATAATTACATTGGGTTTAGGGAACTAGTTATTGTTCTATAAAAAAAAAAAAACACAAAAAATAACCCACAAAATGCTTTACGTTCGTTTTGACACCTGTGACACTTGTTCCTAACTTCCCTAACAGGGTGTTTTCGCATTTTCGAAAAGAAAAAGCTACAAAGCAAAAAAAACTACAAAAAAAAATAAAAACACACAAAAAAGTTTTACAAAAGAAAAAAAAATAACTAAGCGGCTATGTACTGCCGAGGAGGGGTGTACCATGCTCTTTGAGGAATCTGATTCCGGTAGCGGGATGAAGTGAAATTTTTAGTGTCCTCTTCGTCTAGTGACTCATCTACTGATGAACCGCCATGTAGGCGTCCAAGGGTAGGCGTCAGTAGTGCACAATCACAGCCCAGTACAGCTGACTCCACATGGATCCCCGCAGATAATTTTGTGCCCCAGGTGACTGAATTTACTGCGACTCCAGGCATCAATGTAGATACCGCAGGTTTCAGTGAAATGAACTTTTTCCAACTGTTCTTCACCGATGACGTTGTGAACTTGATGGTGGCGCAAACAAACGTCTATGCGGAGCAATTTATTGCCTTCAATCCAAATTGTTGTTACACCAGGCCCCATAAATGGACCCCCACAAACCCCACTGAAGTCCGCAAGTTCTGGGGCCTTTTATTGAGTCTGGGCATTACCAAAAAACCCACGATATGTTCATATTGGAACAGAGACATCCTTTATCATTCCCCTCTTTATTTTTTTGCCATGCCCAGGACCCGTTTTGAAAGTATATTAAAATTCCTTGACTTTGACAATAATAATGAGTGCCCACCCCTAAATGACCCCAATTATGATAGACTCTATAAAGTTAGGCCATTAGTTGACCACTACAACTCAAAATTTAGCCAGGTTTATACCCCCCAAGAATGCCTAGCAGTGAACGAATAGTATAGGATTTGCTCCACCCCATACTGGACCACGGATACCACTTGTAGTTGGAAAATTCTTACAACAGCGTCCCACTCCTGAAGTGCCTTGGTGCTAGGGGCACACTAGCATGTGGCACAATCCGGCGAAATCAAAAGGGTCTCTCCAAGTCCATTATAGAAAAGACACTGCGCCGTGGGGAAAGCTGTTTGCTCGGAAATTTTAATGCTAGTAAAATATAAAGACAAGCGTGATGTCTTTGTTTTGACCACACTGCATGCTGATCGATCCACCCCAGTTCCAGTCAGAGGAGCCAAGAGCAGACCACAAAGCCTGTGTGCATCCGGGACTAAAACCAATTCATGGGAGGGCTGGATCTTTTGGCCCAGGTACTGCAGCCCTACAGTGCCCTAAGAAAACCTAAAGTGTGGTATAAAAAGTTGGTTGTATACCTCACCCAAGTGGCACTCTCTAACGCCTTTGTTCTCTACAGAACAGCCAGCAATATGTAGAATTTCCTGGGATTTCAGGAAAAAAATATAAAAAAACAGATTTTTGGAGACCTGGAAGGAGAGGGCAGCAATGAAGGTAGCAGCACTTCTGGGATCTCCAGAATAATACATGGCCAGCGTTTCCCTGAAGTGCTCCCCCCCCCCCGCCACAGAAGAAAAACAAAAACCCCAGAGAAGGTGTCGAGTTTGCTCAAGCAGAGGGATTAGGAATGACACCACTCACTACTGTATGACCTGTCCCTCTAAACCAGACCTCTGCATCGGAGAATTCTTCCGTTTTCATCACACCTCTGTTGATATTCATTAAATCAAATTTTTACTCCTCCGTTGACATCACATCCATTCCATTCATTTCTTTAATACCCCCTGAGCATTTATTTTCCAAATTAATATGATATTCCAATAAAACCACCCCCGTCCCCAAAGAAAAAAAACTAAAAATGTCCATTATACCCCTAGATGAATACAGTGCTTTGGAGGGTGTAATTTTATTAAATGAGGCATTTCTTGAACTTCCTTTTATGTTCTGGAGCCTCTGCAAACATAAGGTGTTGCCTAAAAATCATCCAAGTAAAGAGTAGGCCCTAAAAACCTCCTGGAACTGTAAAAGTCATATATGGTGTATGTATGTATATCTTCAGTGGCACAAGCTGGGCATAGCATATTGGGCCCTGAAATGGCATAATGGTGGGAAATTTGCAATTTTCACTTTGCACCATCCACTGCACATAAATTCTGGAAAAGACCAGGGTTTAAAATGCTCACTAAACACCTGCTAGAATTCCTCGAGGGTTGTAGTTTCACTTTTTGGGACTTTCAAATGTATTGGCGCTTCATGGGTACTGCAAATGTGACATTGTGCTCAAAAACCATGTTCCAAAAACAAAATGATGGGCCTTCCCTTCTGAGCCCTACCGTGTGCCCAGGCAGCCCATAATGGCCACATATGGGGTATTGCCCTTATCAGGAGAAATTGCATAACAAATTGTGGGGTGCCTTTTCTTTTATTACCCCTTGTATAAATGAAAAATTTGGGGATAAATCCACGTTTTATTGGAGAAAATGCAATTTGCGTTTTCACGGCCTAGAGTTTTTAATTTCTATAAAACACCTCTTGGAGTCCAAATGCTCACTACACCCCTAAATAACTCCCTTAAGGGGAGTAGTTTCCAAAATAGGTTTCACTTCTTGGGGATTTCCACTGTACTGGTACCTCAGGAGCTCTGCAAACGCGACATGGTACCTGAGAACCATTCCAGCAAAATCCTGTGCCCTGCCGTGGGTCCAAACAACAATTTACTACCACGTATGTGCTATTTCCGTAATCCGGAGAAATTACTTTACAAATGTTGTGCTGCTTTTCACCTTTATTCCTTGTAAAAATTAAAAAAATTCTAACATTTTTTCAGAACAAAAGTAGATTTTTATCTTCACAGATTAATTCCAATAAATTCAGCAAAAAACTTGTTGGGTCAAAATGCTAACTATACCCCTAGAAAAATTCCTTGAAGGGTGTAGTTTCCAAAATGGGGTCACTTTTGGGGATTTTCCACTGTTTTGGTCCATCTAGGGCGTTGCAAACGCGACATGGCATCGGAAACCATTCCAGCAAATTCTGCGCTACAAAATCCAAATTACGCTTCTTCCCTTCTGAGCCCTGCTATGGGTCCAAACAGCAGTTTATTACCACATATGGAGTATTTCCATAATCGGGAGACATTGCTTTACAAATGTTGTGGTGCTTTTCTCCTTTATTCCTTGTAAAAATTAAAACATTTTTTCAGAACAAAAGTAGATTTTCATCTTCACAGACTAATTCCAATAAAATCGGCAAAAAACCTGTGGGGTCAAAATGCTAACTATACCCCTAGATAAATTCCTTGAGGTGTGTAGTTTCCAAAATGGGGTCACTTTTGGGGGTTTCCACTGTTTTGGCACCACAAGACCTCTTCAAACCTGATATGGTACCTAAAATATGTGGGATATTTCTAAAAACTGAATCTATTGCAGAATCTGGGAATGAAATATTGAGCTGAATTTCTTGGGTAAAACCTTCTGTGGTACAAAAAAATAAATAAAATGAAATATGTAAATTTCACCTCTACTTTGCTTTAATTCCTGTGAAACGCCTAAAGGGTTAATACACTTTCTGAATGCTGTTTTGAATACTTTGAGGGGTGCAGTTTTTAAAATAGGGTGATTTATGGGGATTTTCTAATATATAAGGATTTTAAAGACACTTCAGAACTGAACTGGTCCCTAAAAAATAGCCTTTTGAAATATTTGTTTGAAAATTTGAGAAATTGCTGCTAAAGTTCTAAGCCTTGTAACATCCTAGAAAAATAAAAGGATGTTCAAAAGAATGGTGCAAAGATAAAGTAGACATATGGGAAATGTTAACTAGTCAATATTTTGTGTGGTATTACTATCTGTTTTACAAGCAGATACATTTAAATTTAGAAAAATTTAAATTTTTGTTAATTTTCTCAAAATGTTGGTGTTTTTCCACAAATAAATATTGAATTTATTGACCACATTTTTTTGGGACATAAATGGACAGTGATGTCAGGAGTCCCCAGGCAGAGCATCACAAGCACTCTGCCCATGGACTTTGGCCCAGGGAAAGCTCCTGACATCTCCGTCCATTTATGGACAGTGACTTCAGGAGTTTTTCCAGGGCCATTCCCTAGGTGACATATCCCACTGCATGCCATAAAGTGGGATACGTTTTGGCTGAATTTAATAAAATCCGGGGCATCAACCGGTCACTGACTGCTCCATGGCTCCACTATATGTGGGTCATGGAGCCACCAGTGGCTCCACATCGCCAGCAATTGTCAGGAACAGACTGGTACCATTTGTGGGGGGAGGATGGGACAAGATACCATCGGGACCCTATTTTAAAACTAGTTTCCTTGTTGGAAAAATAAAATCATCGCTTCCACTGTATGTCCGTGAATTGTTTATATAACTCACATTCCCAAGCTTTGCAATATGAGGGGAGCTGTTGTGATCGCTGGGAGAGAAACAGATGGTAGAGTGTGGAAACAGTATGTTTAGGAGGTGTGAAGGAGGTACACATACATTCAAAGTCAGTCATTTTGCGATGCAGATTCGCATGTTTTTTCGTAGTACTTTACATGTGTTTCAGCTGGTAATATTCGTACAGATGGCGAGCGGATGGAGTGGTAATAATGTTAACGGGAGTAGGGAAAAGTCAGAAAGGACATGTTAAAATGTAGAGGTTGCTGGAGAGAGCTGCCGAGAATGTTGAGCTCGGCCAGGGGGAAAGTTTGGTTTGACAGTAATTGGGATTAATTGGCCCGAAGCATCTATGAGGGATCCACCGGCCCCTGCTGATAGTATCGCTGTAAGGGTTTGTGAAACAGTGAAGGATATTTGAGATGTACCTCTTTTGGGTGAGGTCTGTGTCCAAGGGAGGGTGGAGAGAGCGCTTGGGCTAGGGGTACCTATAATTTTCAAGTGGCGGTTGTGGAAAAGATCAGGAATGTGTGAATGAGTTGCTGCAAGATAATAGGGACGAAAATCCGGCAGACCTACCCCACCCGCATCTTTAGGGTGACTTAAAGCAAATCTGTCACTAGTTTATTAATGCCCTACCTCCTAACTTATCTAATAGGGGCTATGATGCTGATAACTACAGTGTAATTTTTTTTTTTCAAAAACTTTTATTATTTGCAAAGTTATGAGCATTTTTCTAAATATACTAATTTGGCTATATTTACCAAATGGAGGTTACTCTTTCTTTTCACTCTAGGCGGTGTAATGTTTTCTGTATTACACTGTCCAATCAGCGTCATACAGTTCTCTTCCCAACATAGCAGCACAGCATAGTATACATCTTCCATTCCTGACTGTGTTTTCATCTGGTGATTCCTCCTGTTGTTTCACAGCTAGAGCTGCGATCCTGGAGCTATATGAAAGATGAGAATCTTATTTTTCATATGCCACCAGTGTCACGATCTGTGGGTATGTGGACCCACTTGGCTGTACCGCCATAGTGGTATAGCAGCTGGCCAAACAGGGTACAAAGTCAATGTCTATAGTTTGGATAAAGGTACCTGTGGAAATACAGACAGTAGCGATGGTTTAGGCTCGGATGGAACTCTGGTAGCAGGCAGACAACAGGTGCGGTGAAACACAGCGGGTGTAGCAGGCGACACAACACGACTCCAACTCTGTACAGCACAGAAGCACAGGATACAGGTAGCTGAACGGGAACACTGGGAACTGGAGAACACTCAAGATCATTTGCAGAGACAGGCACGAGTAGGTACAAACAACGCTCAGGCAATGAAGGAAGGCTCAGGGCCCTTCTTATAGTCCAGGGTGATCTGGGAGCAATCAGCTCAATCTCACACATGTGTGCGCTCTGGCTCTTTAACTCCTTAGTGACCAGCCCATTTTAGGCCCTAATGACCAAGCTATTTTATTAGTTTTTCTATAGTTGCATTCAAAGAGCTATAATTTTTTTATTTTTTCATCTACATAGCTGTATGAGGACTTGTTTTTTGCGGGATTAGTTGTACTTTTTAATAGCACCATTTTTGGGTACATATAATTTTTTTATTAACTTTTATTAACTTTTTTTGGGGGGATTATAAAAAAAACTGAAATTCCACCATTGTTCTATGCGTTTTTAAATTGACGCCGTTCACTGTGCGGCGTAAATAACATGTTACCTTTATTCTATGGGTCGGTACGATTACGGCGATACCACATATGTAGAGTTTTTTTTATGTTTTACGACTTTTGCACAATAAAAACTTTTTTGAACTAAAATTATTTGTTTTTGCATCGTCGCTTTCCAAGAGCCGTAATTTTTTTATTTTTCCATCAATGTAGTTATTTTTTGGGCTTGTTTTTTTGCGGGACGAGACGTAGTTTTGATTGGTACTGTTTTGGGGTGCATGGGACTTATTGATTCATTTTTATTATGACTTTTGGGGGGCGATGGAAAAAAATTTCAATTGCGCCATTGTTTTTTGCGTTTTTTGTTTACGGTGTTCACTTTGCGGTTTAAATGACATATTAACTTTACTAATTGAGTCATTACGGTCGCGGCGATAACATATATGTGTACTTTTATTTATTTTTTACACTTTTACTAAATAAAACCACTTTTTATGGAAAAAAAAAAATATTTATTTTTTTACTGTCATTTTTATTAATAATCTTTATTTCACATTTATTACTTATTTTATTAGACCCACTAGGGGACTTTACGGTGCGATCTTCAGATCGCTGCTATAATGCTTTGGTATACTTCGTATACCAGAGCATTATTGCCTGTCAGTGTAAATCTGACAGCCAATCTGTTAGGACGTGCCTCCGGCGTGTCCTAATAGGCATATTTCCAGGGCAGATCTGGGGGCTTTTATCAAGCCCCCGGCTGCCATGACACCCCATTGGAGACCCGCGATGGCATTTGCGGGCCGCCGATGGGTGACAAAGGGAGCTCACTCCCTCTGTAAACAAGTCAAATGCCGCGGTCGCTATTGACGACGGCATTTAACAGGTTAAACGGCCGCGATCGAAGTAAACTTCGATCGCGGGTGTTGGAGCAGGAGCCCAGCTGTCATCAGACAGCAGAGCCCCGGCTCCAGCCTGCACGGGATAGCCGTGCAGCACTTAGACTGGGCCAACGTGAAAAGGCGTCGGCCTAGCCTAAGGCCCCTTAGTGACCAACGTGAAAAGGCATAATGGTGGTCACTAAGGGGTTAAGGCTGGACTGAGCTCGCGCGCGCACCCTAGTGGTCACTGCAGGACAGGACGGCCGCATGTGCTGGCATCTCTGGAGAGAAGGGCGTCGGCAGGAAGAGAAGAGTTCGTGGTCATCGACCGCGGACATTACAACCGGAACCGCTGTTCTAGGTGGTCCAAAGGTGGAGATATCGCTATTTTAATTGATCACCCCTTCCCTCCAAGGCTCAGTCTCTCACACTGTGTGTGAAACAGCTTCAGGCTGTTAAGACAGCGTCAGAGGCTGTGAGGTAGCTCTACCTCAGAAGAATCGCTGCTGTTACCTCCCAGTTGTCTAAAAAAGGCTCATTTACATATTTAGAAAAAAAGCTCATAACTTTGAATATAATAAACGTTTTGGGACATAATTTTCACTAGCATTATCAGTGTGACAGCGCCTATTAGATTAGCTAGGAGGTAGGGAATTACTAAACTAGTGACAGAGCCTGTTTAAGGACCAAATAAAGGATCCAAAGTATCTTTAAATGCGGGGCCAAAAAGAGGAAGGGATGGAGATTGGGATAGTCTGCAGGAGCTGTAATAATCTTGGAAGAAGTGTAATTTTAAAAATGTTTATCCTCCCAAATCAAGAAAATTCCCGTTTATTCCAGGTGTTCAAGTTTTTTTGAAAGTTAGTTCGCAAAGGGTGAAATTAGAGTATGTAGTTGGGAGAGGTCAGCAATAATTTGTATTCCTAGGTAGGTTAATCCCTTAGAAGGCAACGCGAATGGTAAGTTAGTTTTGAGGGTGGAGACCACTGGGGTTGGAAGTAAAACATTGAGGGCTTTCAAATTAGAAAGATTACTTTTAAAGTTAGACCCGCTTCCAAAGCAGGGCAACTCCGACATCAGGGAAGGAAGAGAGATGTGTGGGTTTGAGAGGTAGATCAGTAGATCATCTGCAAATGCCGAGCACTTATTTTCTACTCCACCTATGAGAATGCCTCGAATGTCCGGGTTGTTCCGAATGGAAGCCATAAGATGTTCCATGACAAGCACATAGGAGAGGAAAAAGAGGGCTGCCTTGTCTAGTGCCATTATGTATGGTGAAGGGTTTGGAAAGAGAGTCATATAGTTGAGCAGAGGGGCATTGATAAAGGACTAGGATTTTTACAGTAAAGTCCTATACGTGTAAGAGCGGGCCAAGAGATTGTCAAATTCCTTTTCGGCGTCTAGGGATAGGATCATGAGGGGGATTTGTTGGGAATGGGCATGATGTATGATGTCCAGGGACTTGAGCATGTTGTAGCGGGCTTCCCCACCAGGCACAATCCTACTTGAGCAGGATGTATTAACAGGTTCCCGAACGCTGGCTGTATATATACGGCCAGCGGTCAGGGTCTCTGAAGTCCGCCGTATAGACTAATTACGGCGGCACTTCAGAGACTGTGCACGTGCGATCGCGTGCACACAGCTCTGTGCCCTGGCTGTTGCTAACAGCCATGGGCACTGGGCAGAATGTCAGGGGCCAATCTTTTGGCCCCTGAACATGTGATCGTTGTGACAACCAATCACAGCGATCACATGCATTTCTGCGTATAAAACAGTGTGCACGCGATCGCGTGCACACAGCCCTGTGCCCACGCTGTTACCAACAGCTCTGGGCACTGGGCAGAGTATCAGGGACCAATCTGATGGTCCCTGAACATGTGAACACAGCGACCACATTTGTTTTATTTTTACTTTTCTGGCAGTAAATCTCCTGCCTCTTTTCTTCTCCTCAAACATTGTTTCAGTTTGAGGAGAAGAAGAGACTCGAGAGAATTGCTGCCAGAAGAATACAGTGAAAAAAAAATACAGTTACACTATAAAACAGTCTCTGTATAGATAGATTGTATAGATAGATAGAATCTATCTATCCATCTATCTTTTTTTCTATCTATCTACCTTTCTTTCTTTTATTCTATTAGAATAGGCAGGTAGGGAGTATATATCCACATATATATAATATATATAGCAATAGCGGTTTATTTTTTTGTTAGCAGTAGTGTAGATCTATATACCAGTTAGTTTGTGTGTTTTATAAAAAAAATAAAAAAAAATTGGTTTAGTTAGTGTTAGTGACGTTATGGCGAGGAAGTTGTTTAGCGCCGAGGAGGCATACGCCATGCTGTGGTCTGTGTCGGAGACCGCATCAGAGATGGCGTCAGAGATGGAACCTGTTTTGGGCAGTGACGATGACAGAGTCACTTCAGGTTCATCTTCAGGGGACGTTGTCCCTGATGCAGTTGAAACTGCAGAACATGAAAGTGCAGGGCCAAGTAGCGCTGTAGCACGGGACAGCCTGGTCCCTCCAGTCCAGGCTCTTGTATGGGCACCTGCCCCATCTTTTGGGCCTAGAATCCACGGATTTACTGCCACTCCTGGCATAACCGTGGACAATACAAATTTTGTCCAAATGGATTACTTCCATTTATTTATAACGGACGACATCCTAAATCAGATTGTCCACGAAACAAATTTATATGCCACTCAAAATATAAGGCAGAAACCTTCATCCACCCATGCCAGAGATTGGACGCCCACCAATTTGCAGGAATGAAAATTTTTTTTGGGGCTCACCCTAAATATGGGTATTGTCAAAAAGCCCTCCATTAGGTCTTACTGGTCAACAAGACCCGCCCAAGCCACCCCAGTATATTCTGCAGTAATGCCCAGGTCTTGTTATGAGACAATAATGAGGTTCCTCCACTTCAACGACAACGCACAGGCCCCCCCCAAGTACCGATGCAAACCGGGATCGGTTGTTCAAAATAAGACCGCTAATAAATTCCCTGAATAATTTATTTCTGCAACTTTACACCCCTGAGCAGAATGTAAGTGTGGACGAATCCCTCCTCAACTTCCATGGCAGACTTCGCTTTCGCCAATATCTACCTTCCAAAAGGGCAAGATATGGCGTTAAGCTTTATAAACTGTGCGAAAGAGTGGGAGATAATGCAGCCTCTGCTTCACAAGGGGTACCACAAACCAGTGAGCGTGTCCGAATATAACAAGTACATGGGGGGGTGGATTTAAGCGACCAGGTTTTACAGCCCTATTTAGTAAAGCGAAAAACGAAAACCTGGTACAAAAAAGTGGCCATTTATTTGTTACAGGTGGCCATCCACAATTCATTTGTGCTCTACAAAAAAAAACAGAGGCAGAGACACATACCTGGATTTCCAGGAGAAAATTATTGAAGGCCTCATTTTTGATGTTCAGGACACCAGAGAATGCCCCCAGTCTGAGGATGTCACGCGACTGACTGAAAGACACTTCATCAGTCGGATTCCCCCAACACCAACCAGAAGCAACCCCCAGAAAAAGTGCCGCGTCTGCAGAAAAGACGGGCACCGCAAAGATTCCCGATATTTCTGACCCTCATGTCCCTCGCAACCAGGCCTGTGCATTGAGCCATGTTTTAAAAAATACCACACTGTTCTGCATTATTAGATTTTAGTTAATTTGTTGAAAATATATTTGCCCTACATTACTTTTTTATTTTTCCCCTGATTTTACTCCAAGGGTGAGGGAGGGAATGGGTGGGGGGTGGATGTCATGTTTGATGTTTTCTAAAGTTCATCTGCTGGATAGCTCCATTTGCATAAACCTGCAATTTCTTATTTTAGAAAACCCCCAAAAAATAATTCCCATTATACCCCTAGATGAATATTTTGGGATTTCTGCTTCAAGAGCAGATATTTTGGACGTGTTATAGAAACTCTGTTGAGTTTTGTAAAACCAGCTTTGAAAAAAAGCGATTTGTGAAATAAGCTTATTCAATCGTCCGCCCTCCTACATCTCTGTGATAATAAGGCCCACATATTTGGTATCCCCATGCACAGGAGAAGTGGCAGAATGTGAAAGGAGATTAATTTTGGCCGTGGTCTATACTGTGTGTGAAAAATGCTGGTATAAACTGACGCATTTGCAAAAAAATTGCTAATTTTATTTTGATCCATCTTATTCAAGAAACTTTCAGAAGAAAACTGGACTTGCTAAAAATAAAATAAACCCCTTGAAGGAAACCTTGTGGGGTCTACTTGTGTGAATATAGTCATTTATGGGGTGTTTCTAATGTTTCAGCAGCATTACACCCCCCAGAATACAGTATGCGGCTATAAAATCAAATGCAAAATTCCTGGACCGAAAAGGCCAAAAAGCCTCCTTTTATGCCAAGCCCTGGCACATGCCCGCACAGTGAATAAGGCACACATATTTGGTATCCCCATGCATGGGAGAAGTGGAAGAATGTGAAAGGAGATTAATTTTGTCCGTGGTCCATACGGTGTGTGAAAAATGCTAGCATAAACTGACGCAATTGCTAAATTCTTGCATTTTTTTCCAATTTTGCCCACTTTAGAGAAAAAAATAAAAATGATATATACTGACAAATGCTACTAAAACAAAGCCCTATCTGTCCTTTAAAAAGAGTGTAAAATTCAAAGATGAACTTTATTCACCTGCAGAGTTATAGTCATCTAAAGAAGCGCATAGCAAAATGTTACAATTTGCTCTGGTCATTTAGCTGTAAAACAGCCTAGTCCTTAATCGGTTAAAGTAGGTAAATGTTTATTTAATCTATTGGCCAAAAGTTTGGCATCAATTTTGAGATCCACATCATGTAAAGAGATGGGTCTATAACTGGCGCATAGCATTTGCTCTGGTCATTTAGCTGTAAAACAGCCTAGTCCTTAATCGGTTAAAGTAGGTAAATGTTTATTTAATCTATTGGCCAAAAGTTTGGCATCAATTTTGAGATCCACATTATGTAAAGAGATGGGTCTATAACTGGCGCATAGCTGGGGATCCTTGCCTGGCTTAGGGAGGACAGCATTATGCGCAACGGTGGAGTTAGCGGTAAAAAGGATCTCAGGGGAGATTGAGTTAAATGATTAGAGCAGGAGGGGGTGATAATTGGTTAACTAAGAGTTTATAAAATTTCTCAGTGTATCCATCTAGGAAAATTCTTCCTCTATATCTGTTATGGTTTCCACGGGTAGATGGGGGAATGGAGAGGGAGGAGAGTCATGAAATCCGGATGGTGAACAGGGAGGGGGGGGTGGGCGAACATTCTAAAGATCAGAGTAGAAACTATGGAAGTTTTTAGCTATTTCTGGAGTGGTGTGGGCTATGATACCCGTTGTAGACTTAACAGTAGGAATCTGAGATTAAGAGATTCGGCCTCTCAGTGCTCTGGCCAACATGCGCCCACTTTTATTGCCATATTCGTAAAATTTACTACAGCAAACCTGTAAAGTTTGTTTATGGGCTGAGTCTAAGAGACGCCTGGCCTCTTGTTTAGCATTCTGGAGGTCCCGCAGAATTGAAATAGAGAGCGCACGCTTGTGGGCCAGTACAAGAGAGGAGATTTTCTGTAGGGCATGTTTAAGGGTATGAGATCGTTCTTTTTTCAACTTGGGTGCCATGTATGAGAGCGGCTCTTAGTACGCATTTGAGGGCATCCCGTTGCACTACGTGGGTGGTAGTGTCTTGGGAGTGATCGGATACAAAATGATTGATGGTTTGCTTCAGTTCAGAAAGGCAGACCTCGTCTAGAACTAAAGATTCATTCATTCTCCATATCCAAGAGCCTCTAGTGAGGAAAGGAAGTCGTAAGGTGCAGAATACTGGGGCATGATCCGACCACAATATGTTACCTATTGATGTGGAAACCACCCAAGGAAGGGTATGATGTTGAAGAAGAATATAGTCCAGACGACTGTAGGTACCATGTGGAGGAGAGTAAAAACTATAATCCCTATAGTAGGGATTTGGAGACGCCATTTGTCGCACAGTTGAAGGCGAAGAAGAGCACGTTTGACTCTTTTTATGGAATTATTAGCTATACCAGAGGGACCAGTGGAATTATCCAGAGTCTGGTCTAGGGTTAGATTGAAATCTCCAAAGTATCACAGTGCACTGGGCTAGAGGAAGGGCTATATCTATAAGGTCCATTAGAAAGGGGACTTGGTTGGGGGTGTAAGCATTAACTATAGTGAACTCTCGGCATCCCATTGTGAAGACTAGTATTATATATCGGGCCCCAGGGTCAGTTGTACAACTAATGATCTGGTGGGTAAGAGATTTATGAATGGCCACTTCAACTCCACAGGACCTTGAGAGTGGATTATTGTTTAAGTGCCAGTGTATATGAATTTTTTGTTTACTGGTGGCTGTATGGCCTTCCTTAACCCCTTCAGGACTGAGCCTGTTTTGGCCTTCAGGACGAAGCCGATTTTTCAAATCGGACATGTCACTTTATGTGGTAATAACTCCGGAATGCTTTTGCCTATCCAAGTGATTCTGAGATTGTTTTCTCGTGACATATTGTACTTTATGTTAGGGAAAAAATTTGTTCTATAAATTCAATATTTATTTGTAAAAAACACCAAGATTTAGAGAGAATTAGCAAAAATTTGCATTTTTCTAAATTTAAATGCATCTACTTGTAAAACAGATAGTAATACCACACAAAATACTTACTATTTTATATTTCCCATATGTCTACTTTATGTTTGCATAGTTTTTTGAACATTCTTTTATTTTTCTAGGACGTTACAAGGCTTAGAACTTTAGTAGCAATTTCTCATATTTTCAAGAAAATTTCAAAAGCCTATTTTTTCAGGGACCAGTTCAGTTCTGAAGTGGCTTTGAGGGCCTTATATATTAGAAAGTCCCCATAAATCACCCCATTTTGAAAACTGCACCCCTCAAAGTATTCAAAACAGCATTCAGAAAGTGTTTTAACCCTTTAGGCGTTTCACAGGAATGAAAGCAAAGTAAAGGTGAAATTTACAAATTTAATTTTTTTTTTTACGAAAATTAATTTGTAATACATTTGTAATACAAGGTTTTACCAGAGAAACGCAACTCAATATTTATTGCCCAGATTCTGCAGTTTTTAGAAATATCCCACATGTGGTCCTAGTGCGGTGATGGACTGAAACACCGGCCTCAGAAGCAAAGGCGCACCTAGTGGATTTTGGGGCCTCCTTTTTTTAGAATCTATTTTAGGAACCATGTCAGGTTTGAATAGGTCTTGTGGTACCAAAACCGTAAAGACCCCCCAAAAGTGACCCCATTTTGGAAACTATACCCCTCAAGGAATTTATCTATGGGTATAGTTAGCATTTTGAACCCACAGTTTTTTTTGCTAAATTTATTTGAATTAGTATGTGAAGATGAAAATCTACTTTTTTGTGAAAAAACGTAAAAATTGTAAATATTTACAAGGAATAAAGTAGAAAAACACCCCAACATATGTAAAGCAATTTCTTACGATTATAGCAATACCACATATGTGGTAATAAACTGCTGTTTGGACCCACAGCAGGCCTCAGAAGGGAAGGAGCACCATTTGGATTTTGAATTTCTGATTTTGCTGGAATAGTTTTCAGTGCCGTGTCACGTTTGCAATGCAGTGGAGGGATGAAAACCGTGGAAACCCCCCAATAGTGACCCCATTTTGGAAACTACACCCCTCAAGGAATTTTTCTAGGGGTAAAGTTATCATTTTGACCAAACAGTTGTTTTGCTGAAGTCATTGGAATTAGTCTGTAAAGCTAAAAATCAACTTTTTTTCTGTAAGAACTTAGACATTTTTAATTTTTACAAGGAATAAAGGAGAAAAAGCACCCCAACATTTGTAAAACAATTTCTCCTGATTACGTAAATACCCCATATGTGGTAATGAACTGCTGTTTGGACCCACACCGGGGCTTAGAAGGGAAGGGGCACCATCTGGCTTTTGGAGCTCAAATTTAGCTGGAATAGTTTTTGGGTGTCATGTCGAATTTGCAAAGCCCCTGAGAGGCCAAAACAGTGGAAGCCCCCCAAAAGTAACCCCATTTGGGAAACTACACCACTTAAGGAATCTATCTAGGGGTATAGTGAGCATTTAGGCCCCACACGTCTTTTGCAGAATTTATTAGAATTAGGCCGTGAAAATTAATATCAACATTATTTCCAATAAAATGTTGAATTTTTTCAATTTCACAAAGGATAAAGGAGAAAATGCACCCCAACATTTGTAAAGCAATTTCTCCCGAGTACGGCAATACCCCAAATGTGGTCATAAATGTTTTTTCATTAGAAAATAAATTAACCCTTTCCGGACTGATCCATGTTTTGCTTTTTTCTTTTTCGTTTTTCCTCCCCGCTTTCCGAGAGCCACAATGTCTTTATTTTTCCGTCAATAGAGCGGTGTGGGGGCTTATTTTTTGCGGGACGAGCTGTAGTTTTTATTGGTACCATTTTTTGGTACATAAGACTTTTTCAGCACTTTTTATTACATTTTTTGGTAGAGCGAAGGTGACCAAAAAACTGCGATTTTGCCATTTAAAATTCTTTATTTTTCATGGCGTTCACCGTGCGAGTTCAATAATGGTATATTATAATAGCTTGGACTTTTACGGACGCAGCGATACTAATTTTGTGTATTTTTTTTATTTTTTTACATTGCTTTAGAGGAAAAAATATGAAAAGGGTTTCTTTTTGGACTTTAAATATTTATTTAATTTTTTCCACTAATAATAACTATTTACTTTTGTTTTTACATATTTTATTAGTCCCCCTGGGAGACTTGAACCAGCAATCGTTAGATCACTGGTAGAATACATTAGTATTGCAGTATATTGTGATTTTTACAGGCTCCTGTAACAGCGCGATCGCTGTTTCTGTCCGTTAGTCCCGGGTATCAGCTGTAATACACAGCTGACACCCGCAGCGTATGGCGCGGGCTCAGCGCGTGAGACGCTCCATATATTACCCCCCACACCACGACATGCTATTAAGTCATGATGCGCGAAGGGTTTAATGCGCAGCCGATGGTGGAAAGTGAAAATTACAATTTTCCACTGAAGTGCCATTTTAGTGCACTATATGTTGTGCCCAGTTTGTGCCCCAAATACCACAAATAAAATATTAACAGGGTTCTCCCGGGTATGGCGATGCCATATCGGTGGACATAAACGGCTGTTTGGGCAGACTGTAGGGCTCAGAAGGGAGGGACGCTATTTGGCTTTTGGAGCGCAGATTTTGCTTTGTAGAAGCTCTGGCGTTTTGCTGGTATTTCAGTTTATAATGTGGGGGCAAATGTAGGTTGGGCAGAGTACATCAGGGGCATAATAAGAGGGTATAATAATGGGGTAAATAAATAATAATCTGCAGATATGTGGCCGGTGTTGCACTTATATTATAAATGGCGCCCGATCTTATCCGCTTTTGGAACGCTCTGCACATTTTGTATCGCCATATTCTGGGAGCCGGAACTTTTTTTATTTTTTCACCACCGGAGCTGTGTGAGGGCTTATTTGTTGCGGGACAATCTGTAATTTTCATTGGTACCATTTTGGGGTACATGCGATTTTGTTGATCACTTTTTATTCCATTTTTCGGCAAGCAAGGTGACCAAAAACCATCAATTCTGACAATGATTTTTATTTATTTTTTACAGCGTTCACCCTGGGCTATAAATGACCATTATATTTTATTCTGCGGGTCAGTACGATTACGGCGATACCATATGTATATAGGTTTTTTTATGTTTTGCAGCGTTTGCGCAATAAAATAACTTATTTAGAAAATAATTTATTTTCTGTGTCACCATATTCTGAGAGCCGTAACTTTTTTTTATTTTTCAGTCAAAAAAGCGGTGTAAGGGCTTGGTTTTTTGCGGGACGAGTTGTAGTTTTTAATCGGTATTATTTTCGGGTACATGCGACTTTTTGATCACTTTTTATTGTCCCATTTGGTCAGTTCCTGAGAATGAAGCGGATCTGCTCCTCTGAGGAAAAATTCGAAAAACAATCACAAGACCTCAAAGAAAGATTCCAAGCAAGGGGATATAGTCAAAGGAGTATAAAACAGGGATATAATCGGGCTAAAAAAACCGAACGAAAGAACCTCTTACATTCGACAGGTAGAAGAAAGAAAGATCAGATGGATAACAAAATCAGATTTATTTCCACTTTTAACAACCAGTTGCAAACAATGAGATCAATCCTAGAGAAACATTGGCCGATTTTACATACAGAACCTGTATTCTCTAAGGCCCTACAAACTAACCCTCAGATGACGGCCAGAAGAAATAAAAATCTGAAAGACATACTAGTTAAGAGCCATTATGTACCTCTACAACTTAACCCCTTTTCCTCACGAGGTCCCATTCAGGGCTGTTACCCCTGCGGTGACTGTGTGGCATGTGCCAACATAATAAGGACAACCTCTTTCACTTCCGTTAAAAACGGACGCCAGTTTAATATCCTGCATTATATATCATGCAGCACGACCCATGTTGTGTATTACGCAACATGTGGATGTTCAAAGGTCTATGTTGGCCTTACCTCCAGACAACTTAGGGTCCGCGTCCGTGAACATGTGAGGGATATCCTGGCTGCGGAAAGAGTTAGTGATCAGTCATTGTTGAAGACGATACCAAAGCATTTCAAATTACACCATGGATGTGACCCCAAAACCTTTATGGTGCGGGGCATAGACATGGTACATTGTGGTGTCAGAGGGGGTAATGCGATTAAGATTCTAGCACAAAAAGAGTGCAGATGGATCATTACCCTTGGCACTATGACCCCTTCTGGTCTAAATGAAAAATTGAGCTTTTCTCCCTTTTTATAAATCATATCCATCCACTGCAATCTGTTGCGGTTTTTAGGCGATTTTATGTTACAATATATATCCGTCCTACCTGTAAAATGTGACTAATTTTCTGTCCCCACGTCTATGTTTAGATCTGGTCGTATTCTTTCTATGAGGATCTTTCTTTGTTGGATGACCATGGTTTTACTGGAACGAATGGGAATACGATTACTCGATTGATCAATTAATAACAGACATCAGGATGTAAAATTAACATTGTGTCCTAATATTGTATACCCATTATGTCATGAAGTAAGATTGTGGGATGGTATCCTCTTTTGAGGAATATCACCCTTTCCCCTTCTCTTGGGAGAATTATACCCCTTAAAATTTTCCTTTATATTGATACTCACATGTATACCTGTAATTATATGTCTTTTATAGTGTTTTCTTATGTATTCTTTTTATCGCACTCATCAGTATATTCATCATACTGTCATATTATTAATATCACTATTATTTCTGTTTGTAAGTATGTAACATTTATTGGCGTGCACCCCCCCTCCTCATTCCCTTCATTCCCTCCCCCCCCCTCCCCCGTCCCTCCCTGTTTTCTTTTCATTTAAAACTTACACTTTTATGTCCGAGCGCATTGGTCTCGGTCTTAATTAATTTATTACCCTTTCACTACTTTTATATATATTCTTTCTTATATATATTTTTTTTTCTATTATTGTTTACATGTCACTAACTATTTATGCATATATGCAGTATTATCACCAACCCCCCCCCCCCCTTCTTTATTAAATTCAGGTTTACTGTCTCGGCGACGAAAATTCTAACATCTGAGGCAGTCATTTACTGTTCCTATATAAAAAATTAAAAAAACTCTCCCTAGAATGTACCGTTCAGACTATCCCGGGCTCTTAAAGCATCATCCAGTAAAAGATAAATCGAGTTGATATAATACAGACCGCATCTTGGGGTTGAGCATGAGCAGAGATGTCGGACACCTGTCTCGGTCCCCTCTCTTCTGTACGCCGGCTGTGCGCTTGCGCGGTCTCCATGGAGACGCGTCTTTGGAGACACGCGTGCGCAGCTAAGGCGTGACGACAGGGGACCGAGGTCTCGTGATCTTTGACTTAAATCTCGCGCATGCGCCGTGGACCACTGATGAGGGCTGATACCCGGAACTTCATTTCCTTCCCTCTTTTGCGATTCGTGACGGGGGACACTATAAAAAGGTGGACAGGATATAGCCTAGATTATACCCCCTGAGGAAGCTGATACAGCGAAACGCGCGTTGGGGTGGCTATTTTCTGCACGTGGATCACGACTATTACCTCTTTAACCATGGGTGAGTGCTTTCTTTCTGGCTCTCTCTGGTGATTCCAGATGAGTAGCTTTGCATACCCCGTATACCTTGCATACCTATTGAAGCTATACTTGGACTGGATGGTACTCTCTTTTCCCGGGGATTCTCTGTATGGTATCTTCATTTGATACTAAGATTTGATGTTTTCCCTTCGAGCATTATCGAGGATGTCCAGATCTGTTAGATATGCATTTGAGAAAAGGGCTATTCTTATGGACCCCCTTTCTCTGGAATGATATAGACATATTGGATTCATATCTGATAGACAGCAGTTCTTCTGTAATTATTAATTACTATATTGTACTTCTGCATGCTCCTCTACCATTTATATCCAATTATGCCTAGGTCCCCATGGTTATGTATTACTCTTACGTGACCCACAAGCAACTTCTTCTTTTTAGAAACCTCGCCATGTCTTTTATCAATTTGTTTGATGTGTAATTTATGTGTAATAAAATTCATCTTTTCTACTTTACATATTACTTTAGGACTCTTTCTTTTCTCAATATATGCTATATTCTGAGAGCCGTAACTTTTTTTATTTTTCAGTCAAAAAAGCTGTGTAAGGGCTTGTTTTTTGCGGGACGGGTTGTAGTTTGTATCGGTACAATTTTGGCGTACATGCGACTTTTTGATCACTTTTTATTGTATATTTTGTGAGGGCTGGTGACCAAAAAATAGTGATTCTCGCTTTGTTTTTAATTTATTTTTTTTGCGGTGTTCACCGTGCGGGAAAAATAATATTATAGTTTTATAGTTGCGGTCGTTACGAACGCGGTGATACCAAATATGTGTACTTTTTTTTTACGTGTTCATTTTTTTTCCTATAATAAAAGACTTATAGGAAAAAAGCAGTTAATGCTTATGTCACTTATAACTTTTATTTTTACACTTTTTTTAAAACATTTTTATTCTTTTTTTTACTTTTTTCACTTGTCCCACTAGGGGACACTTAGACTTGCAGCTCTGATCGCTGCTGGAATACATTACACTACACACGTAGTGTAATGCATTCCAACTGTCATTGTGACGTGACAGTCACACTGACAGGAAGCCTACGACGACCACCCTCCGGGTGGTCCTCATAGGCTTCTGTACATGGCAACCCGGAAGCCGTTGTCTGGCGTCCGGTTGCCATGGGTACGATCGCCAGCCCCCGTGATTTCACGTGGGGGCTGCCGATCGGCGCTAAACACCTTAATTGTGGAGTTCAAATCGAACGCCGCAATTAAGGGGTTAACTGCCGAAATCAGCAGCGATAGGCCGCTGATCGGCAACGGGGAATGCAGGGCAGACGCCCTGCACAGTCAACCGCCGCTGCGGTGTAGTGCCGCGCGGCGTTTAACTGTCAAAGCACAGATGTAACTGCACGTCAAGGTGCACGAACTTACTGCACACATTGACGTGCAGTTACGTCAAGGTGCGGGAAGGGGTTAAAGTGTGTTTCTAGGAAGCATGCGATGTGTAAATTACATTTGTGTAGCTGATGGAGGATCTGCGCTAGTTTTTCTGGAGTATTCAACCCCTTGGCATTAAAGGAGGCTACTTTGATGTCCGCCATTGATGCGAGTAGAAGTTCGAAAAGTAATCCATCTGTATGAGGATGGAGGAGCAGGAGTCCAGGTTCACTATGATACGAAGGGGGCGGGGGGAGCTAAGAAGAACGGACACTGCATTAAAATACATACATCAAAAACAGTAACAAAAAAGGCAGAATCAGGGAGACTGCTGCATAAACTAAGTGTAGACATTCAGGAGACGATAGGTCTGAAACCTACGGGGAGGAAGAAACCGCTATGCATTACAGCCTTCAGCGCCCCTGAGAAACATTATGAGAGCAATGATAGTAAAGGGAGGGCGACTCAAGGACAAGTCCAAGCAGTTGGAGAATCAGTGGACTAGGGCAAGCTAACAGTTGCTTGCTATATAACTACAGAACAGCAATCAATGTTCTCAAATATTATGCGGAGCGAGCAGTCTACATTGATGCGGGAGATGTATGTTCATGTTGACGTCTGGAGCTCCTTCTTGAGCCCCGCCGAGGGCGACCTACTCGTGGATGTAAAGGTGGTGGAGAAGACTGGTTGACTGGTGGTCTGCCAGTAGTGTAGGACAGCAGGGAGGGACGGTCTGGCAGAGACAGATTAGGAAGATGAAACTTTTGTAGAAAATGAGGGAGGTCATCAGGGGACCGTAGAGTGAATGAATGTCCTTCATTCCGGACTATCAGGGCAACAGGGAAGCCCTAGCGATAAGGGAGGCCCAAATCACTGAGTTTTTCCAATAGTGATTTGAGGGCTGACCTTTGCGCCAGTGTATGTCTCGATAAGTCGGGTAGGATATATATTTGAGCACTTTGATGAAGGGTGACAGGTTGCTGCCTAAGTTTGTTGAAAACTTAGTCCTTGATGGCATAGACGTGAATCCGGCATATTACGTTTCTTGGACGATGTTCATCCAGGCTAGGTGGGTGTAGTGCTCGATGGGCACGATCTATTTCAATGTGAGCATTAGGAGGCGGCCAAGGAGATGATTAACAATGGTAGCAAGTGTGGAAAAAGGTACGATGCAGGGATTGGTTCAGGAAATCTGGGTACCCTTAAATTATTTCTCCTATTGCGGTTCTCGAAGTCGTCCAAATGTTGTTGGAGAGTGAACAACTGGGCAGACTGTTGTTGCACAGTAGATTGCAGAGATGTGAATCATTATATCAGCATTACGGGCTAGTGTATCAACGCTGTTGGTAAGCGTGGAGAGTTTAGTATAAAATTGGGTGAATTCCATTTTGCATTCCTCCATGATTTTTTTTTAGCATAATAGGACATGTCATCATTAGTAGCTATTGCTTGGACCAGAAGGTGTATATCTGATAAGGTTTCTGGTCTGTCGGCGCCATGGTATAGCGGGTCGTATATAGGCATGGGTGTGAGAGGGCAGGTTGGCTTTGCTGGAAGATAGCTGGGATCCCCTCAGGGGTCCAGGGAAATTCTATTCGGGGGACTGCAGAGTGGTGGTAGTGGACCCACAATGCTGGGGGTGTCCAGTCAGCAATGTCGACTGTAATAGAGGTGATCTTGCGAGAGCCACGGGTAAGGCAGGGGGGGGGGTGCATGGGGGCTTACACAGTGTAACGTCTATGGCCACGGCTCGTCATTGTGACTTAAACCTCGACGGCCGTGGCCATTGACATCTTACCTGTGTGCAGCGTCGTGCTCTTGTGAGGCGCCTGCACTCTGCCCTCTTGCTCTTTGCCAAAGCGTTGTTTGTTACCCATAGTTTGTCGTGCTAATGGTCTCCCATTGTCTTCCAGTTTCCAAGTGTACCTTGTTCCTGTATCCCGTATCCTGTTTCTGTGCTATCCTGTTATAGTGCCGTGCTGAGCTGTTGCCGTGCTGTGCTACAGTCTACGCTTGTTTTACTACGCCTCACCTGACGTCTTTCCACCGCCTGGTCCCGGACGTGACTGCCTCACTACTCTCTACGTTGCCTCAGGTATCCTCACTGAACTATTGAACTCTGTACCTTGCCTGTTTGGCCAGCTGCCATCCCGCTACGCGGTACGGCCCAGTGGGACCACACCCCGCTTCGTGACAGTACGCTCTGGCCATGGACTCCGATAGTCAATTCAAAGGCATGTCACCCTCCCAAGCCATGCAGGCAGACTTGCTGGATTTCCGAGCTAGGCAGGATGAACTTCTTTTGGCAGTGGACTCTATGGTGCAGCAGCTAGGGACGCTAGTTGCTTCTCTTCCTGCCTCTATGCAAGCTCCTCAAGCCGATCCTCCTGGCAGTTCTGGTCCGGATCCTCGGTTCTTGCTGCCATTCCCCTCTCGGTTCAATGGAGACGCCAGTTCATGTCGGGGGTTTCTGAACCAATGCCATATTCATTTTACCCTGCACTCCCGAGCATTCCCTTCGGACGGAGCCAAGATCGCATTCATCATATCCCTCCTGACTGGCAAGGCCCTGCCATGGGCTAATCCTATCTGGGAACGTCAGGGACCAGAGACCCAAGATTTCCAGGGGTTCGTGCGAATATTCCGGACTGTTTTTGAGGAGCCAGGGCAAGTCTCATCGGCAGCCATTGCCATCTTCAACCTACGCCAAGAGGACACCTCCGTGGGCGAATATACGATCCAGTTCCTGACTCTGGCAAGAGTGCTATCCTGGAACAATGAGGCCTTGGTGGCATCCTTTTGGCATGGCCTGTCGTCTGAGATCAAGGACGAACTGGCCGCTCGAGACCTGCCTCCTGCCTTGGACGACTTGATTCTGCTTGCTACTCGGGTAGACATAAGGCTGAGGGAGAGATCTCACGAGGTTCGTCAGGAGCGACGGCGCCCTAGACTGGCGCCCAACTTCCAGCAACCCCTCTTGCCTTCTGCTATTGCTTTGCCCGAGGTCCTGATGCAAGTAGACCGACTAAAACTATCGGTCCAGGAGAAACAGCGCAGGCGCACCTCTGTACTTTGCTTGTATTGCGGCCTCGCTGGCCATGTTGTGCGTCTGTGCCCTCAGAGGCCAAAAAACCCCAGCGTTTGGTTGGAGAGACAACCCTGGGCGTCAACACATTGAATCGAGAACTCTCTTCCAATCTATTCATTCCTGTAACCATCATAGCTGGCGAGAGGCCCCATCCGGTCTCTGCCTACCTGGATTCCGACTCTGCAGCCAACTTCATCTGTCAAGACCTGGTGGATCTTCTTCAGTTGCCTACTATCCTGCTTGAAAGACCGTTGATCGTTGCCTCGGTGGATGGGCTGCCATTGCCTGACCCAGTTGTGTCCGTAACCAAGCCATTGAGACTCCAAGTGGGAGCTCTTCATGCTGAGCTCATCTCCCAGTTCGTCTTGTCCAAGGCCGTCAATCCCGTGCTGCTGGGTTTGCCTTGCCTCCGCCTGCATGCTCCCGTCCTGGATTGGAACTCTGGAGAGAAGTGTCTTGACCGCTGCCTGGGCCATATCCAGTCGCCACAGCCTGCTCCTCTTCAGCCATTGACAGGGTTGCCTTCTTGCTTCTCCATGTTCTCCGATGTCTTCAATAAAAAGGAGGCTCAGACCTTGCCGCCACACCGGGCATATGATTGTCCGTTCGACCTGGTTCATGAATTGTCTCCTCCTCGTGGTAAGAGTGTACCCTCTCTCCTTGCCAGAGACCCAGTCCATGTCGGCCTACATTAAGGAGAACCTGGAGAGGGGTTTCATTTGTAAATCCTCATCCCTGGCCGGAGCGGGGTTCTTCTTTGTTAAGAAAAAAGATGGATCGCTACGACCTTGCATTGACTACCGAGGTCTAAATCAGATCATGGTGAAGAACCGGTACCCTCTGCCTTTGATCTCTGAACTGTTTGATCGCATACAGGGGGGCTAAAAAAAATTCTAAACTGGACCTACGGGGGGCCTACAATCGGATTTGTCGAGGTGAAGAGTGGATGACTGCCTTTAATACTCGTGATGGGCACTACGAATACTTAGTTATGCCCTTCGGCCTGTGTAACGCCCCCGCAGTATTTCAAGAATTTGTCAATGACATTTTTCGTGATCACCTTTGTTTGTGTTGTGGTGTATCTCAATGACATTTAGATTTTTTCCCCAGATCCAGTAACTCATCAAAGGCTGTGCAATGGGGTTGCGGTTCGCCCCCTCATACGCAAATTTGTATATGGGGTCCTTCGAAGACTCCCTTATACTGAATGAACATACTTTTAGAGGCAAAATTGTGCTCTACAAGCGCTATATAGATGACTTGTTTTTTTATTTGGAAGGGTGATGCATCTACTGCAAATGATTTTATAGACTATTTGAATAAGAATAAGTTTGGCCTGTCTTTTACCCACACTTATTCAGGTAGCAGTATTGATTTTTTTAGATTTGACGATTGAGAAAAAGGATGGCCGTTTTTTAACTAGAACACATTTCAAAACGGTAGATGTGAACAGCTACCTTGACTTTAAAAGCGCGCACTACTCTCCATGGCTCAAAAATGTTCCCTTTGGTCAATACCGCAGAATTAGGAAAAACTGCTCTGATGAACTATACTTTAATAAGGAATGTGAGATTTCGAATAAAAGATTCCTGGAAAAAGGTTTTCCAAGGAGTCTATTAAAGGGTGCAGAACTGAAAGCCAGGACTTTGACCCAGGATGAATGTATCCAAATAAAAACAACTGCGTGTA
The DNA here is from genome assembly GCF_050947455.1 of Rhinoderma darwinii. Lineage (NCBI taxonomy): Eukaryota > Metazoa > Chordata > Amphibia > Anura > Rhinodermatidae > Rhinoderma > Rhinoderma darwinii. Next base: position 653,943,678 of record NC_134687.1, read on the forward strand.
TAGAGAGCTCTAACAATATGGCACGAAGTAGTAATTTTATAACTACATATAATAAAGGTAGCACATTGATCACGTCCATACTCAGGAAACACTGGCACATTCTGACCAATGTTCCTTTTCTAAAGCCTCTAATTCCTGTAAACCCTAAAATTACTTACAGACGGGCTAAAACAATCAAAAATTGAATAGCCCCTAGTAAAATGTGTAATATTAAAAAGACCAATCAAGATTCATCAATTGATGTGAAAGGTTCGTTATGTTGTGGCCGAAATAGATGTTTGTGTTGTAACAACATCACCAATAAGTGTACGGAGTTTGTTTCTGCATTGACGGGCGAAAAGTTTCCGATTAAAAACTACCTCAACTGTGGGAGCACATATGTAGTATATGTGCTTCAATGTACATGCAAGCTGCAATATGTGGGTCGTACAACACAGACCTTAAGGAACCGTATTAATAAACATAGGTCCAATGTAAGTAAAGGTTTTTTGAAGCAAAGTGTATCACGACACTGTGCATCTAAACATGATTGCAACTTTGCGTACGTGAAAGTCACCCCTATAGAGCAAATACCTGCCGATTTATCGGATAGATTTATTAGACTCAAACAGAGAGAAAATTTCTGGATATATAAATTAGGTACTCTATATCCCAATGGATTAAATTATCTTACTGAATCATCTTTGGAATAAATCCAACCTCTTTTTTTGCTAGTCTTTTTTTCTTATTTTTACAGGGTTGCTCTGCTTATTTGACCAATTTTATCTATGCTGCTGGTCAGTATTATTATGTGTATCACCATATGTGCTTCTACTTATTTATGTTTTAAATGACTGTAACAATACTAATTAGGCAATTTAAGCATTGGTTTTAATTGTTTTACTCACTGAGTCTTTTGGTTTGGATCCTTGTGCCTGTGTTCTCTCTTGGGCTTGTTCCGCATGTGTCCCGGCTCTTGTCTTATTTGGTTGTGATCAAGTTTCTCTTTCCCTGTCGGTAAAAATACCATGATTAATGTCTATTTCTATGGAATTATTAAGACTATAAGTATAACACAAGTTTTAAAATACCATGATTAATGTCTATATGTAATTACTAAGATTATAAGTATAACACATTTTAAGTCATTTTTTGTGACACATTTTTTATGTCATTTTAAATATATTATTTCATCTAGTACAGCCAACAATGGGGCTTATTCCCCCAGATTGATAAATTCATTGACTTTTGTTTATTACTCGCCTTTTGTCCTGTCCTCGAGCCACATGCGTTCCAACGCTGCGTTTCAGCGTTCATGTCAGACCTTCGTGCTGTCTGGGTTGCCTGGCAACCAGGGACGCTAGCCGAACGTCTTAGGACTTTAGTAGTCATAGTAGAGTCAGCAATGAGGTTCACTCACTTATTGTGGTGGATCGTTGTATACCTGGTCGCCACATTTCATTTTGCCTGTCGTCGAGCTATATGCGTTCCATCTTGCGGTTCAGGACGCACTTCCGGCTGTTGTGTTGTCTGGGTTGCTTGGCAACCGGGGATGCTACTTCAGCGTCTTAGAACTATAGCGGTTATATGAATCACGTTTAATCTCTGATTAATATTTAGAACTAACAACCATTTACTACCATGGTTACTACTGGGACCATTGATGTTATGATTTGTTTATTTTTTTTCAAGTTCGTGTATGTGTGTAAAGTCGGCAAGGTGAGCCGCACTTTGTTTGGCTATTATCACTTTATTTTTTGCTACTATGTGAATCACTATGTCTAATGTGGTGGTCAAACATCACTTTTTAGTTAGTATTTATGTATTCTCTTTTAGATCTGTTATGTGCAAATTTTATAATGTGTTTGACCTTTGACCTGCTGTTTTTGCGGTTTTCTCTCTTCCTGTATGTATATAAATGTACCTGTACTGCACATCTTGGTGATGAAGACACCAGTCCGGTGTTGAAACGAGTAGCCTCTGACATTAAATCCTTGCCGTGATGTTTGTCTAAGTCCTTCAATTTTCTGTCCATCATTGCAGCGCCGGTGGTCCCATTTTTATTATTTTCAAAGTATCGTCAAAGTCATGTCCGCCAGGTGTTACTCCGTCTAAGAGAGAATCGCCTTTATGCCAAGCTGGAGAAGTGTGTGTTTGAGAAGAAGTCTTTATCCTTCCTGGGCTATATCATCTCCGATCAGGGCCTCAAGATGGACCCCCAGAAGGTAACTGTCCTGGAGTGGCCACATCCCCAAGGCTTAAGGGCCATACAATGCTTCCTAGGATTTGCCAACTTCTACAGGCTGTTCATTCCCAACTTTTCATCTTTGACTGCTCCTATCTCCACCCTCACTAAGAAAGGTATGAATGCCAAAATGTGGACTCCGGAGGCTGAAGCCGCATTTGAATCCTTAAAAAAAGCGTTCACGTCTGCCTCCATTCTGCACCATCCTGATGTATCCCTACAGTTTTCGTTAGAGGTAGACACTTCCTCGGTTGTGCTGGTGCACTGTTGTTCCAGAGAGGATCGAAAGTCAAGGCTGTGGTATGTGGCTACTATTCCAAGCTGTTTTCTTCCGCAGAGCGCAACTACTCGATTGGGAGTTACTGGCCATTAAGCTGGCTCTGCAGGAGTGGAGACATCTACTGGAGGGAGGATCACAAGAATTTGAACTACCTACAGACGGCCTAGCGGTTAAATGCTCGTCAAGCCAGGTGGTCATTGTTCTTTGCTCAGTTCCGGTTCGAACTCCACTACCGACCCGCCGACAAGAATGTGAGGGCCGACGCCTTTTCTAGATCTTTTGAAACTGAGGACACTTTGGAATCCCCACAGAATATTATTGATCCATCCTACATCTTCTCTGTGAATCCCCTGCAAGTTAGAGACAATCCTCCGGGAAGGACTTTTGTGCGTCTGGTGGACAGAGGAAGAATTCTTTGCTGGTGTCACAGTTCTAAGCTGGCAGGTCACGCAGGTGCTCGTAAAACACAAGATCTAATCACCCGTCAGTTTTGGTGGCCCATACCGTGCATGGTGGTCTCCTCATGCACGGTATGCGCAGCAAATAAAGTTGCTCACTCCAGACCTGCTGGCCTGCTCCAACCGCTGCCTGTGCCTGTTGCCCCCTGGCAACATATCGCTATGGACTTTGTCACGGATCTTCCTTCTTCTGCGAGTTGTAGTGTGATCTGGATGGTGGTGGATGGATTTTCCAAGATGGCTAATTTCATCCCCTTGACCGGCCTGCCGTCTGCTAAGAGATTGGCTGACCTCTTCATCCAACACATCTTCCGTCTGCACAGCTTGCCCCTGCATATTGTCTCAGACCGAGGGGTCCAGTTCACCTCAAAGTTTTGGAGAGCACTCTGCGGCCTCCTCGGTGTAAAGTTGGACTTCTCTTCGGCCTATCATTCCCAGTCCAATGGGCAAGTCGAGAGAGTTAACCAGATTATGGAGAACTATCTACGTCACTTTGTTTCCAGACGGCATGATGATTGGGTGCAGTTGCTCCCGTGGGCAGAGTTCTCTTATAATAACCACACCAGTGAGTCGACCACTTCCAGTCCATTCTTCATCATCTACGGTCAGCATCCTCGTATACCTCTTCCTGTTTCTACTATGGCCCAGGTTCCTGCAGCTGACTCGACCTTCAGGGACTTTCTACAGATTTGACAACAGACCCGATCTTGTATCCTGTTGGCGGTGGACCGCATGAAGAAAAAGGCAGATACAAGAAGACGGGCTCCTCCGCAGTTCCTCCCTGGGACTAAAGTCTGGTTGTCTTCTAGGAATATCCAGCTGAGGGTGCCGTCATGCAAATTTGCCCCTAGGTTCCTCGGACCCTTTGAAATCCTATTACAGATCAACCCGTCTTCCTACAAGCTGCGGCCTCCCCCTACCCTCAAGATTCCTAACACCTTCCATGTCTTCTTGCTGAAGCCCGTGGTCCTGAACGGCTATTCCAGGACTCCTAGTTCCACAGTGGTCCCTGGTCTGGGACTTTCGAAGTAAAGGAGATTCTGGCCACCAAGAAGGTGGGAGGAGGGACATTTTATTTAGTGGATTGGAGGGGGTTCAGCCCAGAAGAGAGGTCTTGGGAGCCAGAGGAGAACATTGATGCTCCTGTCCTCGTGAGGAAGTTTCTCTCCCGCTCTGGTCCCAAGACGAGGGGTCATAAGAGGGTGGATACTGTAACGTCCATGGCCACGGCTCGTCGTTCTGACTTAAACCTTAATGGCCGTGGCCATGGACATCTTACCTGTGTGCAGTGTCGCCCTGTTGTGAGGCGCCGGCACTCACTCCCGGACTTCGAGACTCTGTCTCTGGAGGGCACGTGCGCCCGCGCGTGCACGGTCTTAAAGGGCCAGTGCGCGCATTTTGCAGGAAGTCTGTAATTTAGCCCAGGATGCCCTGGGCTATAAAAAGGGCTCTGCCCTCTTGCTTTTTGCCAGAGCGTTGTTTGTTACCCATAGTTTGTCATGCTAATGGTCTCCCAGTTTCCCAGTGTACCTCGTTCCTGTATCTCGTATCCTGTTTCCGTTCAATCCTGTTCTAGTGCCGTGCTGAGCTGTTGCCGCACTGTGCTACAGTCTATTCTTGTTTTTCTATGCCTCACCTGACGTCTTCCTGCCGCCTGGTCCCGGACGTGCTTGCCTCACTACTATCTACGTTGCCTCAGGTATCCTCACTAAACTACTGAACTCTGTACTTTACCTGTTTGGCCAGCTGTGATCCCGCTACGCGGTACGGCCCAGTGGGTCCACACTCCGCTTCGTGACACACAGGTAGAGCCAGAGGACCATGTGGGGGACACCTTAGCCGCCTCCAGATCTTGTTTGGATGTGTGGGATATTAGGTGTGACACCTCATTGTGGTTGGGAGTTAGAGGTATTGGGGGTAATTGGCCCCCGTACTCAATCTGGTGCTGATGTCGTCTGTAGTGCAGACTTTTGAGGAATTCCCCACTTAGGTGGTGATAAATCAACAGAGCCTGGTTGTGTGGGAGTGTTCCGTGGGGCTCCCACACGAAGGAGGCAGGCTGTGGTGCAGCAGACAATAACTCCTCCATCCTCAGTGTTGCACCTGATGAACGCGTCGCAGTTTGTGGCTGTGAGCCGGGAGATGCTGCATCCGGGTACTGGTGGCCTTCATAACGGTCTGCAAATCCCCGGCTGTTGGATCTGTGTAGGAAGCCGATGCTCCAAGCATCCGGCGGGGCCAGCGTCAGGATCGCTATGTGGAGGGGTCCCGGCTAACTGGTAGGCTGCGGACCAGTGGACAAGAGTTCTGATCAGTCGTCTTGTGCAGCCGTGGCGGTTTGATAGACAGCATTCTCCCTATTGTGGTGTAGGGGGAGATGGGAGGTCACTGCTGTCTGGTCCGCTCGAGCTGGTAGATGCACAGCAAGGGTGAGTGAGTCAGGCGTTCTGGAGGGTCGGGGTGAGGGAGGTGATGGGGGCGGCCATCATGGGTCTGGGTTTGGGCCTCATGGAGGAGTGAGTCTTGAATCTGTGGTGGCGCAGTCCGCCCCAAATATGCCACAATGTCTCCTTGCAGCGATGAGGAACGGGTTGTGGGCTTTGTCCCTGGTTTCTTGGAGGTTTTCCCCATTCTGGAGGCTGGATGCCAGTCGATTTAGGGGTGTTCAATTAGGGAGCTCAGGAGGACATGTCTTCACTCTCCCATAGCTGGCCATGTCCGCTCAAAATTACTTTTCCACCTAAGCTGCTCTACTATTTCAAAGTGGTAATAACCTGGTACAGGGACTGGGAACAAAGATAAGTGCAGTATATCTGGAATGGCTTTGTTCCTAGAACCCCGAAATTGGTCCTTTACCTCTCCACGCTTCGAGTTTTGGTGTAACGGATGTAACTAAACATTTGTATGCCACCCAAATTGCTCCCCTGGTGAAATATCATACATACGCTGAAGCCCCACTATGGCTTATTCTGAAAGCTTAAAAATGTTGTTCTTCCACTCTCCAGAGTCTCTTATCTCCCGACATCAAATCACTAACCCCGTTATCACACATTCCCTTTGATTGTGGGAAAATATTTAATACTCCTTGGGATTAATCTCCCCCACCTCCCCTTATTGCCGATATTTGACACTCCACTTTTCCCCTGGCCCATGCCTCTTCTCAGCCTTTTAGGGTATTGCTCTTAAAAGGTCCATCATTTTCTCACGATAGGTTACATAGTAACATAGTTAGTACGGTGGAAAAAAGACGCATTTCCATCAAGTTCAACCAAGGGACGGGAAAAGGGAAGGGAAAAATTTCTACACATAGGAGCTAATATTTTTTAGTTCTACAGTAGGAAATTATTTAACCATTTTTTAAAGCCATCTCCTGTCCCTGCTGTGACCAGCTCCTGCGGTAGACTATTCCATAGATTTACAGTTCTCACAGTAAAGAAGGCTTGTCGCCTCTGCATGTTGAACTTTTTTTTCTCCAGACGGAGGGAGTGCCTCCTTGTTTTTTGAGGGGGTTTTACATGGAACAGGATTTCACCATATTTTTTGTATGTGCCATTCATATATTTATATAAATTAATCATGTCCCCCCTTAGTCGTCTTTTTTCTAGGCTAAATAGGTTTAATTCTTTTAATCTTTCCTCATAACTTAGATTCTCCATGCCCCTTATTAGCTTCGTTGCTCTTCTTTGTATTTTTTCCCACTCCAGGGCATCCTTTCTATGAACTGGAGCCAAGAACTGAACTGCATATTCTAGATGAGGCCTCATTAATGCTTTGTAAAGTGGCAATATTACATCCCTGTCCCGCGAGTCCATGCCTCTTTTAATACACTACAATATCTTGCTGGCCTTTGAAGCAGCTGATTGACACTGCATGCTGTTATTTAGTTTATTATTTACAAGTACACCCAGATCCTTCTCAACAAGTGAATTCCCCAGTGTAGCTCCCCCTAGGACATATGATGCATGCAGGTTGTTGGTACCCAGATGCATAACTTTACATTTATCTACGTTAAACTTCATTTGCCAACTGGATGCCCAAACACTTGGTTTGTTTAAATCCGCTTGCAATTCACGAACATCTTCCATAGACTGAACAATATTACATAGCTTGGTGTCCTCTGCAAAAATAGAAATAGTGCTATTAATCCCATCCTCTATATCATTAATAAATAAGTTGAATAATAGTGGTCCCAGCACTGAAGCCTGGGGTACACCACTTGTAACCGTGGATCATTCAGAGTAAGAATCATTGACCACAACTCTCTGGATACGGTCCTTGAGCCAATTCTCAATCCATTTACAAACTATATTTTCTAAACCTATAGTCCTTAATTTACCCATTAGACGTCTATGAGGGACAGTGTCAAATGCCTTTGCAAAGTCCAAAAACACTATATCCACAGCGGCCCCTCTGTCTAAGCTTCTGCTCACCTCTTCACAAAAACAGATCAGGTTAGTTTGACAACTTCTGTCCTTGGTAAAACCATGCTGGCTGTCACTTATAATACAATTTTTTGTCATATAATCCTGTATATAGTCCCTCAATAGCCCCTCAAACATTTTCCCCACGATGGATGTTAAGCTTACTGGTCTATAATTACCCAGGGAAGACCTAGAACCCTTTTTGAAAATAGGCACCACATTTGCCCTGTGCCAGTCCCTTGGCACTATACCAGTCACTAGAGAATCTCTGAATATTATGAAAAGGGGGACAGAAATAACTGAACTAAGCTCTTTAAGAATTCTAGGGTGTAACCCATCTGGTCCCTGGGCCTTGTGCACATTTATTTTATTTAATTTAGCTTGGACCATATCTACATTCATCCAATTCAGTATATCATCTGATATATTAACAGCACTGGCACCGCCTACATCAGCTGCTCTTTTTTCTGTTCTATATACAGAGCTAAATAACCCATTTAGTAACTCTGCCTTCTCTTGATCCCCTGTGACCAACTCCCCATTACCACTATCTAGGGGTCCTACATGTTCAGACCTTGGCTTTTTTACATTTATATACTTGAAGAATTTTTTGGGATTTGTTTTACTATCCTTGGCCACCTGCCTTTCATTTTGTATTTTTGCTAATTTTATTACATATTTACAGATTTTATTACGCTCTTTATAATTTAAAAAGACTACAGCTGTACCCTCAGATTTGTATTTTTTAAATGCCCTTTTTTTGTCATATATTGCCCTTTTTACAGAAGGTGTAAGCCATGTGGGGTTTAATATTAGTCGTTTATACTTGTTACCTATAGGAATAAATTTTGCACTATAATTACCCAAAGTAGATTTGAAAATCTCCCATTTATCATTTGTCCCATTATTTAACATTAGTTCTTCACAGTCTATTTCTTGAATTGCAGCCCTCATCCTGGGGAAATTGGCTTTCTTAAAATTAAGTGTTTTTGTCCTCCCAGCCTGTTTGTTTTTTACAGTATAAGTAAAATGTAACTATATTGTGATCACTGTTACCGAGGTTTTCACGAACATTGACATTCCCAACAACATCTGAATTATAAGAAATTACCAGATCCAACAGAGCTTCACCTTTAGTCGGGTCTTCCACAAACTGGCCCATAAAATTTTCCTGCAACAGGTTGAGGAAATGTCTCCCCTTTGCAGTTGAAGCCTAACCATGACACCAATTAATGTCCCGGTAATTAAAATCTCCCATTATTACTACAGTACCCGCCTGTGCAGCCCGCTCCATCTGTTTATATAGTTGACCTTCCATCTCCTCAGTTATATTGGGGTGTCTATAGATTACACCAAAAGTAATTTTTTCTGTGATTACCTCCCTTTCTAGTTGCACCCACAACCTCCTCTCAGTCTTCACCCAATATTGTCTCTTTTACACTCGCCTTCATATCACTTCTCACATACAGACATACACCACCACCTTTCCTATTTGTCCTGTCTTTCCGAAAAAGTGTAAAACCCTGTAGATTTACAGCCCAGTCGTGCGTAGAGCCTAGCCATGTATCAGCAACACCAACTATATCTATATTTTCTTCCAGTATCAAGGCCTCCAGCTCCCCCATTTTGCTTGCTAGACTTCTGGCATTTGTGAACATACACTTTAACTTGCCTTTCAGTTTTTCACTTTTATTATCAGAAATGTGATTATTTGACATTATTTGGGCATTTTTATTTACACTGCTGTTTTGTAACAAAAGGAACTCCTTATCCTGTTGTCTAGTCCTCTCCCCACAGTCTGTTTCTCCGCCCACCAATAAAGTCTGATCCCTCTCTAACCTAACTACCCCTTTATTTTTTACATTGACCTCCCTCCTCAGCTCTAGTTTAAATACTCCACCACCCCAGCTAGAATTCTCTCCCCCAGCAGAGCAGACCCCCTTCCATTTAGGTGCAAATCATCTGCAGAATACAGTTTGTACCCCAATGAAAAGTCAGCCCAGTGCTCTAGGAACCCAAAGCCTTCTCCTCTACACCAAGACTTAAGCTATGCATTTATCTTCCTGAGTTCCCACTGTCTTTCCTGTGATGCGCATGGCACATGCAGTATTCCTGAGAATACAACCTTGGAGGTCCTTCCCTTCAGCTTGTAGCCTAGTTCCTACCATTTATTCTGTCGTTGGTACCGACATGGACCACAACAGCTGGATCATCACCAGCCCCTCCCAGCAATTTGTCCACCCGTTCCACCACATGCCGAACCCTGGCACCAGGGTGACAGCAAACCATTCGGTTGAGGCGGTCTTGGCGACAAATTATTCTGTCCGTCTTCCTGATTATAGAATCCCCTACAACTTTCAATTGTCTTGGCTTACTTGCATTACCATCCTGCCGACTACTAGCTGGGCTGTTCTCCCGGCTGTTAGGGAGATCAGTATCCACTAGGGCTGCCATTTCTGAGACAGACACCCTCGCATCATCAGCCAACTTGGCAATTTTGCTTGGAATATCAGAAACAGGATTGGCCTTCCTTTTCTTGGACCCCTTTCTACTGCCCCTAACTACATTAACCCAGCTACTTGCCTGATCCTGCTCACCCATGTCTTCACCCTTCAGTTCTATCCCACTAACTGCATGCTCCGTGAGCATCAAGCTACGCTCAAGATTGTCTATCTTCCTCAGTGTTGCATTCTGCTCCTCCAGATCTCTAATGCGAGCTTCCAGGTGACCAACATGCTCACATCTGCCACAGAGGTATTCACCCTGTAACTCAGGCTCCAGTCGTGCATACATATGGCAAACTGTGCACTGAAGAAAACCTCCAATCCTGCTATCCATTATCCCAGTTACCAAAAAGAAAAACTGTGAACAGTTGTTAAAGTAAAAGAAAAGAAGAGTACTTACAGGCACTTTAACTCCTCTTTTTAACTCCGGTTTTGTAACTCCACTTGATATACAAACCACTTGTTTAGCACGCCCACCAGAGCAGGCTCTCCAGAGTCCTGAGGGCTAATTTATACCACCTGGGACCAGTTAACCCCTCCCCCTAGTCAGCTGCTCAGCAGGAAGTAAGCTGCAAAGAAAAAATGGTTTTAAATTGTGTCAAAACCGTTTTGCAAACTTCTTTTAGCAAGCACTCAATTCATATATCACATACAATAGTCCACACTTTGTCACACAAGAACACAGCAAGTCAATCCGGTTTTGTAACTCCACTTGAAATACAAACCAATTGTTTAGCACGCCCACCAGTGGTGCGTTTAGCCATTTCCCAGACTGTCCGTAGCCCTATAAACACATTGATATTTAGAATATTTATATAAGCTACTATTAAGCTGGTATCTAGTGCTGGTCCACATTGCCCATGCCGTCCCCGGTTATCCCTGAACTTGCTTTCGAGGTTGCGCCTTCCCTGGAGATATGCTTCACACCTGGTGTACCTGCCCAAAAGCCAGCAGACCAGGGATATGACTTTACGGTCTCATCCGCACTGTCACAGGTTTTAACCTAGCCAAAAACACATGGGACGCGCTTCTATAAGTCCATTAAAGAGGTGCCCTGCTCAAAGCAAAAACCTATTAATTTCTTCTTTATTGCTGCCAAACAGACCATAGCAAGAGCTTGGATGCAGTATTCTCTGAAGTTAAGCAGCAAATGAACTACTACATGATTAATGAGAAACTAACGGCCTTGTCGTGGGCAACCTGGAGGGCCTATAACTTCCCAACTAATTTAGCACCTTTTTGACAGTGTTACTGGCTGCTCTACAGGCATGGCCCGAGCGCCATCCCTTCCCTTTCGTGTCTTTTTTTTTTGTTTTCCACTGTTAGTCCAAGCTTAACCTTGGTTGTTATTGTTGTTATATCTATGGACCCCCTACTTACAGTGTAGTCCTTGGCACTGATAGGCCAGCCAGGCTCAGTTTTATAGATGTTATCAGCTTTCTTATAGTAGTCATTTTGCCTGGAATGTGACAGTTATATTTTATTATTATTATTTTTTCTTATTGGAAGTTCAATAGAAAACTATTGTTTTAAAAAAAAAAGTGTCTCTCACTATACACAGAATCATTACACAATAGTGAAGAAGACATCGGGTGACTGTACGTCTCCCATCATCCATCTCCAGTCAGGAGTATGGAGCAGTAGTCAGAGCCCTATCACAGAGCCTCCCCCCTCTCTCCCGGATACATGAGAAGAACAATAATAAGAAGAACTGATCTGCAAGATGACTGAGCTGCTGACTGGAGAGGTGACACTGCTGGTAAATTCTACAGTAACCGCAGTGGAGGTGTCTGGGTGATGACTGTATCATTGTGTGTGTCAGGTTCCTATAAGTTGTCAGGATTTAACTGTCTATTTTTCTATGTAGGAGTGGTAGTATCTAGAAGGACACAAGGATCTGTACGAAGAGGTCATGATGGAGAACTATCGGCTGCTTACATCACAAGGTAAGAAGAGGTATTTGTGTGTGTGTATATATATTCATGTGTGTGTGTGTGTGTGTGTGTGTGTGTGTGTGTGTGTGTGTGTTTTATATATAGATGACTTTGGATGTATATCTTGCAATTTGGAGTATATTTCTTAATTTTGTTGAAGAGCCCATTGACATGCCTAAGGGGCCAGCAAGACCAGTAATTTTAGACTTCCTACAGGAAGAAATACATAAAAACTAAAGTCCCAGCACTATTAAGGAAAAGATATCCACTCTTAGAACTCTACCTCAGGTTAGATTATGTGAGCATTTCTTGATTAGAAGGTTTTCAAAGCAGCCTTGAGGCTAAAACCTTCTTTAAAATCTAGATTGCCCTTCTTAGACTTAAACTTGATATTGTCTAGACTCTTTCGAGCCTTCCTTTTAGCTCCTAGACAGTATCCCACTTAAGGTTTAGTCCTACAATGCAACTATTTTAATTGCGATTACATCTGCAAAGAGACCGGGGGGGGGGGGAATAACTGCCATTTCTGCTGCATCCCCTTTACTATGCCTCTCAGGAGATTATCTCACCCTCCTTGTTCCAATGCCCAAAAATGAAAAAGATATTATGAGGTCCCTGATTTAAGTATGCAGAAGTCACTAGGAAATTTAGAAAAATCCTTTCAAATGTGCAATTTCAGAGCTCTAACTGGGAGACCGTTACCAGTAGGACTATTGCTAGATGGATAGTAAAGACCATAGTTTTGCCTACTACTCGGGGGAGAGCCCCCTTCTGGTTTATCTGCTCACCCTACCAATAGCAAGAGGAGTACGAAGGAAAAAAGGCGGATATCTCTCTGGCGCAGACGGTTTGTGTGGGGTCCACGGCTAGAATTGTTCGTTCAGCCCAGTTAAGTCCAGTCACGTAGACAAGGTAAGTACAAAGTGTTTTTATTAAGTACAATATACAACATCAAAGTGTTTCGAAACCGAACTGGCTTCTTCCTCATGTAGTGTACAAATGATCAAGGTGTGTGGGGTACAATTTATATAACCGAGAGTAAGGTCGGCTGGAATAACGACTACCGGGTCAGGGTTACAGGTCATGTTTACGGCTGAACACAGACAAACAATGAACTAGAAATTCGATGTATATTACAACACAATTTTTAGTATCCCAAATGTTAAAAAGTATCTTAATAAATTATAGTCTAATAAAACATAATCTATATCATCATAAAGAGCATTTACGTTTAATATATATATATATATATATATATATATATATATATATATATATATATATATACAGTGAAGGAAATAAGTATTTGATCCCTTGCTGATTTTGTAAGTTTGCCCGCTGTCAAAGTCATGAACAGTCTAGAATTTTTAGGCTAGGTTAATTTTACCAGTGAGAGATAGATTATATAAAGAAAAAAAAAAGAAAATCACATAGTCAAAATTATATATATTTATTTGCATTGTGCACAGAGAAATAAGTATTTGATCCCCTACCAACCATTAAGAGTCCAGCCTCCTCCAGACCAGTTACACGCTCCAAATCAACTTGGTGCCTGCATTAAAGACAGCTGTCTTAAATGGTCACCTGTATAAAAGACTCCTGTCCACAGACTCAATTAATCAGTCTGACTCTAACCTCTACAACATGGGCAAGACCAAAGAGCTTTCTAAGGATGTCAGGGACAAGATCATAGACCTGCACAAGGCTGGAATGGGCTACAAAACCATAAGTAAGACGCTGGGTGAGAAGGAGACAACTGTTAGTGCAATAGTAAGAAAATGGAAGACATACAAAATGACTGTCAATCGACATCGATCTGGGGCTCCATGCAAAATCTCACCTCGTGGGGTATCCTTGATCCTGAAGAAGGTGATAGCTCAGCCGAAAACTACACGGGGGGAACTTGTTAATGATCTCAAGGCAGCTGAGACCACAGTCACCAAGAAAACCATTGGTAACACATTACGCCGAAATGGATTAAAATCCTGCAGTGCCCGCAAGGTCCCCCTGCTCAAGAAGGAACATGTACAGGCCCGTCTGAAGTTTGCAAATGAACATCTGGATGATTCTGAGAGTGATTGGGAGAAGGTGCTGTGGTCAGATGAGATTAAAATTGAGCTCTTTGGCATTAACTCAACTCGTCGTGTTTGGAGGAAGAGAAATGCTGCCTATGACCCAAAGAACACCGTCCCCGCTGTCAAGCATGGAGGTGGAAACATTATGTTTCGTGGGTGTTTCTCTGCTATGGGCACAGGACTACTTCACCGCATCAATGGAAGAATGGATGGAGCCATGTACTGTCAAATCCTGAGTGACAACCTCCTTCCCTCCACCAGGACATTAAAAATGGCTCGTGGCTGGGTCTTCCAGCACGACACTGACCTGAAACATACAGCCAAGGCAACAAAGGAGTAGCTCAAAAAGAAGCACATTAAGGTCATGGAGTGGCCTAGCCAGTCTCCAGACCTTAATCCCATCGAAAACTTATGGAGGGAGCTGAAGATCCGAGTTGCCAAGCGACAGCCTCGAAATCTTAATGATTTACAGATGATTTGCAAAGAGGAGTGGGCCAAAATTCCATCTAACATGTGTGCAAACCTCATCATCAGCTACAAAAAAATGTCTGACTGCTGTGCTTGCCAACAAGGGTTTTGCCACCAAGTATTAAGTCTTGTTTGCCAAAGGGATCAAATACTTATTTCTCTATGCACAATGCAAATAAATATATATAATTCTGACAATGTGATTTTCAGTTTTTTTTTTTTATATAATCTATCTCTCACTGGTAAAATTAACCTAGCCTAAAAATTCTAGACTGTTCATGTCTTTGACAGTGGGCAAACTTACAAAATCAGCAAGGGATCAAATACTTATTTATATATATAAAAAGTAATTATATGTCTGTTTTGAATCTATAAAAAACATATATGATTAAAACAAGAATAAAATGAATTTAAATATGTAAAAGAGATTAATAAGGAGTAGCTACGAATTTAGCCTTCACTACAAAGCGTCATAGGTTATCATAGTGACATACCGATATGTTCCTGTTAGGATTTTTTTAGGGTGTCATTTAAAATTATCACAATGAAATAAAATAAAAATGGAAATAGAAATATATTGGCTGTATAGGTCATTACTTTAGTAATTTGGATGTTAGTACTTGCCCCAAACTGTAGGTACAGAGTTTTAAAACAACACTTTATAAAAACACAATCTTTTAAAATATTGATAAATAAATCACATATTTGGATTGACAATTCAATTATGTCTCGATTTTTATATTTATTTTCAGTTTGGTGTGATTGAAAAGAGTCAGTGTTGGTGATCGTACAACAACAAAAACACCTAGTTTTTCCACATTTAGAGCTGCCCTTTTCATATGATTTTTTTTTTTCTCAAATATTTATTTTCAAAAAATTAAACACATACATTAACATAAATTTTGATAAAAGAAGAACGACCAATGGCAGCTTCACGTTTTATACATACATATTTTCTAGTAATGGTGAAAACATTAGACCATCTGATCAAATAATATCCAGAAAAGTCAAGAAGCAAGGCCATCAAAGAAAATAAATAACACCAACAAACAAGGTACATCATATTGTGCTATAACCGTGTATCAAATGAGTTTGTAGATTATAATTTCGGCATATATCGAGTGCTATAAATAATAAAACATTAACATGTCCACGAGTAGGTCATGGATGCAAGGCCGATACCCAGGCAGTCCACTTAGACCATTGTGTCACAAATAACAACCTAAAGAATGGAGTCAATACACCGCTTTGACTAGTAAAAAGTAATTTTTATTGATACAAAACATAAAACATGAAAACAATTCACACATTAAAATCATAGATGACTGCCACAGTGTGGAAAAATTGGAAGCCAGACAGGTATGAAGTATAAATAGCGGACGAAGGCTCCTCCGCCGAAACGCGCGTCGGGTGTGACGCCAGACAGCAGGATAACACACTATGGGTAAGGTTCTAACATGCTACTCATATGCCTTCTCCCACATTGCAATGTGGATAGGTTAGGCACTTCTTTATTCCTTTATGCTTACAACTATGTACCATGACCCAGGACTGCATATATTAATTTAGATTGGTTTTCTCAGTCCCTTTTGATGTTATCCTCTGGAGTATTATACTCCTATATTCATACACTGCTATTTATACTTCATACCTGTCTGGCTTCCAATTTTTCCACACTGTGGCAGTCATCTCTGATTTTAATGTGTGAATTGTTTTCATGTTTTATGTTTTGTATCAATAAAAATTACTTTTTACTAGTCAAAGCTGTGTATTGACTCCATTCTTTAGGTTGTTGTTCTAGATATTCTAGGAGTCATAGCTATTTGTTATATATAGTCATAGGCACCATTGTATGCCCTTTTTCCTCGCTAATACGATACCACTTATGGATATAACTTAAGGGGAATTCAGGTTGTCCTCCATATTGGTTGTGTACATTGTGTCACAAATGTTTCGTGAGATCGTCTCTCCCAACTAGAGAGTTCCTCAAGATGATATATTTGCTTCACCCTGTCTATCCACATAGTGGATCCTTATTAAGCCACAAGAGGTACAAGTAGCTTAGCAGCCATTATTAAGTGCGTTGGAAGACTATGTTTAGCTAAAGGACATTCTGGGGTGGAATGATTTAGCAATACAAGAGAAGGAGACAAAGTAATAGAAGTAGCACAGATGTTATTAATCTGAGTTTCAATAGATTTCCAGTAAGCGGAAATAGAAGGACACTCCCACCATATATGAAGTAAGGATCCTGGGGATCGGCCACACCTCCAACAGACATTAGGAGAACTCGGATACATTTTGGAGACAACAATAGGACGTCGGTACCATCTGGTTAATACCTTATAAGAATTCTCCTGTGTTGTAATGCAACGTGAAAAACCGTGAGACCGAGACATAATATTTTTGGCCACACTATCAGAGAAGGTGAGATTTAAAGAGGCTCTGTCACCAGATTATAAGTGCCCTGTCTCCTACATAGTCTGATCGACGCTGTAATGTAGATAACAGCAGTGGTTTTTATTTTGAAAAACAATAATTTTTTAGCAAGTTATGAGCAATTTTAGATTTATGCTAATTAGTTTCTTAAAGACCAACTGGGCGTGTTTTTAATGTTGACCAAGTGGGTGTTTTAAAAAAGTGTATGAGGCTGACCAAACAGTGACCAATCAGCTTCATACACTTCTCATTGTTCCAGCTCAGCTTCTTTCACTGCACACTGTGCTGTGGATCATGCTGGGCTGGAACAATGAGAAGTGTATGACACTGACTGGTCACTGATTGGTCAGCGTCATACACTCCTCTGTACAACACCCACTTGGTCAAAATCCGCCCAAAAATTTGGTCTGACAGTGGTTTGGTTTGCTAATAGTTTTCTATACAATGTGGATAAAAGGCGTTTCGGAGGAGTGGGCATACATAAAAGGGTTTTATACCACGATAAATCCCTTTTTATATGGAAACTGAGAAGGAATCTCATACATATGTCAAAGTGCGCATATTGCATGGATGACTAAACATGCTTGGAGAATGTAGGAAAAAAAGAGGCATGTTCAGTTGTTTGCCTATCTCCAAGCAGTTCCCCCAACGAGCATGGCTTTAGAGTTTGCCATAACCCCAGAGGGTCATTATAATTAGTATCTAGCAAATAAGGAAGAAGATTCGCCGGAGTTATTGATGATGGGAACAGTATGGGTTTTAGGTGTGTATGAATGTATGACCAGCTATGTAATAGGCTCTTTAAATATGAGTCTTGAGTTTCCATGTAATTGATGGGATGCGGGTAGCCAAGGCAGAAGGGGTAAGTGTATGGAAGGCCAGCGATCTAGCAAGTTTAGGTGAGGCCCTTGAAAGTAATTCGATAAGTGTTCTAAATTGAGCTGCATGATAAGGCTGGATTCACACGAGCACATTACGTCCTTAATGGACGGAACGTATTTCGGACGGAAGTCCCGGACCGAACACACTGCGGACCGAACATGATTACAGTACGGGACAGTTGTTCGGCAGCGAGGCAGGGACTCCTAGCATCGTACATAACTATGATGCTAGGAGGCCGGCTCCCTGCAGTGTGTTCGGTCCGGGTCTTCCGGCCGAAATATGTTCCGTCTGTAATGTGCTCGTGTGAATCCAGCCTAATACATGACCATATCAGGTAGACCAAATCCCCCTTGTTCCCTAGACAATGTCAATTGTTTATAGGATAGGTGAGATCGGGACTGCCTCCAGATAAATTAAGAGAACATACGTCTTAATTTAGTAAAGTATGAAGTAGGAATAAACACCCCGGCGCAGTTTGTTGTAAATAAAGGAATTTGGGCAATATATATGCCTTTAGGAGATTTTTCCTTCCCAGCCACGATATCAAAGGTATATTTAAGTCTTTAAGTTGAGAAGAAACCGAATTGAGAAGGGGCAAATAGTTCGATGAGAGGATCTCAGAGATGTCGCCAGAGAGCCTCACACCTAGGTACTTAATATGGGATGTGGGCCACTTAAATGGAAACTCCCTGGAGAGTCTCGAGATCCTCTCAGGGGATATATTTAAACCCAATACTTCGCACTTTTCGTAATTCATTTTAAAATGAGATACATCTCCAAACTGTTTAACCCCTTCCCCACATTTGCCGTAAATGTACGTCATGGAATGCATTGACTTCCCGCAAAATGCCGTACATTTACGGCAAATGTTTGACACCGGCTCAGAAGCTGAGTCGGTGCCATCATCGTCGGATCTCAGCTGTATCTTACAGCTGACATCCGACTGTAACGGTGGGGACCGAAATTAGCTTCGATCCCCGCCATTAACCCCTTAAGTGCAGCGCTCAAACGCGATCGCTGCACTTAAGGTGTTTGCAGCTCATCGGAGCCCCAGCAATGAAATTGCCGGGGTTCCGGTGGCTGCAATGGCCTAATACTGGCCTCCCGGTCTGCCTAGCACCGAAGCCGGCCAAGATCCGCCCGGCGGCGGAGCCTGATCGGCTTCCGTAGCTGCCGGCAATATGGCGCCGGGTCAGGAGCTGATCCGGCGTCCTCAGCGGTGGAAGTCAGCTGTACTGTACAGCTGACATCCACCTGTAACGGCAGGAACCGGAGCTAGCTCCGATCCCTGCCTTTAACCCCTTCGATGCAGCAATCGAAAGCGATTGCTGCATCGTAGCGGTTACTAGAAGATCGTCAGCCCTGACAGGCAATCGGGACTGGCGACTGCTGTTATGGCAACAGGAGACACAATGGTCTTCTGTTCTGCCATTACGGAAGCCGATTAGGCCCCGCCGGGAGGCGAAGCCTAATCGGCTTGCTGTCAGTGAATGACTGACAGATCTAATACATTGCACTACATAGGTAGTGCAATGTATTAGAAAAAAAAAAAAACTGACCGTTGGACCTTCAAGTCCCATAGTGGGACTTGAAGAGAAGTGTAAAAAAAAGTATAAAAAAGTGCAAAAAATAAAAGTTTGAAAACAATAAAAGTTTCAAGTAATCAAATAAAACACAATCACCCTTTTACTCTTATCAAGTCCTTTATTATTGAAAAATAATAATAAACCATATGTATTTGGTATCGCCACCACCGTAACGACCTGAGGTATCAAAATATTATATTATTTATTGCACGCGGTGAACAGCGTAAAAAACAAAAAACGTAAAAACTTTACCAGAGTTTCTGTTTTTTGGTCACTTTGCCCTACAAATATTAGAATAAAAAGTGATCGAAAAGTCGCACGTATCCAAAAATGGTACCTATAAAAACTATAGCTCGTCCCGCAAAAAACAAGCCCTCATACACCTCCGGCGACAAAAGTTATGGTTCTCACAACTTGGCGACAGAAAAAATACATTCTTTTTACAAAAGTAATTTTATTGTGCAAAAAGTTGTAAAACATAAAAAAGTGCTATAAATTTGATATCGCCGGAATCGTACTGACCCGCAGAATAAAGTTAACATGTCATTTATAACGCATGGTGAACGCTGTATAAAAAAAAACGAAAAAAGCTGTGCCAGAATTGCGTTTTTTTGTTTACCTGGCATCCCAAAAAATAGGATAAAAGGTGATCAAAAAGTCACATGTACCCCAAAATGGTACTAATAATAACTACAGCTCGTCCCGCAACAAACCAGCCCTCATACCGCTACGTCTATGAAAAATAAAATTAGTTATGGCTCCAATAAGTCAGGAAATAAAAAAATATGCAGTTGTGCCCGAGGGGAACATTTCTTCTGTTTCAAGAGGCGATTTATTAAGGACCTAAAATTAGGGAACCAGGAAGGGGAGGGCCCAAACATATCCGCTGGAAGCGATGGTGCCCGTATTATACCAGGACAACACTTTCCCAGCAAAATTCCCCTAACTACAAAAGGTGCGGCGTGTGGACCAAAAGGGGGATAAGAAATGACACCATTTATCAGTGCGACACTGGCCTGTGCGGAAAGGATTGCTTCACAGCGTAACACACATCTATGGATTATTATTTTTTTTTTATACCATCTGACTATGCCCCTTATATACTCCACCCCGCTTACATGTACCCCCACATTATAAATGGAAACACCAGCAATACTCAAACAAATATAGTACCAAGCAAAATCCGCTCTCCAAAAGCCAAATGGTGCTCCCTCGGCTCTGAACCCTACAGCGTGCCCAAACAGCAGTTTCCTTCAACATATATGGCATCGTCATACCCGGGAGAACCCTTTTAACAATTTTTGGGGTGTGTGTCTCCAGCGTCATAAGCTTGGCATGACATATTTGCCACTGAATGGCATATCTAGGGAAAAATATACATTTTTAATTTGCACCATCCGCAGCGCATTCATTTATGGAAAAGACCTGTGGGGTGAAAATGCTCACTACACCCCTTAATAAATGCCTTGAGGGGTGCAGTTTCCATAATGGGGGTCACTTCTCAGGGGTTTCTTTTTATTATTTCACATCGGAGCCTCTGCAGTTGTGAACCAATACTTTGTAAATCGCCAAATTAGGCCTCCACTCCGCATGGTAGTCTTCACTCCTGAGCCCTGTCATATGTCCAGGCAAAAGATTAGGGCCACATGTAGGGTGTTTCTAAAACCGGGAAACACTGCATAATAATTAGAGAGCTGTCTTGTTATGGTGGCACAAGCCGGGCACCACATATTGGCATATCTATGGAAAAAAATCCCATTTTCACTCTGCAACATCGAGTGAACACTAATTTCTACAAAACACCTGCAGGGTTAAAATGCTTACTACACCCCTTGGTAAATGCATTGAGGGGTGTAGTTTCCAAAATGGGGTCACTTCTGTGGGGTTTCCACTGTTTTGGGCCCACAGGCGCCCAGAAACCAATCCAGCAACATCTGCACTCCAAATGGCGGTCCTTCCCTTCTGAGCCCTGCCGTTTGCCCAAACAGCAGTTTATGACCACATATGGGGCATTGCCGTACTCGGGAGAAATTGCTTTACATATGTTGGGTTCTTTTTTTCCTTTATTTCTTGAGAAAATGAAAAAATTTGCGCTAAAGCTACGCCTTATTGAAGAAAAAGGACTGTTTTTATTTTCACTGCCTAATTCTAATAAATTCTATGAAACATCTGTGGGGTCAAAATGCTCACTACACCCCTAGATGAATTCCTCAAGAGGTGTAGTTTCCTAAATGGAGTCCCTTTTTGGGCGTTTTCATGGTCTTGTCCCCTCAGGGGCTTTGCAAATGTGACATGGCCTCCGCAAACCATTCCTGCTAAATGTGATCTCAAAAAGCCAAATAGTGCTCTTTCCCTTCTAAGCCCTGCCGTGTGTCCAAACAGCCGTTTATTACCACATGTGGGCTACTGTTTTACTCGGGAGAAATTGCTTTACAAATTTTGTGGTGCTTTTTCTCCTTCAGTCCTTCTGGAAATTAGAAAAAATTAGCTAAACCTAGATTTTTTTTGAAAAAATGTAGATTATTATTTTCAGGGCCTACTTCCAATAATTTCTGCAAAAAAACTGTGGGGTCAAATCGCTCACTATACCCCTAGATAATTTCCTCAATGGGTGTAGTCTCCAAAATGGGGTCACTTGTGGGGGGTTTCCACTGTTTTGTCCCCTCAGGGGCTTCGTAAATGTGACATGGCCTCTCAAACCATACCTGCTAAATTTGAGCTCCAAAAGCCAAATGGCGCTCTTTCCCTTCTAAGCCCTGCCGTGTATCCAAATATCCATTTATTACCACATGTTGGGTATTGTTTTACTCTGGAGAAATTGCTTTACAAATTTTGCGGTGCTTTTTCTCCTTTAGTCCTTGTGGAAATGAGAAAAAAAATCGCTAAACCTACATTTTCTTTGAAGAAATGTTGATTTTAATTTTCACGGCCTACTTCCAATCATTTCTGTAAAAAACCTGTGCAGTCAAAATGCTCACTACACCCCTAGATAATTTCCTTGAGGTGTCTAGTTTCCCAGATGGGGTCACTTTTGGGGGATTTTTACTGTTTTGTCACTGCAAGAGCCCTTCAAACCTGACATGGTGCCTAAAATATATTCTAACAAAAATAAGGCCCCAAAATCCTATATGTGTTCCTTTTGCTTCTGAGGTCTGTGCTTCAGTCCAGTCGCACGCTACGGCCACATGTGGGATATTTCCTAAAACTGCAGAAACTGGGCAACAAATATTGAGTTGCATTTCTCTGGTAAAACCTTCTGTGTTATAAAAAAAATTGTATTAAAAATTTATTTCTGCTAAAAAATATGAAATTTGTACATTTCACCTCTACTTTGCTTTAATTCCTGTGAAATGTGTAAAGGGTTAAGACATTTTCTAAATGCTGTTTTGAATACTTTGAGGGGTGAAGTTTTTAAAATGGGGTGACTTTTTGGGGGTTCTAATATATAAGGCCCTCAAAACCACTTCACAACTGAACTGGCCCCTGTAAAAATAGCCTTTTGAAATTTTCTTGAAAATGTGAGAAATTGCTGCTAAAGTTCTAAGTCTTGTGAGGTCATAGAAAAATAAAAGGATGTTCAAAAAAACGATGCCAATCTAAAGTAGACATATGGGTGATGTTAATACGCAACAATTTTGTGTGGTATAACTGCCTGTCTTACAAGCAGATACATTTAAATTGAGAAAAATGCTAATTTTTGCAATTTTTCGCTAATTTTTGGTGTTTTTCACAAATACTGAACATATCGAGCAAATTTTGATAGTAACTTAAAGTGCAATGTGTCACGAGAAAACAGTCTCAGAATCGCTTGGATAGATGAAAGCATTCCGGAGTTATTACCACATAAAGTGACACGTCAGATTTGAAAAATGAGGCTCTGTCAGGAAGGTCAAAAGTGGCTAAAGAGGGAAGGGGTTAAAGAGCTTAAGCAGGGCTGGGAATGCCAACTCCGGTTCTGAGATAAACAGAAGCATGTCATCTGCAAAGGCCGCTATTTGGTGTATCTCCGCGCCTACCTTCAGCCCCCCAATCTCTGTATGTTGGCGGATCGCTTGTATAATTGTGTCCAATGATAAGAGGAATAAAGAGGGAGAAAGCGGGCAACCCTGACGTGTGCCGTGTTTCTTATGTCAAAGGGTGTGGGAAGAATACCATTAACCTTGACCTTCGCGGTGGGGTTAGAGTATAAGGTAAATATTGCATTAATGAACTGCAGCGGGAACCTAAATTTTGATAGCGTTACAGCAAGGAAATTCCATGCAACTCTATCAAATGCTTTCTCCGCATCCATACTTATGATCGCTAAAGGTGTGTTCTGCTTCCCAGCATATTGTATGGCATGGATGACTCTGTGCGAATTATCCCTTGCCTCTCCGCCCATTACAAACCCTGTCTGCTCCAAGTTAACGATTATGGGGAGAATAGGGGCTATCCGGGATGCTAATATTTTCGCCCATAATTTGATATACGCGTTCAACAGGGATATTGGTCTGTAATTTTGGCAAAGTGTGGGGTCCTTTCCCTCTTTGTGAAGGAATGTTATATGCGCTAACAACGATTGCAGATTCAGAATTTTAGTAATTAAAATAATCTGCTAAAGGAGTTACCAGGATATCGAAATATTTTTTATAATAAGAAATGGGAAATCCGTCAGGGCCAGGGCTCTTCCCATTTAGGGATGGTATGTAGAACCTTCTTTATCTCTTCTATAGTAATTGGAGAAACGATGTTGGCAGCATCCTCATCTGAAAGAGTGGGTAAGAGCAGGGGTCAAGAAAGTCATGTATGGACATACCATTAGGGGATGACTGTGCCTCGTTGAGAGTCGAGCCTAAATTATAAAGTTTACTGTAAAAGGTAGAAAAAACATTAGCTGTTCCCGAGCTGTCAGTAACTGTATCACACTTCTCCGAAATTACCTTCCTAATGAAAGAACGTTCTTTCGCTTTTTTGACCAAAGCTGACATAACTTTGCCCCCTCCCTATCCCCATGAGCACAATGCTTGTGACGTATCTTCAGATAAGATCTGGCAGCTTTTTTTTTTTAGAGCATCTGTCAGGGAATGGCACAACTGAACGAGCTTGTCTTGTTCTGCAGTGGCCAATGATTTTTTTTTGGAGTTTTTCAATTTTAGCAATTTTGGAGAGTAAGTCTGATATTTGTTTAGCCCTCTGCTTTTTACGAAAGGCTCCCAAAGAAATGAAATCCCCCCCTTATGACTGCTTTGTGCGTCTCCAATCTAGAAGCTTGCGAAGTGTCTATCGGACTATTCAAATCAAAAAAGCTTTGTATCTTATTAGCTATGTCAGCTTTGGTTTGGTCATTATCAATTAGAGATTTATTCAATATCCATGAATTTGCACTCTGTCACTGACAAGGATAGAAATACCAGGGCGTGATCTGATATGGTTATATTACCTACCTCTGCCTTTATCACTAGGGGCAGGCATCTACGCATTGCAAACATGTAATCCAGTCTTTGATAAGATCTTTGCCTGGGTGAAAAGAATGTGTAATCTAAAGTATCAGGGTGTAATGTGCGCCAAATGTCTATCAAGCCAGGTTTGACCAGGTTAGAATGTACATTTCTCACAGCATGTTGGGATAGAGCCGACTTTTTGGATGAAGAGTCCAATAAAGGATTAAGGACAAGGTTGAAATCACCTAATAACAACACCCCCTCAGAGAAGGCTGACACCTTTTGTAAAACAGTATTCAACCAGGAGACCGTATGTGTGTTTGGGGCATACAAATTGCATATTGTGAATAAAGTATTGCCAAAGTGACTTTTTAGAAATAGATATCTCCCCTCAGAGTCTGCCATAGTGTCCTTCAGTGTAAAGGGTAGTTGTCTACCAATTCCAACACTAACCCCTCTAGCAGCAACATCAGGGCATGGCGCATGGAACCACCTATCATAGGCAGAGTTGCATAGATTGGGAATATGTCCCTTACGAAAATGTGTCTCCTGGAGAAAGGTATCAATTCTCTTTTTAACCATTAAAGAAAACACGCAACTGCGCTTCATCGGAGAATTGCAGCCCTTGACATTAAAAGAAGCAATATTTAAAGGAGTATCAGTCATCATTATTGATAAATAATAATAATAATAATCTTTATATAGCGCCAACATATTACGCAGCACTTTACAATTTAGAGGGAACATAAAACAAACAATATCGGACATTACATAGTGACAAAGTTAATTTACAATTCAAGCCTGAGAAGTGAGGACCCTGCTCGCAAGAGCTTACAATCTATGAGGAAATAAAGGAGACACAAAGTGTAACAGTGTTTGTTCTGTACAATAGTCCAGCCATTTTTATACACATGGGGTGGTACACATAAAGCTGCATGAGCCGGTCACCAGCCAGTATCCGTGTATGACTGACATGAAGAGAAGGAGTGTGAGGGAATCTTATTCTGATGACTAATCTAAAAGGAGGGCCATGGAAAGGAGTTAGATTAGGGAATGATATAGGCTTGTCTAAATAGATGTGTTTTCAGGGCACGTTTAAAACTGTGGATATTGGGAATTAATCTGATTGTCTGGGGTAGCACATTCCAGAGGACTGGTGCAGCACGAGCAAAATCTTGGAGACGGGAGTGGGAGGTTCGGATTATGGAGGATTTTAATGTAAGGTTGTTAGTAGAACGGAGAGCTTGAGTAGGGTGGTAGACAGAGATGAGGGAGGAGATGTAAGGAGGTGCAGTACTGGGGAGAGCTTTGTGGGTGAGAGTAATACGTTTGAATTTTATTCTGAAGGGTATAGGTAACCAGTGCAGTGACTGGCACAGGGTAGAGGCGTTGGTGTAGCTCATAAATATGAGCCTGGCTGCTGCATTGAGGATCGATTGGAGAGTTTGGTGAGGGGAAGACCGACTAGTAATGAGTTACAGTAGTCAAGACGAGAGTGAATCAGAGCAACAATGAGAGTTTTGGCTGTTTCCTCAGTAAGAAAAGGGCGGATTCTGGAGATGTTTTTGAGGTGAAAATGACAGGAGTGTGAAAGTGATTGAATGTGAGGAGTAAAGGAAAGATCTGAGTTAAAAATAACCCAGAGACAGCGGGCATGCTGCTTAGGAGTTATGATAGTGCCACACACAGAGATGGAGACATCAGGTTTACGGAGGTTAGTAGATGGTGGGAACACAAGGAGCTCAGTTTTAGAAAGATTCAATTTCAGATAGAGAGAGGACATGATGTTAGAGACAGCGGACAGACAATCACTGGTGTACTGTATTAGAGCAGGGGTGCTGTCACGGGAAGAGGCATATAATTGGGTGTCATCAGCGTAGAGATGGTACTGGAAGCCAAATCTGCTGATGGTTTGTCCAATAGGGGCTGTGTAGATTGAAAACAGGAGCGGACCTAGGACTGATCCCTGAGGAACCCCGATAGCAAGGGGAAGAGGAGAAGAAGTGGAGCCAGCAAATGACACACTGAATGAGCGGTCAGAGTGATAGGAGGAAAACCAAGAGAGAGCCGCGTCCTTGAGGCCAATAGAGTGGAGCATGTTAAGTAGGAGTTTGTGGTCTACAGTGTCAAAGGCTGCATTGAGATCCAGAAGAATCAGGAGAGAGGATTTACCCTCCGATTTAGCCGCCAAGAGATCATTTGAGACTTTAGTATGGGCAGTGTCTGTGGAGTGTTGAGTGCGGAAACCAGATTGTAAGCGGTCAAGAATGGAGTTGGCAGAGAGATAGCGGATAAGGCGAGAGTAGACCAAGCGTTCCAGGAGTTTGGAGATGAAGGGCAGATTAGAGACTGATCGGTAGTTGGCAGGGCTGAATGGGTCAAGTGTTGTTTTTTTCAGTAATGGGTTTATAATGGCATGTTTAAAAGAGGAGGGAAAGATACCAGAGGAAAGAGAGAGGTTAAATATTTTAGTGAGGTGACCAGTGACAGCTGGGGAGAGGGACTGGAGGAGGTGTGAGGGGACAGGATCACTAGGGCAGGTAGTAGGACGAGAAGAAGAGAGGAGCCTAGAGACTTCTTCTATTATTGGGTCAAATGCTGAAAGTGAAGAAGAGGGAGTGCGGGAGGGAAGGGGATCGATGTTACTAGGGGACTGGGAGATATCATGGCGGATTTTGTCAATTTTAACATTAAAATAAGTGGCCAGGTCTTCAGCACTGAAATCTGTGATTGGCGTCTGCACTTTAGGACTAAGGAGGGAGTGAAAAGTATCAAAGAGGCGTTTTGGATTATTAGATAGTGTGGAGATGAGAGAAGTGAAATAGACTTGTTTGGCGCGGTGAAGGGCAGAGTTGTAAGTTTTGAGCATAAATTTGTAATGGAGGAAGTCTGCAGCCAACCGCGATTTTCTCCACAGTCGTTCGGCACATCTTAAGCACCGCTGAAGAAAGCGAGATTGAGGCGTGTGCCAGGGTTGTCGTCTTTGTCTGGTGGTTTGGAGTGTAGGGGGGGGCTGCTTCATCCAATGCATTCTTGAGTGTTATTGTAAAGTTTGGCAGCCAGATTGGGACAGGAGAGGGAAGTGATAGGGGACAATGAGGACTGTAGACTGTCTATGAGTTTTTGAGTGTTAATGGCATGTAGATTTCTGTATGTCTGATATGTAGCATTGGCCTTGGAAGGCAGAGAATATTTGATATTAAAGGAGAGCAGGTTGTGGTCAGAAAGCGGGAGAGGAGAGTTAATAAAGTCAGAAACTGAGCAGAGACGGAAGAAGACCAGGTCGAGCGAATGCCCGTCTTCATGTGTAGGAGAGTTAGTAAGTTGTGACAGACATAGGGAGGAGGTTAAAGATAAAAACTGGGAGGCAGATGAGGAGATTGGGTTATCAATGGGGATGTTGAAGTCACCCATGATGAGAATGGGTGTTTCAGAGGATAGAAATTGTGAAAGCCAGGTAGCAAAATGATCCAGGAATTGGCGGGGTGAGCCTGGGGGGTGGTAGACAACTGCCACTCGGAGGGAAAAAGGGTGAAAGAGTCTGAGGGTGTGGACTTCAAAAGAGGAAAATGTGAGTGAGGGGATCGGGGGAATGACCTAGAAAGTGGTGTGGGGAAAGAAGTATACCTACTCCTCCACCCTGCCTGTTCTCTGGTCTGGGGGCATGAGAGAACTGGAGACCACCATAAGATAGAGCAGCAGGGGAAGCAGTGTCAGACAGGTGTAGCCATGTTTCTGTAAGAGGCAGGAGGTTGAGAGAGTTAGAAAGGAATAAGTCCTGAATAAAGGTGAGTTTGTTGCACACGGACCGAGAATTCCAGAGAGCACAGTTAAAAGAGACAGGAGAACTACAACTTTGCGTTAGTGAACATGTTTGTTTGTATTTTGTTTGTAAACTGGTAAAATCGTGAATCTAATAATTAGAATGTGTGCTAGTTTGTTTGATTTGGTAATGCAGCTTACCTGTCACTTTCCCTGTGCAACTGCCATGTATAACTGCCAGGACACTTTGACAATATGACACTTAGACAGAGATGACTTCTGATATCGTGCCCCCCTGCACAAGTGCCTTCCCCATATGCTACATCTAAATTTATAGGGGAGTAGATGCTCAGATCTAGGCCTAATTAAGCTCGTTCAGCTATTAATCAAATCAACTAGACACATGAGGTGAAAAGCTATGCAGAGATAAACAAATAAACTAGCTGGTCTGGATGATCATAAAACTTAACGACGATCAAAACTTTGACAAAAGTTAGAGATAACAGACTATATAGGAAGACAGGAAAGCAGAGTTATATACCATCAAATACAAGTTTCAGCGTTTTGAAATGCAGGTACAGCACAGATGTAGTTAATGCAGGAATGGAAAGGATTATATACCATAAAATACAAGTTTCAGCGTTTTGAAATGCAGGTACAGCACAGATGTAGTTAATGCAGGAATAACTAGTGTGAGCACATAAATGCAAAGCACAATGCAGTACCTAAGAGGAAAACATATCAACACATAACATTTAAACCAAATGTGGTTGAACACACTACAACTTTGTGGAAAATGTAGACCTACAATGTATTTAGTGAATCAGTACCTTCAGTAGGATCCACAGTACTCTCCTCCTCTGACTCGTCCGAGTGCTGAGAAGCCGCGTGAGCCGCCAGCGCCATCTTGGGCTTTCGCACCGGCGAGGAGGCCGCCGACTTCTTGACGCGATCAAAGCCCACAACTCATATGGCCAGACAGCCCAGGGTCCAGTGAAGGACCCCAGGGCTGTCTGAACATATTTCCTGTTGTTAGGGCATACTGAGGTATGTCCTAACAACTGCCTGTGTACAATCAGTACACAGGCTAATGTACTGGCATATAGATCTATGCCAGTACATTGCAGTTACAAAATCAAAATGATAAATCCCTTTATGGGATTAAAAAAAAAAGTTAAATGAATGTAAAAAAAAAATAATGGTAAATAAATAAATAAAAAGTAAATAAAATACACAAACACATTTTTTATAATAAACTTTTTAAAATATAAGTCCCAAAACATGAAATAATATAGACATATTTGGTATCGCCACGACCGTAACAACCTGTACAACAAATGTATAACATTATTTATGATGATCGGTGTATGGTGTAAAAAAAAAATATTAAAACTGCTGCGCAACTGCTTTTTTCCAGCATTTTAATCTAATTAAACATTTATAGAAATTAAACGATAATGTATTTGTACCAAAAAATGGTATGTACATAAAATACAACTCGTCCCGCAAAAAAACAAAGTCTCATACAACTACGTCATACAAAAAATAAAAGAGTTATGAGCGTCGGGATGCAAAGAGGGGAAATGTAAAAAAAATTGCTCTGTCCTCAAGGCCAAAATTGGCCGTGTCCTTAAGGGGTTAATCCCCCAGGTGTTATTATTTAATGTTTAACAAAAGGATGTGGCAGTTGATACAGCCCCTTCCCAGATAAAAAAAAAATTGATAATCTATGAATCTTCTAAAAAGTACAATGTGGGTAGTTGCCCATGGGTGCTGCCAGATGTATTGTTCTTCAAACATACCCATAAAAATGTTTGCGTAGCTGGGTGCCACTCTGGTCCCCATTGCTGTACCCTTCACTTGGTGATATATATTGTGATCAAAAGTAAATATATTATTTTTTTAAATGAACTCCATGCTTTTGCATAAAAAAATCTATTTGTAGGGGTGGTAGGTCTAGATCTCTATCTAACATCAGTTTTACATTTTTTAGGCCAATTTCATGTTCAATCTTACTCTACAATGAGCTCACATCAAGTGTAATAAATAATACATTTTCCTTAACAGATATTAGGTTTAAATCTTTGATCAAGGGTGTGGAGTCTTTTAAATAGCTGGGAAGCGCCACTACATATTTAAAAAAAAAATTAATCTAGGTAATATGAAAGGTGGCATGTGTGCAATTGTATACCTGATATAATAGGTCTACCTGGAGGATTTTTGATATCTTTGTGTATCTTTGGTAGATGGTTTTTATTTAAGATGTGGTCAGAAAATGCCTGATTTACCATCCGTTTTAGATTTTCTGTGATTGTTGATAATGGGTTGTGTGTTAAACTAGGGTAATAATTTGTATCTGATACAATTTTGATTGCTTCAGAGTGATAATCCGTAATGTTTTGTACTATTGTCCCTCCACCTTTATCTGCTGATCTAATGACAATTTTGTCATTGGTTTTGACTTTTTAAATCTAGTTTTTCATTGTGTTAGGTTGTTTTTTCCAGGGATTTTATAAGTGTCAAGACTTTCCAGGTCTTTAGAGACCAACTGGTGAAATGTATTAATAAAATTTGCTTGGTTTGCTATAGGGTAAAATTTTGATACAGGTTTCAAGTCTGTATGTCTAAAAGGACCTGATAGATCCATTTCTGGAACAGTGTCTTTTATTTAAAACAGTATCTTTATTTGTAGGGTTGGTCTTTTTAGCTGTGATCTGAAAGTATCTATGCAGTGTCAATTTCCTCGTGAATCTATGTAGGTCTAAAACTAAATCAAATCCGTTAGCGCCAGTGGTAGGGCAACAGGATAATCCTTTATTAAGGACTGAAATCTCTGAGTTGTTTAAAATATGATTAGATAGGTTAAAAATGGATGTTTGCTGCACAGGGGTGGTTAATTTTCTATTTTTTTCTTTTTGCCTCCCCTAGTTCCTCTGAACCGTTTTTCCTTTTTTTGGGGTGGAAAAAGTGGGTGATGGTTAATGTTTGAGGGTTTAGTGAATGAGTGGCTCCTAAAAAAGGAGAGGATTGGGAGGTTGAGGGAAGAGTCTCCTTTGGACTAATAGTTAGAAATGCAGATGTCAAAAAAGGGACAGACATATTTGAGCCAGCTTTGGCATTATCGATAATTGTAGCTCCAGGGGATAGAGGTAAAGGTGCGGAATTGGTACAGATATTGGGGGATGTGAGAATTATTGGTGTGCTAGGTGTTTAGAGATGAAATTGATGTATTGGAGACTTTTTTCATAGTGGGAGATGTATCTGATGATTTATGAGTAGTAAAGATGGACAACTCTCATGAGTTTTCTCCTGAGGATACAACCTGGGATTTAGGAGGGACAAGGATGTTGGAAGTACAATTATTTGAAGTATCACAGATTCTATTATTTTCTAGTGGTTTAATGCTGTTAATTTGTTTAGTGTCTGGATTTGTTTTATTGTATTTGCTGTTAAGAAACAGTCTCCGTGATCTAACAATTTCCGATGTTTGATCTTGGAGTATTTTACTATTTCCCTAATGTAAAGTGTTATGGTGTTTGGGGGGGGGGGGGGGGTTCCAGTGTGTTAGTTTGCTCAGAGCGAATATATAAGGAGGAATGTTTGTTCCACGATCTAATCTGGTTTGTTAAATAATCAAGTCTATCCCTTGCAAGCTTATTGGCCTTTTTTTCAATTAATTCCTGTTCTAATTTGAATATTCGGTTATTGATATTATGGTTAATATAATGAAAATCCTGATGTTTAGAGTATAGTTGCAGCTGCTCAATAATTATTTAAATTTTATTTGTGAGTGTGACACATAAAATTTTTCTTTTAGATAGTAATTTGGTGATCATCCCTCTCGTGCACTCTTCCATGTAATCCTTCCAATCTGAGGTAAAATTTGCATCATCTTTAAAAATTGACAAAAAGGGCATTCTTAACCCTCTCTGTGATATTTTCTCTTTCAAATAGATAGATAAAAACATTACATCGATGTGGTGTTGCATTTCAATTTTGCATAAATCATTTGAATCATTAAATAAGTCATTTTCTTAGAGTCCTCACTGTTAAATGTCTGAATATCATATTCTATTTGTGGTATATCAGAGACTGTACTTGCAGTGAGTTGTTGGATAAGTCTATCCCTGGATTCTTTCCGATGTTTAAAATGCTAAAATTTTTTAGATCTCGCTATTGCTAGGATAGCATAAGGAATCATTACACGAATGCACTTTAAAAATGTGGATAGCAATAGCTATCTAGATTATAATAGCGGACATTATTACAAATGGTTGAAAAATATACCATATAGCCAATACAAGAGAATAAGAAAAAAGCTGCACATTAAATACAGATTTTAACAAAGTCGCATCCTCTATAAACATTTTAAAGAAAAATACTATCCACGTGCACTTATATCAGATGCCTATAAAATAACCGAAGGTCTGAAACCATTGGATTGCCCACCAATCGATAATGCAGAGGAAAACAAAACCCAGGATAAGAGCACAAATAAAATAAAAGAACAAAGCTCTTCAGAGATAAAACATAATAACAAGTTTGCTTTCAACTTTGTCACTAAATATAACTCTGCACACAAAAACATAAGAGATATTATGAACAAACACAATATCCTACAAATTGATCCTTATTTACGCACCAGTTTACCGTTAAAGCTGGTAATAACTTTTAAAAGAGCAATAACAATTAAAAACATTCTAGCACCTAGCCGTATAAATTTTCCTAGCAAAGAAAACAGAATTAAACAAGCTATCTGTGTGAATTCAAAATCGTATTGAAAGGGCAGCACAAAATGTGTAAAAATTAGGTGTCTATGTTGTTGTACGATCACCAACACTGACTCTTTTCAATCACACCGAAATGAAAATAAATATAAAATTGAGACAAAATTGAATTGTCAATCCAAATATGCGATTTATTTAACGGTCAGTGTGGCCTTCAATATGTGGGAAGAACAATACAACCCCTACACTCTCGTGTGAACAAACAACGATCAAACTGCACAAATAAATTTCTGTTACACAGTGTTTCCAAACACTGTACCCTTGTGCACAATAACAATTTTGAATGTTTCACTATTACACCAATCGAAAAAATAGATGAACTTCGAGCAGATCGGTTCGATTCACTCTGCAAACGAGAGATATTCTGTATATATATATATATATATATATATATAAATTAAAGACCTTAATACCTGAGGGACCTAATGAAATAATGCAGACAATCATTTGATCTAAGCAATAAATTCAGTTTTAAGAAAATTGTTGATGTAAAAGACAAAATTTCGTTATCAACATAATTTAATTACAAAGAAAACCGTTAAAACAAAAATTATAATAAAATAAAAATTAATGATTAAAATCATACTCTTCTCGCCATATGATTTGCACTCAGGTGTATTTTTTGATATGTCCAAAATCTATATCAGAGGCTGATATATTGACAAGATCAATATTTTACAAGATCATGTTTTTATAAAGTGTTGTTGTAAAACTCTGTACCTACAGTTTGGGGCAAGTACTAACGTCCAAATTACCAAAGTAATGACCTATACAGCCAATCTATTTCCATTTTTATGTCTATTTTTATTTTATTTCCTTGTGATAATTTTAAATGGAACCCTAAAAATATCCTAACAGGAACATATCGGTATGTCACTATGACAACCTATGACGCTTTGTAGTGAAGGCTAAATTCGTAGCTACTCCTTATTAATCTTTTTTTACATTTTTAAATTCATTTTATTCTTGTTTTAATCATATATGTTTTTTTATAGATTCAAAACAGGCATATAAATATATATATATATATATATATATATATATATATATATATATATATATATATATATATATTTATATATATAATGATATAGATTATATTTTATTAGACTATAATTTATTAAGATACTTTTTAACATTTGGGATACTACAAATTGTTTTGTACTATACATCGATTTTCTAGTTCATTGTTTGTCTATGGTCTATGTCTTCACCTGTAAACATGACCTGTAACCCTGACCCGGTAGTCGTTATTCCAGCCGACCTTACTCTCGGTTATATAACTTGTACCCCACACACCCTGATCATTTGTACACTACCTGAGGAAGAAGCCAGTTCAGTTTCGAAACACTTTCATGTTGTATATTGTACTTTAAAAAAAAACCTTTGTACTTACATTGTCTACGTGACTGGGCTGAACAAAAAATTCTAGCCGTGGACCTCACACAAACCGGCTGCGCCAGAGAGATATCCGCCTTTTTTCCTTCGTACTCCTCTTGCTGAAACATCGAGACTGATCCAGCTCTCGAATCGGATCTAAGGCTGCACCAAGCTATTTTACTGTTTCATGCACTATGTGCGCTTTGTTGCTTTTTTCCTTTTTTGTCCACCCTACCAATAGAATAGATCTGTAGGATGGATAACCTTGCCCAATAGTGGTCCTTTTTTTGTTTTAGGCATTCTAGACATGATCTACGTTCTAATGAGCCGTTGGAAGGAAAATGCTCCAGGCAGCCGTCCCACCCTAGGTTTATCTAGTTTATTCTCTCACTGGTACTGTCATTACACTCACTGGAAGTCAGTGTGGTGTGAGCCCTTGATAGCATCTCCTTGATTCCCACCCTTTGAAATGTAAATATGTAAAATTTTATATCACAGTTGCTGGTGTTCGGGGAAATGTAAATTTTTTTTTTAGACATATAATAAAATACTGTGTAATTGGTCCATGAATCTTGCTAGGAGGATAGGGTGGGGTGTTCCCTCTTTTAAAGCAATCTTGAAGATCATTGTCTTCTGTACAGATGGAGGTCGTCATGGGCTCATAGAAACCAATTATTAATTTTTATTTCTGTCACCAACTGATGGTCATGCTTTTTTTTCAAGGGGGGTATTTTGGATTTGGGGATAATACAAGTTATGGAAGATCTCCGTTATGAAGAAAGGTCATCAAAACTACATTTATTTCCCCTAGAGAAGGCTGAGAGGGAGGGGATATCTTTATATAATTATGTAAATGTCCCTATAAAACAACGTAATCATTATTTTCATGCACCCAATGGAGAACACGGGGTCACTACTTACAATTACAGGAAGTGCACTTTCATCACAAGGTCCTAAAGCTGCACATCACTGTCCGAACCGTAAAGTTATGGAACCTGCTCCCAAAGGATTTGGTAATGGCTGAAAGTGTGGAGAGATATAAGAAAGGATTAGGCGTCTTCCTTGTAAGACACAATATACAGGGTTACTGCTAGTCATGTAGAATGTGGATCCAAGGATCTGTCCGATTGTGCACCGGGACAAGGATGGCAAGAATGGAATTTTTCACTTTATGGAGAATTTGGTCTCTGATATGTAAAGATTGGTTTTTCTCCTTCCTCTGGATCTACTGGGGTATAAAAAAAAAGTTGAACTTGATGGACATGATTCTTATTTTAAACCACTAAGTATATAACTATGTGAAATATGTCTATTATTATCTATGAAAAAAAAATAATTTTGAAAAAAAAAAGCATTCTATTTGTGACATTTAATTTTATACATTTTATTGGAATGGAGTAGCAGGAGGATTGAACTCAGGAACAAGAGGAATCCTGCAGCAGGACAGCAGAAAACAAACAGACAAGGAGAGGGAGCTAAAGTGAATGGGGAGGGGAAGGCGTACATCAAGGGGATACAAAAGAGGGGATATATCAATATACTGTTATTTCTTAGTTTTTTACCATGATTTTTAAAGTGAATTTTGCCATGATGATTTTTTTCAATAACAGGAAAATATTTTGTGGGTTTGCAGGGTGCAGCATGGTTGTCTTACTTTTAACTGTGACTGCACATCCTCAGTATGCAGATACAAATTAATACTATGGCAGAGCCGGGAGCCTTCGGCTCCCCGCCTTTGGCTCTGGTAGGCCACTCCAGGCTTACAGCGTTTATGGTGCTGGGAGCCTAGCGCAGGCGGGGAGGCTCACAACATGGTAATTTCGGCTCTAATAAGTAAACATAGAATTGAAGGTGTAGAGAGAAGTGTCTGAAATCTAGACAGATATACCGTAGTAATGTATTCAGTTACTGTGTGTTTCCTACAGATGGCTCCAGTAAGGGAAATCCAAAAGAGAGATGTCCCAGTCCTCTGTATTCCCAAGACTGTCGAGAAGAAAATCACAATGTCCCAGAGAATCATCAGGTAGATGTGCTAAAGTCTCATCAAAATATGACTATAAAGTAATTGAACCCAAGTTAATTTAGAAATTTTTTTCTTCTCTGTTTAGGGTGAAAATCTGATTGATATTAAGGTTGAGGTTAAAGATGAATCAGAAGAGGAGACAGATTTAATGGCTGATCAGCAGTGTAAGGAGGGGGAGATTTTCATTGCTTGTAAAATAAAAACCTGTTTTGAGAGTCACCTAGATACTACTCCCATCATCACGTGTAAACAATCTATTCTGTCACTGTGTTTCCTACAGATGGATCCAGTAGGAGAAATCCACCAGAGAGATTTACCAGTCCTATGTATTTCCAGGATTGTCCAGAGGAAACTCCTAATGTCCCAAAGGAACATCCGGTAGATGACGCCAAAGTCTCATGACAAACTGACCATAACGTATTTGAACCCCAAGTAAAAGAAACACTTGAGCAAATTTATGTTTTTGCCTATATATTGCAGCATAGGCTGCTTTTAAATAATAATATATAGGCTCCTGTGTATGCCTTGTGTATACCTGTATAGACAATGTTCCATTTATGGGTTGTCTGCCATTATGGTTCCTTCTTCCCCTCTGATATGGTTTCCCTAATCAGCTTACATTTCCCATCATGCCTCTGTCTTTGCATGAGGTGGAATCTCATTACAATACAACTGCTCTGAGTCCTATCTAAGTGCAGCAAGTGATAGATCAGTGACTGACATAGAACTGCTGTCTTTACGCTGTAGAGTTTTAGTGTATCTATGTGATGACCTTCAGCCTGTCTCCTCTGCCTCCTGCTTGTGATAGATTTTCCTTGGTAAGTTTTAAATAGGAGACCGTGAGGAGCAGCATGTCATAGAAATAATCTGGAATTTCTGCACACAGCATACACACATAGTATAGACAGTTAATGTGAGTCAGAGAAGTTGTATAACTCTGCAGCTAATCATTGTATGAGCCTATTATATCACTACGCTCTTTCCTGCTCCCTTAGATCGAAAATAAATAATCTCTTCAGCAGCTATATATGCATGGGAGATATACAGAGGCACAAGAAGGATGGAGCTGGGTGGGGAGGTGTCTCACAGCTGCCAGGAGTGATTTTATTGGTAGTTTTATTTGTAGTTCACAGGAAGTTATCTACACATGAGAGCATGGTCTATATAGGTGTTCAGACTGAGATCATATGACAGCTGCATATAATGAAGGGGTTCAAAATGTAGAGATGCAACTGAGCTGAGAGGAAACAAATGACACTACTAGAATATTGCGGGTGAGTTAGCATGAAATGTGCAAAAAAAAAATTGGAGTTCTATTTTAATTTTCGATTTTTTTTTTCTTGTCTGTTTAGGGTGAAGATGTGATTGATATTAAGGTTGAGATTAAAGATGAAGCAGAAGAGGAGACCGATTTAATGGCTGATCAGCAGTGTAAGGAGCGGGAGGCTTTCATTAGTTGTAAAAGAAAAAACTTTTTTTAAAAGTCACCTAGATACTACTCCCATCATCTCATCAGCACATGTAAATAATCTATCCAGTCACTGTGTGTTTCCTACAGATGGACCCAGTAGGAGAAATCCACCAGAGAGATGTCCGAGTCCTCTGTATTCCCAGGACTGTCCAGAGGAAAATCGCAATGTGCCAGAGAATCATCAGGTAGATGAAGCTGAGCCCTATACCAGATATATATATATAGGGGGGTGTGGAGCTTTTTGGTCCTGCGGTCATAGATGTGGTCATAGATTTTGGTGGTTTCTTATGTTGAGCTGTTATATTCTTCACACACTCTGCTGTATTGTACTGAATTGTTACATATGTGAAATCAGGGGGAATATCTGACTAATATTAAAGCGGAGGATGAAGAAGAGCGGGTGAGGGGCGATCAACCGTGCAAGAGTGAAGCGGAGGAGGAAATTCCAGGAGGTGTTACCAGAGGTAAGTAATAATGAATTTAGAAAGGGAATTGGGAGGTTTGTTAAGGTGAGGTTCCTCCTTAGTTCTACATTACACTAACACTTCAATGTGTTATACATAGTGCAGGACCTGAGGGAGGTGTGACTGCACATAGAAGTTCTCTACAAGGTGTTCTATAAATGTGGTGGTGCACTAGGCTCAGTATCAGATTTTTGGGGCACCAACTGCGATTAACAGCTGCACTAACACCCGGGATCAGAGAATACTCAGTTTAACCACTTAAGTACCACAATCAATGCTGATAGGCGGCTCGCTTTAAAAAACTACCTCTCTGTTGTGCAAGTTGTTATGTGATAAGTAAGAATACATAAACGCACGAGTCCTGGAAAGTAAACCAGTTTAAACAGCAGCGCCATCTTGCTAAAGCCGTCTAAACTGAATTTTATCAAACTTACAAGGAAATTTGCTATTAATGTACAATAATTTGTACCTGGTTACCTGTTTAATAAGGTCCAATCAACCAGGTCCAATCAAGTAGCCTGTTCAGGAGCTTAAAATAACATTTAGGTATTCTAACTGGGGAGACATGGAAAATTCTCGTAAGCAGATCATTTTCAATATATTGATACGTCCACTAAGTGTCAATGGTGTGTTGTTACGATTTAGAAGGTTCTAAATGTATAAAGTAAAAGTGATTAATCCTTCCTGAAACCCAAACTACTAGACATTTGATTTGCGTGACTATTGGAAGGTTTGCTGGCAAACTGGATTTATGGTGATATGTAGGAGAAATAGAGCAGATTTGAAGCAATTCGCCTTCAAGCCAGATAGGAAACCAGATTCCTCCATCAAATTAAAGGGGTATTTATAACTTAGACTTATGGGATATTCTGTGGATATGCCATATAAGCGTCTGATAGATGTGGGTCCCAGCTTTGGGACCTGCACCTATATCGTGAATGGGTATCACTCGACTCCTGTTTCTCCTCTTGAGGCAGCTTTAGATTCTAGGAGGGGACAAGTAGAGATAGGGCTGTGGCATGTGTGGGGCTCTGTCCATTATGTTGTTTAGAAGTTCAGGAAATGCCTGTTGAGTTAGAATTGGGCACGGGACGTTTTTTCATACTGATAAACTATCCACAGGATGGGACATTTATATATGAGCGGTGGGGGTCTGACACCCGGACCCCACACCAATCAGCTGCTCCGGCTGCCTCCAGACATCGGATGTTATGCACTGTATGCAGTGTTCGGTCCTGGAAGCAGATGACTCTGGTCACAGTATAGCGGCCGTTCTGCAAAACTGCTGCTTTACGGTGTATGGAGCCATCTGCTTCCGACCGGCTACTGCATAACATCCGATGCCTGGAGACAGCTGATCAGTGCGGGGTTCAGGATAGGTCATCAGTAAGCAAAAACGTAGAGTGCCAGGGCAACCCTTTTAAATTCTGACTTCCTGCGTTCAGTTTCAGACATGCGTTCCCTAGTCATTTTATATCGGGCTTAAGGGTGACAGTCCTGTTTAAGTTGAAACCAAAGTAGATGAACTTAAGAGTGACAGAAATTGATTCCCCCAAGTACTTCTGAAAATTTCGGATCTTTGCGGGATATGCACAAAAATCTCTGCGGGATTTATGGAGACCTCAAACCTAGAAAGTGAGTGCTCAGGAGAGTCCTAACATAACGGCTTGATTGTCAGACATAGCTGTGCTCTTCAAATGTTTGAGTTTCATCAAGTCAGGTAATTTATGTAATGATGGTGGTGACTGGGTGTAGACCAGAATCCTAGACTTGATTATATTTTTTTAAATGTTTTGGTTGGAATCACACAAAGGTTGGAATCACACATGTAGTTTTTGTGGCAGTTCCTGGTGCATTTTTTTTTTAGACAAAGCCAGGGGTGGATTCATAGGGAATGGCTTATACATTTCCTATCTGCTGGATCCACTTCTGGTTTTAGCTCAAACCGCATAAAAAAAACTGCATATTTGTTACCAGCATAATAGAAATGTTATAAATCTGTCTACTTTGTGGTTTGAATAAAAATAAAAATTGCAAAATCCATTTTTAATCCTAATAGAAATTTCCAGTAAGAACTCTGAGGGAAACGTCATGTTATCACCAAATTATAAAGTAGAAGATGAAGATCTCATGCAGCAGTCTACAGGAGCAAACCTCATTACCATTAATGTACATCCAGGACTTCACAGTAAAGCTCTATCATATAATTCCCCAAATCATGAGGAACCTTCTCCTGACCAATCACAGATTGTTACCACAAGTACAGCTCATAAAGGGGGTAAAAGGTTTCAATATGGTAAACGGTTTACAAAAAGCACAGGTCGTTATACACAGAGAATAAGTTATACAGGAGAGAAGCCATATTCATGTTCAGAGTGTGGGAAGTGCTTTACAGGAAAACCAAATCTTGTTTTACATGAGAGAATTCACACAGGGGAAAAACCATATTCATGTTCAGAATGTGGGAAATGTTTTACAGGAAAGTCAAATCTTGTTTTACATGAGAGAATTCACACAGGGGAGAAACCATATTCATGTTCAGAATGTGGGAAATGTTTTACAAATAAATCACATCTTGTTAAACACCAGAGAAGTCACACAGGAGAGAAACCATATTTATGTTCTGAATGTGGAAAATGTTTTACAGGAAAATCAAACCTCGTCGCACATCAGAGAATACACACAGGAGAGAAACCATTTTCATGTTCAGAATGTGGGAAATGTTTTACAAATAAATCACATCTTGTTACACATCAGAGAATTTACACAAGAGAGAAGACATATTCATGTTCAGAATGTGGGAAATGTTTTACAAATAAATCACATCTTATTAGACATCAGAGAACTCACACAGGAGAGAAGCCATATTCATGTTCTGAATGTGGGAAATGTTTTACAAATAAATCAAATCTTGTTAGACATCAGAGAATTCACACAAGTAGAAGCATTTGTAATGCTCAGAATGTGGGAACTGTTTTATTACCAGAGGCAAACTTTGGGATCATCAGAGAAGTCAGACACGAAAAAAGCCATTTATATGTATTATAATGAAAATACATTTCTAAACTCATCAGAGAATTCATATTGAGAAGAAACCATACTCTCGGTTGGAATGTAGGAAATGCTAATGTAGAAAAAGAAGATATTCTTAATACATCAGTTTACTCACTGACGTTTAACAGACAATAACAGTGTTCCTTTTTTAAGTGAAATTAGCCTGAATCTGCCAAACACCCAAATTATATTTACCGAACGTCAACTGTGACCAAGATCCATGGAGGAAATGTATTGTGGATATAAAGAAGAAAAGAGCCTTGTTTACTAACAAAGCAGAGAAGCTGAATTGTCACCTTGAACCTCGCTTCTTATTACTGTATTCATAAATTCACCCACACTGCAGGAGAATCCAGAGTGACACCCCATGTAAATTTTATTTTTGTTTGTTTTTTAACATATATGTACATATCAATATTCGATCTTCTTTCTAACGGTGATGGCATTCAACATAAAATACTAATTGATTTTGCAATAATTCATTAAAAGAAAAATTCACATACCTTTTTTTCACAGAAGGAAATGTCATAAGTATATGTATCACTACCTCAAAGACCTGGAATTAGATTCAAGTTCTTCAGATTTGGCACAAATCATTAAAGGATTGATGCAACATGCGACCGATTTATAGCAGAAACTTCTGCAACTTGTTTCATATATCGGAGTGGGGCTGTTTCTGCAGCATTCACATGGATTCAGCAAGCCCCATTCAGATGAAGAGAACAGTCACAGACATTTCGGTAATAAACTGTGTGTCTGACTATCCTTAGGCTGGCAACCCACATGCAGTGGTTTTATTTTCAGTGGTCTTTTTATTGAATAAGTTGTAGACTTACAATATAACAACAAGAGCGCAGCATCAATTGTAGTTGGTGTTCCATCAAGTACAGTGTCTGTATGTAGAGCATTAAAAACATAAACTGCATACGAAATACATTTTCAGTCATAAAAATAATGCTGAACTATTGAACAGAGCTAGAATAGGATAGTTGTAAAGCCAAATGGCACTCCTTCCCTTCTGAGCCATGCCTTATGTCCAATTAGAAATGTATGATCACATATGGGATATTGTTGTACTCAAAAGAAATTGCTTTACAAATTTGGGGTGCATTTTCTCCTTTAGCTCTTGTGAAAATGAAAACATTTTACGTTTAATTTGAAAAAAACGTAATTTTTCATTTTCACGGCCCAATTTTAATAAAATCTATGAAACACCTTTGGAATCAAAATGCTCGCTACATACCTAGATGAATTCCTTGTGGGATGTAGTTTCCAAAATTGGGTCTTTTTTGGGGTGTTACCTTTGTTTTGGAACCACAAGGCCTCTTCAAACCTGGCATTGTGCCTAAAAAAATCATCTAATAAAAAGAAGGCCCCAAAATCCACCAGGTGTCCTTTATTTCTGTGGCCTGTGTTTCAGTCCAGTAGCACACTAGGGCCACTTGTGGGATATTTCTAGAATCTTGAATCTGTTCAATAAATATTGAGTTGTGTTTCTCTGGTAAAACCTTCTGTGTTACAGAAAAAAAAAATATTAAAATAGAATTTCTGCAAAAAACCTGTAAATTTCACCCCCACATTGCTTTAAATCCTGTGAAACCCCTAAAGAGTTAAGAAAATATATGAATTCTGTTTTTTAATACTTTGCGGGGTGAAGTTTTTAAAATGGGGTGATTTATGGGGATTTGTATTTATGGGCCCCTCAAATCCATTTCACAACTGAAGTGGTCCCTAAAAAAACGGCTTTTGACATTTTCTTGAAAATGTGAAAAATTTCTGCTTGGAACTTTTTAGAAAAATAAGAGGATGTTCAAAAATTATGCCAACATAAAGTAGACATATGGCAAATATAAACTAGATATTATTCTGTGTGGTATTACTATTTGTCTTACAAGCAGATACATTTAAATTTGTAAAAATGCAAATTTTGACAAAATTTGTGTTTTTCACAATTAAATACTGAATGTATACACCGAATTTAAATTCTAGTATAAAGTACACTGTGTCCCGACAAAACGTTCTTAGAATCGCTTTGATATGTAGAAACATTCCAAAGTTATAACAACATAAAGTGACACTTGAGATTTGAAAAATGAGGCTCTGTCTGGAAGGTGAAAAGTGGCTGCAGTGGGAAGGGTTAAAGTCGCTACAAAGATGTGGCTGCTTTTTTTTGTGTTGACTGGAGCCATTATTATTAGGAAGCACCTATTTCATTTTTAATTATTCTACATACAAAGAAATTTCATTGATCACGTGCACTCAGAGGCCACATCATTAGGTCCACCTTATTAATACTTGATAGGACTTTTTTCTCCTTAGAACAACCTGAATTCTTATTAGAATGATATAACAAGGTACCAGAAACCTTTATTACAGATTCTGATTAATAACCTTACTCTGTCTATTCCACTACATCCTAAAGATGTTCTATAAAACTGAGATCCGGTGACTGTGCAACCATTAGGCCTCATTGTCGTGTCCATTAATTCATCCTGAGATGTGTGCTTTGTGTCATGACGCATTATCTTGTTAAATGTAGTCTGTGGCCATGATTTTACAAGATATACTTGTGACATGCGTCCAGCGATGCATGGCTTGAGCCCAATGATATGCACGCTCCCCTACCCTCAAGCTGGTGTTTTCTCCAGCCATTTCTCCCCATAGGCTGGAGGGCAGTGGGAGCGTGCATATAATTGGGCTCAAGCCATTTATTGCTACCATGTACAATCTCCTATTATGTAAAATCTCCTAAACTACTGCACATTACTGACTAATTGACAGACCGCTGAAATCAGCGTGTCCCACTACATTATGCTGCCGTCAGACAGCGC
This sequence comes from Rhinoderma darwinii, assembly GCF_050947455.1. Lineage (NCBI taxonomy): Eukaryota > Metazoa > Chordata > Amphibia > Anura > Rhinodermatidae > Rhinoderma > Rhinoderma darwinii. The sequence goes on from NC_134687.1 coordinate 653,988,141, forward strand.
AGCATAAATATCTGACAGATCCACTATAAGTTTTTGGATTATAGTGATTCCCAATTGGTAGGGAAGGGCTAAATGTGTTATCAGAGGACAGGATTGATCGCCAGACATGGTTGTGCTTTTCAAATGTTTGAGCTTCATCAAGTCAAGTAATTTATGTAATAAAAGTGGTGATTGGTGTAGACCAGAATCATGGACTTGATATATTTTAAAATGTTTTTCAAACCTTAAGTAAGGCTGGAATCACACATAGTTTTCTGTGGCAGTTCTTGGTGCGTTTTTTGTATAGCCAAATCCAGGGGTAGATTCAAGAGGAATGGCTTATATTTTTCATTCCTGCTGGATCCGCTCCTGGCTTTAGCTCAAACTGCATTAAAAACTGAAGGTTTGTTACCAGCCTGATAGAAATGCTATAAATGTGATTTGAAGAAAAATATAAATCCCCGAAATCCATTTTTAATCCTAATAGAAATTTCCAGTAAGAATTCTGAGGGAAACTTCATGTTACATCTAAATTATAAAGTAGATTAATCAGTAAAAGAAACTTATAGATATCATTATGTACAAATACAACACGCAGTAAGTAAAACTAGAAATAAAGAAATATTTCTTATACAAAGTTACAAGGGAATGGAAGGTCTTATATATAATACTTTAGGCAAAAAGAATGCCTCATCACTATATAAAATTATAAACGGTGCACTATCTAGAAGTATATCACCTCCGAGTCGGGAAAAATGGGTCAGGGACTTGGGACCAATTGAGCACGATCAGTGGCTAAATTGCTATAACAATGTCAAGAATGTATCGGTCTCTATGAATCATGAATTTATACAAATTAATATTCTACATAGACTGTATTATCTCCCTGCCCTAATATCCAAATTCGATAACAAAAACTCTAATTGCCATAGCTGCCAATACCCAATGGCTGATTTTCTCCATGTAATATGGACATGCTCTGTTATAAAAAAAAATTGGGATAATATCTTTGAGGAAATTGGAAAGTATGTAGGTAGAAATATCCCTAAGGGTATGTGCACACGAGGGCGTCCGTTACGGCTGAAATTACGGGGATGTTTCAGCCTGAAAACATCCCCGTAATTTCAGCCGTACCGGCATGTGCAGGCGCTTGAACGCCGCGTCCATTACGGGCGTAATTAGCGCTGCTATTCATTGGAGTCAATGAATAACGGCTCCAATTACGGCCAAAGAAGTGACAGGTCACTTCTTTGATGCGGGCGTCTATTTACGCGCCGTCATTTGACAGCGGCGCGTAAATTACGCCTCGTGTGAACAGACAAACGTCTGCCCATTGCTTTCAATGGGCAGATGTTTGTCAGCGCTATTGAGGCGCTATTTTCGGACGTAATTCGGGGCAAAAACGCCCGAATTACGTCCGTAAATAGGCCGTGTGAACATACCCTAAATCCCCGATTCTCGCTATTCTTAATTGCACATCAGAGTTGAAGGAAAGCAACTATAGCGGGAGACAAACTATTTTTATCACTAGATTGCTACACTTAGCTAGAGTGCTTATAGCTAGGAAGTGGGGATCCACCCTACCCCCCACAGTGCAGGAGTGGAGAAATCTCATGAGTAAAATAAAGGAATTTGAGAAAATCAAGTTTAGAAAAAAAAAAATGAGCACACTGGTAGGTGGGAGAAGATCTGGGGATCAGAGTGAGAGTTATGGGCTTTTTTAATGTTTATATTTTTTATTTATTTTTCTCGGGTGGTGTTAATTATGGGGGAGATATACATGTTGGATACACATTTGTAACTCTGTTTTTTGTTTATTTGTTAAATTGAAAATAAAAAAACGTATTATTAAAAAAAAATTATAAAGTGGAAGATGAAGATATCATTCAGCACTCTTCAGTAGAAAACCTCATTACCCTTCATGTACATCCAGGACTTCACAGTACAGATCTATCATATAATTCCCCTAATCATGAGAAACCTTCTCCTGACCAATCACAGATAGTTACCACAAGTACAGCTCAGAAATTTGGTAAAAGATTTTAATGTGGTAAACAGGTCACAAAAATGTCAGGTCTTTTTACAAACAGAAGAATTCACAGCGGGGAGAAGCCTTATTCATGTTCAAAATGTAGGAAATGTTTAAATAGGCTCTGTCTCCTAATCTGATAGGCGCTGTCATACTGATAATGCTAGTGAAATTTGTATCCCAAAAAGTTTATTATTTTAAAAGTTATGAGCGTTTTTCTAAGTATGTAAATGAGGCTATACTATACAAGTGGGAGGTAACAGCAGTGATTTTCCGGAGGTGGAGCTATCTCACAGCCTCTGATGCTGTCCCATCAGCAAGAAGCTGCTTCACACACTGTGAGAGAATGAGACTGGAGGAAAGGGGGATCACTTCAAATAGCCATATCTATGACTGTGGACCACCTAGAACAGTAGTTCTAGTGGCATATGAAAGATGAGATTCTAATCTTTCACATGGCACCAGTTGAAAACAGTTGGGAATGGAAGCTGTGTGCTATTTGATCACGCTGTGCTGCTGGTCTTGGTAGAGGAGAACTGTATGACGCTGATTGGACATATATAGAAAAATGCACATGACTTTGTAAATAATAAATGTCTCTGGATAAAAATGACACTGTAGTTATCAGAATCATAGGGCCTATTAGATTAGTTAGTAGATAGGGACTTAATGAACTTGTGACAGAGCCTTTTTAACAAAAGGTTCCATGAAAATTCCCCACAGAAAAAACCCCACTGTCACATATGCGCTCAAGAAAAATGGCCACATGGAAAATTGCTCACACGGGCAAAAGCCCACACGGAAAAATGCCAACATGGAGCTTTGCGATTCAAGGGTCCTGGCAGTGCAGTGTTATTGGAGCAGAATGTACTGTGCTGAGGGTACAAATCTCTTATCTGCTAACTGAACAGTCAGATTGTACAGTGTTAAAGGGCTGATATAATAGTGGGGTTCACTGGGCTAGTGTCACCCACTCTTGCTCCCTACTTTATCTTAGGGTCACTAGGGTTATGCCTAGATTCCCTACTTTTTTTCTTGTATTAACACTAATCTAATTGCTTTGCTGCTATGTGTGCATGTGTGTGGAATTCACAGCACTAGTGTATAGTAAATAAAAGCAATATTTATTCATATAAAATCACACTTAGATATAAAACACCAAAAACACAACATCGTAAATAATCAGAGTATAGTATCAGTATACCCCAATACACATCAATACAGGGTTACTTAATGAGTTCTTTAGCTCTGTATATACAACAGAAGAAAGCAGCTGATGTAGCCGGTGCCAGTGCTGTTAATATATCAGTTGATCTACTGAATTGGCTGAATGTGGATATTGTCCAAGCTAAGTAAAATAAATGTACACAAGGCCCCGGGACCAGATGGGTTACACCCTAGAGTTCTTAAAGAGCTTAGTTCAGTTATTTCTGTCCCCCTCGTCGTAATATTTAGAGATTCCCTAGTGACTGGTATAATGCCATGGGACTGGCGCAGGGCAAATGCGGTGCCTATTTTCAAAAAGGCCTCTAGGTCTTCCCCAGGTAATTATAGACCAGTAAGCTTAACATCCATCGTGGGGAAAATGTTTGAGGGACTATATACAGGATTATGTGACATAAAAAAAATAGTATTAGAAGTGACAGCCAGCACCGTTTTACTAAGGACAGAAGTTATCAAACCAACCTGATTTGTTTTTATGAAGAGGTGAGCAGAAGCTTAGACAGCGGGGCCACTTTGGATATAGTGTTTTTGGACTTTGTAAAGGCATTTGTCACTGTCCCTCATAGACGTCTAATGGCTAAATTAAGGACTATAGGTTTAGAAAGTAGAGCTTGTAATTGGATTGAGAATTGGCTCAAGGACTGTATCCAGAGGGTTGTGGTCAATGATTCCTACTCTGAATGGTCCCCGGTTATAAGTGGTGTACCCAGGGTTCCGTGCTGGGACCACTATTATTCAACTTATTTATTAATGATATAGAGGATGGGATTAATAGCACTATTTCTATTTTGCAGATGACACCAATCTATGTAGTATTGTTCAGTCTATGGAAGATGTTCATAAATTGCAAGCTGATTTGAACACACTAAGTGTTTGGGCGTCCACTTGGCAAATGAAGTTTAATGTAGAAAAATGTACAATTATGCATCTGGGTACCAACAACCTGCATGCATCATATGTTCTAGGGGGAGCTTTAATGGGGGAGTCACTTGTTGAGAAGGATCTAGGTGTACTTGTAGATCATTAAATAACAGCATGCAATCTCAATCAGCTGCTTCAAAGGCCAGCAAGATATTGTCATGTATTAAAAGAGGCATGGACTCGCGGGACAGGGATGTAATATTGCCACTTTACAAAGCATTAGTGAGGCCTCATCTAGAATATGCAGTTCAGTTCTTGGCTCCAGTTCATAGAAAGGATGCCCTGGAATTGGAAAACTTACAAAGAAGAGCAACAAAGCTAATAAGGGTCATGGAGAATCTTAAGTTATGAAGAAAGATTAAAAGAATTAAACCTATTTAGCCTTGAAAAGAGACGACTATGGGGGGACATGATTAACTTCTATAAATATATTAATGGCACATACATTAAATATGGTGAAATCCTGTTCCATGTAAAACCCCCTCAAAAAACAACGGCCTTCAAATGACCTTCTTGGGTGATAAAATATTTGAGGATTATGATCCCTTCTGACCCCAAATTACTCTATCAACTTAACTATTTAAAAAAATGAAGAACTACTTATCGAAGCTCAACATTCCCTTTGTGTCTTGGATAGGACGGAAAAATCTGCTCTCAACTTATGTTCTACCCCAAATATTGTATGTTTTTCAGACCCTCTAGATTTACCTAGGGTTTTCTTCACTAAATTCAGGTCACTATTTATCCACTTCTTATGGAATGGAAAACACTCAAGGTTCGCTTATACAAAATTGATCTAGAATAGAGGACAGGGCAATTTTGGTTTGCCGGACCTGTTTACGTATTATTGGGCTATTCAACTTTCTAGCTGGATTCAGCTTCCAGATATTAATTTAACTACACTACACGTTGCTATTGTGAGATGTCTGTTGGGGAAACACCTTTGGTTCTAACTCTGGGTTAAAGCTCCACTGAGGTCGATATCTAATCTCCTAAGCGATCTGACTAAGGGCCTCTTGACGGTTTGTTATAAGACTAAGACCTTGAATTTAGAAAGGGATATTGTAACCCCCTGGACGCCTTGAGTGTTCTACCACCTTATTTAGACAAATCCTTATTAGACATTCCTACATATTGGCTGATACTTTCTCCGCTGCGGGTATTCAGGCTTCTTGACTCTGGCCATACTCCCAATTTATCTATACCATGTGTTGAAATTGGCGTGTCATCACCCTCCAATCTTCACACTTTTTATTTTAACGCCACGTGTAAGAAATTTCTGAAGGATCGTGCTCAAGCTAGAGGTGACCCCACATGGCTGGAGAATTATCTCCTATTACCATCTCCACCAAGGCAAATTATATCCAGGATATATTCTGATATGTTGTTGGAGCAATCTGCTGACCGCCCAGAATTTGTTCTGGATTGGGAGAAGGACCTTAGCACTAGCTTCACAGCCTCTGAACTGGCTTTTGTTCTGACACACTCCCATGGCTTTTCCAGATATGTGCTTGTTCAGGAAAACCCATATAAGACTCTGGTTAGATGGTATAGAATACCCTGAATACCTGCATAGGATTGGTTTGATCCCGTGTAATGTCTGCTGGAGATGCAAAGAAGAAGTAGGGAGTTTATCAACATATTTGGTGGTTTGCATTTTCATTATACCCTTCTGGGTTGCAATTGTATAGCTTATCAATACAATTTGCTCCTCCTCCTACACATTGAGTGCGGACCTGGTCCTGCTATGGCGCCCACAATCGAACTTTACACGGTCAACTAAAAATCTACCTACCTTCATAGTTTTTGGCCGCAAAATTTCTAATTCCTATAAAATGGAGGGATACATCTCCCCCAACTGTTGATACATGGCTGTCGAAAATGCACCAATTGTGCCACATGGAGGAATTGTCCATTTGGGGGCCATAACTGGACTATGTTTGCAACTCCTCCACCTAGCTTACTGACCAAGCATTACACTCCCCCCCCCTTCACATTTCTATTGTTATTCTGGTACTCCACTTTCATGTAGGTGAGAACAATGACATACCAGGCTCCTTTAACTTACCCTACCATTGCATTTGTAACTTAATATTTACAACTCAGACCTTAATTGGCCTTTTTTTCAGGGTAATTTTACTTATTAACGTATTGTCTATTGCAACTTTGTCTCCATTTTGTTTGTCTTTGTTTTATGTGTTTTCATGTAATTTGATTCACCTTTGTTTCGTAATTGGGGCTTGTATCGCTACATATTTCTCTTTATGATGTACGATCAGATGACTTTATATTTGAATGTAACAAGTTGGGATGCCATTAATCCTCAGCCTCTTCCTGACCTGCAGAGTCAACTGATGTTTGTACAGATGTAGCCATCTTAATCTTGACTTTTAACTCATTAAATACACAGTGGAAAGATCCCTTATCTCGACTTTTTCAATGACTTTTTTTGTGTGATATCACGCTGCAGCAAGTTATCAGAGTCAAGATAAAGATGGCTACAACCATATACTTACTCGTGCCTTATACCTTTGAGAGAGATTTTCATTGTCCTGTATATTTCATATGCTTTTTTGTATTTCAATGAAAAGAGAATTTACAAAAAAACAAAGCAAATATACGATCTATGGAGATGACACCTTTGATAAGGTGCCATCTTTTACCAACTCTACACATGGCATTCTAAGGTGGGTAATACATATCCACCATGTATTTACATGTTATTGCAAAAACAAACAAACATGGACACATAACAAAATGTTTCAAATAATGAAGCAATTGATTCCAAATCTGGCTCCTCAAAAGGTTTTGAGAACGCTTGGATGAATGCAGTGACGATTGCAGTTCCACATGCCGAGACCAAAGGATGTTATTTTCATCTGTGTCAGAATCTCAGCGAAATCAGCAATGTTGGCTTGAAGACAGAATATGAAACTAATATAAACATAGACATGACACTGAAGTCTCTTGCTGCATTAGCTGTTGTCCCAATCGATGATGCGAGAAGTGTTTTTAATAAGCTTGCTGACACATTTCCAGATGAAGTATGTGAGGTGCTCACATACTTATTGTCTACATATATTGGAGGTGTAGCAGGTAGAGATCTTCAGTTTCCTATAAGAATATGGAATTATGATGCAGCCCTGGAACGGTCGCCAATTACTACAAACTGTTGTGTGGGATTTCACAACGCTCTTTAATCTCTATTCCACTAGTCATCCCAGTGTGTGGTTTCTCTTTGATGGACGGCAAAGAGACTTGGTTTGCCACAAATTAACAATGGCTAATGCACAAGCAGGTCATCCAGATGTTAAAAAGAGGAAATATGCGGCACTAGATGACATGGTTGTTACTTCTATGCAGCAATATGAGCAGGTTGAAAATAAACTTAATTACTTAAGGAGATTGGCTAATTTGCAATAAAGAATTATATCTGAATAATACAATTACAAAACCTTTGAGTGAGTCTTTATTCGTACCAGAACCTACTATACCAACGATGTATCTATTGCCTAAAATTCACAAAGATGCAAAGAACCCGCCAGGTAGGCCGATCATTTCGGGCACTGGGGGCCTTATGGAAAAGGCATGTAGGTGGATTGATTTTCATCTGAAACCCCTTGTTGAGTGTTTACCATCTTATTTGCGTGACTCAGCTGATCTGTTATTAAAGATCGAGGGGATTCACATTGATTCAGACCATTTACTTGTTACATGCGATGTTGAATCCCTTTACACCAGCATTCAACACAGTGATGGTCTACATGCAGTCAAGAGCTTTTTGTCCATGAGTGACATTGAGGGTGAGGTCTCTCAACTCATTCTGCTGTTGTTAGACTTCACACTCAAACATAATTTTTTCACTTTTAATGGATCGTTCTTTCTACAGCTCCAGGGGACGGCGATGGGGGCGGCATGTGCACCCTCATATGCCAATTTGTTCCTGGGGCTGTGGGAGAGGGATCTTTTTCTGTCAGATCATGAGCCATCAATGAATCGTGTCCCTTTTTGGGCACGGTTCATTGATGACATTTTCATGATCTGGCAGGGCACTCCTGAAGACCTTTCAGCTTTTATCAAAGTTTTGAATTGTAATCCACTTAACATCAAACTCACATACAAATGGAGTTACTCTAGTATCGACTTTTTGGATATATTAATTAAGAAAGATGGTAATGGTTTTTTACAGACGGATTTATACCGTAAGGAAACTTCTACCAACTCACTCTTGCATGCCACTTCATCGCACCCTCGTCATACCATCGATGCTATCCCAGTGGGCCAATTTTTACGTGTAAAGAAGATTTGCTCCACCAATGAAGATCTTAAATTTCGCTTTAAAGAACTAGGCGACAGATTTACTCAAAGGGGTTATAGTCAACGCAGTATACGCAAAGCTCAGGATCGGGCATCCAAGACCAACCGACAACAACTTTTGCAAGTCACTCCAAAGTCTGACACAGTATCAAAGGTGAGATTTATTACCACCTTCAACTCTCGGTGGACAGAAATGCGCAGTGTTTTGAACAAATTTTGGCCGATATTGCTGACTGATCCCATTTTGTTGAAAGTTCTTCCTCATTATCCTGCCATGGCACCCCGCAGAGCTCCCAATCTGCGCGATGCCATGGTACGTAGTTACCTCTCACCCACTCAACCTGGGAAGGTTTTTGGTACTAAGGGACCAAAATGGGGCTGCAAACCATGCGGCGACTGTATCAGTTGTCCCAATATTGAACGAATAGGGAAATTTACAGATTCCAGCGGAAAACATGAATTTAAAATCTGTTGGCCCATATCCTGTGGAACTAAGGGTGTTATATACTATGCACTTTGCCCCTGTCCGATGATATATGTAGGTATGACCACTCGTGAGTTGCGTTTGAGGGTGAGAGAACACGTACGGGACATCGAGAATGCAAAAACGGCTGATAACATCGAGCAGCTCAAGACAATCCCTAGGCACTTCCGATCACACCATGCTTGTAATTCCAAGATGCTTAAAATCAGGGGCATTGACCACATTAATCTTGGTATGCGTGGGGGTAATCTTAAAAAACGTTTATTACAGCGTGAGTGTAAATGGATATGGAGACTTCAAACTATGTACCCCGCAGGTCTCAATGAGACCGCAGGATATTCATCATTTCTCTGACTGTCAGCAGCTTTTAATGGTGTTGGAGTTCTTTTGTTATTTTTCATATAGGATCCTGTGTGTTTATATATGATTTTAATACTTTTTATTTCATTACAGACTAGATCTTTGATGTGATTCTGTTTCTCATCATTCGGATTCCTTGTCTTCCACTTTTTGGGATGCCAGCATATATTTTTGTGTCGTTTTCGTTTATTCGTGATGCGCAGCGACTAGCTAATATACAATTTGTATTTGTATTTGTGTATGTCTTTTTGGTACTTTGTTTATGATTTATTCTTTTGTAATACAATAACTAGTGTAATGTTTTGTGCACTTTTTAACTAATCTTGTCAAGAGATGGTAAATTAAATTAAATTAAACTTTATCATGTCACTTTTTATATTATTCTTCTTCACTTGAATATATATATACTTAAGCAATTTTTAATTTTCATTTTTTCATTGTATATTGTATATTTATTGAATGTAATACTATTCCATTCATTGTCTTCATCTCTCATTCACTCTACATTTATCATTCATTCACCATCACACACACACACATACATACACATACATTTCACATTCCTCATTTTTATTATTTTTCACTTTTTCACTTATTCCTCAATCACATCACCATATTTTTTCATATTTTCACTCATGCAGCATTTATTATGTTGCTCTTTTTATTTAGGCACTGTTGTTTAGTGTATTTGTTTTCCTTCACGATTTTTCAAAACTTAATTTAGTAAAACTTTTTTGATTAATATTACTTTTTCACTTTATTCATGCTCTCTCATGCTGTCTCTTGCCAGATTGTTATATTTTATCTAAATTTGTTCGTTCAAATGTATATCATACAGACATATATGTTGTTTACTGATGTCTTGATTCATCTGGCTTCACGGCCACTTTTGTATACACTGGCGTATCCTGGTTTACTTACCCTTTCGCTGCGTCGCTCCCTCTGATTGGTGAATGGGTGCCCGGCCTCCGTCCCGCCCTCATGACGCGCCGGCTTCCGGTTCCACGTGACCGCGTCTTCTGACGCGATGACGTGCATCCGGTCCTGGCCTCTCATGATTGGCGCTTCTGGTAGGTGCGGCCACCTCCTTCACCACGAGGTAAGCGACCGGTAAATATGTAGCGATACACGTATCATCACATGTCTCCTCATTACTCCACGATTGGCTGGCTTATTCCTACATATAGTGGTGTACACACCATTCAAATGCTACCCCCAGACGAAGGCAGTTGCGCCGAAACGCGCGTTGGGGCAGACACATTGCCGTGCACTCACCTGGATGTTTAATGGGTACGTGATTCATCATCATCATATGTTGTTCATACTTGTCCATATATTGATGTCATTCATTCATGGTATTATTTTCATACCTTTGAGTACTTCTCTTTTGACTATTACATTTGGCATACATTTGTAGTCATTTTGCATTTATTTATATTTATGTACTGACGTACCCTCATTACCAGATTATACTTTTTGTCTATCTTAGACGTTATTTACCTTGTATAGTGCATGGCGTGTATGTCTTTTTTAACCTGTTGGTTGATGGATTCTTTTTATTATTGTGTATTTATGTGTAATTTTCATTAAAGTACTTTTCTATTTTCTCATATGTTCTTGTCTTGCATCTTTTCTTCTTTCGGTCATATGCAATGCTTTAGGATGCTTTATGGGTATACACCCCAGGATCTGGTTCATAATTGAATACATGCTTGCTGACGGCTGCATCTTTACTCTATCTGAACCATTTTAGATCCATGCTGTGTTTTTCGGTTATATTATATCTGAATAATGTTTTTTTTATTTATTATTGAAAGTTGGACTCACATTCAATCCGGGTGTGCACATTTATTTCTGGTTAGTTTTCAACAGCTGGCAGATTTTTAAGATATAAAAACAGCGAAAGAGTTTTCTAGTTTTTTTTTTTCAACAAATCGCTGTAAGAGAATAAATTATATAGTTAAAGGGATTTTTTAGGCTTCTGATATTGATAACCTATCCATAGGATAGGTCATCAATATCAGACCGGTGGGGGAATGACACAACACACCCCCACTGATCAGATGAAACGGGGAGCCATGGCTGGAACTATACAGTGAACCGAGGCGGAAGCAGGTGGCTCCGACCACTGTGTAGTGGCTGTGCTGAGTTACTGCAGCTCAACTCCCATTCACTTGAATGGAAGCTGAGCTGCAGTAATCAGTAGCTACCACTATCTGCTTCCGATCCTGTTCACTGTATATTTCCGGCAGCCGTGGCTTCCTGTATCAGCTAATAGCTGGGGGTGTCGGATAAGATAAGAATAGGTCAATAATATTAAAATCCCAGTAAACCCCTTTAAATATTTATTAAATAAGTATGAATAAAACACAAGTGAAATGTGTTAAAGGGCTGGGGTAATGGTGGGGTTCACTGGCTAGTGTCACCCACTCTTACCATCTCCTTTATTATCAGGGTGATTAGGTTATGCCTAGCTTCCCTACCTTTCTCTTGTGTTAACATTAGTCTACTTGCTTTGCTACTAAATAAGTGTATACGACTGCATAGTAAATAAAGAGTAATATTTATTAAAACAGTAGTCGCACTTAGATATAAAATATACTAAACACAGTAAATAATTACAGTATAGTATCAGTGCATCCCAATACACATAACAACTTAATATGTATTGAATACACTGACCCTACACGGCACAGTATAAACAAGGTATCACAATCCTAATCTATACAACCACCCACTTATCTAACATAATTCACGATATAGCTTCAGCATACCTCAATGCATATAATATCTACACGTGGTACAATATATTATAATACTATACTAACACCCACCCACTTAACTAACATACATACAAGTTACAGTGTACTCACATGCTTGCCTTTGTGACCCACCCCCACCTGGCTCTAACTTTCCCTATACACTCAAGGGGTTAAATACCAGGGGAAATCTGTAGACCAGGGTAAGTAGGGTTATGGGTAGAAGGGTAGGAGAGGGGAGAGAGAGGGGAAGGATACTTAGCCTAGTTTGTTGAGTCAGGTTCAGAGAGCTGTAGGTGTCTGATGGGCCGGAGGCAGGAGCAAGAGGCAAGAGAGAGAAGTGTGGGACAGTTTGTCTTTTTAAACCCTCCCATGCACTTCTGTATGACATCACATGCTCATGCACGTGGGGGGAGGCCATGGGACTGTTTATGGCCCCCCCCCCCATGGAATCTAATTACCTGGCGAGGGGGGAGAGGCAAGCAGTGGGAATTATTTGCTTCCTTCAGAATCTCGAGGGGGAAGAGAGGTAAGTTAATCAGTGGGGCTGTCCTGTGGTACACGAGTGCATCACATGATACATCACCAATTACCTCTCTGGTCCCCTGCAGAGTATGGAGACAGGAGATCAAAGGCAGTATCTCCTGTCTCACTCTTGGTTAATCAAATCAGGACAATTACTAATTTTTATTGTCTTCTTTGAGAAGATTCGGCCGGGTTTCTACAGATCTGGCTCATCAAGATATACATATATATATATATATATATATATATATATATATATATATATATATACATACATACATACATACATATATATATATATATATATATATATATATATATATATATATATATATATATATATATATACAGTGAAGGAAATAAGTATTTGATCCCTTGCTGATTTTGTAAGTTTGCCCACTGTCAAAGACATGAACAGTCTAGAATTTTTAGGGTAGGTTAATTTTACCAGTGAGAGATAGATTATATTTAAAAAAAAACAGAAAATCACATTGTCAAAATTATATATATTTATTTGCATTGTGCACAGGGAAATAAGTATTTGATCCCTTTGGCAAACAAGACTTAATACTTGGTGGCAAAACCCTTGTTGGCAAGCACAGCAGTCAGACGTTTTTAGTAGTTGATGATGAGGTTTGCACACATGTTAGATGGAATTTTGGCCCACTCCTCTTTGCAGATCATCTGTAAATCATTAAGATTTCGAGGCTGTCGCTTGGCAACTCGGATCTTCAGCTCCCTGCATAAGTTTTCGATGGGATTAAGGTCTGGACACTGGCTAGGCCACTCCATGACCTTAATGTGCTTCTTTTTGAGCCACTCCTTTGTTGCTTTGGCTGTATGTTTCGGGTCATTGTCGTGCTGGAAGACCCAGCCATGAGCCAATTTTAATGTCCTGGTGGAGGGAAGGAGGTTGTTACTCAGGATTTGACGATACATGGCTCCATCCATTCTCCCATTGATGCGGTGAAGTAGTCCTGTGCCCTTAGCAGAGAAACACCCCCAAAACATAATGTTTCCACCTCCATGCTTGACAGTGGGGACGGTGTTCTTTGGGTCATAGGCAGCATTTTTCTTCCTCCAAAAACGGCGAGTTGAGTTAATGCCAAAGAGCTCAATTTTAGTCTCATCTGACCACAGCACCTTCTCCCAATCACTCACAGAATCATCCAGATGTTCATTTGCAAACTTCAGACGGGCCTGTACATGTGCCTTCTTGAGCAAGGGGACCTTGCGGGCACAGCAGGATTTTAATCTATTACGGCGTAATGTGTTACCAATGGTTTTCATGGTGACTGTGGTCCCAGCTGCCTTGAGATCATTAACAAGTTCCCCCGTGTAGTTTTCGGCTGAGCTCTCACCCTCCTCAGGATCAAGGATACCCCACGAGGTGAGATTTTGCATGGAGCCCCAGATCGATGTCGATTGACAGTCATTTTGTATGTCTTCCATTTTCTTACTATTGCACCAACAGTTGTCTCCTTCTCACCCAGCGACTTACTTATGGTTTTGTAGCCCATTCCAGCCTTGTGCAGGTCTATGATTTTGTCCCTGACATCCTTAGAAAGCTCTTTGGTCTTGCCCATGTTGTAGAGGTTAGAGTCAGACTGATTAATTGAGTCTGTGGACAGGAGTCTTTTATACAGGTGACCATATAAGACAGCTGTCTTTAATGCAGGCACCAAGTTGATTTGGAGCATGTAACTGGTCTGGAGGAGGCTGAACTCTTAATGGTTGGTAGGGGATCAAATACTTATTTCTCTGTGCACAATGCAAATAAATATATATAATTTTGACTATGTGATTTTCTGTTTTTTTTTAATATATAATCTATCTCTCACTGGTAAAATTAACCTAGCCTAAAAATTCTAGACTGTTCATGACTTTGACAGTGGGCAAACTTACAAAATCAGCAAGGGATCAAATACTTATTTCCTCCACTGTATATATATATATATATACACATACACACACTACACATACCCACCTCCATCTCCATTGAAAGGGGACACTTCCTTTTACATTGCCCCTGTTGTCGGGAATACGGCAATGAAATTTGTGGGTGTTTGTTCTGTATTTACCCCCTCAACCTTGTTACTGGTAATGGTCGTAGATGGAATGAAGTGTAATTTTGGATTTAGGTACCCCGGACATCACTTATCGCCTCAAGGACACCTTCCTGCCAGTCCTCAAACTCAAAAGTCCATATAATGTAACTCACAGTCCATAGAAACGCAAAGCCCATGAAACAAACCTCAAAGTCCATAAAATGAAACTGAAAGTCCATAGAAACTAAAAGTCTATAACAAAACCCAAAGTCCTGGATCTTCTTTCTTGGATCTTGATTTTTCTTTATGAATCTTTTCCTCTTTGGCGGCGTCAGCAGGTCTTTCCAGTGGCCGATCCCATTTTAGCATGCCGACCCGACCCTACTTATTCCCTCACACGGTCAGCCTTGGGATGGCTTAGACCGGCCTTTCGACAACCTTCTTTTAACACTGTTCGTTAGTCGACCCTTGCGGCACCATCTTCAACTGGGTCTGTGGTCAACTTGACTTCTTCCAAATCTCCCAACACCTTGATTGAAGACACAATCTTTGTGGGCCGATACCCAGGTCTCTACCATGGCAGTTTAGCATCCCTAAGTAGGAGGTGATGTCTTGGCACCCGATATCTAATTGTGGGGCGGAACATCCTTCCATTTCCCCTCTACCTAATATTCAATCCATCATCTTATGAACCATACCCGTTTTAAGGTTGAGGTGGCAATTATCTACAGGGGTGTGCGTGTATCTTACCTGTCCCTAAGGGTTTCTACACACTACTCAGTCATATGCACAAAATGTAAAATAATCAAACATACAAGAATATTCCCCCCCAAACCATAGGTATATGTACATATAGGGATTCATGCTAAAACAGCATCTCTCACTACTCCTCCATAAACACATGCAAGTTACACATGTAAATGAGGTGACTACATGCTGTAAATATGTGCCCACCTACACATACATACTCACTCACTGTGGGACGGGCATGTCCTCACTGAGTATGCCTTTGTTGCAGACACATATCTACACCTAGAATGTCTATATGTACACCTTTCAAGTTTTTGTACGACACATTGATTCATATTACATATATATAAATAAACGCGACGATTACTGGTCTCAGGACGGTACGATGTCCTTAATCCAACTTCATTCTTTTACGCCTGACTTAGTTTACTGGTTTGGCAAGTCCTTTCACCCATCAGTACTATCACAGGGTGGATGAGCAGGTTGAAGAACAAAATTGCTTTGGGGTTGTACCCAAACAGGCTCTCCCACCAGGACATCTCTGAGTCTCTTTTCAGGGAATGGGATGGAGGCTCGATTCTCAGACTCTTTAAGCTTCTCCACGATATCCTCTTCCTCACTGAACTCAGGACCATCTGGAGCCTTACAGGAGCATCTGGGCGGATATTGAGCCTCTACTCAGGGGTGACTGGAGTTCTTCCTTTCTGCTACATCGATACCTGTGACAATAAAATATAGGTACAATGCTCCTTGGAGGAGTATTCCTCTTCCGGTGCAATTAGTCGCACAGATGGTGTAGTAAATATATTGCACTCGGTAGCAACACCAATACCCTTGACCCATGTATCTTAAGCTTGAAGAGAGCATTGGGTTGGCCTTCATCTCACAGGTCCCCTCGGTATCTCAACACTGGTGTCTAAGCACCCGGTTCTAACTACATTGGCAGAGGATCGCATGCTCCTTCTTTCAACATCCATCTGTACAGACAGATATGGATGGCTGCCCTTATAGGTTAGGATATCCGAGGGGATCTGTAGATGAAGTACCATTTTGTGGTTCTTCACAATTCTCAGGTTTGTGGAACTATATCCCCGTCTTACCAAACCCATTATCTTAAAATCAATATATGGGTGTAATGCCAGGATCAACCTTTCCAAAAGGACCACTCCAGTTAAACACAAAAGAATCAGTCATACATTTATTCGCTGTATTTAATTGCACTCGCATTAGGCCTCAGATGAAATTGTGTTAAATAACAATTCCACCGTTATTATCCAAAATAGAGAGCAATTACAACATTTTGCGATAATAGATGTAAATGCATTACCATCCTGAACTTCAATGTCTAGGTGCGCAGTGTAACATAACACTACAAGTGAACTTATGTTACCTGTTTGCACCTCTATACCTAATATTAGTTCACAGAACAAGCAAATACACCACTATTCAATGGCTGATTCTGCAGTTATTTTCCTGGAGTGACTTTCTTATTATGTATTATAAATACAGGCAACACCCATATAGTATAACTACAAATTACTGATAACCAGGGATACACCACAATAGAATCTGTGAAGGAACCACAAATGAAAACAAAAGGACAACTGGGGACAAACACAACAGACCATAAACACACAGTACCGACATCAAAGAGATAACACCTCACTGTGAACATGTAAATTATGGCCAACTTAAAATTCACAGCTGAACTTCTCCCCAGTTGTGGTTGGTCATTTAAATCTTTGAACACATGGTGGAGCACATGGCTGGGAGAGATTCTCATGCAGCCATTTGGTCCTTGTCTAAATCCACCATTTGTTGTAATGTGGCCATTTTCTATTGGTTCTTTACTAGGCTTTCCACGGTTGCTTATACCATGGCAGTTTATAGCAATATATCCTATCTGACCACATTTAAAACATTTAACAGGACCACATTTCTTATTAGTCGAAGACTTACAGTACTTCACAATATGGCCTGAGCTGGCACATGCAAAACATTTAATAATACATGCTAAGCTGGACTTAGGACAGTCAACAGCGCATGATCTTTTAAAGTTCTGCATGGCTAGGGACGCACTTATGATTATCGTATGCTTACATTTGCGTAGCACTTTAATAACAGTGTTAACTTAAGGTTTCTGGATGGGATCACGATTTGGGACATCTGATCCATCACTCTTTCTACTCCCCTCTTTTTGCCCTGTAGAGGGCAAACTTACAGCAGAATCAGGCCTTGACTTAAGTGAAAAAGGCAAGGCCAGTAAAATTTTTGAAAAATCCTTTATGATGTTTTGCATACTGGTTACCAATTGTGACCTAGCAGCAAGCTCATCATTTAACTTGGCAATGATCGCATCCGTAGATGCCGCCTTATCCTTAAATGCATTGATCACAGCGTAAGACTCAGTCAGCTGGGCATCAATATCATCACCATGATTTTTCAAAACTATCACTCTTGCGATTCCAGTGTGCAAATCTTCTTATCTCTAGCAATTTTATATTGGGCATTCTCTGCCCATTGTGTCTGCAAAGCACAAACCTGCTTCACATTGTTGGCACAACACGAGCAGTGAAAATTTTGGGAATCACTCTTTATTTATGAGTTCCACGTCTCCTCATACACACAGATAAGTTTAGTGAGCATGTGGAGCCATTTGGAGGTTTTGTTAAAAACACTCCTCTTGCTAATACACATTTTATCATGTGCATAAGCCTCGTCAAGCAGAGTGGACCACAGCATTCCTGCTGACTTGTATGTCGTGGGTGATACTGGATTGAATGAACTATGTTTAGCAAGGTGTTTGAGTGTGGAGAAGTCCATACTCACTCTATCAGAAGTCATCTTTGTCAGTGTTGTCCTCCTTGTCCCTTGCTGCATGAAAAAGGTCCTTTAACACCTTTTCCCGATCAGCTGGACTTCACCCGAAGGACACAGACGTCGATAATTCTACAAACATTTCTGTAGGTGTTGCTCGCTTGCCCGACGATTTGTCGCTTTAGAGCAGCACGCCGTAAAGCAAAATAAAAACGTTAATACCTTAGGAAAAAAATAATAATAACTAGGTCTGCTGTTCTCAATTGTATCCTGTATTAAGTCTTAAATAAAACTGTGTTACTCGTCCAAACTTGAAGGTCTCGGTATAACACAACACTTCACCGTGTACATATGTTATCTGTCCACACCTCTCCGCCTATCTTAGTTCACGTTTTAACACAATTTTATTGTACAAAACACAGAAATAACTTGAAAACAGTTTGGGCCTCAGCTCGCCATTATGTTCACTTACTTGTGTCACCCACTATTACTACCTCCTTTATACTCAGGGTCACTAGGGTTATGCCTAGCTTCCCTACCTTTCTCTTGTATTAACGTTAGTCTACTTTCTTTTCTGCTAAGTAAGTGTATACGACTGTAAATAAAGGGTAATATTTATTAACATACACAGTAGTCACACTTAGATATAAAATACACAGTAAATAATCACAGTATAGTATCAGTGCATCCCAATACACATAACAACTTCATGCACAGTATAAACAAGGTATCACAATCCTAATCTATACCACCACCCACTGACTTAAACATAGTTCACGATCAGCATAATAACTACAGGTGCCACAGTACCAGTACAATATATTACAATACTATACTAACACTATACTAACACCCACCCACTTAACTAACATACATACAAGTTACAAAGTACTCACTCATGCTTGCTTCTTTGACCCACCCCCACCTGGCTCTAACTTACCCTATAAACTCAAGGGGTTAAATAGCAGGGGAAATCTGTAGTACCAGGGAAAGTAGGGTTATGGGGATAAGGGAGAGAGAGGGGGGATACTTAGCTTATGTGGTCCTAGGTTGGTCAGTAAGGAACAGAGAGTTGGTGTCTGGTCAGGAAGCAGGAGCAAGAGAGCAAAACCCAAGAGAGAGAGATGTAGGACAGTTTGTCTTTTTAAACCTTCCCGTGCACTTCTGTATCTGTATGACATCACATGCTCATGCACGTGCAAGTGGGGGGGGGGGCATGGGACTGTTTATGGCCCCCCCCATGGAATCTCATTACCTGGCAAGGGGAGGGGCAAGCAGTGGGAATCCCTTGCTCCCCTCAGAATCTCAAGGGGGAAGGGAGGTAAGTTAACCAGTGGGGATGTCTTGTGGTACACGAGTGCATCACATGATACATCCCCAATTACCTCTCTGGTCCCCTGCAGAGAATGGAGACAGGAGATCAAAGGCAGTATCTCCTGACTCACTCTCTGCTAATCAAATCAGGACAATGACTAGCTATCATTGTCTTCTTTGGGCAGATTCCCACGACCAGATTTCTACAGACCTCCTTGCACCTGGGACATAAGATATTACATATATATATATATATATATATATATATATATATATATATATATATATATATATATATATACTGTATATATACATACACACACACTACACATACCTCCCTCCATATCCATTGAAAGGGGACACTTCCTTTTACAGTCTCCTTCCGGACCAGTCTGTCATTCATTAATGTTTTTTGTCTCCTTATGTACTTAACCCCTTGGACACGCAGACAATTTTCATTTTTCCTCCCTCTTTCCAAAAGCCATAACTTTTTTATTTTTCTGTTGACATAGCCGTATGAGAACCTGTCTTGTGTGGGACGTGATGTAGTTTTTAAAGGGGTTTTCCACGACCGGACAACCGATCATCTATCCACCAGATAGATCATCAGTATATGATTGTGGGGGTCTGACACCCGGACCCCGCACCGATCAGCTGCTCCGGCTGCCGGATGTTTTGAATGGTATGCAGTAGTTAGAGCTGGAAGCAAATGAATCCAACCACTACATGGTGGCAGTACTGCAGAACTACAGCTCTGCTCCTATTCACTTTAACACTGCAGCTCGGCCGCTATTCCGTGACCAGAGCATCTGCTTTCAGCATGGACATCTGGTGCCCAGAGGCAGCCGGAGCAGCTGATCTGTGCGGGGTCTGGGTGTCAGACCCCCACAGATTATATACTGATGACATATGCGGTGGAGTTGTCCGATCATGGAAAATCATCTTGTTTCTTCGGTTTAGTTTTTGCGGCGTTTATCATGCGGTAAAAAAGACTTGTTACCTTTATTCTCCGGGTCAATACGATTACGACGACACCAAATTTATATATTTATCTTCTACAAGGAAAGAACGAGTTGTTCAAAACAGTTTTGCGTTGCCGTATTGTGAGACAGAAGGTTTTATATTTCCGGGGATTGCGTGGTGTGAGGGGTTTTGTGGGGCGAGCTGTAGATTTTGTTGGTGAGATTTTGGGACTTTTTATTCCATATGTTGGAGAAGTGCGGCGACCAAAAACAGCGACGTTCACATGTGAATTATTTCTCCAGGTTAAAGAACTTGATATTTTAATAATTTGGACTTTTACGGATGTGGCGATTATGTTACTTATTTTTACTGTTTACATCATTTTTTATAAAAAAACAAAACGTATTACAGTATATTACAATGGTAACTGGTCAGCATCGCGCAGTTTCTTCAGAGGACAGAGGAAGCCGCTATCTCTAACTGATCAGATGCCGCAGTCGCTATTGGTCACGGCATCTGAGGGGTTAAACGGCCGGGATTGAGCTGTCTTCGATCTTGGCGGCTGCAGGCGGCTGTCAGAAGCCGTGTACGGTGCAGGCTCCGGTCCTTCTAGTGTGATGGCGCACGTCCAACATAATACTATAGATCTGATGTCCCCAAGGGGTTAAACCCTACTGTATTTCATATTTACATAAAAATCACCAGCACTGTGCCAAACAAAAACGCTCCAAAACCGGACAGAAATTACCTCATGTAATCTTACATTACTACTGCATCATGGGAAATCTCCTGACTGATAACAGAGAGAACACTAAAAAACAGCGGTGACCGGAAGTCATGTACACCCGACCAGCGCTGCTCCCCCTCATACACGGCAATAGCTGAAGGACCTGTGATGATGTCACCACCATGTGACCGGGAGGGGCGGAGCGTATCAGTGGAAATGAGGCTTAGCCCCGCCCCCACACAGAGCTCCGTCCCTCAGGTCACGTGATCATCATTACTTTACACAGCATAGGAACCCGCCCCCTCACAGAGCCCCGCCCCAAATGTCACATAATCATCATCACAGGTCCTTCGTCCACCACTTCTTTCCTTTGATAAGCTCCACCCCTCCTGTCCCGGTCACGTGGTTTGACGTCATCACAGGTCCTGCAGCTATTGCCGTGTAAGAGGTAGAGAGCAGCGCTGCTCGGGTGTTCTCTCTGTTATCAGTCACCCCTGTATGAGTGTGTATACAGAGCGCTGTCAATCTTTGAGTGACCCCGCCAACTGGACTCCTAGCAGGGATTTAACCCATCCAGTGCCGGCCTCTTTGGGGTAAGTTGTTATTTCTGGTCTTTGTAGTGGTCGGATGTTTTGTGGGACGAGTCGTATTTTGCACTGCTTACCTCCGAACACTCCTGCACTGGTCACGTGATCCTCATGGCCCTTCACGTGATCGTTATCACAGGTCTTTCATACAACACGTCTCTCCACTGATACGCTCCGCCCCTCCTTCTCCGGTCACATGATGGTGACGTCATCACAGGTCCTTCAGCTATTGCCGTGTATGAGGTAGAGAGCAGCGCTGGCCGGGTGTTCTCTCTGTTATCTGTCACCCCTGTATGAGTGTGTATACGGAGAACTGTCAATCATTGAGTGACCCCGCCCACTGGACTCCTAGCCGTGATTTAACCCCTCCAGTGCCGGCCTCTTTGGGGTAAGTTGTTATTTCTGGTCTTTGTAGTGGTCGGATGTTTTGTGGGACGAGTCGTATTTTGTAATGATATAATATTCAGTACATACAACTTATTCACTGACTTTTATACATTTCTTGTTAATGTTGTTCACCGCGGTTTAAGGGAATGTTCACACGTAGCGAATACGACCCACAACACGCAAAGAAATCCGGCCGAATATTCACGCCAAATGGTGGACCTATAATCCTCCACAATTTCTACTACAGAAATACAACAAGGCCGATCCTCACCTCTCCGAGCTTTACCATAGCAACACATCCCTGCTCTTCCGGCTGTGTCCAGGTGACCCCTATAATGACAGGTGACCCCTATAATGACATGTGACCTCTCCAGCTTGTGATTGGCTGCAGGGGTCACATGACGGGGAAATGTCTTCATTTTACTCTTCTCACCTGAGAGAAATGTCATAAATGTCTGATACATAGGGGTCCCACCTCTTTGTGGAGAACGGGGGTCCCCCGATCCGATTGATGAGGTGATGACTACATCCAGGTGGAGAATGAATGGAGAGGTGACCACACATGTGCACGACTCTCTCCATTCACTTGTATAGGAGTTCCAGAAACAGCCGAGCACGGCCAGAGGTGGAGCCGCATCTATCAGACATTTCTGGTATATCCTGGGGAGAAATATCCGTGTTGGGTATAACCGGAGTTTCTCTTTAATATTACAAGTTATGGGTACAAGATTCTGGAGATGGGATGGTAATTTATGGATTTATTGTGATTTCCAGATTTGGAGTCGGGGAGGAGTTTTTCCGCTAATTAGACATTTGTCATCCACCACATAGGGGTGTTTTGACTTCCTCTGGATGAACACGGTCGGATTATAGGTTGGACTTGTGTCTTTTTTCATCCTTATTAACTATGTAACAAAGAATGTATGGAGCAAAATTTACAAATAATATAAAGTACAATGTGTTCCGCAATAACAATCTCACAATGACTTGGATAAGTAAAATCTTATTCCCACTTGTGCTATGTACACCTTCTGTAGGCAAATTTGTTTTTTTTATTGAGTATATGATTTTTTTAGTTTTTATTTGACTTTAGTGAAATGTTTTGTTTTTACGGTGCAGCTGTTATGTCTCCTCTACACAGAAGCTGAATCACTCGCTATTAGCTGAATCCGTAAGTGAAGTGAACTGATGACTCAGCTGTTAGCGGGTCCTGTGTATCCATGTTCATTAACTTAGATGTCATCGTAATTATTGTGAATCTGTGTGTTAAAGTCACATGACTTACTCTTAGACGAGTCTTCACTTCACTTACGGAATCGGCTGATAGTAAGTGATCCAGCTTCTGTGTATAGAGGATACATAGCAGCTGTTTCTCGAAAACAAAAATAAGAACATTTAATAAAAGTCAATTAAAAAAAAAATGCGTTTAATCACCTAAAACATATATATACTGTAAATTAAGAAAATTAAAGAAAATATTGCCTACAAAGGTGTACACAGCCTTTAAGAGGCTAATAAACAGGCGACCCACTGACACATTTTTTGGTTGGCAGGGAACTCTTAAATATGGGGGCCCCTGTGTCCCGCCTCTTTCAAGTTCATCCGCTTCCACAAAACACAGATGCAGTTAAATACTATGGTGGAGCAAGGAGCAGTTGGCACCCTGCTGTTTGCTTTGGTAGGCCACAGTTTATTTTAGGCCTGCGGCTTACAAGATTCAGGAACATCGACACAGGTTGTGAGGACCTCAACATTGTCATTTCGGCCCTGATCCGTAAACATAGAAGTGTTGAGAGAAGTCTCTGATATATGGACAGATATTCGGTTGTCATGTATATAGTCACTGTGTGTTTCCTACAGATAGATCCAGTAAGAGAAATCCACCAGAGAGATGTACCACTCCTCTGTATTCCCAGCACTGTCCAGAGGAAAATCACAATGTCGTAGAGAATCATTAGGAAGACAAAGCTGAGCCATATACCAGATCTATATAGGGTGTGTGGAGACTTTTGGTCCTGTGGTCATAGATGTGGTCATAGATTTTGGTGGTTTCTTATGTTGATCTGTTAGATTCGTCGCACTCTCTGCTGTATTGTACTGAATTGTTAAATATGTGAAATCAGGGGAAAGATCTGTCTCATTTTAAAGCAGAGCGAGAAGAAGAGCAGGTGAGGTGTCATCAACTGTGTAACAGTGAAGTGGAGGAGGAAATTCCAGGAGGTGTTACCACAGGTAAGGAATAATGAATTTAGAAAGTAAATTTTGAGCGTTTTTTAAGGTGAGGTTCCTCCTTCTACATTACAGTAAAACTTCAGGCAATGTGTTATACATAGTATAGGACCTGAGGGAGCTGTGACTGCACATAGAAGTTCTCTACAAGGTGTTCTATGAATCCTGTTATGCACTAAACTTAGCATCATATTTTAGGGGTCATCAGCTGTGATTAACAGCCGGGATCTGAGAAAACGAAATGTAACCACTTAAAGGGAATGTGTCATCAGAAAATGACCTATTGTTTAAATAAAGTTTTTATGTTAAACATATTTTTTAGAACTTATCTTTTTTCTATGTCATTATCTATATTTAAAATAATTCTAATATCTTGCATTTTTTCATCTGGCCACTGAGTCTCATAGTGGACTGATCTTTCCTTTCCTGTAGAGATCGCTTCTCATCATACATCTCATTATCATGTCAGGATTACACTGACAGGTAACACCTATATATATATACACTACCGTTCAAAAGTTTAGGGTCACTTAGAAATTTCCTTATTTTTGAAAGAAAAGCACAGTTTTTTTCAATGAAGATAACATTAAATTAATCAGAAATACACTCTATACATTGTTAATGTGCTAAATGACTATTCTAGCTGCAAACGTCTGGTTTTTAATGCAATATCTACATAGGTGTATAGAGGCCCATTTCCAGCAACCATCACTCCAGTGTTCTAATGGTACATTGTGTTTGCTAACTGTGTTAGAAGGCTAATGGATGATTTGAAAACACTTGAAAACCCTTGTGCAATTATGTTAGCACCGCTGTAAACAGTTTTGCTTTTTAGAGGAGCTATAAAACTGACCTTGCTTTGAGCTAGTTGAGAATCTGGAGCATTACATTTGTGGGTTCGATTAAACTCTCAAAATGGCTAGAAAAAGGGAGCTTTCATGTGAAACTCGGCAGTCTATTTTTGTTCTTAGAAATGAAGGCTATTCCATGCGAGAAATTGCCAAGAAACTGAAGATTTCCTACAACGGTGTGTACTACCCCCTTCAGGGGACAGCACAAACAGGCTCAAACCAGAGTAGAAAGAGAAGTGGGAGGCCCCGCTGCACAACTGAGCAACAAGACAAGTACATTAGAGTCTCTAGTTTGAGAAATAGACGCCTCACAGGTCCTCAACTGGCAGCTTCATTAAATAGTATCCGCAAAACGCCAGTGTCAACGTCTACAGTGAAGAGGCGACTCCGGGATGCTGGATTCAGGGCAGAGTGGCAAAGAAAAAGCCATATCTGAGACTAGCTAATAAAAGGAAAAGATTAATATGCGCAAAAGCACACAGACATTGGACAGAGGAAGATTAGAAAAAAGTGTTATGGACAGTCGAATCGAAGTTTGAGGTGTTTGGATCACACAGAAGAACATTTGTGAGACACAGAACAACTGAAAAGATGCTGGACGAGTGCCTGACGCCATCTGTCAAGCATGGTGGAGGTAATGTGATGGTCTGGGGTTGCTTTGGTGCTGGTAAAGTGGGAGATTTGTACAAGGTAAAAGGGATTTTGAATAAGTGTTTTATTCTTGTCAAAGAAACAGCCTCTTGTACAACAAGGCAAAATACAAAATAAATCCTGCTCGTCTGAGCACTAACTAAACAAGATATTATCTAACTATACCAAGTGCCTTCCTACCAGGCACTGGACACAAAGTAACACAGGTCTTTACTCACATAGAATACAGGCTACTCCAGACTTAGTAGTCTCCGGTCTGAGTCAGGGGTGAGACTCACACACACTGTGTCTGCACCTTTTTATACACAGGCTGCAGGTGCAGCTAATTGAGCAGCAGCCTTGTCCTACAAACAGAGATGGACTAGGGATTGGGGAACCCGCCCTGTTCTTCCCCAATCCAACTCCAGGCCCTTTTTACGGCTTTTCCTTAAGCCGAGATTGGAAAGCTAGAGCTTTCTATTGCAAAAAATACTCATTCCCTGGAGCCTAGGATACATATGACAGGATTCTAGGGGAAATGTACCGTCCCTCAATGACTTTACCTGTCACTGTCTCACAATATATATATATATATATATATATATATATATATCACAGGATCCACCATTTATAATAGACTGATACTTCCTGTCCTGTAGAGATCACTTCTCAGCATACATCTAATTATCATCAAAAGCAGGTGTAAAGGATCTGCCAGACACAACTTCTGTGTCGACGCCCATAAGTAATCAGTCTGCACCTGCTTCTATGTCTGTGAGACTGACTCCATCTTCCACCACCCAGGATGGCAGGCTTAGGAGTGGGAGAGCCTATTACAGCCTGGCCAGACGGAGCTAGCTCCCGCCCTCTGTCTATTTATACCTGCCTTTCCTGTTCCTCCTTTGCTTGTGATTCTTCTCTGTTTGTTTCCTGGCCCTTCTGCAGCTTCTTGAACTACTGATCCTCTGCTTGTGATTGACCTTGGCTTTTCTGACCACTCTTCTGCTCTGCGTTTTTGTACCTCGCTCATCTCCTGGTTTGACTCGGCTTGTTCACCTCGCTTGTTGCTCACGGTGTTCCCGTGGGCAACTTCCCCATTTCCCTGGCTTCTTTGTACCCTTGTCTGTTTGTCTGTCGTGCACCTATTGAGTGTAGGGACCGTCGCCCAGTTGTACCCCGTCGCCAAGGGCGGGTCATTGCAAGTAGGCAGGGACTGAGTGGTGGGTAGATTAGGGCTCACTTGTCTGTTTCCCTACCCCGACATTAGAGCAGGCTTACAGTGGCAGGTAACACCTATATATTTATTAACACAGGATTCACCATTGACAATAGGTGATGGACACAGCTCCCCCCACCTACACAATGACCTCTGCATAGATCACAGAGCTTGCCTAGAAAACTGTCCCGTAAAAGTCAATGGGTCAGCCCCAGACTATTTTTTCCGATGGTCCATGTGGCTGCTGTAAAGAATATCTCTAAAGGCAGTTTGCAGCTCAGGAAAGATGGCTGACCCCATAATCATGTACAGAAAACAGAATAAAAAAAGACAATCAAAAATAAAACAGATTAGAAAAACAATATGTATCACTATCTTATTTTAATTAATTAGTAAAAAAAAAAAAAAAAAAGAAAGGAATTTCTCTGTGTTCATCATACGGTTTAAATAACTTGTTAACTTTATTGTTCAAGTCATTACGATTGTGGCAATACTATATATAAGTATTTTTTGACACTTTTTATGGAAAATAATGGTTTTATTTTTACTGTGAACTTTTTTCTTTTAATAAGCTTTATTTAACTGTATTTCATTTTATTTTTTTGTAGTACTAGGGGACTTCACCATGTAATGTTCTGATCGCTTATATAATGTCTTAGTGTATTAAGTATGCACGGCCTAATGGGAATAGAGTCATATCACACCTGTGGGCCTTTGTTAGACCACAGCTGCCATGTCCAACTATTGGCGGCTGTGTTCGCGCTTGCGAGCCGCTGATGGGTAATATTGGGCGCCCCTCCCTATGTCACACCACTTAAATGCAGTGGTCGCTACTGATCGTTACAGCCGGGCTCCCGCACTGTTCCTGTGCTCTTGCCTTTACCACCACACAGATGCACATCACAATGCAGGAAGGGGACCCTTTTCATGACATGCATGTACGTGACAATGCGAGAAGATGTTAAGAATGGCAATCAATGCTGATAGGGGCTCCATTTGATCCTTTAACATAGCCCTGACACTGTAAGGCTGATGGTTTTATACTGACAACTCATTGTCTATGAAAGGCCCCATGTGGTAATGCCTGTTATACCTTCTGTATATCTTAACCGCTTCCCACCGCAAATATTTTTTAATTTTTGTTGTTTCTTCCCCACCTTTCAAAATCCATAATTATTTTATTTTTTTCCGCCGATATAGCCAGTATGGGGCTTGTTTTTTTGTGGAACGTCGTAGTAGTTTTCATAGCATCATTCATTGCACCAAATAATGTACTGGGGAACTGGGAACAATTTAATTTCTAACTATATAATAAATATTGCATAAGACAGTGATCAGTAGAGAACACACATACTTGTATTCCTGTACGCACATCTAACTTTACAATAAATATCACATAAGACAGTGATCAGTAGAGAACATGCACATACTTGTATTCCTATACTTAAATCTAACTACACCAATAAATATCACATAAGGCAGTGATCATTAGAGAACATGCACATACTTGTATTCTTGTACTCACATTTAACTATATTATAAATATAACATGAGACAGTGATCACTAGAGAACATGCACATACTTGTATTCCTGTATTTATATCTAACTTTACAATAAATATCACATAAGACTGTGATCAGTCGAGAACATGCACATACTTGTATTCCTGTACTCACATCTAACTATACAATAAATATCACATAAGACAGTGATAAGTAGAGAACATATACATACTTGTATTCCTCTACTCACATTTAACTATACAATAAATATCACATAAGACAGTGATCAGTAGAGAACATGCACATACTTGTATTTCTTTACTCACATTTAACTGTACAATAAATATCACATAAGACAGTGATCAGTAGAGAACATGCACATACTTGTATTCCTGTACTCACATCTAACTATAAAATAAATATCACATAAGACAGTGATAAGTAGAAAACATACACATACTTGTATTCCTTTACTCACATTTAACTATACAATAAATATCACATAAGACAGTGATGAATAGAGAACAAACCAATACTTGATTTCCAGGTTTACTCACCACCCGACGCCCGCAGCCATGGATCCATGAGCACTGGTCCCCATCTCCTTCTAAGGAGATGCCAGCGCTCACTTCCGCTCAGGTCTGCTGTGTCCCGTAGGTTGTGCGCGCACGCTCGTGCCTGACCTTAAAGGGCCAACGTGCGCACCTATAAAACAATCATCATTATCAATCACATGATTTCCTGGTCTATAAAAAGGCCCCAGCCTTTTTGATCCTTGCCTTAGCGTTGTTAGTTATTCCCAAATCTGTCTTGCAAATGGTTCCTTAGTGTTTCCCTTTCCAGTTGTTACCCGTGCCCTGTTACCTGTTCCTGTATCCCGTGCTGTGTTCTTGTTCCTGTGCCTACTAGTTGGAGTCGTGTCTACTGCACCTGCTGTTGCTTTGCCACGTCCTGTGTCATCTGCCACGTCCTGAGCCAATTCGCCACGTATGGCGCATCCTGCGGCACCTGCTGTCATCCACCACATCTGCCGTTACCTGCTGTACCCACCTCCATCCGTGCCCGAGCTGCGGCCACTGTCTGGATTATCCAGGTACCCTTGTGCGGGACTTTTTATTTCTTGGGTTCCTGTTGTTTGGCCAGCTGCCTCCCTGCTATGGCGGTACGGCCTAGTGTGTCCACATACCCACAAACCGTGACAGTATGCTCAGGCCATGGACCCCACTGGTCAACCTGAGACCATGACGACACAAGCCTTGCTGGCCGAGATGGAGGATCTTCAGTTACGGCAAGACCAGCTCCTCCTGTCGGTGAACGGCATTGCCCATCAGTTGCTTGCTTCAACCACAGTCGTCCCCGTACCCATTTCTGTTGTTCCTCCTGCTACACTTTCTGTCTGTACCAGTGCCGACCCCCTGTGCTTCTTGCCACTACCTTAACGCTATGACGGAGACCCGAGGTCCTGCAGGGGATTTTTGAATCAGTACCTAATCCACTTCAGACTTCATGTCAGGTCCTTCTCTTCGGATGACGTCAGGATCACCTTCATCATCTCTCTCCTTACTGGCAAAGCCCTGGCATGGGCTAATCCTCTTTGGGAACATCAGGGACCAGAGACCCGTTACTTGCATTGCTTCTTAAGGACCTTCCGCTCAAACCTGGGAGAGTTTCTTCTGCTGCTGCATCTCTGCTGATCCTACACCAGGGAGACCTCTCTGTGGGCGAGTATACCATTCAGTTCCATATCCTAGCTGCTGAGTTAACCTGGACCAACGAGGCTTTGGTGGCAAAATTCTGGCAGGGACTGTCTTCGGGCATAAAGGACGAGCTGGCTGCTCGCGATCTGCCATCTACCATGGACGATCTTGTCCTACTTGCCAACCAGGTTGACATGAGGATCCGGGAGCGTTCCCGAGAAGTTCTCTGGGAGAGAGAACTTCCTAGGCTGGATTCTACTTTCCAGCAATCCTCCTCAGTCGTCCAACCAGAGGATCCTATGCAGAGTAACCATGTCAAATTGTCTATCAAGGAGAAAGAACGCGGACGCTCTTCTGGACTTTATCTGTATTGCGGCCTCGGAGGCCATATTGTGCGTATGTGTCCCCAGAGGCCAGAGATACCCCATTGCCTGGGATTGGTTGAAAAGCCAACCCTAGGTGGAACAGAACCTATTAAAGCATTCTGTTCCAAGTTGACTATTCCTGTGACCCTAGTTTCCGGCAAGAGGACACATCGGGTTTCTGCCTATCTAGACTCTGGGTCTGCGGCAAACTTCATCTAAAAGGAGCAGGTGGATAATCTTCAGTTGCCCACAGTTCCCCTAGAGACAACTTTGGCTGTTGCCTCAGTGAATGGACTGCCTCTGCCTGATCCCATCGTTTCTAAAACCAAGCCGTTGAAGCTCCAGGTTGGAATCTTTCATTCTGAACTGATTTATTTCCTTGTTTAACGCAAAGCCATCAATCATGTTCTGCTGGGCCTGCCTTGGCTTTGACTACATGCCCCAGTCCTGGACGAGAATTCTGGAGAGATTCTCCAATGGGGCTCCTAGTGCCTTGGAAATTGTCTGTTGCAGGTTCATCCTGTCCAGCCTCCTCTACCTCAGTCATTGGCAGGATTGCCCCCCCCCCCCCAGTTTGCTCAGTTTGCAAATGTTTTCAGCAAAAGGGAGGCTGAGACGCTGCCTCCACATCGGACTTATGACTGCCCCATTGAACTGGTTCCAAATGCCTCTCTCCCCTGTTGCCGAGTATATCATCTCTCTTTGCCAGAGTCTCTATCCATGTCAACCTATATCAAGGAGAATTTGGAGAGGGGTTTCATACAAAAGTCTTCCTCCCCTTCCGGGGCTGGATTCTTCTTAGTTAAAAAGAAAGACGGATCTCTTCAACCCTCATTGAATACCGTGGCCTCAACCAGATCACGGTCAAGAACAAATACCCGTTGCCACTTATATCTGAGCTGTTTGATCGCATACGAGGAGCAAATAATTTTCCTAAGCTGGACCTGCGGGGGGCTAATAACCTAATCCGGATTCGCCGGAGTGACGAATGGAAAATGGCATTTAACACCCGGGAAGGGCACTACGAATACTTAGTTATATGCCAAGCTGGAGAAGTGCGTCTTTGAGAGAAGTTCTTTGCCCTTCCTGGGCTACATCATCTCCGATCAAGGTCTCAAGATGGATCCTGAGAAAGTGAGAGCTGTCCTGGAGTGGCCATGTCCTCAAGGCCTAAGGGCCATACAGCGGTTCCTGGGATTCGCCAATTTCTACTGGCAGTTTATTCCAAACTTCTCATCTCTAATGGCTCCCATCTCTACCATTACCAAGAAGGGTGCAAACGTCAGGGTGTGGACTCCAGAGGCAGAGTCCGAATTTATTAGTCTCAAGAAAGCCTTCACTTCAGCTTCAATCCTTCATCATCCTGATATATCTTGGCAGTTCTAATTGGAGGTGGGCGCTTCCTCTGTTGGTGCAGGTGCACTTCTGTTCCAGGGGAGCTCCAAAGGAAAGGCAGTAGTATGAGTCTACAACTCAAGACTTTTTTCTTCTGCTGAGCGCATTTACTCGTTTGGAGATCGGGAACTACTGGCCATCAAATAGGCTCTGTAGGAGTGGAAACATCTTCTAGAGGGCACAGCACACCCCATCCTGATCTACACCGACCACAAGAACCTTACATACCTTCAGTCCGCTCAACGACTAAATCCCCGTAAAGCCAGGTGGTCGCTGTTCTTCACCCGTTTCCAATTTGTGCTCCACTACCATCCCACTGACAAGAATGTGAGGGCCGATGCCCTGTCCAGATCATTTGAGACGGAAGACACGGTGGAGTCCCTTCAGACTATAATAGACCTGTCCTGCATTATCACTGCTAATCCTCTGCAGGTTAGAGACATCCCTCCGGGGAGGACGTTTGTTCGGTTGGCAGACAGGAGATGAATTCTCCGCTGGGGATATAGTTCTAAACTGGCTGGGCACGCTGGTGTCCGTAAAACCCGAGACCTGATTGCTTGTCACTTCTGGTGGCCCACGCTGCCCAAGCATGTTGTGGACTTTGTCTCTTGCACGGTGTGTGCTTCTAACAAAGTTTCTCACTTCAAGCCTCCCGGCCTGCTTCAACTTCTGCCTGTACCCAGTGCCCCCTGGCAGCACATTGCGATGGACTTTGTCACAGACCTTCCCCCCTCAGCAGGATGCAACACTGTCTGGGTGGTGGTGGACAGGTTCTCTAAGATGGTACATTTTATCCCGCTGACCGGCCTACCTTCTGCTCCCCATCTGGCAAATCTCTTCTTTCAACACATCTTTCGCTTGCATGGCTTGCCTCTTCACATTGTGTCCGACCGGGGGGTTCAATTTACCTCGAAGTTCTGGAGAGCCCTCTGTAAACTCCTGGATGTGAGATTGTACTTTTCCTCAGCCTATCACCCCCAGTCGAATGGGCAAGTTGAGAGGATCAACCAGATCATGGAGAATTATCTCTGCCACTTCATCTCTTCACAGCACGATAACTGGGTACAGCTTCTTCTATGGGCCGAGTTCTTGTACAACAACCACACAAGTGAGTCCACCTCTTCCACTCCATTTCACATTGTGTACAGTCAACATCCTAGAGTCCCCTTTCCTGTATCGACTACATCTCAGGTACCCACTGCTGACTCTGCATGTGGGGACTTATTGCAAATCTGGCAACATACCCGGTCCTCTATTTTGCTGGCAGACGATCGCATGAAGCGAAAAGCAGATACAAAGAGAAGAGAGCCGTCGCAGTATCTTCCGGGTACCAAAGTCTGGCTATCATAGTTAGTACGGCTGAAAAAAGACACATGTCCATCAAGTTCAACCAAGGGAAGGGAAAAGGGAAGGAAAAATTTCTACACATAGGAGCTAATATTTTTTTGTTCTAGGAAATTATCTAACCCTTTTTTAAAGCCATCTACTGTCCCTGCTGTGACCAGCTCCTGCGGTAGGCTATTCCATAGATTCACAGTTCTCACTGTAAAGAAGCCTTGTCGCCTCTGCAGCTTGAACCTTTTTTTCTCCAGACGGAGGGAGTGCCCCCTTGTTTTTTGAGGGGGGTTTACAAGGAACAGGATTTCACCATATTTTTTGTATGTGCCATTAATATATTTATATAAGTTAATCATGTCCCCCCTTAGTCGTCTTTTTTCAAGGCTAAATAGGTTTAATTCTTTCAATCTATCCTCATAACTTAAATTCTCCATGCCCCTAATTAGCTTTGTTGCTCTTCTTTGTATTTTTTCCAACTCCAGGGCATCCTTTCTATGAACTGGAGCCCAGAACTGAACTGCATATTCTAGATGAGGCCTCACTAATGCTTTGTAAAGTGGTAATATTACATCCCTGTCCCGCGAGTCCATGCCTCTTTTAATACACGACAGTATCCTGCTGGCCTTTGAAGCAGCTGATTGACACTGCATGCTGTTATTGAGTTTATGATTTACAAGTACACCCAGATCCTTCTCAACAAGTGAATCCGCCAGTGTAGCTCCCCCTAGGACATATGATGCATGCAGGTTGTTGGTACCCAGATGCATAACTTTACATTTATCTACATTAAACTTCATCTGCCAAGTGGACGCCCAAACACTTAGTTTGTTTAAATCTGCTTGCAATTCATGAACATCTTCCATAGTCTGAACTATATTACATAGCTTGGTGTCATCTGCAAAAATAGAAATAGTGCTATTAATCCCATCCTCTATATCATTAATAAATAAGTTGAATAATAGTGGTCCCAGCACTGAACCCTGGGGTACACCACTTATAACCGGTGACCATTCAGAGAAGGAATCATTGACCACAACTCTCTGGATACGGTCCTTGAGCCAATTCTCAATCCAATTACAAACTATATTTTCTAAACCTATAGTCCTTAATTTACCCATTAGGCATCTATGGGGGACAGTGTCAAATGCCTTTGCAAAGTCCAAAAACACTAAATCCACAGCGGCCCCTCTGTCTAGACTTCTGCTCACCTCTTCATAAAAACAGATTAGGTTAGTTTGACAACTTCTGTCCTTAGTAAAACCGTGCTGGCTGTCACTTATAATGCTATTTATTGTCACATAATCCTGTATATAGTCCCTCAATAGCCCCTCAAACATTTTCCCCACGATGGATGTTAAGCTTACTGGTCTATAATTACCTGGGGAAGACCTAGAGCCCTTTTTGAAAATAGGCACCACATTTGCGCTGCGCCAGTCCCTTGGCACTATACCAGTCACTAGAGATTCTCTGAATATTATGAAAAGGGGGACAGTAATAACTGAACTAAGCTCTTTAAGAATTCTAGAGTGTAACCCATCTGGTCCCGGGGCCTTGTGCACATTTATTTTATTTAATTTAGCTTGGACCATCTCTATATTCATCCAATTCAGTATATCAACTGATATATTAACAGCACTGGCACCGGCTACATCAGCTGCTCTTTCTTCAGTTGTATATACAGAGCTAAAGAACCCATTTAGTAACTCTGCCTTCTCTTGATCCCCTGTGATCAACTCCCCATTACCATTATCTAGGGGTCCTACATGTTCAGACCTTGGCTTTTTAGCATTTATATACTTGAAGAATTTTTTGGGATTTGTTTTACTATCCTTGGCCACCTGCCTTTCATTTTGTATTTTTGCTAATTTTATTACATTCTTACAGATTTTATTAAGCTCTTTATATTTTACAAAGGCTACAGCTGTACCCTCAGATTTGTATTTTTTAAATGCCCTTTTTTTGTCATGTATTGCCCCTTTCACAGAAGGTGTAAGCTATGTGGGGTTTAATTTGAGTCGTTTATACTTGTTACCTATAGGAATAAATTTTGCACTATAATTACCCAAAGTAGATTTGAAAATCTCCCATTTATCATTTGTCCCATTATTTGACATTAGTTCTTCCCAGTCTATATCCTGAATTGCCGCCCTCATCCTGGGAAAATTGGCTTTCTTAAAATTAAATGTTTTTGCCCTCCCAGCCTGCATTTGTTTTTTTACAGTATAGGTAAAATGTAACTATATTATGATCACTGTTACCGAGGTTTTCACGAACATTGACATTCCCAACAAGATCTGCATTATTAGAAATGACCAGATCCAACAGAGCTTCACCTCTAGTCGGGTCTTCCACAAACTGGCCCATAAAATTTTCCTGCAACAGGTTGAGGAAATGTCTCCTCTTTGCAGTTGAAGCTGAACCATGACACCAATTAATATCCCGGAAATTAAAATCTCCCATTATCACTACAGTACCCGCCTGTACAGCCCGCTCCATCTGTTTATATAGCTGAACATCCATCTCCTCAGTTATATTGGGGGGTCTATAGATTACACCAAAAGTAATTTTTTCAGTGTTTACCTCCCTTTCTAGTTCCACCCACAAGGTTTCAACCTCCTCACAGTCTTCACCCACTATTGTCTCTTTCACACTCGCCTTCATATCATTTCTCACATACAGACATACACCACCACCTTTCCTATTTGTCCTGTCTTTCCGAAAAAGTGTAAAACCCTGTAGATTTACAGCCCAGTCATGTGAAGAGTCCAGCCATGTTTCAGCAACACCAACTATATCTATATTTTCTTCCAGTATCAAGGCCTCCAGCTCCCCCATTTTGCTTGCTAGACTTCTGGCATTTGTGAACATACACTTTAACTTGCCTGTCAGTTTTTCACTTTTATTATCAGAAATGTGATTTGACATTAATCGGGCCTTTTTATTTTTTATTTGACATTAATCGGGCCTTTTATCCTCTCGGAACATTTGTTTGAAGGTGCCTTCATACAAGTTTGCTCCCAGTTTCCTTGGTCCTTTCGAGATTCTGCAACAGATAAACCCTGTCTCCTATATGCTGCGGCTGCCTCCTACCCACAGAATCCCCAACTCCTTTCATGTATCCCTCCTGAAACCTGTGGTCCTGAACTGCTACAGCAAGACGTCTAGTTCCACAGTTGCTCCCAGCGTCTCTTTTGATGTGTACGAGGTGAGGGAGATCGTGGACTGCAAAAGGGTAGGAGGAAGGACTTTCTATTTGGTGGACTGGAGAGGGTTTGGTCCTGAGAGCCGGAAGAGAACCTCAGTGCTCCTGCTCTCATTAATAAATTCCTCTCTCGCTCTGGCCCCAAGAAGAGGGACGTAATAGGGGGGATACTGTAGCGTCCATGGCCATGGGCAATCAGGTTTACTCACCTCCCGACGTGCGCTGCCATGGATCCGTGAGCGCTCACTTCTGCTCCGGTCTGCTGTGTCCTATAGGGTGCGCGTGCACGTTCGTGCCTGCTTTCAAAGGGCCAGCACGCGCACCTGTAAAACAATCATCATTATCAACCACATGATTTTCTGATCCTTGCCTGAATGTTGTTAGTTATTCCAAAGTCTGTTTTGCAAATGGTCCCTTAGTGTTTCCCGTTCCAGTTGTTACCCGTGCCCTGTTACCTGTTCTTGTATCCCGTGCTGTGTTCTTGTTCCTGTGCCTACTAGTTGGTATCGCGTCTACAGCACCTGCAGTTGCTTTGCCACGTCCTGTGTCATGTCAAGTCCTGAGGGATTCGCCATGTCTGGCGCAATCTGCGGCACCTGTGTCATCTGCCACGTCCTAAGGGATTTGCCAAGTCTGGTGCAACCTGCGGCACCTGCTGTCATCCGCCACGTCTGGCGTTACATGCAGCACCCACCTCCATCCGTGCCAGAGCTGCGGCCACTGTCTGGACTACCCAGGTACCCTTGTGCGGGACTTTGTCTTTCTGGGGTTCCTGTTGTTTGGCCAGCTGCCGCCCTGCTACGGCGGTGCGGCCTACTGGGTCCACATACCCTCAAACCGTGACACTTGTATTCCTGTACTCACATCTAACTTTACAATGAATAACATATAAGACAGTGATTAGTAGAGAACATGCACATACTTGTATTCCTGTACTCACATTGACTTATACAATAAATATCACATAAGACAGTAATAAGTAGAGAACATACCAATACTTGTATTCCTGTACTCACATCTAACTATACAATAAATATCACATAAGACAGTGATAGGTAGAGAACATACACATACTTGTATACCCGAACTTACATCTAACTATACAATAAATATCACATAAGACAGTAATAAGTAGAGAACATACTATTAGTATTCCTGTACTCATATCTAACTATATAATAAATATCACATAAGACAGTGATCAGAAGAGAACATACATATACTTGTATTCCCGGACTTACATCGAACTATACAATAATTATCACATAAGACTGTGATCAGTAGAGAACATGCAAATACTTGTATTCCTGTACTCACATTTAACTATACAATAAATGTCACATAAGACAGTAATAAGTAGAGAACATACCTGTAAAGGATCTGCCAGGCACAGCTTCGGGGTTAACTCCCATAGGTAATCAGTCTGCACCTGAATCTACGTCTCTGAGACTGACTCCATCTTCCACCACTCAGGATGGCAGGCTTTGGAGTGGGAGAGCCTATCGCAGCCTGGCCAGACAGAGCTAGCTCCCGCCCTCTGTCTATTTATACCTGCCTTTCCTGTTCCTCCTTTGCTTGTGAATCTTCTCGTGTGGTTTCTTGGCCCAGCTACAGCTCCTATCTATTTGATCCTGCTCCATACTGCTTACTGACTCCTGCTCCATAGTAGGCTTACTGACTACTCTCCTGCTCTGCGTTTGGTACCTCGTGCTCTCCTGGTTTGACTTGGCTCGTTCACCACTCTGGTTGCTCACGGTGTTGCCGTGGGCAACTGCCCCTTTCCCTTTGCTTTGTATTCCCTTGTATGTTTGTCTCGTGCACTTTCTGAGCATAGGGACCGCCGCCCAGTTGTACCCCGTCGCCTAGGGCGGTTCGTTGCAAGTAGGCAGGGCCAGTGTGGCGGGTAGATTAGGGCTCACATGTCCATTTCCCTACCCCCGTCATTACATAATCACAAGCCCATACCTAGTCTACCCTGGTCCCTGACACCACTATGGACCCCCTCGAGACCCTGGCTCAGCAAATGCAGGGTCTCTCCCTACAGGTTCAGGAACCTGGCTCAGAGGGTAAACCAGCCTGATGCTACCTTGGTAGTTCCCCTCACCTCACCTCTTGAACCCCACCTCAAGTTGCCTGACCGGTTCTCAGGGGACCGGAGGGCTTTTCTCTCCTTTCGGGAGAGTTGTAGGCTTTACTTTCGCTTAAAGCCTTATTCCTCAGGTTCTGAGAGCCAGCGGGTGGGTATAATTATGTCCCGGCTCCAGGAAGGGCCCCAAGAGTGGGCCTTCTCCTTGGCTCCTGACACCCCTGAACTTTCCTCCGTTGATCGTTTCTTTTCTGCTTTCGGACTTATTTATGACGAGACTGACAGGACTGCCTTTGCCGAGAGTCAGCTGGTGACCTTACGTCAGGGTAAGAGACCTGTTGAGGAGTATTGTTCTGACTTTAGGAGGTGGTGCGTAGCTTCTCGGTGGAATGACCCTGCCTTAAGGTGCCAGTTTAGGTTGGGTCTGTCGAATGCCCTGAAAGACCTGCTAGTTAGCTATCCCTCTTCTGACTCCCTAGACCAGGTTTTGGCTTTAGCGGTACGATTTGACCGACGTCTCAGGGAACGACAACGTGAACGTTTATGTGTTTTCTCCTCTGACTCCCCCATGATGCCTCCCGAGGTTCCGTTGCTTCGTTCCTCCCCGGAAGACTCAGAGGTACCTATGCAACTCGGGGCCTCCGTGTCCCCCCAACAACGTAGAGATTTCCGCAGGAAGAATGGTCTCTGCTTCTACTGTGGGGATGACAAGCATCAAGTGAACAACTGTCCTAAGCGTAAGAATGCAGCCGGAGAACTTCCGCGCCTAAGTGATCATCGGGGAGGTCAGTTGGGCGCACAGGTATTTCCCGTAAATATGAAATGTAATAAGATCTTGCTTCCCTTTCAGGTCTCTTTTGGTGGTAGGTCTGCTACCGTCAGTGGCTTCGTGGATTCAGGGTCCTCTGCTAATATCATGTCTGTGGAATTTGCTATGTCTCTTGCTATGCCTTTGATTGATTTGCCTAAGGGTATGTTCACACGTAGTCAACAAAAACGTCTGAAAATCCAGAGCTGTTTTCAAGGGAAAACAGACCCTGCTTTTCAGACGTTTTTTTACCAACTCGCGTTTTTCGCGCCTTTTCGCGAGCTGTTTTCGCGAGCTGTTTTCATTGGAGTCTATGAGAAAACAGCTCCAAAAACGTCCAAAGAAGTATCCTGCACTTCTTTTGACAAGGCTGTATTTTTACGCGTCGTCGTTTGACAGCTGTCAAACGACGACGCGTAAATAACAGGTCGTCTGCACAGTACGTCGGCAAACCCATTCAAATGAATGGGCAGATGTTTGCCGACGTATTGGAGCCGTATTTTCAGACGTAAAACGAGGCATAATACGCCTCGTATACGTCTGAAATTTGGCCGTGTGAACATACCCTAAACCTGTCCCGGTAGTGGGTATTGACTCCACTCCTCTTGCTAATGGTTATTTTACACAGCATACCCCTGTTTTTGAACTCCTTGTTGGCTCCATGCATTTGGAGCAGTGCTCTGTACTGTTGATGCAGGGATTATCGTCCGATTTGGTTTTAGGCCTTCCCTGGTTGCAGTTGCATAATCCCACATTTGACTGGAATACTGGGGAGCTTACCAAATGGGGTAATGAATGTTTAACGTCATGTTTTTCTGTTAATTCTATTTCTCCCCCTGAGGAGGTGAACACGCTACCTGAGTTTGTTCAGGACTTCGCTGATGTTTTCTCTAAGGAGGCCTCTGAAGTGTTACCTCCTCATAGAGAATACGATTGCGCTATCGAATTGGTACCAGGAGCTAAGCTTCCTAAGGGTAGGATATTTAATCTTTCTTGTCCCGAACATGAAGCCATGAGAGAGTATATCCAGGAATGCCTGGCCAAGGGTTACATTCGCCCCTCTACTTCTCCGGTAGGTGCTGGCTTCTTCTTCGTAGGGAAGAAGGATGGTGGTCTTAGGCCATGCATTGACTACCGTAACCTGAATAAGGTCACTGTAAGGAACCAGTATCCCCTTCCTTTGATTCCTGATCTCTTTAATCAGGTTCAGGGGGCCCAATGGTTCTCTAAGTTTGATCTACGGGGGGCGTATAACCTTATCCGCATCAAAGAGGGGGATGAGTGGAAGACTGCGTTTAACACGCCCGAAGGTCATTTCGAATACCTTGTCATGCCCTTTGGGTTGTGTAATGCTCCTGCGGTCTTCCAGAATTTCATAAATGAGATTTTGAGAGATTACCTGGGGAAATTTCTTGTAGTGTACCTTGATGACATACTGGTGTTTTCCAAGGACTGGTCCTCCCACATTGAGCATGTCAGGAAGGTGCTCCAGGTCCTTCGGGAAAACAAACTGTTTGCAAAAACCGAAAAATGTGTGTTTGGGGTACAGGAGATACCATTTTTGGGTCAAATCCTCACTCCTCATGAATTCCGCATGGACCCCGCCAAGGTTCAGGCTGTGGCGGAATGGGTCCAACCTGCCTCCCTGAAGGCGTTACAGTGTTTTTGGGGTTCGCTAATTATTACAGGAGATTTATTGCTAACTTCTCGGTCATCGCTAAGCCTCTTACGGACCTCACTCGCAAAGGTGCTGATCTCCTCCACTGGCCTCCTGAGGCTGTCCAGGCTTTTGAGGTCCTTAAGAAGTGCTTTATCTCGGCCCCGGTGCTGGTTCAGCCCAACCAAATGGAGCCATTTATCGTGGAAGTTGACGCATCCCAGGTGGGAGTGGGGGCTGTCTTGTCCCAGGGTACCAGGTCCCTCACCCATCTCCGCCCCTGTGCCTACTTCTCCAGGAAGTTTTCGCCCACTGAGAGTAACTATGATATTGGCAACCGCGAACTCTTAGCCATTAAATGGGCATTTGAAGAGTGGCGCCACTTCCTGAAGGGGGCTAGGCACCAGGTTACGGTCCTTACCGACCACAAGAATCTGGTTTTCCTAGAATCTGCCCGGAGGCTAAACCCGAGACAAGCTCGATGGGCGCTATTTTTTACCAGATTCAACTTTTTGGTTACCTATAGGGCTGGGTCTAAAAATATTAAGGCCGATGCAGTGTCGCGTACCTTCATGGCCAGCCCTCCTTCGGAGGAAGATCCTGCTTGTATTTTGCCTCCTGGTATAATCATTTCTTCTAATGATTCTGATTTAGTCTCTGAAATTGTGGCTGATCAAGGTTCAGCTCCCGGGAACCTTCCTGAGGACAAGCTGTTTGTTCCCCTGCAATACCGGCTAAGGGTACTTAGGGAAAATCATGACTCCGCACTATCTGGTCATCCAGGCATCCTGGGTACCAAACACCTCATTGCCAGAAACTATTGGTGGCCTGGGTTGCCTAAAGACGTTAAGGCCTACGTCGCCGCTTGTGAGTTTTGTGCTAGGTCCAAGACTCCCAGGTCCCGACCAGCGGGCTTACTACGTTCGTTGCCCATTCCCCAGAGACCTTGGACACATATCTCCATGGATTTTATTACCGATTTGCCTCCATCCCAAGGCAAGTCGGTGGTGTGGGTGGTAGTAGACCGCTTCAGTAAGATGTGCCACTTTGTGCCCCTCAAGAAACTACCCAACGCCAAGACGTTAGCTACCTTGTTTGTCAAACCTATCCTGCGTCTCCATGGGGTCCCTGTCAATATTGTTTCAGACAGAGAGGTACAATTTGTTTCATTGTTTTGGAGAGCCTTCTGTAAAAAGTTGGAGATTGATCTGTCCTTCTCCTCTGCCTTCCATCCTGAAACCAATGGCCAAACTGAGAGGACTAATCAATCTCTAGAGCAATATTTAAGGTGTTTTATCTCTGACTGTCAATATGATTGGGTCTCATTCATTCCCCTCGCCGAATTTTCCCTTAATAACCGGGTCAGTAACTTGTCAGGGGTCTCCCCCTTTTTGTGTAATTTTTGGTTTAATCCACGGTTCTCCTCCATTTCACCTGGTAGTTCCAACAATCCTGAGGTAGAGGTTGTTTATCGGGAACTGTGCACAGTCTGGGCCCAGGTTCAGAAGAACCTAGGGGCGTCCCAGAGCGTACAAAAAACTCAGGCTGATAGAAAACGTTCTGCTAACCCCTTGTTTATGGTCGGGGATCTGGTGTGGTTATCGTCTAGGAACTTGCGTCTTAAGGTCCCGTCCAAGAAGTTTGCACCCCGGTTTAGTGGGTCGTATAATGTCATTGAAGTCCTCAATCCTGTCTCCTTCCGGCTGGAGTTACCCCCATCTTTTCGTATACATGACGTGTTTCATGCCTCCCTCCTTAAACGCTGCTCCCCGTCCTTGGCTCCCTCGAGGAAACCTCCTGTTCCCGTTCTCACCCCTGAGGGGGTGGAATTCGAGGTGGCCAAGATTGTGGACAGCAAGAAGGTCCAAGGCTCCCTCCAGTACCTGGTCCATTGGAGAGGATACGGGCCTGAGGAGAGGACTTGGGTACCCGCCCGTGATATTCACGCTGGGGTATTGGTCAGGAAGTTCCACCTTCGTTTCCCCAGTAAACCAGGTCTACTTAGAAAGAGTCCGGTGGCCCCTCATAAAAGGGGGGGTACTGTAAAGGATTTGCCAGGCACAGCTTCGGGGTTAACTCCCATAGGTAATCAGTCTGCACCTGAATCTACGTCTCTGAGACTGACTCCATCTTCCACAACTGAGGATGGCAGGCTTAGGAGTGGGAGAGCCTATCGCAGCCTGGCCAGACGGAGCTAGCTCCCGCCCTCTGTCTATTTATACCTGCCTTTCCTGTTCCTCCTTTGCTTGTGAATCTTCTCGTGTGGTTTCCTGGCCCAGCTACAGCTCCTATCTATTTGATCCTGCTCCATACTGACCCTATCTTACTGACTACTCTCCTGCTCTGCGTTTGGTACCTCGTGCTCTCCTGGTTTGACTTGGCTCGTTCACCACTCTGGTTGCTCACGGTGTTGCCATGGGCAACTGCCCCTTTCCCTTTGCTTTGTATTCCCTTGTATATTTGTCTCGTGCACTTACTGAGCGTATGGACCGCCGCCCAGTTGTACCCCGTCGCCTATGGCGGGTCGTTGCAAGTAGGCAGGGACAGTGTGGCGGGTAGATTAGAGCTCACTTGTCCATTTCCCTACCCCCGTCGTTACAATACCAATACTTGTATTCCTGTACTCACATCTAATTATATAATAAATATCACATAAGACAGTGATCAGAAGAGAACATATACATACTTGTAGTCCCGTACTTGCATTTAACTTTACTATAAATATCACATAAGACAGTGATCAGTAGAGAACATGCACATAATTATATTCCTATACTCACATTTAACTATACAATAAATATCACATAAGACAGTAATAAGTAGAGAACATGCCAATAGTATTCCTGTACTCACATCTAACTATATAATAAATATCACATAAGACTGTGGTCAGAAGAGAACATGCACATACTTGCATTCCCGTACTTACATCTAACTATACAATAAATATCACATCAGACAGTGATCAGTAGAGAACATTGACAAACTTGTATTCCCGTACTTACATTTAACTATACAATAAATATCACATAAGACAGTGATCAGTGGAGAACATGCACATATTTGTATTTATGTACTTGCATTTAACTATACAATAAATATCACATAAGACAGTGATCATTAGAGAACATGCACATACTTGTATTCCTGTACTCAATACTAACTATAAAATCAATATCACATAAGACAATGATCAGAAGAGAACTTACACATACTTGTATTCCTGTACTTACATCTAACTATACAATAAATATCACATAAGACAGTGATCAATGGAGAACATGCACATACTTGTGTTCCTGTACTCAAATCTAACTATAAAATAAATATCACATAAGGTAGTGATCAGAAGAGAACATACACATACTTGTATTCCTATATTTACATCTAACTGTACAATAAATATCACATAAGACAGTGATCAGTGCAGAACATGCAAATACTTGTATTCCTGTACTCAATCTAACAGTACAATAAATATCACATAAGACAGTGATCAGTAGAGAACATACACATACTTGTATTCCTGTACTCCTGTACTACAGTAAATATCACAGAAGACAGTGATAAGTAGAGAACATACTGTAGTGAACATACACATGCTTGTATTCCCATACTTACATCTAACCTAACAATAAATATCACATAAGACAGTGATCAGTAGAGAACATGCACATACTTGTATTCCTGTACTCACATCTAACTAT
Source organism: Rhinoderma darwinii (assembly GCF_050947455.1). Taxonomy (NCBI): domain Eukaryota; kingdom Metazoa; phylum Chordata; class Amphibia; order Anura; family Rhinodermatidae; genus Rhinoderma; species Rhinoderma darwinii. The sequence goes on from NC_134687.1 coordinate 654,033,016, forward strand.
ACAATAAATATCACATAAGACAGTGATAGCTAGAGAACATACACATACTTGTATTCCTGTACTTGCATTTAACGTTACTATAAATATCACATAAGACAGTGATCAGTAGAGAACATGCACATACTTGTATTCCTGTACTCACATTTAACTATACAATAAATATCACATAAGACAGTAATAAGTAGAGGACATACCAATAGTATTCCTGTACTTACATCTAACTATACAGGGTGGGCCATTTATATGGATGCACCTAAATAAAATGGGAATGGTTAGTGATATTAACTTCCTGTTTGTGGCACATTAGTATATGGGAGGGGGAAACTTTTCAAGCCTGGTGTTGACCATGGCAGCCATTTTGAAGTCGGCCATTTTGCAGTCAACTTTAGTTTTTTCAATGGGAAGAGGGTCATGTGACACATCAAACTTATCGAGAATTTCACAAGAAAAACAATTGTGTGCTTGGTTTTAACGTTACTTTATTCTGTCATGCGTTATTTACAAGTTTCTGACTACTTATAAAATGTGTTCAAAGTGCTGCCCATTGTGTTGGATTGTCAATGCAACCCTCTTCTTCCACTCTTCACACACTGATAGCAACACCGCAGAAGAAATGCTAGTACAGGCTTCCAGTATCCATAGTTTCAGTTGCTGCACATCTTGTATCTTCACAGCATAGACAATTGCCTTCAGATGACCCCAAAGATAAAAGTCTAAGGGGGTCAGATCGGGAGACCTAGGGGGCCATTGAACTGGGCCACGACGACCAATCCACTTTCCAGGAAACTGTTAATCTAGGAATGCTCGGACCTGACACCCATAATGTGGTGGTGCACCATCTTGCTGGAAAAACTCAGGGAACGTGCCAGCTTCAGTGCATAAAGAGGGAAACACATCATCATGTATCAATTTCAGATATCCCGTGGCCTTGAGGTTTCAATTGATGAAGAATGGCCCCACTATCTTTGTACCCCATATACCACACCATACCATCAATTTTTGTGTTCCAACAGTCTTGGAGGGATCTATCCAATGTGGGTTAGTGTCAGACCAATAGCGGTGGTTTTGCTTGTTAACTTCACCATTCACATAAAAGTTTGCCTCATCACTGAACAAAATGTTCTGTGTAAACTGAGGGTCCTGTTCCAATTTTTGTTTTGCCCATTCTGCATATTCAGTGCGCCGATCTGGGTCATCCTCGTTGAGATGCTGCAGCAGCTGGAGTTTGTAAGGGTGCCATTTGTGAGTAGCTAATATCCGCCGAAGGTATGTTCGACCAATGCTACTCTCCAGTGACATGCGGCGAGTGCTACGCTGTGGGCTCTTGCAGAATGAAGCTAGGACAGCCACTGATGTTTCTTCATTAGTGACAGTTTTCATGCGTCCACATTTGGGCAAATCCAATACTGAACAAATTTCACGAAACTTGGCAAGCAGTTTGCAAACTGTAGCATGGGAGATGGGTGGTCTTGTAGGGTGTCTTGCATTGAAATCTGCTGCAATGACCCGGGACTGCGTTCACCAGACATCAACACAATTTCTATCCGCTCCTCATGTGTTAACCTCTGCGACATGTCAATTGCTGTAAACAAATATAAACTTGTAAATAACTCATGAAAAAATAAAGTAACGTTAAAACCAAGCACACCATTGTTTTTCTTGTGAAATTCTCGATAAGTTTGATGTGTCACATGACCCTCTTCCCATTGAAAAAACGAAAGTTGGATACAAAATGGCCGACTTCAAAATGGCCGCAATAGGTCAACACCCAGCTTGAAAAGTTTCCCCCCTCCCATATACTAATGTGCCACAAACAGGAGGCTAATATCACCAACCATTCCCATTTTATTTAGGTGTATCCATATAAATGGCCCACCCAGTATAATTAATATCACATAAGACAGTGATCAGAAGAGAACATACACATACTTGTATTCCTGTACTCACATCTAACTATACAATTAATATCACATAAGACAGTGATTAATTGGAGAACATGCGTATAATTGTATTCCTATATTCACATCTAACTATACAATACTTATCATATAAGACAGTAATCAGTAGAAAACATACACATACTTTTGTTCCTGTACACACATCTAACTATAAAATAAATATCACATAAGACTGTGGTCAGAAGAGAACATACACATACTTGTATTCCCGTACTTACATCTAACTATACAATAAATATCACATAAGACAGTGATCATTAGAGAACATGCACATACTTGTATTCCTGTACTTACATCTAACTATACAATAAATATCACATAAGACAGTGATCAATGGAGAAAATGCACATACTTGTATTCCTGTACTCAAATCTATCTTTAAAATAAATATCACATAAGGCAGTGATTAGAAGAGAACATACACATACTTGTATTCCTATATGTAGATTGACTGCCTGATTAGAACGATTAAAATTGAATTTTATTAGTATAGTATAAAATATGGCTCATATAGCCCAATAGTAACATATATTCAGGCTCAGGCAAGGTAGTCAGGGATAGGAGGTGGTGAGACTCTCCTCTTATAGTATACAGCCCTGACAGCAACTTGCTGAGAGAAAATAATTCCAGCCCACCGGGCTCACAGCAAGTGGTCAGAGAAAAGAGTTAGTCATGTTGACAGACTAATCTTGGACAATTCTCAGAACCACCGCTGCATTAATTAGGACAACCCTACGCGTTTCAGTGTCACTGGTAGGTGTGACACATCATCAGGGACTGTAAAAGTTGATGCCGGTTAAGCACAATTTTGTGCTAACATTTGTTTCTCCTGGCTCGTGCACGACTCTAATACAAATGGCCGCACACGAGCCGGCGAGACTGGGAGCATATGAAGGGCTAGAGCCCTCCCCCTGCACTGACGAGGCTGTCAGCCCACCACCAATCAAACAAAGACACGTCACAGCAGTGACGTATCCGGACTGTGGCAAGCCTCCAAACAGCCCAGCCAATCAGGCTGAAGTGTGACGATAAAGCGTCCTTCGTAACCCTGGAGACCTGAAGCGGATACACACAGATTACGGGACAGACATGTAATAGGTAAAGATGCTAAAGATTCGTAATATCACGATGATCAGCAGACCATCCTCAATACTCCTGTCGGATAGACCTCATAATAATACATACTCCGGCCAAGGATAGAATTCTAGCCCTTTTTGACCTTAATAACTCAGAGAGTATAATGCTGTCAGAAAGTAGTGTCGCCATTAATTAAAATAGACACAGTTTAGGCTGTTTAGGCTTTTTTCTCTAACTGATTTATTGACAAGTGATATTACGTTTAATTGAATATGGGGCGCATGTGTACAGCCTAAACTGTGTCTATTTTAATTAATGGCGACACTACTTTCTGACAGCATTATACTCTCTGAGTTATTACGGTCAAAAAGGGCTAGAATTCTATCCTTGGCCGGAGTATGTATTATTATGAGGTCTATCCGACAGGAGTATTGAGGATGGTCTGCTGATCATCGTGATATTACGAATCTTTAGCATCTTTACCTATTACATGTCTGTCCCGTAATCTGTGTGTATCCGCTTCAGGTCTCCAGGGTTACGAAGGACGCTTTATCGTCACACTTCAGCCTGATTGGCTGGGCTGTTTGGAGGCTCGCCACAGTCCAGATAAGTCACTGCTGTGACGTGTCTTTGTTTGATTGGTGGTGGGCTGACAGCCTCGTCAGTGCAGGGGGAGGGCTCTAGCCCTTCATATGCTCCCAGTCTCGCCGGCTTGTGTGCAGCCATTTGTATTAGAGTCGTGCACGAGCCGGGAGAAACAAATGTTAGCACAAAATTGTGCTTAACCGGCATCAACTTTTACAGTCCCTGATGATGTGTCACACCTACCAGTGACACTGAAACGCGTAGGGTTGTCCTAATTAATGCAGCGGTGGTTCTGAGAATTGTCCAAGATTAGTCTGTCAACAGGACTAACTCTTTTCTCTGACCACTTGCTGTGAGCCCGGTGGGCTGGAATTATTTTCTCTCAGCAAGTTGCTGTCAGGGCTGTATACTATAAGAGGAGAGTCTCACCACCTCCTATCCCTGACTACCTTGCCTGAGCCTGAATATATGTTACTATTGGGCTATATGAGCCATATTTTATACTATACTAATAAAATTCAATTTTAATCGTTCTAATTAGGCAGTCAATCTATCTATTCAGTGAACGACATTTACATTACCATTAATTGGATTCATTATTCCTATATGTACATCTAACTGTACAATAAATTTCACATAAGACAGTGATCAGTGGAGAACATCTAAATACTTGTATTCCTATACTCTCACTTAACTACACAATAAATATCACATAAGACAATGATCAGTAGAGAACATGCAAATACTTGTATTCCTGTACTCAATATAACTATACAATAAATATCAAATAAGACAGTGATCAGAAGAGAACGTACACATAATTGTATTCCTGTACTTACATCTAACTATACAATAAATATCACATAAGACAGTAATCAGTAGAGATCATGCACATACTTGTATTCCTGTACTCACATCTAACTATACAATAAATATCACAAAAGACAGTGATAGGTAGAGAACATACAAATACTTGTATTCCTGTACTAACATCTAACTATACAAAATAATATCAAATAAGACAGTGATTAATTAGAGAACATGCGCATAATTGTATTCCTGTATTCATATCTAACTATAAAATAAATATCACATAAGATTGTGGTCAGAAGAGAATATACACATACTTGTATTCCCGTACTTACATTTAACTATACAATAAGTATCACATAAGACAGTGATCAGTAGAGAACATGCACATACTTTTATTCCTGTACTCTCATTTAACTATACTATAAATATCACATAAGGCAGTGATCAGAAGAGAACATACACATGCTTGTATTCCTATATTTATATCTAACTGTACAATAAATATCACATAAGACAGTGATCAGTGGAGAACATGTAAATACTTGTGTTCCTATACTCATTTAACTACACAATAAATATCACATAAGACAATGATAAATAGAGAACATGCAAATACTTGTATTCCTGTACTCAACCTAACTATACAATAATTATCACATAAGACAGTGATCAGTTGAGAATAGGCACATATTTGTATTCATGTACTCGCATTTAACTATACAATAAATATCACATAAGACAGTGATCATTAGAGAACATGCACATACTTGTACTCCTGTACTCAATACTAACTATACAATAAATATTACATAAGACAGTGATCAGTAGAGAACATGCACATACTTGTATTCCTGTACTCATATCTAACTATAAAATCAATATCACATAAGACAATGATCAGAAGAGAACATACACATACTTGTATTCCTGTACTTATATCTAACTATACAATAAATATCACATAAGACAGTGATCAATGGAGAACATGCACATACTTGTATTCCTGTACGCAAATCTAACTATAAAATAAATATCACATAAGGCAGTGATCAGAAGAGAACATAGACATACTTGTATTCCTATATTTACATCTAACTGTACAATAAATATCACATAAGACAGTGATCAGTGGAGAACATGTAAATACTTGTATTCCTATACTCATTTAACTACACAATAAATATCACATAAGACAATGATCTGTAGAGAACATGCAAATACTTGTATTCCTGTACTCAACCTAACTATACAATAATTATCACATAAGACAGTGATAAGAAGAGAACATACACATATTTGTATTCCTGTCCTCACATTTAACTATACTATAAATATCACATAAGACAGTGATCAGTAGAGAACATACTGTAGAGAACATATACGTAGTTGTATTCCTGTACTCACATCTAACTATACAATAAATATCACATAAGACAGTGATCAGTAGAGAACATACACTTACTTGTATTCCTGTACTCACATTTAACTTTACTATAAATATCACATAAGACAGTAATAAGTAGAGAACATACCAATAGTATTCCTGTACTCACATCTGTCTATATATTAAATATCACATAAGACAGTAATCAGTAGAGAACATGCACATATTTGTATTCCTGTACTCTCATTTAACTAAACTATAAAGATCATAGAAGACAGTGATCAGAAGAGAACATAGACATACTTGTATTCCTGTACTCATATCTAACTATACAATAAATATCACATAAGACAGTGATCAGTAGAGAACATGCACATACTTGTATACCTGTACTCATATCTAACTATACAATAAATATCACATAAGACAGTGATCAGTAGAGAACATACACATACTTGTATTCCTGTACTCACATCTAACTATACAATAAATATCACATAAGACAGTGATCAATGGAGAACATGCACATACTTGTATTCCTGTACGCATATCTAACTATAAAATAAATATCACATAAGGCAGTGATCAAAAGAGCACATACACATACTTGTATTCCTATATTTACATCTAACTGTACAATACATAACACATAAGACAGTGATCAGTGGAGAGCATGTAAATACTTGTATTCCTATACTCATTTAACTACACAATAAATATCACATAAGACAGTAATCAGTAGAGAACATGCACATACTTGTATTCCTGTACTCACATCTAACTTTACAATAAATATCACATAAGTCAGTGATCAGTGGAGAACATGCACATATTTGTATTCCTGTACTCGCATTTAACTAAACTATAAAGATCATAGAAGACCGTGATCAGTAGAGAACATGCACATACTTGCATTCCTGTACTCATATTTAACTATACAATAAATATCACATAAGACAGTGATCAGTAGAGAACATACGCATACTTGTATTCCTGTACTCACATCTAGCTGTACAATGAATATCACATAATTCAGTGATCAGTAGAGAACATGCACATAGTTGTACTTCTGTAATCAAATGAACTATACAATAAAGTTATTGTATCAATGCAAAATGCAACCCCAAAAAAATAATTCGTACAAAAACAAGACCTTTATATATCCACATAGTCTTAGGGTATATACAGACATTGCGGTTGAAACTGCATAAAAAAAAATAAGATGCGTTAAAAAAAAGTATGTGTGTTGTTTGTTTTTTTAACTGCAGTTTTTTTTGCCGTTGCAGTTGTCACATGTGATATATGTTCAATAAACTTTTCACCTGTAAAAATCACAACCATATGAAAAACTGCAGCATTACTTTGTTTTTTTTGGTTTTTTTTTTGTGCTATTTTATGTTCACTGCTACATCTGAAAACATCCTTAAAGGTAATATAACATCAGAAAAGAACAAATTCGTGAAACTATGTTTACATTTTTTTAAATCAATAGATTTTTATTGAAAATTTTTACAATTTTTTCAACAGTATAAACCATCCTTGGTCCTAGAACATGAACCTGTATAGAATTAATACATACATGTGATATGTCAAAAAAGGATATACATGAACAAGAAGCAACAGAAAACTTTGCTATGCCATGTTCATACAAATGTTAATACAAGTTATGTCATGGTACCATATAAATCTCTTCATTTAGGTATAATATTTCGATTTTACCCAAAGCTCCCAATAACGTGTATTCTTGGTATAACCAGAGGGAGATTGTAATAACATGGATTCATGGTGACATGCTACATTTACCCTGCCTATCACTTCCGACAGGGAAGGGAAAATGGGAGACTTCCAGGACTTGGCAATTGCCATTCTAGCAGCAATGAAGACATGGTGCACTAGTACCCGATGCTCTGCAATTATGTCCTCTAAACCAATGTCTAGGATAGCCAATTCCGGGCAGAAAGGAAGAGATCTTCCTGTGATTTCTAATAATAGGCGAAAGACCTCCTTCCACATTTCTCCCACCGTGGGACAGGTCCACCACATATGCAAGGTGGATCCCAAGGAGCCACACCCTCTCCAGGAGCAATTGGTACTGCTTTGAAATATATGTGCACATCTGGACGGTGTTAGGTACCATCTCAAGTGAATTTTACGGGTGAGTACAATATGGTTAACACATTTGGAATAACGAGTAATCCAACTAGAGGCCTTCAACCATTGTGCCATAGAAAACGTAGAACCCGTTCCCATCATAGTATATGCTCTGTCTTCCCCGAGGTCTGTTTTTTCAAAAGGAGATCATAGCTACAAGCTAAGCCCTTACTGTGTCCATGCCAATTAAACAGGAATTTGTGATATGATGAAAGATTTGTAGGTTGAGCCGGGATAGCAATTGATTGTATCATATGCCGTATCTGGAGATACTGGTAAAACATGGTTTTAGTTACGCCATATTCCCTTACCAACTGCTCAAAAGATTTCAAGTGTTTTCCCTCATATAAATCTGAAAGGGCTGTTACACCTAGCAATTCCCATGTCTGCAAAAATACATGTGGGACTAAAGATTGAAGTGCTTGCAACGGTATATGTTCATGAGATAGGTACACCCAATGATTTGCGCATACCTTTAATTTCCAACATTTCAGTGCATCAGATGTGGTTACCAAGAACACTCTAGACCTATCTGTCCCCACAGATGTCGCGGCCATCAGATAGCATATGGAAGAGCGGGGAAACATCTCATTTTCCAACTGGGCCCAAAGAGACGGAGCTGTGGAGCTCCATAACGAACCTAACTCATCCATGATGGCAGCTACACTATATGCCGTTACATCTGGGACTCCCAAACCCCCTTCCCTAACTTTCTGATACAATAAATTTCTGGCTACCCTCGCTCGTTTATTATTCCAAATGAACTGGAGAAACAGGTTCTGAATCTGAGAGGGGATACTAGTAGGTATCAACAGTGGAATAGTTGTGCAAAAATATAAGTATTTGGGAAGCAATAACATTTTAACCAAATTGACTCTAGCAATCCAGGATAACTGGAACTTGTTCAGTCTTTCACACTCCAATCTCAAATCTGCTATGAGCCCTGAGTAATTTTCTTGCAGAACAAGAGACAGCGAAGAGTAGAGTTTTATCCACAAGTATACCAACCCTGAGTCTGTCCATGCCATATTAAAGTTGGACAAGGTATGTTTCAATTGAGGCTCTATATGTATTGGTAACATCATGGACTTAGAGACATTTAACTTAGAATATGATACTTCTGAAAACTTAGAGATGATGCGGAGTAGTTCTGTCAAAGATAAGAGGGGAGAGGTGCAGGTCACAATAACATCATCCGCATATAATCCTATTTTGTGTTCTTTTCCACCCACCCGTATACCCGAGATATTTTCAGAATTTCGAATCATTTCCGCAAATGGTTCCATACATAGGGTAAAAATTAATGGGTCTTACAATACTTTCTGTTAATGCTCATGGCTTGAACTCTCCCTTCAAGAGATCTTTACTTTGGAAAGAAGCGTTCAAGTCCAACGGAGATGTAATATGCGTGCAGTAGTCACATTTGTCCTCCAAAGACTGCCACCTATTTAAACATAAAAAGTTTCCCCATGTATACTATGCCTCTAACAGTGGAAAGAAGGCGGGGGTAATTATTGCTGTGAAAGAGTCGCTTGCTTTTAAATGCATATCTGTTGTTTCTGATCCACAGGGTAGATTTATTATTTTAGTATGTGAAATTGATAACCTCTCACACACGTTGGTATCTGTATATGCCCCTAATGTAAGACAACTTCCCTTCCTTAAAAAGGTACTGTCAAAGGCTAAGTCTGTGCAGAAAGGGGGATTAATATTATGCGGCGATTTTAATATAGTGGTAAACCTAGATATAGACCGCTCTGCGGGAAGTAATAAACTATCTCACGACTTGAATTCCTGGGTGTTGGAGGAAGACTTGCATGACATTTGGTGATACCAACATGCTTCTGAAAGGGATTACACGTTCTTTTCATCCCCACATAAGGTGTACTCTAGGATTGACTATTTTCTGGTGGATAGAGAAGTTTTAACAAATTCGGTGACCTCTTCCCTTGGCCCGATAACTTGGTCAGATCATGCACCAATTACTCTTCAACTTTCAGACCAATATATCGCACCCCGGAACTCTTCTTGGAGGTTAAACACATTCTTATTAAATTCCCCAGAACTCCAAGCCAACATAGGTTCAGCTTTGAAGGAATTTTTTGAGATTAATGGTCCATCGGCCTCATCACCTGAACTCCTCTGGTGTACACATAAGGCGTTTGTAAGAGGTTTGTTTATTCAGGCTGCTGCTAGAGCAAAGAGGGCGAGAAATAAAGAATTTGAATTTCTTATTAGTAACATACGGAAATTGGAGTCAAAATTAAAAGTTTCTCCTTCTCCTACCTTACGAGACGATTTAAGGCATTTTAGGGACAAACTGCGTACTCACCAACTTTTCCTATATGAGAAAACTTTAAAAAGACTCAAATGGAACTTTTATGTCCAAGGAGATAGACCCAGTAAACTTCTGGCAAAAAGAGTAAAACAATACGTTGCTAAATCCAAAATTCCATGGTTGAACACAACAGAAGGGACAAAAGTATATGATCCTCAAGAGATTACCGATACATTTGCGTCATATTATAGTTCCCTATACAATCTCAAACAGGATAAACACCTTCCTGAAGTATCCGAATCTGTGGTGAACGATTTTTTAGAACAAATACAACTGCCAGCATTATCGGAGGCCCAAATTAGGCAATTAAATACCCCTTTTACGGTTGAGGAAATTAAATTAGCCATTCTTCACTCCAAACATAATAAATTCCCAGGGCCAGTTGGGCTGCCAAATGAGTATTACCGAACTTTTGCAGACTTGCTGATCCCATATATGCAAGCTACTTTCATGGGTATTGCGAATAAGCAGGCCCCTCCCCCTGAAATGTTACAGGCCACTATAGTTACACTTCCTAAGCCGGGCAAATCCCCTGATTGCACTGCCAATTTTCGCCCAATATCCCTATTAAACTGCGATAAAATTATATGCCAAACTATTGGCGAATAGATTGAATGAGTGCTTACCATCCCTAATAGCGCTAGAACAAGTAGGGTTTGTCAAGGGCCGTCAAGCCTGCGACAGTACGCGCAGGATGTTTACATTTTTTAACCCCATCTTGACACTTGTTGTAACTGTACGTAATGAGCAGCAAGGTGATGCTGCATTTTGTTGTACAGTTACAACAAGCTGATGACGCAGGCTCAGAAGCTAAGCCCGCGCCATCAGCCACAGGTGTCTGCTGTATATTATAGCTAATACACTGCTGTAACAGCAGGGACCAAAGCTAGCTCTGATACCCACCAATAACCCCTTAGATGCCACACTACATAGCAACATTGAAGTGATTTGTAGCCAATCTGAACATATTGAGGGGGTGCCAATGGTTGCTAATGCAACTGGAGGCCTAACAATGGCCTACAGTTCTGCCTTGTATGAAAGCCTAGTAGGACCTGCCGGAGGCCGAGCCTAATAGGATTGCATTTCACTATATAGGTAGTGCAATTTATTAGAACAGTGTTTAGAAGATCAGGCCTTCAAGTCCCCTAGTGGGACTAAAAAAACAGCTTAAATAAAATGTGTTCGAAAAAAAAAGTTTAACTCCTTCCCCCTGCTTACATTCTGGGCCCTAATGACCAAGTTTTTCCATTGTCACATTCTTAGAGCTATAACTTTTTTATTTTTGCATCAATATAGCTGTATAAGGTCTTGTTTTTTGCGGGACAAGTTGTACTTTTTTATAGCACCATTTTGGGGTACATATAATTTATTCATTAACTTTTATTAACTTTTTTGGGGGGGGGATAGAAGAAAACCTGAAATTTTTTGCGCCCTAAATCTACGTAGTTTACCGTGTGGTATAAATAACACAATAACTTTATTCAGCAGGTTGTTACGATTGCAAAGGTACAAAATTTGTATCGATTTTGTATGTTTTACTACTTACACAGTAAAAACGCTTTTTTTTCGAAATTATTTGTTCTTGCCTCTCCATATTTGAAGAGCCATAACTATTTTATTGTTCCGCCGATGAAGTTGTATGAGAGCTTTTTTTGTGGGACGACTTGTAGTTTTTATTGGTACCATTTGAGAGTAGATGCGACTTTTTGATCACTTTTTATCAAATTTTTTTTAAAGTCAGAATTAACAGAAAACGGCAATTTTTCCATTGTTTTTTATTTTATTTTTTACGGCGTTCACCGTGCGGGTTAAATAATGTAACAGCTTTATATATGTGTAACTTTTTTGCTTTATTGTGTTCTTTTAATAGCAAAGCATTTTGTAAGGGGAAAAAGTAGGTTTTTAATTATTTTTTTATTAACTTTATTCAACTTTTTTTTAAACTTTTTTACTAGTCCCACTAGGGGACTTTAATATGCGATCATCCGATCGCTATTATAATACACTGCAATACTTTTGTAATGCAGTGTATTACTTCCTGTCCGTTTAAAACGGACAGGCATCTGCTAGGAAATGCGTCTGGCATGACCTAGCAGGCATTCACTACAGGCAGACCAGGGGGCTGTTTTAGGCCCCCGGCTGCCATCAGAGACACAGACACTTGGCGATCTTATCGCCGGGTGTCAGTGGGATGAGAGAGAGCTCCTTCCCTCTCTCCAAAACCACTCAGATGCGGTTAACGCTATTCAGCACCGCATCTGAAGGGTTAAACGGGTGAGATCGATACTATTATCGATCTCACCCGATCGAGCAGGGAAGCCCCCAGCCCTCAGCTACATCTGGCAGCTGAGACCAGGGAGATTTCACAGCTCCCTACTCTGTTTACTTTATTCGGATGCAGCGCCGTGTAATGGCGGCGCTGTAGAATAAAGCCCACTAATGACCTTAAGGGGTTAAGTAATAAAAAAATGTAAAAAAACTTTTTCCCCGTATCAAGTCTTTAACTATTGGAAAAAAACACACTATAAGTAATTGTTATTGCTACATTCGTAACAGCCTGAACTATAAAATTATTATGTTATTTATCCTGAACAAAAAAAAATTGCCAGAAGTGCTGTTTTTGGTCACCTTGCGTTGCAAATATTGGAAGAAAAAGTGATCAGAAAAGTTGCATGTCTCCAAAAATTATACCAATAACAAACTATAGCTTGTCCCGCAAAAAGCAGCCCTCATACCACTACATCTATGAAAAAAAAAAATAGTTATGGCTCCCATAAGTCAGGGATGAAAAAATATGCAGATGTGCAGGCCCGAGGGGAACATTTCTTCTGTTTCAAGACGTGATTATCAAGGCCTTAATATTTGAAAACTAGGAACGGGTGGGCTCAAACATATCTGCTATAAGCAAGGGTGCCCGTATTATAACAGGGCAACACTTTCCACGCAAAAGTCCACAAACTGCAAAGGTGCAGAGTGTGTACCAAAAGGGCAATAAGAAAGGAAACCATTTAACAGTGCTACACTGGCCTGTGCATAAAGGATTCCATCATGGCATACCACATATCTATGGTTTAACTGTATTATTCACCCCATTATTATACCCCCCTATTATATCCTGATGTACTCCACACAGCTTACATGTACCTCCACATTAAAAACTGAAAAACCAGTACCCCAAACAAAACTACTACCAAGAAAAATCTAGGCTCCAAATGGCGCTCCCTCCCTTCTAAGACCAGCAGCGTGCCCAAACAGTAGTTTACTTCCACATATATGGCATCGCCACATCCGGGAGAAACCTTTCTAACAATTTATGGGATGTGTGTCTCCATTGGCACAAGCTGGGCCCAACATATTTGACACTGACGTGGCATATCTTTGGAAAAATTGCAATTTCCACTTTGCACCTCCCACAGCACATTCATTTCTTGACAACACATGTGGGGTTAAAATGCCTTGATAAATGCCTTGAGGGGTGTAGTTTCTAAAATGAGGTCATGTCTTGAGGGATTCTTTTACTATTTGACCTCCGAGCCTATCAATATATGGAGAAAAAATATATATTTTCACTCTGCAACATCCATTGCACACTAATTTTATGAGCACATATTGGGTATTTCCATTCTCTGTAGAAATTGCTTTACAAATATTGGGGGGCTTTTCTCCTTTATTTGTTAAGAAAATGAAAAATGTCAAGCTAAAACGACATCTTATTGGAAAAAAAATTGCTTTGTGTTCCCACATTCTGAGAGTCATTAGTTTGTTTGTTTTTTCGTTGATTGAGCGGTATGAGGGCGTATTTTTTGCTTTTACTTTTTGACTACTTTTTATTCTATAGTTTGAGGGGAAGTTAAGATGACCGAAAAACTAAAATTCCTCGTGGTTTGAATTATTTTTTATTTTACAGTGTTCACTGTTCAGGTCAAATGACATTACATTGTAATAGTTTTGACTTTTACGGATGCAGCAATACCAGTTAAGATAATACTTTAGAGAAAAAATAAGAAAAGGTGTTTTTCTTTAACTTTTAGTATTTCTTTTTTTTTGGACTACCTTTAGGGGACTTGAACCAGCGATTGTTGGATTGCTTGCACTATATACAGCAATATTAATGTATTGCAGTATATCGTTCTCTTGACAAGTCTCTGGCAGGCCTTAATAAGTTTACAAAGATGGCAGACCTGGGTGCCTTTATTAGGTCCCCGGGCTGCCATGACCACCATCGGCACATCGCGATCGTGTTGATGTGGCCTGGGGAAAATGGGCTGTTATTTATTTTTGTTTGTTTTTTTAACTTTTATTTTTATGGCCTTTCCATCAGAAAAGACATTTAGGGAACTATATTATTTTAATAATTTTTTATACTTTTCCTCTGTAACTGAGATGAGCCCTGTTATAGTTGCTATTGTCACTGATAGGGCTGTGCTGGGTCTAGCCAGACCCAGCAGCAGTCTCCTTCTACAAGCATCTCGTCGGTCATGTGACCAGTCACATGACCACTTGGACCAATAAAGGCAGCAGCCTCTATTCTATACACAGCGCTCATTGATCGATGTGTACGTGGGTACAGAGAAGACAGAGGAGGTAAAAACACTTGGGTCTTCTCTCCAGGGTCCATGGCAGTATGTGACCACTGGCGTAACTGCCGCTATTACTGCTATAGCGGTAGTGATGCCACAATCAATAGTATCTGCATCCTTAGGACGCAGATACTATTAAACACTATGGCAGTGCAGTGAGGTATCTACCTGCTCTGCTATTTACTAGGCTATACAGGCCTCCAGTCTATCAGGGACAGAATCCCTGCACAGGCTGGTGTGATGACGTCACTGGATCACATTGACCCACGCTAGGATCCTGTTGGTGTTGATGCTTTGTAGATATCTACAGGGGGCAGCACACTATCTACAGGTGGGCTGTATGGCGCTATCTACGAGGTGGGTGCACTATCTACAAGGGGGTTGACACTTTACAGGGGGGCTGTATAGCACGCTCTACAGGGGAGCTGTATGGCACAATCTACAGGGGGCTATATGGCAGAATATAAAGGGGGCTGTATGGCAAAATCTACAAGTGGGACTGTGTGTGGCATGCAGGGGAAAGGGGGCCCAGTCAAAAGCTTGCTGTGGGGCCCAGTCTTTCCAAGTTATGCCCCTGACTTTGTCATCAATTATATTTTAAAGTGCTAGGGTATGTTCACATCCCATGTTTTCAGGCATATTTCGGGGTATAAATACCTCTGAATACACCTTGAAAAATGCTACTAAAATACAGACAAACACCTTGATATTGCAATCAATGGGAAAAACGGCGCTTAGTTCAGATGGTCCGTTTTCTTACGCCGCTGTTTTAAATAATGGTGTGTTTAAATACGGTGTGTAAAAAAACACTTTGTAAAAAGGAGCATGTCACTTCTTAAGCTGTTTTTGGAGCTATTTTTTATAGGGTCAATTGAAAAACAGTTCCAAAATCATCTGAAAAAAAATCCTCAAAAAACTTTTTCTGCTTCAGAAACGGCTGAAAATCAGAGGCTGTTTTCCCTTGAAAACCGCTCCGTAATTTTCAGCCATTTTTACTTGTGCGTGTGAACATAG
Source organism: Rhinoderma darwinii (assembly GCF_050947455.1). NCBI lineage: Eukaryota > Metazoa > Chordata > Amphibia > Anura > Rhinodermatidae > Rhinoderma > Rhinoderma darwinii. The sequence goes on from NC_134687.1 coordinate 654,048,916, forward strand.
CCTTAGACAAAGCGTTATAAGGCTGGAATCACACATATAGTCTTTCAGGCAAGTTTTAGAGCTGAAGCCAGGAGTGTATTAAAAAGTCATGGCTTAAACTTTTTCCTGCTTGATCAACTTCTGGCTTTGAATCAAAACACTGCATGTGTGTTTCCAGCCTAATATGAATGTTTTCAATTTGTCAACTTTATGTTTTGAAACAAAATACATTTTTAATCCTAACAGAAAATCCTAGTAAGAACTCTGAGGGAAATGTCATGTTATCGATAAATTATAAAGATGTCAGCAATCTTCAGGAAAAAAACCTAATTACCCTTAATGTACATCCAGGACTTCACAGTACAGATCTATCATGTAATTCCCCAAGTTATGAGGAACCTTCTCCTGACCAACCACAGATTGTTACCCCAAGTACAGCTCAGAAAGAGGGTAAAAGATTTCAATGTGATAAATAGTTTACAAAAATCTCAGGTTGTCTTACACACAGAAGAAGTCGGGAAAAGCCCTATTCATGTTCAGTATGTGGGAAATGTTTTACACAAAAATCAACTCTTGTTATACATGAGAAAATTCACACAGGGGAGAAGCCTTGTTCATGTTCAGAATGTGGGAAATGTTTCATATATAATTCAAATCTTATTATGCATAGGATAATTCACACAGGAGAGAAGCCATAATCATGTTCAGAATTCGGGAAATGTTTTATATATAATTCATATCTTATTATGCATAGCATAATTCACACAGGAGAGAAGCCATATTCATGTTCAGAATGTGGGAAATGTGTAATGCGAAAATCATACCTTGTACATGAGAGAAGTCACACAGGAGAGAAGCCATATTGATGTTTAGAATGTGGGAATTGTTTTACACAAAAATCAGGTCTTGTTGCACATGTGAGAGTTCACACAGGAGAGAAGTCATTTTCATGTTCACAATGTGGAAAATGTTTTACAGATAAATCACATCTTGTTACACATGAGAGAATTCACACAGACGAGAAGCCATATTCATGTCCAGAATGTGGGAAATGTTTTTCAGATATGTCACATCTTGTTAAACATAAGAGAAGTCACACAGGAGAAAAGCCATATTCATGTTCAGAAGGTGGGAAATGTTTTACTACTAAAAGCAGGTTTAGGGCTCATCAGAAAAACTACACTGGGGAGAAGCCATTTTCATGTTCAGAATGTGGGAAATATTTTACTACTAAAATCAAACTAAGGGCTCATCAGAGAAGTCATACAGGAGAGAAGCCATTTTCAAGTTCAGAATGTGGGAAATATTTTACACAAAATATAACTCTTGTTATACATGAGAGAAGTCACAAAGGCGAGAAGCCATATTCATGTTCAGAATGTGGGAAATGTTTTACACGAAAATCAGTTCTTGTTATACATGAGAGTAGTCACACAGGAGGTAAGCCATATTTATATCCAGAATGTGAGAAATGTTTTAATTCTAAAAGCAAACTTAGAGCTCATCAGAGAAACCACACTGGGGAGAAGACATTTTGACATTCTATATGTGGAAAATGTTTACGAAAAAAACCAAAAAGCTGCATGTGTGATTCCGGCTTTTGAGAGGATCTAGTAGGAAAGTGTCTCATTTAAACCTCTGATGTTTGGATTACCCTTTGTTTTTGATATGTGTGGTATCACCATGCCTAGATCCAGAGAGCTCTAAGGCCTTCAGAAATGTTATGGATTTCTAAGATTCAGGAAAGGGAAGATGGCCAAACTATTAGATGTCAATAATTGTACTGTCCAGATAACTGTCATGTCTGTGGCTGCGGGCCGTCAGCTCCAATCTCCCCCTGACAGCCGCAGCCACGAGTCGGCGAGAGCTGGCCCCAGCCTCCTCTTCAGGAGACGCCAGCGCTCGCTTCCACTCACTTCAGCCGGATCCCGTAGGGTGCACGCCCACACTCGTGCCCGCTCTTAAAGGGGCAGTGCGCGCAGCAGACTTTGATGAACTATGAACCCATTAGTCCCTGAACTATAAGAGGGGTTCAGCCCCTTGCTTCTATGTCTGAGCATTGTTGTCGTACCCTAAGTTTGTCTATGCGATGGTCTCCTAGTGTGTTCCTGTTCCTGTATCCCGTGCTATCTAGTGCCATGCTGTGCTGGAGCCGTGCCGTGCTGAGCTGGAGCCATGCCATGCTGTATTCTACGCCTGTCCTGCTACTCCACACCTGAAGTCTACCTGCTGCCTAGTCCCAGCCAAGCCTGCCTTGCTACTGTCCGAGCTGCCACAGGTACCCTATAGAACTATAGACTCTGACCTGTGCCCTGTGCCCTGTTGGCCAGCTGCGATACCGCCAAGGCGGTATGGCCCAGTGGTTCCACGAACCCTACTTGACAATAACCATCTACAGATGGAGATTTTAGACAACTGCCAATTGGTCTAGGCCAGTCTGTCTCAGTAAGATTAGCCTGAGAACAGAACACAAGATGCTGAGAAGTTTCTGAGAATCCCAGAATTTCTTTAAACATCTACTGCAAATTTTGCCACGCTTTATTTCTACCATTGAAAAATGCTGCAAAAAATAAAAACCGTCTGGACAGGACTAAAGTTTACTCGTGAACACCTAGGCAAAAAATATGACTTCTGGAACAGTCTGCATTATGAAGAAAAATCAAAAGCTATTCGTCCCCAGTAATAGAAGACATGTTTGGCATAAATTGTTGTCCGCATTTCACCAGAAAAAAAACCACCTGTAAATGACTTGAGAGCATGGTGGAGGAAATGTTATGGTTTGGGACTGCTAAACTGCAACAGGATCTGGGCAACTCATCATCCTAGAATGCACTATGAATTCTACATTGGCTGAGTCTGAGGATAATGTGAGACCGTCTGTCAGAAAGCTTTAAGTTCAGGTTAATGTGGACTTTAGAACATGGAAATACCAGTAAACCCACCAAGGAATGGCCAAAAATAAAATAAAATTGAGGGATTGTGAATGACCTAGTCAAAGCCTAGTTCTAAATCCCATGAAAATATTTGGGGGTGTGTGTAAAACTAGTTGTGTATGTTCCCTATGAAAGAATAGGAAACAAAATCTCCCATATTAGAGACCAGTAGACTGTAAAGACTCATTAACATTTGCATATTTTGTTCATTATGGGTCCAAAATGTCGAAGACATGCTTATCTTTCCATCATACTTTTTTCTGTTTATGCTCCGCTCCCAGTGTGGGCTTAAAAATACTGATGGAAAGTACTAACCTAAATACACAAGTGCGAGGCATTTGAGACTTGTGACATATCTGTGAGGTTTTTCATTTTCTTGTTTAAAAAATTATTGAAAATGTAATTTATAAAAAAATATTCTACCACCTTTTTATATTTTTATCCTGTATGAATGAAGATTAAATATCGATACACGTCAACAGATATAAAAAAAAAAAGATTACATGGTGTGTCTTTACGTGACTGTAGTCGGAGATTTAGACACTGCAGGCTCCATACACATGTAATTTTGAAGGGTAGGAGAATGATTATGAGTAACCCTAAAACGACATTAGTAGTTTTGTTACCATCCACAGAGCAGATTTTACATGAACTACTGTTCCTATCCTGACACAGCCGCACAATGATCTCCGATCATCTTGCACTAAACCTTGTGTGTAACGTTGTGTTGTTACAATTTCTCATTGTTTCTCACAATGTTTTTTGTTATTTTCGGCGTTTGTTGAATTGGGTTTTATCAATGTACCTAAAAGGGGTTATCTCCCTGTTTACAAGGCAATGAAGTAACATCACATGGTGAGGATTGGCTGCCTTGGAGACAAGACATGGTGTCATGACACCTTATAAACATAGAGAAGTGGGAAGCTGCAATGTGGGAATAGAGCAGAATAAAGCCGTATTCCTAACACAGGGTATGCCATAAATGTCTGGTAGATGCAGATCCAGCCCATGGGACCCGCACCTTTGTGGAAAAGAGGTGTCCCCGACCTCCCTAATGAGTCGGCTGCTGCATATAGCGAAGAATGAATAGAGAGGTGGCCGCGTTTGGGGATATACTAGATCCATGTTCCTAAAAAAAAATATTGGTTTAAGACCTCAGATTTCAGATATTTTTGGATGGACTGATGAGAGGGACAGATTTTCCTTGGTCCAGATGACATAAATAGTATTGTCAGACAGAATCTTGACATGGTGATGTCTCAATTGTAGAAAGGCCAATTTTAGAGTTTTCCAGACCGCTCTTAGTTCTTGGTAATTTGAACATCTTAACCAGACATCCCGAGGCCAAGTTCCCAGTAGAAATTTGTTCTGGACATAAGACTCACAGGTTGTTTTATATTTACAGAGGAATGTAGCGATTATGTTAAATTTCTTTGTTCTACTGCCATGAACAAAAAAGGCATAGAAATTACATACTGTAAATGTAAAGAGAATTGTCCAAAGATATCTTGAAGCCACAAATTATTGAAGGTAGAACCAAAATCTTCTTGTGCAGTTCCAGGGGAAAAATAAAAATAAATAATAAGGTCTAAAAAATTAACAGAACTGCCCTACATAGGAGTAAATTCAACACATTCACAATAAAATCAGTGGACGTGGGAGCTTACTTTTTAAGTGTACAGCCATGTAGGTACAACGCTATATTAGAGCATGTATGTACTGAGGATGTTGCCGACCCCCCCCCACCCCCTTGTGTGCAATGCCCACCCCACCAGGACTTTTGGAAATCAGCAGACAACTGGACAGGATTTCATGTCCAAAAAAAAAGAGGCACCGAAGCATTTCTACTTTTTAAAGCTTTATTGGAGGTTTCAACAATACTACAGATTTCCGGGTGCTTTGAACCCCTTCTTTAGGTCAGAGGCATATACTTAACATGACAGCCATCAAATGTTTAGTCCGGGTTCACAAAGGACAGGCATTTTCAGCTTTGGTTTTTTGGCGCAAGTCTCTGGTGAACCCATGGAAAAATGCACATGTGGCTTCTGCTGTGGCTTCACCTTGGATTTCAACCCTTCCACATTTAAATAGGTTAAATTTGCAAAAAAAATGCTGGCCTTAAGCCTCACAATAGACTGAAACTCTCTGTTCTATAGGTATTACTTTTCTGCACTCATATCATCATCACAGGCAGGATTACACTAATAGGTAACACCTACATTATATGGACAAAAGTATTGGGACACACCTATTTAGGCTGGATTTACACGGTAAGGTCAAAAGTGTGTTGTTGTTTTTTTTACCACATCATGTGAACCCAGCCTAAATAATTGAATTCAGATGTTTAATTCAGTGACTTTACCACAGGTGTATAAAATCAAGCAGCTAGCCATACAGTCTGCCTTTACAAACATTTGTGAAAGTATAGGTTATTCTCAAAAAAAACTCACTGAATTCGACCGTGGTGCTGTAATATTATGTTACCGTTTGAACAATTCAGTTTGTGAATTTTCTTCCCTCCTAGATATTCCACGATTAACTGAGTGGTATTATTGCAAAGGGGAAGTGTTTAGAAACCACAGACCAATGTAAAGTTACCGACTGGGGTCAACGAGTGCTGAGGCGCATACTGCATAAGGTTCGAAATGCTCTACTGACCTAATAACTGCAGAGTTCCAAACCTCCTCTGGCATTAAGATCCGCACAAAAAGTGTGCCCCGTGAGTTTAATGGCATGGGTTTCCATAGCTGCATGCAAGCCTTACATCACCAAGCATAATGCCAAGCATCGGATGGAGTGGTTTAAAGCACGCTGCCTCTGAAATAGTGGAAACATGTTTTGCGGAGTGACGAATCACGCTTCTCTATCTGTCTGGGTTTGGCGAATGTCAGGAGAACGCTATCTACCTAAATGCATTGCGCCAACCGTAAGGTTTGGTAGAGGAGGTAAAATGCTATAGGGTTGTTTTTCAGGGGTTGGCCTTAGCCCCATTAGTTCCAGTGAAGGGAAATCTTAAATCTTCAACATACCAAGGCATTTTGGACAACTGTACGCTTCTAACTTTGTTGGAACAGTTTGGGGTATGCCCTTTTCTGTTCCAGCATGACTGTACCCCAGTGCACATGGTCCATAAAGGCATTGTTGGTGTGGAAGGATTTGACTGACCCACAAAGAGTCCTGACCTTAACCCCATTGAACACTTTTGGGATGAATTAGAATGGAATTGCAAGCCAGGCCCTCTCCTCCAACATCAGTGTCTGACCTCACAAATGCTCTTCTGGATGAATGTGCAAACTTTCCCACAGACATACTCCAAAATTTTGTAGAAAGCCTTCCCAGAGTATTGGAAGCTGTTTTAGCAACGAAATGGGGACCAACTCCATATTAAGGCTCTTTAGATTTAGAATAGGGTGTGTAGGTGTCCCAATACTTATGTCCATATAGTGGGTATATACTGTATATAGATATAGATGGATAAAACTGGATCCACCATTCATATGAGATTAACCCTTCCTGTTCTGTAGAGATCACTACTCAGCAGTCATCTTATTATCATCACAGGCAGGATTACACTGACAGGTAACACCTATATATAGATAACACAGGATTCACTATTTAACCCCTTAATGACCGGGCATGTTTGTACCTTAATGACCAAGCCAGATTTGTCAAATCTGGTATGTCTGACTTTATCAGAGAATAACTCTGTGAAAGTTTTGAATATCCAAGTAATTCTGACATTGTTTTTTCGTCACATGTTGTACTTTATTTTAGTGGTAAAAGTAGACTGATACGATTTGCGGAAATTAATTAAAAAATAGAAAAATGGAAGAAATTTTGTAAAAATTACCATTTTCCCCTATTTTTAACTGCAATATGTCACATATGTACACACATACTGTACAATTTTTTTAATTAAATATATATTTCTATCTCTTTACTCCATTTTGGCAGCACTTTTGAAAAAATAAAATAAATTTTCAGCAATTTAGAGGACTTAGAAATTGAATAATAATTTTATAAATTTTGAAGTACATTTTGTTTTCCTGCACCAAGCCAGGTTTTCAGAGGCTCATAGGTGTCAGAATGGTGGAAACCCCCACAAATGACCCCATTTAGAAAACTAGACCCCTTAAGGTATTTACCTAAGGGTATAGTAAGTATTTTGACCCCACAGTTTTTTGCAAAATTTAATACATAGCAGGTGAAAAAAAAAAATTTCACTTTTTTTCATAAAAGTATCAGTTTGAAGACCAATTTCTTTGTAAAGCGACCATGAGAATGAAGAAACACACCACAAAATCTATCACCCTGTTTCTCCTGTTTTCAAAAATACCAACATTGTGGCCCTAATGCGCTGCCTGGACACACGGCAGGACCCAAAAGGAAGAGAGCACCCGGAGGCTTTCAGGACTCATATTTTGCTTGAAAATGTTTTAGGCCCACTGTACATTTGGAGAGGCTTTGAGCTGCCAGAACGATAGAAACTCCCCATAAACGACCCGATTTAGAAAACTAGACCCCATAAGGTATTTATTTAGGGGTATAGTAATTATTTTGACCCCACAGTTCTTTGCTAAATTTAATGCATATCAGGTGAAAAAAATAATAATTTCACTTTTTTCATAAAAGTATTTGTTTGAAGACCGATTTCTTTGTAAAGCGACCATGAAAATGAAGAAACACACCCCAAAATCTATCACCCTCTTTCTCCTGTTTTCAAAAATACCCACATTGTGGCCCTAATGCGTTGTTTGGACACACGGCAGGGCCCCAAAGGAAGGGAACACCCGGAGGCTTTCAGGACTCATATTTTGCTTGAAAATGTTTTAGGCCCCAATGTACATTTGGAGAAGCTTTGAGCTGCCAGAATGATAGAAACTCCCCATAAACGACCCCATTTCGAAAACTAGACCCCTTAAGGTATTTATCTAGGGGTATAGTTAGCATTTTGACCACACAGGTTTTTCGCTAAATATATTGAAATTAGTCTGTAAGAATTAAAATGTACTTTTTTTCTGAAACAACATAGAAATTTTTATTATTTACAAGGAATAACGAAGAAAATGCACCCCAACATTTGTAAAGCAATGTCTCCCGATTACGACAATACTCCATATGTGGTAATAAACTGCTGTTTGGACCCACAGCAGGGCTCAGAAGGGAAGGAGCGCCATTTGGATTTATGATTTTGCTGGAATGGTTTTCGGTGCCATGTCACATTTGCAATGCACTGGAGGGACCAAAACAGTGGAAACCCACCAAAAGTGACCCCATTTTGGAAAAACCTTCAAGGAATTTTTCTAGGGGTATAGTGAGCATTTAGACCCCACACGTCTTTTGCAGAGTTTATTAGAATTAGGGCGCGAAAATTAATATCATCATTTTTTCCACTAAAATGTTGCATTTTCTCATTTTCACAAGGGATAAAGGAGGAAAAAAACAACCATTTTTTTATAAAGCAATTTCTCCGGAGTACGGAAATACCCAACATGTTGTCATACGTTTTTTCATTAGAAATGAATTAACCCTTTCAGGACTGATCCATTTTTTGCTTTCATATTTTAGATTTTCACTCCCCGCTTTCCAAGAGCCATAACTTTTTTATTTTTCCATCAATAGAGTGGTGTGAAGGCTTATTTGTTGCGGGACAATGTGTAGTTTTCATTGGTACCATTTTGGGGTAAATGCGATTTTTTTTTATCACTTTTTATTCAATTTTTTTGCAATCCTGAGCAAAAAACAGGAATTCTGACACAGTTTTTTAGGTTTTCTTTGTGCGGCGCTCACCGTACGCTATAAATTACATTTTTACTTTATTCTGCGGGTTGGTACGATTACGGCGATACCATATGTATATACTTTTGGTCCTTTTTTTTAGCGTTTGCGCAATAAAATGACTGTGTCACCATATTCTGAGAGCCATAATTTTTTAATTTTTTAGTCAAAAAAGCTGTGTAAGGGCTTGTTTTTTGCGGGACGGATAGAAGTTTTTATTGGTACTATTTTCGGGTACATGCGACTTTTTGATCACTTTTTATTCTTTATTTAGGGAGCGATGGTGACCCAAAAAATTGCGATTCTGTCGTAGTTTTTTATTGATTTTTTTTGGGGTGTTCATCGTGCGGGAAAAATAACATTATAGTTTTATAGTTGGGTTCGTTACGAACGCGGTGATACCAGATATGTGTACTTCTTTAACGTGTTCATTTTTTTTCTATAATAAAAGTCTTATTATAGGAAAAAAAGCATTTAGTGTTTATAGAACTTATAACTTTTATTTTTACACTTTTTTTAAAACATTTTTATTACTTTTTTTTACTTTTTTAACTTGTCCCACTAGGGGACACTTAGTCTTGCAGCTTTGATCGCTGCTAGAGTACATTACACTACACACGTAGTGTAATGTACTCTAACTGTCATTGTGACGTGACTGTCACACTGACAGGAAGCAGAGGAGGAACGGCCAGAGGCTGTTCCTCCGAGGCTTCCGTGCATGGCAACCCGGAGGTCATTATCTGACCTCCGATTGCCGTGACAAGCATCGGTAGCCCCCACGATCACTTCGTGGGGGCTGCTGATGTGCTTCAAACCACTTAAATGCGGCGACGGCAATCCGTCGCCGCACTTAAGGGGTTAACTGCCGAAATCAGCGGCGATGGTCCGCTGTCCGGCAAGACTGATGTCTCAGCTGTCGGGGACAACTGTCAGCGCGGGTCTGTCACTCTGTGTTTACACAGAGTGACAGTTTGAAATGCGGACGAAAATGAACGTCATGGTGCGGGAACTAGCAGCCGACCATGACGTTCATTTTCGTCCTTGGTCGTTAAGGGGTTAAAATGGGTGATGAACACAGCTCCCCTCCTATGTATTTCTGCACAAGTCACAGAGTATGCCTAGAAAACGCTCCCATAGAAGTCAATGGGTCCACTCTTGTTCACATGTTCCTACGGTCTATGTGGCTACTGTAAAGCATACCCCGAAATGCTGTTGACAGCAGCTCAGGCAAGATGACTTCCTCCATATTCATGTACAGAAAATAAAATAAAAAATCCATAAGAAGAAAATGAAATAGAATAGAAAAAAGATTGTTTTACTGTCTAGTTTTAATTAACTAAAAAAATAAATATAATACATTCCCTTTAAAGATGAAAAAGGCGCAAAAACAGCTTCATGCAGGTGGCGCTCCTCTCATAACTGGGAGTGGCCAGCAGTGCAGAGGAACTAATTGAATACATAAAACATGAAATCAATTCAAACAGATAAAAGGTACAATGTGTGTATATACATATATATATATATATATATATATATATATATATATATATATATATATATATATATATATATATATGTGGGCTCTGCACATGGCATGAAGGTTTTTAAGACCGTTGAGATGGGTAATGTTCCCTTTTACTTTTTGATATCTAGGCTCCCCCTATCACTATAGGGACTATACAGTCCCGAACAAACAAGCACATGCATATTGGATAGGGTATTGCTACCTTTAGGTGATTAAACCACCCACTTTCTATAACTCTATTATAGTGACCACAGTATACTTGTTATGCTCAATTGATATGGTCGGTCTGTCTCTCTGTTAAGCCATGTAACATCTATATAGTATACTCCTTATTGTATACCTTTTAAATGTTTGTCTTATTTTTATTACCACAAGAATTTGTTATATTATACATATATGCCTCGTACTCCACACTTTTTGTATAGTGTGAATTATGGAGTTGTCCACTTATTGAGAAAGGGAGGGTGTTTCTTTGGGACACTCCTTGGCCCAGTACTACAATGTCCTAGGAGTTTGTATGTATGTAATATATATATATAGAAACAAACATATAATAGGAGCAGCACTGTGCAAAAAAACAAAAACAGCTGGTGCTAAGCTTCAAATAACAGGGAGTGACGTTCTCCCAGTAAGGTATATGGAAAAAATCGAGCAAAGAAGCAGCACTCAATAGCAAAAAATGAAATTTATTCACCCAACGTTGCTGTGTTCGGTGAATAAATTTCATTTTTTGCTATTGAGTGCTGCTTCTTTGCTCGATTTTTTCTATATATATATATATATATATATATATATATATATATATATATATATATATATATATATTACGATAATATTAATAAATAATGCTCTTAAAATAGGCCCTGCCATATACTGTAGGTGGAGCGAGTTAGAAACAAGAGGAAACCAATGTGGTTAAATGAGACTGTAAGGGGGCAATAAATAATAGAAAGAAAACATTTACACTCTTAAAGCAAGAAGATCGTTAAAGGCCATAAAAAACACATTGTGTAAAAGAAGAATAAAGGAGCAAAGATTCAAACAGAGACTTATTACCACAGAACCTCAAAATAACCAACTACATAAATAATAAGAAACCTAAAACTGACAGTGTTGTCCTCTCACAAATAATCTTGTGTGTCACGGTCACAGGGTATGTGGACCCACTAGGCCGCTCCGCCGTAGCGGAGGGGGAGCTGACCAGGTCTCAGTCTATACAAAAGTCTATAGCAGTTCGTAACACTCGGGTACCTGAACTAGTCCAGACAGTGGCTGTGGCTTCAGCACGGATGGAAGTCGGTGCAGCAGGTTGCGCCAGACGTGGCAGACAGTACATGATGTGGCAGAAGACACTGGACGTGGCAGAAGACACTGAACGTGGCAGAATACACTGGACGTGGCAGAAGACACTGGATGTGGCAGAAGACACTGGACGTGGCAAACGACAGCAGGTGCAGTAGGACATGACTCCAACACTAGTAGGCACAGGAACAAGAACACAGCACGGGATACAGGAACAGGTAACAGGGCATGGGTAACAACTGGAACGGGAAACACTAAGGGACCATTTGCAAGATAGACTTGGGATATACAAACAATGCTCAGGCAAGGATCAGAGGGGCTGGGGCCTTCTTATAGTCCAGGAAATCATGTGAGTTGATGATGATGATTGTTTTCATGTGCGTGCGCTTGCCCTTTAAGAGCGGGCATGAGCGTGCGCACGCACCCTAAGGGGACTGGGGACGGAGCGGAAGTGAGCACTGGCGTCTCCTAGGAAGGAGATGGGGACCAGTGCTTGCAGATCCATGGCTGCGGGCGTCGGGAGATGAGTAAACCTGATGGCCCGCGGCCATGGACGCTACATTGTGTATTAGTGGAGGAGGATGAAGAAGAGGACAATTTATTAAATGTCTTCTTCTCTACTGTAGTTACTCCGGAAAATGTAATGACAGACGACATGATTGAGGAGAACAGAAATTCTCCATTAAATGTCACCTGCTTAACCCAGGAAGAAGAGCAGCACCGCCATAAAACACTAAAACAGATATATCACCGGGTTCGGATGTCATACACCCCGAGTTCTGCAGGAATTAAGTACCGTGATAGAAAAACACTTATTTCTAACATAACAGGAAATGTTCCACAAGACTGGCGCAGATGTGGTGTCAATATATTAAAAACAGATAAAAAAAAGGTAAGGCCTGATACTATATGCCTGTAACGTCACTTCTATTGTGGGAAAAATATTAGAATGTTTTCTAAGAGATTCTATCTTGATGTACGGTTTTTATATGGAGGGAAGTTTCAAACTAGACCTGGGTAAGACTGTGGATGTGGTGTATCCAGACTGGTCTCGGGTAAGGCTGTGGATGTGGTGTATCTAGACTGGTCTTGGGTAAGGCTGTGGATGTGGTGTATCTAGACTGGACCTGAGTAAGGATGTGGTGTATTTAGTCTAGACCTGGGTAAGTCTGTGGATGTGGTATATCTAGATTGGACCTGATAAAACTATGAATGCTGCGTTTCTAGACTGGATCTGGGTAAGACTGTGGATGTTGTTTATCTAGCCTGGACCTGGCCAAGGCTGTGGATGGGGTCTATCTAGACTGGACCTGGGTAAGACTATAGATGTGGTGTATCTAGACTGGACCTGGGTAAGGCTGTGGATGTGGTGTATCTAGACTGGACCTGGGTAAGGCTGTGGTGTATTTAGACTGGACCTGGGTAAGGCTGTAGATGTTGTGTATCTAGACCAGACCTGGGTAAGGCTGTGGATGTTGTTTATCTAGACTGTACTTGGGTAAGGCTGTAGATGTGGTGTATTTAGATTGGACCTGGGTAAGGCTGTGGATGTTATGTTAGTCTCGACCTGGGCAAGGCTGTGGATGTTATGTATCTAGACTGGACCTGGGTAAGGCAGTGTATTTAATGTATCTAGATTGGACCTGGGTAAGGCTGTGGATGTGGTGTATCTAGACTGGACCTTGGTAAGGCTGTGGATGTGGTGTATCTAGACTAGACCTGGGTAATACTGTAGATGTCATGTATCTAGACTGGACCTGGGTTAGGCTGTGGATGTTGTGTATCTAGATTGGGCCTGGGTACAATTGTGGTTGTAGTTTATCTAGACTGGACCTGGGTTAGGCTGTGGATGTACATAGTGTAAGCTATTGATTTGGGCAGTGGAAAGGTATAACTTGCCACAACTTCCCCAACTGATCGTTAAAAGGGTCCCTTGCCGATAAACTGATTACAGGGTATCCCGCTGCTGGGACCTCCAGTGATCAGTCATAATCTGTTGAGGAACCTGGCGACAAAGATCAATTCCCCTGCAGCACCACCACAGATGAACTAAAGCATTACACAGTTGTAATTTAAATCAATGGGCTGTCCTTCTTGTGCACAGATGTCTCAGATCCTTCAGTGTGAAACCCTCTATGTTGCATATTTCCAATGATTAAAGTGTTTGACATTTTTTTTTTTTAACTACACAATCCCTTTGAACACAATAATTAAGGAGGCAAAAACAACTTCTGCACAAGGTTGAGGCGTGTTTTGGTGCAGCCATTAAATTGCATTTCTGATTTACACAATTGAGAGAAAAATCTGTGCATTCAACTCTGGTTTTTAAATAAAACCCTGCCCATGTGAACTAATAAGGCTACGTTCACATTTGCGTTGGGGTTCCATTTGCGGGTTCCGTCAGACCTTTTCGTCAGGGGTACTCACAAACGGAAACCAAACGTTTGTATCCCTACTGTAAGGTTACCGTCTTTTGTGTCGAATCAATAGCTTAGTCGACTGCGCTATTGATTCCACAAAAAAAACGGAAACCTTACAGAATGGAGACAAATGGAAAACATTAGCAATAGAAGTGTTACCATTGAAATCAATGGTAATGCCAGCGGAAAGCTATGGTTTCCGTTTGATTTCCCCTGATGGAAAGGGTTGACGGAACCCACGAACGGAACCCTGATGCAGATGTGAACAAAGCCTAAGCCATAGGATCCCCACTATAGGCCAGAATATAGAGCCAATCTGCCGTACCCGACACGTCCATGCATTACATAGATGGACGTTCATTTGAGTGGCTGGTATATATTGCTACATGTCCTTGTTTTTCCAGCACTTCCCACAGATGCTTGATTGTTATCTAGAGAACTTGGAGGCCAAGTCGACACCTTGAACTCTGTCATGTTCCTGAAAACAAATCTTGAACAATTTTTAAGTGTGGCAGGGGCATTATCCTGCTGAAAGAGGCCACAGTCATTAGGGAATACCGTTACCATGAAGGGGCGTACTTGACTGTAGCAATGATTAGGTAGGTGGTCAATGGCGGATCATCATTAGGGTATTTTGGGAGGCCGGCTGGGGCCCAAAGTACAATGCAGTTTTGTCGCGTTTTTGCTGCGATTTTGATATGAATCGCGACAAAACGGCATTGTGTATGTCCTGCAAAAGGACCTGCAGATATAAAGGTCAGATGACCTTATGTCTGCAGTTCTTGTTACTGTTTAAAGACCTGTTGGTCACATGACCGCAGGTCCTTGAACAGCAGCAAGAAAGAAGACTGTGAGGTGAGCTGCTAGACAACTGGGTCAGGGGATGGATTTGTTTATGGGGGCTGTATTTATGGGGTCTGGTCTGGAGGGTCTGTATTTAGGGGGTGTGGTCAAGGATCTGTATTAGTTTAAGGGGTCTGTATTTAAGGGGTCTGGTCTGGGGTCTATACTTAAGGGGTCTGGTCTGGGGTCTGCATTAGTTTAAGGGGTCTGTATTTACGGCGTCTGTATTAGTTTAAGGGGACTGGGGTCTGTATTTAGGTGGTTTGGGGTCTGTATTTAGGGGAGCTAGTCTGGGGTCTGTTAGTTTAAGGGGTCTGTATTTAGGAGGTCTGTATTAGTTTAAGAGGTCTGGGGTCTGTATTTAGGGGGTCTGTATTTAGGAGGTCTGGTCTGGGGTCTGTATTAGTATAAGGGGTCTGGGGTCTGTATTTAGGGGGTGGGGTCTGTATTTAGGAGGTCTGGGGTCTGTATTAGTTTAAGGGGTCTGTATTTAGGGGGTCTGGGAGTCTGTATTAGTTTAAGGGATCTGGGTTCTGTATTAAGGGGGTCTGGGGTCTGTATTAGTTTAAGGTGCCTGGGTTCTGTATTTAGGGGGTCTGGGGTCTGTATTAGCTTAAGGCATCTGGGGTCTGTATTTGGGGAGTCTGGTGTCTGTCAGTTCAAGGGATCTGTACTTTGGTGGTCTGTATTAGATTAAGGGTTCTGGGGACTGTATTTAGTGGGTCTGGTTTGGGGGTCTGTATTTAGGAGGTCTGGTCTGGGGTCTGTATTAGTTTAACCCCTTAAGGACGCAGCCACTTTTGGACCAAATGACACAGCCTCATTTTTTAAATCTGACATGTGTCACTTTATGTGGCAATAACTCCGGAATGCTTTTACCTATCCAAGCGATTCTGAGATTGTTTTCTCGTGACATATTGTACTTTATATTAGTGAAAAAATGTGGTCGATAAATTCAATATTTTTTGTTAAAAACATCAAAATTTAGAGAAAATTTGCAAAAATGAGCATTTTTCTAAATTCAAATGTATCTGCTTGTAAGACAGATAGTTATACCACACAAAGTAGTGACCAGTTAACATTTCCCATATGTCTACTTTATGTTTGCATAATTTTTTGAACATCCTTTTATTTTTCTAGGACGTTACAAGGCTTATAAGTTTAGCAGCAATTTCTCATATTTTCAAGAAAATTTCAAAAGGCTATTTTTTTAGTGTACAGTTCAGATCTGAAGTAGCTTTGAGGGCCTTATATATTAGGAACCCCCACAAATCATTTTAAAAACTGCACCCCTTAAAGTATTAAAAAACAGCATTTAGAACATTTCTTAACCCTTTATGCGTTTCACAGGAATTAAAGCAAAGTGGAAGGGAAATTTGCAAATGTCATATTTTTTGCAGAAATTCCATTTTAATCCATTTTTCCTGTAATACTGAAGGTTGTTACAAAAAGAAACACAACTGAATATTTATAGCCCTGATTCTGCAGTTTTTTAGAAATATCCCACATGTGGCCCTAGTGCGCTACGGGCCTGAAACAAAGGCCCCAGAAGCAAAGGAGCACCTAGTGGATTTTTCAGCCTTCCTTTTCTTAAATTATATTTCAGGCACCATGTCAGGTTAGAAGAGGTCTTGTGGTGCAAAAACAAAGGAAAACCCCCAAAAGTGACTCCATTTGGGAAACTACACCCCTAGAGGAATTCATCTAGGGGTGTGGTGATCATTTTGACCACACAGGTATTTCCTAGATTTCATTAGAATTGGGCAGTGAAAATGAAAAATTACATTATTTTTCAACAAATAAATAAGGAAAAGCACCCCAATATTTGTAAAGCAACTTCTCCAGAGTATGGTAATACCCCATATGTGGTAATAAACCACTGTATGAATACACATCAGGGCTCAGAAGCGAAGACACACCATTTAGCTTTTGGAGTACAGATTTTGCTGGATTCATTTCTTGGCACCATGTCGCATTTGTAAAGCTCCTAAGGTACCAGTACAGTGTTTCATTTTCTCATCAAATAAAGGAGAAAAAGCACCGTAACATTTGTAAAGCAACTTCTCCAGAGTACGGAAATACCCCATATGTGGTCATAATTCACTGTATGAATACATATCAGGGCTCAGAAGGGAAGGAGCGCCATTTGGCTTTTGGAGAGCAGATTTTGCTGGATTGGTTTTTCTGCACCATGTCGCTTTTGCAAAGCCCCTTAGGTAGCAGTACAGTGGAAACTCCCCAAAAGTGACTCCATTTGGCAAACTACACCCATTGAGGAATTCATCTAGGGGGGTAGTGAGCATTTTGACCCCACAGGTGTCTCATAGATTTTATTACAAATGGACAGTGAAAATGAAAAATTACATTATTTTCCAATAAAACGTAGCATTAGTTTAACATTTTTCATTTTCTCAACAAATAAAAGAGAAAAAGCACTGTAACATTTGTAAAGCAACTTCTCCAGAGTAGGGAAATACCCCACACGTGGTCATAAACTGCTATTTGGACACACAGCAAGGCTCTAAATGGGAGGAGCGCCATTTAGAATTTGGAGTGGAGATTTTACAAGATTCGTTTTTTGACCCCATGTTGCATTGAGCTATAGTATCAGTACAGTGGTACTCCCGAAAAATTACCCCATTTTGGAAACTAGATCCCTCAAAGAATTTATCTAGGCGTGTAGTGAGCATTTTGACCGCACAAGTGTTTTGCAAAAATGAGTAAACAATAAATGTTGCAGATTGAAAATTGCTGTTTTCCACAGATATGCCATTTCAGTGCCCAATGTGTTGTGCCCAGCTTGTACCACTGGAGACACACACCCCATAAATTGTTAAGCGGGTTCTCCAGAATACAGTAATACCCCATATGTGGTCATAAATTGCGGTATGGGCACACTGCCAGGCTCAGTTGGACCACCATTTGGCTTTTGAAGCACAGATTGCTTGATGTTTTACTGGTATTTCAGCTTATAATGTGGGGGCATATGTAAGCTGGGCGGAGTACATCAGGGTATATGTAAGCTGGGCGGAGTACATCAGGGCATATGTAAACTGGGCGGAGTGCAACAGGTCATAATAGGATGATGTAATAAGGGGGTGAATGAATAATCCATGGATTGGTGTGGTACGCTTTGAACCAATCCTTTATACACAGGCCGGGTTTATTGGGTATTATACAAAATATCTGCGCTCCAGTGTTGCCTTATATTTGACTTCTTCACTAGCCCTATAAGCCGCACAAGGCCCTAAAGTTTCCTCATCTCCGCTGCATCTACAGGGTCCACCTGTGTGGTCCAGCAAATTATGATGTGGGGTATTTAGTGAAATGAGTCTGGGCTGTCATTTAAAATAATTTTGCATCATTGCGTTTTGAGAGTCATAACGTGTTATTTTTCCATTGACGGAGCTGTGTGAGGGCACCTTTTTTGTGGAACGAGCTGTAATTTTTATTGGTTCCATTTTGGGGTACATGCGATTTTGTTATCACTATTTATTCCATTTTTTGGGAGATGAGGAAACCAAAAAACAGCCATTCCAGCACGTTTCTTTTTTGTTTTCTTTTAGTGTTCACCGTACAGTATAAACAACATGTTAACTTTATTCTGCGGGGCGATACGATTACAGCGACACCAAATTTATATCGTTTTTTTACGTTTCACTACGTTCCCACAATAAAAATGCTCTTTTCTAAAAAGATCATGTTTTAGTGTCGCCATTTTCTGACAGCCATAACTTTTTTATTTTTTAGTTTATATCGCTGCGGGACGGCTTGTTTTATGCGTGACGAACTGTAATTTCTGTTGGTACCATTTTGCGTTACTTGCAACATTTTGATCACTTTTTATTAAAAAAAATTTGAGACAAGTTGACCAAAAACGAAAATGCGGTCATTGTTTTTTATTAAAAATTTTTACAGTAAAAATGTGATATTTTTATAGATCAGGCCGTTCCAAACGTGGCGATACCTATTATGTAAAGTTTTTTTTTCATATTTTCATTTTTTTTCTAATAATAAAGGAGTTGATCAGGGAAACAGGGCAAGTGTTGTTTTTATTATTTATTAACTTTTATTTATTTATTTTTCTTTCACATTTTTATTTTACATTGACCTGGGGACTTGCAGATCTGGTCTTCTGATCCCCGCTGAACACTGCACTACTTATGTAGTGAAGTGTATCGTAACTGTCATTCTTCATTTGACAGTTAGCGTATTAGGTCCTGCCTCGGGCAGGACCTAATAGGCTACCGTACCTTGGCAACCTCGAAGCCTAGTAACGGCTTCCTGGTTGCCATAACAACAATCGCCACCCGCGATCCATCGTGGGGGGGGCCAGGGGTTACAGAGGGAGCTCCCTCCCTGTCAACCACTTCAATGCGGCGGACGTCATTGACAGCCGCATTGAAGGGGTTAAATGGCTGCGATCGGCGGTAACAGCCATCGCAGAGGCATGTCAGCTGTGTATAACAGCTGACAGTCGCTGAAGATAAAGCGCGCAGTTCCTGTGCTCGCTTTATCTGCAGGGCGTAACTGTACGCCCGTGTGCGGGAACTCACTTGGTTTCCGGGCGTACAGTTACGCCCAATAGCGGGAAGGGGTTAATAAGACATGTTTCTCCTAGATCCTCCCTAAGGCTGGAATTTCACATGCAGCTTTTTTTTTTAGCGAAAGTCAAAAGTGGATTCAAAAGAAATGGGAAAAATAAATGAAGGACTTATACTTTTCTTTCCGGCAGGATCCTCTTCTGACTTTGAGGTGCAGTTTTCTAATGCCTTTTTTTTTATTTAGCCAAACTGCATGTGTGATTCCAGTTCACAAATAGCAGTCTAGTCTGTGGCTGTTCCACTCATCTGAATGAGGCTTTCAGAATCCATGTGCATGCGGCATGCCCACTCAGCTGTATGGAACAATTCAGTTTCAGAAAGTTCTGCTACAATTCTGCCGCAAGTAAATCTACTCTGAGGGTAAGAACGGACGGAGCGGCAGCCGCAACCACCCACATAGGTGACAAATGGGCACACGATTTAGCAGGTAAATACTGTTGTGTTACTGGGAGAATTGTGCGACCATTTGCCACCCGATTTAAAATGCTAGGTCTTTAAGATAGTGATTAATATACTTATGACATTTCCTTTTGAAGAAAAAAAGGATCTGTGAATTTTTATTTTATTCAATTGTAAAGAAAATTTGAGTGTTCGAGTCCATCACCTTCATATTTTTATACAGTTTTAATGAAAGTCAAATACAAAAAAGTCCATGTATGTTAAAGGAACAGTGTTACCACAAAACATTTTTTAATATGTTAAAGATGTTAGTGCTTTATTAAAAACGTTTGGATTAATTTGTGTGTTTGTGTGTTACTTTTTCTTATTTTTACACTTTTTCTTCCCTATGGGGGCTGCCATTTTTTTGCGCCGCTCCCACACAGTCTAATTTGAAATGCGCGCCGTCCGGCGCCATTTTCTTGTGGACCGGAAGTCGCGGCCGGACAGTAAGATTACTACTTCCGGTCGCGGCTTCCGAACTTGTGCACTTGGACCAGCGGCAGCAGACGGAGCGGACGGGTCGGAGGGAGCCGCGGCGGCAGGAGCAGGTAAGAGATTTCTATGTATGTTAGTGTTTGTGTGTGTTTACTACTGTATGTAAACCTACTACACTGTGTGTTAGCTCAAAAAATGGCGACACACAGTGTAGGAGGTTAGACTGTTCAATCCCCTCGTTTATCCCGGCACTAGCCAGGATAAAGGAGGGGGGGGATGCTGAGAGCTCACTAGAGCGAGGGCTTTTTACCCAATTTTGCAGCATAAAGCAATGTGGTTGCTTTTCTACATGCAATGCTGCAATTTTGGGAATGGCTCCATCTAGTGACCAGAAATGGTAAATATTATAAATTAGAATCCAATTGAATCCAATTTAGAATATTTCCTGACTCGTGAAAAAAAAAAAAATAAATTTGAACAATGTTCAATCACCCACACACTAATTGTTTAAATAAAAATAAAAATTTTTTTTTTGCTAACAACACATTCCCTTTAAAAACAAAAAGTTTACATTGTGCTTCCGGTCACTCTGGATTCTCCTGCACTGTGGGGGAATTTATGAATACAGTAAAAAGAAGCGAGATTCATGGTGACAATTCAGCTTCTCTGCTTTGTAAGTAAACAAGGCTCTTCTTTTCTTCCTTATACCCACAATACCTTTCCTAGATCCTGGTCACAGTTGACCTCCGGTAAATATAATTTGAGTGTTTGGCAGGTCCACATGAACTCCATCCAAAAAATTAACAAACACTTTTATTGACTGTTTAATGTCTGTGAATAAACTGATGTATTTTTTATTTTCAGATATAAAACCGCATTATACAATATGTTTCAAACAATGTCTGCTATAAGTGCAGAAAAATAGAAAAGATACATAATATCTAATATATGTGCAAAATTGCGAATACCAAACTGATTTTCAGACCTTATCTGTAGAGGAAACAATAAGATATAAAATTCTACTTATATATCCTTTAACTCCCAAACCTACCCCAAAAAGAGGGTGATGAGACAGAAAATAGAGAGAGAAAAAAAAAGTGAAGGTTAACATTTTAGTTTTTCCAGCACTCATAGAAATAAATTATTTCCCTACCAAGAAATCACATGTTTCAAAAGAGATCATCTCATCAACTAATTTCTTCCATAGTGCCACTTGTGGAGAATTTTTGGCCAACCAATTTTTGGCAATACAGTATTTTGCAATATATAATAAAGAATTGATAAACATAGTGGTCTGCCAGGTACTCGGGAAGATTCCCGGAGGCCCAACATACAGTTGTTAACGGACAATTGCACAGGAAGATCGTAAATTGACTCAATATGTTCTATGACTTTTTGCCAAAAACTGAACAGTTTTGGGTAGCGCCACAAGAGGTAAACTAGAACTGGATCTTGTTCTCCACATTTAGGACAAATTGAGGAGATACGTTTACCGATTTTATGCAGAAAGTTAGGCGTATAATATATCCTGTGTAATATTTTGTATTGTACCAAATTATATGAAGAGCTTAACCTAGAACTAGCTAAAATAGTCTAAATTTCATCCCATTGTATTTTAGAGATAGTGCCTAAATCCTTAGACAATTTTAAACTTTTATCCTCAAGCAAGTCACTGTTTATGTTGACAGTCCTAAGTTCTCCCTAAACACCCCTTTCTAGTTTTTGTGTTTTCCAAAAAATAAGAAAATATCAAATTATCCACATGGAGTGACTCCAACGCCTCTGCACATAGTGCATGATGTAGTTGAAAATCTTTAAATTCATCTATATGGAACCTGATGTGTTTAAAATCTTTTTTTGCTCATATAGCATTTCCCACATTATAAACAAGAGTATGGTTTCTCCTCTATGTGAATTCTCTGAGGAGTTCCAAAATTAGATTTCCTTGTAAAACGTCTTTCACATGTAGAACATCAAAATGTCTTCTTCCCTGTGTGGTTTCTCAGATGAGTCCTAAGTTTGCCTTTCGTAGTAAAACATTTCCCACATTCTGAACATGAATATAGTTTCCCTCCTGTGTGACTTTTCTCATGTGTAACTAGATTTGATTCATCTGTAAAACAGTTCCCACATTTTGAACATGAAAACGGCTTCTCTCCTGTGTGACTTTTCTCATGTCTAATTAGATTTGATTTATCTGTAAAACATTTCCCACATTTTGAACATGAATATGGCTTCTCCCCTGTGTGACTTCTCTCATGTTTAACAAGATGTGATTTATCTGTAAAACATTTCAAGCATTCTGAACATGAATATGGCTTCTCTCCTGTGTGACTTCTCTCATGTACAACAAGATGTGATTTTTGTGTAAAACATTTCCCACATTCTGAACATGAATACGGCTTTACCCCTGTGTGAATTCTCTCATGTATCGTAAGATGTGATTTTTTTGAAAAACATTTCCCACATTCTGAACATGAATATGGCTTCTCTCCTGTGTGACTTCTCTCATGTGTAACAAGATGTGATTTATCTGTAAAACATTTCCCACATTCTGAACATGAATACGGCTTCTCTCCTGTGTGAATTCTTCTGTTTGTAAAAAGAGCTGAGATTTTTGTGAACTGTTTACCACATTGAAACCTTTTACCACATTTCTGAGCTGTACTTGTGGTAACTATCTGTGATTGGTCAGGCGAAGGTTCCTCAAGATTTGGGGAACTATATGAGAGATCTGTAGTGTGAAGTCCTGGATGTACATTAAGGGTAATGAGGTTTTCTCCTGAAGACTGCTGCATCAGATCTTCATCTTCTACTTTATAATTTATCGATAACATGACGATACCCTCACAGTTCTTACTGGGATTTTCTGTTAGGATTAAAAATACATTATATTTCAAAACATAAAAGTTGACAAATTTATATCATTCGTATTTGACTAGAAAAACACATGCAGCGTTTTAAAGAGGCTCTGTCACCAGATTATAAGTGCCCTATCTCCTACATAATCTGATCGGCGCTGTAATGTAGATCACAGCAGTTGTTTTTCCAATAAGAAGCAGCATTAGTTAAAAAAAATTCATTTTCTCAACAAATAAAAAGGAGAAAAAGCACCGTAACAGTTGTAAAGCAACTTCTTCAGAGTAGGGAAATACCCCACACGTGGTCATAAACTGCTATTTGGAGACACAGCAAGGCTCTAAAGGGAAGGAGCGCCATTTAGTATTTGGAGTGGAGATTTTATAAGATTCGTTTTTTGACACCATGTTGCATTGAGCTATAGTACCAGTACAGTGGTACCCCCTGAAAAATTACCCCGTTTTGGAAACTAGATCCCTCAAAGAATTGATCTAGGGGTGTAGTGAGCATTTTGACCGCACAAGTGTTTTGCAAAAATGAGTAAACAATAGATGTTGCAGATTGAAAATTGCTGTTTTCCACAGCTGTGCCCAGCTTGTACCACCGTAGACACACATCCCATAAATTGTTAAGCAGGTTCTCCAGAATACCCCATATGTGGTCATAAATTGCCGTTTGGGTACACTGCCAGGCTCAGTTGGACCACCATTTGGCTTTTGAAGCGCAGATTTTGCTTGGTGTATAAGTGGTATTTCAGCTTATAATGTGGGGGCATATGTGAGCTGGGCGGAGTACATCAGGGTATATGTAATCTGGGCGGAGTACATCAGGGTATATGTAAGGTGGGCGGAATATATCAGAGCATATGTAAACTGTGAGGAGTAAATCAGGATATATGTAAGCTGTGTAGAGTACATCAGGGTATATGTAATATGTGCGGAGTACATCAGGATATATGTAAGCTGTGCGTAGTACATCAGGATATATGTAAACTGTGGAGTACATCAGGGTATATGTAATATGTGCGGGTACATCAGGCTATATGTAAGCTGTGAGGAGTACATCAGGATATATGTAAGCTGTGAGGAGTACATCAGGGTATATATAAGGTGGGCGGAGTACATCAGGGTATGTATAAGCTGTGCAGAATATATCAGGGTATATGTAAACTGAGCGTAGTGCATCAGGGCATATGTAAGCTGGGCGGAGCGCAACAGGTCATAATAGGATGATGTAATAATGGGGAGAATGAATAATCCATGGATTGGTGTGGTACGCTTTGAACCAATCCTTTATACACAGGCCGGGTTTATTGGGTATTATACAAAATATCTGCGCTCCAGTGTTGCCTTATATTTGACTTCTTCACTAGCCCTATAAGCCGCACAAGGCCCTAAAGTTTCCTCATCTCCGCTGCATCTACAGGGTCCACCTGTGGGGTCCAGCAAATGATGATGTGGGGTATTTAGTGAAATTCTACTGGACCTAAAAATGAGTCTGGGCCGCCATTTAGAATCATTTTGCATCATTGCGTTTTGGGAGTCATAACGTGTTATTTTTCCGTTGACGGAGCTGTGTGAGGGCGCGTTTTTTGTGGAACGAGCTGTAATTTTTATTGGTTCCATTTTGGGGTTCATGCGATTTTGTTATCACTATTTATTACATTTTTTGGGAGATGAGGAAACCAAAAAACAGCCATTCCAGCACATTTCTTTTTTGTTTTTTTTTTAGTGTTCACCGTGCAGTATAAACAACATGTTAACTTTATTCTGCAGGGCCATACGATTACAGCAACACCAAATTTATATAGTTTTTTTACGTTTCACTACGTTCCCACAATAAAAATACTCTTTTCTAATTAAATCATGTTTTAGTGTCGCCATTTTCTGACAGCCATAACTTTATTTGCGTGACGAACTGTAGTTTCTATTGGTATCATTTTGCGTTACTTGCAACATTTGAATCACTTTTTATTTAAAAAAATTTGAGACAAGATGACCAAAAACTAAAATGCTGTCATTGTTTTTTATTAAAAAATTTTACGGTGTTCAACGTGCGGTAAAAATAATGTGATATTTTTATAGATCAGGCCGTCCCGAACGCTGCGATATCAGGTAAAACTATTAGATTAGCACAAGTTGCTTGAAAAGTTAGTGTCCATTTAAAAAAAGTCATGTTCCAAAAGAGCTATTTCGTATACAGTAGATTATAGCAGAGATCTGATTGCTTTTTATTGCAGCCTAAGGTTGTACTACGGAAATATCCTGAAGACAACATGTCCACTTGTGATTTGTGTGCAGAGTTGTCATGGAGACCTTGTGTGTTTTCTAATAGTTCCTCAATTCTTGTCCCCGGCCTCAAATTAAATATCGAACTATAATGAGGATCTTTCTTCTCAGCTGTTATTATTAGGGGATTTTTAATGGAAGGCCCAAACAAAGTACAAAGGAAATCACCAAAATGTATGTGGTTTTTAATTTCAAAGGATAATGAATATATATTGAAAGAAATCCCGCAGCACTCCGGTATGGCAAATAAAGGTGATTTATTTCAAACAGCAAAACAGGATGCAATGTTTCTGTCCAACCTTAGGAACTTTTTCAAGCATGGTGCCACATTGAGAACAGTGATATAAATAGCATGTGCATCATTTACATAATGAACCATCTATAATGTTGTACAAATTTTAAAATCCATAAGAGTACATAATAAACTCAGTTCATGAAATGTGTTTGCAATAGCAGTGTACATGTGATAAATACATAACATAAAAAAACATATTCCAACATTAAATAAAAACATATATGCTTGATTACTATATAATCAAACATGCAAAAACTGGTGTTTAATTAGGACATTAGGGCCACTCACCAATCAGGACTGTAGAATGTAACTCAAGGTGGTACACTATCTTAGAACCATGCTTTTGTTAATTGCACGGCGTTCCTGCTGACCGGGTGTGAATCGTTGCTATGCAACCACATGATACACAAGTCCCTGCACAGACACAGGAAGCAGTAAGTCTCGTAGCTGCTGTTTCTGTATAAAAAACTGGTTTTCATCCTTTCAAAAAACAGGAAAATTCTGCTGTAAGGGAGAGGATAATTATCCTTATGTGTATTACAACTGTTTATCCATAGAAAAAGAAGAAATTAAAGAAGCATAGGAGATGCCGTTCTGAGCTTGCATGCGCAGATTACATATTCATTACATATATTTTTACAACCAATTGTCTCACACGTGGATTCTCGATTCACCATTACGTGACTCGCAGTCCCCAAGGTCAGGGCCCGTATGTAAACTCGTCACATTCTCATGTGTCAGGTCCACTTATACAGTGTCCCATATAACGTGTATCGGGACAGGGGGTCAGTTTATCTAGCAATTAAGCTAGACCGTAGTTTGTGACTTACATTAAACTGACATTTAAGTCAAATATATATTTTTTATTTTCTAGAATATACAGCTTAGAAAATAACTATAATAAAGATAAAAAGGATCCCTGACAGTCGAATTCAGCCATAGTATACAGGAACTATATAGTATATATAAAAACCACATTCATGTAGTATATAGAAATATCAATCCTTGGTAAGTGGTCCCGAGGTACAATTGTTCTCTCTATAAACAAAAAAGAACAGTAAGTTAAAAATCTTCAATGATAAATATTTTAATCTCATGAATAATAGATCATATGAATTAAATCTCTGTTATCACGGAGGACAATGCAAGAATCCCAAGCTGAACATAAGGTGAAGCGCTATCTCCTAGTGACCCTGGCCACATTAAATTCTACATTAAGACCTTTAGGTTTCAATGAATCAAACAAGAAAATTCCCACTATGGGGGGCAGCAATATGGTCCAATAACATAAATCTCAGGTCCCTCTCAGTGTGTCCTGCATCAGCAAAAGGATTAGCTACTGGTAGATCACACTTTATCTTGCGTATAGAGTACCTGTGATTGTTTAACAATCCCGCCATTTCACGTAACTGTACGTCATGGGATGCGGTCTGTTCCCGCATCTCCACGTACAGTTACATAGTTACATAGTTAGTACGGCTGAAAAAAGACACATGTCCATCAAGTCCAACCAAGGGAAGGGAAAAGGGAAGGAAAAATTTCTACACATAGGAGCTAATATTTTTTTGTTCTAGGAAATTATCTAACCCTTTTTTAAAGCCATCTACTGTCCCTGCTGTGACCAGCTCCTGCGGTAGGCTATTCCATAGATTCACAGTTCTCACTGTAAAGAAGGCTTGTCGCCTCTGCAGCTTGAACCTTTTTTTCTCCAGACGGAGGGAGTGCCCCCTTGTTTTTTGTGGGGGTTTTACAAGGAACAGGATTTCACCATATTTTTTGTATGTGCCATTAATATATTTATATAAGTTAATCATGTCCCCCCTTAGTCGTCTTTTTTCAAGGCTAAATAGGTTTAATTCTTTCAATCTTTCCTCATAACTTAAATTCTCCATGCCCCTAATTAGCTTCGTTGCTCTTCTTTGTATTTTTTCCAACTCCAGGGCATCCTTTCTATGAACTGGAGCCCAGAACTGAACTGCATATTCTAGATGAGGCCTCACTAATGCTTTGTAAAGTGGTAATATTACATCCCTGTCCCGCGAGTCCATGCCCCTTTTAATACACGACAATATCCTGCTGGCCTTTGAAGCAGCTGATTGACACTGCATGCTGTTATTGAGTTTATGATTTACAAGTACACCCAGATCCTTCTCAACAAGTGAATCCGCCAGTGTAGCTCCCCCTAGGACATATGATGCATGCAGGTTGTTGGTACCCAGATGCATAACTTTACATTTATCTACATTAAACTTCATCTGCCAAGTGGACGCCCAAAAACTTAGTTTGTTTAAATCTGCCTGCAATTCATGAACATCTTCCATAGACTGAACTATATTACATAGCTTGGTGTTATCTGCAAAAATAGAAATAGTGCTATTAATCCCATCCTCTATATCATTAATAAATAAGTTGAATAATAGTGGTCCCAGCACTGAACCCTGGGGTACACCACTTATAACCGGTGACCATTCAGAGAAGGAATCATTGACCACAACTCTCTGGATACGGTCCTTGAGCCAATTCTCAATCCAATTACAAACTATATTTTCTAAACCTATAGTCCTTAATTTACCCATTAGGCGTCTATGGGGGACAGTGTCAAATGCCTTTGCAAAGTCCAAAAACACTAAATCCACAGCGGCCCCTCTGTCTAGACTTCTGCTCACCTCTTCATAAAAACAGATTAGGTTAGTTTGACAACTTCTGTCCTTAGTAAAACCGTGCTGGCTGTCACTTATAATGCTATTTATTGTCACATAATCCTGTATATAGTCCCTCAATATCCCCTCAAACATTTTCCCCACGATGGATGTTAAGCTTACTGGTCTATAATTACCTGGGGAAGACCTAGAGCCCTTTTTGAAAAAAGGCACCACATTTGCGCTGCGCCAGTCCCTTGGCACTATACCAGTCACTAGAGATTCTCTGAATATTATGAAAAGGGGGACAGAAATAACTGAACTAAGCTCTTTAAGAATTCTAGGGTGTAACCCATCTGGTCCCGACGCCTTGTGCACATTTATTTTATTTAATTTAGCTTGGACCATCTCTACATTCATCCAATTCAGTATATCAACTGATATATTAACAGCACTGGCAGCGGCTACATCAGCTGCTCTTTCTTCAGTTGTATATACAGAGCTAAAGAACCCATTTAGTAACTCTGCCTTCTCTTGATCCCCTGTGATCAACTCCCCATTACCATTATCTAGGGGTCCTACATGTTCAGACCTTGGCTTTTTAGCATTTATATACTTGAAGAATTTTTTAGGATTTGTTTACTGTCCTTGGCCACCTGCCTTTCATTTTGTATTTTTGCTAATTTTATTACATTTTTACAGATTTTATTAAGCTCTTTATATTTTACAAAGGCTACAGCTGTACCCTCAGATTTGTATTTTTTAAATGCCCTTTTTTTGTCATGTATTGCCCCTTTCACAGAAGGTGTAAGCCATGTGGGGTTTAATTTGAGTCGTTTATACATGTTACCTATAGGAATAAATTTTGCACTATAATAACTCAAAGTAGATTTGAAAATCTCCCATTTATCATTTGTCCCATTATTTGACATTAGTTCTTCCCAGTCCATATCCTGAATTGCAGCCCTCATCCTGGGGAAATTGGCTTTCTTAAAATTAAATGTTTTTGCCCTCCCAGCCTGCGTTTGTTTTTTACAGTGTAGGTAAAATGTAACTATATTATGATCACTGTTACCGAGGTTTTCACGAACATTGACATTCCCAACAAGCTCTGCATTATTAGAAATGACCAGATCCAACAGAGCTTCACCTCTAGTCGGGTCTTCCACAAACTGGCCCATAAAATTTTCCTGCAACAGGTTGAGGAAATGTCTCCCCTTTGCAGTTGAAGCTGAACCATGACACCAGTTAATATCCCGGAAATTAAAATCTCCCATTATCACTACAGTACCCGCCTGTGCAGCCCGCTCCATCTGTTTATATAGCTGAAAATCCATCTCCTCAGTTATATTGGGGGGTCTATAATTTACACCAAAAGTAATTTTTTCAGTGTTTACCTCCCTTTCTAGTTCCACCCACAAGGTTTCAACCTCCTCACAGTATTCACCCACTATTGTCTCTTTCACACTCGCCTTCATATCATTTCTCACATACAGACATACACCACCACCTTTCCTATTTGTCCTGTCTTTCCGAAAAAGTGTAAAACCCTGTAGATTTACAGCCCAGTCATGTGAAGAGTCCAGCCATGTTTCAGCAACACCAACTATATCTATATTTTCTTCCAGTATCAAGGCCTCCAGCTCCCCCATTTTGCTTGCTAGACTTCTGGCATTTGTGAACATACACTTTAACTTGCCTGTCAGTTTTTCACTTTTATTATCAGAAATGTGATTTGACATTAATCGGGCCTTTTTATTTACACTGATGTTTTGTAACGAAAGGATCTCCTTATCTTGTTGTCTAGTCCTCTCCCCACATTGTTTCTCCCCCCACCAATATAGTCTGACCCCTCTCTAACCTGGCAACCCCTTTTTTTTCTACATTGACCTCCCTCCTCAGCCCTAGTTTAAATACTCCGCCACCCCAGCTAGAATTCTCTCCCCCAGCACAGCGGACCCCATTCCATTTAGGTGCAAATCATCTGCAGAATACAGTTTGTACCCCAATGAAAAGTCAGCCCAGTGCTCTAGGAACCCAAATCCTTCTCCTCTACACCAAGACTTCAGCCATGCATTTAACTCCCTGAGCTCCCGCTGTCTTTCCTGTGATGCGCATGGCACAGGCAGTATTCCTGAGAATACTACTTTGGAGGTCCTTGCCTTCAGCTTGTAGCCTAGTTCTTTAAAATTATTCTTAAGGCTCCTCCACCTACCATTTATTCTGTTGTTGGTACCGACATGGACCACGACAGCTGGATCATCACCAGCCCCTCCCAGCAATTTGTCCACCCGTTCCACCACATGCCGAACCCTGGCACCAGGGAGACAGCAAACCATTCGGTTGAGGTGGTCTTGGCGACAAATTATTCTATCCGTCTTCCTGATTATAGAATCCCCTACGACTATCAATTGTCTTGGCTTACCTGCATTACTATCCTGCCGACTACTAGCTGGGCTGTTCTCCCGGCTGTTAGGGAGATCAGTATCCACTAGGGCTGCCATTTCTGAGACTGACACCCTGGCATCATCACCCAACTTGGCAATTTTGCCTGGAATGTCAGAAACCGGATCGGCCTTCCTTTTCTTTGACCCCTTTCTACTGCCCCTAACTACATTAACCCAGCTACTTACCTGATCCTGCTCACCCATGTCTTCACCCTCCAGTTGTAACCCACTAACTGCATGCTCCGTGAGCAGCAAGCTCAGCTCAAGATTGTCTATCCTCCTCAGTGTTGCATTCTGCTCCTCCAGATCTCTAATACGAGCTTCCAGGTGACCAACATGCTCACATCTGCCACAGAGGTATTCACCCTGGAACTCCGGCTCCAGTCGTGCATACATATGGCAAACTGTGCACTGAAGAAAACCTCCAATCTTGCTATCCATTATCCAAGTTACAAAAAAAAAAGCGAACAGTTGTTAATCAAAAAGAAAAAGAAGTAGAAGAGTACTTACTGGGGCTTAACTCCTCTTTTCAACTCCGGCTTGTGGAACTCCACTTGATCTACAACCCACTTGTTTTTTCAAGTTACATGAACGCTTAAAACAGTCGCCGCAACGGGATGTGCGGCAGCAGTTTAAAACAGACGGCTGTCCGAGATAGCCTAGCAGTTGAGGATGCCGGCCGAGGACCAATCACAGCTGTCCTCGGCCGGCGATGGCTGTGATTGGTCCATCAGTGCAGATGGACCAATCACAGCTAAGTGTGACGTTTCGAATTATTTAAACTTCCGCCACACATCCTGGTGCGGCGGAAGTTTAAAAAAGACGGCTGTCCGAGACAGCCTAGCAACTCTGGATGCCGGCCGAGGACCAATCACAGCTGTCCTCGGCCGGCGATCGCTGTGACTGGTCCATCAGTGCAGATGGACCAATCACAGCTTAGTATAATTTACTTTGACAGGTAGAACTCATTCTATTTCACGAAATACGGCTGTCCAAGACAGCCTAGTAACAGGGGATGCCGGCCGAGGACCAACCACAGCTGTCCTCGGCCGGCGATCGCTGTGACTGGTCCATCAGTGCTGATGGACCAATCACAGTTTATTATGACAGTTGGAGAGGGGAGTTTAGTGTAGTCTCCGTCTCTGACCGCTTCACTTCTGTCAAGGAAGCGATCAGAGAAGGAGCTATTGCTAGTTAGAGAGTAAATTAATAATTAACTATATAAATTAACCCCTGGATCACCCAATCTACTGTGCCCTATACAGCTGTCCTGTGTCCTATACAGCTGTCCTGTGCCCTATACAGGTGTCCTGTGACCTATACGGGTGTCCTGTGACCTATACAGGTGTTCTGTGCCCTATACAGGTGTCCTGTGTCTTATACAGCTGTCCTGTGCCCTATACAGGTGTCCTGTGCCCTATACAGGTGTCCTGTGCCCTATACAGCTGTCCTGTGCCCTATACAGCTGTCCTGTGCCCTATACAGGTGTCCTGTGACCCATACAGTTGTCCTGTGCCCTATACAGCTGTCCTGTGACCTATACAGGTGTCCTGTGCCCTATACAGGTGTCCTGTGACCTATACAGCTGTCCTGTGACCAATACAGATGTCATGTGAACTATATATTGTTTCATCGCTACCGTCCTGTATTCTGCGCCTAATTAGGACATACCAAACTCCATCCACCTGCGTTTGACACCTGTTACCCGGGAGTTTTTGTAGATATATATTTTTTTAAAAATACCTTGGTTTTAGGGAATTAGTTCTTCTAGAAAATAAAAAATAAAATAACACAAAAACAAAAAACCTAAAAAAAAACAAAAAAAAGTTTTACGTTACTTTCAACACCAGTGACACTTTGTTACTAAGTTTACAGAAGAAAAAAAAATGACTAAGTGTCTGTATACTGCCAAAGAGGCATGTGCCATGCTCTTTGAGGACTCGGATTCTGGTAGTGGTGAAATTTTTAGTGTCCTCTTCGTCTAGTGACTCATCTACTGATGAACCGCCATGTAGGCATCCAAGGGTAGGCGTCAGTAGTGCACAATCACAGCCCAGTACAGCTGACTCCACATGGATCCCTGCAGATAATTTTGTGCCCCAGGTGCCTGAATTCACTGCGACTCCAGGCATCAATGTAGATACCGCAGGCTTCAGTGAAATGAACTATTTCCAACTGTTCTTCACTGATGACCTTGTAAATTTGATTGTGGCACAAACGAACATATATGCCCAGCAATTTATTTCCCACAATCCAAATAATTTTTTTGCCAGGCCCCAAAAATGGACCCCCACAAAAATCCGCAAGTTCTGGGGACTTCTATGGAGTATGGGCATTACAAAAAAAACCACGATACGTTCCTATTGGAACAGAGACATCCTTTATCATTCCCCTCTTTATTTTCTTACCATGCCCAGGGCCCGTTTTGAAATTTTATTAAAATTCATTCACTACAACAATAATGATGAGTGCCCACCCCCAAACTACCCCAATTATGATAGACTGTATAAAATTAGGCCAGTAGTTGACCACTACAACTTAAAATTCAGTCAGGTCTATACGCCCCAAAAATGCCTTGCAGTGGACGAATCCCTAGTCCACATTAAAGGCAGATTACACTTCCGCCAGTACCTGCCCAATAAAAGGGCTAGGTATGGCGTGAAGCTGTGTAAGGCCTGTGAAAGTGTGTCTGGGTATACACTGCGCTTTCGTGTATATGAAGGGAAGGATTCAAAGATCGAGCCATCAAACTGTCCCCCTGTCCTGGGAATAAGTGGGAGGATAGTATGGGATTTGCTCCACCCCATACTAGACCAAGGATACCACTTGTATGCGGACAATTTTTACAATAGCGTCCCCCTCCTGAAGTGCCTTTCTGCCAGGGGAACACTAGCATGTGGCACAATTCGGCGAAATCAAAAGGGTCTCCCCAAGTCCTTTAAAGAGCAGAAACTGCGCCGTGGGGAAAGCAGGGCCGTTTGCTCCGAAAATTTGATGCTTGTCAAATATAAAGACAAGCGTGATGTCTTTATTTTGACCACACTGCATGCTGATCGATCCACCCCAGTTCCAGTCAGAGGAGCCACAAAGCAGACCATCAAGCCTGTGTGCATCCAGGACTATAACCAATTCATGGGAGGGGTGGATCTTTCGGACCAGGTACTGCAGCCCTTCTGTGCCCTAAGAAAATCTAAGGTGTGGTATAAAAAAATTGGCGGTATACCTCACCCAAGTGGCACTCTATAACGCCTTTGTTCTCTACAGAACAGCAGACAATACGGAGACTTTCCTGGGATTCCAAGAAAAAACTTATTTAAAAAATTATTTTTGGAGACCAGGAAGCAGAGGGCAGCAGTGAAGGTAACAGCACTTCTGGGATCTCCAGAATAATACATGGCCAGCATTTCCCGGGAGTACTTCCCCCCCACAGAAAAAAAACAAAAACCCAGAAAAGGTGTCGAGTTTGCTCAAGCAGAGGAATTAGGAAAGACACCACTCACTACTGTATGACCTGTCCCTCTAAACCAGGCCTCTGCATCGGAGAATGCTTCCGTTTTTATCACACCTCTGTTGATATTTGTTAAATCTAATTTTTACTACTCCAATGACATCACATCCATTCCATTTATTTCTTAAATACCCCATGGGCATTTATTTTCCAAATTAATTTGATATCTCAATAATACCACACCCGCCCCCCCCCCCCCAAAAAATACAAATTCCCACTATACCCCTAGATGAATACTGTGCTTTGAAGGGTGCAATTTTATTAAATGAGGCATTTCTTGAACTTACTTTATGTTCTGGAGCCTCTGCAAACATAAGCTAGGCCTTCCCTTCTGAGACCTACAGTGTGCCCAGGCAGCAGTTAATGGCCACATATGGGGTATTGGCCTTATCCGGAGAAATTGCACAACAAATTTTGGGGTGCTTTTTTTTTCATTACCATTGTATAAAAGAAAAATTTGAGGATAAAGCAGGATAAGCTTTATTGGAGAAAATTAAATTCTGCATTTTCACGGCCCAGTGTTTACAACTTCTAAGAAGCACCTTTCGAGTCAAAATGCTCACTACACCCCTAAATAAATTCCTTAAGGAGTGTAGTTTACAAAATGGGGTCACTTCCTGGGGGTTTCCACTGTACTTGTACCTCAGTAGCTCTGCAAACGCAAAATGGCACCCGAAAACCATTCCAGACAAATCTGAGCTTCAAATAGCGCTACTTCTCTTCTGAACCCTGTCGTGGGACCAAACAGCAATTTAATACCACACATGGGGTATTCCCGTAATCGGGAGAAGTTGCTTTACAAATTTTGGGGTTCTTTTTCTCCTTTATTCCTAGTAAAAATTAAACATTTCTACGTTTTTTCAGAAAAAAAGTCGATTTTCATATTCACGGCCGAATTCCACTAAGTTCTGCAAAAAACCTGTGGGGTCAAAATGCTAACTATACCACTAGGAAAATACTTTGAGGGGTGTAGTTTCCAAAATAGGGTCACTTTTGGGGTGTTTGCAACGTCCTGGAGGGACCGAAACAGTGGAAACGCGACATGTCACCGAAAACCAATCCAGCAAAATCTGGACTCCAAAATCCAAGTGGCGCTGTATCTCTTCTGAGCCCTGCCGTGGGTCAAAATGCTAACTATACCACTAGTTTCCAAAATGGGGGCAAATTTGGGGGGTTTGCACTGTTTTGGTCCCTCGAGGACGTTGCAAACATGACATGGCACCGAAAATCATTCCAGCAAAATTTGTGCTCCAAAATCCAAATGCCGCTGTTTCCCTTCTGAGCCCTGCCGTGGGTCCAAACAGCTTTTTATTACCACATATGGAGTATTGCTGTAATCGGGAGAAAGTGCTTTATAAACGCTGTGGTTCTTTTTCTCCTTTATTCCTTGGAAAAATTAAAAAATTCTATGTTTTTTCAATTTTACAGACTTTTTCCAATATATTTAGCAAAAAACCTGTGAGGTTAAAATGCTAACTACACCCCTCGATAAATTCCCTGAGGGGTGTAGTTTCCAAAATGGGGTCACTTTTGGTGGCTCTCCACTGTTTGGCACCACAAGACCTCTTCAAACCGGACATGGTGCCTAAAATATATTCTAAAAAAAAGGAGGCCCCAAAATCCTCTAGGTGCTCCTTTGCTTCTGAGGTCCGTGTTTCAGTCCAAGACGACACTAGGGCCTCATGTGGGATATTTCTAAAAACTGTAGAATCAGGGTAATAAATATGGAGTTGCAATTCTTGGCTAAAACCTTCTGTGGTACAATTTTTTTTTATTACAAATGAATTTTGGCAAAAAAAAACAACTAAATTAGTAAATTTCACATCTATTTTGCTTTAATTCCTGTAAAACGCCTAAAGGGTTAAGAAACTTTTTGAATGCTGTTTTGAATACTTTGAGGGGTGCATTTTTTAAAATGGGGTGATTTATGGGGACTTTCGAATATATAAGGCCCTCAAAGCCACTTCAGAACTGAACTGGTCCCTGTAAAAAGAGGCTTTTGAAATTTTCTTGAAAATGTGAGAAATTGCTGCTAAAGTTCTAAGCCTTGTAATGTCCTAGAAAAATAAAAGGACGTTCAAAAAATGATGCAAACATAAAGTAGACATATGGGGGATGTTAACTAGTAACTATTTTGTGTGGTATTACTATCTGTCTTACAAGCAGATACATTTAAATTTAGAAAAATGCTAATTTTCACACATTTTCTCTAGATTATGGTGTTTTTCACAAATAAATACTGAATTTATCGACCAAATTTTTTCACTAACATCAAGTACAATATGTTACGAGAAAACAATCTCGGAATCGCTTGGCTAGGTGAAAGCATTCCGGAGTTATTACAACATAAAGTGACACGTCAGATTTGAAAAATTAGGCTGTGTCCTTAAGGCCAAAACAGGCTGTGTCCTGAAGGGGTTAAAGGAGTCTTGAAGTCACAAGTGGTTTCTCCCACGTAAAGCAAAAGACAGGGACACGACAGAACATAGATGACCCAGTCAGAGTCACACGTCAAGTAATGTTTAATTTTATGTTTTATGTGGACGTCTATATGACATTAGGGGTGCTTCATTGAATTCTTCTATATGTTTGTAACTATTTCTAATAATAGTCCAATGTTTATTAAGAATTTTAGACACCTCACCACTATAGTCATTATAAGTGGAAACAAAAAGGTATACGCTTTCTAGTCCTAGATTCTCGAGGCTTATCTTTCACATACCCTGTAGATGTTAAATTAATCCTCTTTGTGTCTGCAATAGTTTACTAGGATAACCCCTCTGTGAAAAATTATGCATCATTTGATTCAGGGTCTGAACTAAATTGCTTTTATCATCTACGATACGTTTTGCCCTAAGCATGTGACTATATGGTAATGAACACGTCATTCTTTTAGGATGACAGCTTTCGTATCTAAGGAGAGCATTACGTTCAGTCTGTTTGGTAAACAGGATGGTTCTAAATAACCCATCTTCTACGTATATCAGTACATCAAAAAATTGAATCTCTACGTTCGAATGAGAAATAGAAAATTGTATGTCCGGATCAAGTTCATTGGGAAATGTATGAAAACTCAAGAGCAATTCCTCCGTATCTGTCCAGATGAGGAAGATGTCATATATGTATCGCCACCACCTCAGTACATGAGAGAAGTGGTGGGATGCATAGATCGACATCTCCTCCATCATATCAACAAAAATATTTGCATAAGCAGGCGCCATGTTGGGACCCATGGCCGTTCCTCACTGTTGAATGTAAAATTTGTCGTCAAATGAAAAATAATTAGAGGTCAAAACCAGTTCCAATAAAGAAATAAACAATTCACAACTTGTTGTATTATACTTTGATGTTAAGAATTTTCTTTTAACTGCCTCAATACCCTTTTCGTGCTTAATGGACGTATAAAGAGACACAACAAAAGAAACCAATATGGAACCCTGAGGTGGTGTCACTTGTTTTAGTTTGTAAATAAATTCTAAGGTGTCTCTAATGTATGATTTAGTATTAATAGCAAAGTCTCTCAAGGCTCAG
The DNA here is from genome assembly GCF_050947455.1 of Rhinoderma darwinii. Classification (NCBI taxonomy): domain Eukaryota; kingdom Metazoa; phylum Chordata; class Amphibia; order Anura; family Rhinodermatidae; genus Rhinoderma; species Rhinoderma darwinii. Next base: position 654,086,743 of record NC_134687.1, read on the forward strand.
TCTAAAAAGATTGAAATATTGCGGAGTAGTGAACCTCTGCCCGACACGATTGGGCGACCAGGAGGATCAACAAGACGTTATGTATTTTAGGCAACAAGTATAGGTAAGGGAGTAATGAGATATTCTATAATAAGAAATTTCTTCACAGATAAATCAATAATCTTATCATCACATGCTTGGTTCACTATATTCAATATTTTTTTCTCTATATCTGATTTAGGATCACTCATAAGTACTCTTATATACATCAGAATCATCCAGCTGTCTATAAGCTTCCTTCATATATGTACTTGTGTCCATAACCACGACCGCCCCACCCTTGTCAGCGGGTTTGATGGTAAAGTCATGGTTATGGACAAGTTAATCAATAGCCAACATTTCTCCAGCAGTAAGATTAGGACATTTTAGGTTATTATCTTGACATTCAATACGGAGCTGTTCTAAATTGTTTTTAACTACATCAATAAACGTTTCAATTGGATGTTCCAATAAATTTGCTTGAAACTCACTTTTATTGTGCAATCCAAAATGATTCAAACTTCATTCACTAGTAGTAACCCTGGAGTTAATGTCGGAACCATGTGTATCAAACCATATTTTCAATTTAACACTTCTAATGAAATCAAACAAGTCCAACTCTAGGTTAAACCAGTCAATTTTCTGACTAGGACAGAAAGTCCTTTAGAGAGGACTTGTAATTTTGGAGGTGTCAGGGTAATAGAAGAAATATTTCCCAGAATTTTTGGGGTATTCTCACTTTGTTGTCGCAAATTTTTTTGGTAACGTGTTCTTCCAAGTTCTGTGTCGTTTCCGGCCTCCTCTCCTGGTATTCTTGCTTGTTGTGGGGTATGTGTTTCGCTGATCTCTAAAAAATTCTCCATATGTGGATTCTATCTTTGAGGTTGATCATCAACTTTTCTGTGTTATATCAAATCTCTGTTTCATACGATCTCTTTTTTGAAAATTCGGAGTAGTATCCGGAATGTTCAACCATGAATAGACCCGTCCCATTCTGTAATTCACTCTGGTTTCTGTACTATTTCCGTTTCTTGGTTTCTTCCATTTCAGTCTTTAATTTCATCATAGAAATCCGTAGTTTGTCCCTATATATGTTAAATTCATCAATGGACATTAATGTGTTCAATGTCGTCTCAAGCTCTTGTGTACTGGTTTTTAAAGTCAGGGAGTCTCTGTGCAGAAAACCCATGTTAAGTAAGATAACTTCTAAGGCATATCTATTTGAAAGTTGTTCGTATTTAAAACAAAATTCCTCGTGATTCATATGCATAGAGGGACAAAGATGAGAGCTCATACCTCGTGGGACAATCTGATTCCGATAATATTGAACCAAGGTCAAAAGATGTAACTCTACAATCACCAGTCTTTTTGATTCCATTTCCATGTTGCGTTTTACATCCAGCAATGAAGGGACACTCAAGAAAGATACATCGCCCTCTGCTCCACCCAAAATCCTTGCAATATCCTCCTCAGAAAAAAAATTGTTGTTTGAAGACATACCATGATTAAACAGTAGAGGAGTGTTCCATGATGAAATATAGGTGCCAGCTGAATGGATCCACCAATATAATAATAGAAAAAATCAGCACTGAAATATGGGTGCCCAGTAGGTAATCTTGATCCAAGGATAATGAATACATATAGAAAGAGATTTAATTAATTGAGAGATTGATCGTAGCACTCTCCTTAGATACGAAAGCTGTCATCCTAAAAGAATGACGTGTTCATTACCATATAGTGAAAGCAATTTAGATCAGGCCCTGAATCAAATGATGCATAATTTTTCACAGAGGGGTTATCCTAGTAAACTATTACAGACACAAAGAGAAAGGATTAATTTAACATCTACAGGGTATGTGAATGATAAGCCTCGAGAATCTAGGAGTAGAAGGCATACCTTTTGTTGCCACTTATAATGACTATAGTGGGGAGGTGTCTAAAATTCTTAATAAACACTGGGCTATTATTAGGAATAGTTACAAACATATAGAAAAATTCAATGAAGCACCCCTAATGTCATATAGACGTCCACCGATGTATAAATTGTAAACTTATAAATTAGCCTGCATAACTCAGTCTGAGCTAGCTCTGTTCTGAGCTTGGTGAATTAAGTGGCTTGTGATATAAGTGGAGTTATAAAACCGGAGTTAAAAAGAGAAGTTAAAGCCCCTGTAAGTACTCTTCTTTTACTTTAACAATTGTTCACAGTTTTATTGTAACTGGGAGAATGGACAACAAGATTGGAGGTTTTCTTCAGTGCACAGTTTGCCATATGTATGCACAACTGGAGCCGGAGTTCCAGGGTGAATATCTCTGTGGCAGATGTGAGCATGTTGGTCACCTGGAAGCTCGCATTAGAGATCTGGAGGAGCATAACGTAACACTGAGGGCGATAGACAATCTTGAGCTGAGCATGCTGCTCACGGAGTACGCAGTTAGTGGGGTAGAACTGGAGGGTGAAGACATGGGTGAGCAGGATCAGGCAAGTAGCTGGGTTAATGTAGTTAAGGGTAGTAGAAAGGCGTCCAAGAAAAGGCCAATCCTGTTTCTGATATTCCAAACAAAATTGCCAAGTTGGGTGATGATGCGAGGGTGTCGGTCTGAGAAATGGCAGCCCTAGTGGATACTGATTTCCCTAACAGCCGGGAGAACAGCCCATCTAGTAGTTGGCCGGATGGTAATGCAGGTAAGGCAAGACAATTGATAGTTGTAGGGGATTCTATAATCAGGAAGACGGATAGAATAATTTGTCGCCAAGACCGCCTCAACCGAATGGTTTGCGGTCTCCGTGGTGCCAGGGTTCGGCATGTGGTGGAACGGGTGGACAAATTGCTGCTAGGGGCTGGTGATGATCCAGCTGTTGTGGTCCATGTAGGTACCAATGACAGAATAAATGGTAGGTGGAGGAGCCTTAAGAATAATTTTAAAAGAACTAGGCTACAAGCTGAGGGGAAGGACCTCCAAAGAAGTATTCTCAGGAATACTGCCTGTGCCATGCGCATCACAGGAAATACAGCGGGAGCTCAGGGAGTTAAATGCATAGCTTAAGTCTTGGTGTAGAGGAGAAGGATTTGGGTTCCTAGAGCACTAGGCTGACTTTTCATTGGGGTACAAACTGTATTCTGCAGATGATTTGCACCTAAATGGAAGGGGGTCCGCTGTGCTGGGGGAGAGAATTCTAGCTGGGGCTGAGGAGGGAGGCTAATGTAGAAAATAAAGGGGTAGTCAGGTTATAGAGGGGTCAGACTATATTGGTGAGGGGAGAAAAAGACTGTGGGGAGAGGACTAGGCAACAGAATACGGAGATCCTTTCGTTACAAAACAGCAATGAAAATAAAAATGCCCAAATAATCTCATACAATCACATTCCTGATACAGAAAGTGAAAAATTTTAAAGGCAAGTTAAAGTGTATGTTCACAAATGCCAGAAGTCTCGCAAACAAAATGGGGGAGCTGGAGGCCTTGGTACTGGAAGGAAATATAGATATAGTTTGTTTTGCTGAAACATGTCTAGACTCTTCACATGACTTGGCTGTAAATCTACAGGGTTTTACACTGTTTCAGAAAGACAGGGGAATAGGAAAGGTGGTGGTGTATGTCTGTATGTGAGAAGTGATATGAAGGTGAGTGTGAAAGAGACATTAGAGGGTGAAGATTGTGAGGAGGTTGAAACCTTGTGGGTGGAATTACAAAGGGAGGTAAAAACTGAAAAAAATAACTTTTGGTGTAATCTATAGACCCCCAATATAACTGAGGAGATGGAAGCTCAGCTATATAAACAGATGGAGCGGGCTGCACAGGCGGGTACTGTAGTGATAATGGGAGATTTGAATTACCGGGATATTAATTGGTGTCATGGTTTGGCTTCAACTGCAAAGGGGAGACATTTCCTAAACCTGTTGCAGGAAAATTTTATGGGCCAGTTTGTGGAAGACCCAACTAGAAGTGAAGCTCTGTCGGATCTGGTCATTTCTAATAATGCAGAGCTTGTTGGCAATGTCATTGTTCGTGAAAACCTCGGTAACTGTGATCATAATATAGTTATATTTTACATATACTGTAAAAAACAAACACAGGCTGGGAGGGCAAAAACTCTTAATTTTAGGAAGGCCAATTTCCCCAGGATGAGGACTGAAATTCAGGATATAGACTGGGAAGAACTAATGTCAAATAATGGTTCAAATGATAAATGGGAGATTTTCAAATCTACTTTGGGTAATTATATTGCAACGTTTATTCCTATAGGTAACAAGTATAAACGACTAAAATTTAACCCCACATGGCTTAAACCTTCTGTAAAAAGGGAAATACATGACAAAAAAAGGGCATTTGAAAAATACAAATCTCAGGGTACAGCTGTAGCTTTTGTAAATTATAAAAAGCTTAATCAAATTAGTAAAAAAGGTAATAAAATCAGCAAAAATACAAAATGAAAAGCAGGTGGCCAAGGATAGTAAAACAAATCCCCAAAAATTCTTCAAGCATATAAATGCAAAAAAAACAAGGTCTGAACATGTGGGACCCCTAGATAGTGGTAATGGGGAGTTGGTCACAGGGGATCAAAGGAAGGCAGAGTTACTAAATGGGTTCTTCAGCTCTGTATATACAACAGAAGAAAGAGCAGCTGATGTAGCCGATTCCAGTGCTGTTAATATATCAGTTGATATACTGAATTGGCTGAATGTAGATATGGTCCAAGCTAAATTAAACAAAATAAATGTACACAAGGCCCCGGGACCAGATGGGTTACACCCTAGGGTTCTTAAGGAGCTTAGTTCAGTTATTTCTCTCCCCCTCTTCATAATATTTAGAGCTTCTCTAGTGACTGGTATAGTGCCAAGGGACTGGCGCAGGGCAAATGTGGTGCCTATTTTCAAAAAGGGCTCTAGGTCTTCCCCGGGTAATTATAGACCAGTAAGCTTAACATCCATTGTGGGGAAAATGTTTGAGGGGCTATTGAGGGACTATATACAGGATTATGTGACAATAAATAGTATTATAAGTGACAGCCAGCATGGTTTTACTAAGGACAGAAGCTGTCAAACCAACCTGATCTGTTTTTATGAAGAGGTGAGCAGAAGCCTAGACAGAGGGGCCGCTGTGGATATAGTGTTTTTGGACTTTGCAAAGGCATTTGACACTGTCCCTCATAGACTTCTAATGGGTAAATTAAGGACTATAGGTTTAGAAAGTATCGTTTGTAATTGGATTGAGAATTAGCTCAAGGACCGTATCTAGAGAGTTGTGGTAAATGATTCCTACTCTGAATGGTCCCCGGTTATAAGTGGTGTACCACAGGGTTCAGTGCTGGGACCACTATTATTCAACTTATTTATTAATTATATAGAGTGTTATGGCAGGAAGGTGGGGAAGGGGACAAGTGATCCCTAATCTACCCACCGCCCTGTCCCTGCATACTTGCAACGACCCGCCCTAGGCGACGGGGTACAACTTGGCGGCGGTCCCTACGCTGACTAAGTGCAAGGGAATACAAACAGGGAACAAGCAAGGGAAGGGGCAGTAGCCCACGGAACACCGTGAGGAAACCAGAGTGGTGAACAAGCAGTCAGAATCAGGATGTCACGAAGTATACAAACGCAGAGCAAGGAGCAGGAAGCAAGCCGGGGGCAGAGCGAAGCAGGATAAGCGGAAGCTGTAGCAAGGCAGAAGCAGGCTGTAGCAAGGCTGTAGCAGGGCCAGGAAACCAGGAAGAATCACAAGCAATGAGGAAGAGAACACGGCAGGTATAAATGGACAGGGGGCGGAGCTAACTCCGACTGACCAAGCCGCGATAGGCTCTCCCACTCCTGAGCCTGCCACCCTGATTGGTGGGAGCCGGAGTCAGTCTAAGAGGTCCGGCCTCAGGTGTCGATTGATTAATCCTGGGAGTATCCACAGACGTAGTGCCTGGCAGATCCTTTACATAGAGGATGGGATTAATAGCACTATTTCTATTTTTGCAGATGACACCAAGCTATGTAGTAATGTTCAGTCTATTGAAGATGTTCGTGAATTGCAAGCGATTTAAACAAACTGATTGTTTGGGCGTCCACTTGGCAAATGAAGTTTAATGAAAATAAATGTAAAGTTATGCATCTGGGTACCAACAATCTGCATGCATCATATGTCCTAGGGGGAGCTACACTGGGGGAGTCACTGATATGGGTTTACTTGTAAATCATAAACTAAACAACAGCATGCAATGTCAATCAGCTGCTTCAAAGGCCAGCAGGATATTGTCGTGCATTAAAAGAGGCATGGTCCCACGGGACAGGGATGTAATGTTACCACTTTACAAAGCATTAGTGAGGCCTCATCTAGTATATGCAGGTCAGTTCTGGGCTCCAGTTCATAGAAAGGATGCCCTGGAGTTGGAAAAAATACAAAGAAGAGCAACGAAGCTAATAAGGGGCATGGAGAATCTAAGTTATGAGGAAAGATTAAAAGAATTAGACCTATTTAGCCTTGAAAAAAAGACGACTAAGGGGGGACATGATTAATTTATATAAATATATGAATGGCACATACAAAAAATATGGTGAAATCCTGTTCCATGTAAAACCCCCTCAAAAAACAAGGGTTCACTACCTCCGTCTGGAAAAAGAAAGGTTCAACCTGCAGAGGCGACAAGCCGCCTTTACTGTGAGAACTGTGAATGTATGGAATAGCCTACCGCAGGAGCTGATCACAGCAGGGGCAGTAGATGGCTTTAAAAAAAGGCTTAGATAATTTCCTAGAACAAAAAAATATTAGCTCTTATGTGTAGACATTTTTTACTTCCCTTTTCCCATCCCTTGGTTGAACTTGATGGACATATGTCTTTTTTCAACCGTACGAACTATATAACTATGTGCAAGGGCAACGTATTTATACATCCCCTTACGCATAAGGAACATAAAATTTTAGTTGACGTGACTCTGACTGGGTCATCTATGTTGTGCGGTGTACCTGTCTTTTGCTTTACTTTGGAGAAACCACTTGTCACTTCAAGACTCGTTTAAACAATCACAGGTACTCCATACGCAAAAAAAAAGTGTGATCTACCAGTAGCTAAGCATTTTGCTGATGCAGGACACACTGAGAGGGACCTGAGATTTATGTTATTTGACCATATTTCTGCCCCCAATAGTGGGAATAGACATGCACTTTTACACAAATGTCAATTAAGATGGATTTTCATGTTGGATTCATTGAAACCTAAAGGTCTTAATGTGGAATCTAATGTGGCCAGGGTCACTAGGAGATAGCGCTTCGCCGTATGCTCAGCTTGGGATTCTTGCATTGTCCTCCTCAGTGATAACAGAGATTTAATTCATATGATATATTATTCATGAGATTCAAATAGTTATCATTGAAGATTTTTAACTTACTGTTCTTTTTTGTTTATAGAGAGAATAATTGGAACTCGGGACCACTTACCAAGGATTGATATTTCTATATACTACATGAATGTGGTTTTTATATATACTATATAGTTCCTGTATACTATGGCTGAATTCGACTGTCAGGGATTCTCCTTATTATAATTATTTTCTAAGCTGTAGATGGTTCATTATGTAAATGATGCACATGCTATATATATATATATATATATATATATATATAGTGCAGGTTTAAGCTTGCTGCCTGAGCGACTGGGCAGCTGAATGTCGGGTGCCCATCTGTCAGAGACTCTGAACCCTGGAGAGAAGCCAAAAGTGGTCTTCACCACTTCTGTCTTCTCTGCACTCATGTACACATTGATCAATGAGCACTGTGTATAGAATAGAGGCCTCTTTCTTTGTATAAGTGGTAAAAAAATAAAAAACTATGTAAATTTGGTATCACTGTAACTGTATCAAACCGTAGAAGAATTTTTAACACGTCGATTTTACCACACGATGAACGGCATAAAAACTAAACCCAAAAAACAATTGCAGAATTGCTGTTTTTTGCCCATTTTTCCAGTACATTATATGGTGCTATGAAAAACTGCAACTCGCACCGCAAAAAACAAGCCCTCATACAGCTGCGTTGAAAATGTAAAAAGTCATGATTTTTGCAAGGTGGGAAGGAAAAATAGAAAATGAATTACTGAAAATTTGCCCGGTAAGGGTTTAAAAAATGCTGCACCTGCAAATCATTTTCATAACGCTAGACCTGACATAATTACCCTAAAGTAGGCATGTAATATATCAAAATTTACGGTAGACAATGACGATGAGAAATAAAAAGTCTATTTTAGGGTAACATTATATTACTAGAAAAAATGCGCAAAAAAGCATTGTTTTTAACGATTTTTCTCAATCTATAAGCCTAAAAATACTGAAAAAGCAAAAGCATTGATCATGAAAAAAACCTGACATAATTACCCTAAAGTAGGCATGTAATATATCAAAATTTACGGTAGACAATGACGATGAGAAATAAAAAGTCTATTTTAGGGTAACATTATATTACTAGAAAAAATGCGCAAAAAAGCATTGTTTTTAACGATTTTTCTCAATCTATAAGCCTAAAAATACTGAAAAAGCAAAAGCATTGATCATGAAAAAAACAATTGTCAAAATCACATCGCTAGCCCACCAAATAAAAACTTTATAGCCATTTAACTGAAGAGATAGCGGTCAGCTGAATAAGGGTCTGACACACTGGCTGATGGAATACTGTGTTGTATGATAGGAACATCTCCAATAAAAGAGGCGCACAGCAGCAAGGTCATCAGAATCCCCTTCATTGTAACAACAACGGAGAGTAATGGAGTTTTCTGCTGAAAGCACCTGCTCTAGAACTAGAAACACTGATGAGCATTAAGGCAAGGACCTCTAAATATATATTATGGAATTGCTCATAATGGAGTATTTAACCCTTAGAATGTTGGCTTTAACCGGCCCATTTTAGGTCTTTAAGGGGTTGTCCAGGATTAGATAAACATGGCGGCTTTCTTACAGAAACAGCACCACACCTACATTGAAGTGAAGACTGATGTGAAAACCACCAACACAACCTAGAGGCGTGCTATTGTTTTTGGAAGAAAGCAGCCATGTTCCTCTAATCCTAAACAAACCCTATAAGTTTTGTTTTTACATCCTCACATTCCAGGAGACATACCATTTTTATATTTCCATCAATGTAGCTGTAGGAGGGCTTGTTTTTGTGGGGTGAGTTGTATTATTCAATGGCAGTATTTTGGGGTACATATAATTCTTTCATTATTATGTTCAACTTTTTACATTTTTTTTATGACTAATTTTTAGCCCCCCTAAGGGGCTTGAACCTGCGATCACTGGATCGCTTATGCCATAGGCTGCAATATCACAATATTGCAGCCTATGGCAAGATTACTGCATTGCTATTGAGACCTGCCACAGGCAGAGCTCTATAGCAATATTCCAATAGCAGTGCTGGGAGCGTTCGCAAAGTTCCAAGCTGCTAGAGGAGTACACCAGCTCCCGCTATTGCGTAGTTCGGGAGCTGGTGACTGGCCCCGAATTGAAAGAGGCACTAAAAACGGTTCAGATGCCGGTGGTCATGACTCCGGCATCTGAGGGGTTTGTCGTGGAAGTCAATGGCTCAAAATATATTAGACTGAAATTTAGACGAGTGTTCCAAAAGACACTCACGCCAGGCACTTCCTCCAGCATCCTAATCAGGAGATTTCATACCAATATATATCAAGAGAGGAGAAATAACACACAGACGCTGCTGGTATGCTCAAAATAATCCTCTGGGGGTCTATTTCCAAACTCAATTATAATAATATCATTCAGAAGGGGTGTAGGCTTGAGGTTAACCAATCAGAGGCAATGTGACAATAACTTTTATTCAGCCAATAGCAGACCATAAGAATATTTCAAATACATAATTCTAATTCTTCATTAAAATGCTGACAAACATATAATGGGCCGTTGTTAGTGGTTTGTTCCCATGGGGGAGTCTGTTGCGATAATGAGAAATAGTTGCACTTTATGTCTGGGCGTTCAACCCGCTACAATGGGCTATGAAGGCCACACGTATAAACACATGAAGATAAGAAGTTTCCTTAAATTATATAGAGGAAAGTTCATTACAAAATGGAGAATACTTATTTTAGTAATTCGGCATCCGGCTTGATAATACATAATGTAATTTCAGACAGAGAATATAAGCAAATAAACCATCCTTCACAGGTTAAATTCTTGTGAAATGTTTCTCATCACAAGCAGTGCCGCTGGGTCCCTGCTCGGCTTCTGAGCGGGCGCAATTTTTAAAAACCCTTTCCCGACGTAAATCTGCAGATTAGCGACGTGAAATTGTTAACTCTTTAGGAGTTTCAGAGGAATTAAAGCAATTTGGAGGTGAAATTTCCAAATGTAATTTGTTTTTTGCAGAAATTCAATTTTAATCTTTTTTTTCTGTAAAGGTATGTTCACACGCAGTAGCAAAATACATCTGAAATTACGGAGCTGTTTTCGCCTGAAAACAGCTCCTGATTTTCATACATTTTTGTAACTACTCGCGTTTTTCGTGGCGGATTTTACGGACGGTATTGGAGCTGTTTTTCAATGGAGTCAATGAAAAACAGCTCCAAAACTGTCCCAAGTAGTGACATGCACTTCTTTGACGCGGGCGTCTTTTTACGCGCCATCTTTTGACAGCGACGCGTAAAATTACACATAGTGGGAACAGAACATCGTAAAACCCATTGAAAGCAATGGGCAGATTTCTGAAGGCGTAATTCGAGGCGTAAAATGCCTCACAATATTTATTGCCCAGTTTCTGCAGTCTTTAGAAATATCCCACATGTGGCCCTAGTGTGCAACCAGACTCAAACAAACACAGACCTCAGAAATGAAGGAGCACCAGGTGGATTTTGGGACCTTATTTTTATTAGATTATATCTTGGGCACCGTCAGGTTAGAAGAGGTCTTGTGGTGCCAAAACAAAAAAAAAACTCAAAAGACCCCATTTTGGATACTACACCAAACATGGAATTAATCTAGGTGTGCAGTGAGCATTTTTACCACACAGGTTTTTCATAGAATTTATTATAATTGGGCTGTGAAAATGAAATTTTTTTTTCCAATAAGATGGCGTTTTAGCTCAAAATTTTTCATTTTCACAAGAATAAAATAAAGAGAAAAAACACTGCAACGTTTGTAAAAGCTTCCGGTCGAGTTTGGCCACACGGTACGTTTCCGAAGTAGCACCGATTTTGCTGGATTGGTTTTTGGGCACAGTGTTACATTTGCAAAGCCACAGAGGTACCAAAACAGTGGAAACTCCTGAGAAGGGACTTCATTTGAAAAACTATACCCCACAAGGAATTCATCTAGAGGTGCAGTGAGCATTATGACCCCACAGCTGTTTCATAGACTTTATTAAGTACAGAAAAATTTGTGTAGTACCGTGTTAGCCAGAAACAATATGCAACGTTAAATACCTTTGTGTCAAATAAGACAAAAGTATTGTAGGTATGATACCTTTATTGGCGAATGAGAAAAAATATATATATGCGGCTTTCAGAGCACACAGGCTTCTTCAACAGGCAAGTTTACAAATGAATAGATTTTATTAGAATTGGGCAATGAAATATAAAAAAGATTTCCAATAAGATGTAGTTTTAGCACAAAGTTTTTTATTTTCTTAACAAATAGAAGAAAAAGCCCCCCAACATTTGTAAAGCAATTAAAGTGAAAATTGAAATTCTTCCATAGATATGCCATTTTAGTGCCAAATATGTTGTGCCCAGCTTGTGCCACTGAAATTGTTAGAAGGGTTCTCTTGGGTATGGCGATGCCATATAGGTCGTAGTAAACAGCTGTTTCGGCACACTGTAGGGCTCAAAAGGAAGGGAGCGCCACTTGGAGCACAAATTTTTCTTCGTATTAGTTTTGTTCGGGGTATTACTGATGTTTCAGTTTATAGTGTCAGGGCATATGTAATCTGCGCGGAGTACATCAGGGTATATGTAATCTGTGCGAGTACATCAGGATATATGTAATATGTGAGGATTACATCAGGGTATATGTAATCTGCGACGAGTACATCAGGGTATATGTAATCTGCGACGAGTACATCAGGGTATATGTAATCTGCGACGAGTACATCAGGGTATATGTAAGATGTGTGGAGTACATCAGGGTATATGTAATATGTGAGGAGTACATCAGGGTATATGTAATATGTGTGGAGTACATCAGGGTATATGTAATATGTGTGGAGTACATCAGGGTATATGTAATATGTGTGGAGTACATCAGGGTATATGAAATCTGTGAGGAGTACATCAGGGTATATGTAAACTGCGAAGAGTACATCAGGGTGTTTGTAATCTGTGCAGAGTACATCAGGATATATGTAATTTGTGCGGAGTACATCAGGATATATGTAATCGGTGAGGAGCACATCAGGGTAAATATAATCTGTGAGGAGTACATCAGGGTACATGTAAGCTGTGAGGAGTACATCAGGGTATATGTGAGCTGTCAGGAGTACATTGTAGCGTCCATGGGGACGCCAGCACTCACTTCCGCTCTGTCCTGCTGTGTCCTGTAGGGTGCACGCGCTCACGCACGGCCTTAAAGGGCCAGCTTGCGCACAAAAGAATCGTCATCATCATCAACTGCAATGATTTCCTGGTCTATAAGTAGGCTCCAGACCGTCTGATCCTTGCCTGAGCATTGTTTGTCTATCCCAGTCTGTCTCGCAAATGGTCCCTTAGTGTTTCCCCGTTCCAGTTGTTACCCGTGCCCTGTACCCGTTCCTGTATTCCGTATTGTTCTAGTTCCTGTGCCTACCAGAGTTGGAGTCGAGTCTACTGCACCTGCTGTCGTCTGCCACGTCCAGTGTCGTCTGCCACGTCACGTGTCTGCCACGTCCAGTGTCTTCTGCCACCTCGGATACTGCCCGCCACGTCTGGCGCCACCTGCCGCACCAGCCTCCATCCGTGCTGAAGCCACAGCCACCGTCTGGACTATTTCAGGTACCCAAGCATTACTGTCTGCCATTGACTTTTGCATAGACTGTGACCTGGTCAGCTGCCTCCCCACTACGGCGGAGCGGCCTAGTAGGTCCACATACCCTGAGTCCGTGACATACAACAGGGTATATGTAATATGTGAGGAGTACATCAGGATATATGTAATATGTGAGGAGTACATCAAGGTATAATAATGGGGTAAATAATACAATTATCCATAGATGTATGTAACGCTGTGATCAATCCTTTATGCACAAGCAGGTGTCGCACTGATAAATAATATCCTTTCTTATGCCCTTTTGGTCCATGCTCTGCACTTTTGTAGTTTAGGAAATTTTGCTGGGAAAGTGTTGTCCTGGTATTATACGGTCACCCTCGCTTCTAGCAGATATGTTTGGGCCCTCCCCTTCCTGGTTCCCGAATATTAGCCCTGATAATCACCTCCTGAAACTGAAGAAATGTCCTCCCGGGCCGGTACACCTGCATATTTTTTCATCCCTGACGGAAGCTATAACTTATTTATTCTTTTATAGACGTAGTGTTATGAGGACTGTTTACTGGTACAATTTTTTTTAGGCAAAATGATCAAAACAATAGCATTAATGGCAGTTCTTTAACCCCTTAACGACCGGCGTATAGTGTAGGGTAGTTCTTCTGAAGTGTCTGCTTTTCACGTCGGCACTTCAGAAGAACTTTCCCCGCATCGTGCGGGGTGCTGCTGAAGACTAGGCTGCTGGTAACAGCCTCTGGCTTCAGGGCAACGATCGGGAACCACTAGCAGTGATCTCCGATCGTATTTAACCCCTCAGATGCGGCACTCAATAGCAAGTCTGATTGAATCTGATTGGTTTGGGAGGGGACCGCATCGGAAGGTTTTCGCGGGGATCTCTTGAAGACCGGGCTGCTGGTAACAGCCTCTGGCGTCAGTGCAACGATCAGAGACCACTAGCAGTGGTCTCCGATCAGTTTTAACCCCTCAGATGCGGCGCTCAATAGCAAGCGCCACATCTGAGTGGTTTGGGAGGGAGGGGGCCGCATCGGAGTAGTTTTCCCGGTCATCGGGTAATCTGCCTCTGAAGCCAAGGCTGTTAGAAACAGCCTTGGCTTCAGAGTGATGATCGGAGACCAATAACAGTGGTCTCCGTTCATGTGTGTGAGAACCATTCACAGTGATCACAAAATGAAAAACAGTGTTTCTCCTACCTGTCTCTCAGTTTCGCCTCACACTTGTTACTTTGTATGAGAAGAGACAGAGAGAGAATTTTACTGTGACACCAAATGACAAAAAAATCTAATATATAAACTTTATATAAACTTCAATTGTATACCTCGGCAGGGTTATCCTTAGGGCACGTTCACACGTGGCCGAGTTTTTCGGCTGAAAATGTTGGTGCAGATTCGGGGCAATTACGCAACGAATCTGCACCAACATTTGCATATTTGACAGGTAATTCAGACTTTGCAGAAAACATAGCGGACTTCTAGGTTTAGTCTAGGGTTAGCCTAGGTTTAGTCTAGGGTTAGCCTAGGTTTAGTCTAGGGTTAGCCTAGGTTTAGTCTAGGGTTAGACTAGGTTTAGTCTAGGGTTAGCCTAGGTTTAGTCTAGGGTTAGCCTAGGTTTAGTCTAGGGTTAGCCTAGGTTTAGTCTAGGGTTAGCCTAGGTTTAGTCTAGGGTTAGCCTAGGTTTAGTCTAGGGTTAGCCTAGGTTTAGTCTAGGGTTAGCCTAGGTTTAGTCTAGGGTTAGCCTAGGTTTAGTCTAGGGTTAGCCTAGGTTTAGTCTAGGGTTAGCCTAGGTTTAGCCTAGGGTTAGCCTAGGGTTAGCCTAGGGTTAGCCTAGGGTTAGCCTAGGTTTAGTCTAGGGTTATCCTAGGGTTAGCCTAGGTTTAGTCTAGGGTTAGCCTAGGTTTAGTCTAGGGTTAGCCTAGGTTTAGTCTAGGGTTAGCCTAGGTTTAGTCTAGGGTTAGCCTAGGTTTAGCCTAGGTTTAGTCTAGGGTTAGCCTAGGTTTAGTCTAGGGTTAGCCTAGGTTTAGTCTAGGGTTAGCCTAGGTTTAGCCTAGGGTTTGTGTAGCGTACGTGCGTTTTTGTGCAACAAAAAAAAAAGTTTCAAAAAATATGTAAAAAAAAGTTTTATAGTCTACGTGTTTGTTCGACGTCAGTTTTTTGTGAAGCGTGCTTTTGTGGCGTCCGTGTATTTTTGTCTGTGAAAAAAAAAAACAGTAAAGAAAAAATAATAACATTTGTCTGCGTGTGCGTCTGGTTACAGTCTTTGTTGTACGTGTGTGTAATTACAATGGCCCATAGAAGGTTCACGGTGGAAAAAGGCATACGCCATGTTAATTTCTGACTCTGATGAAAGCGATACAGAAACCGCGTCCGAGGTGGAAATGTTGTCTACCAGTGATAGCGCCGACAGTGATACGCTTTCTGCAATTCAAGTGTCGCTGCAGAGTCCACAAGCACAGGGCATGTCGCAGAAGTACCACAAAACACGGCCCACTCTATTCCCCCAGAATATATTGAGTGGGTACACACAAAGTAATTTTCCCCTAATATCCCAGAATTTATTGCCACACCAGGGATAAATATTAATGTGGAGAATTTTACAGCCTTCGATTTTTTTTAATATTCACTACAGATGAACTATTGGAGCTGGTTGTTAAACAAACCAATCTGTATGCTCGCCAATTCTTTGCTGAAAAGCCAACGTCCTCCTATGCAAAGCAGTGGCACCCCACAAATACTGGCGAACTTAAAAAATTTTGGGGCTCATCCTCAACATGGGGTTAGTGAAAAAGCCCTCAATCCGGTCATATTGGGCAACAAGCCCTCACATGCCACACCTGTTTTTCCAGCTGTTATGACCAGATATGAGGTGCTAATGCGCTTCCTTCATTTTAAAGACAATAACCAGGCCCCCCCCCCCCGTAGTGATCCAGGCCGTGACCGCCTGTATAAAGGCCCCTGATAAAAATTTTGGAGGAGTCATTTATGCCAGTGTACAACCCCGGAAAAAACCTAGCGGTGGATGAATCGCTGAGGAGTTACAAAGGCAGGCTCTCATTCCGCCAGTACATCCCCTCAAAGAGAGCAAAATATGGGGTTAAAATCTACAAGCTCTGTGAGCGCGGTACAGGCTACACATCTGCCTTTAGAATCTATGAAGGCAAAGACCGTGATATTACCCACATTATTAACTCATTTACTTTCACACTGTTTTTGTAGGGAGGGTTGCTTATTGGATAATGTTTCACTGTAAAGATGCAGCAATACTGTATTTTCTGGAAAAACCCATTTTTTATTTCTTTCCACCTATTAAAATACTCACTATACCCCTAGATGAATATTAGCAGGACATTTATACTTTTCAAAATGACCTGCAGTACCACGGCAAATATAGCGTGGTTCCCTAAAATCAGCTCTGGTGTAAAAGGGCCTCCAAAAGCCAAAATGGACTCCTTCTACGATATGCCCTATAACGGGTCCATATAATAAATTAGACACACATATTTGGTATCGCCGTACATGGGAGAAATAGCAGAATGTGGAAAGGTGTCACTTTTACCAATGTGTCATATGGTGTTTCGAAATAGCTTAAGAAAAGTGACACTTTCGTAAAAAAAAAATGCAATTTACATTTTTTGGCCCAAGTTTGGACAAATTCTGTAAAAAGTGTGAAGGGTTAAAACAGAAGTTGAACCTCTAGAAATAGAATTTAGAGTGTCTAGTTTGTAGAACACATTATTTATTGGACTTCAAGTCCATTACCCATACATTAATACCATGGTGTAAAAAAGGAAATGAAGACATTTTAGTGCGCAATTGAAAAAAAGGGGCACTTGTGTTTTATACTATATTTCTGGTCAAAAAAAATAAACTACACCTCCAAGTCAGGAGTCCTTATGATCAGGATAAATGAAAAAATATATTTCAATACATTTGTATGATACAATTACTTTTATTTTCAAACTGTTACATTTTAAATGATGAAAAATCAAAGTGTTTCTTTTTTCTCTGTCTTTCCAAAAATGTTACCTATACATATATACCACAAAAAGGAAGCACTACATGTCCCAAGAAAACAGTGCAAAATTCACATCGATACATAAAACACAGAGATATACTGCGTTACATCTGTGAATAGCAAAACTGCGAAAATTATATGATCGCTCCAGTGCTTTATTTACTTCCAGGTCCGAGCACTGATCTCGGTTCCTGGATGTTAATTTGCAGCTACAGCACACAAGCCCGTTGATACAATCTTATGATCCACTCAGAACAAGTTAAGCCAGGCAACCTGATGTGGACCTCAGCAACCTGATGTGGTTTTTTGTCAATAATAAAAACAAAAACTAATAAATAAAAAAACTAAAATTATAAATATAAAAAATACTATTTAAATTCTATTGAGTACTCCCTCTCTAGTCCTGGTGATATAGACACAGCCTGTTACACAGAAGGGTGTCTAGAATCACTAGGAATTGATAATACAATATATAAAAGAAATTTACAACAACTATTCTTGTATAAATATTAAGAGTAAAATAAAAATAAATAAAAATGACTCAAACAATATCTGAACATAAAAGATATAGGTAATTTCCCATAGCAATTAAAAGGGACATTGCATTGGATTTCCTTTCCCTACTCAATTGTCGGTATCAACAATAATTGAAGGCGACCTCAACATAAAGATAATAACAGTCTTGCCCCCCTTTTCCTTCTTTTCCCTTACCCAATTATTCGTTACATTGGTGGTATACACCTGGGCAAGAACTGATATTCCAAAAAATAATAATAGGAGGGTCTCTCCTTTCTTTTTTCTAGTTTTATTGGTACATGTTACGTTTTGATCACTTTTTATTCTATTTTTTGTGAAGCAAGGTATTTTTATTACAGCGTTCACCGTGTGTTATAAATGACATGTTAACTCTAGTCTGTGGGTCAGTACGATTCCAGCTTTACCAAATTTATAGTTTATTTTTTACATTGTTTTGCGGGACGAGCTGTAGTTTTTATTTGTATCATTTTTGGATACATGGGACATTTTGATCACTTTTTATTAAAGGGGTTATACACTTTCTGAAAACTGATGACCTATCCACCAGATAGGCCATCACTATATGATCGGTGCGTGTCCAAAATCCGGACCCGTGCACCGGATGTTTGGAACAGGATGCAGGAGTTGGAGCCAGAAGCAGATGTCTCGGACCACTGCATAGCGGCCGTTCGGCAGAATTGCAGCACTGCTCCTATTCACTTGAATAGAAGCAGAGCTGCAATACCGCCGAACGGTCGCTATTCTTTGACAGGAGTCATCTGCTTCCAGCAACATCACCCGGAGGCAGCCGGAGTGCCGGATCGGTGTGGGGTCCGGGTGTCGGACACGCATCAACCATATACTGATGACCTATCTGGTGGATAGGTCATCAATTTTCAGAAAGTGGAGAACCCCTTTAACTTATGTTTTAGTCCCACTAGTGCACTTGATGGTCTGTTTTTTAAATGCTGTTCTAATACATTGCACTAAATACGTAATAAAATGCATTAAAATGGTCAGTTTTACACTGACAGCAAGCATATTAGGCCTAATAAGCTTATGTACGGGGCAGACCTGGAGGTTATTGTTAGACCTCCAATTGCCATAGCAAACATGTGCGAATCGGCTGCAAACCACTTACATACCGCGGTTACGATTGACCACGGCATCTAGGGGGTTATTGGCTGGGATTGGAGCTAGTTCTGGTGTTGGCTGTAATATACAGGTCAGCTTCTGAGCCCGCGCCATCAGCTTGCCATACCTGTACAACAATATGTGGCATCACGTTGCTGCGCATGATGTTCCGTTACAACAAATATCAGGAAGGGGATAAAAAAAAAATATGTTTATCTACAAACATGGTATAATGAATACGTAATATTCTGATGTTATTTTACCTTTAACCCCTTCCCGACATTTGACGTATGGGTACGCTATGGAAAGCCATGACTTCCCACAAATTGCCGTATCCATACGCCAAAATGAAGAAGGGGGTTACAGTGTAAAAAATAAAAGTTACAACGTAAAGATGGCTGCTGTTCATAACAGCAGGCCATCTTTACACGAGGGCCAAGGGGGTGGCTCACACGCCATGCATCGGCAATCGCTGCAATTGGCCAGTCAATTCAGACCGGCCAATTGCGGCTTTCGCCAATCACTATGCAACAGGGCACAGTGATATGGTGGTGATTGGTGCTGCCTAGGACAGCACCAATCCCTGACATGTAGCGATGACGAGATGGCGGTGATGCCACCCCCCGATCGCTACGATTGGTCGGTCTGTATCAACCGACCAATCATTCGCAGCCATGGCGGGTGTTTGAAACACCCTCCACCAGCTCTGCCCACCATATTCCGGTTAGGAACGGTGAGCAGAGCTGGTGTGACCGTCTGTGAGCCATACTTACCGATTCTGAGGCCTTCTGTGCGGTGATCCTGCTGTGACGTCTGCATCCGACTGCTTCCTGCTGCAGAGTGAACAGTCATCATCATCATCTGTGCTGCTGCTGATTTGTTTTCCAAAACTTGTTATCCCTGTACCCTTCCTCCTCCCCCTCTTTCCGTCCTGTGGCCGCTAAGTGACCGCCATCACTGATCAGCAACTGTGCTCAATTATTGGCGCAGGTTTTTTATTTTTTGGCCTTTTTTATTACTGCACCTTTTTTTTTGCGTGCGCGCTGCGGCTACTGAGTGTGGAGTCTAATAATCAGCCTCAGTGGTAATTTGTTTACGCAAGGTTTTATTTGGCCTTTTTTTTGTTTTTTTAAAACCGTAAAAAAAAAATAAAAAAAAAAAGGAGTAGCATTAGCGTAGCGGACGTTTACTGATGTCCGTTTTGAAAAAAAAAATATAGCAGAAGTTATAGCTATATATTTTTTATACAGTTTGAGTAAATTCTAGTTTCTAGTTAGCGTCCATTTAGTGACGGACATTCAGGTTTTTTTTAACAGAAGTTCGGTCACTAAATTTTTGATAGCGTAGCGACACAGTTGTAGCTAAAAAATTTTTACAGTTCTATACTGAACGTTCAATACATTTTTCTCCTACATTTTTCTTATTCTTCTCTTTCTTTTTTTCCTATAAATTTCATATACACGTGTAAAAAGCACAACATACACAACCACCTCTATAAAAATAAATTGAGTATTACACGTGTTGAAGCACTACATACCGCCCTAATAAAAATATCCCAATGATCTCAAAGGGTCTATTCAGCCGAAAAGGCATACGCCATCCTGGCCACTGAATCGGCCAGCGAGGGAGAAGAGGAAATTGTGGGATTTGGTGCACCCACTGCTGGACCAGGGTTATCACTTTTACGTGGATAACTTCTATACCAGCATCCCACTATTTAAATGCCTCTCCACCAGAAATACTGTAGCATGCGGCACCGTGCGCAAAAATCAGAGAGGGCTCTCTAAAAATCTGATTGGGCAACCCCTAAGAAAGGGAGAACGCAGGGTACTACACACCGATAACTGGTTGCTGGTCAAGTATTAGGACAAGAGGGACGTCCTTATGTTGACCACAATACACGGTAGCGGCAGCACCCCTGTCCCTCTCCGAGGTAGCACTACAGTGACCCCCAAGCCAGATTGCATCCTCCGCTACAATAAGTACATGGGAGGGGTTGATCTTTCTGATCAAGTACTGAAGCCGTACAGTGCCATGCGTAAAACAAAGGTGTGGTACAAAAAGCTGGCCGTGCACACGGTACAGATGGCATTGTATAACTCTTACGTGCTATACCAATGTGCAGGCTGGACATGGACATTCCTTCAGTTTCAAGAGGCGGTTATCAAGGCACTTGTATTTGGGGACCAGGAAGGGGAGGGCCCCAGTACTTCTAGATGCGATGGTCCACGTATTGTACCAGGGCAACACTTTCCTGGCGAAATCCCCTCCACTGGTAAAAAGGGAAGGAGCCAAAAAAGGTGTAAATTGTGTTAAGGGGGAGAAGACGAGACCAAACTTATCATTGTGAAACGTGCCCCGACAAACCTGGCCTGTGCATAAAGGAGTGCTTCAAAGTTTATCACACATCCTTAGATTTTTAATTGAAACATTTTTTTTTTTTAAATGCTCACTATACCCCTAGATAAATTCCTTGAGGGGTGTAGTTTCCCACATGGAGTCACTCTTGGGGGATTTCCACGGTTTTGGCCACTCAGGGGCTTTGCAAACGTGACATGGCCTCCGAAACCATTCCAGTTAAATTTGAACTCCAAATGGTGCTCTTTCCCTTCTGAGCCCTGCCGCGTGTGCAAACAGCCGTCTATGACCACATGTGGGGTACTGTTTTACTCGCGACAAACTGCTCTACAAATGTGGTAGTGCTATTTTTCCTTTAGTCCCCGTGGGAATGAAAAAAAAATGAGCTAAACCTATGTTTTTTTGGGCAAAATGTAGATTTTCATTTTCACGGCCTACTTCCAATAAATTCTGCAAAAAGCCTGTGGGGTCAAAATGCTCACTATACCCCTAGATAAATTCATTGAGGGGGGAAGTTTCCTCACATGGAGTCACTCTTGGGGGGTTTCCACTGTTTTGTCCCCTCAGGGGCTTTGCAAATGTGACATGGCCTCCGCAAACCATTCCAGTTAAATTTGAACTCCAAATGGTGTTCTTTCCCTTCTGAGCCCTGCCGCGTGTCCAAACAGCCGTTTATGAGCACATGTGGGGTACTGTTTTACTCGGGACAAACTGCTCTACAAATGTTTCTCCTTTAGTCCTTGTGAGAATGAAGAAAAATTAGCTAAACCTATGTTTTTTTGGGCAAAATGTAGATTTTCATTTTCACGGCCTACTTCCAATACATTCCAATACATTCTGCAAAAAACCTGTGGGGTCAAAATGCTCACTGTACACCTAGATAATTTCCTCAAGGAGTGTAGTTTCCAAAATGGGGTCACTTTTGGGGGGTGGGGGTTTCTACTGTTTTGGCACCCTTCAAACCTGACAAGGTGCCTAAAATATATTCTAATAAAAACAAGGCCCCAAAATCCTGTTGGTGCTCCTTTGCTTCTGAGACTGGCGCTTCAGTCTATAAGCATGTAGGGCCACAAGTGGGATATTTCTAAAAACTGCAGAATCTGGGCAATACATATTGAATTGCATTTCTCTGGTAAAACTTTCTGTGTTGCAAAAAAAATGGATTAAAAATGAATTTCTGCAAAAAAAAAAAAAAATGTGTACATTTCACCTCTACATTGCTTTAATTCCTGTGAAACGTCTAAAGGGTTAAGAAACTTTCTAAATTCTGTTTTGAATACCTTGAGGGGTGCAGTTTTTAAAATGGATGACTTATTGGGGGTTTCTAATATATAAGGCCCTCAAAGCCACTTCACAACTGAACTGGCCCCTGCAAAAAAAGCCTTTTGAAATTTTCTTGAAAATGTGAGAAATTGCTGCTAAAGTTCTAAGCCTTGTAACATCCTAGAAAATAAAAAAAGATGTTCAAAAAATTATGTCAAACTAAAGTAGACATATGGGGGATGTTAATTATCAACAATTTTGTGTGGTATAACTGCTTGTCTTACAAGGAGATACAATTGAGAAAAATGCAAATTTTTGCAATTTTTCCCTAAATTTTGGTATTTTTCACAATTAAATACTGAACGTATTGAGCAAATTTTGCCAGTAATAAAGTCCAATGTGTCACGAGAAAATCTCGGAATCACTTGGATAGGTGAAAGCATTCAGACATTATTACCACATAAAGTCAAACATGACATTTGAAAAATGAGGCCCTGTCAGGAAGGTCAAAAGTGGCTAGAGGGAAGGGGTTAAGGGTGTTTTTTTTTAGGAGAAACATTTAACATGAATCACCTGTGAAAACAGTGACAGTGACGGGCCCCTTCTGGAGTGAAATCCCCGGCCACAGCGTGCCCGATATCTCTGGCTGTGGATTCCACTCCTAGAGGGAGCCCTAATGGCGCCATCTACATGGGGGTAGCGCTATCTACAGGGGGTAAGGGGGGGGTGGCACTACATGGTCTCTATATACAGCGGACACTATGGCGCTCTCTACATGGGCACTATCTACATGGGCAGTATCTATTAGGGGACTGCCAGTAAGGGGGTTTCATAATGTATGGGAGCATTGTACCGTATGAGGACAGCTATAGGGACATTAAACTGTACGGGGCAGCTATGGGGCATTACACTGTATGGCGGCAGCTATGGAGCATTATACTGTATTGCATCAGCTATTTGGTATTATGCTGTGAGAGGGCAGCCATTTAGCATTAGACTGTATGGGAACAGCTATCGCGGCATTATACTGTGTGAGGGCAGCTATTTGCCATTATACTGTGAGAGGGCAGTTGTTTGGCATTATACTGTGGTGAGGCACTATGGGGTATTATACTATGTGGGGGGTTCTATGGAGCACGATACTGTGTGTGGGGACAACTACACTGGCATTATACTGTGTGGGAGGCACTATGGGATATTATACTGTATGGGGGCAACTGTGGGGGTATTATACTGTATGGGGCAGCTATTGGGGCATTATACTGTGTGGGGACAGCTATGGAGGCATTATACTGTGTGGGGACAGCTATGGAGGCATTATACTGTGTGGGGACAGCTATTTTGCATTATACTGTGGGGAGGCACTATGGGGTATGATACTGTGTGGGGGACAGCTAAAGGGGCATTATACTGTGTGGGGGACAGCTATAGGGGCATTATACTGTGTGGGGGACAGCTATAGGGGCATTATACTGTGTGGGGTACAGCTATAGGGGCATTATACTGTCTGAGGGGTTCTATGGGGGCATTATACTGTGCGGAGGCAGTATGGGGGCATTATACTGTGGAGAGGAACTATGGGGGCATGATACTGTGTGGGGTGAACCATCTGCTTCTTGAGTGTCTGCCCTATATCAGGCCACAGCTTCAGGTCTATGCAAGATGAGGTTTGCCCAGGTGTCCCAATTTTTGTTTAGAGTTTTAAATTTCTTACAAAAGTGCTAATAAATCAATTTTATATATAAATACTGTGTACTGCTTGTTGTTTTAAGCCATTTTTTTGTCTTTTGATAAACGATATTTGGTAGGGGTGCCCCAGGGGTGTCTCGAGTGTTATTTTTAATCAGTTTAACATTTTTATTTGTGCCAGTGAGGAACTTTATAGTCGTGTCATGTGAGGTCATAAAATTCACAGGCAATGGTAATCCCTTCCTGACATCTGCCGTATAGGTTTGATGGAAGTCGGAAAGGAAAGCATGGAGTGGGCTGACGGGCTGAGCCCGCTGCGTAAGCTGCATGTGTCGGTTGCATGATACAGCCCACACTTCACAGCAACAAGCGGGATCGGAGATAACTCCGATCCCGCTCATTTATCCCCTTAGATGCCGTTATCAATAGTGACCGTAGCATTTGTCGTTAGAAAGAGGTTCCCTTCGTGGAGCACTTTGCACCATCCCGCACGATCGCAGAGTGCCAATGGTTGTCATGGCCGCCTAGGGAGACCAAGAAATAAATAAAAGGAAAAACAGTGTTAACTTCCTAACATACCATGATGTGCCATTACGTTATGGTGCAGGGGGAAACGTATGGAGCGGGCTCACGGGCTGAGCCAGCTCCATACGTTGCAGGTGTCAGCTGAGTATTACAGCCAGGGCCGCATCTACCATGAGGTGAGTTGAGCCTCTGGCCTCAGGTGGCACCCTTCAGAGTCTCAGAGGGGGCGGCATTACAGAGCTGCTGGCCGAGGCTTCCTCCACTTAGCAGCTGCAAGATGTGCGGCTTCATCTCTCCTGTGCCACCTTCATAACCCCACCCTGCTCTCCACTCTCCTGTTGCTATTGTAATATGATCCTGCTCTTTGTTGGGACGGAGAGGGAGGCGAGCAGGATGTCTGCACTGAACTGCACTGCTGCTGACATGAAGAGGCTGAGGGAAAATCCTGCCATGGACTCACCACCTATTCTACTGATTTTCTCTGGAGTCTCCCTGCACAGCAGGAGAAGATCCATATAGGCAGCAGCCTGCACAAAAGGTAAGTGTGTGTAATGTATGTATGTATGTACTGTATAGTGTGTGTGTAGTTTGTTATGTATGCATGTACTGTATGTGTATACTGTATAGTGTATGTGTAGTGTGTATTGTATGTATGTACTGTATGTGTATAGTGTATATACACTACCGTTCAAAAGTTTAGGGTCACTTAGAAATTTCCTTATTTTTGAAAGAAAAGCACAGTTTTTTTCAATGAAGATAACATTAAATTAATCAGAAATACACTCTATAAATTGTTAATGTGCTAAATGACTATTCTAGCTGCAAACGTCTGGTTTTTAATGCAATATCTACATAGGTGTATAGAGGCCCATTTCCAGCAACCATCACTCCAGTGTTCTAATGGTACATTGTGTTTGCTAACTGTGTTAGAAGGCTAATGGATGATTAGAAAACACTTGAAAACCCTTGTGCAATTATGTTAGCACCGCTGTAAACAGTTTTGCTGTTTAGAGGAGCTATAAAACTGACCTTCCTTTGAGCTACTTGAGAATCTGGAGCATTACATTTGTGGGTTCGATTAAACTCTCCAAATGGCTAGAAAAAGAGAGCTTTCATGTGAAACTCGACAGTCTATTCTTGTTCTTAGAAATTAAGGCTATTCCATGTGAGAAATTGACAAGAAACTGAAGATTTCCTACAACGGTGTGTACTACTCCCTTCAGAGGACAGCACAAACAGGCTCTAACCAGAGTAGAAACAGAAGTGGGAGGCCCCGCTGCACAACTGAGCAACAAGACAAGTACATTAGAGTCTCTAGTTTGAGAAATAGACGCCTCACAGGTCCTCAACTGGCAGCTTCATTAAATAGTACCCGCAAAACGCCAGTGTCAACGTCTACAGTGAAGAGGCGATTCCGGGATGCTGGCCTTCAGGGCAGAGTGGCAAAGAAAAAGCCATATCTGAGACTGGCTAATAAAAAGGAAAAGATTAATATGGGCAAAAGCATACAGACATTGGACAGAGGAAGATTGGAAAAAAGTGTTATGGACAGACGAATCGAAGTTTGAGGTGTTTGGATCACACAGAAGAATATTTGTGAGACGCAGAACAACTGAAAAGATGCTGGAAGAGTGCCTGACACCATCTGTCAAGCATGGTGGAGGTCATGTGATGGTCTGGGGTTGCTTTGGTGCTGGTAAAGTGGGAGATTTGTACAACGTAAAAGGGATTTTGAATAAGGAAGGCTATCACTCCATTTTGCAACGCCATGCCATACCCTGTGGACAGCGATTGATTGGAGCCAAT
This sequence comes from Rhinoderma darwinii, assembly GCF_050947455.1. NCBI lineage: Eukaryota > Metazoa > Chordata > Amphibia > Anura > Rhinodermatidae > Rhinoderma > Rhinoderma darwinii. Next base: position 654,113,013 of record NC_134687.1, read on the forward strand.
TTCATCCTACAACAGGACAATGACCCAAAGCACACCTCCAAATTATGCAAGAACTATTTAGGGAAGAAGCAGGCAGCTGGTATTCTATCTGTAATGGAGTGGCCAGCGCAGTCACCAGATCTCAACCCCATAGAGCTGTTGTGGGAGCAGCTTGACCGTATGGTACGCAAGAAGTGCCCATCAAGCCAATCCAACTTGTGGGAGCATGGGGTGAAATTTCTCCCGATTACCTCAGCAACTTAACAGCTAGAATGCCAAAGGTCAGCAATGCTGTAATCGCTGCAAATGGAGCATTCTTTGACGAAATCAAAAGTTTGAAGGAGAAAATTATTATTTCAAATAAAAATCATTATTTCTAACCTTGTCAATGTATTGACTATATTTTCTAGTCATTCTGCAACTCATTTGATAAATATAAGCGTGAGTTTTCATGGAAAACACTAAATTGTCTGGGTGACCCCAAACTTTTGAACGGTAGTGTATATATATATATATATATACACACACACACACACACACAGAGCTTGGTTCTGGTACTGTATATACGTACTGGGCTTTGTTCTGGTACTGTATATATGTACGAAGCTTGGTGCTGGTACTGTATATATGTACTGAGCTTGGTTCTGGCATTGCATTTGTGTGAACTGTGCTGGGTTCTGGAGCTGTATTTCTGTACTGAGCTTGGTTCTGTTGTAGTACATATGTACGGAGCTTGGTTCTGGGGCTGTATTTATGTACTGAGCTTGGTTCTGGTGCTGTATATATGTACTGAGCTTTGTTCTGGTGTTGTATATATGTACTGAGCTTTGTTCTGGTGTTGTATATATGTACTGAGCTTTGTTCTGGTGTTGTATATATGTACTGAGCTTTGTCCTGGTGCTGTATTTATGTACTGAGCTTTGTTCTAGTGCTGTATATATGTATGAGATTGGTTCTGGTGCTGTATTTATATACAGAGTATAAAGTCCGTGGGGCCCTGCTACCTGTGTCCCGTGCTATTTGTTCCTGTGCCTCAAACCTTTTGGAGTAGAGTTGTGCTACCAGTTCTGCCTGCTGTTTAACACCACGTCTGGTGTCTGCGGTCAAGGTCCCAGTTAATTTTTTTTTTCAATTGATTTTTATTAAAAGTTAATCAATAGGTCTCATGTATTCCAAAATAGTACCAATGAAAACTACACCTCGTCCCACAAATAGCAAACCCCCATATGGCGACATCGACAGAAAAATACAAAAAGTTATGTATCGTGGAGATGCAAGAACAAATAATTTTGCTTAAAAGGGTTTATATTGTGCAAGCGTAGTAAAAAAAAAAAAAAGGACTATACATTGTGGTATCGCTGAAATCGTACCGACCCATAAAGTAAAGGTAAGATGTCACTCACGCCGCACAGTGAACTGTGTAAACTTAAAATGTGAAAAACAATGCTGGAATAGCTGGGTTTTTTTTCAATTCCCTCCCGCAAAAAGGTTTATAAAAGTTGATCAATATATTATTTGTACCAAAAAATTGTGACGTTAAAAAATAAAAAAAACTCGTCCTGCAAAAAATAAGCCCTCATACGGCTATGTTGATGGAAAAAAAAAAAAAGTTATGACTCTTAAAATGCAACAATGAAAAAACAAAAAAGAATGCCCGACCATTAAGGCCAAAATATGCCTGGTCGTTAAGGGGTTGAAGGGAATGTATTAGCTATATATTTATTTTTTTACTAATTAATTAAAACAAACATTCTTTCTTCTAATCTGTTTTGTTTTTTTGTAATTTTTTTTTCTATGATTATGGGGCAGCCATCTTGCCTGAGCTGTTAACAACATCTAAAGATATTTAGAGCAGCCACATGGACCGTAGGAAGCAATAGTCTGGAGCTGAGCAATTGACTTCTATGGCACAGATTTCTAGGTGTGCTCTGTGACCTGTGCAGAGGTCATTGTGTAGGGAGGGGGAGGAGGGGAGCTGTGTCCATCACCTATTGTCTTGTGTTATCTATATATTTAGGTGTTACATGTTAGTGTAATCCTGACTGTGATAATGAGAAGCGATCTCTACAGAACAGTAAGGATCAGTCTATTATGAATGGTGGATCATGTGTGATCTGTATATAGGTGTTACCAGTCAGTGTAATCCTGCCTGTGATAAAAATGAGAAATGATCTCTACAGAACAGGAAGGATCAGTCTATTATCAATGGTGGATACTGTGTGATTTACACTCCTCATCATTGAAATTGCAACACCAAGAAGGACAAGCAGTAAGGTTAACGCAAACGGATCAAGTCGCAGGTGTCGCTAAGATCTACAAAACGATAAAATTTTCAAGCAGCTAGCTCCAATCAGTGGCATGTGGGAGGGGCATAAAAGCCAGATTGAAAGTGAAGTTTTTTAGCCACAAAAATCGGATCAAGTGGTGTGGGATGAATGTGTGATGCCTTCTGTTCGTCACCGAGCCAGTAATGGGTACTTGACGCAAACAGAGAGGGACAGAATCCTTGAACTGATAGACCTTGGTTTATCACTCCGGCAGATCGCTACGCGCTTAGGCAGAGATGTCAGCACTGTTCAATATTGCGTATCCCATCCCGAGGTTGGGAGAACAACAAACGGGAATGATAGCAAGAGGTGCACGGAAACGAAACTCTGCACGGACGGATCGTCTGATTGGAAGAATGGCGCGTAGTAATCCAATCTGTACTGCAAGTGAAATTGGACGTCACATCCCAAGCCTAGGGCGGCAACCAGTGTCGACCCAAACCATCAGAAGACGTTTGCACGAGATTGGGCTAACATTTTTCAACAGGACAACGAAAAGCCGCATGTTGCTTGTGCTACTGTGAGCAGCCTGTGTGGTCTAAACTTGCTACCATGGCCTGCAGTGTCTCTGGACTTGTGTCCCATTGAGCACATCTGGGACGTCATTAGTCGGCAATTACACAGGGAGCTGCCAGCAGACAATCTTGATGATTTGCATGCCCAAATGCATTCAGCGTGGCATAACATTCCTCAGACAACCATTAATAACCTCATTGATAGCATGCCAAGGCATGCAAGTGCGTGGATTTCTGTGCGTGGTTCCGATTCTCGATTCTGAATAAATCAAGACGTTTGTATCATTTGGTTTCCATTTTATTTTATCATTTGTAAATCTTTAACATGTCTATCGATCCTGTGATTTCCACAATTCCAAAACTTTTCCTTCTTTATGTTGCAATTGCAATATTGAGGATATAGGTGTTACCGGTCAGTGTAATCCTGCCGGTGATGATGATAATAAGATGACTGCTGAGAAGTGATCTCTACAGAACAGGAAGGATGAGTCTATTATGAATGGTGGATCCTATGTTATCTATATAGAGGTGTTACCGGTCAGTGTAATCCTGCCTGTGATGATAATGAGATGACTGTTGAGAATTAATCTCTACATTAGGGTAGTCACGATATCAGAATTCGGACTTCAGGTAGAATTGCGATTTGAGATACCAAAACGATACTTTGCCAACAATAATAATAAATTAAAAAAATACACAAAAATAAAAAGTCCTTCCACTTTCTGATGTGAGGCTCGTGGTGTTATGAATTTTAATCCTCCATGTGTCTCACATTAATCCCATCATGTACCTCACAGTCATAATGGCCAATATTGGGCTGTGTGAGGTACATGATGGGGTTAATTACTATTAATGTGAGGCGCATGGAGGTTCAAAATTCATAAGACCATGTGCCTCACATTAATAAGTGACCCCCATCATTTTCCGCACAGAACGGCAACATTTAGGTTAACCCATTAGGTACACCGTCAATTCTCGCCTTGAGGACAGAACAATTTTTAAAAATGTTTTCCTCTTTGCATCCTGCGCTCATAACTTTTTATATTTTTGATCAACGTAGCTGTAGGAGACTTGGTTTTTTTGATACATTTACATTATTGTTCAATCTATATAAATTTTTATCTTGGCAAAAATGCAGAAATAAAAGCTTTTATTTTCCTTTTTTTTTTTTTAGAGCATACACCGATAATCATAAGTGATGCTATAAATTTGATGTGCAGGTTTTTATGGTCGCGACGATACCAAATATGTGTATATTATTTTATGTATTGGTGCTTATATTTTAATATTTCTCTAGTGTAAAAAAAAATGTGCATGTGTGTTTTTATAGATTTTTTTTAAAATTTATTTTACATTTTTAACTTTAATGTACTGGCATATATATATATAGTACTGAAAGTACACAGGCAGTTGTTAGGCTGCACAGCTTAGTATTGAAAAACATGAATACATGGTATTGAACCATTTGAGAGTGCAAAACATCGAAATAGTGTCAATATTTAACAGAATCGTGCAACCCTACTCTACAGAACAGGAAGGATCAGTCTATTATAAATGGTGGATCCTGTGTTATCTATATTTAGGTGGTACCTGTCAGTGTAATCCTGCCTGTGATAATGAAATGACTGCCGAGTAGTGATCACTACAGAACAGGAAGGATCAGTCTATTATAAATGGTGGATCCTCGATCTCCTACTAAATCTATGTGGATAGGACTGATTAACTCTATGATACCCTATGAACGAATTGTTTACATTAATAGAAGATGCCCTGTTAAATTTCATCGGGTGTGGGATAGTTGGTGTATTTCTGAGCTCACATCCTACTCTAACAATGCATTATCTATGGCTCTTCGAGCAATCCCTACTTAAAGGAACAGTGTCATCACAAAAAAAAAATTCATATGTTCAAGATGTTAGTGCTTTATTAAAAACGTTTATATTTATTTGTGTGTTTGTGTTTTACTTTTTCTTATTTTTACACTTTTTCTTCCCTATGGGGGCTGCCATTTTTTGTTCCATTTCTGTGTGTGTCGATTAACGACACATACAGACATGGAATACGGCAGCCACAGTCCCATAGGGACTGCGAACGGCTCCCGTCCCATTCACTTGTGTGTACGGCGTCTGTGTGGGAACTGCGCATGCGCCGCTCCCACACAGTCCAATTTGAAATTGGCGCCGTCCGGCGCCATTTTCCTGTGGACCGGAAGTCGCGGCCGGACAGTAATATTACTACTTCCGGTCGCGGCTTCCGGACTTGTGCACTTGGACCAGCGGCAGCAGACGGAGCGGACGGGCCGGAGGGAGCCGCGGCGGCAGGAGCAGGTAAGAGATTTCAATGTATGTTCGTGTTTGTGTGTGTTTACTACTGTATGTAAACCTACTACACTGTGTGTTAGCTCAAAAAATGGCGACACACAGTGTAGGAGGTTACACCGTTCAAACCCCTCGTTTATCCCGGCACTAGCCAGGATAAAGGAGGGGGGGATGCTGAGAGCTCACTAGAGCGAGGGCTTTTTACCCAATTTTGCAGCAGAAAAGCTATGTGGTTGCTTTACCACATGCTTTTGGGAATGGCTCCATCTAGTGACCAGAAATGGTAAATACTATAAATTTGAATCCAATTGAATCCAATTTATAATATTTCCTGACTCGTGAAAAAAATAAAAAAAATTTGAACAATGTTTAATCACCCACACACTAAATGTTTAATTTTAAAAAAAAAAAACATGTTTTTCTGGCAACACATTGCCTTTAAGGTGCTTTGCAAAAAATGCTGTCTGTTTCTCTTTTGGGTAATTTATGGTTCAGGATGGGATACGACCTCATAGATACCTTATGTCACCCGGATGGACTCGGGATTTTGCTGGTTCTCTATCTCTTGCATATGGTAATATATAATTGCATCCAAGCGAATATGGAATGTTATGCACTGTAGATGATTGTGAAATGTTTATATACTATGTTTTCGTTTATTTCTTGTATAAGTTTGAGATTGATTGTAATGGCATGCATTGCTGACATGATATTGTAACACGCACTTTTGTATTTCTGGGCATGTCCGCTGTGCGGGGGCCCAGAAGTGTCTTTTACCATCTGTGTTTATGTACCTCCTTCAATAAAACGAGTTTAAAAAAAATAAATGGTGGATCTTGTGTTATCTATATATAGGTGGTACCTGTCAGTGTAATCCTGCCTGTAATGATAATGAGATGTATGCTGAGAATTGATCTCTACAGAACCAGTAAGGATCAGTCTTAGGCTGGATTCACACGAGCGTGGCGTTTCTGTGTGTCATCACCATACGATGCGTGGCTGCGTGCTTTTCGCGCAGCCGTCATCATGATGACACTCCATTTGGATGTTTGTAAACAGAAAAGCACGTGCTTTTCTGTTTACATTTATAGTTTGACAGCTGTTGCGCGAATCACGCAGTTCGCACGGAAGTGCTTCCGTGCGGCATGCGTGGTTTTCACGCACCCATTGACTTCAATGGGTGCGTGATGCGCGCAAAACGCCCAAAGAACGGACATGTCGTGACTTTTTTTCAGCGGACTCACGCTGAGTAAAAATCACGCTCATGTCCGCACGGCCCCATAGACTAATATAGGTCCATGCGACGTTCGTGATTTGCACGGACGTAATTCCCGTTCGTCTGAATAAAGCCTAATATGGATGGTGGATCCTGTCATGATAATGAGATGTATGCTGAGAATTGATCTCTACAGAACAGGAAGGATAAGTCTACTATAAGACTCGAACGAACAAATAAATGTGCTAGGCACAAAGAAGTCCCAAATTTCCCAGCTGCTATAGAATTAATTAAAATATAACTTTTAATGTTTAAATTAGAAACAAGTTAGAAACAAGTTGCAGTAAATAGGGTAAATGGTTGTACAATAGTTTGTTCAATTAAAATTTTTCTTCAGAGCTGGTTAGTCTAACGTTGGAGATCTGGTGTATATTAGGATCTCAGTGTGTCAGGCATGGACGGCAGCTGCAGACTGCTCGGGCAGCCTCTATTATGACACAGTGGTAGAGTTTATTTGTTAGACCAGCAATGATTTTAAAAAAGAAACGCTAGCCCCCCCTGACATGTTTCACTGATTCAGCAGCGTCCTCAGGGGATAATTACAGGGCTATTACTCGCGCGTTTGATTTCCTCTTCCTTATATAGTGGGGAGACACCTCTTTCATGGTGTGTCATCACCCTGAAACAACCAATAGAGATTGTGAACCGGGACGAGCCTTCTCTGTGTTTGACTGGCACAGAGATCGGCCTATCATATGTAGAGGCCGTTGTTCCGGACATGTGGAATACTTAGTGCATGCGCACTACAGTTGAATCAGGTGATCGAATCAGGTAATAGAATTTATGGCTTTCTGGAGATCGTTATTCTCAGCGGACCTGGTGGTGATGTCCGAAACTGATACGATACATTGTATATACAGGTGCATTCTATGTTGCCGGCGAAATCTTAGTTTTTTTATCAAGCAATGGAGTTGTCTGATGAAATAGGTCATTGGTTCCATAGATATATATATGTCTGTAATACAGACAGGGATGTCATTGTTGAGATCAGACTCTAAGTAGCGACGCTTGCGTGCCTTAGTTAGATCCGGACATAGAATTATGATGTTAAGGGGAACCACTATTATCACTAAAGATGCCGTAATAGACGAGAGAGAAAAGAGATGTATGCTGAGAATTGATCTCTACAGAACAGGAAGGATAAGTCTACTATAAGACTCGGTGGCCAGAGGGAAAAATTTAAGGATTATTTTTAAATAATGATGACTTAGAAAAAAAAAAAAATCTTAAAAACATTAACATAAAAACTTGATTTAAACAATAGATAATTTTCTCATGACACATGCCCTATAAGTAGTTAAGGGGAATGTGTCGCTAGAACATTTTTTTTTTAAGTTAAACAATTAGCGATTACACATTGTTTTCATTTTTTCACAAGTCAGGAAATATTATAAATTAGATTCTAATTTATAACATTTCCATGTGCTGGTCATTAGAGGGGGCAGTTCCCGAAATTGCAGCATGGTCAATGTGGTAAAGCAACCTCATTGCTTTATGCTGCAAATTTGGGGTAGACACACTCCCTCTAGTGTCCTCACACAATCCACCCTCCCTTATTCTGGCTAGTGCCAGGAGAAGGAGGGGGTTGAATCTTCAAACCTCCTACACTGTGTGCCGCCATTTTCTGAACGAATACACAGTGGAGGAGGATTAGATACAGTGCTAAGCAGACAGTATAACACTAACATACATGAACATAATACACAAACATAACTTACCTGCTCCTGCCGCCGTTGCCGACTCCGCTCCTATTCCTTGCGCCTTCTCTTCCTTGAACATATGGCCGGAAGCCGTCATCTGACTGTCTGGCAGCAGCTTCTGGTCCACATGAAAATGGCGCCGGATTTCGCTCTGCTAATGAGCTTCGTCTTGGTCTGTGTGGGAGCGGCGCATGCGCCGTTCCCACACAGACAGCGTATGCTGCAGTGAATGGAACGGCTCCCGTTCCCATTGTCTATGGGGATGTATGTCCCGTATTCCTTCTCTGTATGTGTCGTTAATCGACACATACAGAGATGAAAAAAAAAAATGGCAGCCCCCATAGAGAAGTAAAAGAAAGAAAAAAGTAAAAAGTAGAACACAAGAACACAAATACATTTAATTTTTTTATCATACTATAAAAGCAATATGATAAAAAAAAATTTCATGACACCTTCCCTTTAAACAGAGTTTCCTCAGATCCCGGCTGTTAATCGCAGCTTGTGCCCCCCAAAATCTGATACTAAGCCTAGTGCATGACCGGATTCATAGATCACCTTGTAGAGAACGTCTATGTGCAGTCACATCTCCCTCAGGTCCGGCACTATGTATAACACATTGTCTGATGTGTTACTGTAATGTAGAACTAAGGAGGAACCCCACCTTACCAAACCTCCCAATTCACTTTCTAAATTCATTATTACTGACCTGTGGTAACACCTCTTGGAATTTCCTCCTCCACTTCACTCTTACATGGTTGATCGCCCCTCACCCGCTCTTCTTCCGCTTCTTCGTCCGCTTTAATATTAGTCAGATCTTCCCCCTGATTTCACATATGTAACAATTCAGTACAATACAGCAGAGAGTGCGAAGAATCCACCAGATCAACATAAGAAACAACAAAATCTATGACCACATCTATGACCGCAGGACCAAAAAGCTTCACACCCCCCTATATAGATCTGGTATAGGGCTCAGCTTCATCTACCTGATGATTCTCTGGGACATTGTGATTTTCCTCTGGACAGTCCTGGGAATACAGAGGACTGGGACATCTCTCTGGTGGATTTCTCCTACTGGATCCATCTGTAGGAAACACACAGTGACTGAATACATAACTACTGTATATCTGTCTAGATATCAGACACTTCTCTCTACACTTCTTTGTTTACTGATCAGAGACGAGATTACTTGACTGGGAATTGAGATCCTAGAGAGCTCCTGACGTCTCTGTCCATATATGGACAAGTCACGTCAGGGACTCCTCCGGGAGTGGAATCCATGGCTTATTTTTGACCTGTTTAAAAGAGACCCAATTCTCAAATCGTGTCACTTTAAGGGTATGTGAACATCGGGGGTGGATTAGCTGTAGATTTACTGCAAAGTATTCAATTGTGGGAAAATCTGCAGCGTATTACAGTAGCAGCAATGAGGATGAGATTTCAATAAATCTCACCCACACGCTGCGCAAAAAATACACAGAAAAGCGGTGCAGATTCTCAATCTACAACATGTCAATGTCTTGTGAAAACGCTCCAGAATTTCCACACAAAATCTGCAGTGTTTACGCCGTGTGGACGTAACATAAGTGGGAATAAGATGTTACTCATCCAAGTCATTGTGAGATTGTTATTTCGGAACACATTGTACTTTATATTAGTGGTAAATTTTGCTCCATACATTCTGTGTTACATAGTTAATAAGGATGAAAAAAGACACAAGTCCATCCTATAAAATCGACTGTGTTGATCCAGAGGAAGACAAAACCTCCCATCAGGTGGATGACAATTGTCTCATAAGGGTATGTGCACACGATAACGGCAAATACGTCTGAAATTACGGAGCGGTTTTCAGGAGAAAGCAGCTCCTGAATTTCAGACGTTTTTACAAGTGCACGCGTTTTTCGCGGCGTCTTTTATGGACATAATTGGAGCTGGTTTTCATTGGAGTCAATGAAAAACGGCTCCAATTACGTCCCAAGAAGTGTCCTGCACTTCTTTGAAGACGCCGTAATTTTACACGCCGTCTTTTGACAGCGACGCGTAAAATGACAGCTCGTCTGCACAGAACATTGTAAGACCCATTGCAAGTGTCGCTGCAGAATTTAGTATGTCCGTTAACGTTGGACATTATCTGCATTTGTCTATGAGTTCCAAATTAATGAATGCTCTCTCACTGGTGGATCTGAGAGAGGCCAGCCGGAGAGACCATGACACGCAGCGTCAGTGTTCAAATGATCTCTGCCAGGGGGGGGCAGATGTATCTTTATTTATAATCAAGAGAGAGAGAAGGCGTTACCCTCATACTTACACATACCACATATGGTAAAATACAGAGTTCCAAGCTTATCTTAGTATATATATATTTAGTAAAATGGATTGCAAGTGTAATTAGGTTTTGTCATGTCAGCCCTTGTATCAGCTGGATACAAGGTCATTAGGTCATATAGCCGAAGTCTTAGAATAGAATACTCATCCCCCCCAGTAGGCTGTTGTTAGCAGATCTTGGAGCTCCAGTGACAACTGTCCATGTAAAGCAATTTAGGTTCACACATATAAAGGTATTAAAATATTTTTGACACAAGCAATGGGCAGATGTTTGCTGACGTATTGGATCCGTCTTTGCAGGTGTAATTTGAGGCGTAAAACGCCGCCATTACGTCTGAAAAGAGGTCGTGTGCACATACACTTAGGGGAAAAACATATATCGGTCTCATCTTACCTTGTGATGTGCGCGGCCGGAAGTCCTCCATCATGACCTCCTCGTACTGATCCTTGCGTCCTTCTAGATACTCCCACTCCTCCATGGAGAAATAGACAGCGACATCCTGACACCTTATAGGAACCTGACACACACAATGATACAGTCATCACCCAGACACCTCCAGTGCGGTTACTGTAGAATTTCCCAGCATTCCCAGCAGTGTCACCTCTCCAGTCAGCAGCTCAGTCATCTTGTAGATCAGTTCTAAGATCTTCTTCTCAGGTATCCGGGAGTGAGGGGGAGGCTCTGTGATAGGGCTCTGACTACTGCTCCATCCTCCTGACTCATGGATGATGGGAGTCGTACAGTCACCCGATGTCTTCTTCACTATTGTGTACTCCTGTGTATGGAGAGAGACACTTAGAGAACTGAACACAGTATTCCCCTCTCAGTAGAGGGAGATTGTGACCCCGCTGTATAGACCTCTAGTGACCCCACATCTGTAATACTGGAGACCTCACCTACAAAAAGACATTGAGGAAATAGAACGAGGCCAAAACTAAAAAGGAAATAATATTGGGGGGACTAGATGGACCATGTGCTCTCCTCCTGCCGTCATCTTCTATGTTTCTATATAGATGTCATCCTGATCCTCCTGGTTCCTTGTCATTCTCTTTGCTCTACAACATTACTATTGCTGCATTGGTGACATGACACATAACGGACCATATTGGGGGCTGATCTTCAGCTTTTCTGCTGGTGGCTTCTTGACGTCACTTGGAAGGTCTGGACGCTGTTATACAGGACACTGGATTCTTCCTATTATGCAACTGGTGAAGATCACCTGTCTCACTGGGAAATTGGGTCAGGGGACCACATTGGTGTACACCACCGGTTGGAGCTAGAATGAAATAGGGATGGGAAAGGGGAAAAGATGTGGTCTAATGTGAAATTAAATAAATAACCTTTATTGATTAACATTAAAATGTATAAAAGTTCATTGGTGCAAACTGGTATGTGTGAGTGACCCCCAAACTCACATACCATTAACCCGAAATATGGTGTAAATTGAGTGAGATCACTATTAATATTAAAGCGATTCCACCAACGCTAATGTTCCATTAGAGTGCAAGATTCGCTGCACTACAATGGGAATTGGAATTCAAAATAAACGAATGGAATCAAATTGACAGTGTCAACTGATTAAACTGGTCCGTGCTGGACAAGTGGACTCATATTGATTGCTGCACTGTGGTATTGACAGGCAGCTAGGTGGACTAAAATAGCCCTACACTGACTAATTGGGTATGTATGAAGTGAACCACATGCACACCCTGCGTTGTTGCTGCGTTATTGATAGACAGCAATCAGTACTCAAAGATTGGATGGTTGAGTGATTTCACTTAGTGTTAAATACAATGTTTGTCACCATTGTTTAATTGTGGTGCACACTTAGCTGAACTGTGAATAGGAACTGTTGATGGTTATTTTTATTATATGTAATGAATTTGTAACCTTCCGTTTTTGTGGCTCCAGATGGGATAAAGTGGAGTCCAAATAACGGTTCAACAGTATGTCAGCTAAGAATATAGGCTGTGCTGAAACGTAGTTCTTACTGTTATTGCTGCGCTGTTGGACCAGCAAGCAGCTAATTGAAGTCAGAGTGAGCCCTGCAGTAACTAGATGAGCAGTGGTGATCGAACCACATGCACATCTAACGTTACTCCAACGTTTATTATAGGCAGTTAATTTTCAAGTGCGCCTTCACATCGCTGTCTGCCTGGGGAGCAGCGATGCAGAGAGCGATTGTGATATGCGCCACCACCGCTGGAGAACCCAGAAGCGGTGAGCTGCATTCGCTCACTGAATCGTGTCAGTTGCCAGAGCGATTGTTAATAAGTCCTCTCTATTGACTCAGTGTGAGGGCTGAGTGAATGAGTAGGGTGGTGAGAGCTCTGGTGCCGAGACCCCACAGCCTCGCTACACCTTGCCTGAGGTCCAAGCCCGTGGGTGAGGATTCACCCCGGGAAGATCGTGCAAGGGTTACTGGTCGACTGACCATATGATAGCGGGAGGTGAGAGAGAAATGCCCCGGCTTTTCAGAGTAGGGCAGCGAGACACGCTGTAATTGATATAGCGCACTGAAGTAGCTGACAGTTGTCAGCTGTCAGCCGTATTGTATAGCGTGGTCTGTTTGAGCTGAACAAAAGCAGCTCTGATTAATTGTAAGCACCAATGAATAGTGGATATAGCACCCGACGCGCGTTTCGCCAGAATTCTGGCTTCTTCCAGGGGTGAAGAAGCCAGAATTCTACATATAATAAAAATAACCATCAACAGTTCCTATTCACAGTTCAGCTAAGTGTGCACCACAATTAAACAATGGTGACAAACATTGTATTTAACACTAAGTGAAATCACTCAACCATCCAATCTTTGAGTACTGATTGCTGTCTATCAATAACGCAGCAACAACGCAGGGTGTGCATGTGGTTCACTTCATACATACCCAATTAGTCAGTGTAGGGCTATTTTAGTCCACCCAGCTGCCTGTCAATACCACAGTGCAGCAATCAATATATGAGTCCACTTGTCCAGCACGGACCAGTTTAATCAGTTGACACTGTCAATTTGATTCCATTCGTTTATTTTGAATTCCAATTCCCATTGTAGTGCAGTGAATCTTGCACTCTAATGGAACATTAGCGTTGGTGGAATCGCTTTAATATTAATAGTGATCTCACTCAATTTACACCATATTTCGGGTTAATGGTATGTGAGTTTGGGGGTCACTCACACATACCAGTTTTTATACATTTTAATGTTAATCAATAAAGGTTATTTATTAATTTCACATTAGACCACAATTTTTTTTCCCCCTTCCCCATCCCTATTTCATTCTTCCTATTATGTATTGTCCCTTCCCTATGTGTGACTTGTTCTATAATGTAGAAAAGTTTACCTCTCCGCTCAACAGGTAGATGATCTCCAAGGTGAAGTCTAATATTCTTCTGCTCATCTCATTCCTGTCCTTGTCCATCCTTGGTGGGTCATTCAGGAGAAGGAACGTTGTGGAGGAGAAGATGAGAAAACTGGAGGAACTGGAGAATCTAGTACTGCAGACGTCTTTATGAAGAGAAGATGGAAATCATACAGGGGACAACATCATGTGTGACATACAGAACCTCACTTATTCATCATTGAGATAAACATCTTCTCAGAGTCGTCACCACATGAAATAAAGGGGTATTCCCAACACGGACATTTCCCCCCAGGATATGCCAGAAATGTCTGATAGATGCGGCTCCACCTCTGGCCGTGCTCGGCTGTTTCTGGACCTCCTATACAAATGAATGGGGAGAGTCGTGCACATGTGTGGTCACCTCTCCATTCATTCTCCACCTGGATGCAGTCATCACCTCACCAGGCGGGTCGGGGGACCCCCGTTCTCCCCATAGTGGCGAGACCCCCATATAGCAGACATTTATGGCATATCTCTCAGATGAGAAGAGTAAAATGAAGACATTTCCCCACAGACAATGAAGACCTGACTCCTGACAACCTGACACATGGCGGATACAGGGGAGACATTGCTGACATCTCACAAGACGTGGTGCACACTATGCAGTCAGTGTTTTTTTTTTCTTTATCAAAGATTTTTATTTTGAAAATATAACAAAAGCATATAAAACATTTCACGAATTTGCAAAAAAGGTTTGCACGCAGTGCAAGATATCAACTTCACATCGTGGAAATATTACAGAAACAAATGGATATCATTAGGAGGTAGCCTCCCAACCAGCAAGATTTAGCATTAATATAAAATTCAATGGCAAGAAACAGTACCATATTCACAGCAGAAATAGTGCAATAATCAGGGAAACCAGTCCCCACAACTGGGTAAGAATCGGCACGTATAAGTGCATATTTAAATGTATATTCACACAGACACAAGACAACAAAGGGAAACACATACAGACAAAGCACACCAAGTTTGGCTATATAAGCTGTTCAGAAGAGGCCATCCAACCAGAGAGGCAGATCAGTACCACCCCGGAATCCAGACCATACTGCCCAAGTTTGGACAAAGAGCACAGTTTTGCCCCGATCAGCGGACATCAACTCCTCCATCCTCATAATCCCGTTCAACTCCGTAACCCATTCCTTCAAAGAAGGCACCGTACTAGACTTCCAGTGACGAGGAATTACCGTTCTCGCTGCAGTCAGAAAATGCCTAAAGACCCCCTGTTTGAGGTGTGGGAGTGATCCAGGAACCATGGAAAGTAGTCCAATAGAAGCCGAGGTCGGAACCTCAGTGTTAAAAAGCTTGTTACCCAGATAAAAAAAATTTCCCCAGAAGGGACGAAGCATGGGACAGTCCCACCAAATGTGCAACATAGTTTCAGGAGCCTCCCCACACCTCCAACAATCAGCAGACACCTCAGGAAATATCCTATGCAGCAAGGTAGGACAACGGTACCATCTGGTGAGTATCTTATAGTTCTTCTCCTGAGCAAAACAGGAAGTTGGTAATTTGTGAGCTAGAAAGAAAGAAGTTCCCCATTCCTCTTCAGAGTGTCGAATCCCCATTTCCTCATCCCATGCTGTAGTGAATGACAACTGAGAGTAAGAATACTTAGGCAGAAGGATCCCATGTAAATAGTACAGCGCATGAGAAGGAGCAGTAGTCAACAACAAATAGTATTCCAGAGGAGTCTATCCTGTAGCGACACAAGACAATCACCCATGGAAGAAAGATATGAACGCAACTGAAAATAGGACCACCAGATTGATCGTCTCCCTGGGCAGGCCTCAGAGACCGCAGTCAGCGACAAGATTTCACCATCATGTGTAAGGGCCTCAGCCAAATATCCACCCCCCCTCTCTCCCAACAGAGGAATGTATCTACACCCAACGCCGGAGGGAAGGAAGGGTTATCAAAAAGAGGAGTCAGAGGACCCGGGCGATGAACAAGGCCCAAAGTACCAAAGATCCGTTCCCAAACTACGAAAACTGACGTGTGAGGAAAGGCAGAGAAGACGTTGGTCGCTGGAGGACAGACAACCAAGTCAGAGAGGACAAAGCAAGGGAAGACATAGCCCTCTCGATGCGCACCCATTGCTTACCCGCTTGCAAGCGGAACCAATCCACCACTCTCAGAAGTATCGCAGCTTGATGGTATCGTTTAAAGTCTGGCAGACCCGCGCCCCCGTCCACCTTCGGCCGACTAAGGACAGCAAAACGAATGCGAGGCTTAGAGGAGCCCCATACAAATTTAGTTATGGCCCTATGCAAGGTCTGAAAGAAACCCGTTGGTACTACAATAGGGACGGTCTGGAAGATGTATAGGAATTTGGGCAATATATCCATTTTGACCGCGTTAATACACCCAAACCACGACATGCGGTTCCCGCCGTACGCCACCAATTCCTTCAGGGTACGCTGCAGAACGGGCGTGTAATTCAAGGCAAATAAATTTGACGGTTGTGTGGGGATATGCACCCCCAAATATTTTAAGGATTTAGATTGCCACTTAAACGGGAAAACCCGAGCGAGATGGGCAGCCAGAGAAACATCCAGAGATATATTCAGGGCCTCCGATTTAGAGTAATTGACTTTAAAATTACTTAAATGACCAAAGCGCTCAAACTCCTCCGTCAAAGACGGCAAGGAAATCATGGGAGTCGTAATGTACACAAGGAGATCATCGGCATATAGCGCCAGTTTGTGATGTTGTGCGCTGACACATACGCCATTTACATTAGGGTTGCTCCGCAGTGCCACGGCCAGGTGTTCCATGACCAAAACATACAACATACAACAGAGGCGAGCTATTAGTAATAGACAAAGAGTCAGATAAAAAACCGTTAACTCAAACTCGAGCTGTAGGCCCATGGTATAATGCCATAATCCTATCCACCATAGTGGTGCCAAGGCCAACCTGCGTCAGGACACTGCGGAGGAACACCTAGTGCACCCTGTCAAAAGCCTTTTCGGCATCGACCGAGAGTAAACACATCAGTATCTTACGGGTTTGGCAGTATGACGTTAAAAGAAGGGTCTTGTTAGTCCCGCGCCTCCCTACCGCGTACAAACCCCATCCATGATCAAGCCAGGCAATAACGGTGACAGGCGAGAGGCCAGCAACTTTGCGAAAAGCTTTACATCGACATTAATCAGCGAAATGGGCCTGATGTTTGCGCACGACGTCGTATCCTTGCCCGGTTTTGGTAGAAGGGTAATGTGAGCCTCGATGGACTGAGGCGCAAAAAGACAAGAGGAAGACACAGAGTTAAAGACTTTCGTCAAGAAAGGAGCCAGTTGATATTTAAATGTCTTATAGAATTAATTATTAAACCCATCTGGTCCTGGACTCTTGCCCAAGGGAGAGTCTCCAATTGCACGCTCCACTTCTGATTCCAAAAAAATCTTCCTCGAGTCCCAAAGCCTCCCCGTCCTCCAAGGACGGCAACGCAGTATCATGGACATAACGGTCGATTTTATCGCGTAACGCATCTGCCGGCATATCATGAAATTGGCCTTTGAGATTATACAAGGCCGAGTAATATTGTCTGAAGCAATCCGTAATGCCAATCGGGTCGTGAACCTCACCGCCCGAGGGAGATGTAATTTTATGGATGTATGACGCTTGTGTGCGGGGATGCAATATCCGTGCCAGAGACCTGCCACATTTGTCCGCAAATTCATAAGAATGCTTCCGCATCCGATCCCTGAACCGAGCGTGTGACTAATCTATTAGAGAACGTAAGGATTCTCTCGCTGTAGTAAGTTCCGCAAAAATCTGTGAGGAAGGAACGCGCTTATGACAGGATTCCAGATCCTGTATCTGAGTAAGGAGACTCGCCATAGCTACCCCTTTTTCCCGCTTCAATCGTGCCCCATGCTGTATCAGGACTCCTCTAACTACACACTTCAGCACATCCCACTGGAGTGGCAAGGGAGTAGATTCATGCTCATCAACCTCAAATAAGCCGGTGAGCGAGTCCTTAAGGGCTGACACGCACACGGTATCCCGCAGTAAATTATCATTGATTTTCCAAGACTGGAAAGTGGGCACCGAATTAGGAAATGTCAGTGTCAGAAATACAGGGGCATGATCTGACCAAACCATAGACCCCACCTTAGAAGTAGGATGTCAGGTAAGCAAGTGGTGGCTAATCAGAAAAGAGTCTATCCTACTGTACATATTGTGCAGTGGGGAGAAGTAAGTATACTCTCTTACCTGAGGGTGCAGAATCCTCCACACGTCAATCAATTGCATGGAATGCATCACAGTCTTCAAGGCTCACAAGTGTGACTTAGGAACAGCAGACCTGCCCGAGGAGGTATCAAGTCTGGAATCAAATGTCAGGTTAAAATCCCCTCCTACAATTAAAACGCACTCCATGAACTCCTCCAATTTCCTCAAAAACAATCGGCGCACTCGAGCCTGATCGGGGAGGTACAAATTAGCCAAAGTAAAGATCTTATTCCAAATGGAGAATTTGAGAAAAACATACCGACCACCCAGGTCAACAAGGACATCTATGGTTTTATGAGAGAGTGACTTGTGAATACAGATACTAGTGCCCTTGGACTTAGATTCCGGGTTGGCACTGTGGAACCAGACCGGATAATAACGATTCATGAACTGTGGCGTATGAACCACCCGAAAGTGAGTCTCCTGTAGGAACAAGATATGTGCCCGCTCTTTGTGCATGTTATACAATATCTGAGAGCGTTTTTCCGGGACATTAAGCCCTCTAGCATTAAAGGTACAAACCTTCAACTGTGCCATCACCACCTCAAGCAGAAAGAGTAAACTAATAAATGCGCTAAAGCAGTGGCGAAAAGGACAAGACAGAAAAGGGAGGGAGACACGACAACAAACGGATGATACAAGCACCCACTCCTTGATCTAATCAAGGAGAAACAATCCAATATACACCGGATATAACCAGTGAGTCCCTAAGAGGAGAAGTGTCAGGACAAGGTCTAGCCAGCGCCCCGCATCCCCAACCCAGTAAAAATATCACATGGCTAATAAAGACATAACATAAGAGGAAAAGAAACCAAGGTATTTGGCATAATATCCCAAGATAATTAAGCAATGGCAGACAGCATTATCAGGAACATAAGGAAACCCCATCCTTGAAGAAAACTCCCCTGCATACATTCATGGTCAGCATAAATGTACATACAGGCAATTAGCAATAATGGAAATAGGAGTATAAAATGCATGTTAAGCAACTCTGTAAGTTCAATAACAACAATTGACCACCGGCAAGTGGCCTATCTGTTCTCCAGCAGCATCCACCTAGAGCAAAAGAACGGACACAAAAGGCAATTTCACATTATACCAAACAGACAATCGCCTCATATGACGGAGGCAACAATAATCAAAATGAAAAGCCAAAGCCGACAGGAGGCCGCAAAGGAGACATCTGGACGGAATCACATCGGATCAGCATGGCGACCACCTTGACGCCCCATAGGAGAAGCAGGAGAGCGACCACGCCTGCGTGATCGTGGACGCGGCGGTGGAAGGGGAACATAAGGCCAATCAGGAAGGGATACTCAAGGCACACGGAGAGCAGCACAGAAATCTGGAACATCCCCTGGGTCCCGAACACTCAACAGCGCCCCATCCCGGCGGACCTGCAGCTGAAAGGGGTGACCCCAGGAATAGGAGATCTCGTGTTCTCTCAAAACATCCAGCAAAGAACGAGGCACCCGGCGTTTATCCAAAGTCATCCTGGACAAAATCAGACAACAGCTGAATCTTGGCCCCATTCAACACAACTTCGCCTTTATCCCGGGCCTTCCTCATGATCTGCTCCTTCAGAGAGAAAAAATGGACACGGCATAGCACATCTCTAGGCCTATCAGGATCCGGGTTACGAGGGCCAAGAGTCCTGTAAGCCCTATCCAGCTCCAGCGGGTCGTCAGCAGGGCGCTCCAGCAAGGAGTTAAACAGGGACTGTAAGGCGGGTATGAGTTGCCCCGGAGAGATATCCTCAGGGATGCCCCGAAGCCGAATATTGTTACGGCGATTCCGATTTTCATGATCCTCAGCCAGGTTAAATAGCGCATGAATCTGATGGGAATGTTGATCCAATCTGTCGGCATGAGAAACTTGCTGCTGTGTAACAGTTGAAATGTCGCCTTCCATCCGCTGCACTTGATCGGACAACTGAGAGAGATTAGTGGTGAGAGATCGTATTTCTGATTTATAGGTCGTCTCCAGACGGTTTACATAACGCTCCATGTCCTGTTCAGTGGGCAATGCAGATAACTGTTGTCTCAGGCCCTCTAAATCATCCCCCATGACCGCAGAACCAACGACATGTGGAGAGGGATGAAGATCCTGATCCCTGGGAAAGGCGGTAGGCAGTAATGCAGGCCCCAGCACACAAGAGGAGGAAGAAGGAGAGACCCAGGTGCCATGACAAGCACCACGTGGTGAGCAGTCCAGAGCGGGAAGCGCCATGACAGCCCCAGCCGAGCACATCTCTATCCCCGCCAGCAGGGAAGGAAACTGCCCCAGTGACCCAGGGGTCGAGGAGGGGGTACTGCCTGTACCTGATGCAGCAGCGACGGCCGCCGAAGATATCTGCTCTGCAAGCGGAGTCCCGGCGCCAGGTCGTCTCCCCTCCATCGGCGCCATCTTAGAAGACGGCCCAGCAGCAGCGTCGGTGAGGAATCGCTGAATGGAGCTGGCTGAAGACATCGGCCTCGTAAAATAAGGAGTCCCAGAGGTGGCCTTGGATTTCCTGACCATCAGGTAAGTAAAAGTTAGCTTTTTGATGCGCTTATGATCGGGTTAGGGAACATGCAGTGTGATGTCTTATGTTACAGCGCAGGTGGAGCGGAGCAGAGTGATACAGTGTTTTGTGGGATAAGATTCAGTATAAACTTGAATTTTACTCATTTAACCCCTTCCTGCACAGGATATTTACCGCTCAGGAGTTGTTCACATGACATAGGGAAGACCTGACACCTGCTGCAAAGGCCGGAGACCTGAGGGAATTCCGACCCCGGACATTTAACTACTTATATGCCGTGGTCAACAGCGACTGCAGAATCTAAGCAGTAAGAAAGAGGGGGGGGGGGTCCTCTCTGACAGATCATCAGCCCCTCGCAACACAATCACGGGGTATGGATGGTTGTCATGGCAGCCTGGGGGGGGGGGAGGGTAATAACATTTGTAAAAATTCTTTAAAGTTTCTAGTTAGATACAAAAAATGTAAAAATATAAAAAACCAAAAACATTTTTTCATTTTCTCTCTAATGTAAAATAATAAACAACTGGTATCACCGGCTCCGTAAAACTCACAACGATTACAACATAATGTTATTTACCTGCACGGTGAACAAAAAAGAAAGATCAAAATCTACAACTCGTCCCACAGAATCTAATCCTCGCACCGCGGCTAAGGGGTTAACCTGCGGTGCGGATTATAGACACGCAGGATATCGGATTTATACCGCGGATTCGCGCCGCATTTGTTGCAGAATTTCCCCATTAAGTTCAATAGGAATGTCAAGTTCCGCAACAACCGCCATTGTTCCCAGAATCCTCTGCGGCTCCACCGCGTGTTCACAGCAACGCTGCAGGTTACACATGTATAGAAAGAAGGCGTCATGTGACCCCTGCAGCCAATCACAGGCTGGAGAGGTCACATGTCATTATAGGGGTCACCTGGACACGGCCGGAAGAGCAGGGACGTGTTGCTATGGTAACGCTGGGAGAGGTGAGGATCGGCCTTGTTGTATTTCTGTAGTAGATATTCGGGGGGATTATACGGCCACCATTTGGGGTGAATATTCGGGGTGATTTCCTTGCGTGTTGTGGGTCGTATTCGCTACGTGTGAACATTCCCTTAAACCGCATGGTGAACGACATTAACAAGAAATGTATAAAAGTCAGTGAATAAGTTGTATGTCCCGAATATTATGTCATTACAAAATACGACTCGTCCCACAAACCATCCGACCACTACAAAGACCAGAAATAACCACTTACCCCAAAGAGGCCGGCACTGAAGGGGTTAAATCCCGGCTAGGTGTCCAGTGGGCGGGGTCACTAAAGTATTGACAGCTCTCTGTATACACACTCATACAGAGGTGACAGATAACAGAGAGAACACCCGACCAGCGCTGCTCTCTACCTCATACACGCAATAGCTGAAGGACCTGTGATTACGTCACCACCATGTGACCGGGGCAGGGGAGGCGGAGCTTATCTGTGGAGAGGAGGCGTGGTGAATAAAGGACTTGTGAAGATATGAAGATCAAGTGGCCGCGGCATTAGGGGCGGAGCTTAGAAGTCAAAAAAATGTATGAAGGACCTGTGACGAGAATCACATGACATGAGGGGCGGAGTTCTGTGAGGCGGCGGAGCTCCTATGCTGTGTAAAGTCATGATGATCACGTGACATGAGGGGCGGAGTGCTGTACCCTCCCGGTCACATGGTGATGACGTCATCACAGGTCCTTCAGCTGTTTCCGTGTATAAGGTGGAGCGGCGCTGGTCGGGTGTACATGACTTCCGGTCACCTCTTTTTGTTTAGCGTTCCCTCTGTTATCAGTCAGGAGATTTCCCATGATGCAGTAGTAAGGTAAGGTTACATGAGGTCATTTCTGTCCGGTTTTGGTGCGGTTTTGTCCGGCACAGTGTTGGTGATTATTATTATTTATTATTAGTGCTGTAAATATGAAATACAGGAGGGTTTAACCCCTTGGTGACATCAGATATATAGTATTATGATGGACGTGTGCCGTCACCCTAGAAGGAGCGGAGCCTGCACCGTACACGGCTTCTGACAACCGCCTGCAACCGCCAGGATCGGAGACAGCGCAATCCCGGACGTGTAACCCCTCAGATGCCGTGATGAATAGCGACCGCGGCATCTGATCAGTTATAGATAGCGGCTTCCTCTGTCCTCCGAAGAAACTGCGCGATGCCGACCGGTTACAATTGTAATACATTGTAAGACGTTTTTTGTTTTGTTTTTGTATTTTTACAATTAAAGAGGCTCTGTCACCAGATTTTGCAACCCCTATCTGCTATTGCAGCAGATCGGCGCTGCAATGTAGATTACAGTAACGTTTTTATTTTTAAAAAACGAGCATTTTTGGCCAAGTTATGACCATTTTTGTAGTTATGCAAATGAGGCTTGCAAAAGTCCAAGTGGGCGTGTTTAAAGTAAAAGTCCAACTGGGCGTGTATTATGTGCGTACATCGGGGCGTTTTTAATACTTTTACTAGCTGGGCGTTCTGACGAGAAGTATCATCCACTTCTCTTCATAACGCCCAGCTTCTGGCAGTGCAGACACAGCCGTGTTCTCGAGAGATCACGCTGTGTCGTCACTCACAGGTCCTGCATCGTGTCGGACGAGCGAGGACACATCGGCACCAGAGGCTACATGTGATTCTGCAGCAGCATCGGCGTTAGCAGGTAAGTCGATGTAGCTACTTACCTGCAAACGCCGATGCTGCTGCAGAATCAACTGTAGCCTCTGGTGCCGATGTGTCCTCGCTCGTCCGACACGATGCAGGACCTGTGAGTGACGTCACAGCGTGATCTCTCGAGAACACGGCTGTGTCTGCACTGCCAGAAGCTGGGCGTTGTGAAGAGAAGTGGATGATACTTCTCGTCAGAACGCCCAGCTAGTAAAAGTAGTAAAAACGCCCCGATGTACACACATAATACACGCCCAGTTGTACTTTTACTTTAAACACGCCCAGTTGTACTTTTGCAAGCCTCATTTGCATAACTACAAAAATGGTCATAACTTGGCCAAAAATGCTCGTTTTTTAAAAATAAAAACGTTACTGTAATCTACATTGCAGCGCCGATCTGCTGCAATAGCAGATAGGGGTTGCAAAATCTGGTGACAGAGCCTCTTTAATGATGTAAACATTAAAAATAACGTAATCGCCGCATCCGTTATGTCCAAATTATTAATAGATCAAGTTATAACCGCAGAAATAATTCACATGTGAACGTCGCTGTTTTCGGTCGCTGCAATTCTCCAACATATGCAATAAAAAGTCCCCAAAATGTCACCCACAAAATCTACATCTCACCGGAAATATAAACCCCTCACACCGCGCAATCACCGGAAATATAAAACCCCCCACACCGCGCAATCACCGGAAATATAAAACCCCTCACACCGCGCAATCACCGGAAATATAAAACCCCTCACACCGCGCAATCACCGGAAATATAAAACCCCTCACACCGCGCAATCACCGGAAATATAAACCCCTCACACCGCGCAATCACCGGAAATATAAACCCCTCACACCGCGCAATCACCGGAAATATAAAACCCCTCACACCGTGCAATCACCAGAAATATAAAACCCCTCACACCGCGCAATCACCGGAAATATAAAAACCCCCCACACCGCGCAATCACCGGAAATATAAACCCCTCACACCGCGCAATCACCGGAAATCTAAAACCCCTCACACCGCGCAATCACCGGAAATATAACCCCCCCTCCACACCGCGCAATCACCGGAAATATAGAACCCCTCACACCACGCAATCACCGGAAATATAACCCCCCCTCACACCGCGCAATCACTGGAAATATAAAACCCCTCACACTGCGCAATCACCGGAAATATAAAACCCCTCACACCGCGCAATCACCAGAAATATAAAACCCCCCCCACACCGCGCAATCACCGGAAATATAAAACCCTTCACACCGCGCAATCACCGGAAATATAAAACCCCCCACACTGCGCAATCACCGGAAATATAAACCCCCTCACACCGCGCAATCACCGGAAATATAAAACCCCTCACACCGCGCAATCACCGGAAATATAAAACCCCTCACACCGCGCAATCACCGGAAATATAAAACCCCTCACACCGCGCATTCACCGGAAATATAAAACCCCTCACACCGCGCAATCACCGGAAATGTAAACCCCCCCCTTACACTGCGCCATCACCGGAAATATAAAACCCCTCACACCGCGCAATCACCGGAAATATAAAACCCCTCACACCGCGCATTCACCGGAAATATAAACCCCTCACACCGCGCAATCACCGGAAATGTAAACCCCCCCCTTACACTGCGCCATCACCGGAAATATAAAACCCCTCACACCGCGCAATCACCGGAAATATAAAACCCCTCACACCGCGCAATCACCGGAAATATAAACCCCCCACACCCCGCAATCCCCGGAAATCTAAACCCCTCACACCGCGCCATCACCGGAAATATAAAACCCCTCACACCGCGCAATCACCGGAAATATAAAACCCCTCACACCGCGTAATCACCGGAAATATAAAACCCCTCACACCGCGCAATCACCGGAAATATAAACCCCCCACACCCCGCAATCACCGGAAATATAAACCCCCCCCACACCGCGCAATCACCGGAAATATAAACCCCCCACACCCCGCAATCACCGGAAATATAAAACCCCTCACAACGCGCAATCACCGGAATTATAAAACCCCCCACACCGCGCAATCACCGGAAATATAAAACTCCTCACACCGCGCAATCACCGGAATTATAAAACCCCCCACACCGCGCAATCACCGGAAATATAAACCTATCACACCGCGCAATCACCGGAAATATAAAAACCCCCACACCGCGCAATCACCGGAAATATAAAACCCCTCACACCGCGCAATCACCGGAAATATAAACCCCCTCACACCGTGCAATCACCGGAAATATAAACCCCCTCACACCGTGCAATCACCGGAAATATAAAACCCCTCACACCGCGCAATCACCGGAAATATAAACCCCCTCACACCGCGCAATCACCGGAAATATAAAACCCCCTCACACCGCGCAATCACCGGAAATATAAAACCCCCCACACCGCGCAATCACCGGAAATATAAAACCCCTCACACCGCGCAATCACCGGAAATATAAAACCCCCCACACCGCGCAATCACCGGAAATATAAAACCCCCTCACACCGCGCAATCACCGGAAATATAAAACCCCTCACACCGCGCAATCACCGGAAATATAAAACCCCTCACACCGCGCCATCACCGGAAATATAAAACCCCTCACACCGCGCAATCACCGGAAATATAAAACCCCTCACACCGCGTAATCACCGGAAATATAAAACCCCTCACACCGCGCAATCACCGGAAATATAAACCCCCCACACCCCGCAATCACCGGAAATATAAACCCCCCCCACACCGCGCAATCACCGGAAATATAAACCCCCCACACCCCGCAATCACCGGAAATATAAAACCCCTCACAACGCGCAATCACCGGAATTATAAAACCCCCCACACCGCGCAATCACCGGAAATATAAAACTCCTCACACCGCGCAATCACCGGAATTATAAAACCCCCCACACCGCGCAATCACCGGAAATATAAACCTATCACACCGCGCAATCACCGGAAATATAAAAACCCCCACACCGCGCAATCACCGGAAATATAAAACCCCTCACACCGCGCAATCACCGGAAATATAAACCCCCTCACACCGTGCAATCACCGGAAATATAAACCCCCTCACACCGTGCAATCACCGGAAATATAAAACCCCTCACACCGCGCAATCACCGGAAATATAAAACCCCTCACACCGCGCAATCACCGGAAATATAAACCCCTCCACCCCGCGCAATCACCGGAAATCTAAAATGTCTCACAATACGGCGATGCAGAACTTTTTTATTGTTTTGAACAAATCGTTCTTTACTTGAAGATAAATATATAAATTTGGTGTCGTCGTAATCGTATTGACCCGGAGAATAAACGGAACGAGTAATTTTTACAGCATGGTGAACACCGCAAAAACGAAATCCCAAAAACTACAGGATTCACTGCTTTTTCCGCTATTCCACCCCCACAATCGTTTTTTTTCTTTCCCTGTACATTATAGGGGACATCGGACAAGTGATCTCCACCGGATAGGTCATCAGTATATGATCTGTGGGGGTCTGACACCCGGACCCTGCACCGATCATTCGCTCAGGCTGCCTTCGGGCACCAGACATCCATTCTGAAATCAGATGCTCCGGTCACGGATATTTTGTGGGAGATTAGGGCAGAGATGTATAGAGTGGACAGGTTGTGGACTGGAGATTACGTCTGGGTAGGTATTGGGAGATTAGAGCAGTAATGTACGGAGGGTCAGGTAGTGGACAGGAAATTACGTGTGGGTAGATATCGGAAGATTAAAACGGGACAAGATGTTGACAGCCTTGCATGTCATTTTTAATATTTGTAACTTATTTTAGTAGGTAATGGGTGGCCAGTGACCGCAGAGGTGGAATGAGGGGAGAGGTAGATTTACCCCTACAGCAGAGTTGAGAATGGGTAGGAGGGGTGCAATAGTGTTAGATGGGAAGCCACAGAGGAGGATTGTGGAGTAGTCTAGACGGTGGATTATGAGGGCATATATACTAGCAGTTTTGACTGTTTGAGAGTGAGGAAAGACTGACTTCTAGAGGGTTTATGAGGTGGAGGCAGCAAGAAGTGGTAAGCGCTTGGCTGTGCCATTTGAAATTAAGGGTTATCCCAATACAGCGACCTGTGAGACAGGGAAAAGTGTGGAGCCATTACCTGTGATTGATAGTTCTGGTAAGGGGGTGAATGAAATGGGGTAAAGATGATTCAGTTGTCTCCATGTTGATCTTTAGGTAGCGGGAGGTGAAAGAGGAGATAACTGTTATACACTGTAGATAGCAGTGAGGTAACCTCAAGACAAGAGTGGAAAATTTGACCAAAAGTTTAGATGGAGAAGAGTAAGGGTCCCAGGACACTGAGACCCTAGAGGGACACTACAGACAAAGGAGGCTGGGACGAGGAGGAGTTGTGCTAGTGTGAGATATAAATGTTTAGTTGGTAAGGTATGAGGAGATCCTGGAGAGGGACAAATCTGTGATGTCAAGGGACTAGAGAATTTGTATCAGGAGGGTGTGGTCTACTGTGTCGAAGGTGGTGGACAGGTCTAGAAGGAGGAGCACAGAGTAATGTAGAAGCAGAGGACAGGTCTAGAAGGGGGAGCACAGAGTAATGTAGAAGCAGAGGACAGGTCTAGAAGGAGGAGCACAGAGTAATGTAGAAGCAGAGGACAGGTCTAGAAGGTGGTGGACAGGTCTTCTAAGGAGCAGCACAGTAATGTAGAAGGCGGAGGACAGATGTAGAAGGACAGGTCACACTTTACAGAAGTCTGTGTGTAAGATGTGACAGATAAGTGATAAGATAATGCTGAGATCCTGCACACACAGCACAATACATGCTGCTTCCTCACACTGAACTGCGAGGACCTTCCGTGCGTACACCCTGGACGGCCGGGACCTTCCGTGCGCACACCCTGGCCGGCCGGGACCTTCCGTGCGCGGACCCTGGCCGGCCGGGACCTTCCGTGCGCGGACCCTGGCCGGCCGGGACCTTCCGTGCGCACACCCTGGACGGCCGGGACCTTCCGTGCGCGGACCCTGGCCGGCCGGGACCTTCCGTGCGCGGACCCTGGCCGGCCGGGACCTTCCGTGCGCGGACCCTGGCCGGCCGGGACCTTCCGTGCGCGGACCCTGGCCGGCCGGGACCTTCCGTGCGCGGACCCTGGCCGGCCGGGACCTTCCGTGCGCGGACCCTGGCCGGCCGCGACCTTCCGTGCGCGGACCCTGGCCGGCCGCGACCTTCCGTGCGCGGACCCTGGCCGGCCGCGACCTTAGGGGAATACTGTAATAAATAAGAATTTTAGATGTCTCTGAAGATCCAGGATCTCTCAGGTAACTTCTGATATCTGTAAAAACTTCTATTAGGGGTGTATTAATTCATAAAGGACATGGAATGAGAGGGGAAGGGAGATAGACAGGTGAGCCCTAATCTACCCGCCACTCAGTCCCTGCCTACTTGCAACGGCTCGTCCTAGGCGACGGCGTACAACTCGGCGACGGTCCCTACGCTCAATAAGTGCACAACAGACAAGGGTACACAGAAGCTAAGGGAAATGGGGCAGTTGCCCACGGCAACACCGTGAGCAACAAGAGTAGTGAACGAGCTGAGTCAAACCAGGAGTGTACGAGGTACCAAACGCAGAGCAGGAGAGTAGTGAACGAGCCGAGTCAAATCAGGAGTGTACGAGGTACCAAACGCAGAGCAGGAGAGTAGTCAGTAAGCCAGGGTCAATATGAAGCAGGGACAAATAGTTCAAGCAGCATCAGATCCAGGAAACAGTAGAATCACAGGCAAAGGAGGAGCAGGAAGTGAAGGTATAAATAGACAGAGGGGGAAGCTAGCTCCGTCTGGCCAGGCTGTGATAGGCTCTCCCACTCCTCAGCCTCCCAGCCTGATTGGTAGAAGGAGGGGTCACTCGATCAGACTTAGGAGCAGGTGCAGACTGACTAACCACGGGCATCGACACAGAAGCTGTGTCTGGCAGATCGTTTACAGTACCCCCCCTTTTATGAGGGGCCACTGAACCCTTTCTAGGTGGACCTGGCTTATTGGGGAACCGAAGATGTAACCTGAGCAATACTGCAGCGTGAACATCCCGGACGGTTACCCCATTACTCTCCTCAGGCCCGTATCCTCTCCAATGGACCAGGTACTGGAGAGAGCCTTGGACCATCCTGCAGTCCACAATCTTGGCCACCTCGAATTCTACCCCTTGAGGGGTGAGAACAGGGACCGGAGGTTTCCTCAAGGGAACCAAGGACGGGGAGCAGCGTTTCAGGAGGGAGGCATGAAACATGTCGTGTATTCGAAAAGACAGGGGTAACTCCTGTCGGAAGGAGACAGGGTTAAGGACTTCAATGACCTTGTACGGTCCTATATACCGGGGAGCAAACTTTTTGAACGGGACTTTAAGGCGCACATTTTTTGAAGACAGCCACATCAGATCCCCGGGCGTCGACACAGAATCTGTGTCTGGCAGATCCTTTACAGGACATTCACCACCCGTCTGATCTGTTGACAGCATATTATATAGCAGGAGGACTTAAGCCGATTATGTCTCTCCATTCACTTCTATAGGAGTTACGAAAACCACCTAACAAGGCCACCCAGAGGTGGAGCCGCATCGCAGACATTTGACATTTCTGCTATATCCTGGAGAGAAATGTCTGTGTTGGGAATACCCCTTTAAAGAGAACCCATCACCAGCCCATACATGTGCAGCTGAGTGCACCATGTAATAGGCGGTGCTGCTCAAACCCTGTATAACTTAAAAAAAATAAAAATCTATCCTCCTCCGTTATTTAGCTATCGGTGCCGTTATATTTGGTGCCTGATATGTAAATAACCCTCTGAACTGTCAATTTGGCGTTTCTTTATTTCTAAATGGCAGCGGGCGTGTTACATATCGCTCTGACACTGTCCAATCAGCTACAGACAGTGTCAGGGCGTCTTGCGCTGTGTGATCTCTCTTGCGAGATCACAAAGCCTTGTCGTTGTGCAGAGAGCGGGTGCTCGTGCACATCTCTGACGTTGCCGTTTCCAAGGATACTCCCACCGCCACGAAACAGAAGACGAGGAGAAGATCTACTCCCATCCAGGTTTGTATAGATCTTCTGTTCTGGGGCAGCGTGTTTATCCTGGGGAGCGCGACGTCAGAGACGTGCGAGCGAACGGGCAGGCGTGAGGGTGCGTGGGCACACGCTCTCTGCAGAACGAAAAAAACGTGATCTCGCAAGAGAGATCACACAGCCCAAGCCGCCCTGACACTGTCCGTAGCTGATTGGACCATGTCAGAGCGATATGTAACACGCCCCCTGCCATTTAGAAATAAAGAAACGCCCCATTGACAGTTCAGAGGGTTATTTACATATCAGGCGCCAAATATAACGGCACCGATATCTAAATAACGGAGGAGGATAGATTTTTTTTTTTTTAAAGTGATACAGGGTTTGAGCAGCACCGCCTATTACATGGTGCACTCAGCTGCACGTGTATGGACTGGTGAAAGGTTCTTTTTATTCCATGTGGTGACGGCTCTGAGAAGATGTTTCTCTCAATGATTAATAAGTGAGGTTCTGTATGTCACACATGATGTTGTCCCCTGTATGATTTCCATCTTCTCCTTTCTTCATAAAGACGTCTGCAGTACTAGATCCTCCAGTTCCTCCAGTTTTCTCATCTTATCCTCCACAACGTTCCTTCTCCTGAGTGACCCACCAAGGATGAACAAGGACAGGAATGATATGAGCAGAAGAATATTAGACTTCACCTTGGAGATCATCTACCTGTTGAGCGGAGAGGTAAACTTTTCTACATTCTAGAACAAGTCACACATAGGGAAGGGACAATACATAATAGGAAGAATCCAGTGTCCTGTATAACAGCGTCCAGACCTTCCAAGTGAAGCCAAGAAGCCACCAGCAGAAAAGCTGGAGATCAGTCACCAATATGGTCAGTTATGTGTCATGTCACCAGTGCAGCAATAGTAATGATGTAGAGCAATGAGAATGACAAGGAACCAGGAGGATCAGGATGAGATCTATATAGAAACATAGAAGATGACGGCAGGAGGAGAACACATGGTCCATCTAGTCCCCCCAATGTTATTTCCTTTTAAGTTTTGGCCTCGTTCTATTTTCTCAATGTCTTTTTGTAGCTGAGGTCTCCAGTATTACAGATGTGGGGTCACTAGAGGTTTATACAGCGGGGTCACAATCTCCCTCTTTCTACTGAGGGGGGAATACTGTGTTCAGTTCTCTAAGTGTCTCTCTCCATACACAGGTATACACAATAGTGAAGAAGACATCGGGTGACTGTACGTCTCCCATCATCCTTGAGTCAGGAGGATGGAGCAGTAGTCAGAGCCCCATCACAGAGCCTCCCCCTCACTCCCTGATACATGAGAAGATCTTAGAACTGATCTACAAGATGACTGAGCTGCTGACTGGAGAGGTGACACTGCTGGGAAATTCTACAGTAACAGCACTGGAGGTGTTTGGGTGATGACTGTATCATTGTGTGTGTCAGGTTCCTATAAGGTGTCAGGATGTCACTGTCTATTTCTCCATGGAGGAGTGGGAGTATCTAGAAGGACGCAAGGATCTGTACGAGGAGGTCATGATGGAGGACTACCGGCCCCGCACATCACAAGGTGAGAAGAGACAGATATGTTTTTCCCCTTATGAGACAATTGTCATCCACCTCATGGGGGGTTTTGTCTTCCTCTGGCTGGATCAACACAATCGGATTATAGGTTGCACTTGATGGACTTGTGTCTTTTTTCATCCTAAATAACTATGTAACACAGAATGTGTAGAGCAAAATTTACCACTAATATAAAGTACAATGTGTTCCAAAAAAAACATTCCCAGAATCGTCAACGAAGTTGATTACCACATTTCATCAATTTAGATGTGATCGATACAGGTCACCTCACTCACGAATTCTGCTGATAGCGAATGATCCAGCTTCTGTGTATAAAGAAGACATAACAGCTGTATTGAGAAAACTTAAAAAAAACTTTATTAAAAGTCTGTATAATGCAGTGTTTAATCATCTAAAACCAATATATACATACAGTGGATATATAAAGTCTACACACCCCTGTTAAAATCCCAGGTTTTTGTCATGTTTACAAAGTCAGTCCAAGATGAAACTTCAGAACTTTTTCCACCTTTAATGTCCCCTAAATTCTGTACAATTCCATTGAAAAACGAACTGAAATCTTTTAGGGTGGAAAAATAAAGAACAGAAATAATGTGGTTGCATAATTCTGCACACCCTTAAACTAATACTTTGTTGAATTACCCTTTGACTTTATGACAGATTTCAGTCTTTTTGGGTAGAAGTCTATCAGCATGGCACATCTTGACTTGGCAATTGTTGCCCACTCTTCCTTGCAAAAGCGCTCCAAATCTGACAGATTGCGAGGGTATCTCCTGTACAGCCCTCTTCAGGTCACCCCACAGATTTTCAATGGGATTCAGGTCTGGGCTCTGGCTGATATTCTGGGGAAACCATTCTTGTGTTGATTTGGAGGTATGCTTTGGGTCGTTGTGGTGTGGAAAGGTGAAATTCCTCTTCAGCTTTTTAACAGAGGCCTGCAGGTTTTGTGTCAATATTGACTGATATTTGGAACTGTTCATAATTCCCTCCCCTTGACTAAAGCTCCAGCTGCAGAAAAACACACCCAAAGTATAATACTGCCTCCGCCGTGCTCCATACTGCTGCCTCCGCCGTGCTCCATACTGCTGCCTCCGCCGTGCTCCATACTGCTGCCTCCGCCGTGCTCCATACTGCTGCCTCCGCCGTGCTCCATACTGCTGCCTCCGCCGTGCTCCATACTGCTGCCCCCACCATGCTTCACTGTGGGTATGGTGTTCTTTTGGTGAAGTGCAGTGTTGGCTTTTTGCCAAACATACCTTTTGGAATTGTGGCCAAAAAGTTCAACCTTGGTCTCATCAGACCATATCCCGTTTTCCCACATGCTTTTGGCAGACTTGATGTAGGTCTTTGCAAAACATAGTTGGGCTTGGATGTTTTTCTCTGTTAGAAAAGGCTTCCGTCTTGCCACCCTACCCCACAGCCCAGACATATGAAGAATATGGGAGATTGTTATCACATGCACTACACAACCAGTACCTGCAAGAAAGTCCTGCAGCTCCTCTAACGTTGCTGTAGACCTCTTGTTATCCTCCCGGACTAATTTCCGTCTTGTCTTTTCATCGAGTTTTGAGGATCGTCCAGTTCTTAGTAATGTCATTGTTGTGCCAAATGTAATCCACTTCATGATGAACATCTTCACTGCGTTCCATGGTATATCTAATGCCTTGGAAATTCTTTGGTACCCTTCTCCTGACTGACTGCCTTTCAACAATCAGATCCCTTTGATGTGTTGTAAGCTCTTTACGGACCACGGCTTTTGCTGTCACATGGAACAAAGATATCAGGAAAATCCTAATAGAACAGCCGAACTTTATATGGGCTTACTCAGAATCACTTTAAATAATGGCAGCTGTGTACTGACTACTATTTACCATTAGTTTAAATGTGATTGGCTAATTCTGAACACAACCACATCACAATTATAAGAGGGTGTTCGTGTGTGTGTGTGTGTGTGTGTATGTATATATATATATATATATATATATATATATATGTGTGTGGTACACAAGGAAATAGCGACCGCACACTGAGAACACTAATGTCATCTAAGACACTGAATATAAATAAATATGCATTACTGCTAAATTTACTTACAATAGGAAGGTTCTTTTGAACAAATTGTGTGAG
This sequence comes from Rhinoderma darwinii, assembly GCF_050947455.1. Classification (NCBI taxonomy): domain Eukaryota; kingdom Metazoa; phylum Chordata; class Amphibia; order Anura; family Rhinodermatidae; genus Rhinoderma; species Rhinoderma darwinii. The sequence continues at coordinate 654,147,079 of NC_134687.1, forward strand.
CCCACCTGCCACGACGAGGCGACCTCTGAGGTGGGAACCTACACTGCACATACACCCAGAACTGGGACTAAACCTACATATTCTTGAGAATTGTAGGAACCAACATTAAACTAATTAAAATCACCCAGGGCAGAATGGGAGGAGTGCAAGATCAAAAATGCCGGCAGTCACTAACCCCACATATATGAATCACATAAACAACACAAAGGTTTGTACAGCACATTCCAGCAAACTGAAACAAAACATCTTTACAGGTGCAACAACGCCTGTGACTGAAAATGTATACAGCACACAAGAAAATGGTGACTGTATACTGCGAACACTAATGCCACCTAAGCCACTAAATGCAAGTAAATGTGCATTACTGCCAAATCTACTTACAATAGGGAGGTTCTTTTTATATATATATGTGTGTGTGTGTGTATATATATATATACACACACACACACTGGATATAACAAGTCTACACACCCCTGTTAAAATGCCAGGTTTTACATACATACTTACACTGTTCAGGCTTAATATTAAAACAAGTGACAGGTGAAGTGAATAACATTGATCTGGTTACAATGGCGCGTGACAAGAGGGGGGGGATATATTAGGCATGATGTAGGAAGCAGAAAATTCAGGTGTTAGGCCGGGTTCCCACGTAGCATAAACGCTGAAGAATTTTCTTCATCAGAATTCTGTGCGGAAATTCCTGCAGTGTTTACAGTAGCAGCAAAGTGGGTGAGATTTAGTAAATCTCATGCCTACACTGCGGGGGGGAAAAAGGCAGCGTAAACGTTAATAACTTGACCTGCGGTGCGCAGTTTATTTCCGCAGCATGTACACCGCATTCCAAATTATTATGCAAATGTTATTTTTCGCTGATTTTCCTAAATAGTCGATGCAAATGACAGTCAGTATAATCTTCAAGCCATCAACCGTTGGAGTATAATGCAAATTTTATTGAACAAGTCTCCTAATGATAACAGATTTTTTTTTTTAGAAGTAAAAAACTCACAATGCACTGTTTCAAATTATTATGCACAACAGAGATCAAAACATTTTAAAGGTTGTAAAGATAACTAAATTGGTAATTTGTTGAATTTGCAGCATCAGAAGGTCATATATACAGAAATGAAAAGCTCTTTCAATCAAAAAAACACTTAACAGGCCAAGTTACATGTTAACATAGGACCCCTTCTTTGATATCACCTTCACAATTCTTGCATCCATTGAATTTGTGAGTATTTGGACAGTTTCTGCTTGAATATCTTTGCAGGATGTCCGAAAAACCTTCCAGAGATTCTGTTTTGATGTGAACTGCCTCCCACCCTCATAGATATTTTGCTTGAGGATGCTCCAAAGGTTCTCAATACGGTTGAGGTCAGGGGAACATGGGGGTCACGCCATGAGTTTCTCTCCTTTTATGCCCATAGCAGCCAATGACACAGAGGTATTCTTTGCAGCATGAGATGGTGCATTGTCATGCATGAAGATAATTTTGCTACGGAAGGCACGGTTCTTCTTTTTGTACCATGGAAGAAAGTGGTCAGTCATAAACTCTACGTACTTTACAGAGGTCATTTTCACACAGCCAGGGACCCTAAAGGGGCCTACCAGCTCTCTCCCCATGATTACAGCCCAAAACATGACTCCGCCACCTCCTTGCTGACGTCGCAGCCTTGTTGGGACATGGTGGCCATTCACCAACCATCCACTACTCCATCCATCTGGACCATCCAGGGTTGCACGGCACTCATCAGTAAACACGGTTTGAAAATTAGTCTTCATGTATTTCGGAGCCCACTGCAACCGTTTCTGCTTGTGAGCATTGTTTAGGGGTGGCCGAATAATGGCTTTATGCACATTTTAAAACCTCTGTAGGATCCTACACCTTGAGGTTCGCGGGACTCCAGAGGCACTAGCTGCTTCAAATATCTGTTTTCTGCTTTGCAATGGCATTTTAGCAGCTGCTCTCCTAATCCTATAAATTTGTCTGGCAGAAACCTTCCTCATTATGCCTTTATCTGAACTAACCCGTCTGTGCTCTGAATCAGCCACAAATCTTTTCACAGTACGATGATCACGCCTAAGTTTTCTTGAAATATCCAATATTTTCATACCTTGTTCAAGGTATTGCACTATTTCACGCTTTTCGGCAGCAGAGAGATCCTTTTTCTTTCCCATATTGCTTGAAGCCTGTGGCCTGCTTAATAATGTGGATCTTCCTTCTTAAGTAGTTTTCCTTTGATTGGGCACACCTGGAAAACTAATTATCACAGGTGTCCGAGATTGATTACAATGATCCAAAGAGCCCTAAGACACAATACCATCCATGAGTTTAATTGAAAAACTAATAATTAAATGTTTATGACACTTAAATCCAATGTGTATAATAATTTGGAACACCGTGTAAATTTATGCTGCATTTTTGTTGCAACGGTAGAAAAGAATCATACTTACCCAGAACGCCCTCCTTCCTGCAGTCCGGCCTCCTGGGATGACGTTGTAGCCCATGTGACTGCTGCAGCCAATCACAGGCTGCAGCGTCACATGGCATGCAACATCATCCAGGGAGGCCGGAATGGATGTCAGAGGCGGGAGGGGGTAGTTACGTGCGCTTATTTAAGCATCGGAAGTGCCGTCCGAAAAATCACACCACAATCCCGGCCTAAGGTTTTGAGTGACTGGGATAAGGGCCAAATTGTGATGGCTAGGCAACTAGGTCAGAGCATCACGAAAACGTCCGGTCTTGTGGAGTATTCCCGGTATACAGTGGTTAGTACCTACAAAAATGGTCATAGGCAGTGGCGTCGCTAGCACCAGGCTTTCAGGGCCCAAGCCCTGGATCTCCCGGGCAACTGCAACATAATGGCGTAGCTATAGGATTAGCAGCGGTCACAATTGCGACCGGGCCCTGAAGCCAGGGTGGCCCCCCGCCCACACAACGTCTATAAGTTACTATAGTAACAGGAGCCTATGTCATAGAATACACGGGCCCCTTTTACAATAGTGATAACTTAATACTTACCCTCCTTGTTCCCGGGCGCAGAGGAAGTCCTGACGTCTTCCTGCGTCATGACATCACTACGCGCTGCGCACAATGACTCAACGCTGGTTGGCGTCGGGACCTCCGTTGCATCCAGAGCCGAAGAGGAGGGTAAGGGTATGTTCACACGGTTTATTTTTATCTGTTTTTCGGTCCGTAAACACCCCGAAAAACGGCTGAAAAAACGGAAGCTGAACGCCTCAAAACATCTCACTGATTTCAACGAGAAAAACTGTTTCGTTCAGGAGGGGTGTTTTTTACGCGGCGGTTTGAAAAAAAAACGTGCGTAAAAAAAAATGCCTCGTAAAAGTGCTTGTCAATTCTTGAGCCGTTTTTCATTGTGTCAATATTTGAAAAACAGCTCCAAAAAATGCCTCTAAGAACGCTTGATGCTTAGAAAATGGCTGACAATCCTACGCTGGTTTCCAATGAAAACGGCTCCATATTTTACAGCCGTTTTTAGTTTAGCGTGTGAACATACCCTAAGTTTAACATTATGGTCTGCTGCAGCCCTGTATCTAAGCCTACCATGTGGTAGGCTAAGATACCAGGCCCAGCAGACAGGATCACAAATTGTGTCATGCAGTGTGCTGGGCCCTGTATATAAGCTACTCCATACTGCATAAGATTGTCTGCTGGTGCCCTGTATCTAAGCCTAAAATATAGGTAGGTAGGCTTAGATACAGGGTCCAACAGATGGTATGAAACATGGACCCTGTATCTAAGCCTACCACGTGTTACTTTTTTTTTTTTTTATAAAATCGGATGTTGGACAATGTCGGAATCGAGGACTACTTCGATTACATGTTTTTTTTTATTTAAAAAAAAAAAATGGTTATCGAGGGTTGTGTGGGTTTTTTTTTTTTTTACTTCAGTAAAATATTTTTTCTGTCTTTTTTTTTGTATTTTTTTTTTTTTTAGACTTTATTACTACCGACTTAGTAATGGCCACTGGCTGATTGATAGTGATGAGGCTTAGTGTTAGCCGGTAAAGATGCTAACACTAACACTAACTCCCATTATTATCCTGGTACCCAATGCCGCCAGGGGTGCCGGGAAGAGCCAGGTACAATCCAGTACCCGATCATCTGTAGTGTTGGTCTTGCACTGGAGCGGCCACCGGCTGGTATTATTAGGCTGGGAAAGCCAAAAAACAGTGACTATTCCATCCTGGTAATGATAGCCTTCTGCTGCTATGTTGTAGCTGGCTGATTATCAAAAATCGGGGGGACCCCATGTCTTTTAAAAAAAAAATAGAAAAAAAACTGTGGGGTCTCCCCCATTTTTCATAACCAGCTAGATACAACGCAGCAGCAGGCTAGCAATACCAGGGTGGAATGGCCGACAGGTTTTGGGCTTTCCCGGCCTTACGATACCAGCCTGCGGCCGCCCAATTTCCGGTCCATCACTACAGATGGTCGGTTACTTGATTGTATTCGTCTCTTACCAGAACCCCTGGTGGTGGTGGGTGGGTTCCGGGGTAATAATGGGGGTTAGTGTTAACCTTTTTACCGGTTAACATTAAGCCCTGCCTTAGTAATGGATGCTGTCAATCAGCCAGCAGCCATTACTAAGGCGGTAGTAATAAAAAAAAAATTAAAAATACAAGGACGTAGAGAAAATGTTATTGGAGTGAAAAAAAAACACTATACCATCCTTGTTGGCATTTTTTTTTTTTTATTCTTAATAAAACGGTTGTCTCTAATCTGATGTAGTCCAACAACCGAACCTGTAAGAAAACACAAACACACAATTTTTTTTTCGTAACACATAAAAAAGCAAAGCAATTATTATCTTACCTTTACTGGGTCCAGCGATGGAGCTGCAATGTCAGCGAGCTGCGTCCTATATCTAAGCCTATCATGTGTGATAAAGTCTGCTGAGATAATGCATCCAATTCTATTCAGTGGTGTAGCTATAGGGGCCATAGTCTTATAGATATGCTATCTCCAATATGTATGTAAAAATATATATTAAACATATGTCTCTGGGCTTGTGCCCCTGGTCTCTTAAGAACCTAAAAACGCCCCTCGTCCTAGGAAGGACAACCGGTAAACCGGCGACAGGGTCATATGCGCCCAAGTTTATTAATATGGATGGATGAAAAAGTAGGATCTGTGGTGGCGCTGCTGTGTGGAAGGACGAGGAATATGCTCGTAGAATCGGTTCTATATAACAGATATTTATTGTACAAGGTGGCTACGCGTTTCAACGCCGAACTGGCGTCTTCATCAGGCATGAAAAACAGAAGAAACGGCATCTATATATACACGACTGGACTGGTCTCGATTGGGCCAGTTCAGACATGGTAATTGACAAAAAAACCGCCAAAACCAGGCAGGTGAAAGTTCAAAGGTGCATATACATAATAACAATAGGATACATATCCAGGGGCAGTTAAAAGTTAATACAAAGTGATCGGGTAGAACTATCTGATTAAAACTTAAAAGGATGAAGAGGATAGAGAAAAGGGGGTTTATACGTAATTAGCATAAAATCGAAAATCACATATGGATGGCAGAACAATTCCTAAATGGTGTGTTCACACTAACACTATCGTGGAGATATTGAGTGAACACTATATATATGTGTGTTAGATTCGAGTGGTTTAGATACATTAGACGGATAAAACGTATCCCTGTGTTGTAAACAATGACCGTAGTCAAGGGGATTGTAAACACTACGGTGGCCGATGGGGTCCAAAAAAGGAAATGGAACGCATGGTGACCCGCAGGATACGAGGAATCGCAGAGCTATATCCTGGTGAGACAGAGAAACGGAACCACAGCTGACAGCAAGAGGGTAAGTGTAAATACGGACAGAAAATATATATAGAGGGTATATGTCATATTTAAAAATTTACTCATAAACATTGCCAGAAGGAATATCGGAAATTACTAGGGGGCACAGGTTCTTCCCTGTGGGATATCCGCTACGATATGGAAAAAGCCATTGGTGATAGGCAATATATGGTACAACTAGAACAGGGAGTACATAGTGTGTATAGTCAATTGATAAGTCAGGGGGATCTTATAAATTAAAATAAGATTCATAAAAAGCCGTGACGGTAAAAAGGGGAATAAAGGGGAATAAAAGATGTACATATGGGGATGATCTGTTCCTAACTCGAGGGACTTATTCATAAAGGAAATTAATTAGACTTTTGTTTGCTAAAAGACGAAGCACCAAAACGTCCAGACAGAGTCTGAGGGGAAACCGCACCCAACGTTGGGTGAGTGACCCAAGATAAAACGCTGAGTGTGTATATGGTCAATGTGACTGAAGTAAATGATAGTAAATTAAGAAACGAATGTGCTTGATGGATCATTTGTTTACAATCTACATGGGGAAAGAGGTATTTATTTAGTGGTAAAGGCATGCAGAGAGAAATATAAGTCATGTCAGCAAATAAAATGGCTTGGGAAGAAAGGAGGGGAGATCTTTACATTTTATTGAGGATTAATAAGTCAATCTAATGCAGACTCTGAGATGTCGTTAAGGCCCCCTGGGTGTAATGTATTCATTTTGAATATCCAGAAGTTTTCTCGCTGTTTAAAGAGGCTCTGTCACCAGATTTTGCAACCCCTATCTGCTATTGCAGCAGATCAGCGCTGCAATGTAGATTACAGTAACGTTTTTCTTTTTAAAAAACGAGCATTTTTGGCCAAGTTATGACCATTTTTGTAGTTATGCAAATGAGGCTTGCAAAAGTACAACTGGGCGTGTTTAAAAGTAAAAGTACAACTGGGCGTGTATTATGTGCGTACATCGGGGCGTTTTTAATACTTTTACTAGCTGGGCGCTCTGATGAGAAGTATCATCCACTTCTCTTCAGAACGCCCAGCTTCTGCCAGATCACGCTGTGACGTCACTCACAGGTCCTGCATCGTGTCAGACGAGCGAGGACACATCGGCACCAGAGGCTTCAGTTGATTCTGCAGCAGCATCGGCGTTAGCAGGTAAGTCGATGTAGCTACTTACCTGCAAACGCCGATGCTGCTGCAGAATCAACTGTAGCCTCTGGTGCCGATGTGTCCTCGCTCGTCTGACACGATGCAGGACCTGTGAGTGACGTCACAGCGTGATCTGGCAGAAGCTGGGCGTTCTGAAGAGAAGTGGATGATACTTCTCATCAGAGCGCCCAGCTAGTAAAAGTATTAAAAACGCCCCGATGTACGCACATAATACACGCCCAGTTGTACTTTTACTTTTAAACACACCCACTTGGACTTTTGCAAGCCTCATTTGCATAACTACAAAAATGGTCATAACTTGGCCAAAAATGCTCGTTTTTTAAAAATAAAAACGTTACTGTAATCTACATTGCAGCGCCGATCTGCTGCAATAGCAGATAGGGGTTGCAAAATCTGGTGACAGAGCCTCTTTAAGCTTGCTAAACCTGTTTGGGACATCTGAATGGATGTGCTCAATGGGTGTGATCTTGATTTTGTTGAATTGACAATCATGTGCCTGAGCGAAATGACGGGACACACTTTGTTTAAGAAAGCCAGTGTTAACGTTAAACCGATGTTTGTTGACTGTCGTTCGTAGACATTGGGTAGTCCTGCCTATGTATTGCAGTTGGCAAGGACACTCCAATAGGTAGATAACATATGAGCTACCACAGTTCAGGAAAGTTTTAATTGTAAAAGATTCGTTAGTGACAGTAGATGTGTAGGTGTATTTTTTGTGATTTATGGTATTACAACAGAGACAACGTGAGTGTCCACATTTATAGGACCCATTAAGGCTTGAGAGGAAATTTGTATTTGGTGTTGTATGCTTTCTTATTCTGCTGGGGGCCAGGATATTTTTGAGGGTTAAAGACCGTCTAAATGTAATGCTCGGTTTTTCTGGTATTATATCTTTCAGATACGGATCATTCCTTATAATATGCCAGTGTTTGCATAGAATGGCTCTGATTGTTTTGTTTCCTTTATTGTAGGTGGTGATAAAATTGGTGTTATATTTATTAGCAGAATCGGTATCCTTAGGGGAGGGGTTGAGACAGGAATCCTGTGAGAGTTCCGTTGCTTTTCGTCTTGCACCTTTTATAAGATTTAAAGGGAAATGTTTATCTTTAAACCTTTTTTCTAGAACATTGCACTCTTTTTTTGAAATTTTCGTCTGTGCTACAGTTCTTTCTGACTCTCCTGAACTGCCCAAAGGGTATATTTTTAAGCCAGGGGCGATAGTGTGCACTCCTGAAGTCAATGTAGCTATTGACGTCGACTATTTTGAAATGTGTTTTAGTAGCGAATTTGTTACTATCAATATCGTAGCTGATGAGATCTACAAAATCTATGGAAGTAGAAGAGAATGTGTGCGTAAATGATAGGTCATAGTCATTTGTGTTTAGAGACTCAATAAAACGGGAGGCTTCATCCTCATTGCCTTTCCATACCAGGAACAGGTCATCAATGTAGCATTTATATAATAGTATATTATTTTTGAACGGATGTTGACCATGAATATACGTCCTTTCGAAGGCACCCATGTATAGATTGGCATACGCGGGTGCAAATCGGGTGCCCATCGCACACCCTTTAATTTGGTTATAAAAGTTGTTATTGAAGCTAAATGTATTGTGATGAAGAATAAATTCGATACACTGGATTAAAAAGCGGACCTGTAACTCAGGGATTAAAGTGTTGGAAGACAAAATTGAGTGGGCTACCTCTAGACCTTTATTGTGTGGAATATTACTGTATAGTGCGGTTACATCAGCTGTCAGAAAACAAATTGGGGACATCAGGGTATCTATTTTAAGGTCATTCAGATCTCTAATTAGTTGTGTGGAATCTTTTAAGTGGGATGGTAGAGAGAGTACTAGTGGCTGAAGATGAAGGTCCACAAAATGGGAGAGGTTGCTGGTGAGTGAGCCTATTCCTTAGATGATGGGACGTCCAGGCGTGTTTATTAGTGACTTATGGATTTTTGGCAAGTGATAGATAAATGGCATACTGGGAAAGGATACAGACAGAAAACGTTTCTCTTTTTTGGTGAGTAGTCCTTCTTCTTTGGCAGCTGACTCTATAAGGGTTTGGTAATCATATGTGTAAGTAGAAAGTGGATTGGTGGTAAGTTTGTGATAAAAAGTGGTGTCACTTAGAATTCTCGAGGTTTCGTCAAGATGGTTGTTTCTGTCCTGAATGACTATACCACCCCCTTTATCTGCTGTACGGATTACGATTTCCTCATTTTTTTGAAGGGTTTTCAAAGCCCTTCTCTCATGTATGGTTAGGTTGTCAAGATAGTTAGATGGTATTTCTAGTGACCTAAACTCGTTGCTGACGAGAGTAGAAAAAGTTTCTACCATAGAGCCTTGATGGTGTGTTGGATAGAAGTTAGACTTGGAATAGACGTCCACCGGGATGGCATTAAGTGTAGAATTGCTTGCGGACAATTCAAGTGGGGACCCTGATATAATGGTAGGTTTCTCCATGGAGAAATGTCTGGCCAGCGTGAGTTTCCTTATGAATCTGTTAAGGTTCATAAATAATTCTAAATTGTCGATCGGTGCTGTGGGGCAAAAGGATAGCCCCCTGTTCAGCAGACTAGATTCGAAGGTATTTAAGATATGCGATGAAAGGTTAAACAGTTTTATTGTCTGACCAGGTTCCTCTTTTTGTTGAGAGATGGATGTTGATTTTGAAAGTTTTTTGCCTCCTCTAGGTCTGTGTCTAACTTTCTTTTCGTCGAGATTTTTTGAATTTTTGGAAAAAAAATTGGTTATCGTTTGAGCTTTTGGACTCATGATAAAAGATATTAGTATATCTTTGCTCATAACTGTGGGAGTTAAAGGGGGTCTTATTAGCTGAGAAGGAAGCCCTAAAAAAGACGCTGCCGTGTAGGTAAAATCTAAAGCAGTTGTGGCCAGATCTATATTTGGATTAATGGTGGTGAACCCTTGAGATAGGTTATGACCCTCATAGGGGCTATGGGGCAAATCGTAAGGTGAAGGTGGGTTTGAAGAGAAGGGGGTGTTATGCAATGATAATTGTAATAAAGACGTGAGGCTGTCTTCTATGGAATCATTAACCCCTTGCGTACCTTCGCCGTAATAGTACGTCGCTGGCCGCTTATTCCAGCGTACCTTCGCCGTACTATTACGGCGCAGGAATAAACTGTCACTATGTGAAATCACATAGTGACATAACAGCGGCGGCAGCTGTCATTGACAGCTAACCGTCTCTGCTACCGGCCTGGAGACCAATTAGCAGTCCCCAATGCCGGCGATTGCTGTGATTGGTCAGTCTCTGAAGACTGACCAATCACAGTCGTCTGCAGGAGAAAGCTCCTGTCACTTTCTCTGATCTCCTCACTTCTGTGAGATACGTGAGGAGATCAGAGAAAGCGGTGTAAAAAAACAAAACACTATTTTTATTAACCCCTTCCCGAAAATGGGCGTATAGTAACGCCCTGAGGATGAAGCGGGTACAGCAGCTGTGCTCGCTCCATCTTCATCGGATGTCGGCTGTAATATACAGCCGACATCCCACTGCAACTACAGCGTTCACTGTCCTCTCCGATCGCTGTAGTTTAACCCCTTAAATGCCGCTGTCAATAGCGACAGTGGCATTTAAGTGATTGATACAGAGGGAGGGGGCTCCCTCTGAACCCCATTGCCCCCCCCCCCCGCGAAAAATATTGCGGTGTTCTGATGGTTGCAATGGCAACCAGGAAGCCTAGCAACGGCTTCCTGGTTGCCAGGCACGGGAGCCTATTAGGTCCTGCCCAAGGCAGGACGTAATAGGCTCAACTGTCCGTTGTAAAGTGACAGTTACAATACACTGCACTACATCAGTACATACAGAAGTAGTGCAGTGTATTGTGCAGGGGATCAGAAGATCAGATCTTCCAGTCCACTAGTATGTGTAAAATAAAAAGTGAAAAAAAAGTAAAAAAAAAGTTTTAGATAAATAAATAAATACAAGTTTTACGTAATAAAAACAATAATCGCCCTGTTTCCCTCATCAAGCCCTTTATAATTAGACAAAAACTAGACATAATAGGTATCGCCGCGTTCGTATTGGCCTGACCTAAAAAAATATCATATTATTTATCCCGCGCGGTGAACACCGTAAAAAAAATACCATAAAAAACAATGGCAGAATTTCCTTTTTTGGTCACGTTTCCAAAAAAATGGAATAAAAAGTGATCAAAAAGTCGCGCTTAGCCAAACATGGTACCAATAAAAACTACAGTGTGTCACGCAAAAAACAAGCCCTCACAAAGCTCCGTCGACAAAAAAATAAAAAAGTTATGGCTCTCAGGACATGGGGACACTAAAACATTTTATTTAGAAAAAAGTGTTGTTTTTTTTTGTAAAAGTAGTAAAACATCTAAAAACTATATAAATTTGGTATTGCCATAATCGTATCAAACCGCAGAATAAAGTAAACATGTTGTTTATACTGCACAGAGAACGCCGGTAAAAAATTATAAAAAAAATAGTGAAAGAATTTCTGGTATTTGGTCTCCTCACCTCAGAAAAAATGGAATAAAAACTGATCAAATTATCGCATGTACCCCAAAATTATACTAATAAAAACGACCGCTCATCCCATGAAAATCAAGCACTCACATAGCTCGTCAACGGAAAAATAAAAAGTTCTGACTCTTGGAACGCAATAATGCAAAACGACGGCCCAGACTAATTTATATGTGCAGCAGTTCTTCACCTAAAACCCCACGTCATCATTTGCAGCCCCCATTGGTAGACCCTGTAAATGCAGCGAAAACTATGACATTTTTGGGTCTATGCTACATATGGGGCTAGTGAAGAAGTCAAAGATTAGTCAATACTGGAGTGCGGATATTTTGTACAACACCACAGACACCCTTTAGTAGTGCGACTCCTGCACCCAATAATCCGGCCTGTGCATAAAGGATTGGTTCAAAGCGTACGTCACTATCCAGGGATAATTAATTTTATTATTCATTCTCCCCATTATTACATCATCCTATTATGACCTATTGTACTCCGCCCAGCTTACATATGCCCTGATGTACTCCGCCCAGCTTACATATGCCCTGATGTACTCTGCACAGCTTACATATACCCTGATGTACTCCGCGCATCTTACATATACCCTGATGTACTCCGCGCAGCTTACATATACCCTGATGTACTCCGCACAGCTTACATATACCCTGATACACTCCGCCCAGCTTACATATACCCTGATGTACTCCGCACAGCTTACATATACCCTGATACACTCCGCCCAGCTTACATATGCTCCCACATTATAAACTGAAACACCAGTAAAACACTAAACAAAACTACTACCAAGCAAAATCTGCGCTCCAAAAGCCAAATGGCGCTCCTTCTGGGCCTGGCAGTGTGCCCAAACAGCAGTTTATGACCACATATGGGGTATTACCGTACTCTGGAGAACCGCTTAACAATTTATGGGGCGTTTGTCTCCAGTGGTACAAGCTGGGCCCAACGCATTGGGCACTGAAATAGCATATATGTGGAAAATGTCAATTTTCAATCTGCAACATCCACTGTGCACTAATTTCTGCAAAACCTTTGGGGGTCAAAATGCTCACTACACTTCTAGATGAATTCCTTGAGGGGTGTAGTTTCCTAAATGGGGTCACTTCTCGGGAGTTTTCACTGTACTGGTACCTCAGCGCAATGCAACATGGCGTCAAAAACAAATTTTGTAAAATCTCCACTCCAAAAACGAAATTGCACTTTTTCCGTTTAGACCCTTGCCGTATGTCCAAATAGCCGTTTACAACCACATATGGGGTATTTCCGTAATCAGGAGAAATTGTGTAACACATTTTGGGGTGTCTTTTCTCCTGTATTCCTTGTGGAAATGAAAAATTCTGAGCTAAAGCTACAGGTTATTGGAAAAAAAAAAATTTTTCATTTTCACGGACCAATTCTAATAAAATCTATAACACCTGAGGGCTCAAAATGCTCACTACACCTCTAATTTAATTCTTTCAGGGGTATAGTCTCCAAATTGGGATCACATCTGGGGAATTTCTACTGTACTGGTACTTCAGGAACTCTGCAAATGCGACATGGCCCCCAGAAACCAATTCAGCAAAATCTGAGCTGCAAAGTCCAAATGGTGCTCCGTCCCTTCTGAGCCCTGCCGTGGGTCCAAACAGCAGTTTATTACCACATAATGGGGTATTACCGTAATCAGGAGAAATTGCTTTACAAATGTTGAGGTGCTTTTTCTCCTTTATTCCTTATAAAAATTAGAAAATTCTGGGCTTTTTTCCCAAAAAAAGTCTCTTTTCATCTTCACAGACTAATTCCAATAAATTCAGCAAAAAACCTGTGGGGTCAAAATGCTAACTATACCACTAGAAAAATTCCTTGAGGGGTATAGTTTCCAAAATGGGGTCACTTTTGGGGGGATTCCACTGTTTAGGTCCCTCCAGGGCGTTGCAAACGTGACACGGCACTAAAAACCATTCCAGTAAAATCAGAGCTCCAAAATCCATATGGGGGTCCTTCCCTTCTGAGCCCTGCTGTGGGTCCAAACAGCAGTTTATTACCACATATGGGGTATTTCCGTAATCGCGAGAAATTGCTTTACAAATGTTGGGGTGCTTTCTCTCCTTTATTTCTTGCAAAAATTAGAAATTTTTACGTTTTTCCAGAAAAAAAGTAGATTTTCATTTTCACAGACTAACTCCAGAAAATATAGCAAAATACCTGTGGGGTCAAAATGCTAACTATACCCCTAGATAAATTCCCTGAGGGGTGTAGTTTAAAAAATGGGGGTCACTTTTGGGGGTTTCCACTGTTTTGGCACCACAAGACCTCTTCAAACCGGACATGGTGCCTAAAATATATTCTGAAAAAAGGAGGCCCCAAAATCCAAGAGGTGCTCCTTTGCTTCTGAGGCCTGTGTTTCAGTCCATTAGCGCACTAGGGCCACATGTGGGATATTTCTAAAAACTGCAGAATCTGGGCAATAAATATTGAGTTGCGTTTCTCAGGTAAAACCTTCTGTGGTACAGAAGAAAATGTGTTACATATGAATTTTGTAAAAAAAAAAATGAAATTTGAAAATTTCAGCTCTACTTTCCTTCAATTCCTGTGAAACGCCTAAAGGGTTGAAACACTTTCTGAATGCTGTTTTGGATACTTTGAGGGGTGCAGTTTTCAAAATGGGGTGTTTTATGGGGGTTTCTAATATATAGGGCACTCAAAACCACTTCAGAACTGAACTCGTCCCTGAAAAAATAGCTTTTTGAAATTTTCTTAAAAATATGAGAAATTGCTGCTAAAGTTCTAAGCCTTGTGAGGTCATAGAAAAATAAAAGGATGTTTAAAAAACGATTCAAACATAAAGTAGACATATGGGAGATGTTAATTGGTAACTATTTTGTGTGGTATTACCATCTGTTTTACAAGCAGATACATTTAAAATTGGAAAAATCATAATTTCTTCATATTTTCGCTAAATGTTGGTGTTTTTCACAAATAAGCAATGAATTTATCGACCAAATTTTTGCACTAAACTAAAGTACAATATGTCACGAGAAAACAGTCTCAGAATCAATTGGATAGGTAAAAGCATTCCGGAGTTATTACCACATAAAGTGATACATGTCAGATTTGAAAAAATGGGTCTGGTCCTCAAGGCCAAAATGAGCTGGGTACTCAAGGGGTTAAGAGGAAAGGTAGGAGAGTTTGTGGTAGAAGGGACTTCCATCGGTTCAGATGAGGAGAGTAACCGAGAGAGGTGGATTCCGAGATCGGATGATTTGAAGGCATGCATAGGCACATTGTGGCTTGTGTATCTATGAGCAGAGAGGTTGGTTGGTAATTGAATGGGGCTCAAGGTGGAAGTAGGGACTGTATTACTGCAAGTTGGTTCGGGAACCAATATCTTAGTAGTATTATTCACCAAGTGATTTTTAGTCTTAATATCATTAGTCTTTGTTTGTGATATCGTCGTGCTGATTTGGTTATTAGGTCTGTGTTTAGAACTGTTCCTAAAGGACCTACTGTACGTGATGACTTTGTCACGCGAAGTCACAGTATTAGATGGAGTCAGGATATTTCTTTTTTGGACGATAATATGTTCCGGCATAATGGTGTCTTTATGGGAACTAGGAAGGGTGCTTGATCTCCAATCACCTGAAATGTTAAGAGCATAGTCAGCCCGATCTCTTTTCAATTTTTTGGCCTTTTTTGAAATGAGGTCTTTTTCATAAGCGGCCAATTTATTGCTAGTGGATTTTTCTAATTTGTGGAAGTCACAGTGGTCACTGAAAATCAGTAATTGATCTTTTATCGGGGTGATTTCAGACATCAGGGCATTGCTAAGTGATGTTCGCTTAGTATGTAATCTTTCTAGGAACCCTAGATGGCACTGGTCAGTGAAGATCTTCCGGTCAGTGCTGAAAGTTATGTCGGTGGGGTAAGGATTGGTGATTAATAGCCTTAAACCCCATGGGGTGATGTTTTCAGAGATGTACAATAGTAAAAAACGACAATCTATATTTTGTAAAGCTTCTTTTTTCAAGGAGTCTTCCAAAGATAGGTAGAGATCAGTCATCTTTTGGGTCTGTGCCAGGGAGTCGTCATTACTCACTGTGTGAGGAGACCCTGGGAGGGTATCAGTCCCAATGGATTCTAGAATTAGACGTTCATGTAGTTGATTTCTTTCGTTGATAAAGTCCAACATCATGGATGCTGATATCAAAACCTTTTCATGCAGGAAATTCAATAGTCGTTGTTCCAATAGAAGCAGTTGTGGTGTAGTATGTCCAAAAAAGCGGCTGCCAGTGCAGGAGGTAACTTCAAGCCAGGGAACTCAGTGGAGAACAGCGAGGATAGAAGAGAGCGTACTCCTGATAACGGAGTGTCGGCTTCAGCGAAGCAGATGCAATCCGATCTAATAGTAGGAAAGAGAGCAAAAACCACGGCGCCACATGGTATAGATCAATAAGATAGGCAGGCAAGGAATGATAAAACCATGCTCACCATTTAGCCATATTCTTCTGTTTTTCATGCCTGATGAAGACGCCAGTTCGGCGTTGAAATGGGTAGCCACCTTGTACAATAAATATCTGTTATATAGAACCGATTCTACGAGCATATTCCTCGTCCTTCCACACAGCAGCGCCACCACAGATCCTACTTTTTCATCCATCCATTCACCTTACCAGGCATGTGTTAACCGGTTCGGATCTGGCAGCAGCACCCGTGGATCCTTAATGCGAACTACCTATGGCTAAATGGTGAGCATGGTTTTATCATTCCTTGCCTGCCTATCTTATTGATCTATACCATGTGGCGCCGTGGTTTCTGCTCTCTTTCCAAGTTTATTAATGGTCATAGGTTGCGAAGACTAGTCCATATGCACCGATCCCACAAAAGAGCTACTGTAGCACAAATTGCTGAAGAAGTTACTGCTGGTTATGATAAAAAGGTGTCAGAACACGCAGAGCATCACAGCTTACTGCATTTGAGGTTGACAAGCCGAACCCTGTCCACCACCAAAAGCGCCTACTATGGGTATGTGATCATCAGAACTGGACCATGCAGTAATAGAATTTGGCCTGGTCTGATGAATCACGTTTTCTTTTACATCTCGTGGATGGCCGGGTGTGTGTGTGCATCGCTTATCTGGGGAAGAGTAAGCACCAGGATGTATTTAACCGAAAATGGTTTAATTCCTAAAAAACTATACAACTGGTTCTGCAAACAAGGTCGCAAATAACTATATCTAAATATGACATCCGGAGTGATGGGAAGAAAGCAGGAATAGATTGGGCACTGTCACTATTGTGTAGATGGGTATAAAAAGATTTATTCGGAACGTACAATGCATCTCAAGGTTGATCTGAGCTCTTCCTCAGGTAAATTGTACCGATGCTAGATGCCTTCAGGGTGGAGCTCTGGTCACCGACCCTACTTGATTCACAAACCAACTTATCCTAGTATTGTGCCTGGTGCACAACTGATTCTGGTGAGCATTTTTGTGTAGCCCTAAAAATCAAAAGTTATGGCTGATGGAATGTGAGGAGGCGAAAAGAAAACTATTATATTGGTCATTATGGCAAAAAATGTCTCGGTGCTTAAGGGGCTAATAAGCAGGTGGCACCCTCGGATTTGTTTGGCTAGCAAGGAATTCTTAAAAGAGATGCGTCCTGCCACTTTCAACTGTGTACTTGAATATTATAGCTGAGTAAAAAGCCGTCTTTCCCCTACGACGCCATGGGCTATTATTTTTCCATTGATCACATCAGGCCTGCGAACTACCAAGTGCTAGGACCCAAGCACAGTTGGTGAGGTATAATTTACGCTCTAAAAATAAATACGGAATTACAGGTCTTGGGAGAAGTGTCTAATATATAGACATATACAGTAGTAATGTATTCAGTCACTTTGTGTTTCCTACAGATAGATGCAGTAGGAGAAATCCACCACAGAGATGTCCCAGTCCTCTGTATTCCCAGGTCTGTCCAAAGGAAAATCACTATGTCCCAGAGAATCATCAGGTAGATGAAGCTGAGCCCTATACCAGATCTATATAGGGGGTGTGGAGCTTTTTGGTCTTGCCGTCATAGATTATTTTGGTTTCTTATGTTGATCTGTTAGATTCTTCGCACTCTCTTGCTGTATTGTACTGAATTGTTTCATATGTTAAATCAGGGTGAACATTTGGCTAATATTAAAGCGGAGCATGATGATGATGATGAAGAAGAGCGGGTGAGGGGAGTTCAACCGTGTAAGAGTAAAGTGGAGGAGGAAGTTCCAGGAGGTGTTACCACAGGTAAGTAATAATGAATTTAGAAAGTGACTTAAGGGGTTTCTTGCAGTTTAACTAGCTTTATAAGACTCCTCTCCTCATCCTTCTGACTTCTGCTCTGAATTCACTAATAAAATCCATACACAGGAGTCTATACATTGAGATATCAAATTACAGCTATTGCCCATAGAAGTTTATTGAGAGGGTGGAGGAAAGAGCTGCTGCAAAGAGAGAGAGAGAGAGACAGATGCCTCTTGTAGGAAGTGTTATAGCTGAGCCCAGTGCTGGATTTATAGCTACACTGTTCAGTACGGCTATATAATTCTCTCCATGCTGCTTCTGAATGTGCGAGAGAGAGAGAGGAGCACGATCCTCTCTTCTCTTTGTGTGCTGTGTATGGAAGAGGAAATAGCAGCTAGTCTCGGCCCACTCTGGAACTGAGTTTAGGGAAAACGGACAATTAGAGCCTACAGATGGGGAAACTGGTGAATAATGCTGGATACAAGTCCTGTAATGGCTAAAAATTTCATCCTTCATGTTCACACACGCATGACCGATTATTCAGAAAATTCACTCCGAATAATAAGTACATTTTAGGCTAAGGTTCCACTTTAGTGCTTGTTACACCGCTGGTATTGCTCAAGACCTCAACACCAGACAATCGCAACCACGTGGGTGAAGCACACATGAACACTAACAGAAAAGGCACAAGTACTCAACAGTAGATAAGCGAAACCGAGCACTAAAGGTAGTAGAAGATGGAGACACGTAAATGGAGTGGATGGCAGATTAATAGCAACAAAGCAGTTATCAGATTAATAGACAATGGTAAAGAATTAACAGCACTCACTGACCCTTTCTGAATACTATCCCACAGCAGGGAAAGACAACATCTTGGCAGCAGATCAAGTGCACAGGAAATGCAAACAAACCAGGGGAACTACTGATCCCAGGATACACATAAAACCCACTGTACAAAAACTAGATCCCTCAGAGGACCAATAGGTCTCACACTACAAATTAACACATAGACAAGAACAACATTTCCAACTAGAATCTGGAAAGAATTTAGCACATCCCAGAAACCGTATAACCAGCACCTGAGTAATCCAGGCCTGAACTATATATAGGCCCAAGAAAAATACTCTGCCCTAAAAACATTGGACCACATACTCAGGCTGACAATGGACCAAAACAGGAGTTCTACGGATCCCTCTTCTGAAATTAGACATGTTTAAAAAGAGAATTATGAAAATTCCAGGGCATTCTCATGATTTGTTGTAAATCCAACATAAAGGAAACTGGATTAATTTTTCTTAAAAGGACCAATTAATCTAGACCAGGGGTCTCAAGCACGCGGGCCACATGTGGCCCCTGGGGTAGTCATCTGCGGCCCACGGGACACAGAGCCGCTAGTACAGGCTCTGCTCCGGGACTCTGGAATTCCCTGACATCGCTGTCCACATATGGACAGCGATGTCTGCGGCTTCCCCAGATCTGGAGTCCCGTGCAGAGCGCTAGTATCGGCTCTGCTTCGGCATTCTGTGGAATTCCTTGACATCGCTGTCCATATATGGACAGTGTTGTCAGGGTCTTCCCCAGAGCGGAGTCCCGAGCAGAGCGCTAGTACAGGCTCTGCTCCGGGACTCTGGGGAATCCCCTGACATCGCTGTCCTCATATTGACAGCGATGTCTGGGGCTTCCCTAGAGCTGGAGTCCCGTGCAGAGCACTAGTATAGGCTCTGCTCCGGGACTTTGTGGAATTCCCTGACATCGCTGTCCATACATCGACAGTGATGTCAGGCTTCCCCAGAGCAGGAGTCTCAGTGATGTCAGGAGCACAGCTGGAGTCCCAGGAAGTGCCTGTGCCTGGGACTCCAGCTCTGGGGTTGCCCCTGATGTCACATTCCCGTCCAGGAGAATCCCCTGACGTCACAGTGTATGGACAGGGGCTCCAACAGCAGAGGAATCCCCAGCCAAAGCATCGGCAACGCTCTGGCTGGGGATTCCACTCCTAGAGGGAGCGCCAATGTAGCGATCTACTTGAGGTGTGTGTGGCAGCATCTACGAAGGGCACCGTGGCAGCATATCTACAGAGGGCGCCGTGGCAGCATATCTACAGAGGGCGCCGTGGCAGCATATCTACAGAGGGCACCGTGGCAGCATATCTACAGAGGGCACTGTGGCAGCATCTACAGGTGTTTTGCATTATCTGCAGAGGGCACTGTGGCATTATCTGCAGAGGGCACTGTGGCACTATCTAAAAAGGGGCTGGCCAATCTTGACATGTGTGTCTGCCAAATGCTGCCAACTGAGCCGCCGGGCTGCATTTAGCGACACTTAAACTGGAAAACTGGATTGTTGGAATAAGCACGTGGAGAATTCTCTCAAATTTTAAACCTAGCGGTATTATTATAGTAATGTAGTATTAGTATTATAGTAACATAGTGTTATAGTAGTTCAAATAACTAATTGATTAACAATAATTTTGTATTGTATCAAATTTGAAAGTAATGCAGCCCGTCAACTTCCCATTTTTCTATATGTGGCCCACTTACCCGGCCGAGTTTGAGACCCCTGATCTAGACCCAACTTGCCACATGGTTGTCTCAACAGGATGTTTTATGGGGACAAACACACGCATCTTCCACTTTGAACTTAGGTGGCCTGCGGTGGTGTTCAAACTTGCATTTATAACGAAGGGCAGCTGAGCCCAATGCCCCATGGACCTTACTCCACACTGACTTAAACCTCTTAATCCTCAGTCTGAGCTTTGGAATGTCAAACCCACACTGCCGGTAAATGAAGATGCCTTGGGGTGAAAACTATAATAACAGAAAAACGCAGCGATGTTAGTGGATGCACGACACAAATTGTTATAAGCAAACTCTGCCCACAGCAAAAACTGGACCCAATCATCATGTAGTTCTTAAACATTGCACAGGAGATATTGCTATAATGTCTTGTTCACAATCTGTCTGACCATTTGGTCTGTGGATGATAGGCGGTGGAGAAACCGAAATCAATACCTAAATTTGCACAAACTGTGAACTCCTGTCGGATACAATATTTTCAGGAATACCATGAAGTCTCACAACTTGTTGAACAAAGTGAGTAGCCAGCTTATCAGCAGAGGGCCAGCCAGACAAGGGTATAAAATGGGCCATTTTTACTGACCCTGTCTACAACAGCCAAAATGGTAACTCTCCCCCCAGATCTGGGGAACTCGACAATAAAGTCCATGGATATGTGTGTCCATGGTGTCCTGGGAGTGGGCAAAGGTTTTAACTGACCAAAATGTAAACCTGTAGTTGTCTTATTGGGAGCACAGATGTCACATTCCCCAACAAACCTTGCCCACCAAACAGAACGAGCCAAGGTCTTGCACATCTTAGTGACACCTGAATGACCCACCAACTTACTGCCATGACACTCTCTAAAAGAACAGCAGGTCTAAGGTCACTAGGAACAGACAAGCGTTGGGCGGGCTTCTCTGGATGTGCCTAAGATTGAGCCTGCAGAAATAAATCAGAAATATCCTGTGTTAGCCCTGTCACCAATTTATCATGCTAACAGAATGATGAAAGACGGCACAGGGGTCTCCACATGTTTCTGTAGAAAACTGCGAGAAAGGGCGTCAGCCTTAAGGTTTTTGGAACTGCTCTGTGCCTTGAATAGCAAGTGGTTTGTATATTAAGTGGAGTTCCAAAAACCGGATTGATTTACTGTGTTGTGTGTGACAAAGTGGGGGGCCATTGTATGTGATATATGTATTGATTGCTTGCTTGCTACAAAGTTTGCAAAAGTGACATAATTTGTAACCTTTTTTTTTTCCTTTGCAGTTTCCTGAGTAGCTGAGTAAGGGGGAGGGCTTAGCTGCTACCAGGTGGTATAAATCAGGCCTCACTACTCTGTAGAGCCTGCTCTGTGCCTTGAATAGCAAGTGGTTTGTATATTAAGTGGAGTTCCAAAAACCGGATTGATTTACTGTGTTGTGTGTGACAAAGTGGGGGGCCATTGTATGTGATATATGTATTGATTGCTTGCTTGCTACAAAGTTTGCAAAAGTGACATAATTTGTAACCTTTTTTTTTCCTTTGCAGTTTCCTGAGTAGCTGAGTAAGGGGGAGGGCTTAGCTGCTACCAGGTGGTATAAATCAGGCCTCACTACTCTGTAGAGCCTGCTCTGTGCCTTGAATAGCAAGTGGTTTGTATATTAAGTGGAGTTCCAAAAACCGGATTGATTTACTGTGTTGTGTGTGACAAAGTGGGGGGCCATTGTATGTGATATATGTATTGATTGCTTGCTTGCTACAAAGTTTGCAAAAGTGACATAATTTGTAACCTTTTTTTTTCCTTTGCAGTTTCCTGAGTAGCTGAGTAAGGGGGAGGGCTTAGCTGCTACCAGGTGGTATAAATCAGGCCTCACTACTCTGTAGAGCCTGCTCTGTGCCTTGAATAGCAAGTGGTTTGTATATTAAGTGGAGTTCCAAAAACCGGAGTTCAAAAGAGGAGTTAAAGCCCAAGTAAGTGCTCTTCTACTTCTTTATCTTTTTGGTTAACACCTGTTCGCTGTTTTTTTGTAACTGGGATAATGGACAGCAAGATTGGAGGTTTTCTTCAGTGCACAGTTTGCCATATGTATGCACGACTGGAGCCGGAGTTCCAGGGTGAATATCTCTGTGGCAGATGTGAGCATGTTGTTCACCTGGAAGCTCGTATTAGAGATCTGGAGGAGCAGAATGCAACACTGAGGAGGATAGACAATTTTGAACGGAGCTTGCTGCTCACAGAGCATGCAGTTAGTGGGTTACAACTGGAGGGTGAAGACATGGGTGAGCAGGATCAGGTAAGTAGCTGGGTTAATGTAGTTAGGGGCAGTAGAAAGGGGTCAAAGACAAGGAAGGCCGATCCGGTTTCTGACATTCCAGGCAAAATTGCCAAGTTGGGTGATGATGCGAGGGTGTCAGTCTCAGAAATGGCAGCCCTAGTGGATACTGATCTCCCTAACAGCCGGGAGAACAGCCCAGCTAGTAGTCGGCGGGATGGTAATGCAGGTAAGCCAAGACAATTGATAGTCGTAGGGGATTCTATAATCAGGAAGACGGATAGAATTATTTGTCGCCAAGACCACCTCAACCAAATGGTTTGCTGTCTCCCTGGTGCCAGGGTTCGGCATGTGGTGGAACGGGTGGACAAATTGCTGGGAGGGGCTGGTGATGATCCAGCTGTCGTGGTCCATGTCGGTACCAACGACAGAATAAATGGTAGGTGGAGGAGCCTTAAGAATAATTTTAAAGAACTAGGCTACAAGCTGAAGGGAAGGACCTCCAAGGTTGTATTCTCAGGAATACTGCCTGTGCCATGCGCATCACAGGAAAGACAGCGGGAGCTTAGGGAGTTAAATGCATGGCTGAAGTCTTGGTGTAGAGGAGAAGGATTTGGGTTCCTAGAGCACTGGGCTGACTTTTCATTGGGGTACAAACTGTATTCTGCAGATGATTTGCACCTAAATGGAAGGGGGTCCGCTGTGCTGGGGGAGAGAATTCTAGCTGGGGTGGCGGAGTATTTAAACTAGGGCTGAGGAGGGAGGTCAATGTAGAAAAAAAAGGGGTAGCCAGGTTAGAGAGGGGTCAGACTATATTGGTGGGGGGAGAAACAGAATGTGGGGAGAGGACTAGACAACAGGATAAGGAGATCCTTTCGTTACAAAACATCAGTGTAAATAAAAAGGACCGATTAATGTCAAATCACATTTCTGATAATAAAAGTGAAAAACTGACAGGCAAGTTAAAGTGTATGTTCACAAATGCCAGAAGTCTAGCAAGTAAAATGGGGGAGCTGGAGGCCTTGATACTGGAAGAAAATATAGATATAGTTGGTGTTGCTGAAACATGGCTGGACTCTTCACATGACTGGGCTGTAAATCTACAGGGTTTTACACTTTTTCGTAAAGACAGGACAAATAGGAAAGGTGGTGGTGTATGTCTGTATGTGAGAAGTGATATGAAGGCGAGTGTGAAAGAGACAATAGTGGGTGAAGACTGTGAGGAGGTTGAAACCTTGTGGGTGGAACTAGAAAGGGAGGTAAACACTGAAAAAATTACTTTTGGTGTAATCTATAGACCCCCCAATATAACTGAGGAGATGGAAGTTCAGCTATATAAACAGATGGAGCGGGCTGCACAGGCGGGTACTGTAGTGATAATGGGAGATTTTAATTTCCGGGATATTAATTGGTGTCATGGTTCGGCTTCAACTGCAAAGGGGAGACATTTCCTCAACCTGTTGCAGGAAAATTTTATGGGCCAGTTTGTGGAAGACCCGACTAGAGGTGAAGCTCTGTTGGATCTGGTCATTTCTAATAATGCAGATCTTGTTGGGAATGTCAATGTTCGTGAAAACCTCGGTAACAGTGATCACAATATAGTTACATTTTACCTATACTGTAAAAAACAAACGCAGGCTGGGAGGGCAAAAACATTTAATTTTAAGAAAGCCAATTTCCCCAGGATGAGGGCTGCAATTCAGGATATGGACTGGGAAGAACTAATGTCAAATAATGGAACAAATGATAAATGGGAGATTTTCAAATCTACTTTGAGTTATTATAGTGCAAAATTTATTCCTACAGGTAATAAGTATAAACGACTCAAATTAAACCCCACATGGCTTACACCTTCTGTGAAAGGGGCAATACATGACAAAAAAAGGGCATTTAAAAAATACAAATCTGAGGGTACAGCTGTAGCCTTTGTAAAATATAAAGAGCTTAATAAAATCTGTAAAAATGTAATAAAATTAGCAAAAATACAAAATGAAAGGCAGGTGGCCAAGGATAGTAAAACAAATCCTAAAAAATTCTTCAAGCATATAAATGCAAAAAAGCCAAGGTCTGAACATGTAGGACCCCTAGATAATGGTAATGGGGAGTTGATCACAGGGGATCAAGAGAAGGCAGAGTTACTAAATGGGTTCTTTAGCTCTGTATATACAACTGAAGAAGGAGCAGCTGATGTAGCCGGTGCCAGTGCTGTTAATATATCAGTTGATATACTGAATTGGATGAATGTAGATATGGTGCAAGCTAAATTAAATAAAATAAATGTGCACAAGGCTCCGGGACCAGATGGGTTACACCCTAGAATTCTTAAAGAGCTTAGTTCAGTTATTTCTGTCCCCCTTTTCATAATATTCAGAGAATCTCTAGTGACTGGTATAGTGCCAAGGGACTGGCGCAGGGCAAATGTGGTGCCTATTTTCAAAAAGGGCTCTAGGTCTTCCCCGGGTAATTATAGACCAGTAAGCTTAACATCCATCGTGGGGAAAATGTTTGAGGGGCTATTGAGGGACTATATACAGGATTATGTGACAATAAATAGCATTATAAGTGACAGCCAGCATGGTTTTACTAAGGACAGAAGTTGTCAAACTAACCTAATCTGTTTTTATGAAGAGGTAAGCAGAAGTCTAGACAGAGGGGCCGCTGTGGATTTAGTGTTTTTGGACTTTGCAAAGGCATTTGACACTGTCCCCCATAGACGCCTAATGGGTAAATTACGGACTATAGGTTTAGAAAATATAGTTTGTAATTGGATTGAGAATTGGCTCAAGGACCGTATCCAGAGAGTTGTGGTCAATGATTCCTTCTCTGAATGGTCACCGGTTATAAGTGGTGTACCCCAGGGTTCAGTGCTGGGACCACTATTATTCAACTTATTTATTAATGATATAGAGGATGGGATTAATAGCACTATTTCTATTTTTGCAGATGACACCAAGCTATGTAATATAGTTCAGACTATGGAAGATGTTCATGAATTACAGGCAGATTTAAACAAACTAAGTGTTTGGGCGTCCACTTGGCAGATGAAGTTTAATGTAGATAAATGTAAAGTTATGCATCTGGGTACCAACAACCTGCATGCATCATATGTCCTAGGGGGAGCTACACTGGCGGATTCACTTGTTGAGAAGGATCTGGGTGTTCTTGTAAATCATAAACTCAATAACAGCATGCAGTGTCAATCAGCTGCTTCAAAGGCCAGCAAGATATTGTCGTGTATTAAAAGAGGCATGGACTCGCGGGACAGAGATGTAATATTGCCACTTTACAAAGCATTAGTGAGGCCCCATCTAGAATATGCAGTTCAGTTCTGGGCTCCAGTTCATAGAAAGGATGCCCTGGAGTTGGAAAAAATACAAAGAAGAGCAACGAAGCTAATAAGGGGCATGGAGAATTTAAGTTATGAGGAAAGATTGAAAGAATTAAACCTATTTAGCCTTGAAAAAAGACGACTAAGGGGGGACATGATTAACTTATATAAATATATTAATGGCACATACAAAAAATATGGTGATATCCTGTTCCTTGTAAAACCCCCTCAAAAAACAAGGGGGCACTCCCTCCGTCTGGAGAAAAAAAGGTTCAAGCTGCAGAGGCGACAAGGCTTCTTTACAGTAAGAACGGTGAATTTATGGAATAGCCTACCGCAGGAGCTGGTCACAGCAGGGACAGTAGATGGCTTTAAAAAAGGGTTAGATAATTTCCTAGAACAAAAAAATATTAGCTCCTATGTGTAGAAATTTTTCCTTCCCTTTTCCCTTCCCTTGGTTGGACTTGATGGACATGTGTCTTTTTTCAGCCGTACTAACTATGTAACTATGTAACTATGTAACGTGGAACTAGATGAATGGAGCAGTCATACCCTCTATCAGGGGGAAGAACATCAGCAGATTTTTCACACAAAACATTCACCAATTCTCTATCCTCAATAGGCAGACCCTGGAGACTGGTGACTGTGACTAGAATCGGGGAAGTAAAACATCTCCCTGAACAAAACTTTCCTACTGCAGTAATTCTCCTGAAGTCCACTCAAACACTGGCTTATAGAGGAACAACCAAGGACACCCCAAAATAATTGTATAGGAGGGAGAGAGAACTAACTGAAGAGATATAGTCTAAGGGTATGTTCACACGCTTAACAAAAAACGTCTGAAGATACGGAGCTGTTTTCAGAGAAAAAAAGCCTCTGATTTTCAGGCATTTTTTTAAGCTGAAAATGAAGCTTAGGGTATGTTCACACGGCCTATTTTTGCCATTTTTCCGGCCGAAAAATCGGAAGCGGAACACCTCCAAACATCTGCCCATTGATTTCAATGGGAAAACTGCGTTCTGTTCCGATGGAGAGGTTTTTTTACGCGTAAAAAAACGGCCGCGAAAAAGAAGTGCAGGACTCTTCTTGGGACGTTTTTGGAGCCGTTTTCCATAGACTCTATTGAAAAAAGCTCCAAAATCGGCCGTAAAAAAACGCTGCGAAAATTGCGAGTGGCACAAAAACATCTGAATTGCATGTGAACATACCCTTATTTTAATTTGGAGCTTCTTTTGAGGCTTCTTTTGAGGCGTTTTTCATAGTGTTCAATGGAAAATCAGCTCCAAAAAACGCCTCAAGAAGTGACATGCACTTCTTTTTACGCTCCGTTTTTTTAAAACACCTGTGTAAAAAGATGCACCGTATGAACTAAATGCTGTTTTTCCCATTGATTTCAATGGGCAGATGTTTGTAGGCGTTCAGCTTCCGTTTTTCGAGGTGTAAACTCCCCGAAATACGCCTGAAAACACTGCATGTGAACATACCCTAAGGGTATGTGCACACGGTAGCAGGCTTTTACGTCTGAAAAGACAGACTGTTTTCAGGAGAAAACAGCTGCCTCGTTTCAGACGTAAATGCTGCTCCTCGCATTTTGCGAGGCTTCTCTGACAGCCGTAAATTTTGAGCTGTGCTTCATTGAGTTCAATGAAGAACGTCTCAAATTACGTCTGAAAGAAGTGCCCTGCACTTCTTTTGACGAGGCTGTATTTTTACGCGTCGTCGTTTGACAACCGTCAAACGACAACGTGTAAATGACAGGTCGTCTGCACAGTACGTCGGCAAACCCATTCAAATGAATGGGCAGATGTTTGCCGACGTATTGTAGCCCTATTTTCAGATGTAAAACGAGGCATAATATGCCTCGTTTACGCCTGAAAATAGGTCGTGTGAACCCAGCCTAACAGTGGATGCTTCCTTCTGAAAACTTCAGACCAGGAGTATAGGATCTTACCGATCCTCCAAACACAGGAGGATCATCCAATGAACAAATGTCAATGGGTTTCTCCAGAGGTGCAGAGATCCCCAACTTCTTGGCCAAATCCAAATCTAGAAAATGTGCTGCAGCACCAGAATGAATAAAGGCCTGCATAGAAGAGTACATAGGAAGAGAGAACTACAACTCCCAAAATGTACATGCTGTTATTATGGGATATCAAAGGACATTACAGGGAGGGGTATATATGGAGAGGACTACAACTCCCAGCATGTCCAAGCTGTTATGGGATATCCGAGGACATTACAGGGAGGAGTTTAAGAGGAAGGAACTACACCTCTCCGCATATCCAGGTTGTTATTATTGGATATCAGAGGACATTACAGGGAGGAATATAAGAGGAGAGGACTACAATTTACAGCATTCCCCTGGCTCCATCTCTTGCACAATTGCTGACAACCCATAGAAGAAGAAAACACTGAATCCATCAGTTCTCCACACAGCAAAGGAGCCTGGCTCCACATCATGTGATCGTCAAAGGTCCTTTATCTAGCACTTCTCCTCTCTCCTGATAAGCTCGGACCACTCCTGTACCGGTCACATCATCCTCTTGACCCCTCATTTCTTGTCGTCCTCATCACAGATCCTTTATCCATCGTTCATTCTTTCCACTTCTAAGCTCCGCCCCTGATCCATCGGTCATGTGATCTTAATATTGTCACTACTACTACTCTCCATGGCTGAGCTCCACCCCTCCTGCATCGGTCACGTGGTGGTGACATCATCACAGATACTTCAGCTATTGCCGTGTAAGAGGTAGAGAGCAGCGCTGATCGGGTGTTCTCTCTGTTATCAGTCGCCCCTGGATGAGTATGTATACAGAGAGTTGTCAATCATTGAGTGACCCCGCCCACTGGTCTCATAAGCCCAGACTGTCCAGGGATTTAACCCCTTCAGTACCAGCCTGTTTGTATTACGTACTGCAGGAACTTCAGAGAGTGGTTTTTATTTCTGGTCTTTGTAGTAGTATGATGGTATTTTTTTGTGGGACGAGCCGTAGACTCCATCCGAGCTTTCCGTCAGGAACCCAAACTGAAACAAACGGAAACCATAGGTTTCCGTCTGCATCACTATTGATTTCAATGGAGATGGATCCAGTGCAAATGGTTTCCGTTTGTCACCGTTGTGTAAGAGTTCCGTTGCTTTGACGGAATCTATAGCGCAGTCGACTACGGTATTGATTCAGTCAAAACAAGCTATGAACGGAGCCCTGACGCAGATGTGAACGAAGCCTTATTCAGTAACTTTTATACATGTTTTTTTGTTAGTCATTCACCGTGTGGTTTAATGGATTGTTCACACGTAGCGTATACGACCCACAGCACGCAAGGAAATACGGCCGAATATGCGCCCCAAATGGTGTGCGTGTATTACTTCCAAATACTTCAAAAATACAACAAGGCCGATACTCACCTCTCCGAGCGTTGCCATAGCAAGGTGTCTCTGCTCTTTCAGCTGCTCTGTGTCCAGCTGACCCCTGTGATGGCGTTTAATCACGTGACCTTTCCAGCCTGTGATTGGCTGCAGGGGTCACATAGCGTTGCTATGGTAAGTATAGCTCTTTCATATATGTATGTGTAGCCGCTGCAGATTCTGGGAACAATGATGTTTGTTGCGGAACCTGACTTTCCTATTGAACTTAATGGGGAAATTCTGCAAGAAATGCACAGCGATTCCGCGGTATAAATCTGATATCCTGCGTGTTTATAATCCGCACCGCAGGTTAACCCCTTAACGACCAGGCTATTTTCTGTTTTCATTTTTCCCTCTTCGTCTTCTCAGATCTATAACTTTTTGTGTTTTTCTGTCAGTGCCGCGGTGTGCAGGATTATATTTTGCGGGACGAGTTCTAGTTTTTCAGGGCG
Organism: Rhinoderma darwinii; assembly: GCF_050947455.1. Taxonomy (NCBI): domain Eukaryota; kingdom Metazoa; phylum Chordata; class Amphibia; order Anura; family Rhinodermatidae; genus Rhinoderma; species Rhinoderma darwinii. The sequence continues at coordinate 654,176,877 of NC_134687.1, forward strand.
TCATATAAAATATCACATAATGTCATTGCAACTGTAAAACTTCTATGTGGGGGGAAATGGGAAAACATTTCAGATTCCTCCAAAGTTTTTTGGTTTCGTTTTTATAGCGTTCACAGTGTTGGTAAAAACGTAAAATTTGTTTTTATTTATTTTGGGGTCCATACAATTACGGTGATACCAAATTTCTATAGTTTTTCATGATGTGCGACATTTACAAAGAAAAAAAACTAATCGTTAGAAAAATTTGTTATGTGTCGGCAAATTCTCAGAGCCAGAACCTTTTCATTTTTCCGTCGATGGAGCGGAATGAGGGTTTGTTTTTGCGTGGCGATCTGTCGTTTTTGATCACTTTTTATAAAAAATTGTTTTTTAGAGCTAAAGTGACCACAAAACAGCGTTTCTAGCTTTTTTTTTTTTTTTCCTATAGCGGTCATCATACGGGTAAATAACATATTTTAATCATTCTGACTTTTGCAGATGCGGTAATACCAGTTATGTTTATTATTTCGGGTTTTTTAGGTTACTTTAGGGGAAAAATATTTTCTCTTTAATTTTTTTTGTACATGACTAATTACTTTAGTTGACTACTTTTACAAATTGTATTACTCCCCTGGGGGACGTGAACTAGTGATGATTAGATCGCTGGTACAATACGCTGTGATCACACATAGCACCAGGGACAATGCTGATAATCAGTATATATTATATAAGTGAGCACGAGCCATGGCTGCGACCGTCAGGAGGTGAGTGAACCTGATGGCCCGCAGCTACGGACATGACAGTATCCCCCCTCTTCTTGGTGCGAGAGAGAAACTTCAGAAGGGTAGGAGCATTGAGGTTCTCCTCTGTCTCCCAGGACCTCTCTTTAGGACCAAACCCCCTCCAATTCACCAAATAAAAAGTCTTTCCTCTCACTCTCTTGGTGTCCAAGATCTCGTTAACCTCGAAGGTGTCTGAAGGGCTGCTGGAGGCAACGCAGGGCTCGGAGTCTTGGTAAAGTGGTTCAGAACCACTGGTTTCAGGAGAGAGACATGGAAGGAGTTTGGGATCCTGAGGGTAGGAGGCAGCCGAAGCTTGTAGGCGACAGGGTTGATCCACTGCAGAATCTCGAATGGTCCGAGGAACCTGGGAGCAAATTTGTACGACGGTACCCTCAGTCGAATATTCCTGGAGGACAGCCAGACCTTCGGGCAAGGAAGAAACTGAGGAGGTTCTCTTCTCCTTGTGTCTGCCTTCCGTTTCATGCGGTCGACCGCCAGCAGGATGGAGGATCGAGTCTGCTGCCAGATCTGCAGAAAGTCCCTAAAAGCTGTGTCAGCAGCTGGTACCTCGGACGTATCAGGCACCGGGAGATGAATTCCTGGGTGTTGGCCATAGACCATAAAGAACGGTGTCTTCTGTGTGGACTCGCTGGTGTGATTTTTATTGTAAGAGAATTCAGCCCACAGGAGCATCTGCACCCACTCATCGTGCTGCTTGGAGATGAAGTGGTGCAAGTAGTTTTCCAAGGGATGACTTTTGTGCGTCTGGCTGACCGAGGTAGAATCCTCCGCTGGGGACACTCCTCTAGACTTGCAGGTCACGCGGGGATCTGATTGCCCATAGTTTCTGGTGGCCCACGCTGCCCAAGGACATTATGGACTTTGTTTCTTCCTGCCCAGTGTGTGCAGCTAACAAGGTCGCTCACTCCAGACCTGCTGGCCTGCTCCAGCAATTGCCTGTGCCCGATGTTCCCTAACAGCATATAGCTATGGACTTTATCACTGACCTGCCTCTCTCTGCTGGATGCAGTACTGTCTGGGTGGTGGTGGATCGATTTTCAAAGATGGCCCACTTCGTTCCTCTGACTGGTCTTCCTATTGCTCAACTGGTTCAGCTGTTCATCCAACACATCTTCCGCCTGCACGGCTTGCCGCAGCATATTTTGTCTGATCCGGGGGTTCAGTTGACCTCGAAGTTCTGGAGAGCCCTCTGCAGACACCTAGGTGTAAAGTTGGACTTTTCCTCGGCCTACCATCCTCAATCCAATGGTCAGGTCGAGAGGATCAATCAGATCTGGAGGAATGTCCCCAACTTGCAGGGGATTGACAGAGACAATGCAAGACGGATCAATAATGTTCTGTGGAATTTCCATTGTGTCTTCTGTCTCGAAAGACCTGGACAAGGCATCGGCCCACACATTCTTGTCGGCCGGGCGATAATGGAGTTCAAACTGGAACCTGGTAAAGAACAGTGACCACCTGGCCTAACGAGGGTTCAGCCGTTGGGCCATCTGAAGATAGGTGAGGTTCTTGTGGTCCGTAAAAATCAGGATGGGATGAGCTGCGCCCTCTAGTAGATGTCTCCACTCCTCCAAGGCCAATTTGATGGCCAGTAACTCCCGATCCCCAATCGAGTAGTTGCGTTCTGCGGAAGAGAAGAGCTTAGAGAAATGTCCACGTACGCTTGACTTGCCCTTGGAAACTCTCTGGAACATGAGTGCCCCAGCACCGACAGAGGATGCGTCCACCTCCAACGAGAACTGTAGAGAAACATCTGGATGATGGAGGATAGAGGCTGACGTGAAGGCACTCTTCAGGCTATTGAATGCGGACTCTGCCTCAGGAGTCCACACCTTGCCATTCATGCCCTTCTTAGTGAGGTTAGAGATAGTAGATGGCTGTTTGGAATAAACTGTAAAAATTGGCGAATCCCAGAAAGTGCTGTATGGCCCTCAAGCCTTGAGGGTGTGGCCATTCCTGGACAGACTTTACCTTTTCAGGATCCATCTTGAGACCTCTATTCGAGACCATGTAGCCCAGGAAGGGTAGAGCATCTTTTTCAAACACCCACTTCTCCAACTTGGCGTACAGACGATTCTCCCTTAACCGCAGCAAAACTTGACGGACATGTCTCTGATGAGTCATAGGATCTGGAGAAAAAAATCAAGATGTCATTAAGATAGACCACAACACAAACATAGAGGAGGTCATGGAAAATGTCATTAACGAACTTCTGGAAGGCCGCGGGAGCTTTACACAGGCCGAAGGACATTACTAGATATTTATAGTGTCCATCACGGGTGTTAAATGCAGTCTTCCATTCGTTACCCTGGCGAATCCGGATTAGGTTGTAAGCCCCACGCAGGTCTAGTTTGGAAAAAATCTTTGCACCACGTATACGATCGAACAATTTTGAGATCAGTGGCAACGGATACTTATTTTTCACCGTTATTTGGTTGAGACCCCGGTAGTCAATAGAAGGATGCAGGGAGCCTTCCTTCTTTTTGACGAAGAAGAACCCGGCTCCTGCCAGGGAGGAAGACTTCCATATGAAGCCCCTCTCCAAGTTCTCTTTAACATAGGCGGACTTGGACAGAGTTTCTGGCAAGGAGAGAGGATATACCATATCACGGGGAAGGGATGCACCATGAATCAGCTCGATAGGACAGTCATACGCCCGGTGTGGGGGCAGTGTCTCCACCTCCCTTTTGCTGAAGAAGTCCAAAAATGCAGCATAATGACCAGGCAATCCTGCCAATGACTGAGTCAGAGGAAGCTGAGCCGAACGAATCTGCACAAGGCATCAGCTGTGACACTCGGGGCCCCACTGGAGAACCTCTCCAGAGTTACAGGACTGGGGCATGTAGTCAGAGCCAAGGCAGGCCCAGCAGCACAGGGTTAACGGCCTTGGATAGGACATAGACCGATAGAAGCTCGGAGTGGAGAGCCCCTACTTGGAGCCTCAGCGGCTTGGTCACAGCTATAACTGGGTCTGGCAGAGGTAGTCCATTTACGGATGCAACCATCAACGGTCTCTTCAGAGGTGTAGTGGGTAATTGAAGAAGGTCCACCAGGTCTCTACAAATGAAATTAGCAGCGGATCCAGAGTCCAGATACGCAGGGACCTGATGCATTTTCTCACAGAACACTATGGTCACGGGTATGGACAATTTAGACGGGAGTCCTTCTTTACTCAAGGTTGTCTTTCCTACCAACCCTAGGCTTTGGGGCTTTTGGGTACACAGACGCTCAAGTTGGCCTCCGAGGCCGCAATAAAGACAAGAGTCCCGAAGTGCGTCTGCGTTGTCTCTCCTGGGTAGATAGCTTACGTTGTCCATCCTCACAGACTCCTTAGGAGGATTGGCATCTGAGGACAGCAGGGGTTGCTGCAAGGTTGGGACCGGACTAGGAAGACCTCCCTCCCGAGCCTTCTATCAATCCGGGCAGCCAGAAGGATGAGGTCATCCAGGGTAGACGGCAGGTCTCGTGCGGCAAGTTCGTCCTTAATTTTAGGAGACAGTCCATGGCAGAATTTAGCCACCAGGGCCACATTGTTCCACAACAGTTCTCCCGCCAGGGTGCGGAAGTGGATGCGTACTCGCCCACGGAAATGTCTCCTTGGCGTAGGTTCAGCAGGGAGGCCGCTGCAGAGGGGACTCGTCCAGGCTCCTCAAACACCGTGCGAAATGTCCAGAGGAACCCCTGGAAGTCACGGGTCTCTGGTCCTTGTCTCTCCCAGATAGGGGTCGCCCATGCAAGGGCCTTGCCAGTAAGAAGAGAGATGATGAAAGCGACCCTTGCGCCATCAGACGAAAATGCCATTGAATATAGGCTGAAGTGGATCTGGCACTGGTTCAAAAATCCACGACGGGTAACTGCGTCTCCATCATAGCGGTCAGGAAGTTGCAAAGAAAAACGAGGATCAACACTGCTAGGAAGTGTAGTCTGAGGATCCATACTGCCAGGAGGTGTAGTAGGAAGAACGACAGCTTGTGCCTCCCGCCGACGTGCGAGCATGTTCAAGGCCTGGAGGAGTTGGTCCTGTCGAGACCGGAGGTCCAGCATATCCGTCCACATCTCTTGTGACGTCATCTTGGTCTAGGATCGACCAGCAGGGTCCATAGCCTGAGCGTACTGTCATGTAGGGTTTGTGGACCCACTGGGCCGTACAGCCTTGCCGGTATGGTAGCTGGCCTAGAGGGTGCAGGTCACAGTCTATAGTTCGTATAGGGTACCTGTGGCAGCTCGGACAGTAGCAAGGCAGGCTCTGCTGGTACTAGGCAACGGGTAGACGTCAGGCGTGAAGTAGCAGGACAGGTGTGGAATACAGCACGGCACTTGACCAGGAAAGCACGGCATTCAGGATACAGGAACAGGGAACACTGGTAACTGGAAAACACTAGGAGAACATTTGCTTAGACAAACTAGGATACGACAAACAATGCTCAGGCATCGAAGCAAATGGCTGGGCCCTTCTTATAGTCCAGGGCACTCATGGGCTGATTACACATTAAAGTCCGGTGCGCGCACTGCCCCTTTAAGAGCGGGCACGAGCATGCGCGCGCACCCGACCGGACCTGGACGAGGTGAGTGGAAGTGCGCGCTGGCATCTCCTGAGCAGGACACTGGGGCCAGTGCTCGCAGACTCATGACTGCAGCCGTCAGGAGGTGAGTGAACCTGACGGCCCGCAGCCACGGACATGACCATATTATATAAGTGATCACACATATCACCTAAGGGACAATCCTGATAATCAGTATATATTATATAAGTGATCACACATAGCACCAGGGATAATCCTGATAATCAGTGTATATTATATAAGTAATCACACATAGCACCTAACGGACAATCCTGATAATTCGTATATATTATGGAATAGTTGTGCCTGCAATTCCCTTTTGTAAAATAATTACTTCTCCCCCGCATCATGACGTTCAGTGTTGTCATGGGGATGGCCGCCTTTGGGCATGACTGATGGATTACTGCCGTCTTTCTTGTTACTATCTAGAAGAAGTTTATGTATTCGCACCATTAATGTTGTACAACTGACATATTGAACCTGACATTGTAGAGAGCGGATGAGATAAATGTCGTATGATGTATTATAATCTATATCTGTCTTACTAGTGACACCCTGTTACAGAAGAGCCCCCTCCCGAACACTTCGATTCCTCAGTCACTATTGACCCCAGCATCAAAGGGGTTAAATGGCTGTAATCATAGTCCTCTCAGGCCTCCGGCCTTTGCAGCAGAATGTCTGGTTTTCCCTGTGGCATGTGAATAAGTCCTGAGCGGTCAAATTAGTAAAATACAAGTTTATACTGAATCTTATCCCACAAAATATTAAATCGCTTTGCTCTACTCCACCTCCGCTATAATATAAGAGATCACATTGCATGTTCCCTATATATATAATGTCACCTCAGCTGCTGCAGAACCTCACAGTTCATATCAAACACTGACTGCATAGTGTGCACCACGTCTTGTGAGATGTCAGCAATGTCTCCCCAGTATCCGCCATGTGTCAGGAGTCAGGTCTTCATTGTCTGGGGGGAGGAAATGTATTAGTTTTACTCTTCTCACCTAAGAGATATGCCAAAAATGTCTGATATATGGGGGTCCCACCTCTATGTGGAGAACGGGGGTCCCCCGACCCACCTGATGAGGTGATGACTTCATCCAAGTGGAGAATGAATGGAGGGGTGACCACACATGTGCACGACTCTATCCTTGCCCTTGTATAGGAGTTCCAGAAACAGCAGAACACGGCCAGAGGTGGAGCCGCATCTATCAGACATTTCTGGCATATCCCGGGGAGAAATGTCCGTGTTGGGAATACCCCCTTATTCCATGTGGTGACGGCTCTGAGAAGATGTTTCTCTCAATGATCAATAAGTGAGGTTCTGTATGTCACACATGATGTTGTCCCCTGTATGATTTCCATCTTCTCCTCTCTTCATAAAGACGTGTGCAGTACTAGATCCTCCAGTTCCTCCAGTTTTCTCATCTTCTCCTCCACAACGTTCCTTCTCCTGAGTGACCCACCAAGGATGGACAAGGACAGGAATGAGATGAGCAGAAGAATATTAGACTTCACCTTGGAGATCATCTACCTGTTGAGCGGAGAGGTAAACTTTTCTACATTATAGAACAAGTCACACATAGGGAAGGGACAATACATAATAGGAAGAATCCAGTGTCCTGTATAACCGCGTCCAGACCTTCCAAGTGACGTCAAGAAGCCACCAGCAGAAAAGCTGAAGATCTGCCACCAATATGGTCAGTTATGTGTCATGTCACCAATTCAGCAATAGTAATGCTGTAGAGCAATGAGAGGGATCAGGAGGATCAGGATGACATCTATATAGAAACATAGAAGATGACAGCAGGAGGGGAGCACATGGTCCATCTAGTCCCCCCAATATTATTTCCTTTTTTAGATTTGGCCTCGTTCTATTTTCTCAATGTCTTTTTGTAGGTGAGGTCTCCAGTATTACAGATGTGGGGTCACTAGAGCTCTATACAGCGGGGGTCACAATCTCCCTCTTCCTACTGAGGGAGGAATACTGTGTTCAGTTCTCTAAGTGTCTCTCTCCATACAAAGGAGTACAGAATAGTGAAGAAGACATCGGGTGACTGTACGACTCCCATCATCCATGAGTCAGGAGGATGGAGCAGTAGTCAGAGCCCCATCACAGAGCCTCCCCCTCACTCCCGGATACCTGAGAAGAAGATCTTAGAACTGATCTACAAGATGACTGAGCTGCTGACTGGAGAGGTGACACTGCTGGGAATGCTGGGAAATTCTACAGTAACAGCACTGGAGGTGTCTGGGTGATGACTGTATCATTGTGTGTGTCAGGTTCCTATAAGGTGTCAGGATGTCTCTGTCTATTTCTCCATGGAGGAGTGGGAGTATCTAGAAGGAAACAAGGATCTGTACGAGGAGGTCATGATGGAGGACTACCGGCCGCGCACATCACAAGGTGAGATATAGATATATAATTTATATATTATTTTGTTGTTGAAGTGTTAATGTTGTCATGTGCAGTATATACAGACATGTGATTCCTGATCTCCGATCACACGTTCCTCGCTTTGCTGCAGTGCTGCACTAGGGGATGGTCACAGATTTGTTGTAGAAGTTTCCATATAAGTGAATGTTGTCATTTCTGCAGCAGGTACATTCAGCTGAGATGGACAGAGACTTCTGTGTGTGATCATAGTCTTATATAACCAGTATTCAGGAGGAAAAGATCAGCACTCCTTGTGGAATTTGAAAATCAATCTTCTTTATTTAAATAACCAGCGGAATAGCTGAACGGCTTATAGTGGACAAATTACATAAAGCGTCCGTCCCCTCTGACGCATTTCTAGCTCTCAAGAGCCATTACTCATACATTGGGGAGGGAGTGAGAGTGTGTGGCTGAAATAGTAGCCAGAAAAGAAAACCACCCACTCTAATCAGGTGTATTCAATAATCACAAAGTGGATGACATATAAAACATACAAAAATGTATCTATAAAATCTCCAACCAAGTACAAAAATGATATATAGTAGTAATAATTCATAATAAGATCATTTCTCACATTAAGACCATTGGGGACTATAGTATCCAACATGAGAATCCAGTATCCCTCACGATTTAATAGTGCTCTCCTATGATCACCACCTCGCACTGGTTAACACTTTCAATTCCTGAAAGCTGCTGATATTGCCTTGATTCATGTGGCTAAAGTGTTTAGATACATTAGAAGGATTTCTAACTTCAGGGTTAGTGGCTCCATTGAGATGTTCTCTAATTCTGGCCTTAAGGGGGCGACGACTAAACCCTTGTGCACAGGTGCTAGCAATACCTAATTGTGCACAATCATGGTTATGCACTGACTGTCAGTATGTTTCATGGATTGTCATTTATGGAGATATATACATTATGACATAACATGTTTTTTCTATAGCACTTTGTTAACACTATGTTTTAACTGTATGCCATATTCACTGTGTATGGTTAATTATTTTCTGATGCAAACCCTTTCTTCTTGATTGAGGCTTTCCTATATATACACTGTTGTAACATGTGTTTACTAGCTTGAGAAAGGCCCTATGGTTGAGCTGAAACATTGCTGTTTTGACTGATGGAATAAAGCACTTTTTGCTACATCTCCGGAGTGCTGCCTGTTTCTTGGAATATATATATATATATATATATATATGTGTGTTTTCTATGGTTGCAGGGAACTCTTAAAATAGAGGCGCACAGTGTCCTGCCACTTTCAAGTGTATCCGCGACCACAGAACACAGATACAGTTAAATACTATGGCAGGGCATGGGGCAGAAGGTTCCCCACCATTCGCCCTGGTAGACCACAGTCTACTTTAGGCCTGCGGCTTACAAGGTGCGTGAACATCGGCACAGGTAGTGAGGACCTCAACATTGTAATTTTGGCTTTGATCAGTAAACCTAGAAGTGTAGAGAGAAGTGTGTGATATATGGACAGATTTACAGTAGTCATGTATTCAGTCACTGTGCGTTTCCTACAGATGGATCCAGTAGGAGAAATTCACCAGAGAGATGTTCCAGTCCTCTGTATTCCCAGGACTGTCCAGAGGAAAATCACAATGTTCCAGAGAATCATCAGGTAGATGGTGCCAATGTCTCATCAAAATATGACTATAAAGTAATTAACCGGAAGTTCATGCTGTATTTTTTTTTTTTCCGTTTGTTTAGGGCAAAAATCTGATTGATATTAAGGTTGAAGTTAAAGATGAAGCAGAAAAGGAGACGGATGTAGTGGCTGATCAGCAGTGTAAGGAGCGGGAGACTTTCATTAGTTGTAAAGACAAACCTGTTTTGAGGGTCACCTAGATACTACTCCCATCATCTCATCATCGCATGTAAACAATCTATTCCATCACTGTGTGTTTCCTACAGATGGATCCAGTAGAAAAAATCCACCAGAGAGATGTCGCAGTCCTCTGTATTCCCAGGACTGTCCAGAGGAAAATCACAATGTGCCAGAGAATCATCAGGTAGATGGTGCCAAGGTCTCATCAAAATATAGTCACGATTCGTGGGCATGTGGACCCGCTGGGCCGCACTGCCTTAGCGGAGTAGCATCTGGCCAAACAACAGTCTATAAAGTCTATGCAAAGTCATAGCACAAGAGTACCTGTAATAGTCCAGACAGTAGCAGAGGCTTAAGCACAGATGGAACAATTTGAAGGTATATGACACCACACATGGCGGATGATATCAGGCGTGGCAGATGACACCAGACCTGTAAGATCGCAGACGTGGCAGATGGAGCAACACGACTCCAACACTAGAAGAGGCACAGGTACAAATACAGCACGGGATACATGTAGCAGGGCATGTGAACATTGGGAACAGGATACAACTAAGGGACCATTTGCTAAGACTAACATGGAAATACACAAGAATGCTCAGGCAAGGTGTAAAAGGGCAGGACCCTTCTTATAGTCCAGGGTGATCTGGGGAAAATTAATTATTTAAATGTGTGCGTTCTGGTCCCTTAAGGCCGGGAACAAGTTCGTGGTCGCGGCAGAGTGGCCGCATGTGCTGGTGATTCCAGGGAGGGAGACATTGGCAGGAGGAGACAGGTCTGCAGCCATCAGCAGGGAAAGGGAGGCGGCGGTCCGTGACCGCGGCCATTGCAATGACTATAAAGTAATTAACCCGAAGTTCATGCTATACACAGTGTTCCAAATTATCATGCACATTGGATTTAATTGTCATAAACATTTAATTATTAGTTTTTCAATTAAACTCATGGATGGTATTGTGTCTTAGGGCTCTTTGGATCATTGTAATCAATCTCGGACACCTGTGATAATTAGTTTGCCAGGTGTGCCCAATCAAAGGAAAACTACTTAAAGGGAATGTGTTGCCAGAAAAACATGTTTTTTTTTTTTAATTAAACATTTAGTGTGTAGGTGATTAAACATTGTTCAAATTTTTTTTATTTTTTTCACGAGTCAGGAAATATTATAAATTAATTCTAATTTATAATATTTCCCATTGCTGGTCACTAGATGGAGCTATTCACAAAATTGCAGCATTGCAAAATTGGGTAAAAAGCCCTCGCTCTAGTGAGCTCTCAGCATCCCCCCCCCCTCCTTTATCCTGGCTAGTGCCGGGATAAACGAGGGGTTTGAACGGTCTAACCTCCTACACTGTGTGTCGCCATTTTTTGAGCTAACACACAGTGTAGTAGGTTTACATACAGTAGTAAACGTACACAAACACGAACATACATTGAAATCTCTTACCTGCTCCTGCCGCCGCGGCTCCGTCCGCTCCGTCTGCTGCCGCTGGTCCAAGTGCACAAGTCCGGAAGCCGCGACCGGAAGTAGTAATATTACTGTCCGGCCGCGACTTCCGGTCCACAGGAAAATGGCGCCGGACGGCGCCAATTTCAAGTTGGACTGTGTGGGAGCGGCGCATGCGCAGTTCCCACACAGACGGCGTACACAGAAGTGGATGGGACGGGACCCGTTCGCAGTCTCTATGGGACTGTGGCTGCCGTATTCCATGTCTGTATGTGTCGTTAATCGACACATACAGAAATGGACCAAAAAATGGCAGCCCCCATAGAGAAGAAAAAGTGTAAAAATAAGAAAAAGTAAAACACAAACACACAAATAAATATAAACGTTTTTAATAAAGCACTAACATCTTTAACATATTAAAAAAAAATTGTGATGACACTGTTCCTTTAAGAAGGACGTTCCACATTGTTAAGCAGGCCACAGGTTTCAAGCAATATGGGAAAGAAAAAGGATCTCTCTGCTGCCGAAAAGTGTGAAATAGTGCAATACCTTGGACAAGGTATGAAAACAATGGATATTTCAAGAAAACTTAAAGGGTTATTCCCAAGTTGATAAATGGAGCCATAAAGCTCCCCCATGTAAAAATAAGAAGAATTCTAATTACCTGTCCGTCGTCCAGCGATTGTCGTTTTTCTTGATATCCTTGATTGAAGTTGCAGTCAGTCCCTCTTTGTATCCTGCTCATTGCCTAGGTTCCCGGCCACCGCTATTTACCTTTAGCGGTGGCCGCGCATGCGTAATGACATCATCTGCGTCCTGAGCAGAGGATATTATTTACTTGTGAACGCGCATCTCGGCGCATGCGCAGGAGATGCAGTGGAAGGCACCCGTCGCGCGAAGTCTGCGCTCCGCTAAAGGTAAGTGTGTGTGTGTGTGTCTGTGTGTGTATATATGGGTGTGTTTGTGTATATGTGTTTGTGTATATGTGTGTGTTTTTGTGTGTGTTTTTGTGTATATATGTGTGTGTTTGTGTATATGTGTTTGTGTATATGTGTGTGTGTTTGTGTGAGTGTATATATGGGTGTATTTGTGTGTGTGTTTGTATGTGTTTGTGTATATATGGCTATATGTTTGTGTGTATGTGTGTGGGTTTTTTTTAGTGTGTTTGTGTATATATCTGGGTGTGTTTGTGTATATATCTAGGTGTGTTTGTGTATATGTTTGTGTGTATATATGGGTTTGTTTGTTGTTCATGTGTTTGTGCATATGTGTATATGTTTGTGTTTTTGTATGTGTGTGTGTGTGTGTGTGTATATGGGTGTGTTTGTGCATATGTGTATATGTTTGTGTGTTTTTGTATGTGTGTGTATATGTGTGTGTTTGTGTGTGTGTTTGTGCATATGTGTATGTTTTTTTGTATATGTGTGTGTTTGTGCATATGTGTATGTTTTTTTGTATATGTGTGTGTGTGTTTATATGTGTGTGTGTGTGTGTGTGTCAGTATAAGTATCGGTATTGTTCACATTGCTAACTTTTTTTTAATGTTGTTGCAGATTTTGCTGTACCAATTGGATTACATCTTCGATTCGTTGGACTACTGCGTAGATCTACGTTTTTTGAAAATTTTAATAAAATGGTTAACGAGGGTTTTGTTGGGGATTTCTTATTTCAATAAAACAAAAATTGTATTTGTGGTTTTTTTTCAAACTTTATTAGTGCCTAGATAATGGCAGTTGGCTGATTGACAGCGTCCATTATTAAGGCGGTACTTAGTGTTAGCCGGTGCAGAGGCTAGCACTAACCACCCATTATTACCCCGGTACCCACCACCACCAGGGGTGCTGGGAAGAGCTTGGTACGATCCAGTACCCGACCATCTGTTGTGATGGTCGGGTACTAGGGCGGCCGCAGGCTGGGAAGGGCCAAAAACAGTGGACCGTCCTACCCTTGTAATGCTAGTCTGCTGCTGCTGGGTTGTATCGGGCTGGTTTTTAATAACCAGCCATATACAAGGCCGCAGCAGCCTGGCATTACACGGGTGGGAGGGGCCACTGGTTTAGTAAATTCCCAGGCTAATAACACTGTGTTGTTTGTGGCTGGTTATGATAAATTGGGTGGAACCCCATGTCTTTTTAATAAAAATAATAAATAATTAAAAAAAAATGACGTGGGGTCCCCCCCCATTTTTATAACTAGCCAGATACAACACAGCAGCAGCCTAGCATTACAAGGGTGGGAAGGTCCACTATTTTTGGCCCTTCCCAGCCTCATAATACCAGACTGCGGCCGCCCCAGAGCCCGACCATCACAACAGATGGTCGGGTACTGTATCGTACCCAGCTCTTCCCGGCACCCCTGGTGGGTGGGTACCGGGGTAATAATAATTGTGTTTAGTGTTAGCCTCTGTACCGGCTAACACTAAGCCTCCCCTTAGTAATGGACCTTGTCACTCAGACAGCGGCCATTACTAAAGTGGTAGTAATAAAACTTGAAAAGACAAAGATATAGATAAAATATTTTATTGAAATAAAGCACCCCCAACACAACCCTCATTAACCATTTTATTGCTGAAAAAAAAAGCGTCATCTAAGTAGTCCTCGAAACCGACGTAGTCCAAACACCAAACCTGTAAAAAATCCAAAATATATATTAAAAAAAAGGAAATAAAACATGTCGTAGGCTTAGTTTCTGTTTCATGTGTGATACTGACTGTTATACCATGTACAGTGAAGGAAATAAGTATTTGATCCCTTGCTGATTTTGTAAGTTTGCCCAGTGTCAAAGACATGAACAGTCTAGAATTTTTAGGCTAGGTTAATTTTACCAGTGAGAGAGAGATTATCAAAAAAGAAAATCACATAGTCAAAATTATATATATTTATTTGCATTGTGCACAGAGAAATAAGTATTTGATCCCTTTGGCAAACAAGACTTAATACTTGGTGGCAAAACGCTTGTTGGCAAGCACAGCAGTCAGACTTTTTTTTGTAGTTGATGATGAGGTTTGCACACATGTTAGATGGAATTTTGGCCCACTCTGTAAATCATTATTATTATTATTATTATTATTAATCATCTGTAAATCATTAAGATTTCGAGGCTGTCGCTTGGCAACTCGAATCTTCAGCTCCCTCCATAAGTTTTCGATGGGATTAAGGTCTGGAGACTGGCTAGGCCACTCCATGACCTTAATGTGCTTCTATTTGAGCCACTCCTTTGTTGCCTTGGCTGTATGTTTCGGGTCATTGTCGTGCTGGAAGACCCAGCCACGAGCCATTTTTAATGTCCTGGTGGAGGGAAGGAGGTTGTCACTCAGGATTTGACAGTACATGGCTCCATCCATTCTCCCATTGATGCGGTGGAGTAGTCCTGTGCCCTTAGCAGAGAAACACCCCCAAAACATAATGTTTCCACCTCCATGCTTGACAGTGGGGACGGTGTTCTTTGGGTCATAGGCAGCATTTCTCTTCCTCCAAACACGGCGAGTTGAGTTAATGCCAAATAGCTCAATTTTAGTCTCATCTGACCACAGCACCTTCTCCCAATCACTCAGAATCATCCAGATGTTCATTTGCAAACTTCAGATGGGCCTGTACATGTGCCTTCTTGAGCAGGGGGACCTTGCGGGCACTGCAGGATTATAATCCATTACGGCGTAATGTGTTACCAATGGTTTTCTTGGTGACTGTGGTCCCATCTGCATTGAGATCATTAACAAGTTCCCCCCGTGTAGTTTTCGGCAGAGCTCTCACCTTCCTCAGGATCAAGGATACCCCACGAGGTGAGATTTTGCATGGAGCCCCAGATCGATGTCGATTGACAGTCATTTTGTATGTCTTCCATTTTCTTACTATTGCGCCAACAGTTGTCTCCTTCTCACCCAGCGTCTTACTTATGGTTTTGTAGCCCATTCCAGCCTTGTGCAGGTCTATGATCTTGTCCCTGACATCCTTAGAAAGCTCTTTGGTCTTGCCCATGTTGTAGAGGTTAGAGTCAGACTGATTAATTGAGTCTGTGGACAGGAGTCTTTTATACAGGTGACCATTTAAGACAGCTGTCTTTAATGTAGGCACCAAGTTGATTTGGAGCATGTAACTGGTCTGGAGGAGGCTGAACTCTTAATGGTTGGTAGGGGATCAAATACTTATTTCTCTGTGCACAATGCAAATAAATATATATCATTTTGACAATGCGATTTTCTTATTTTTTTTTATATATAATCTTTCTCTCACTGGTAAAATTAACCTAGCCTAAAAATTCTAGACTGTTCATGTCTTTGACAGTGGGCAAACTTACAAAATCAGCAAGGGATCAAATACTTATTTCCTTCACTGTATAGAAGCCTGCGGCAAAGTTGGCTTAGATACAGGGCGCCAGCAGACAGTATCATACATGGCCATACAGACATTTATACAAACAAACATACATACATGCAAAAATACATGCACATACAAACATGACAACATACATACAAGCATACAATCAAACATACATACAAGCAAACATACATACATACAAGCAAACATACATGCATGCATACATACATGCAAACATACATACATGAAAACATACATGCAAACATACATGCACATATACACATACATGCACATATACACATACAAACATGACAACATACATACAAGAAAACATACATACATACAAGAAAACATACAAACATACATATATACATGAAAACATACTGTGAGACAGTGACAGGTAAAGTCATTGAGGGAAGGTACATTTCCCCTAGAATCCTGTCATATGTATCCTAGGCTCGAGGGAATGAGTAGTTTTTGCAATAGAAAGCTCTAGCTTTCCAATCTCGGCTTAAGGAAAAGCCGGAAAAAGGGCCTGGAGTTAGATTGGGGAAGAGCAGGTCGTTTTCCCCAATCCCTAATCCATCTCTGTTTGTAGGACAAGGTTGCTGCTCAATTGGCTGCACCTGCAGCCTGTATATAAAAAGGTGCAGACAGTGTGTGTGAGTCTTACCCCTGACTCAGACTGGAGACTACTAAGTCTGGAGTAGCCTGTATTCTATGTGAGTAAAGACCTGTGTTACTTTGTGTCCAGTGCCTGGTAGGAAGGCACTTGGTATAGTTAGATAATATCTTGTTTAGTTAGTGCTCAGACGAGCAGGATTTATTTTGTATTTTGCCTTGTGCAAGAGGCTGTTTCTTTGACCAGAATAAAACACAGGCAAAGCCCTGTTATGAACTTTAATGCACGGTGTCCCTGTCTCTGGCTACTAAGAAACCGCTGTACCAACCTCTCCTGATGCTAAACCCCCACATATGGTGGCCGATGCGGGCACGGTCTTAAAGAGACATACACCTATTTAAAAGGACTTTTGCTGCTCCAAGCGGAAAATCGTTGCTAGGGGCAACAACACAATTTTTTTTCTCCCGAGAGTGCTTGGAAGTGTATGTCTTGGGTGAAGGCGGCAACAGGGCTAGAAAAAGAGACTGTTAAAATGGATGAAATACTTAAACAGCTGATTCAGGCTAATATCAACCAGGGGAAGATAAGCACAGCTTTGCAAGAAGCCAGCGCGACTCAGCGAATGGTGCACGAGGAAGCCATGCGTGCACAGGCTGAACCCAATATTCTGCTGGGTGAAGCCCACAGACTGGCCTTAAAAGAACAGCAGCAAATTAATCGCCATTTGCAAGACCAAATTCAGGCCTCAGTGGAGAGGTCAGCGGGTCCTCATGGTTTGCGCCAAACCACTCGTGCAGCGGTACAGACATCTCTGCAGAAGATGACACCCACCGACGACGTTGAGGCCTATCTCATGGTGTTTGAGCGAGTGGCAGAACGAGAGAAGTTCTCTTCAGATCAGTGGGCAGCAGCGGTGGCACCTTTCCTAATCGGAGAGCCGCAAAAGGTGTACTTTGATCTCAATGAGCAGGATTCCAAGGATTACTCCAAGCTGAAGGGTGAGATCCTTGCCCGTCTGGGTGTTTAATATGAATGTGTGTGCTCGACGGGTGCACAACTGGACTTTTGTGGAACACCTACCTGCCTGATCACAAATGTATGATCTTGTCCTTCTTGCAAGGAAATGGCTACAGCCAGAGGAATCAACCCCTGCACAGATCGTGGAGAGAGTGGTGCTTGACAAATACATCCGCTCCTTACCACCAAAGGTTCAGCGTTGGGTCTGTCAAGGAGATCCTACAGATGCGGAACAGCTGGTGAACCTGATTGAAAGGTACAGAGCTACTCAGGATCTACTCCAAGAAGTACCGCCTGGATGTTCTAACCCCAGGAACAGCAAATCGTGCGGAGCACCCAGTAAGACTGTTCCATTTACTAGAGGGGTGAGAAATGTCTTTAAGGGAGGTGGCTCAGAAGGGGAGCAGACGGAGGGAAGAAATCCCAGAGAGACACTGAAGGCCAGACCAGGGTCTCAAGTTGGGCACCGGGTCCGCATACAGTGCTGGCGGTGTTATGGACCTGGGCATATTGCTGCCAATTGTCCCCTGACTACTGAGCCAATGGAGTGTGATGCAGCGAGGCGAATATCCTTGTTTGCACATCCTGTTTGTTCTGCTGAGACGGTTTACGAGACTGAACAACAAATGTGTGTCGTAAAAGTGGAAGAGTGTACTGTGAGTGCCTTGCTGGATTCTGGGAGTCTGGTTACCCTGGTGCATGCCAGCCTGATAGACCCTGGAACATTCAGAGGACATAGTATAGGGGTCCCGTGCATTCATGGGGACACTAAAGAATACCCCACCGCTTTGGTCACTCTAGAGACTTCCTGTGGAACCGCTTGCCATGAAGTGGGTGTGGTCAAGTCCCTGATGCACAGTGTGATCCTGGGGAGAGTCTTCCCAGTGTTCTGGGACTTGTGGAGGAAGAAAGATGTAACCTCCACTGCAAATGTTAATGATGGTATTAATGTATGCGCTGTGATTAGCCCAGAGCCCTTTGGTGAGGATGCTGAGGTGCCAGCAGTAGGGGTGACCACTGAGCCTGATTAATTTCCTCTGGCTGTTTTTGCTGGTGAAACAGATGAGCAGGAGGAAATTTCTGATATACCAAAGTTAAATGTATCCCGTAACAATTTTCGGACTGCTCAACTTAGCGATCCCACATTGGTAAAAGCCAGGGAAAATACTAAGGTATTAAATGGAGTGCCTCAACATCCAGGGGCTGATAAGGTGTTTCCACACATGGCGGTTAACCAGGGTTTACTGTATCGGATAGATAACGTACGTGGAGAGGTTGTTGAACAGCTGGTGATACCCCAACCGTATCGTAGAACGGTGTTGGACCTGGCTCATAAACACATGCTGGGTGGACATCTACGTTGCGAAAAGACCAGAGAGCGTATCTTACAACGATTCTTCTGGCCGGGGGTATATACGGAAGTTCAGAGGTATTGCGAGTCCTGCCCAGAGTGTCAGATAACGGCTCCAATGCCACATTTTAGGAGTCCGCTGGTGCCTTTGCCTATCATTGGGATCCCTTTTGAAAGAATTGCCATGGATCTGGTCGGCCCTTTAGTCAAATCCTCTAGAGGACATCAATATATCCTAGTGGTGTTGGACTATGCCACACGCTACCCTGAGGCAGTCCCTTTGCGAAATTCCTCTTCAAAAGCCATTGCAAGAGAGTTGTTTTACATGTTTTCCCGTACTGGTTTACCTAAGGAAATCCTTACCGATCAGGGAACTCCCTTTATGTCCAAAATCACCAAGGAATTATGTAAACTGCTGAAAATTAAACACCTGTGTACCTCTATATATCACCCTCAAACTGATGGTTTTGTCGAAAGATTCAATAAGACATTAAAAGGCATGTTGAGGAAGGTGGTTAGTAAGGATGGGAAGGATTGGGACTGTCTTCTGCCCTATTTAATGTTCGCTGTACGTGAAGTTCCTCAATCATCCACAGGGTTTTCTCCTTTTGAACTTGTATACGGCAGACAACCCCGTGGTCTCCTGGACATAGACAAGGAAACCTGGGAGCAAGAGTCCACACCTTATAGGAGTGTAATTGAGCATGTCACGTTGATGCAAGACCGAATCGCTGCGGTCATGCCTATAGTTAAGGAACACTTGGAGCAAGCTCAGGATGCTCAGAGCAGGGTGTATAACCGAACTGCTAAAGTTAGAAATTTTAACTCTGGTGATCGAGTGTTGGTCTTAGTGCCAACCGTAGAAAGCAAATTTCTTGCTAGATGGCAAGGGCCATATGAGATAATTGAAAAGGTGGGGGATGTAAATTATAAAGTTTACCAACCAGGTAAAAGGAAGACAGTGCAGTTATACCATGTAAACTTAATTAAGCCATGGAAAGAAAGAGAGACCCTCGTGGCAGTAAGTACCCCCTATAGTCTTAACCCAGATGTGTATGTGTCAGAATCCCTCGCAAAGCCACAGAAACAGGAGACAAAAGAGTTTGTGCAGAGAAACACAGACGTGTTTTCAGAACTGCCAGGACAGACTAGTATAATAAAACATGACATTGTGACCGAGCCTCAGGTTCGGGTCCACTTGAAACCCTACAGAGTCCCTGAAGCTCGTAGACAAGCCATATCTGAGGAGGTCAAGAAAATGCTAGACCTTGGGATTATTGAAGAGTCAAAAAGTGAGTAATCAAGTCCCATTGTGTTGATTCCGAAACCAGATGGGTCATTACGTTTCTGTAACGACTTCCGCAAGTTAAATGAGATGTCAAAGTTTGACGCATACCCAATGCCAAGAGTTGACGAGTTAATAGAGAGACTGGGCCATTAAAGGTATTTTTCAACACTTGATTTAACCAAAGGCTATTTTCAAGTACCCCTCACGGAGGGCGCCAAAGAGAAAACTGCGTTCATCACCCCGGATGGTCTGTTTCAATATACTTGTTTACCATTTGGGCTACATGGGGCTCCAGCGACCTTTCAAAGGTTAATGGACATAGTCCTCAAACCCCATCGTCGGTATGCTTCGGCATATCTGGACGACATAATATTTAGTGATGACTGGGAAAGCCACTTAACAAAAGTACAAGCAGTACTAAACTCCCTCAGAGCCACGGGGTTAACAGCAAACCCAAAGAAATGTTCCTTAGGCTTGGAGGAAGCACGGTATCTGGGGTACATAATTGGGAGAGGGGTGATCAAGCCACAGGTCAACAAAGTTGAGGCTATCCAAAACTGGCCCCAGCCCTCAACCAAAAAGCAGGTCAGAGCTTTTCTAGGAATTGTAGGTTATTACCGCAGGTTCATTCCAAACTTTGCCAGCACAGCAGCGCCCCTGACAGATCTTACCAAGGGAAGTAAGTCTGTCATGGTCAAGTGGGACACGAAGGCTGAAAGCGCCTTTCAAGAGTTGAAACTGGCCCTGTGTAACCAACCAGTCTTAGTCACTCCTGACTTCAAAAAGGAGTTTGTTGTCCAAACTGATGCTTCTGATGTGGGGCTTGGAGCAGTTCTGTCACGAGGTGGGTGGTGAGGAACATCCTGTGACCTATTTGAGCAGAAAGCTTACCTCGGCTGAGAAAAACTATAGCATACTTGAACGGGAGTGCTTGGCAATTAAGTGGGCACTTGAGTCCCTGAGATATTATTTATTGGGTCGTCGGTTTAGGTTGGTTACAGACCACTCTCCTCTTACGTGGATGTCTCAAGCTAAAGAGAGAAATGCAAGAGTTACACGGTGGTTTCTTACTTTGCAGAACTTCAAATATACTGTGGAACACAGAGCAGGAAAACTGCAGGGCAATGCTGACGCTTTGTCTAGGACACACTGCCTTGTAGCTAAATGTGTCCGATCCCACGGGCTCGAACAGAGGAAGAGGGTATGTGAGACAGTTACAGGTAAAGTCATTGAGGGAAGGTACATTTCCCCTAGAATCCTGTCATATGTATCCTGGGCTCCAGGGAATGAGTAGTTTTTGCAATAGAAAGCTCTAGCTTTCCAATCTCGGCTTAAGGAAAAGCCGGAAAAAGGGCCTGGAGTTGGATTGGGGAAGAGCAGGGCGGGTTCCCCAATCCCTAATCCATCTCTGTTTGTAGGACAAGGCTGCTGCTCAATTAGCTGCACCTGCAGCCTGTATATAAAAAGGTGCAGAGACAGTGTATGTGAGTCTTACCCCTGACTCAGACTGGAGACTACTAAGTCTGGAGTAGCCTGTATTCTATTTGAGTAAAGACCTGTGTTACTTTGTGTCCAGTGCCTGGTAGGAAGGCACTTGGTATAGTTAGATAATATCTTGTTTAGTTAGTGCTCAGACGAGCAGGATTTATTTTGTATTTTGCCTTGTTGTACAAGAGGCTGTTTCTTTGACAAGAATAAAACACAGGCAAAGCCCTGTTATGAACTTTAATGCACGGTGTCCCTGTCTCTGGCTACTAAGAAACCGCTGTACCAACCTCTCCTGATGCTAAACCCCTACAATACATACATGCAAACATACATACATGCAAACATACATGCACATATACACATACAAACATGACAACATACATGCAAACATACATACAAGAAAACATACATACAAGCAAATATACATACAAGCAAACATGCACATACATACATACATACATACATACATGAAAACATACATACACATATACACATACATGCACATATACACATACAAACATGACAACATACATACAAGAAAACATACATGCACATATACACATACATACAAAAATAAACTCACCTAAGACGTTCCCACGAAGAGCTGAACGGTCCCGTCACTTTTCTTCTAATGCTCCCATTCACAATAACAGAGCGGTGGGCGCAGATGACGTAATCATGTGGGCCTGATATGATTACGTCATCTGCGCCACAAAGCATTGTTACTATGAATGCAAGCGGCGCCAAGAAGAAGGAAGATGGCAAGTGACGGAACCGTTCAGAGCGCCGTTAGAACGTCTTAGGTGAGTTTATTTTTTTTTAAATATATTTTTAGTTGTTCGCCGGGTGCTGATGCAGCACCGGTGTGGCGGATACGCAAATTACATGTAGTGACAGGTTGGGTGAAGGAAAAGTAGCTTGCCGAAACGGGGAGAGTGTAGTGTAGTTGACATTCACGGTAAGTTCGTCTCAATCGGGCTTACCATGCCCGCTTGAGACTAACATTCTCCCGATGTTGCTAGAACTACAGTATCTAGCAACGTCGGGAGTGCGCACACTACAGAGCGGAGCGGCTTGATTGACATCAAGCCGCTCACGCCCCTTTTTAGAAAAGATAACCAGCACTTGCTGAGTTATCAAGTGTAAAAAAAAGGCACTTAGGAAATGAATTTTTACATTTTTTTTAACACCAAATGTTTTAAAATTCATTTCCTGCTTAGAATGTCTAAAAAAAAAAATTTGAGTCAACTTGGGAATAACCCTTTAAAGAGGCTCTAAATAGCCCTGTCACCAGATTTTGCAACCCCTATCTGCTATTGCAGCAGATAGGCGCTGCAATGTAGATTACAGTAACGTTTTTATTTTTAAAAAACGAGCATTTTTGGCCAAGTTATGACCATTTTTGTAGTTATGCAAATGAGGCTTGCAAAAGTCCAAGTGGGTGTGTTTAAAAGTAAAAGTCCAAGTTTTATTAGGTGCGTACATCTCGAGAGATCACGCTGTGACGTCACTCACAGGTCCTGCATCGTGTCAGACGAGCGAGGACACCGGCACCAGAGGCTTCAGTTGATTCTGCAGCAGCATCGGCGTTAGCAGGTAAGTCGATGTAGCTACTTACCTGCAAACGCTGATGCTGCTGCAGAATCAACTGTAGCCTCTGGTGCCGGTGTCCTCGCTCGTCTGACACGATGCAGGACCTGTGAGTGACGTCACAGCGTGATCTCTCGAGAACACGCTGTGTCTGCACTGCCAGAAGCTGGGCGTTCTGAAGAGAAGTGGATGATACTTCTCGTCAGAGCGCCCAGCTAGTAAAAGTATTAAAAACGCCCCGATGTACGCACCTAATAAAACTTGGACTTTTACTTTTAAACACACCCACTTGGACTTTTGCAAGCCTCATTTGCATAACTACAAAAATGGTCATAACTTGGCCAAAAATGCTCGTTTTTTTAAAATAAAAACGTTACTGTAATCTACATTGCAGCGCCTATCTGCTGCAATAGCAGATAGGGGTTGCAAAATCTGGTGACAGAGCCTCTTTAAGCGTGATCATCTTACTGTGAAAAGATTTGTGGCTGATTCAGAGCACAGACGGGTTCGTTCACATAAAGGCATAATGAGGAAAATTTCTGCCAGACAAACTAATAGGATTAGAAGAGCAGCTGCTAAAATGCCATTGCAAAGCAGTAAACAGGTATTTGAAACCGTTGGTGCCTCTGGAGTCCCACGAACTTCAAGGTGTAAGATCCTCCAGAGGTTTGCAAGTGTGCATAAAGCTATTATTCGGCCACCCCTAAACAATGCTCACAAGCAGAAACGGTTGCAGTGGGCTCAGAAATACATTAAGACTAATTTTCAAACCGTGTTGTTTACTGATGAGTGCTGTGCAACCCTGGATGGTCCAGATGGATGGAGTAGTGGATGGTTGGTGAATGGCCACCATGTCCCAACAAGGCTGTGATGTCAGTAAGGGGTGGCGGAGTCATGTTTTGTGCTGGAATCATGGGGAGAGAGCTGGTAGGCCCCTTTAGGGTCCCTGACGGTGTAAAAATTACCTCTGCAAAGTACGTAGAGTTTATGACTGACCACTTTCTTCTGTGGTACAAAAAGAACCGTGCCTTCCGTAGCAAAATTATCTTCATGCATGACAATGCACCATCTCATGCTGCAAAGAATATCTCTGGTGTGTCATTGGCTGCTATGGGCATAAAAGGAGAGAAACTCATGGTGTGGCCCCCATGTTCCCCTTACCTCAACCCTATTGAGAACCTTTGGAGCATCCTCAAGCAAAATATCTGAGGGTGGGAGGCAGTTCACATCAAAACAGAAGCTCTGGGAGGCTATTCTGACAACCTGCAAAGATATTCAAGCAGAAACTGTCCAAATACTCACAAATTCAATGGATGCAAGAATTGTGAAGGTGATATCAAAGAAGGGGTCCTATGTTAACATGTAACTTGGCCTGTTAAGTGTTTTTTGATTGAAAGAGCTTTTGATTTCTGTAAATATGAACTCCTGATGCTGCAAATTCAACAGATTACCATTTTAGTTCTCTTTACAACCTTTAAAATGTTTTGATCTCTGTTGTGCATAATAATGTGAAACCGTGCATTTTGAGTTTTTTACTTCTAAAAAAAAATCTTATCATTATGAGATTTGTTCAATAAAATTTGCATTATACTCCAACGGTTGATGGCTTGAAGATTATACTGACTGTCATTTGCATCGACTATTTAGGAAAGTCAGCGAAAAATAACATTTGCATAATAATTTGGAATGCGGTGTAATTGTATTTTTTTCTTCTTTGTTTAGGGGGAAAAACTGATTGATATTAAGGTTGAGGTTAAAGATGAAGCAGAAGAGGAGATGGATGTAGTGGCTGATCAGCAGTGTAAGGAGTGGGGGGGGGACGTTTCTGTTTTAGAGTCGCCTAGATACTACTCCCATCACTGGCGTAGCTATAGGGGTCGCAGCGGTCGCAATTGCGACCGGGCCCCGAAGCCAGGGGGCCCACGGCCCCCCGCACCACATCAATAAAAAGTTACTATAGTAACTCGGGCCGCGGGCCCCTGTTACTATAGTAACATACTTTACTTACCTTCCTGGTTCCGGATCGCAGCGGAGGTCCTGACGTCAAGCGCTGTGCGCAGCGCATGACGTCACAGCGCTATGCACCGCGCACAGCATCGAGACGACAGAACTCCCGCCGCGGCCGAAGAGAAAGGTAAGGTTAGCCCTGACTGGCGGGGTCCGACTCCCGGGACCCGCCAATCAACTGTTTTGAAGGGGCCGCAGCACTCGTACGAGAGCTGCTCCCCTTCATTCCTGTCACTTCATTCCGGTCACACTGAATCCGTGTCGGCGATTCACAGTGTGAGCGAGTAGTGAAATGAAGGGGAAGCAGCTCTCGTACGAGTGCTGCGGCCCCTTCAAAACAGCTGATTTGCGGGTCCCGAGAGACACATTAGCTATTGATGGCCTATCCTGAGGATAGGCCATCAATGTTTAGGGACTGTACAACCCCTAAGCCTACGATGTAGCAGGCTTAGGGGGCCCATGAGACAGGATCACAGATTGTGTGATCCTGTCTGCTGGGCCCTGTATCTAAGCCAATCACATGGTAGGCTTAGATACATGGCCCATGTGTGATCCTGTCTGCTGGGCCCTGTATCTAAGCCAATCACATGGTAGGCTTAGATACATAGCCCATGCGTGATCCTGTCTGCTGGGCCCTGTATCTAAGCCAATCACATGGTAGGCTTAGATACATGGCCCATGTGTGATCCTGTCTGATGGCCCCTGTATATAAGCCTACCACACTGTAGGCTTAGATACAGGGACCCAGCACACAGTAATCTTATACTGTATAAGATTACTGTCTGCTGGACTCTGTATCTAAGCCTACCTTGAGATAGGCTCAGATACAGGGTCCCACAGACAGTATCACACATGGGCCCTGTATCTAAGCCTAACACACGTGTTACTAATCATTTTTTGTGTGTTTTCTTACAGGTTCGGTCGTTGGACTATGTCGGATTCCAGGACTACTTCGATGACAGCTTTTTTTTTATTATCAATAAAATGGTTAATGAGGGCTGTGTGGTTTTTTTTTTTATTTCAATAAAATATTTTTTCTATGTCTTTGTGGTTTTTTTTTAAACTATATTACTACCGCCTTAGTAATGGCCGCCGGCTGATTGACATCATCCATTGCTAAGGCGGGGCTTAGTGTTAGCCAGTGTAGAGGCTAACACTAACCCCCTTTATTACCCCGGTACCCACCGCCACCAGGGGTGCTGGGAAGAGCCGGGTACGATCCAGTACCTGACCATCTGTAGTGATGGTCGGCCACTGGGGTGGCCGCAGGCTGGTATTATCAGGAGGGGAAAGGCCAAAAACAGTGTCCCTTCCTACCCTGGTGATGCTAGGCTGCTGCTACTTTATTGTATCTGGCTGGTTATGGAAAATGGGGGGGACCCCACGTAATTTAAAAAAATAAAGAATAATTGGAAAGAACGATGTGGGGTCCCCCCCAATTTTCATAACCAGCCAGATACAACACAGCAGCAGCAGGCAGCATTACAAGGGTGGGAAGGGCTGGTTTTGGCCTTCCCCAGCCTAATACTACCAGCCTGCGGCCACCCCGGTGCCTGCCCGTCACTACAGATGGTCGGGTACTGGTTCGTACCCGGCTCTTCCCAGTACCCCTGGTGGCGGTGGGTATCGGGGTAATAATGGGGCTTAGTGTTTAGTAATGGAGGTTGTCAATCAGCCAGCGGCCTTTACTAAGGCGGTGATAATAAAGTTTAAAAAGATACAAGCACATAGAAAAAATATTTTATTGAAATAAAAAAACACAACCCTCATTAACCATTTTATTGAGAATAAAAAAAACGCCGTCATTGAAGTCCTCGAATCCGAAGTCCAACAACCGAACCTGTAAAAAAACCACAAACACACAAAAATAATCAGTAACACATAAAGAAGCAAAATTATTATTCTTACCTATCCTGGGTCCAGCGCTGGAGCCGCAATGTCAGCGTGCTGGGCCCTGTATCTAATCCAATCATGTGTGATACTGTCTGCTGAGCCACTGTATCTAATCCTACCATGTGTGATACTGTCTGCTGAGCTGTGTATCTAATCCAATCATGTGTGATACTGTCTGCTGGGCCCTGTATCTAATCGTATCTTGTGTGATACTGTCTGCTGGGCCCTATCTCTAATCCTATCATGTGTGATACTGTCTGCTGGGCCACTGTATCTAATCCTACCATGTGTGATACTGTCTGCTGGGCCCTATATCTAATCCGATCATGTGTGATACTGTCTGCTGAGCCACTGTATCTAATCCTATCATGTGTGATACTGTCTGCTGGGCCCTATCTCTAATCCTATCATGTGTGATACAGTCTGCTGGGCCACTGTATCTAATCCTATCATGTGTGATACTGTCTGCTGAGCCACTGTATCTAATCCTATCCATAGTTTATAGGGTCGTAGTGCTATAGATATGCTATGCTGTCTCATATACACACTTTTTTTTGGGTGGACACATATGTATTGGGGCTATTTCCCTGACATTTTAAGCCCTGAGGGTATGTTCACACGGCAGCGTCCGTTACGGCTGAAATTACGGTGCTGTTTTCAGGAGAAAACAGCACCGTAATTTCAGCCGTAATGGCATGTGCAGGCGTCTTTCGCTGCGTCCATTACAGACGTAATTGGAGCTGTTTTTCTATGGAGTCCATGGAAAACGGCTCCATTTTCGTCTGAAGAAGTGACAGGCACTTCTTTGACGCGGGCGTCTTTTTTACGCGCCGCCTTTTGACAGCGGCGCGTAAAAAAAATGACCGTCCGCACAGAACATCATAAGACCCATTCAAATGAATGGGCAGATGTTTGCCAACGTTTTTGAGCCGCATTTTCGGACGTAATTCAATGCTAAAACGCCAGAATTACGTCCGTAAATAGGGTGTGTGAACCCAGCCTTAGTGACGCCCCCGGCTGCTAGTGCTGCATTGTTGGGTCACTTAGGAGACCCAGCGATGCAGCTGAAAGCTGCGGACCGTCGGCCATGAGAAGTTTGCGGGGGGGGGGGGCAGTAATAATTTTTGCATCGGGGCCCATGAGCCTTTAGCTACGCCCCTGACTCCCATCATCACATGTAAACAATCTTTTCCATCACTGTGTGTTTCCTACAGATGGATCCAGTAGGAGAAATCCACCAGAGAGATGTCCCAGACCTCTGCATTCCCAGGACTGTACAGAGGAAAATCACAATGTCCCAGAGAATTATCAGGTAGATGAAGCTGAGCCCTATACCAGATCTATATAGGGTGTGGGGAGTTTTTTGGTCCTGCAGTCATAGATGGGGGTCATAAATTTTGGTGGTTTCTTATGTTGATCTGTTAGATGCTTCGCACTCTCTGCTGTATTGTACTGAATTGTTACATATGTGAAATTAGGGGGAAGATCTGACTAATATTAAAGCAGAGGATGAAGCAGAAGAAGAGCGGATGAGGGGCGATCAACCGTGTAAGAGTAAAGTGGAGGAGGAAATTCCAGGAGGTGTTACCACAGGTAAATAATAATACATTTAGAAAGTGAATTGGGAGGTTTGTTAGGCCGGATTCAGATGAGCATTGTAATGCTCAGACATGAAAAACTGCCATTTGTCACGTCCGCGGTGAATCCGTTCCCTGCGCTGCGGGACGCGTTATCACGCATCCCCATAGACTAAAGTCTATGGAGGGATGCGTGAAAAAAATAGGACATGTCCTATTTTCTCACGGACCCTTCACACGGGCCGTTGAAACAACGGCTGTGTTAACAGCCCCATTGAATTCCATAGGTCCGTGTAACGGCTGTTGTTTTAACGGCCGTCACAAGTTATACCAAGTTCGTGTGACAAAGGCCTTAAGGTGAGGTCCCTCCTTAGTTCTACATTACAGTATTATTATTATTATACCCTCTTATTATGCCCTGAATTTCTCCGCACATTACATATGCCCTGATGTACTCCGCACAGATTACATATACACTGATGTACTCCGCACAGATTACATATACCCTGATGTACTCCTCACATATTACATATACCCTGATGTACTCCTCACATATTACAAATATCCTGATGTACTCCTCACAGATTACATATACCCTGAAGGACTCCTCACAGATTACATATACCCTGATGTTCTCCACACAGATTACATATACCCCCACATTATAAACTGCAACACCAGTAATACCCCAAAGAGAACTACTACCAAGCAAAATCGAGGCTCCAAAAGAAGCTGCCAGCAGGCTACCATAACATGGGAGGACCGATGGGCCTTTCGGAGGGGGCCATCCCCTTTTTCTAACGCCTTAGAAGCCGTAGTCGCAATTGACCGCGGCATCTAAGGGGTTAAATTAGTGGAATCAAAGTAATCTTTGATTCCGCCTATTTTAGTAAGGTGTCGGCTATACTACACAGCCGACACCCGTGAGTGCGCTCCATACTTCCCCTTAACGCTTTTTACATGTAGGTGACAATGCATTAAGATAGGGGTTTATGTGTAATTTTTACTTAATTTATTTTTGTTTTGTTTTGTAACTTTTTTATTTTTATGGCCTTTGGGGAACTTTTTTTATTTCATTTTATTTTTTTACACTATACGTTTCCTCTGTAACTGGTGCTTCACAGCAGGGGATATCAGTCCGGTTATAGTGACTATGGTCACTGATAGACCCAGAAGCAGCCCCCTACTACCGGCATCTCAGCTGTCATGTGACCAGTCACATGACCACCGTCATCAATAGAGGCAGCAGCGCTCATTGAGCGTTGTGTACGTGAGTACAGAGAAAGCCACTTTTGTCCTCTTTCCATAGTCTCTCGCAGTCTGTGATGGCCGAGCACGTGACCTTTAAGCTTTCTGCCTAAACGATTGGGCAGCTAAAGAGGCTCTGTCACTACCTTATAAGTGCCCTATATTGTACATAATGTGATCGGCGCTGTAATGTAGATTACAGCAGTGTTTTTTATTTAGAAAAACGATCATTTTTGACGGAGTTATGAACTATATTAGCTTTATGCTAATGAGTTTCTCAATGGACAACTGGGCGAGTTTTACTATATGACCAAGTGGGCTTTGTATAGAGGAGTGTATGACGCTGACCAATCAGCGTCATACACTTCTCCCCATTCATTTACACAGCAGATAGTGTTCTTACTAGTGTGCAGTCACATACTCACACACTAATGTTACTGAAGAGTCTTGAGAGTTAATAGACATCACGTCCAACCAGGACGGGATGTCTATTCATCACTGCCGACACTTCTCTAATGTTTAGTGTGGGAGTTAATGACAGCAAGCGTAATCTCGCGAGATCACGCTGTAAATCACGCTTGCTGTCATTATCTCCCACACTAAACGTTAGAGAAGTGTCGGCAGTGATGAATAGACATCCTGTCCTGGTTGGACGTGATGTCTATTTACTCTCAAGACTCTTCAGTAACTTTAGTGTGTGAGTATGTGACTGCACACTAGTAAGAGCACTATCTGCTGTGTAAATGAATGGGGAGAAGTGTATGACGCTGATTGGTCAGCGTCATACACTCCTCTATACAAAGCCCACTTGGTCATATAGTAAAACTCGCCCAGTTGTCCATTGAGAAACTCATTAGCATAAAGCTAATATAGTTCATAACTCCGTCAAAAATGATCGTTTTTCTAAATAAAAAACACTGCTGTAATCTACATTACAGCGCCGATCACATTATGTACAATATAGGGCACTTATAAGGTAGTGACAGATTGGTCACTGATTGGTCAGCGTCATACACTTCTCTCCACTTGTTCAAAAAATAAAACACGCCCAGTTGTCCATTGAGAAACTCATTAGCATAAAGCTAATATAGATCATAACTCCGTCAAAAATGATTGTTTTTCTAAATAAAAAACACTGCTGTAATCTATATTACAGCGCCGTTCATATTATGTACAAGATAGGCCACTTATAATCTGGTGACGGAGCCTCTTTAAACCTGCACCGTATATATACAGTGGGCAGTCCTCAACCGATTATAATTTTCGGAGTCATTTTGGTGATTGCCTTTGTACTTTGTAATTTATATGTTTCAGCCATTACAAATCCCCTAATAATATCTGAGAAGAAAGATCCTCATTATAGTTCTATATTAAATATGAGGCTGGGGACAAGAATTGTGGAACTATTAGAAAACACACAAGGTCCCCATGACAACTCTGCACACAAGTCACAAGGGGACATGTTTTCTTCAGGATATTTCTGTAGTAAAATCTTAGGCTGCAATATCAAGCACTCAGATGATGTCGTCTTTAAATGGACACTAACCTCCGTGCTGGATTTTTCGCTACACTACTCCTTACTGTTGTATGATGTGCTCCATGCTTCTGCAGCTTCTAAGGGTGTGCTACAGAGAGATAGTACATCAGGGTGGCTCTCTGGTCTGTGTGTGCAGTGTATAGAAGACATGATAGCAGTTAGGCTCCACCCACTGCCTCAGGGAATACTTAGAATTAAAGATAGAGCCTGCAGAGGGAAAACTGCTACAAGAATGCCAGATACAAGTCGTGCAATAGCCAGAAATAGTGTTATTTCTCCTGTACACATATGTGACAGATTATTCGGAAAAGTCATCTAAAAACTTGGTACGCATTAAGGCTCTTTATGAAATTTTTAAAGTGGTTTTAAAGATGTGGGATTTTTTATATTATATTAAAAAAAAAAACATATCCATGATTATTAGGAAGGTTCTATTTTCACCAGTTATTGACTGCCCATAGACTAAACATCCTGGGGGTCCCACTCCATCAGAGTTAAAGATATCACTTATTTTATTACACAGTATTGAAGCCCTATATGTTCTGAGAAAACAGGACCAAATAAAAATAGGTTGGCAGAGGATTAGAACAACAATTTGCTATTAAATTGTCACATGGCTAAAACTTGAATGAGGCCACTTCACTAAGTCCACCTTATTTGGACTTGATAGGGCCCTCTTTCCCTTAGAACAGCTTGAGTTCTTAGTGAAATATTACAATGTACTGGAAACCTTTACTACAGATTCTGATGAATAACCTCACTCTTTCTATTGCACTGCATCCTAAAGATGATCTATAAAATTGAGATCTGTTGACTGTGCAGCCATTAGGATATACAGACCTCATTGTCATGTCTGTGAATACAGCTTGGGATGTGTTCTTTGTCTCATGACACATTATCTTGTTAAATTTAGACTGTGGCCAATATTAGACTGTCTGCAACAATATTAAGTTAAGATGCTGTATGTCTAATTAGTATTTAAAGGACCTAATGTGTTTACAGAGAACAGGCTTCATTGCCAGACATGGTTCAACTTTTCAAAAAAAAAATATATTTTATCAAGTCAAGCATTATGTAATACATGAAAAGTGGAGGACTGGGTGTAGACCAGGATTCTGGACTGTCATAGATTTATTTTAAAGTGTTATACAAAGCATATAAGTCTGGAATCACAAATATCATTTTTAAGCTGGTTGCTGAAGCAAGGAGTGTATTCAAAAGGCATGGCTTAAACTTATTCCTGCTTGATCCACTTCTGACTTTGGCTCAAAACACTGTATGTGTGTTTCCAGCCCAATATGAATGTTATACATTTGTCAACTTTTCTATTTTGAAACAAAATCACAATTTTTTTTTAATCCTATCAGAAAATCCCAGTAAGAACTCTGAGGGAAACTTCAGGTTATTGCTAAATTATAAAGTAGAAGATGAAGATATCATCCAGCGCTCTTCAGGAGAAAATCACAGTAAAGACCTATCCTATAATTTCCCTAATCAAGAGGAACCTTCTCCTGACCAATCACAGATTGTTACCACAAGTTTAGCTCAGAAAGGGGGTAAAATGTTTCAATGTGGTAAACAGTTCACACAAATCTCAGGTCTTTTTACAAAGAAAATAGTTCACACAGATGAGAAGAAGTATTTATGTTCAGAATGTGGGAAGTACTTTAGAGCTAAATCAACTCTTGTTACACATGCGAGAAGTCACACAGGAGAGAAACCATATTCATGTTCAGAATGTGGGAAATGTTTCTCACAAAAATCAAATCTTGTTAAACATAAATACAGAAGTCACACAAGAGAGAAGTCCTATCCATGTTCAAAATGTGGGAAATGTTTTACAGAAAAATCAAGTTATCCATGAGAGAAGTCACACAGGAGAGAAGCCGTATTTGTGTTCAGAATGTGGGAAATATTTTACTACTAAAGACAAGCGTAGGGCTCATTAGGGAAACTATGCAGAGGAGAAGCAATTTTGACGGTCTGTATGTGCAAGATGTTTTACAAAGAAATAAAATTTTGGAACTCCTCAGAGAATTCATATAGAGTAGAAACCATAATCTCCTTTAGAATGTGGGGAAATGCTGTAAGAGCAAAAAAAGATTTGAAGCACATCAGATTATTCACAGACATTAAACAGCCAATAAAGGAGCTTAGGTTTTTTTTTCGGGGGGTTGTTCTGGATTTTGTGGGGGGTGTCAAACTAGTTGTGCATGCTCCCCATGAAAGTGTAGGAAACAAAATCTCCCATATAAGAAACTAGTAGAATGTGATGCCTCATTCACATTTTCATATTTTGGTCAGTATTTTACATCCGTATTTGTAAGACCAAACTAGGAGTGTAAATCTTTCCATTATAGTTTTCTGTGCTTTTGTTCCGCTTCCAGTTTCAGCTTGAGAAAAACACACATGCCTTATAAAAATTAAAAAAACGCCTGATGTAAGTTGTTGTTGCCAAAGGGGCAGAAGCAGGTATTTGAGCCATAGAAGGAAATGTCATATCAGTGAGGTTTTTTTTTTGTTTGTTTTTTTTATTCAATAAATGATTGCAAGTTCAATAAAAAAAAATTCTATCACCTTTTATCTTTTTATACTGTATAAATGAAGATTAAATATTGATACACATGTCAACATATGTAAAAAAAAAAATAATTCCAGCGGGTGTCCTTACGTGTCTGCAGGCTCCATAAATGTGTAATTTAAGATAAGACAAAGATTGTGAGTAATCCTAAAACAACATTAATGTTTTACATTACACATGAAAAAAATGTATAGTTGTGTTACGATCCACAGAGCAGGTTTTACATGAACTACCACTCCTATCCTGACAGCCGCACAATGATATCCCATCATCTTTCACTAAACCTTATATGTAACGTGTCGTTAGAATTTTATTTCTTAACCCCTTAATGACAGGGCCATTTTGCACGTTAATGACCAAGGATTATTTTTTGTTTTTTCACGGTCGCATTCCAAGAGTCGTAACTCTTTTTTTATTCCGTCGACATAGCCGTATAAGGGCTTGTTTTTTGCGGGACGAGTTGTATTTTGTAATTGTACCATTTTTAGATGCATATCATATATTGATTAACTTTTATTAACTTTATTTTAGGAGAGAATTGAAAATAAGCAGCTATTCCAGCATTAATTTTCACGTTATAAATTTACGCCGTTTACTATGCAGCGTAAATAACATGTTAACTTTATTCTATGGGTCGGCACGATTACAGGGATACCAAATATGTAAAGGTTTTATATGTTTTTTCTACGTTTGCACAATAAAAACCCTTTTAGAAAAAAATTACTTGTTTTTGCATCGCCGCGTTCCAAGAGGCGTAACGTTTTTATTTTTCCGTCGATGTGGCCGTACGTGGGCTTGATTTTTGCGGGACAATGTGTAGTTTTTATTAGTACTATTTTGGGGTACATAGGACTTATAGATTAACTTTTATTTTATTTTTTATGGGGGGAATGGGAGAAAAGAGAGAATTTTGACGTTGTTTTTTGCGTTTTCTTTGGACGCCGTTCATCCGGCGGTTTAATTAATATGTTAATTTTATTGGTCAAGTTGTTACGAACGCGGGGATACCATATATGTGTATGTGTGATTTGTTTTGACCGTTTTACTAAATAAAACCACTTTTTGGGCCAAAAAAGTAGTTTTATTTGACTTTGACTGTAATTATTTATTTATTTTTTTCACAAACTTTATTTAACTGTTTTAAATTTTTTTTTTTTAGTCCCACCAGGGGACTTCACTATGCGATGTGCCGATCGCATATATAATGCTTTGGTATACTTCGTATACCAAAGCATTATTGCCTGTCAGTGTAAAACTGACAGGCAACCTGTTAGGTCATGCCTCCGACATCGCCTAACAGGCAGATGCTGAAGGCAGACCTGGGGGTCTTTGTTAGACCCCCGGCTGTCATGGAAACCCGACGGCGACCCGCGATTTGTTTGCGGGGGCGCCGATCGGGTGACAGAGGGAGCTCCCCCCTCTGTCAAACACATTAAATGCCGCTGTCACTATTGACAGCGGCATTTAATGGGTTAAACTGCCGGAATCGGCGCGTGCTTCGATTCCGGCAGGTGCAGCAGGAGCCAGGCTGTGTATAACAGCCGTGCTCCTGCCGCTGATCGCGTGGGTACAGTCTCAGTACCCGCGCCATCACAGGACGGATATATCCGTCCTCCTGCGCGAACTAGCAGCTGCCGAGGACGGATATATCCGTCCTTCGGCGTTAAGGAGTTAATAAAGTGATTGATTCTCACAATGTTTGTTGTTGTTTTTGGCGTTTGTTGAATTGGGTTTTATCAATGTAGATGGAGAAGCGGGAAACTGCAATGTGGTTATAAAGCAGAATAAAGGAGTATTCCCAACACAGGATATGCCATAAATGCCTGGTAGATGCAGGTCCTGCCTCTGGTATCCCCTGGAAAATAGGGGTCCCCTGACGTGCCTGATGTGTCGGCTGCTGCATTATGGCGGAGAATAAATGAAGGGCGTGGCCGCGCATGGGCATATAGTAGATCCATGTTCCTAAAAAAAATCTTGATTTAAGACCGCAGATCTAGATGTTTCCAGCTGAGGAAGTCCGCAACCATGTTTTCTGATATTTTTAGATGGACTAATGAGAGGGACTGATTTTCCATGTTTCAGATGACATCAATAGTATTGTCAGACCCACAGGTTGTTTCATATTTGCACAGGAATGTAGAGATTATGTTACATTTCTTTTGTCTAAAGACATGAACAAGAAAGGAATAGAAATTCTATACTGTAAATATAAAGAGAATTGAACGAAGATATCTTAAAGCCGCAAAGAATTGGAGGAAGTGCTGAAATCTTCTCATCCAGTTCCAGGGGAAAAATAAAAAAAAGTAATAAGGTCTAAAATATAAACAGAACGGCGATACATAGGACACATGCACAGTAAAATCAGTGGGTGTGGGGCTTACATTTAGGTGTACAACCATGTAGGTGCAACGCTTTATTACAGCACGTATGTAATGAGGATACTGCCGGTACCCCTTGTGTGCAATGCCCACCTTGCCGGGACTTTTGTGAATGAGCAGACAACTGGACAGGATTCTATGTGGAAAAAAAAGAGGCACCGAAATGTTTCTACGTTTTAAAGCTTTATTGGATGTCTCAACAATCCTATACATTTCCGGATGCTTTGAACCCCTTCTTTAGGTTAGAGACATATACTTAACATGGCAGCCACCAAACATTTAGGCCGGGTTCACACAGGACCGAAATTCTTCGATTTGGGTTTTGGCGCAAATCTCTGGCGAATCCACAGAAAAATCCACATGTTTCTTCTGCTGCGGATTCACCTTGCTGTTCAACCCTTCCACATTGAAATAGGTAAAATGTGCAACAAATCCCCTAAGCCTCACGATAGACTAAATCTCCCTGTTCTGTAGGTAAGTACTTTTCTGCCCTCCTCTCATCATTACAGGCAGGATTACACTTACAGGTGACACATATATAGATAACACAGGATACAACATTCATAATAGACTGATCCTTCCTGTTCTGTAGGTATTACTTTTCTGCACACATCTCAGTATCATCACAGGCAGGATTGATTACACCGACAGGTTACACGTATAACAGAATCCACCACCCATAAAAGACTTATCTGTCCTGTTCTGTAGAGATCACTACTCAGCATACATCTAATTATGATCAGAGGCAGGACTACATTGAAAGTTAACACCTACATTATATGCACCAAATTATTGTGACACACCTCTTAGGCTGGGTTTACACGGTGCGGTTAAAAGTTTTTTGTTTTTTTTTACCACACCGTGTGAACCCAGCCTAAATAACTGAATTCAGGTGTTTTGTTTTGCCACAGGTGTATAAAATCCAGCGCCTAGCCATGCAGTCGCCTTTACAAACATTTGTGAAAAAATGGGCTGTTCTAAAAAAAAACTCACTTAATTCGAGCATGGTGCTGTAATATGATGTTACCATTGCAACAAGTCAGTTTGTGAAATGTGTTCCCTACTAGATATTCCACAATTAACTGTTAGTGTTATTATTGTAAAGTGGAAGCGTTTAGAAACCAGAGACCGATGTAGAGTTGCATACTGGGTTCGAAGAGTGCTAAGGCGCATTGTGCATAAAGTTCGCCAGCGCTGTGGTGACCTAATAACTGCAGAGTTCCAAAGCTCCTCTGGCATTAACATCGCACAAAAAGTGTGCCTACGTGAGTTTTATGGCATGGATTTCCATAGCTGCATGCAAGCCTTACATCACCAAACACAATTCCAAGCATCGGATGGAGTGGTTTTAAGCATGCTGCCTCTGGGGTAGTGGAAACGGGTTTTGTGGAGTGACGTTCCACGCTTCTCTATCTGTCTGGGTTTGGCGAATGCCAGGAGAACGTTACCTACTTTAATGCATTGTGCCAACTGTAAGGTTTGGTAGAGGAAGGATAATTCTATGGGGTTGTTTTTCAGGAGTTGGCCTAAGCCCCTTAGTTCCAGTGAAGGGAAATCTTAAAACTTCAGCATACGAAGACATTTTGGACAACTGTATGCTTCTAACTTTGTTGGAATGGTTTGGGGTAGTCTCTTTTCTGTTCCAGCATGACTGTGTCCCAGTGCACAAGGACCATAAAAGCATTGTTGGTGTGGAAGGATTTGACTGACCCACACAGAGTCCTGAACTTAACCCAATTGAACACCTTTAGAATTAATTACAATGGATATTGCAAGCCAGGCCCTCTCCTCCAACATCAGTGTCTGACCTCACAAATGCTCTTCTGAATGAATGGGAAAAATTCCCAGACACACCAAAATCTTGTAGAAAGCCTTCCCAGAGGAGTGGAAGCTGTTTTAGCAATGAAATGGAAACCGATTCCATATTGATGCCTATAGATTTAGAATGGGATCTGTAGGTGTCACAATACTTAACTCCCTATAATGTGTATAGATAGTGTGTGAAAGGTAACACCTATATATAGATAACACAGGATCCACCATTGACAATAGGTGATAGTCAAAGCTCCCCTCCTTTTCTGCACAAGTCACAGAGCACGCCTAGACAACGCTCCCATAGAAGTCAATGGGTTATATTCGGTTCACAGGTTCTTACGGGCCATGTGGCTCCTATAAAGCATATCTCTGAATGCTGTTGACAGCAGCTCAGGCAAGATGGCTGCCTCCATAATCGTGTACGGAAAAAAGAAAAAAAAATCAATAAAAAAATTATTAGAAAAAGATCATGTTTCACTATCTAGTTTTAATTAGGTAAAAAAATATAGATAATACTTTCCCTTTAAAGTGGAAAAAGGCATACAAAACAGCTTCCTGCAGGTGTTGCTCCTCCCATAACTGGGAGTGGCAAGCCGCGCAGAGGAACTAATTAAATACATAAAACACATTTAACATACCCAAACAGATTAAAAGTACAATGTGTGTGTATATATAACGAAGAAAAACAGCAGCACTCACTTTAGGAAGGAATTGTATATATATCTGGGTGCCCAGCAAGTAGTCCCGATCCTTGGACTAAGTACAGATATGAATAAAGAAAGTCTTACAGCTCTCCAGTAAGAAAAATCGAGAGGTTTATTCAGTCCACATCAAGCAAAGGTGCAACGTTTCTGTCCTACAATAGGACCTTTCTCAAGCATGGTGATACAAGTGTACAAGCAAGGGTATAAATAACAAAAGTGTTCTGACATCATCAATCTCATTAGCATTAATTAAAACACTTCACATAGTGCAAAAAAACATTTTGTACATAGGTAAAGGTGTCAAAAAAGGGAAAAATTTATACAACAGTGCAAAAGTTACAAGTGCATAATCTTAAAAATATCGACATAAAAACGTAAAGTACAACATATATATAATTAGAATTTAATCAAATATTCCACAGCTGTATCAAAGGTGGAGCTGTGCGAACACTCACCAATCAAAGTCACTTGATGTTAAGCGTAATCAGAAACACCCATTAATGGGTTAGTGCTTCGTGCTGTGTCCAGCGTTTGTGAATCTCTAGTGCGCATGTATCAGCCGCACACCGGAAGTGTACATGTCGCCATGCAACAGAGTAACCGGAAGTTACGTACGGTATTCAAGGTAAGGACTGAATATCATTAGACTAGGTAAGTGCGGCATCCTGTTGCTAGGGAACCACCATGCAGAGACGAAACGAACAAACGTCCGTGCATCTTGCCTTGTAAAACAATCTTTACATAAGATGTGTCTGGATGATCCCAAGATTAACGGAAAAAAATATTTTCCAACTACGTATTCAAAGACAAGCAGGTGGTGGAAATATAAAGACAAATGGTATAGATAAATAATGTGCGAGTTTAGAATCACTGGATTCAGCAAAACGTAGTCATGGTCCACACGTGGATCAGAAGTACTATGTCCACACTTACGTGGTCAAAAAGACCCCCAGTCCGGGTTCGTTGATATGCCAAAATACACCTAAGTGAACAGGCACATCCCACTAAAACCCCAGCCGTGTAACGGACCTACAGTATCTGCTGTACATATATATGGGTCCAGTCATTTTTTCTAAACAACCTGGGTAAGGCTGTGAATGTTGTGTATCTAGACTGGACCTGAATAATGATGTGCATGTAGTGTTTCTAAACTGGACCTGGGTAAGGCTGTAGATGTTGTGTCAGCTATTGATTTGGGCAGGGGAAATGTATGACTGGCCGCAACTTCCCCAGTGATAACAGCTGAACTTGCAGAGTTTTTGAAGCCAGCCTTGCAATGATCAGCTGAAGGTCCCTTGCTGATGAACTGATTACAGGGTATCCCGCTGCTGGGACCTTCAGCGATCAGTCATAATCCGTGGAGGAACCAGAAAACAAAGATCAATTCCCCTGCAGCGCCACCACAGATGAACTGAAGCATTACACAGTTGTAATTTAAATCAATCAGCGATGCTCTGCGTGTTCTGACACATTTCTATCATAGCCAGCAGCAACTTTTCAGCAATTTTTACAGTAGCTCTTCTGTGGGATCGGACCAGACCGGCTCGCCTTCCCTTCCCATGTGGATTAATAAAGCTTGAGAATCCTTGATCTTGTCGATGGTTCACCGTTTGTTCTTCCTTGCCCCATGTTTGGGAGGTACTAAACACTCAAACACCCCACAAGACTGTCCGTTTTGGTGATGCTTTGACCCAGTTGTCCAGCCATCACAATTTAGTCCATGTCAAAGTCGCTCAGGTCCTTACACTTGCCTATTTTTCCTGCTTTCAACACAACAACTTAAAGGAACAGTGTCAT
This sequence comes from Rhinoderma darwinii, assembly GCF_050947455.1. Classification (NCBI taxonomy): domain Eukaryota; kingdom Metazoa; phylum Chordata; class Amphibia; order Anura; family Rhinodermatidae; genus Rhinoderma; species Rhinoderma darwinii. The sequence goes on from NC_134687.1 coordinate 654,217,142, forward strand.
CACCCAAAAATTTTTTCATATGTTCAAGATGTTAGTGCTTTATTAAAAACGTTTATATTTATTTGTGTGTTTGTGTTTTACTTTTTCTTATTTTTACACTTTTTCTTCCCTATGGGGGCTGCCATTTTTTGTTCCATTTCTGTGTGTGTCGATTAACGACACATACAGACATGGAATACGGCAGCCACAGTCCCATAGGGACTGCGAACGGCTCCCGTCCCATTGACTGCAGTGTACGGCGTCTGTGTGGGAACTGCGCATGCGCCGCTCCCACACAGTCCTATTCGAAATTGGCGCCGTCCGGCGCCATTTTCCTGTGGACCGGAAGTCGCGGCCGGACAGTAATATTACTACTTCCGGTCGCGGCTTCCGGATTTGTGCACTTGCACCAGCGGCAGCAAACGGAGCAGACGGGCCGGAGGGAGCCGCGGCGGCAGGAGCAGGTAAGAGATTTCAATGTATGTTCGTGTTTGTGTGTGTTTACTACTGTATGTAAACCTACTACACTGTGGGTTAGCTCAAAAAATGGCGACACACAGTGTAGGAGGTTACATCGTTCAAACCCCTCGTTTATCCCGGCACTAGCCAGGATAAAGGAGGGGGGAATGCTGAGAGCTCACTAGAGCGAGGGCTTTTAACCCAATGTTGCAATGCTGCAATTTTGGTAACAGCTCCATCTAGTGACCAAAAATGGGTAGTATTATAAATTAGAAATAATTTATAATATTTCCTGGACTCGTGCAAAAAAAAATAAAAAAATTTGAACAATGTTTAATCACCCACACACTAAATGTTTAATTTTTTTAAAAAAAACATGTTTTTCTGGCAACACATTCCCTTTAAAGGACTGTCTGTTCAATTGCTGCCTAATATATCCTTCCCTTGTCAGGCGCCATTGTAACGAGATAATCAATGCTATTCACTTCACCTGTCAGTGGTCTTAACGTTATGGCTGAATGGTGTATATGTGTCTGAGTGGTTTGGGAGGGAGGGGACCGCAACGGAGCGGTTTTCAAGGGGATCTCTTGAAGACCGGGCTGCTGGTAACAGCCTCGGGCTTCAGGGCAACGATCGGAGACCACTAGCAGTGGTCTCCGATCAGTTTTAACCCCTCAGATGCGGCGCTCAATAGCAAGCGCCACATCTGAGTGGTTTGGGAGGGAGGGGGCCACATCGGAGTGGTTTTCCCGGTCATCGGGTAATCTGCCTCTGAAGCCAAGGCTGTTAGCAACAGCCTTGGCTTCAGAGTGATGATCGGAGACCAATAACAGTGGTCTCCGTTCATGTGATCACTGTGAGAACCATTCACAGTGATCACAAAATGAAAAACAAAGTGTTTCTCCTACCTGTCTCTCCTCACACTTGTTACTTTGTATGAGAAGAGACAGAGAGAGAATTTTACTGTGACACCAAAGGCACAAAATTACAAAAAATCTAATATATAAACTTTAATTGTATACCTATGCTAGGGTTATCCTTAGGGCACGTTCACACGTAGTGGAGTTTTTCCGCTGCAAATGTTGGTGCAGATTCGGGGCAATTACGCAACGAATCTGCACCAACATTTTCATATTTGATAGGTAATTCAGACTTTGCAGAAAACACAGCGGACTTGCCACAGATTTCAGTTTTTACATTGCAAAGGCTGAAATACGCAGTGAAATTCCACTTCTCCGCAACAGACAGTACATGCTGCGGACAGAATATTCCGCACCGCAGCCTATGGTCCGCAGAGGAGTTTTCCCGCAACGTCTGAACTAACTTGCCTAAAAATGTATAGAAATGTAAAAAACGGCCGCTGGAGAAATCCACTGCGGATTGTCCGCAGCGGAATTCCACAGCAATTACGCCACGTGTGAACGTGCCCTTAGGGTTAGTCTAGGGTTATTCTAGGTTCTATTCTACAGTTAGTCTAGGGTTAGCCTAGGTTTAGTCTAGGGTTAGCCTAGGTTTAGCCTAGGGCTTTTGTGTAGCGTACGTGTGTGACGTCTGTGTATTTCTTTTGTGCAAAAAAAAATAAAATATGTACAAAAAAAGTTTTATAGTCTACGTGTTTGTTCGACATCAGTTTTTTTGTGGAGCGTTTTTGTGGCGTCCGTGTATTTTTGTCTGTGAAAAAAAAAAACAGTAAAGAAAAAATAATAACATTTGTCTGCGTGTGCGTCTGGTTACAGTCTTTGTTGTACGTGTGTGTAATTACAATTGCCCATAGAAGGTTCACGGTGGAAGAGGCATACGCCATGTTAATTTCTGACTCTGACGATAGCGATACAGAAACGCGTCCGAGGTAGAAATGTTGTCTACCAGTGATAGCGCCGACAGTGATACGCTTTCTGCAATTCAAGTGTCGCTGCAGAGTCCACAAGCACAGGGCATGTTGCAGAAGTACCGCAAAACACGGCCCACTCTATTCCACCAGAATATATAAAGTGGGTACCCACAGAGTCATTTTCCCCTAATATCCCAGAATTTATTGCCACACCAGGGATAAATATTAATGTGGAAAATTTTACAGCCCTCGATTTTTAAAAAATATTCATTACAGATGAACTATTGGAGCTGGTTGTTAGCCTAAACCAATCTGAATGCTCGCCAATTCTTTGCTGAAAAGCCAACGTCCTCCTATGCAAAGCAGTGGCACCGCACAAATACTGGCGAACTTAAAAAAAAATTGTGGCTCATCCTCAACATGGGGTTAGTGAAAAACCCCTCAATCCGGTCATATTGGGCAACAAGCCCTACACATGCCACACCTGTTTTTCCAGCTGTTATGACCAGATATGAGGTGCTAATGCGCTTCCTTCATTTTAACCACAATCACCAGCCCCCCCCCCCCCCCCGAAGTGATCCGGACCGTGACCGCCTGTATAAAATAAGGCCCCTGATAGAAATTTTGGAGGAGTCATTTATGCCAGCGTACAACCCCGAAAACAACCTAGCGGTGGATGAATCGCTGACGAGTTACAAAGGCAGGCTCTCATTCCACCAGTACATCCCCTCAAAGAGAGCAAAATATGGGGTTAAAATCTACAAGCTCTGTGAGAGCGGTACAGGCTACACATCTGCCTTTAGAACCTATGAAGGCAAAAAACTTGATATTACCCACATTATTAACTCATTTACTTTCGCAGTGTTTTTGTAGGGAGAACCAAAAGGGAGGGTTGCTTATTGGATAATGTTTCTGTAATGACCGGGGGGTAGGGGAACGGATAAGTGAGCCCTAATCTACCCACCACTCTGTCCCTGCCTACTTGCAACGACCCGCCCTAGGCGACGGGGTACAACTGGGCGGCGGTCCCTGCACTCAGTAAGTGCACGACAAACACGACAAACATACAAGGGAATACAAGCAAGGGAAAGGGGCAGTTGCCCACGGCAACACCGTGAGCAACCAGAGTGGTGAACGAGCCGAGTCAAGCCAGGAGTGTGCGAGGTACCAAACGAAGAGCAGAAGAGTAGTCAGTAAGCCAGGGTCTGTATGGAGCAGGAACAAAATAGAAGGAGCTGTAGCTGGGCCAGGAAACCACACGAAAAAGAATAACAAGCAAGGAGGAACAGGAAATGCAGGTATAAATAGACAGAGGGCGGGAGCTAGCTGAGTCTGGCCAGGCTGCGATAGGCTCTCCCACTCCTAAGCCTGCCAGCCTGAGTGGTGGAAGCTGGAGTCAGTCTCAGGGATGTAGATTCAGGTGCTGACTGATTAATTAAGGGAGTTAACCCCGAAGCTGTGCCTGGCAGATCCTTTACAGTTTCACTGTAAAAATGCAGCAATACTGTATTTTCTGGAAAAACCTATTTTTTATTTTTTTCCACCTATTAAAAATACTCACTATACCCCTAGATGAATATTAGCAGGACATTTATAATGAGCTGCAATACCACGGCAAATATAGCGTGGTTCCCTAAAATCAGCTCTGGTGTAAAAGGGCCTCCAAAAACCAAAATGGACTCCTTCTATGATATGCCCTATAACGGGTCCATATAATAGATTAGACACACGTATTTGGTATCACCGTACACGGGAGAAAGAGCAGAATGTGGAAAGGTGTCACTTTTACCAGTATGTCATATGGTGTTTCGAAATGGCTTAAGAAAAGTGACACTTTTGTAAAAAAAAAAAAATGCAATTTACATTTTTTTGGCCAAAGTTTGGACAAATTCTGTAAAAAGTGTGAAGGGTTCAAATAGAAATTGAACCACTAGAAATAGACTTTAGAGTGTCTAGTTTGTAGAACACAATGTTTTTTTACCATTATTTATTGGACTTCAAGTCCATTACCCATACATTAATACCATGGTGTAAAAAACGAAATTAAGACATTTTAGTGTGCAATTGAAAAAAGGGGCACTTGTGTTTTATACTACATTTCTGGTCAAAAAAAATAAACTACACCTCCAAGTCAGGAGTCCTTATGATCAGGATAAATGAAAGAATATATTTCAATACATTTGTATGATACAATTACTTTTATTTTCAAACTGTTACATTTTAAATGATGAAAAATCAAAAGTTTTCTTTTTTTTTCTGTCTTTCCACGGCTATAAAAAAAGTAACAAAAATGTTACCTATACATATATACCACAAAAAGGAAGCACTACATGTCCCAAGAAAACAGTGCAAAATTCACATCGATACATAAAACAAATACAGCGTTATACCGCGTTACATCTGTGAATAGCAAAACTGAGACAATTGCTCTGGTCACTAAGGTTTAAAACACCTTCGGTAGGGTTAAAGTTTTTTGGTTTTTTTTAATGCGACGTTCACCGTTCTGTACAAATTATATGATAACTTTATTCTGCGGGTCAGTACGATTATAACGATACCAAATTTATATAGTTTTTAGATGTTTTACCACTTTTGCAAAATAAACCTTTTTTTCCAATAGAATCATGTTTCTGGGTCGTCAAGTTCTGAGACATAACTTTTTTGCTTTTCCGTTGTCTGAGCTGTGTGAGGGCTTATTTCTAGCGGGATGAGCTCTAGTTTTATTGGTACATGTTACGTTTTGATCACTTTTTATTCTATTTTTTTGTGAAGCAAGGTATTTTTATTACAGCATTCACCGTGTGTTATAAATTACATGTTAACTCTAGTCTGTGGGTCAGTACGATTCCAGCTTTACCAAATTTATAGTTTATTTTTTTAATTTTTTTGCGGGACGAGCTGTAGTTTTTATTTGTATCATTTTTTGATACATGGAACTTTTTGATCACTTTTTATTAAAGGGGTTATACACTTTCTGAAAACTGATGACCTATCCCCCAGATAGGCCATCAGTATATAATCGGTGCATGTCCAAAATCCGGACCCGTGCACCGGATGTTTGGAACAGGATGCAGTAGTTGGTGCCAAAAGCAGATGGCTCGGACCACTGCATAGCGGCCGTTCGGCGGAACTGCAGCTTTGCTCCTATTCACTTGAATAGAAGCAGAGCTGCAATACCGCCGAACGGTCGCTATTCTTTGACAGGAGTCATCTGCTTCCGGCAACATCACCCCGAGGCAGCCGGAGTGCCGGATAGGTGCAGGGTCCGGGTGTCGGACACGCATCAACCATATACTGATGACCTATCTGGTGGATAGGTATTCAATTTTCAGAAAGTGGAGAACCCCTTTAACTTTTGTTTTAGTCCCACTAGGGCACTCGATGGTCTGTTTTTTAAATGCTGTTCTAATACATTGCACTAACTACGTAATAAAATGCATTAAAATGGTCAGTTTTACACTGACAGCAAGCATATTAGGCCTAATAAGCTTATGTACGGGGCAGACCTGGAGGTTATTGTTAGGGCTCCAATTGCCATAGCAACCATGTGCCAATCGGCTACAAACCACTTACATACCACGGTTACGATTGACCACGGCATCTAGGGGGTTATTGGCGGGGATTGAAGCTAGTTCTGGTGTTGGCTGTAATATACAGGTCAGCTTCTGAGCCCGCGCCATCAGCTTGCCATACCTGTACAACAATATGTGGCATCACGTTGCTGCGCATGATGTTCCGTTACAACAAATGTCAGGAAGGGGATGAAAAAATATGTTTATCTACAAACATGGTATAATGAATACGTAGGATTCTGATGTTATTTTACCTTTAACCCCTTCCCGACATTTGACGTATGGGTACGTTATGGAAAGCCATGACTTCCCACAAATTGCCGTATCCATACGCTAAATGAAGAAGGGGGTTACAGTGTAAAAAATAAAAGTTACAAAGTAAAGATGGCTGCTGTTCATAACAGCAGGCCATCTTTACACGAGGGCCAAGGGGGTGGCTCACACGCCATGCATCGCTGCAATTGGCTGGTCAATTCAGACCAGCCAATTGCGGCCGTTTGCGGCTTTCGCCAATCACTATGCCACAGGGCACAGTGATATGCTGGTGATTGGGGCTGCCTAGGACAGCACCAATCCCTGCCATGTAGCGATGACGAGGTGGCGGTTATGTCACCCCCCAATCGCTACGATTGGTCGGTCTGCATCAACCGACCAATCGCAGCCATGGCGGGTGTTTGAAACACCCTCCACCTGCTCTGCCCACCGCATTCCGGTTAGGAACGGTGAGCAGAGCTGGTGTGACCGTCTGTGAGCCATACTTACCGATTCTGAGGCCTTCTGTGCTGTGATCCTGCTGTGACGTCTGCATCCGACTGCTTCCTGCTGCAGAGTGAACAGTCATCATCATCATCTGTGCTGCTGCTGATTTATTTTTAGCAGCAGCACTTGTTTTTTTACAAAACTTGTTATCCCTGTATCCTTCCCCCCTCCGCCTCTTTCTGTCCTGTGGCCGCTAAGTGCGGATCAGTGACTGCCATCACTGATCAGCAACTGTGCTCAATTATCGGCGCAGGTTTTTTATTTTTTGGCCTTTTTTATTACTGCACCTTTTTTTGCGTGCGCGCTGCGGCCACTGAGTGCTGAGTCTAATAATCAGCCTCAGTGGTAATTTGTTTACGCAAGGTTTTTTTTGGCCTTTTTTTTTGTTTTTTTAAAACGGTAAAAAAAAAAAAGGAGTAGCATTAGCGTAGCAGATGTTTACTGATGTCCGTTTTGTAAAAAAAATATATAGCAGAAGTTATAGCTATATATTTTTTATACAGTTTGAGTTAATTCTAGTTTCTAGTTAGCGTCCATTTAGTGACGGAAATTCAGGTTTTTTTTTAACAGAAGTTCGGTCACTAAATTTGTGATAGCGTAGCGACAGTTTTAGTATAAATTTACAGCATTATAGTCAGCGTCCGTTTAGTGACCGACATTCAGGTTTTTTTTTAACAGAAGTTCGGTCACTAAATTTTTGATAGCGTAGCGACACAGTTGTAGCTCAATTTTTTTTACAGTTCTATACTGAACGTTCAATACATTTCTTTCTCCTAAATTTTTATCATTCTTCTCTTTCTTTTTTTTTTCCTATAAATTTCATATACACGTGTGAAAGCACAACATACACAACCAACTCTATAAAAATAAATTGAGTATTACACGTGTTGAAGCACTACATACCGCCCTAATAAAAATATCCCAATGATCTCAAAGGATCTATTCAGCTGAAGAGGCATACGCCATCCTGGCCACTGAATCGGCAAGTGAGGGAGAAGAGGAAATTGCCCCATTCATCTTGACCTCCTCATCATCATCCTCATTCAGTGATGAGGAACTCCCGCAAAGATGCCCCAGGACATCAGCTGAGGCAACCCCCAAAATGAGTGGTACCATGTGGAACCCACCCCATGATAATTATGAGCCTCACATTCCAGATTTCACAGGGAGCTCAGGAATTCGGTTTGAGACTGTAGGCCTCGCAGAAATTGACTATTACAAGCTCTTCTCTGAGCTTTTTCTCTGAGGATTTTGTTAATTTAATGGTGGCCCAGACAAATTTATAAGCCCAACAATTTTTAGCCCAAAATCCCACGTCCTCATTTGCTAGGTGGACCCCCATAGAGGCAGCGGGGATGATGACATTTTGGGGCCTTGTCCTACATATGGGCTTAGTAAAAAAGCCAGAGATTAGGCATTACTGGAGTGTGGACATTTTATACAACACCCCATTATACTGCATGGCAATGACCCGGACACGTTTTGAAATAATTCTGAAATTTTTGCATTATAATGATAATGCACAGTGCCCACCCCGTGATGACCCCACATACGACCGCCTATTCAAAATCAGGCCAATGATTGATTATTTCTGCACCAAATTTCAGCAAGTGTACCCCCCCCCGAAAAGAACATAGCAACAGACGAGTCCCTTGTACATTTTAAGGGGAGACTAAAATTCCACCAATACCTGACAAGCAAGAGGGCGAGGTATGGAATTAAAATGTACAAGCTGTGCGAGAGCAGCTCAGGGTGCACCTACAGGTTTCGGGTTTATGAAGGGAAGGACACCAGGATAGAACCTCCAGAATGCCCCCCTGTCCTGGGAGTTAGTGGAAAAATAGTGTGGGATTTGGTGCACCCACTGCTGGACCAGGGTTATCACTTTTACGTGGATAACTTCTATACCAGCATCCCACTATTTAAATGCAACTCCACCAGAAATACTGTAGCATGCGGCAACGTGCGCAAAAATCAGAGAGGCCTCTCTAAAAATCTGATTGGGCAACCCCTAAGAAAGGGAGAACGCAGGGCACTACACAGCGATAACTTGTTGCTAGTCAAGTATAAGGACAAGAGGGACGTCCTTATGTTGACCACAATACATGATAGCGGCAGCACCCCTGTCCCTCTCCGAGGTAGCACTACAGTGACCCCCAAGCCAGATTGCATCCTCGGCTACAATAAGCACATGGGAGGGGTTGATCTTTCTGATCAAGTACTGAAGCCGTACAGTGCCATGCGTAAAACAAAGGTGTAGTACAAAAAGCTGGCCGTGCACACGGTACAGATGGCATTGTATAACTCTTACGGGCTATACCAATGTGCAGGCCGGACAGGGACATTCCTTCAGTTTCAAGAGGTCGGTTATCAAGGCACTTGTATTTGGGGACCAGGAAGGGGAGGGCCCCAGTACTTCTAGAAGCGATGGTCCATGTATTGTACCAGGGCAACACTTTCCTGGCGAAATCCCCTCCACTGGTAAAAAGGGAAGGAGCCAAGAAAGGTGTAAAGTGTGTTAAGGGGGAGAAGACGAGACCAAACTTATCATTGTGAAACGTGCCCCGACAAACCTGGCCTGTGCATAAAAGAGTGCTTCAAAGTTTATCACACATCCTTAGATTTTTAATTGAAATTTTTTTTTTAAATGCTCACTATACCCCTAGATAAATTCCTTGAGGGGTGTAGTTTCCAACATGATTTGGCCACTCAGGGGCTTTGCAAACGTGACATGGCCTCCGCAAACTATTCCAGTTAAATTTGAACTCCAAATGGTGCTCTTTCCCTTCTGAGCCCTGCCGCGTGTCCAAACAGCCGTCTATGACCACATGTGGGGTACTGTTTTACTCGGGACAAACTGCTCTACAAATGTTTCTCCTTTAGTCCTTGTGGGAATGAAAAAAAATTAGCCAAACCTATGTTTTATTGGGAAAAATGTAGATTTTCATTTTCACGGCCTACTTCCAATACATTCTGCAAAAAATCTGTGGGGTCAAAATGCTCACTGTACCCCTAGATAATTTCCTCAAGGAGTGTAGTTTCCAAAATGGGGTCACATGTGGGGGGGGGGGGGTTTCTACTGTTTTGGCACCGCAAGAGCCCTTCAAACCTGACATGGTGCCTAAAATATATTCTAATAAAAACAAGGCCCCAAAATCCAGTAGGTGCTGCTTTGTTTCTGAGACCGGTGCTTCAGTCTATAAGCATGCTAGGGCCACAAGTGGGATATTTCTAAAAACTGCAGAATCTGGGCAATAAATATTGAGTTGCATTTTTCTGGTAAAACTTTCTGTGTTGCAAAAAAAAATGGATTGAAAATGAATTTCTGCAAAAAAAACAACGAAATTTGTAAATTTCACCTCTACATTGCTTTAATTCCTGTGAAACGTCTAAAGGGTTAAGAAACTTTCTAAATGCTGTTTTGAATACCTTGAGGGGTGAAGTATTTAAAATGGGTGACTTACTGGGGGTTTCTAATATATAAGGCCCTCAAAGCCACTTCACAACTGAACTGGCCCCTGCAGAAAAAAGCCTTTTGAAATTTTCTTGAAAATGTGAGAAATTGCTGCTAAAGTTCTAAGCCTTGTAACATCCTAGAAAACAAAAGGATGTTCAAAAAATGATGTCGAACTAAAGTAGACATATGGGGGATGTTAATTATCAACAATTTTGTGTGTTATAACTGCCTGTCTTACAAGGAAATACATTTAAATTGAGAAAAATGCAAATTTTTGCCATTTTTCCCTAAATTTTGGTGTTTTTCACAATTAAACACTGAACGTATTGAGCAAATTTTGCCAGTAATAAAGTCCAATGTGTCACGAGAAAATCTCAGAATCACTTGGATAGGTGAAAGCATTCAGACATTATTACCACATAAAGTGAAACATGACATTTGAAAAATGAGGCCCTGTCAGGAAGGCCAAAAGTGGCTAAAGAGGGAAGGGGTTAAGGGTGTTTTCAGATGTTGCAGTCGAGGTAAACATGAAACAGCAAAAATAAAAAGTTTTGCTGCAGTTTTTGATAAGGTTGTGATTTTTACAGGAGAAACATTTAACGTGAATCACCTGTGAAAACTGCGACCGCATAGAAAACATCTGAAAATTGCAGTAAAAACACATGCAGTTTTTTTAATGCATTTTATTTTGTTTTAGTGCGATTCAATGTCTGTACATACACAAAGACTACGTAGATATATAAAGGACTTGTTTTTGTGTGATTCGTTTTTTTTAGGGGTAGCATGTAACATTGATAAACTATTGTATTGTTGGTATTCATGTATTAAAAACTAAGTATGTGTATGTTCTCTACTGTTTACTGCAGTGATTCCCAACCGGGGTGCTGCGAGTACACTCCAGGGGCGCCGCAACACACCCCTAATTCACTGCCACAAGAAGTGGAATCCCGACGCTCATCCCGGGGATTCTGCTTTTAGAGGGAGCCCCTGAAATCACTGTAGAGACATCAGGAGCTCCCTGCAGGTGCGGTATCCCTAGCCAGTGTGTTGCCAGCGCTCTGGCCAGGGATTCCACTCCGGAACCCCTAACGTCACTGTCCATATATGACAGTGACGTCACGGGCCCCTTCTGGAGTGAAATCCCAGGCCACAGCGTGTACGATATCTCTGGCTGGGGATTCCACTCCTAGAGGGAGCCCTAATGGCGCCATCTACATGGGGGGTTAGCGCTATCTACAGGGGGTAGGTGGGGTGGCACTACATGGTCTCTATATACAGCGGACACTATGGCGCTCTCTACATGGGCACTTCGTGTGGCACTATCTACATGGGCAATATCTATTAGGGGACTGCCAGTAAGGGGGCATTATAATGTATGGGAGCATTGTACCGTATGAGGACAGCTATGGGGACATTATACTGTATGGGGCATTATACTGTATGGCGGCAGCTATGGGGCATTATACTGTATGGCGGCAGCTATTTGGCATTATGCTGTGAGAGGGCAGCCATTTAGCATTATTCTGTATGGGAACAGCTATCGCTGCATTATACTGTGTGAGGGCAGCTATTTGGCATTATACTGTGAGAGGGCAGCTATTTGGCATTATACTGTGGTGAGGCACTATGGGGTATTATACTATGTGGGGGTTCTATGGAGCATGATACTGTGTGTGGGGACAACTATACTGGCATTATACTGTGTGGGAGGCACTATGGGATATTATACTGTATGAGGGCAACTGTGGGGGTATCATACTGTATGGGGCAGCTATTGGGGCAATATACTGTGTGGGGACAGCTATGGAAGCATTATACTGTGTGGGGACAGCTATTTTGCATTATACTGTGTGGAAGGTTCTATGGGGTATTATACTGTGCGGAGGCACTATGGGGTATGATACTGTGTGGGGGACAGCTATAGGGGCATTATACTGTGTGGGGGACAGCTATAGGGGTATTATACTGTCTGAGGGGTTCTATGGGGGCATTATACTGTGTGGAGGCAGTATGGGGGCATTATACAGTGGGGAGGCACTATGGAGGCATTATACTGTGTGGGGACAGCTATTTTGCATTATACTGTGTGGGAGGTTCTATGGGGTATTATACTGTGTGGGGGACAGCTATAGGGGCATTATACTGTGTGGGGGACAGCTATAGGGGCATCATACTGTGTGGGGGACAGCTATAGGAGCATTATACTGTCTGAGGGTTTCTATGGGGGCATTATACTGTGCGGAGGCAGTATGGGGGCATTATACTGTGGGGAGGCACTATGGGGGCATGATACTGTGTGGGGTGAACCATCTGCTTCTTGAGTGTCTGTCCTATATCAGGCCACAGATTCAGGTCTATGCAGGATAAGGTTTGCCCAGGTGTTCCAATTTTTGTTTAGAGTTTTAAATTTCTTACAAAAGTGCTAATAAATCCGTTTATATATATATATATATATATATATATATATATATATATATATATATAAATACTGTGATAAACGATATTTGGTAGGGGTGCCCCAGGGGTGTCTCGAGTGTTATTTTTAATCAGTTTAACATGTTTATTTGTGCCAGTGAGGAACTTTATAGTCATGTCATGTGAGGTCATAAAATTCACAGGCAATGGTAATCCCTTCCTGACATCTGCTGTAGTCGGAAAGGAAAGTATAGAGTGGGCTGACGGGCTGAGCCCGCTGCGTAAGCTGCATGTTTCGGATGCATGATACAGCCCACACCTCACGGCAATAAGCGGGATCGGAGATAACTCCGATGCCGCTCATTTAACCCCTTAGATGCCGTGATCAATAGCGACCGCAGCATTTATGTCGTTAGAAAGAGGGTCCCCTGAGAGCACTTTGCACCCTCCCGCACAATCGCGGAGTGCCAATGATTGTCATGGCAGCCTAGGGAGACCAAAAAATAAATAAAAAGGAAAAACAGTGTTAACTTCCTAACATACCATGACGTGCCATTACGTTATGGTGCAGGGGGAAAAGTATGGAGCGGGCTCACGGGCTGAGCCCGCTCCATACGTTGCAGGTGTCAGCTGAGTATTACAGCCAGGGCCGCATCTACCATGAGGGGAGTTGAGCCTCTGGCCTCAGGCGGCACCCTGCAGTCTCAGAGGGGGCGGCATTACAGAGCTGCTGGCCGAGGCTTCCTCCACTTAGCAGCTGCAAGATGTGCGGCTTCATCTCTCCTGTGCCACCTTCATAGCCCCACCCTGCTCTCCACTCTCCTGTTGCTATTGTAATATGATCCTGCTCATTGTTGGGATGGAGAGGGAGGCGAGCAGAATGTCTGCACTGCACTGCTGCTGGCATGAAGAGGCTGAAGGGAAATCCTGCCATGGACTCACCACCTCTTCTACTGATTTTCTCTGGAGTCTCCCTGCACAGCAGGAGATCCATATAGGCAGCAGCCTGCACAAAAGGTAAGTGTGTGTAATGTATGTATGTACTATATAGTGTGTGTGTGTGTGTGTGTGTGTGTGTAGTTTGTTATGTATGTATGTATGTATGTATGTACTGTATGTGTATATTGTATGTATGTTCATTGTATGTACTGTATAGCATATGTGTAGTGTATGTACTGTATGTGTATAGTGTATGTGTAGTGTCTAATGTATGTAGGTACTGTATATGTATAGTGTATGTGTAGTGTCTAATGTATGTAGGTACTGTATATGTATAGTGTATGTGTAGTGTCTAATGTATGTAGGTACTGTATATGTATAGTGTATATGTATGTACTGTATGTCTATAGTGTAGTGCATGGGTAGCGTGTAATGTACGTACGTACACACTGTATGTGTATAGTGTATATTTTGTGTACTGTACATTTGTTTCTTGCCCTGCCATTCCGCACTTTTCAATGACACAGGAAGCGCGATGCTATCATCGCGCCACTTTCGTAGTGTAGCTCCAGCAGAACTGCTCATTAGAGGTCAGGTCTGCGTTGCTAGAGGACGGTGCGGGAACTAGATCAGGGAAGTACATATGTGACGCTTGTTTTTTTTTTTTTTAAGTTAAAGAGGTTGTCCACTACGGGACAACTGATGACCTATCCACCGGATAGGTCATCAGTATATCATCGGTGCAGGTCCAACACCTAGACCCCGAACCGATCAGCCGCTGCGGGCACCAGATGTTATTGCCCATTATGCGATGTACGGAGCACGAAGCAGTTGGCTCCATACATAGCATAGCAGCTGGGATGCAGTACTGCTCCTATTCACTTGAATACTGCAGCACGGCCGCTATTCCGTGACCAGAGACATCTGCTTCCGGCATGTACGTCCAGTGCCCAGAGGCAGCAGGAGCAGCTTAACAGAGCAGGGTCCGGGTGTTGGACCCCCACAGATTATGTATCGATCACCTATCCGGTCGATAGGTCATCAGTTGTCCGGTAGTGGACATTCCCTTTAACAGTGTGAGTGGCATTATCTACAGAGGCTTTATCTACCGGAGGCTCTATGGGGCAATATCTACAGTGTACAACCAATCTCTAAAACCATAGTTCCAAAAATCTAATGATAACAAAATGAGAATATCAATATCTTTATTAATAATCCTTTAAAAACAAGAACAGCTGTACACAGACAATTAAAATTAACAGGGTGGTAGGACAATGGGGGACACAGCAGGTTTGCTATGTATGAATACAATGCCTGGGAGCAGTATATACTGACAAAAATACAAATATATCCCAAATATTAAAGTACAAAAAAGAAGAGTAGAATTTAGGCTATACACGTGTATATAATAATAATAATCCAAAATTAATAGTCACTTACAAATGTGTACGTTTTTAGGTAGGTCACTTAATGATAGAGTATGCACAATTAGTGCGGAATTTCCCACACAATGGTGATAGGAGTTTTAAGTCATAGTATATACATTATTTGGACCTAACTATATAAGGCTTCTTTCACACTAGCGTTAGTATACGCTTACCTCTCTTCCATCAGCGGAAGAGAGGATCAAAACATTAAACGGAAAGCAACGGTTCCGTTAGAATTACCATTGATTTCAATGGTAATTCTTTTGTTTCAGTTGCTTTCCATTTGTCTCTGTTCGCTAGGTTTTCTTTTTTTTCCTTTGACGGAAGCAAAAGTGCAGTCTACAGAACGTTTGTTTCTGTGGAAAAACTGATTATTAATAAAAAGACAAGAGAATGGAAGCAGCACTCACGAAAAAAAAGTGACGTTTATTCACCCAACAAAGAGATTATTTCTATATTGAAGTAGTACCTAGTATCCATATCACATGTTACTACCGGGTATGAACCTTCTATTATTTATAGGTTGTCAATATCTACCGGGGGTCCTATTTACAGGGGGCAATGTGTGTGTCAAAGTGTATGGTGCGATTATATTTAGGGGCGCAATGTGTGGCACCATGAGAATTTTATCTTCGTTTATAGGTGCAGAAATGCTTGAAAAGTGAGAAGCTGAAGACATCTGAGTGGCAAACTGCAGAAATGGGCTGTGGCCGGGAGACGTCGTCATAGAGGTCTGGACCGGATGGAGAAGAAAAGAGAAAAATAACGACTCCAATCAGTGAGGTTGTCACCTGTGAGTCACTCAATGTAAATGTTTATTCTGCCTCTAATCTGTACTGTAGTCACTGTATGATCTGCAGCGTGATGACGGGTGGTATGTTTTTGAATGTGAAACCGCAACTCCCAGCATATCCTTACTATTGTTCGGGCCATGCTGGGAGCTGTAGTTTTACGTGTACAAACCTATATAGCAGCGGTTAAACTGAATTTGCAAATGATCTCTTTACTGAGCTGAATTTGAGCTTGGTTGTGGCGTTGCAATTATGTGAACTGTGCTGGGTTCTGGTGCTGTATTTCTGTACTGAGCTTGGTTCCGGTGAAATATATGTACTGAGCTTGGTTCTGGTGCTGTATATATATTAACTGTGCTTGGTTTTCGTGCTGTATATATGAACTGAGCTTGGTTCAGGAGTTATATATATGTACTGAGCTTGGTTCCCGTACTGTATATATGTACGGAGCTTGGTTCTGTATATATGTACTCAACTTAGTTCTGGTGCTGTATATATGTACGGATCTTGGTTCTGGTGCTGTATATATGTTAACTGTGCTTGGTTCTCGTGCTGTATTTCTGTACTGAGCTTTGTTCTGGTGCTGTATATATGTACTGAGCTTTGTTCTGGTGCTGTATTTATGTACTGAGCTTGGTTCTGTTGATGTGTATATGTACTGAGATCGGTTCTGGTGCTGTATATATGTACTGAGCTTTGTTCTGGTGTTGTATATACGTACAGAGCTTGGTTCTGGTGTTGTATATACGTACAGAGCTTGGTTCTGGTGTTTATATATATACATACACACACTCACAGAGCTTTGTTCTGGTACTGTATATATGCACTGGGCTTTGTTCTGGTACTGTATATATGTACAGAGCTTGGTGCCTGCATTGCATTTGTGTGAACTGTGCTGGGTTCTGGAGTGGTATTTCTGTACTGAGCTTGGTTCTGTTGCAGTACATATGTACGGAGCTTCGTCCTGGGGCTGTATTTATGTACTGAGCTTTGTTCTGGTGTTGTATATATGTACTGAGCTTGGTTCTGGTGTTGTATATATGTACTGAGCTTTGTCCTGGTGCTGTATTTATGTACTGAGCTTGGTTCTGGAGTTGTATATATGTACTGAGCTTGGTTCTGGGGATGTATATATGTACTGACCTTGGTTCTAGTTCTGTATTTATGTACTGAGCTTGGTTCTAGTGCTGTATATATGTATGAGCTTTGTTCTGGAGCTGTATTTATATATGGAGTATAACATCCGTGGGGCCCTGCTCCCTGTATCCCGTGTGACTTGTTCCTGTGCCTCAAACCTGTTGGAGCCGAGTTGTGCTACCGGTTCTGCCTGCTGTTTAACACCACATCTGGGGTCTGCTGTCAAGGTCCCAGTTATTATTTTTTTTAAATAGATTTTTATTAAAAGTTAATCAATAAGTCCCAAAATAGTACCAATGAAAACTACACCTCATCCCACAAATAGCAAACCCCCATATGGCGACATCGACAGAAAAATAGAAAAAGTTATGTATCGTGGAAAGTGGAGATGCAAGAACAAATAATTTTGTTTAAAAGGGTTGTGAAGGATGGTTTATTTGCTTATATTCTCTGTATGAAATTACATTATGAATTATCAAGCAGGATGACGAATTACTAAGATATGTATTACGTGAAAGTGATTATAATAATGTTTAAATGATTTAGTTTCGTGCAGCAGCCATCTTGTCTGGAGTTCCCATCTTGGTTCTTTTGTAGTGAATAGGAAACTCATTCTTCCTTTAATAGAAGTAATGTTGATTTCATATGTTTTATCTTTGACCTTGGCTCCCATACAAAGTTTGCAGAGAAGGAACAGGGAGTGAGAAGGGAGGATGGCAAGTATGCATGTGGGAAGGTCTCCCCCATCTCCACGGGAACATTCTGCCCAAGAGAGATAAGGCCACCTGCAAACCTAATGTGTGAAGAATTATAATGATGTATCTGGGATGTACATTATGATCTGCTTTGTACTGAATAACAAATATTTTCACGTTGTCTCTGATTGGTTAACCTCAAGTCTACACCCCTTCTGAATGATATTATTATAGTTTGAGTTTGGAAATAAACCTTCAGAGGAGTATTTTGAGCATATCAGCAGCGTCTGTGTGTTTTCTTCTCCTCTCTCGATATATATCGGTGAAATATCCTAATTAGGATACTGAATAATGGGGCCTGGCCTGAGAGTCTGTTTGGACTCGTATAAATTTGAGTCTAATATATTTTGAGCCATTGATTTCCACGACAGGGTTTATATTGTGCAAGCGTAGTAAAACAAAAAAAAAACTATACATATATGATATCGCTGAAATCGTACCGACCCATAAAGTAAAGGTAAGATGTTACTCACGCCGCACAGTGAACTGTGTAAACGTAAAATGTGAAAAACAATGCTGGAATAGCGGTTTTGTTTCAATTCCCTCGAGCAAAAAAGTTTATAAAAGTTGAACAATAAATTATTTGTACAAAAAAATTGTGACGTTAAAAAATAAAAAACTCGTCCTGTAAAAAATAAGCCCTCCTACGGCTATGTTGATGGAAAAATAAAAAAGTTATGACTCTTAAAATGAGACAATGAAAAAACAAAAAAGAATGCCCGGCCAAAATATGCCTTGACGTTAAGGGGTTGAAGGGAATGTACTAGCTATATTTTTTTTTACTAATTAATGAAAACAAACATTCTTTCTTCTAATCTGTTTTGTTTTTTTGTAGGTTTTTTTTCTATGATTATGGGGCAGCCATCTTGCCTGAGCTGTTAACAACATCTAAAGATATTTAGAGCAGCCACATGGACCGTAGGAAGCAATAGTCTGGAGCTGAGCCATTGACTTCTATGGCACAGATTTCTAGGTGTGCTCTGTGACCTGTGCAGAGGTCATTGTGTAGGATGGGGGAGGAGGGGAGCTGTGTCCATCACCTATTGTCTTGTGTTATATATTTATAGTATATATTTATGTGTTACATGTAAGTGTAATCCTGCCTGTGATAATGAGTAGCGATCTCTACAGAACAGTAAGGATCAGTCTATTATGAATGGTGGATCATGTGTGATCTGTATATAGGTGTTACCCGTCAGTGTAATCCTGCCTGTGATGATAATGAGATGAATGATGAGAAGTGATCTCTACAGAACAGGAAGTATGAGTCTATTATGAATGGTGGATCCTATGTTATCTATATAGAGGTGTTACCGGTCAGTGTAATCCTGCCTGTGATGATAATGAGATGACTGCTGAGAAGTGATCTCTACAGAACAGGAAGGATGAGTCTATTATGAATGGTGGATCCTATGTTATCTATATAGAGGTGTTACCGGTCAGTGTAATCCTGCCTGTGATGATAATGAGATGACTGTTGAGAATTAATCTCTACATTAGGGTAGTCACGATATCAGAATTTGGACTTCAGGTAGTATTGCGATTTGAGATACAAAAACGATACTTTGCCAACAATAATAATAAATAAAAAAGATTACATTGGAACTCTCTCTCATTTACAAGCTGCTTGAATTGCGGTTTTTGATATCGGTAGTCTCTGATCAGACTCTATTTTATAACTTTATATTCATATTTTTTGTATTTTTTTTTTGTCTTGTTTGTTTTTGTGTTTTGTGTATTGTGTGTCTGGAGAGAGTAAGGGGGGGAAGGAAGAGCCAGGGAAAATGCCAGCTAAAGGTAGGAAATCTTTGAGCCCTAGTAAGGAGGGTAAGAATACAAGCAAGATGGACAGATATATGATGTCCCCCCTTGTAGCAGGGAAAACTAGAACAGCAAATAAGACAACGGGGGAGATTTTGAGCGACCAAGCTCTAGCATCATTGACTGAGATTTTAGACGCTATTAATAAAGTATCCTCTCAAGTAGGTAGCATTAGTATAGAAATTGCAATAATAAGAGATGATATGGGTAAAATTAAAGAAAGATATACTGAAGTGGAAAATAGAGTGAGTTCACTTGAAGATGAAGTTACCCAATTAAAAAAGGAGATGAAGGGGTTAGTGGAAGGAAATAGTACACTAAAAAATAAAATGGTTGACATAGAAGATCGCTCCAGAAGGAGTAACATCAGATTATTGGGTTTTCCAGAAGGGGAAGAAAGGGAAGGTGTTGAAACTTTTGTCCAAAATTGGATCAAAAACAAAATAGGAATTGAAAATCTGTCTCCTTTGTTTGGCATAGAGAAAGCTCATAGAGTGCCAGCAAGAGTGCCTATCCCTGGTTCTAAAGCAGAAAATTACCACAGCACTGGACCACAAGTGGGTGCACGCCTCAATAGGACCGGATCCGTGGTCCCCAATATCAGATAGACAAAATAGACGAGGAGACAGCACTTCCAAAATATGTCAGCTTTTTAATCACCCGTGCGACGTTTCAGTCCAGCAGGACTTTTCTCAAGCATAGTGAACACAGCAGTACAGGAGTATTTAAGGACTCACAGAGTCAACAGTAATAAAAAATGTGATTAATACAAAAACAGTTTAAAAGGATCTGTGTATAATAAAGCAGTGTAATTTTAAATCACAATCAAACCACCTAGGTGCTTATGCATAGAACTATATAAGTTTTAAGGGACTGGTACATCAATAAGCAGTCCGAATAAACAAAAAATAATAATGAATAACAAACTCACCAAGTGTGTGTATAATCAAAAACGATTACAGGATATTGTATCAAGATGCCAGATGGAACTACTTCTAATGGATAACGGCGTCCTGGAAGTCCAGATATCCACGTGTATAGGTTGAATAACATGCTATACTTCCTGTATTCAAAATGTGCATACTCTCGCGAGACTATGCTAATTAGTTCCTGCACATGTGCAGTGCATCTAGTGACTGCACGGCGGCCATTTTGGAAAGTGGCAATGACGAACATTAGAGGAAAATAGGGAAAAATTGTCAGTATCATTTAAAAAGGGGGGGGGGGGAGAGAATACTCTATAGGACAACTAGGAGTTAGGGACAATGATATACTGATCAGTATTAAATTGTAAAAAACAGCACACACATGCTAATGTATAAACATTCTGACAGGGTGTGTGTGTAAACCAATATCATTGAGTATATGTCCCACATAATCTCACAAAAAGTGTCTACTCCCACCAAAATGACAATATATATTTATATCCCTTGGCCTCATACGTATGGAAAAAATTATTATATCTAGCCACACATGTTTCACAAATATGGTCGCCACAGGAAGAAATGTATTCGCAGGATTCCGAAAACCAGAGAAAGCAGTCCATTCAACAAATCGAATCTGTAATAATAATAAAAAAATATGTATATGTATATATAGTAATAAGACATCATTAAGAATGTGTTCAATTCACATAAAAAGAGATGATGCATAAAAAAAAATCAAGCAAGGTACATAAGGGAAAAATACGTTACAATATATGACATACTTAAGTGACTACACCGACTTTAAAATCAATGTTCAAACCATGTGGGGCAAGGCAATTTAACTTGAAAATCCATTCAAGTTCTCTCCGTTTGAGTCTGGAGACCCTGTCCCCACCCCTACGGTGTAGGGGAATATGGTCAATGATCCAAAATTTAAGGTCGCTGACCACATGCCCCGCTGATACAAAATGTGCGGACACTGGGAGATCCAATTTTTTAGTTCTAATAGTCGATCTATGTTTATTAAGACGAGCCCGACATTCCTGGGTAGTCTCCCCCACATATAGCAACTTGCATGGACACTGTAAAACATAAATGACATGAGATGATGCACATGTCAGAAAATGTTTAATGGGGTAAGTCTTGCCATTAGTCGGATGAACCAACGTGTTCCCTTTAATCATATTATTGCAATTGACGCAATTAAGACACGGGAAACATCCCAATTTTTTGGGAGCCAGAGTCAACTGGCGGTTCATTTGAAAGGATCCGACATCAGCATGAACAAGACGATCCCTTAGATTTTTTTGTCGTCTAAATGCCATCCTAGGAGGACAACCAAATTCAGGACCAGATTTAGTAAGATTTGTAAAAATATGCCACTCCTGGCGAATAATACTAGAAACTCTATTACTAATATCTGAATATGTAGAGACAAAAGTTAATCTATCAGATGATTCTCGTCTATGTGGTATAAGCAATTCTTCCCTAGTGATGGTTTGAACTCTGTCCCTCTGTTTTTGTAAGAGGGACAAAGGATATTTACGTCTGGCAAATTTGTCACTCATTTCATCTAAACGTAGTGTAAGTTGTTGGGGTTCAGTCACTATACGTTTAACCCTTAACATCTGACTAAAAGGTAAGGACTGTACCATTCGGCGGGGATGTTGACTATCGTATCGCAATAAACTGTTGCGATCAGTCACTTTGTTGTAAAGATCAGTAATTAACTTGTCACCCTCCCTATAAACTAGGGTATCCAAAAAATGTAGGTGTGTAGTTGATGATTCCATCGTAAATTTAATGTCATCATCGATGGAATTAAGGAACCCAAAAAAGTCTTCCAATTGTGACGTATTACCGGTCCAAATCACGAACACATCGTCTATGTACCTCCACCACCTCAGAACATGGCTGAAGTGGTGGGATACATAGACGTGGCGCTCCTCGAGGGCCGCCATGAACATGTTGGCATATGTGGGAGCCACATTCGAGCCCATGGCGGTCCCCCTCCTCTGAACATAGAAGGAGTCAGCAAACAGAAAATAATTTTCCGTGAGAATCACCTCCAAGAGGTCCATCAAAAATTGTATGCCTTCAGCCGAGTGTTCTGACCTCCCCAGGGCGTCCTTCACTACACTAAGACCCCGGCTATGGTTAATGGATGTATATAAATTACAGACGTCAAAAGACACCAAAATGATCTCACTACTCAGGGAAATGTGTGTTAATTTCACTATAAAATCAGATGTATCCTGTATATATGATGACGCTGAAATGGCATACACTCTAAGTATCTTATCCAAGAATATTGCTATAGGGTTAAAGATAGAATCTCTCCCCGAAACTATAGGACGTCCTGGGGGTTTATTTAGGCACTTATGGATCTTGGGAAGACAGTAGATGACAGGAGTAACTGGATGTGTAACGACAAGGAATTCTGACAACTCTTTATCAATAATCCCTACTGACAAAGCCTGTGAGAGAATATGTGTGATCCTATTTTGGATCCTGAACTTGGGGTCACCCGAGACCTTTGTGTATACATTAATGTCATGAACTTGGCCTCTGATTTCATCCAAGTATAGCGACGTATCCATGACGACCAAGGCCCCGCCTTTGTCGGCCGGTTTGATCGTCAGGGACACGTCACCAGACAGGTCCTTCAAAGCACTCAATTCGGCACTGGTTAAATTAGGGTGAAACAATGACGATTCACCCAACTCATCACGAAGTTTGTTTACTTTTTGTTTGACTATACTTGTAAATGCATCTATAATTGGTTCACAGACATATGGTTGCCAAACTGATTTTTTAAAAAGCCCTACTTTATTCAACGCAAATTCACATTGTGCCCCACTACCCTGAGGCATACTATGGGTGCCAAAAAAATGTTTCAATTTTATCCTGCGGAAAAAGGCATATAAATCTAGTTCTAACTGGAACCAGTCTATTTTAGACGCGGGGCAAAAAGACAGTCCCTTGTTCAACAACTTTAACTCAGTGTCGGATAGAGGACGTGAGGAGATATTTACCGCAAGTGATTCTAATTGGCTTTCTTCTCCTTGCCACGTGCCGACTGCCATTGACGTCTGGTTCTCTCCGGTCTTGGTTTTGTACCTCCTCCTATGTTTGCGCCCTCCTCTTCTTGTGCGTCCATGGTTCCCCCTAAAAAAGAATCTGGAACTTCCATGGGGTCACCAAATGTAGACTGTAGGCGTCTCCTGTTCTGAGGGGCTCCCTTGCCATATATTGCCCCTGTCGTATTTCTGGGCTCCTTCTGCCAGTTATAAATCCTCCCATCAGCATAATCTTCAACATCACGTATCCATTTCAATCTTTTAGTGTTCTCCAGATGCGATCTAAATTTGCCAAAGGATTCCCTAGCACCATCCTTGTATTTCTGCAACTCATCTGTTGATAACAAGGATGCCAATGATGTATCGAGGTCAAGAATCCGGGCATTGACACTCCGTAATTCTATTTGCAAAAATTCTATGTTAAGTAGGATGATATCACGGGAATATCTATTAGATATCTGACGGAAGCGCTGGCAGAAGTCCGCATTATTAGGAAAAAGGTTGGGTGTCAAGCTTGATCTCATTCCCCGGGGTATACGATCCGCTTTAAAGTATTCCCCCAAAGTCACCAAATGCAGATAGGTGGTAATCGCTCGCTTAGACTCCATCTCCCATTTTCTTTTAACATGGTCAACAGATGGGGCACAAAGGAAAGACACATCACCTGAAATACCCTGCATGATCCTGTCAACATCATCATCCGTATATGCAAATACTGTGGGTGACGATTCCATATTCAAAAGCTTGAAAGATAGCTCAAATGGCCAAATAAGTCCGTGCAAAGTGGATGGGATCAGATATATCCAAAGCAGAAAATTACCACAGCACTGGACCACAAGTGGGTGCACGCCTCAATAGGACCGGATCCGTGGTCCCCAATATCAGATAGACAAAATAGACGAGGAGACAGCACTTCCAAAATATGTCAGCTTTTTAATCACCCGTGCGACGTTTCAGTCCAGCAGGACTTTTCTCAAGCATAGTGAACACAGCAGTACAGGAGTATTTAAGGACTCACAGAGTCAACAGTAATAAAAAATGTGATTAATACAAAAACAGTTTAAAAGGATCTGTGTATAATAAAGCAGTGTAATTTTAAATCACAATCAAACCACCTAGGTGCTTATGCATAGAACTATATAAGTTTTAAGGGACTGGTACATCAATAAGCAGTCCGAATAAACAAAAAATAATAATGAATAACAAACTCACCAAGTGTGTGTATAATCAAAAACGATTACAGGATATTGTATCAAGATGCCAGATGGAACTACTTCTAATGGATAACGGCGTCCTGGAAGTCCAGATATCCACGTGTATAGGTTGAATAACATGCTATACTTCCTGTATTCAAAATGTGCATACTCTCGCGAGACTATGCTAATTAGTTCCTGCACATGTGCAGTGCATCTAGTGACTGCACGGCGGCCATTTTGGAAAGTGGCAATGACGAACATTAGAGGAAAATAGGGAAAAATTGTCAGTATCATTTAAAAAGGGGGGGGGGGGAGAGAATACTCTATAGGACAACTAGGAGTTAGGGACAATGATATACTGATCAGTATTAAATTGTAAAAAACAGCACACACATGCTAATGTATAAACATTCTGACAGGGTGTGTGTGTAAACCAATATCATTGAGTATATGTCCCACATAATCTCACAAAAAGTGTCTACTCCCACCAAAATGACAATATATATTTATATCCCTTGGCCTCATACGTATGGAAAAAATTATTATATCTAGCCACACATGTTTCACAAATATGGTCGCCACAGGAAGAAATGTATTCGCAGGATTCCGAAAACCAGAGAAAGCAGTCCATTCAACAAATCGAATCTGTAATAATAATAAAAAAATATGTATATGTATATATAGTAATAAGACATCATTAAGAATGTGTTCAATTCACATAAAAAGAGATGATGCATAAAAAAATCAAGCAAGGTACATAAGGGAAAAATACGTTACAATATATGACATACTTAAGTGACTACACCGACTTTAAAATCAATGTTCAAACCATGTGGGGCAAGGCAATTTAACTTGAAAATCCATTCAAGTTCTCTCCGTTTGAGTCTGGAGACCCTGTCCCCACCCCTACGGTGTAGGGGAATATGGTCAATGATCCAAAATTTAAGGTCGCTGACCACATGCCCCGCTGATACAAAATGTGCGGACACTGGGAGATCCAATTTTTTAGTTCTAATAGTCGATCTATGTTTATTAAGACGAGCCCGACATTCCTGGGTAGTCTCCCCCACATATAGCAACTTGCATGGACACTGTAAAACATAAATGACATGAGATGATGCACATGTCAGAAAATGTTTAATGGGGTAAGTCTTGCCATTAGTCGGATGAACCAACGTGTTCCCTTTAATCATATTATTGCAATTGACGCAATTAAGACACGGGAAACATCCCAATTTTTTGGGAGCCAGAGTCAACTGGCGGTTCATTTGAAAGGATCCGACATCAGCATGAACAAGACGATCCCTTAGATTTTTTTGTCGTCTAAATGCCATCCTAGGAGGACAACCAAATTCAGGACCAGATTTAGTAAGATTTGTAAAAATATGCCACTCCTGGCGAATAATACTAGAAACTCTATTACTAATATCTGAATATGTAGAGACAAAAGTTAATCTATCAGATGATTCTCGTCTATGTGGTATAAGCAATTCTTCCCTAGTGATGGTTTGAACTCTGTCCCTCTGTTTTTGTAAGAGGGACAAAGGATATTTACGTCTGGCAAATTTGTCACTCATTTCATCTAAACGTAGTGTAAGTTGTTGGGGTTCAGTCACTATACGTTTAACCCTTAACATCTGACTAAAAGGTAAGGACTGTACCATTCGGCGGGGATGTTGACTATCGTATCGCAATAAACTGTTGCGATCAGTCACTTTGTTGTAAAGATCAGTAATTAACTTGTCACCCTCCCTATAAACTAGGGTATCCAAAAAATGTAGGTGTGTAGTTGATGATTCCATCGTAAATTTAATGTCATCATCGATGGAATTAAGGAACCCAAAAAAGTCTTCCAATTGTGACGTATTACCGGTCCAAATCACGAACACATCGTCTATGTACCTCCACCACCTCAGAACATGGCTGAAGTGGTGGGATACATAGACGTGGCGCTCCTCGAGGGCCGCCATGAACATGTTGGCATATGTGGGAGCCACATTCGAGCCCATGGCGGTCCCCCTCCTCTGAACATAGAAGGAGTCAGCAAACAGAAAATAATTTTCCGTGAGAATCACCTCCAAGAGGTCCATCAAAAATTGTATGCCTTCAGCCGAGTGTTCTGACCTCCCCAGGGCGTCCTTCACTACACTAAGACCCCGGCTATGGTTAATGGATGTATATAAATTACAGACGTCAAAAGACACCAAAATGATCTCACTACTCAGGGAAATGTGTGTTAATTTCACTATAAAATCAGATGTATCCTGTATATATGATGACGCTGAAATGGCATACACTCTAAGTATCTTATCCAAGAATATTGCTATAGGGTTAAAGATAGAATCTCTCCCCGAAACTATAGGACGTCCTGGGGGTTTATTTAGGCACTTATGGATCTTGGGAAGACAGTAGATGACAGGAGTAACTGGATGTGTAACGACAAGGAATTCTGACAACTCTTTATCAATAATCCCTACTGACAAAGCCTGTGAGAGAATATGTGTGATCCTATTTTGGATCCTGAACTTGGGGTCACCCGAGCCCTTTGTGTATACATTAATGTCATGAACTTGGCCTCTGATTTCATCCAAGTATAGCGACGTATCCATGACGACCAAGGCCCCGCCTTTGTCGGCCGGTTTGATCGTCAGGGACACGTCACCAGACAGGTCCTTCAAAGCACTCAATTCGGCACTGGTTAAATTAGGGTGAAACAATGACGATTCACCCAACTCATCACGAAGTTTGTTTACTTTTTGTTTGACTATACTTGTAAATGCATCTATAATTGGTTCACAGACATATGGTTGCCAAACTGATTTTTTAAAAAGCCCTACTTTATTCAACGCAAATTCACATTGTGCCCCACTACCCTGAGGCATACTATGGGTGCCAAAAAAATGTTTCAATTTTATCCTGCGGAAAAAGGCATATAAATCTAGTTCTAACTGGAACCAGTCTATTTTAGACGCGGGGCAAAAAGACAGTCCCTTGTTCAACAACTTTAACTCAGTGTCGGATAGAGGACGTGAGGAGATATTTACCGCAAGTGATTCTAATTGGCTTTCTTCTCCTTGCCACGTGCCGACTGCCATTGACGTCTGGTTCTCTCCGGTCTTGGTTTTGTACCTCCTCCTATGTTTGCGCCCTCCTCTTCTTGTGCGTCCATGGTTCCCCCTAAAAAAGAATCTGGAACTTCCATGGGGTCACCAAATGTAGACTGTAGGCGTCTCCTGTTCTGAGGGGCTCCCTTGCCATATATTGCCCCTGTCGTATTTCTGGGCTCCTTCTGCCAGTTATAAATCCTCCCATCAGCATAATCTTCAACATCACGTATCCATTTCAATCTTTTAGTGTTCTCCAGATGCGATCTAAATTTGCCAAAGGATTCCCTAGCACCATCCTTGTATTTCTGCAACTCATCTGTTGATAACAAGGATGCCAATGATGTATCGAGGTCAAGAATCCGGGCATTGACACTCCGTAATTCTATTTGCAAAAATTCTATGTTAAGTAGGATGATATCACGGGAATATCTATTAGATATCTGACGGAAGCGCTGGCAGAAGTCCGCATTATTAGGAAAAAGGTTGGGTGTCAAGCTTGATCTCATTCCCCGGGGTATACGATCCGCTTTAAAGTATTCCCCCAAAGTCACCAAATGCAGATAGGTGGTAATCGCTCGCTTAGACTCCATCTCCCATTTTCTTTTAACATGGTCAACAGATGGGGCACAAAGGAAAGACACATCACCTGAAATACCCTGCATGATCCTGTCAACATCATCATCCGTATATGCAAATACTGTGGGTGACGATTCCATATTCAAAAGCTTGAAAGATAGCTCAAATGGCCAAATAAGTCCGTGCAAAGTGGATGGGATCAGATATATCCAAAGCAGAAAATTACCACAGCACTGGACCACAAGTGGGTGCACGCCTCAATAGGACCGGATCCGTGGTCCCCAAAAAGACACTTTTTGTGAGATTATGTGGGACATATACTCAATGATATTGGTTTACACACACACCCTGTCAGAATGTTTATACATTAGCATGTGTGTGCTGTTTTTTACAATTTAATACTGATCAGTATATCATTGTCCCTAACTCCTAGTTGTCCTATAGAGTATTCTCTCCCCCCCCCCCTTTTTAAATGACACTGACAATTTTTCCCTATTTTCCTCTAATGTTCGTCATTGCCACTTTCCAAAATGGCCGCCGTGCAGTCACTAGATGCACTGCACATGTGCAGGAACTAATTAGCATAGTCTCGCGAGAGTATGCACATTTTGAATACAGGAAGTATAGCATGTTATTCAACCTATACACGTGGATATCTGGACTTCCAGGACGCCGTTATCCATTAGAAGTAGTTCCATCTGGCATCTTGATACAATATCCTGTAATCGTTTTTGATTATACACACACTTGGTGAGTTTGTTATTCATTATTATTTTTTGTTTATTCGGACTGCTTATTGATGTACCAGTCCCTTAAAACTTATATAGTTCTATGCATAAGCACCTAGGTGGTTTGATTGTGATTTAAAATTACACTGCTTTATTATACACAGATCCTTTTAAACTGTTTTTGTATTAATCACATTTTTTATTACTGTTGACTCTGTGAGTCCTTAAATACTCCTGTACTGCTGTGTTCACTATGCTTGAGAAAAGTCCTGCTGGACTGAAACGTCGCACGGGTGATTAAAAAGCTGACATATTTTGGAAGTGCTGTCTCCTCGTCTATTTTGTCTATCTGATATTGGGGACCACGGATCCGGTCCTATTGAGGCGTGCACCCACTTGTGGTCCAGTGCTGTGGTAATTTTCTGCTTTGGATATATCTGATCCCATCCACTTTGCACGGACTTATTTGGCCATTTGAGCTATCTTTCAAGCTTTTGAATATGGAATCGTCACCCACAGTATTTGCATATACGGATGATGATGTTGACAGGATCATGCAGGGTATTTCAGGTGATGTGTCTTTCCTTTGTGCCCCATCTGTTGACCATGTTAAAAGAAAATGGGAGATGGAGTCTAAGCGAGCGATTACCACCTATCTGCATTTGGTGACTTTGGGGGAATACTTTAAAGCGGATCGTATACCCCGGGGAATGAGATCAAGCTTGACACCCAACCTTTTTCCTAATAATGCGGACTTCTGCCAGCGCTTCCGTCAGATATCTAATAGATATTCCCGTGATATCATCCTACTTAACATAGAATTTTTGCAAATAGAATTACGGAGTGTCAATGCCCGGATTCTTGACCTCGATACATCATTGGCATCCTTGTTATCAACAGATGAGTTGCAGAAATACAAGGATGGTGCTAGGGAATCCTTTGGCAAATTTAGATCGCATCTGGAGAACACTAAAAGATTGAAATGGATACGTGATGTTGAAGATTATGCTGATGGGAGGATTTATAACTGGCAGAAGGAGCCCAGAAATACGACAGGGGCAATATATGGCAAGGGAGCCCCTCAGAACAGGAGACGCCTACAGTCTACATTTGGTGACCCCATGGAAGTTCCAGATTCTTTTTTAGGGGGAACCATGGACGCACAAGAAGAGGAGGGCGCAAACATAGGAGGAGGTACAAAACCAAGACCGGAGAGAACCAGACGTCAATGGCAGTCGGCACGTGGCAAGGAGAAGAAAGCCAATTAGAATCACTTGCGGTAAATATCTCCTCACGTCCTCTATCCGACACTGAGTTAAAGTTGTTGAACAAGGGACTGTCTTTTTGCCCCGCGTCTAAAATAGACTGGTTCCAGTTAGAACTAGATTTATATGCCTTTTTCCGCAGGATAAAATTGAAACATTTTTTTGGCACCCATAGTATGCCTCAGGGTAGTGGGGCACAATGTGAATTTGCGTTGAATAAAGTAGGGCTTTTTAAAAAATCAGTTTGGCAACCATATGTCTGTGAACCAATTATAGATGCATTTACAAGTATAGTCAAACAAAAAGTAAACAAACTTCGTGATGAGTTGGGTGAATCGTCATTGTTTCACCCTAATTTAACCAGTGCCGAATTGAGTGCTTTGAAGGACCTGTCTGGTGACGTGTCCCTGACGATCAAACCGGCCGACAAAGGCGGGGCCTTGGTCGTCATGGATACGTCGCTATACTTGGATGAAATCAGAGGCCAAGTTCATGACATTAATGTATACACAAAGGTCTCGGGTGACCCCAAGTTCAGGATCCAAAATAGGATCACACATATTCTCTCACAGGCTTTGTCAGTAGGGATTATTGATAAAGAGTTGTCAGAATTCCTTGTCGTTACACATCCAGTTACTCCTGTCATCTACTGTCTTCCCAAGATCCATAAGTGCCTAAATAAACCCCCAGGACGTCCTATAGTTTCGGGGAGAGATTCTATCTTTAACCCTATAGCAATATTCTTGGATAAGATACTTAGAGTGTATGCCATTTCAGCGTCATCATATATACAGGATACATCTGATTTTATAGTGAAATTAACACACATTTCCCTGAGTAGTGAGATCATTTTGGTGTCTTTTGACGTCTGTAATTTATATACATCCATTAACCATAGCCGGGGTCTTAGTGTAGTGAAGGACGCCCTGGGGAGGTCAGAACACTCGGCTGAAGGCATACAATTTTTGATGGACCTCTTGGAGGTGATTCTCACGGAAAATTATTTTCTGTTTGCTGACTCCTTCTATGTTCAGAGGAGGGGGACCGCCATGGGCTCGAATGTGGCTCCCACATATGCCAACATGTTCATGGCGGCCCTCGAGGAGCGCCACGTCTATGTATCCCACCACTTCAGCCATGTTCTGAGGTGGTGGAGGTACATAGACGATGTGTTCGTGATTTGGACCGGTAATACGTCACAATTGGAAGACTTTTTTGGGTTCCTTAATTCCATCGATGATGACATTAAATTTACGATGGAATCATCAACTACACACCTACATTTTTTGGATACCCTAGTTTATAGGGAGGGTGACAAGTTAATTACTGATCTTTACAACAAAGTGACTGATCGCAACAGTTTATTGCGATACGATAGTCAACATCCCCGCCGAATGGTACAGTCCTTACCTTTTAGTCAGATGTTAAGGGTTAAACGTATAGTGACTGAACCCCAACAACTTACACTACGTTTAGATGAAATGAGTGACAAATTTGCCAGACGTAAATATCCTTTGTCCCTCTTACAAAAACAGAGGGACAGAGTTCAAACCATCACTAGGGAAGAATTGCTTATACCACATAGACGAGAATCATCTGATAGATTAACTTTTGTCTCTACATATTCAGATATTAGTAATAGAGTTTCTAGTATTATTCGCCAGGAGTGGCATATTTTTACAAATCTTACTAAATCTGGTCCTGAATTTGGTTGTCCTCCTAGGATGGCATTTAGACGACAAAAAAATCTAAGGGATCGTCTTGTTCATGCTGATGTCGGATCCTTTCAAATGAACCGCCAGTTGACTCTGGCTCCCAAAAAATTGGGATGTTTCCCGTGTCTTAATTGCGTCAATTGCAATAATATGATTAAAGGGAACACGTTGGTTCATCCGACTAATGGCAAGACTTACCCCATTAAACATTTTCTGACATGTGCATCATCTCATGTCATTTATGTTTTACAGTGTCCATGCAAGTTGCTATATGTGGGGGAGACTACCCAGGAATGTCGGGCTCGTCTTAATAAACATAGATCGACTATTAGAACTAAAAAATTGGATCTCCCAGTGTCCGCACATTTTGTATCAGCGGGGCATGTGGTCAGCGACCTTAAATTTTGGATCATTGACCATATTCCCCTACACCGTAGGGGTGGGGACAGGGTCTCCAGACTCAAACGGAGAGAACTTGAATGGATTTTCAAGTTAAATTGCCTTGCCCCACATGGTTTGAACATTGATTTTAAAGTCGGTGTAGTCACTTAAGTATGTCATATATTGTAACGTATTTTTCCCTTATGTACCTTGCTTGATTTTTTTATGCATCATCTCTTTTTATGTGAATTGAACACATTCTTAATGATGTCTTATTACTATATATACATATACATATTTTTTTATTATTATTACAGATTCGATTTGTTGAATGGACTGCTTTCTCTGGTTTTCGGAATCCTGCGAATACATTTCTTCCTGTGGCGACCATATTTGTGAAACATGTGTGGCTAGATATAATAATTTTTTCCATACGTATGAGGCCAAGGGATATAAATATATATTGTCATTTTGGTGGGAGTAGACACTTTTTGTGAGATTATGTGGGACATATACTCAATGATATTGGTTTACACACACACCCTGTCAGAATGTTTATACATTAGCATGTGTGTGCTGTTTTTTACAATTTAATACTGATCAGTATATCATTGTCCCTAACTCCTAGTTGTCCTATAGAGTATTCTCTCCCCCCCCCCCTTTTTAAATGATACTGACAATTTTTCCCTATTTTCCTCTAATGTTCGTCATTGCCACTTTCCAAAATGGCCGCCGTGCAGTCACTAGATGCACTGCACATGTGCAGGAACTAATTAGCATAGTCTCGCGAGAGTATGCACATTTTGAATACAGGAAGTATAGCATGTTATTCAACCTATACACGTGGATATCTGGACTTCCAGGACGCCGTTATCCATTAGAAGTAGTTCCATCTGGCATCTTGATACAATATCCTGTAATCGTTTTTGATTATACACACACTTGGTGAGTTTGTTATTCATTATTATTTTTTGTTTATTCGGACTGCTTATTGATGTACCAGTCCCTTAAAACTTATATAGTTCTATGCATAAGCACCTAGGTGGTTTGATTGTGATTTAAAATTACACTGCTTTATTATACACAGATCCTTTTAAACTGTTTTTGTATTAATCACATTTTTTATTACTGTTGACTCTGTGAGTCCTTAAATACTCCTGTACTGCTGTGTTCACTATGCTTGAGAAAAGTCCTGCTGGACTGAAACGTCGCACGGGTGATTAAAAAGCTGACATATTTTGGAAGTGCTGTCTCCTCGTCTATTTTGTCTATCCCTGGTTCTAGACCTAGAGCTATAATAGCCAATGTTATAAACTCCCGGGATAGAGATAATATATTGAGAAAGTCAAGGGAGTTACAAAATCTATCCCATAACAATTCAAAAATAGCAATCTATCCTGACTACTCATATGACACTCAATTAAAGAGACAAGCTTTTGGTCCAGTCAAGAAAAAACTCAGAGAGGCAGGGATTAAATATTCTTTAATGTATCCAGCAAAATTGAGAACAGAATATCAGGGTAAGGTTAATTTTCATTCATCACAGGAAGAGACATTTAAGTGGTTAGCAAGTTTGAAATCATTATGAATTAATTAATGGTGTATTAGGGGAACATGCGTTGGTTGAGAGACTTGTTAAAAATATGACAAGTCAATAGAAGGGAAGGGAAGGGGGGTGGGGCAAGACAGGTCTGGTATTGGAATACATTAAGAATTTTTTATGAATATGTTATATAAAAATTCTAATATTTGTCACTTTTCATTCTGTTAAAACGCTCGGATGAACACTAAAATTGTGGTATGGAATATTAGGGGTATGGGGGAAAAATTAAAACGTTTTACTATTAAGAATTATATAAAAAAAACAGTTTCCATCAATTACATGTTTGTTAGAAACACATTTGACACAAGAAACAATCCCAAGATTGGGTAATAGGTGGTGGTCACAACAGTTTCATTCTATACACTCCTCCTATTCTAGGGGAGTGAGTGTTCTTATTCACTCGGGAGTGCAATGTGAAATACTTGATAAAAATATAGACAACGAAGGTAGATTCATTTTTATTCCCTTTAGATTAAAGGAATTAATTAGTATTTTAGCTTTTGTATACATTCCACCTCCGTTTTCATCCGTGGTGTTCAGGAAATTATGTAATTATATTATTAGTAGAAGCGATTGTCCTGTAATGGTTTTGGGGGATATGAATTGTGTTATGGATGAGGTAATGGATAGGGTTAGCTCTAAGGGAAGAAATAAGAGCCCAATTAAAACATCATTGGCGAGGATAAGTGAAGAAATGGGTCTAGTAGATATATGGAGACTGAAAAACCCTAAAAAGAAAATGTACTCTTGTTATAGTGGTTCACACCATACCATGTCACGTATTGACTTGGTATTGTGTAGTGAATCACTTGTTACAACTATTGGGAAAATAAAATATGACAACAAAAGCATTTCGGATCATACGCCACTTATTGTGGACATAAAAAGAAATGAAAAAAAGGAATTCATTAAGCCTATAAAAATAAATCCACATTGGTTCTCATTATTAAAAGACCTTGAAAATATTAAAGTTGAAATTCATAATATTTTGTCACTAAATTGGGAGACTGCCCCAGACTTAATTGTTTGGGAAACATTAAAAGCCTGTATAAGGGGTATCCTTTTTGAAAGAATAATAAGATTAAAAAGAGAATATAATAAGATTGAGCAGGGAAAAGAACGAAGTGCAAATTTGTTGGAGGCAAATTACTTTGAAACCCCTACGGAAGATAGTTTAAAGTTGTGGCTTCAGGCCCAAGAGGAATATAAGGCCTGGTTAATCGAGAAAGCACAAAATAAATTATTTTTTCTGGGGCAGAAAAATTTCTGTGAATCAGGAACACCAAATAAACTGTTAATGAGTATTATTAAAAATCAAAGTCAGAAGAATAATATTTTGGCAATTCCTGATAAAAGAGGGAATATGATTAAGCAAGATTATGAAATTAGATCAGAATTCTTGAATTATTATTCAGAATTGTATGGCTCCGGAAAAAAGTATAATGAAGAACAATTGGAGCTCTTTCTAGATTCAATGTCTTTCTCCCCCTTGTCTGATATTCAGAAAGATGAGTTGGATCGACCAATCTCCCTGGAAGAATTAAGAAATGCATTGACTAGTGTTAAAGGAAATACAGCTCCAGGTTTGGATGGTTTCCCATTTGAACTGTATAGAACATTTGGGGAAGAACTATTACCAGCCCTGTTAAAAACATTGAGTTCGGCAGTGGTAGAGGGCAAATTGCCAAGCTCAATGGTAGAAGCTAATATAGCTTTGATATTGAAACCAGGTAAATGCCTGGAAAGAATGGAATCTTACAGACCTATTTCCCTGTTGAACACGGATGCTAAACTTTTCGCCAAAGTGTTGGCGGGAAGGTTGGCTAAAGTAATCTCTACTGTAGTACATAGTGATCAGCAGGGATTTATTTCTGGTAGAATGGTCAACCAGTGTGTTCGTCGGGTATTTGGGAATATTCAAGTTACACCAGGAGAGGCCCCCCGCTCCATTCTGTCTCTCGATGCAGTTAAAGCATTTGACAGAGTGGAGTGGGGCTATTTATGGGCAGTCATGAGAAAGCAAGGTTTTGGAGAATTTTTTTATAGGAACGGTTAAATTATTATATAATGGTCCTAGAGCAAACATTAACATAAATGGTGAGAACTCAGAATTTTTCAATTTAAGTAGGGGCACAAGACAGGGTTCTCCTCTTTCTCCCCTACTCTTTGCATTGGCAATGGAACCTCTCGCCTGTTTGATCAGAGAGGATGGAAATATTGTGGGTTTTGGAGCTAGGGGGGAAGAGGATAAAATTATCTTATATGCTGACGACCTTTTATTTTTTTTGACGAACCCGGAAGAAAAATTGGATTATGTTATATCTACTATTCAAAGATTTGGATTCTATTCTGGTCTAAAGATTAATTGGGAAAAATCCATATTAATGGCACTAGATAAAAGCGATTTAGTACTACAAACAAAAATTCGAATCATATATCCAGGAGAAAGCTTTAGATATTTGGGTATAGAAATTTCAGATAATATAAAATAATTTTTGGATTATAATTTGCTCCGCCTTATAAACGAAATGGAAAAAAAATAAGAATATGGAACGAATTGCCAATATCAAAAGCCGATAAAATTGTCTTGATTAAAACAGTTCTAATCCCCAAACTTTTATGTGTTTTTGGGGTTACCCCGGTGTGGATACAAGATAAATATTTTAAGAAAATCATAACTATCTTTAATAACCTGATTTGGGGATGGAAGAGAGTTCGGATTAAGCTAGACTACTTATGTCCTTCAAGAGAACAAGGAGGACTAGCATTTCCAGATATTCGAGTATATTACTTAGCAGCACAATTACAATACATTCAAGAATGGGATAAGGCCGAGTTCTTACAATGGTTGATCACTAACATTAAAGGCCGCTTTTCAGATATTTATGAGGTGTTAGAATCTGGTCAATTAAAATCTGGAGTTATGGAAAACGTGTTGACAGCACAACTCCTGCATGAATGCTGGAATAGTTTAAGAAATATGACTGGTCGAAATGGTTTTTTATCCTTTTCCCCGTTATGGCACAATCTTAATATATAAGAATGTAAGGCTATCCCAGAGTTACCATTGTTAAAGCTTAGAGGGATTAGATATGTACTAGATATAATGGAAGAAGGAAAAATCAAAACATGGGAAAAATTATCAGTTGATTTTGACTTGACGGAGAAGGAAAGATTCTCCTATATCCAATTAAAGCACGCATTTGATAAATTTAAAGATGGCAACCCTCTCAATAAAGACCATATGGATGAGAAAATACAAATGTGAAAAAAAACCTCTCTCCAGGTTGTATAAATCCCTGATGGAAATAAAGTCAAGGAAAATAAAATTTAATTGTGTTATAAAATGGGAGAAGGAATTGAATAACGATTGTGTTCTTGATTGGAACATAATATTTCAAAATATTTGTAAAGTATCGATAAGCCGGAACCATCAGCTTATTCAGTTCAATTTGATACATAGGCTTTACCATACGCCAGTCCTTTTGAGTAAGTTCTCGATTAATAAAGCTTCTAACTGCCCCAGATGTGGTGCAGTGGAAGCAAACTATTTACACATGTTATGGAATTGTATTAAGATTGCTGATTACTGGGATAGAATTTTTAAAAACATTTTGGAAAAAATAGATCCAGATATAGTGTTTCAACCTCAACTGGTATTGCTGGGTGATGATTCCAAATTAAAAA
The DNA here is from genome assembly GCF_050947455.1 of Rhinoderma darwinii. Classification (NCBI taxonomy): domain Eukaryota; kingdom Metazoa; phylum Chordata; class Amphibia; order Anura; family Rhinodermatidae; genus Rhinoderma; species Rhinoderma darwinii. The sequence continues at coordinate 654,254,748 of NC_134687.1, forward strand.
TTTCTAAGGAAAAAAAATGTGGATTAATAAAACTATTATTTATTGCAAAATTACTAATAGTTAGAAAGTGGATATCTGGCTCCCCACCGGAGTTTAATGCTTGGGTAAATAATGTAAAAATTATAATGAAATATGAGAAAATCTATAATCAAGGCAAACACCGTAAAACCTATTGGGGGGAGTGGTAAGAATTTTTGTTCTCTTTTTGTTTTTCTTTTTTTTTTCTTTTACCAAGATCGGTCTTGAGAGGGTGGGGGGTGGGAGTAGGGGGAAAATGTAAAAATGTGCATAATTGTATTTTCTTTATTCCTTACTTGTATGGAATTTTATATTGTATTGAATAAAAAAAAAAATAATAAAAAAAAAAAATAATCAGAATCTGTAATAAAGGTTTCCAGTACACAGTAATATCATTCCACTAAGAATTCAGGCTGTTCTAAGGGGAAAGAGTGTCCTATCAAGTACTGATAATGTGAACCTAATGAAATGAAGTGGCCATCATTCAAGTTTTAGTCATGTGACAACTTAATAGCAAATTGTTGCTCTATTTCTCTGCCAACCTATATTTATTTGGTCCTGTTTTTCTCAGAACATATAGGGCTTCAATATTGTGTAATAAAATAAGTGATATATTTAACTGTTATGGGGTGGGAGAGTCAGAGAGGAGATAATTGTGGACCACCAGGACATTTATAATCTATGGGCAGTTAGAAACTGGTTAATATAGGTGCTTCCTACTAATCATGGATTTGTATTTTTTTAATTCAATATAAAAAAAACACATCTTTAAACCCACTTTGAAAACGTCTTTAAGACCCATAAAGTGTACCTAATTTTTAGACGACTTTTCAGAATAACCTGTCATATGTGTGTACAGGAAGAAGAACACTATTTCTGGCCATTACATGACTTGTATCTGCCATTCTTTTAGCAGTTTTCCCTCTGCATGCTCTGTCTTTAATTCTCAGTTTTCCCTGAGGTAGTGGGTGGAGCCTAACTGCTATCCTGTCTTCTATACACTGCACACAAAGCAGGGAGCCACCCTGGTCTACTATCTCTCTGTAGCACTCCTTAGAAGCTGCAGCAGCATGGAGCACATCATACAGCAGTAAGGAGCAGTGTAGCGGAAAATCCAGCACAGAGGTGACATATAACTCTTACCAGCAGCCTATGTCTACTCTCTCTGCTTCTGCTCCCCCTCTCCTCTTCAAAGACTTTTATTGACAACAGCATCTGTGTCTTTGTGCTCCTGCTCCCTCCTTCCGCTTCCCCTAGACTTATATAAGCAGCAGCGTCCGTGTGTCTCTCACCTAGTGGCACTAACTTTACATAAAATTTTCATGGATAGCTAAACTATAACAGTAAGTAAATTAGAAAGTTGATATATATCAAGTATACTATTAGATTACCACAAGTTGTTTGAAAAATTAGTGTCCATTTAAAGAAGATATGTTCCAAAAAGCTATTTAGTGTATAGTAGATTACAGCGGAGATCTGATTGCTTGATATTGCAGCCTAAGGTTGTACTACGGAAATATCCTGAAGACAACACGTCCCCTTGTGAATTGTGTGCAGAGTTGTCATGGGGACCTTGTGTGTTTTCGAATAGTTCCTCAATTCTTGTCCTAGGCTAATATTAAATATAGAACTAGAATGAGGATCTTTCTTCTCAGCTGTTATTATTAGAAGATTTGTAATGGAAGAACCAAATAAATGACAAAGTACAAAGGCAATCACCAAAATGTATATGTTTTTTCATTTCGATTGACTCCTAAAATGATGTACAACCAGTTGAGGACTGCCCACTGTGTATATATGCTGCAGGTTTAAGTTTGCTGCCTGAGTGATTGAGCAGCTAAATGTCGGGTGCCCGGTCGTCAGAGACTGCCAGGGACCCTGGAGAGAAGACAAAAGTGTTTTTTACCACTAGTCTTCTCTGCACTCACGTACAAAACGCTCAATGAGCGCTGCTGCCTCTATTGATCCCGGTGGTCATTTGACTAGTCACATGATCGCCGAGATGCCAGCAGTAGGAGGCTGCTGCTGTATCTAACTAGACCCAGAACAGCCCTATCAGTGACAATAGTCACTATAACAGGGCTGATCTCCCCTGCTGTAAATCGCCAGTTACAGAGGAAAAGTATAGTTTAAAAAATAAATAAAATGAAATAATAAAAGTTCCCAAATGTCTTTTCTGATGGAAAGACAATAAAAATAAAAAAGTTAAAAAAAACAAACAAAAATAAATGAAGTAAAAATTAAACATAAACCCCTACCTTAACGCATTGTCACCAACATGTACGTAAAAAGCGTTAAAGGGAAGTATGGAGCTTGCTCACGGGCTGAGCACACTCCATACTCAACGGGTGTAATACAGCCGACACCTTACTGAAATGGGTGGAATCAAAGATCATTTGATTCCGCTCGTTTTATGTTATTTAACCAGCACGGTGAACGCTGTAATAAAAAAAATGAAAGACGCCAGAATTGTTTTTTTTTGTCACCTTAGTTCCCCAAAAAATGTAATAGAAAGTGATAAAAAAAACAAACACGTGTCACAGAATGGTATTAATAAAAACTACAGCTCGCCCCGCAAAAAAATATGCTATAACACCGCTCAATCAAGCTAATTTTTTTCCAATAAGATGTCGTTTTATCTAGAAATTGTTCATTTTCTTAACAAATAAAGGAGTAAAAGCCCCCAAACATTTGTACAGAAAATTCTCCAGAGTACGGAAATACCCCATATGTGCTCATAAACTGCTCAGATGGGAAGGAGAACAGATTTTGATGAATTGGTTTCTGGGCGCCATGCTTAAGTTGCAAAACACCTTTGGGATCAAAACAGTGGAAACCCCCCAAAAGTGACCCCATTTTGGAAACGACACCCCTTAAGACATTTATTAGGGGTGTAGAGCATTTTGACCCACAGCTGTTTTCCAGAAATGAATGCGCTGCGGATGGTAAAAAGTGAAAATTGCAATTGTTCCACAGATATGCCATTTCAGAGTCCAATATGTTGTGCCCAGCCTGTGCCAGTGGAGACACACACCCCAAAAATTGTTAAAAGGGTTCTCCCGGTTATAGCAATAACATATGTGGTAGTAAACTGCTGTTTGGGCACAGTGTAGGGCTCAGTACTGAGGCAGCGTCTTTTGGCCTTTGGAGCCAGGATTTTTCTTGGTAGTTTTTCTGTTTGGGGTATTACTGGTGATTCAGTTTATAATGTGGGGGCATATGTAATCTGTGAGGAGTACATCAGGGTATATGTAATCTGTGAGGAGTACATCAGGGTATATGTAATATGTGAGGAGTACATCAGGGTATATGTAATATGTGAGGAGTACATCAGGGTATATGTAATATGTGTGGAGTACATCAGGGTATATGTAATATGTGTGGAGTACATCAGGATATATGTAATCTGTGAGGAGTACATCAGGGTATATGTAATATGTGAGGAGTACATCAGGGGATATGTAATATGTGCGGAGTACATCAGGGTGTATGTAATATGTGAGGAGTACATCAGGGTGTATGTAATCTGTGAGGAGTACATCAGGGTATATGTAATCTGTGCGGAGTACATCAGGGTATATGTAATATGTGAGTAGTACATCAGGGTATATGTAATATGTGAGGAGTACATCAGGATATATGTAATATGTGAGGAGTACATCAGGGTATATGTAATCTGTGAGGAGTACATCAGGGTATATGTAATATGTGAGGAGTACATCAGGGTATATGTAATCTGTGTGAAGTACATCAGGGTATATGTAATATGTGAGGAGTACATCAGGGTATATGTAATATGTGAGGAGTACATCAGGGTATATGTAATCTGTGAGGAGTACATCAGGGTATATGTAATCTGTGAGGAATACATCAGGATATATGTAATATGTGAGGAGTACATCAGGATATATGTAATCTGTGCGGAGTACATCAGGGTATATGTAATATGTGAGGAGTACATCAGGGTATATGTAATCTGTGTGAAGTACATCAGGGTATATGTAATATGTGAGGAGTACATCAGGGTATATGTAATATGTGAGGAGTACATCAGGCTATATGTAATATGTGAGGAGTACATCAGGGTATATGTAATATGTGAGGAGTACATCAGGGTATATGTAATATGTGAGGAGTACATCAGGGTATATGTAATATGTGAGGAGTACATCAGGGTATATGTAATATGTGCGGAGTACATCAGGGTGTATGTAATATGTGAGGAGTACATCAGGGTGTATGTAATCTGTGAGGAGTACATAAGGGTGTATGTAATCTGTGCGGAGTACATCAGGGTATATGTAATATGTGAGTAGTACATCAGGGTATATGTAATATGTGAGGAGTACATCAGGGTATATGTAATATATGAAGAGTACATCAGGGTATATGTAATATGTGCGGAGTACATCAGGGTATATGTAATATGTGCGGAGTACATCAGGGTATATGTAATCTGTGAGGAGTACATCAGGATATATGTAATCTGTGCGGAGTACATCAGGGTATATGTAATGTGTGAGGAGTACATCAGGGTATATGTAATATGTGAGGAGTACATCAGGATATATGTAATATGTGAGGAGTACATCCGGGTAGATGTAATATGTGAGGAGTACATCGGGGTATATGTAATATGTGAGGAGTACATCGGGGTATATGTAATATGTGAGGAGTACATCGGGGTATATGCAATATGTGAGGAGTACATCAGGGTATATGTAATATGTGAGGAGTACATCGGGGTATATGTAATATGTGAGGAGTACATCGGGGTATATGCAATATGTGAGGAGTACATCAGGGTATATGTAATGTGTGAGGAGTACATCAGGGTATATGTAATGTGTGAGGAGTACATCAGGATATATGTAATATGTGAGGAGTACATCAGGGTATATGTAATATGTGAGGAGTACATCAGGGTATATGTAATCTGTGAGGAGTACATCAGGATATATGTAATATGTGAGGAGTACATCAGGGTATATGTAATCTGTGAGGAGTACATCAGGTTATATGTAATATGTGAGGAGTACATCAGGGTATATGTAATCTGTGTGAAGTACATCAGGGTATATGTAATATGTGAGGAGTACATCAGGGTATATGTAATCTGTGAGGAGTACATCAGGGTATATGTAATCTGTGAGGAGTACATCAGGGTATATGTAATCTGTGTGAAGTACATCAGGGTATATGTAATCTGTGTGAAGTACATCAGGGTATATGTAATCTGTGAGGAGTACATCAGGGTATATGTAATATGTGAGGAGTACATCAGGGTATATGTAATCTGTGAGGAGTACATCAGGGTATATGTAATCTGTGAGGAGTACATCAGGGTATATGTAATATGTGAGGAGTACATCAGGGTATATGTAATGTGTGTGGAGTACATCAGGCTATATGTAATATGTGAGGAGTACATCAGGCTATATGTAATATGTGAGGAGTACATCAGGGTATATGTAATATGTGAGGAGTACATCAGGGTATATGTAATATGTGCGGAGTACATCAGGGTATATGTAATATGTGCGGAGTACATCAGGGTATATGTAATATGTGAGAAGTACATCAGGGTATATGTAATCTGTGCGGAGTACATCAGGGTATATGTAATGTGTGAGGAGTACATCAGGGTATATGTAATATGTGAGGAGTACATCAGGATATATGTAATATGTGAGGAGTACATCCGGGTAGATGTAATATGTGAGGAGTACATCAGGGTATATGTAATATGTGAGGAGTACATCGGGGTATATGTAATATGTGAGGAGTACATCGGGGTATATGCAATATGTGAGGAGTACATCAGGGTATATGTAATATGTGAGGAGTACATCAGGGTATATGCAATATGTGAGGAGTACATCGGGGTATATGCAATATGTGAGGAGTACATCAGGGTATATGTAATGTGTGAGGAGTACATCAGGGTATATGTAATGTGTGAGGAGTACATCAGGATATATGTAATATGTGAGGAGTACATCAGGGTATATGTAATATGTGAGGAGTACATCAGGGTATATGTAATCTGTGAGAAGTACATCAGGGTATATGTAATATGTGAGGAGTACATCAGGATATATGTAATATGTGAGGAGTTCATCAGGGTATATGTAATATGTGAGGAGTACATCAGGGTATATGTAATATGTGAGGAGTACATCAGGGTATATGTAATATGTGAGGAGTACATCAGGGTATATGTAATGTGTGTGGAGTACATCAGGGTATATGTAATGTGTGAGGAGTACATCCGGGTATATGTAATGTGTGAGGAGTACATCAGGGTATATGTAATGTGTGAGGAGTACATCAGGGTATATGTAATGTGTGAGGAGTACATCAGGGTATATGTAATATGTGAGGAGTACATCAGGGTATATGTAATTTGTGAGGAGTACATCAGGGTATATGTAATCTGTGAGGAGTACATCAGGATATATGTAATCTGTGCGGAGTACATCAGGGTATATGTAATATGTGAGGAGTACATCAGGGTATATGTAATATGTGAGGAGTACATCAGGGTATATGTAATCTGTGAGGAGTACATCAGGGTATATGTAATCTGTGCGGAGTACATCAGGGTATATGTAATGTGTGAGGAGTACATCAGGGTATATGTAATGTGTGCGGAGTACATCAGGGTATATGTAATGTGTGAGGAGTACATCAGGGTATATGTAATATGTGAGGAGTACATCAGGGTATATGTAATATGTGAGGGTACATCAGGGTATATGTAATCTGTGAGGAGTACATCAGGGTATATGTAATATGTGAGGAGTACATCAGGATATATGTAATCTGTGAGGAGTACATCAGGGTATATGTAATGTCAGGAGTACATCAGGGTATATGTAATCTGTGAGGAGTACATCAGGGTATATGTAATCTGTCATCAGGGTATATGTAATCTGTGAGGAGTACATCAGGGTATATGTAATATGTGAGGAGTACATCAGGGTATGTGTAATATGTGAGGAGTACATCAGGGTATGTGTAATCTGTGCGGAGTACATCAGGGTATATGTAATATGTGAGGAGTACATCAGGGTATATGTAATATGTGAGGAGTACATCAGGGTATATGTAATATGTGAGGAGTACATCAGGGTATATGTAATATGTGAGGAGTACATCAGGATATATGTAATCTGTGCGGAGTACATCAGGGTATATGTAATATGTGAGGAGTACATCAGGGTATATGTAATCTGTGCGGAATACATCAGGGTATATGTAATATGTGAGTAGTACATCAGGGTATATGTAATATGTGAGGAGTACATCAGGATATATGTAATATGTGAGGAGTACATCAGGGTATATGTAATCTGTGAGGAGTACATCAGGGTATATGTAATATGTGAGGAGTACATCAGGGTATATGTAATCTGTGAGGAGTACATCAGGGTATATGTAATCTGTGAGGAGTACATCAGGGTATATGTAATATGTGAGGAGTACATCAGGGTATATGTAATATGTGAGGAGTACATCAGGGTATATGTAATCTGTGCGGAGTACATCAGGGTATATGTAATATGTGAGGAGTACATCAGGATATATGTAATATGTGAGGAGTACATCAGGGTATATGTAATCTGTGAGGAGTACATCAGGGTATATGTAATCTGTGAGGAGTACATCAGGGTATATGTAATATGTGAGGAGTACATCAGGATATATGTAATCTGTGAGGAGTACATCAGGGTATATGTAATATGTGAGGAGTACATCAGGGTATATGTAATATGTGAGGAGTACATCAGGCTATATGTAATATGTGAGGAGTACATCAGGCTATATGTAATATGTGAGGAGTACATCAGGGTATATGTAATATGTGAGGAGTACATCAGGGTATATGTAATATGTGAGGAGTACATCAGCGTATATGTAATATGTGAGGAGTACATCAGGGTATATGTAATATGTGAGGAGTACATCAGGGTATATGTAATATGTGAGGAGTACATCAGGGTATATGTAATATGTGAGGAGTACATCAGAGTATATGTAATATGTGAGGAGTACATCAGGGTATATGTAATATGTGAGGAGTACATCAGGATATATGTAATATGTGAAGAGTACATCAGGGTATATGTAATATGTGAGGAGTACATCAGGGTATATGTAATATGTGAGGAGTACATCAGGGTATATGTAATATGTGAGGAATACATCAGGGTATATGTAATATGTGAGGAATACATCAGGGTATATGTAATATGTGAGGAATACATCAGGGTATATGTAATCTGTGAGGAGTACATCAGGGTGTATGTAATATGTGAGGAGTACATCAGGATGTATGTAATATGTGAGGAATACATCAGGGTATATGTAATCTGTGAGGAGTACATCAGGGTATCTGTAATATGTGTGGAGTACATCAGGGTATATGTAAGATGTGAGGAGTACATCAGAGTATATGTAATATGTGAGGAGTACATCAGGGTATATGTAATATGTAAGGAGTACATCAGGGTATAAGTAATATGTGAGGAGTACATCAGGGTATATGTAATATGTGAGGAGTACATCGGGGTATATGTAATCTGTGCGGAGTACATCAGGATATATGTAATATGTGAGGAGTACATCAGGGTATATGTAATCTGTGCGGAGTACATCAGGGTATATGTAATATGTGCGGAGTACATCAGGGTACATGTAATATGTGAGGAGTACATCAGGGTATATGTAATATGTGCGGAGTACATCAGGGTACATGTAATCTGTGAGGAGTACATCAGGGTATATGTAATCTGTGAGGAGTACATCAGGGTATATGTAATATGTGAGGAGTACATCAGGGTATATGTAATCTGTGAGGAGTACATCAGGGTATATGTAATATGTGAGGAGTACATCAGGGTATATGTAATATGTGTGGAGTACATCAGGGTATATGTAATCTGTGAGGAGTACATCAGGGTATATGTAATATGTGAGGAGTACATCAGGGTATATGTAATATGTGTGGAGTACATCAGGGTATATGTAATATGTGAGGAGTACATCAGGCTATATGTAATATGTGAGGAGTACATCAGGGTATATGTAATATGTGAGGAGTACATCAGCGTATATGTAATATGTGAGGAGTACATCAGGGTATATGTAATATGTGAGGAGTACATCAGGGTATATGTAATATGTGAGGAGTACATCAGGGTATATGTAATATGTGAGGAGTACATCAGGGTATATGTAATCTGTGAGGAGTACATCAGGGTATATGTAATATGTGAGGAGTACATCAGGATATATGTAATATGTGAGGAGTACATCAGGGTATATGTAATCTGTGCGGAGTACATCAGGGTATATGTAATGTGTGAGGAGTACATCAGGGTATATGTAATGTGTGCGGAGTACATCAGGGTATATGTAATGTGTGAGGAGTACATCAGGGTATATGTAATATGTGAGGAGTACATCAGGGTATATGTAATATGTGAGGGTACATCAGGGTATATGTAATCTGTGAGGAGTACATCAGGGTATATGTAATATGTGAGGAGTACATCAGGATATATGTAATCTGTGAGGAGTACATCAGGGTATATGTAATGTCAGGAGTACATCAGGGTATATGTAATCTGTGAGGAGTACATCAGGGTATATGTAATCTGTCATCAGGGTATATGTAATCTGTGAGGAGTACATCAGGGTATATGTAATATGTGAGGAGTACATCAGGGTATGTGTAATATGTGAGGAGTACATCAGGGTATGTGTAATCTGTGCGGAGTACATCAGGGTATATGTAATATGTGAGTATTACATCAGGGTATATATGTAATATGTGAGGAGTACATCAGGATATATGTAATCTGTGAGGAGTACATCAGGGTATATGTAATCTGTGAGGAGTACATCAGGGTATATGTAATCTGTGAGGAGTACATCAGGGTATATGTAATATGTGAGGAGTACATCAGGGTATATGTAATATGTGAGGAGTACATCAGGGTATATGTAATATGTGAGGAGTACATCAGGGTATATGTAATCTGTGCGGAGTACATCAGGGTATATGTAATATGTGAGGAGTGCATCAGGATATATGTAATATGTGAGGAGTACATCAGGGTATATGTAATCTGTGAGGAGTACATCAGGGTATATGTAATCTGTGAGGAGTACATCAGGGTATATGTAATATGTGAGGAGTACATCAGGATATATGTAATCTGTGAGGAGTACATCAGGGTATATGTAATATGTGAGGAGTACATCAGGGTATATGTAATATGTGAGGAGTACATCAGGCTATATGTAATATGTGAGGAGTACATCAGGGTATATGTAATATGTGAGGAGTACATCAGGGTATATGTAATATGTGAGGAGTACATCAGCGTATATGTAATATGTGAGGAGTACATCAGGGTATATGTAATATGTGAGGAGTACATCAGGGTATATGTAATATGTGAGGAGTACATCAGAGTATATGTAATATGTGAGGAGTACATCAGGGTATATGTAATCTGTGAGGAGTACATCAGGGTATATGTAATATGTGAGGAGTACATCAGGATATATGTAATATGTGAGGAGTACATCAGGATATATGTAATATGTGAGGAGTACATCAGGGTATATGTAATCTGTGAGGAGTACATCAGGGTATATGTAATATGTGAGGAGTACATCAGGGTATATGTAATATGTGCGGAGTACATCAGGGTATATGTAATATGTGAGGAGTACATCAGGGTATATGTAATATGTGAGGAGTACATCAGGGTATATGTAATATGTGAGGAGTACATCAGGATATATGTAATATGTGAGGAGTACATCAGGGTATATGTAATATGTGAGGAATACATCAGGGTATATGTAATATGTGAGGAATACATCAGGGTATATGTAATATGTGAGGAATACATCAGGGTATATGTAATCTGTGAGGAGTACATCAGGGTGTATGTAATCTGTGAGGAGTACATCAGGATATATGTAATATGTGAGGAATACATCAGGGTATATGTAATATGTGAGGAGTACATCAGGATATATGTAATATGTGAGGAGTACATCAGGGTATATGTAATCTGTGCGGAGTACATCAGGGTATATGTAATGTGTGAGGAGTACATCAGGGTATATGTAATGTGTGCGGAGTACATCAGGGTATATGTAATGTGTGAGGAGTACATCAGGGTATATGTAATATGTGAGGAGTACATCAGGGTATATGTAATATGTGAGGGTACATCAGGGTATATGTAATCTGTGAGGAGTACATCAGGGTATATGTAATCTGTCATCAGGGTATATGTAATCTGTGAGGAGTACATCAGGGTATATGTAATATGTGAGGAGTACATCAGGGTATGTGTAATATGTGAGGAGTACATCAGGGTATGTGTAATCTGTGCGGAGTACATCAGGGTATATGTAATATGTGAGTATTACATCAGGGTATATATGTAATATGTGAGGAGTACATCAGGATATATGTAATCTGTGAGGAGTACATCAGGGTATATGTAATCTGTGAGGAGTACATCAGGGTATATGTAATCTGTGAGGAGTACATCAGGGTATATGTAATATGTGAGGAGTACATCAGGGTATATGTAATCTGTGAGGAGTACATCAGGGTATATGTAATCTGTGAGGAGTACATCAGGGTATATGTAATATGTGAGGAGTACATCAGGGTATATGTAATATGTGAGGAGTACATCAGGGTATATGTAATCTGTGCGGAGTACATCAGGGTATATGTAATATGTGAGGAGTACATCAGGATATATGTAATATGTGAGGAGTACATCAGGGTATATGTAATCTGTGAGGAGTACATCAGGGTATATGTAATCTGTGAGGAGTACATCAGGGTATATGTAATATGTGAGGAGTACATCAGGATATATGTAATCTGTGAGGAGTACATCAGGGTATATGTAATATGTGAGGAGTACATCAGGGTATATGTAATATGTGAGGAGTACATCAGGCTATATGTAATATGTGAGGAGTACATCAGGGTATATGTAATATGTGAGGAGTACATCAGGGTATATGTAATATGTGAGGAGTACATCAGCGTATATGTAATATGTGAGGAGTACATCAGGGTATATGTAATATGTGAGGAGTACATCAGGGTATATGTAATATGTGAGGAGTACATCAGAGTATATGTAATATGTGAGGAGTACATCAGGGTATATGTAATCTGTGAGGAGTACATCAGGGTATATGTAATATGTGAGGAGTACATCAGGATATATGTAATATGTGAGGAGTACATCAGGGTATATGTAATATGTGAGGAGTACATCAGGATATATGTAATATGTGAGGAGTACATCAGGGTATATGTAATATGTGAGGAATACATCAGGGTATATGTAATATGTGAGGAATACATCAGGGTATATGTAATATGTGAGGAATACATCAGGGTATATGTAATCTGTGAGGAGTACATCAGGGTGTATGTAATCTGTGAGGAGTACATCAGGATATATGTAATATGTGAGGAATACATCAGGGTATATGTAATATGTGAGGAGTACATCAGGGTATATGTAAGGTGTGAGGAGTACATCAGGGTATATGTAATCTGCGACGAGTACATCAGGGTATATGTAATCTGTGAGGAGTACATCAGGATATATGTAATCTGTGCGGAGTACATCAGGGTATATGTAATGTGTGAGGAGTACATCAGGGTATATGTAATGTGTGCGGAGTACATCAGGGTATATGTAATCTGTGAGGAGTACATCAGGGTATATGTAATATGTGAGGAGTACATCAGGATATATGTAATCTGTGAGGAGTACATCAGGGTATATGTAATGTCAGGAGTACATCAGGGTATATGTAATCTGTGAGGAGTACATCAGGGTATATGTAATCTGTCATCAGGGTATATGTAATCTGTGAGGAGTACATCAGGGTATATGTAATATGTGAGGAGTACATCAGGGTATATGTAATATGTGAGGAGTACATCAGGGTATATGTAATATGTGAGGAGTACATCAGGGTATATGTAATATGTGAGGAGTACATCAGGGTGTATGTAATATGTGAGGAGTACATCAGGATATATGTAATATGTGAGGAGTACATCAGGGTATATGTAATCTGTGAGGAGTACATCAGGGTATATGTAATATGTGAGGCGTACATCAGGGTATATGTAATCTGTGAGGAGTATATCAGGCCATAATAAGAGGGTATAATGGGGTAAATAATACAATTCTCCATAGATGTGGGTTACGCTGTGACACAATCCTTTATGCACAGGCCGGTGTCGCACTGATAAATGGTGTCCTTACTTATCCCCCTTTTGGTCCACACGCCTTTGTAGTTTGGGGAATTTTGCTGGGAAAGTGTTGTCCTGGTATAATACGGGCGCCCTCGCTTCCAGCAGATATGTTTGGGCCCTTCTCTTCGTGGTTCCCAAATATTAGAGCCCTGATAATCACCTGTTTCACAGAAGGAAAGTTCCCCTCGGACCGACTCATCTGCATACATTTTCATCCTCGACTAATGGGAGCCATAACTTTTTTATTTTTTCATAGACGTAGTGGTATGGGGGCTTTTTATTAAGATAATTGTGGGGTACATGTAACTTTTGAAACAAATTTTAGTCCATTTGTTTTAGGCAAACTGATCAAAAAACAGCAATTTTGTTTTAAATGCGGCGTTCACTGTTCTGTATAAATCACGTTACCTTTATCCTGCCGGTTATTTTTATTTTAGTTTTGTTGATTAAGCAGAGGCTTATTTTTGTGGGGTGCGCTGTAGTTTTTATTGGTACATACGACTTTTTGATCACTTTTTATTACATTATTTTTTAGCGCTAAAGTGACCAAAAAAATAGCGATTCTGGCGGTTTCATTTTTTTTTTTTACAGTGTTCACCATGCAATTTAAATAATGTTAGATTGTAAAATTCTGACTTTTTACGGAGGCGGTGATACCAATTTTGTTTATTTTTTACAATACTTTAAAAGGAAAAGCGGGAAAAGGTTTTTGTTTTTTTTTGTACACCACTAAAAAAAAATAATTAATTTAACGTTTTTTAACACTTATAACGTTATATTAGTCCCTGCACGGGATTTGAACCAGCGATCATCAGACTAATGTATTGACTTTTTGTCATTTTTACAGGCTCCTGGTGCCCCTCCCAAAATCCGACACTAAGCCTAGTGCATGACCGGATCCATAGATCATCTTGTAGAGAACTTCTATGTGCAGTCACAGCTCCCTCAGGTCCTGCACTATGTATAACACATTGTCTGACGTGTTACTGTAATGTAGAACGAAGGAGGAACCCCACCTTACCAAACCTCCCAATTCACTTTCTAAATTCATTATTACTTACCTGTGGTAACACCTCCTGGAATTTCCTCCTCCACTTCACTCTTAGGCTATGTTCACACGGGGTCTTTTGCCGAGTTTTTTGACGCGGAAACCGCGTCGCAAAACTCGGCAGAAACGGCCCGAGAACGCCTCCCATTGATTTCAATGGGAGGCGTCGGCGTCTTTTTCCCGCGAGCAGTAAAACTGCCTCGCGGGAAAAAGAAGCGACATGCCCTATCTTCGGGCGCTTCCGCCTCCGACCTCCCATTGACTTCAATGGGAGGCAGGAGAAAGCGTATATCTCGCTGTTTTATGCCCGTGGCGCTCAATGGCCGCGGGCGAAAAACGGCGCGATAATCGCCGCGAAAATCGGCGTGCAGGGAGAGGAATATCTGCCTCAAAGTTCCAAACGGAATTTTGAGGCAGATATTCCTCCCCCAAAATACTCCGTCTGAACATAGCCTAACACGGTTGATCGCCCCTCACCCGCTCTTCTTCTGCTTCATCCTTCGCTTTATTATTAGTCAGATCTCCCCCCTGATTTCACATATGTAACAATTCAGTACAATACAGCAGAGAGTGCAAAGAATCCACCAGATCAACATAACAAACCACCAAAATCTATGACCACATCTATGACCGCAGGACCAAAAAGCTCCACGCCCCCCTATATAGATCTGGTATAGGGCTCAGCTTCATCTACCTGATGATTCTCTGGGACATTGGGATTTTCCTCTGGACAGTCCTGGGAATACAGAGGACTGTGACATCTCTCTGGTGGATTTCTCCTACTGGATCCATCTGTAGGAAACACGCAGTGGCAGAATAGATTATTTACATGGGATGATATGAGAGTAGTATCTAGGTGACCCTCAAAACAGGTTTGTCTTTACAACGAATGAAAGTCCCCCCCTCTTACACTGCTGATCAGCCATTACATCTGTCTCCTCTTCTGCTTCATCTTTAACCTCAACTTTAATATCAATCAGATCTTCACCCTAAACGGACAAGAAAAAAAAAAAAAGTCAAATGAATTTGGGTTCAATGACTTTATAGCAGAGGTATAGTTTGGGTCTCCAGCAACCGGGGCAAAGTTTCAGTTTGCCCACCCCCCCCAACATCTCCCTCGCCATGTTTGCTTTCTCTACCAATCAATGAGGTGTAATTTTTTTTATGTAACTCCAGTATAAAACCATTTGTACATTTTACAAGCGATATAATTCTATAAGGGAGTTACCAGAACAATAAATGAAAATAAAATAAATTAAAGAGGTCAGTGCTGGACTAAAACAGGTTGTATAACGGAGCCTAATGAGACTATATGGTGACATAATGAACAGTCTTCTCCCGTAGATAGTGTCAAACCCCCCCCCCCTGTAGTGAGTGCCACACAGCCCACCCTGTAGTTACTGCCACACAACCCCCTATGGTAGATACTGCCACATCCCCTGTTGTAGATACTGCCACACACACCCTTGTAGATACTGCTATAAATACAGCCCCTCCTTGCAGATACTGCCACAAAGCCCCCCTTGTAGACAGTGCCACATGCTCCCTTGTAGATACTGCCACACAGCTCCTCTGTAGATAATGCGACACTCCCCCCTAGGAGAAAATGCTAAACACCCCCCTGTAGATAGTGCCTCCCCAGGGGATAGTGCCAAACACCTCCCCTGTAGATAGGGTTACACCCCCCCCCCTTGTAGATAGTGCTATACCCCCCTTCCTGTAGATAGCCCCATTGGGGCTACCTCTAGGACTGGAATGTCCACTCTGCCTGGAGGAGCCCCTGATATCACAGTCCATATATGTGTAACGTCCGTGGTCGTTGACCACAAACTCCTTCCATCCAGTCGACACCCTTCTCTCAAGAGATGTCTGCACATATGGCCGTCCTGCCCCACAGTGACTACCAGGGTGCGGTCACGAGCTCAGTCCAGACTTGAGAAGCCAGAGCGCAAGCATGTTGGTGATTGACCTAATTGGTTTAGAGCACCCTATAAGAAGGTCCCAGCCACATCCTACCACGCCTGAGCTTTGTTGTTATATTCCTAGTCTGTCTTGCAAATGGTCCCAGTGTGTTTCCTGTTCCGTGTTTCTTGTTCCTGTATCCTGATCTAGTGCCGTGCTTAGCTGTATCCGTGCTGTGCTGTATACCACGCCTGTCCTGCTTCTCCACGCCTGACGTCTACCTAGTACCTGCCAAGCCTGCCTTGCTACTGTCCGAGCTGCCACAGGTACCCTATATAAACTATAGACTCTGACCTGCGCCCTGTTGGCCAGCTGCCATACCGCCAAGGCGGTACGGCCCAGTGGGTCCACGAACCCTACGTGACAATATGGATAGTGACGTCATGGGCTTCTCCAAGAGCGGAATCCCTGGCCAGAGCGTCTGCAACGCTCTGGCTGGGGTTTTTACTCCAGAAGGAGTCCCTAATGTCACTGTCCATATATGGACAGGGGTGTCAGGGGCTCCCTTTAGGAGCGGAATACCCGGTCAAAGCATCGGCAACTCTCTGGCCAGGGATTCCGCTCCAGGAGGAGTGAATGGCAGAGCAGGGATAGTTTCCTGCTCTGCCATATTTAATTGTATCTGTGTCCTGAGGAACATGGCAATTGCCGGGACACGTCTCTGTAAATTTCCCAGCACATTCAGGATTGTTGGCAACTATACACGTGCCGCCCAGCCCGACGCCCCCCTACCTTCTTTCTTATTTCTGCCCAGGACACATGCCCCGCCAGCCTCCCTAGCTTTATAGTCATATTTTGATGAGAGTTTAGCGCCATTTACCTGATGATTCTCTGGGACATTGTGATTTTCTTCTGAACAGTCCTGGGAATACCGAGGACTGCGACATCTCTCTGGTGGATTTCTCCTACTGGATCCATCTGTAGGAAATCCAGTGGCAGAATACATGACTACTGTATATCTGTCTATATATGAGGCACTTCTCTCAACACCTGCAATTCTATGTTTTTTTTCATCAAAGTCTAGAGGGCGCGTCCTGAGATTTGCGGATACAGTTTAAAGTGCAAAACTCCAAGTTTTCTCTCCACAAGGGATGGGAAACCACTGAGGTGTTGGAGGAAGCGCTACGGTTTTATAACACCAAGTTTCCTTTCACCTGGTGCAGTTATGAAGAATGAGAAAATAAAAATATATGATTACATTTAGTTAATTGGTTTTCAGTGAGCCAATGACCGCACTATGAGAGTGAGAGAGACTGCCTCCCTCCTTGACAGGTAACAGAATCTCTATAAAGAGAGGGAACACCCCCATCCTCCTCTGTAGCAAGATTGATGGACCTATTAGGACAAATACGTCAATATTTTTGGAAAATGAAGACGACCCCCACTGTCCTCCTCAATATATACAATAATCAGCCATAACATTAAAACCAATGACAGGTGAAGTGAAGAACATTGATAATGGCGCCTGACAAGGGAAGAGATATTTGGCAGCAAATGAACAGTTTTTAAAGTTGATGTGTTGGAAACATGGGCCGGCAAAAGAATCTGAGCGACTTTGACAAGGGCTAAATTGTAATGGCTAGACGACTGGGTCAGAGCATCTCCAAAATGGGAGGTCTTCTGGGGTGTTCCTAATATGCAGTGGTTATTACGTATCAAAAGTGGTCCAAGGAAGGACAACTGATGACAGGGTCATTAATGTGCGTGGGGAACAAAGGCCAGCCCATCTGGTCTGATCCCACAGGAGAACTACTGCAGAACAAACTGTTCAAAAACATAATGCTGGCTATGATTGAAAGGTGTCGGAACACACAGAGCGCCTCTCATTGTGGACAGCCGCGTCTACACAAGCGCAATTTCGCAAAAGCGCCTCTCTTTGCGGCAAGCCGCGTCTACACAAGTGCCATTTCGCAGGATCTAGCATACTACAGTGCCTGAGGAAGGTCAAGGATATGACTGAAACGTTACTGGCAAAATAATAAATATCTACGTTGAAAATTATTCCCGTTGGAGTGCATTGTACCTTCTTCATACTATACTGGGTTGGGCCCCTATGTTTGCACCCATCTGAGGACCTGGTGCTATCTAGCCCTCGATAAACTGGAACACACAGAGCATTTCAGCTCAATGCATTTAGGGCTGCATCACTGCGGACTAATCCTAGTGTGGATACCTGTCCTCTGGCAAAAGCTTCCACAATGGGCATCAGAAATGGACGATAAAGGAATGGAAGAAAGTTGCATGATCTCATTAATCAAGTTAACTTTTACATCAAACGAACGGCCGCGTGCGTGTGTGTCGCTTCCTGGGGTAGAGATGGGAAGAACTACTATAGAACAAATCGCAGAGTGGCTGGAGGCTGAGACATTGAGATGCTTTGGGCAATGTTCTGCTGGTAAAACTTGGGTCCTGGCATTCATATAGATGTTTTTTTTAAACAAATGTCAAATGTCAGTGGCCTCTTTTAGCCGGATGTGCCCTGCCGCACTGCAAACATTATTCAGGAATGGTTTGAGGAACATGACAAAGAGTTCAATGAGTTCAAAGTGTTCAGGGCTCAAAGTGTTCACTTCAACTCCAAATTCCCCAGATCTTAATCTGATCAATCATCTGTAGGACGCGCTGGAAAAACAAGTCCGATCCATGGAGGCCCCACCTCACAATTTAAGAGGCTCCGTCACCAGATTTATAACTTGACTCGACCGGCGTTCCTTTGTTGCAATCATCCCTTTCTATCCTAACTGTTCAGTGGTGTATTACGTAGCCGCCTGAAGCTCCCCTGGTTACTATCTGATGCTTGATGCATCCTTTTTACTGGACGCGACGTTACTAAGGGGGCTACTCCAGCTGGTGGGTGTCAGTGTGACGTTTGACGCACAGGCTGGTTGAGGCTCTGATGACACGTACCATGTAGGCGGGGCTAAGCCCTATAAGGCTCTTGAGTTTCCCCTGCGCTCACTAAACCAGCCATCAGTGTGTAGTGCACGCCGGACAATACAAAATAAACAGCACCACATGTCCTGACCGGCAGTAATAAATCCTTGTAGCAACTTATACCCCTGAGGACGCTCCCCTGTATCACAGGGGCGCAGAAACGCGTAGGGAAGGAAATTTTGCACATCTTTGGCAAACAGACCAATGTTATAAATATTAAAGCTTTTCCTGCAGTGTCGTTGTGATACATATTGTTACCAGTCTATCTTAGACATCCTAGTAAAGGCGTGTTACTTGTGTATCGCTCTGGCAAACAGACCAGTAGTTTGGTTTACTACTCCTGTGCAGTGTTGCATTGGTTTATGAGCCTAGTGAACTTTGAATCATCATATGCCAGACACTCCACGAAGGACCTATGATCTGTGCTGCCAATGCTTGTACTCAGATTCTTTGGCATTAGTGCCCTTTTTAGAATACCATTAATAAAACAATTTTAAAACGTTTAGACAAGCAGTAAAATAATTACGTCCCGAATAGGTTATAGAATCACTGGTTGCGCAATTCCCAAAAGTCTGATGGAGACTGTCGGGAGTAAGCATGCAAATAAAACCGCAACCCCAAATCCGTCACAACTCTGATCGACAGAATCTAAGGCTACTCTGAGGTATTCGCCAGAGCCCACCGCAAGGCGGGATGGTTTTTGATGCACAGAACCCAGGTTGTTCTAACAGAGTTCAGTGTTGGATAAGTTGTGCAATGCAGGCTACACCTGAAGAGGTAACCAGACAGCCAGAGGGTAAACAGAAAGTCCAAAACAGTGCAAGTGGAAATCAGGTACAGCAGAGGTCAAAACCAGCCAGGAGCAGATAATCAAAACCGGTAAACAAGGGGTTAACGAGAGACAAGCCGAGGTCAGTTTCCAAGAAGTCCAGAAGTCTCGGGCACAGGGTAAGTGAGAGCTTGATCACAACACCTAAGAAAGGAGAAAATTCACAAGCAAAGAAAGAGGGAGGAGGCCAGGTACAAATACCCCCCCCCCCCTACACCTGACAGGAAGAAGACAGAGAAGTGGGATAGGCTCAGGAAGTAAACAGAACCGCCCAGAAGCTACATCAGTAGTCATGGCGATCTTAAAGACACAGACACTTCCTAACAGAATAAAGTTAAATCAGAACAGAATCTTAAGGGCGTCTGGTCTCCTTACACAAGGTTGGAAGCTCATACCGCAGATGACAGGGGGCTGATATTAACCCCTTCCAGCATCACTCCTTACATGTTCAGCACAGACAGGAGGTAAAGTAAGGACCGTCTGTTTGGAGCTCAGGCATCGGCTCCATCAGGAACGTCTGACAAACTCTCAGATTTTATGAGCAGGATGACAAAGGGAAATCATTCTGTGTGGGCAGGGGAAGCAGGACTCACAGGCTCTCTCTAGGAGTCCTGGCAGTATTTCTTTACATGAAAATACTGAATGATGTCATAGAAAACGTTATATCCCAGATCTCAGCGTCTACCCACCCGATCCTATACTGCCCTCTGATAGGGGAACATAAGAGACCTGACACATCCACACTAAATGGATCCTTCTAACTGGACAAATCTTCTCAAAAAGGAGGCTGGTCCAGAGAGTAGCCGTACGCCATGGGTCCTGCTGCTGAAAGATCCAACAATCAGCTCATATCACCAGACAACACTGCGGGCAGTCACAAAATTAATATGTATGTAATATTACACAACTCCCAATCACATGAACCCCAACAATATAATACAATGGGAGCCGCTCTTTAACCCTCTCACTGCTTGTCCGGAGCTGTGCTCATGCAGGGGGAAAAGTACTGAGCACAGCTCGGACAGTAGTGTTACTGCAGGGAGAACGGCGTGTAATGAGCAGCAGCTTCTCCCTGCACAGTAAGGGTATGTGCACACACACTAATTACGTCCGTAATTGACGGACGTATTTCGGCCGCAAGTCCCGGACCGAACACAGTGCAGGGAGCTGGGCTCCTAGCATCATACTTATGTACGATGCTAGGAGTCCCTGCCTCTCCGTGGAACTACTGTCCCGTACTGAAAACATGATTACAGTACGGGACAGTTGTCCTGCAGCGAGGCAGGGACTCCTAGCATCGTACATAAGTATGATGCTAGGAGCCCAGCTCCCTGCACTGTGTTCGGTCCGGGACTTGCGGCCGAAATACGTCCGTCAATTACGGACGTAATTAGTGTGTGTGCACATACCCTAACAGTAAAGTTTAACGGTCCATGACCACCCTGACCAGGTCTTCTGCATTTCTAGCGTCCTGCTGCTGGATTCCGCTTGTTCTTGAGTTCAATCCCCCTGAAACTCCATTCCAATAAAATGTTTAAAATAAAATGTAACGGAGTGTAAAATAAATAAAGAAATTTATCTCCACACACACATTGTTCAACCTGTTTTACTTACAATCGGACAGATCCCTGGATCCACATTCCTCATTACTACCAGTAACCCTGTGTATTGTGTCTTACAAGGAAGATATTTAACCCTTTCTTATATCTCTCCACACGTTTCTATTACCAAATCCTGAGCAGGTTCCATTACTTTACGGTACGGACAGTGATGTGCGGCTTTAGGACTTTGTGATGAAATTGCATTTCCTTTAAGGGTATGTTCACACGCAGTGGTTTCAGACGTAATTCGGGCATTTTACGGCTCGAATTACGCCTGAAAAAAACGCCCCTATTATGCCTACAAACATCTGCCCATTGCTTTCAATGGGAATTACGATGTTCTGTTGCCACAAGTCATTATTTTACGTGTCGCTGTCAAAATACGGCGCGTAAAATGACGGCTCGTCAAAAGAAGTGCAGAACACTTCTTGGGATGTTTTTGGAGGCGTTTTTCATTGACTCTATTGAAAACAGCTCCAAACACGGCCGTAAAAAACGCAGCGAAAAACGTGAGTGGCTTAAAAAACTTCTGAAAATCAGGAGCTGTTTTCCCTTGAAAACAGCTCCGTATTTTCAGACGTTATTGGTCCAACGTGTTAACATACCCTAATCGTAAGCAGTGACACCGTGTTCTCTGTGGGTCCAAGAAAATAATAATTTATTACATTGTTTTACAGGGACATTTCTATATTTATATAAAGATATCCCCTCCCCTCAGCCTTCTCTTCTCTACAGGAAATACATTTAGTTTTGATGGCCTTTCTTCATAACTGAGATATGAAGACCTCGTATTATCCCCAAATGGAGACAAGGTGGCAGAAATTTCTGTGATTGTCCAACTCATCTGAATGTAGTTACTAAAAATTCATGTACCTACTGCAGAAAGAACCACATTCAGAAATATGGAAACTTCTGCGTGTGAACATAACCTAGTGCAGCACTGCAGCAAAGCAAGGAACGTGTGATCAGAGATCAGGAATCACATGTCTGTATATACTGCACATGACGAAATTAACACTTCAAAAAATAAACAAAATATAATCTCTATATCTTCTTACCTTGTGATGTGCGCGGCCAGTAGATCTCCATCATGACCTCCTCGTACAGATCCTTGTGTCCTTCTAGATACTCCCACTCCTCCATGGAGAAATAGACAGTGACATCCTGACACCTTATAGGAACCTGACACACACAATGATACAGTCATCACCCAGACACCTCCAGTGCTGTTACTGTAGAATTTCCCAGCAGTGTCACCTCTCCAGTCAGCAGCTCAGTCATCTTGTAGATCAGGTCTAAGATCTTCTTCTCATGTATCCGGGAGTGAGGGGGAGGCTCTGCGATGGGGCTCTGACAACTGCTCCATCCTCCTGACTCATGGATGATGGGAGTCGTACAGTCACCCGATGTCTTCTTCACTAGTGTGTACTCCTGTGTATGGAGAGAGACACTTAGAGAACTGAACACAGTATTCCCCCCTCAGTAGAAAGAGGGAGATTGTGACCCCGCTGTATAGAGCTCTAGTGACCCCACATCTGTAATACTGGAGACCTCACCTACAAAAGACATTGAGAAAATAGAACGAGGCCAAAACTAAAAAGGAAATAATATTGGGGGACTAGATGGACCATGTGCTCTCCTCCTGCCGTCATCTTCTATGTTTCTATATAGATGTCATCCTGATCCTCCTGGTTCCTGGTCATTCTCATTGCTCTACAACATTACTATTGTTGCACTGGTGACATGACACATGACTGACCATATTGGTGGCTGATCTCCAGCTTTTCTGCTGGTGGCTTCTTGACGTCACTTGGAAGTCTGGACGCTGTTATACAGGACACTGGATTCTTCCTATTACTTCCTATTATGTATTGTCCCTTATATAGAAAAAGATGTGGTTATAACTAAACCATACCAGGAAAACCCAAAAATGCAATATAAATATAGCACGGTACCATTTCTGATAAAGATTATAAAAACAAGACAAAAATTTGGTCCAGAAATGTAACTAGGCACTCTTGGGTTAAATAGAAATTTATCAAAATACTTTATTTTAAACTCCAGATACCGGAAATTAATTAATAATACAATATAATAACTAAAACTGTGTAGCAAAAGGGATTTGTCAGAAGAATTATGTCTCTCTATAATACCACTATTAGATTTAAATGCCGATATTTCCGGATAATTCCATTTATGTATAAATAAGTACACAAATTGATAACTAAAATCATGCAGTATAAGTATTCTGTTGGATGACTTACACTTGTCCATAATTATTGCACTTTAGGAATTTAACAAAATTACGGGAGGGCGCACCACGGATTGTCCTCTCTATGAGAATACTCAATATAATGCTTTATAAACATGAATTAATTGACATATGAATTAACTGTTGGATTTTATAAAGTCGTTTTCATTTGCTGTTAAAATTGATTATTGCATTTTATGAAAGATCTGCATACTTTATTCATAACAGTTTAGATCACTTCCATGGAATATTACATTTGTAACTATGGAGCCAATAAATGAATTTTGGGACACTATAAATAGAACGTATTTGGTAGCACTTGTCAAACAGCTCTGAGGAAATCCTGTTCAGGGATGAAACGCGTCAGCTGACTCAATCAAACAGGGCAGGTAGTGACGTCTAAACCCTGCCCTGTGAATCCCTGTCCAATGTTGGAGACATCACGTGGAAAAGGATACCATACATTTTTGAACTTACCTGGCTGCCGGCGTGCGGTCTTGCTCTTTCGGGTCCCGTGTCTCTCGGAGTGCAGTGTGGAGTGCCTACGTATATTGAAAAGGAGAGCATCATTTGATGTGATGGTGGATGCTTGGAAGCTTTAAACGAAGTACATAGCCATACAAGTGGGTACTAACCTGGTGAAGGTCCTCTGTTCCACCTGTCGGGCTGATTGCCCCTACGCATGGTTTCCTGGCGCTCGCTGGACTTTTGGAGGTAAAAACCTGCATGAGCAATAAAAGTGCCCTTTTCTAAGTTTAAAGATCGAGAGGGCTACATATTGACCCAAGGGTCTATGAATAGACTACCTACTGCTATAAGATCCCTATAAAAACCAAGGATCTGATCATAGAAAGAGAGGGGAAAAAACACGCTGCAAAATCTATCCCCTTAATATAAGAGGGCTATCTTCCTGTGATGAGAACTATATTATATAAAAAGATTCTCTTCAAAAAGTTATTACCAACCACTTGAAATAGGAACTTTGGCCACTCTCAGGATAAAACAATATATATGGTTGAAAACCGCAAGTGTGAACACAACCCAGCGGTTCTATTGAATTTCTTTTTTCTCAAAATTCTATCAAAGAAATATATATATATAATGAATGTTATTTATCCATTAGGGGACCTGGCTTATGTATAGAAGTTCTATATGTGGAATGACAGGGATAGGGAAACAGACAAGTGAGCCCTAATCTACCCGCCACTCAGTCCCTGCCTACTTGCAACGACCAGCCCTAGGCGACGGGGTACAACTGGGCGACGGTCCCTACACTCAGTAAGTGCACGACAGAAAAACCAGACAAGGAAACACAGAACCAAGGGAAAACGGGGCAGTTGCCCACGGCAACACCATGAGCAACAAGAGTAGTAAACGAGCCGAGTCAAACCAGGAGTGTACGAGGTACCAAACGCAGAGCAGAAGAGTAGTCAGTAAGCCAGGGTCATATGAAGCAGGGTCAAATAGTACAGAAGCTGCAGCAGGGCCAGGAAACCAGCAGAGAAGAATCACAAGCAAAGAAGGAACAGGAAAGGCAGGTATAAATAGACAGAGGGCGGGAGCTAGCTCCGTCTGGCAAGGCTGTGATAGGCTCTCCCACTCCTAAGCCTGCCATCCTGAGTGGTGGAAGTTCTATATGTGTAATGACAGGGATAGGGAAACAGACAAGTGAGCCCTAATCTACCCGCCACTCAGTCCCTGCCTACTTGCAACGACCCGCCCTAGGCGACGGGGTACAACTGGGCGACGGTCCCTACACTCAGTAAGTGCACGACAGAAAAACCAGACAAGGAAACACAGAACCAAGGGAAAACGGGGCAGTTGCCCACGGCAACACCATGAGCAACAAGAGTAGTAAACGAGCCGAGTCAAACCAGGAGTGTACGAGGTACCAAACGCAGAGCAGAAGAGTAGTCAGTAAGCCAGGGTCATATGAAGCAGGGTCAAATAGTACAGAAGCTGCAGCAGGGCCAGGAAACCAGCAGAGAAGAATCACAAGCAAAGAAGGAACAGGAAAGGCAGGTATAAATAGACAGAGGGCGGGAGCTAGCTCCTTCTGGCCAGGCTGTGATAGGCTCTCCCACTCCTAAGCCTGCCATCCTGAGTGGTGGAAGATGGAGTCAGTCTCCCAGACATAGAAGCAGGTGCAGACTGATTACCTATGGGCGTGGATACAGAAGCTGTGCCTGGCAGATCCTTAACAATTTGTATGTTTTCTTTTCCTGGCCAGGAGATTCTTTTTAAATCTTTGTGTGTATCTATAAATATTTCCGGTATTATCTGGAGTTTAAAATAAAGTATTTTGATCAATTCCTATTTAACCCAAGAGTGCCTAGTTACATTTCTGGACCAAATTTTTTTTCTTTTTTCTTGTTTTTATGTATTGTCCCTTCCCTATGTGTGACTTGTTCTAGAATGTAGAAAAGTTTACCTCTCCGCTCAACAGGTAGATGATCTCCAAGGTGAAGTCTAATATTCTTCTACTCATCTCATTCCTGTCCTTGTCCATCCTTGGTGGGTCATTCAGGAGAAGGAACGTTGTGGAGGAGAAGATGAGAAAACTGGAGGAACTGGAGGATCTAGTACTGCAGACGTCTTTATGAAGAAAGGAGAAGATGGAGATCATACAGGGGACAACATCATGTGTGACATACAGAACCTCACTTATTGATCATTGAGAGAAACATCTTCTCAGAGCCGTCACCACATGGAATAAAGGGGTATTCCCAACACGGACATTTCTCCCCAGGAGATGCCAGAAATGTCTGATAGATGCGGCTCCACCTCTGGCCGTGCTCGGCTGTTTCTGGAACTCCTATACAAGTGAATGCAGAGAGTCGTGCACATGTGTGGTCACCTCTCCATTCATTCTCCACCTGGTTGTAGCTACTTACCTGCAAACGCTGATGCTGCTGCAGAATCAACTGTAGCCTCTGGTGCCGATGTGTCCTCGCTCGTCCGACACGATGCAGGACCTGTGAGTGACGTCACAGCGTGATCTGCCAGAAGCTGGGCGTTCTGAAGAGAAGTGGATGATGCTGATTCGTCGAAACGCCCAGCTAGTAAAAAGTAAAAACGCCCCGATGTACGCACATAATACACGCCCAGTTGGACTTTTGCAAGCCTCATTTGCATAAATACAAAAATGGTCATAATGTTATGGCAGGAAGGAGGTGAAGGGAAAGTGAGCCCTAATCTACCCACCGCCCTGTCCCTGCCTACTTGCAACGACCCGCCCTAGGCGACGGGGTACAACTTGGCGGCGGTCCCTACGCTGACTAAGTGCAAGGGGATACAAACAGGGAACACGCAAGGGAATACAGTAGCCCACGGAACGCCGCGAGGAAAGGGAGCGGTGAATGAGCCAGTCAGGATCAGGAAGTAGTGGAGTATACCAACGTGAGCACGGAGCAGAAGCAAGCCAGGGGCAGAGCAACGCAGGATAAACGGAACTGAAGCAAGGCAGAAGCACGGCAGAAGCAGGCTGGAGCAGGCAGCAGTGGGGCCAGGAATCCAAGAAGAATAACAAGCACTGAGGAAGAGAACACGGCAGGTATAAATGGAGAGGGGGCGGAGGTAACTCCGACTGACCAGGCCGCGATAGGCTCTCCCACTCCTGAGCCTGCCACCCTGATTGGTGGGAGCCGGAGTCAGTCTAAGAGGTCTGGCCTCAGGTGTCGACTGATTAATCCTGGGAGTATCCACAGACGTAGTGCCTGGCAGATCCTTTACACATAACTTGGCCAAAAATGCTCGTTTTTTAAAAATAAAACCGTTACTGTAATCTACATTGCAGCGCCGATCTACTGCGATAGGGGTTGCAAAATCTGGTGACAGAGCCTCTTTAACCTGCGGTGCGGATTATAGACACGCAGGATATCGGATTTATACCGCGGATTCGCTGCGCATTTGTTGCAGAATTTCTCCATTAAGTTCAATGGGAAAGTCAAGTTCCGCAACAAACGCCATTGTTCCCAGAATCCTCTGCGGCTCCACCGCGTGTTCACAGCAACGCTGCAGGTTACACATATATAAAAAAGAAGGCGTCATGTGACCCCTGCAGCCAATCACAGGCTGGAGAGGTCACATGTCATTATAGGGGTCTCCTGGACACGGCCGGAAGAGCAGGACGTGTTGCTATGGTAACGCTGGGAGAGGTGAGGATCGGCCTTGTTGTATTTCTGTAGTAGATATTCGGGAGGATTATACGTCCACCATTTGGGGTGAATATTCGGGGGGATTTCCTTGCGTGTTGTGGGTCGTATTCGCTACGTGTGAACATTCCCTTAAACCGCACGGTGAACGACATTAACAAGAAATGTATAAAAGTCAGTGAATAAGTTGTATGTCCCGAATATTATGTCATTACAAAATACGACTCGTCCCACAAAACATCCGAAATAACCACTTACCCCAAAGAGGCCGGCACTGGAGGGGTTAAATCCCGGCTAGGAGTCCAGTGGGCGGGGTCACTCAATGATTGACAGCTCTCGGTATACACACTCATACAGGGGTGACTGATAACAGAGAGAACACCCGACCAGCGCTGCTTTCTACCTCATACACGGCAATAGCTGCAGGACCTGTGATGACGTCACCATCATGTGACCAGAGGAGGGGCGGAGCGCATAAGTGTAGAGACGTGGTGAATCAAGGACCTGTGATAATGATCACGTGAAGGGCCATGAAGATCATGTGACCAGTGCAGGAGTGTTCGGAGGTAAGCAGTGCGAAATATAATAGCTTGTGGCTAAAGGACCTGTGATGACGTCATCACCATGTGAACGGGATGGGAGGGGCGGAGCTTATCAGTTGAACGATGTGGTGAATGAAGGATCAATCATAATATCAACATCACGTGACGATGTATCAGGGGCGGAGCTTAGTACTGGTAAAAGTAAGCGATGAATAAAGAACATGAGGAGGCGGGGCTCTGTGTGGGGACGTAGCTCCTGTGCTGTGTAAAGTGATGATCACGTGACATGCGTGGTCCCTTTCAGGGGGCGGGACTATGCCTCCACTGATGAGCCCCGCCCCTCTAGGCCACATGGTGGTGACGTCATCACAGGTCCTTCAGCTGTTGCGGTGTATGAGGTGGAGGGGCGATGGTCGGGTGTACATGACTTCCGGTCACTGCTGTTGTTTAGTGTTCTCTCTGTTATCAGTCAGGAGATTTCCCATGATGCAGTAGTAAGGTAAGGTTACATGATGTCATTTATGTGCGGTTTTGGTGCGTTTGTTTGGCACAGTGTTGTACATAATTTAGTAGGTAATGGGTGACCAGTGACCGCAGAGGTGGAATGAGGGGAGAGGTAGATTTACCCCTGCAGCAGAGGTGAGAATGGGTAGGAGGGTGCAATAGTGTAAGATGGGAAGCCACAGAGGAGGATGGTGGAGTAGTCTAGACGGTGGATGATGAGGACATATGTACTGGCATTTATGTGTGTACGAGGGTGAGGAAAGACGGACCTCTGGAGGGGGAGGAGAGACGGACTTGTAGAGGGGGAGGAAAGACCGACTTCTAGAGGGGGGAGGAAAGACCGACTTCTAGAGGGGGGAGGAAAGACCGACTTCTAGAGGGGGAGGGAAGACGGACTTCTAGAGGGGGAGGGAAGACGGACTTCCAGAGGGGGAGGAGAGGCCGACTTCTAGAGGGGGAGGAAAGATCGACTTGTAGATGGGGAGGGAAGACGGACTTCTAGAGGGGGAGGGAAGACGGACTTCTAGAGGGGGAGGGAAGACGGACTTCTAGTGGGGGAGGGAAGACGGACTTCTAGAGGGGGAGGGAAGACGGACTTCCAGAGGGGGAGGAGAGGCCGACTTCTAGAGGGGGAGGAGAGGCCGACTTCTAGAGGGGGAGGAGAGGCCGACTTCTAGAGGGGGAGGAAAGACGGACTTCTAGAGGGGGAGCAGAGGCCGACTTCTAGAGGGGGAGGAGAGGCCGACTTGTAGAGGGGGAGGGGAGACGGACTTCTAGAGGGGGAGGGGAGACGGACTTCTAGAGGGGGAGGGGAGACGGACTTCTAGAGGGGGAGGAGAGGCCGACTTGTAGAGGGTTTATGAGGTGGAGGCAGCAAGAAGTGGGAAGCGTTTGGCTGTTCTGTCTGACATTAAGGGTTATCCCAATACAGCGACCTGTGAGACGGGGAAAAGTGTGGAGCCATTACCTGTGATTGATAGTTCTGGTGAGGGGGGGGGGTGAGTGAAATGGGGTAAAGATGACTAAATTTTCTCCATGTTGATGTTTAGGAAGCGGGAGGTGAAGGAGGAGATAACTGTTATACACTCTAGATAGCAGGGAGGGAACATCAAGACCAGGGGGGTAAATATCACAAAGGTTTTAGATGGAGAAGAGTAAGGGTCCCAGGAATCTAACAGAGAGGGTGGGACAAGGAGCTGGTGGTGCGTGAGTGGGAGATACTAAATGTTTAGTTGTTTATAGACAAATGTCTCACAGGGACAAGTAACTGGTTAGGTATGACCAACATTGGTATCAGGCACCCCCAAAATATCGCAGAATAGCAGACTCACTGAATGCATAGCATATATTGAGAAAAGAAAGAGTCCTAAAGCTATATGTAAAGTAGAAAAGATGAATTTTATTACACATAAATTACACATCAAACAAATTGATAAAAGACATGGCGAGGTTTCTAAAAAGAAGAAGTTGCTTGTGGGTCACGTAAGAGTAATACATAACCATGGGGACCTAGGCATAATTGGATATAAATGGTAGAGGAGCATGCAGAAGTACAATATAGTAATTAATAATTACAGAAGAGCTGCTGTCTATCAGATATGAATCCAATATGTCTATATCATTCCAGAGAAAGGGGGTCCATAAGAATAGCCCTTTTCTCAAATGCATATCTACCAGATCCGGACATCCTCAATAATGCTCGAAGGGAAAACATCAAATCTTAGTATCAAATGAAGATACCATACAGAGAATCCCCGAGAAAAAAAAAAGAGTACCATCCAGTCCAAGTATAGCTTCAATAGGTATGCAAGGTATACGGGGTATGCAAAGCTACTCATCTGGAATCACCAGAGAGAGCCAGAAAGAAAGCACTCACCCATGGTTAAAGAGGTAATGGTCGTGATCCACGTGCAGAAAATAGCCACCCCAACGCGCGTTTCACTGTATCAGCTTCCTCAGGGGGTAATGGATCACGACCATTACCTCTTTAATGTGGACCCCCTTTCTCTGGAATGATATAGACACATTGGATTCATATCTGATAGACAGCAGCTCTTCTCTAATTATTAAAGGGGTTTTCCAATACTTTTTTTTATTTCTTAAATCAATGCAATGTTCCTCTATTAAGATATTAGTGCACTCTGTCTAGCTTTTTCTTGATAATAAATGGTTTTAGTAACATTACTCCCTATTGTTTACCTGGA
Source organism: Rhinoderma darwinii (assembly GCF_050947455.1). Classification (NCBI taxonomy): domain Eukaryota; kingdom Metazoa; phylum Chordata; class Amphibia; order Anura; family Rhinodermatidae; genus Rhinoderma; species Rhinoderma darwinii. The sequence continues at coordinate 654,286,128 of NC_134687.1, forward strand.
GAGGTTTGTTTTGCTCAGTAAGTTCATTCCTCTTCTCTTCCTGTGTTTCTCCTCCCTGCATGCACTGCTCTAGTCCCAGCATGCAATGTGCATGCAGCAGTGCACTTGCTCCGCCTACTACACCCAGCTCTACTAACTTCTGCAATCTCAGTCTTCATTTTGGTGCTCTCATTCTATTACTGCTAGCACAAGCTGAAATCACTGGATATCTGCGTTTTTAAACAACACTGACCCTATATGATGATACGTAAAGTTTGGTCTTTATAATTATAAGTTTTCTAAATGTATATTAACTGTTTATACAGTCTTAGTTTTAAATACTGTATTTTATATATATATATATATATATATATATATATATATATATATATATATATATATATATATATATAAAATAAAAAAAATTGAATTCTAACATGTGAATTGGGATAAAAGGAGCAATACCTGTGGATCGCCGCTGCATCCTGTGTCGGAGATTCACAGTGAGCAAGAAAAAACTAAAGGGAAGCAGCGCTCCTAACTAGCCATCGATGAAAAATAATTCCCCTTCATGTAACTCTGCTACCTGTCAACTGAAAAGTCATCCACCACAGGGAAAAATGTTAGTCCATCATGTCTGATTCCCAGGTGTTTCTTTGCGGTACTCCTCTGTGTGGAAACATTTTTCACTCTGGCAGCTGATTTTTCCATTGACAGGTAGCAGAGTTACACAACAGGAAAACAAATTCCCCATCATGTAACTCTGCTACCTGTGAACTGAAAAGTCATCGGCTGTTTGAAGGGGGTGCACCGCTCGTATAAGCGCTGCTTCCCCTTACTTCATCACACTGTGAATCGCTAACTAGTTCGTATAGAAGCGAAGTATTGCCTAATTATTTTTTTTGGGCTTCCAGTTCAGTTCTGAAGTGGCTTTGAGGGGCCTATATATTAGACACCCCTATGAAACACGACATTTTAGAAACTAGACCCCTCAAAGTATTCACAACAGCATTTAGAAAGTTTATGCACAAAATGTTTTACCAGAGAAACGCAACTCAATACTTATTGTCCAGATTCTGCAGTAGAAATATCCCACATGTGGCCCTCGGGCGGTAATGGACTGAAGCACCGGCCTCAGAAGCAAAGGAGCACCTAGTGGATTTTGAGGCCGCCTTTTTATTAGGCACCATGTCCGGTTTGAATAGGTCTTGTGGTACCAAAATAGTGGAAACCCCCAAAAGGTGATCCCATTTTGGAAACTAGACCCCTTGAGGAATACATTGTAGTTTTCTTGGGGTGCATGCAGCTTTTTGATCAGTTTTTATTCTATTTTTAAGTGGCGCGGTGACTAAAAAACAGCAATTCTATTGTTTTTTAATTCTATTTTTGTTACAGCGTTCACCGTGCGCTATAAATGACATATTCACTTTATTCTATGGGGCGATACGATTAGGGCTCATTTACACGAGCGTATTATACGTTTTTGCAACGCGCGTCGCAGGGACCTATGTTACTCTATGGGGCCGTGCAGCCAGGTGGGCGTGATTTTCACGCAGCGTATGTCCGCTGCGTGAAACGCACGACGTCCTATATTTGTGCGCTGTTCGCGCATCACGCACCCATTGAAGTCAATGGGTGTGTGAAAACCACGCATGTCGCACGGAAGCAATTCCGTGGGACGCGCGTGATTCACGCAACAGCACTGTAAAGGATGAATGAAAACAGAAAAGCACCACGTTCTTTTCTGTTTACAAACATCCAAACGGAGTGTCATAATGATGGCGGCTGCGCGAAAAGCACGCAGCCGCGCATCATAAAGGGCTGACACACGGAGCTGTTAAGTGCTTTTTGCGCACGCAAAACGCCGCGCTTTTTGCTTGCACAAAACGCACACGCTCGTGTAAACTCGGCCTTACGGTGACACCAGATGTTTATAGTTTTTTTATGTCTTATGGCGTTTGCACAATAAAATACGTTTTGTAAAAAATCATTCACTTTTTGTTACCTTATTCTAAGAGCCAGAACTTTATAATTTTTCCATCAATAAAGCCGTGCGAGGACTTATTTTTTGCGTAACGAACTGTAGTTTCGATCAGTAACATTTTTCGGTAAATGCAACTTTTTGATCTATTTTTAATACATTTTTTGGGAGGTGAAGTGACCAAACAATTGTGATTTTGGTACGGTATATTATTATTTTCTTTTACGGCGTTCACCGCGCGGGATAAATAACGAAATAATTTTGTAGTTCAGGCCGTTACGGACGCGGCGATACCAATTATGTATCGTTTATTTATATATTTTTATTAATAAAAAAGGACTGATAAGGGAAAAAAAGGGGGATTTTTTTAACTTTTAATTTCTTATTTTTACACATCTTTTTTAACTTTTTTTTTTACTTTATTACTTTGTCCCACTAGGGGACTTGAGGGCAGGAGGCCCTGATCGCTATTCTAATACACTGCACTACATCCGTAGTGCAGTGTATTAGAACTGTCAGCTATTCACTGACAGCAAGCATAGTGGGTCCTGACTTTGTCAGGACCCACTAGGCTTCCGTCGATGGCATAGCCGGACGCCTTTGTTTGGTGTCCGGTTGCCATAGTAACCATCGCCGGCCGCTATCGTGTAGCAGGCCGGCGATGGTAACTTAACCCCTAAAAACCCGCGATCTCTATAGAACGCGGCTTTTAAGGGGTTAGACAGCGGGGACACAGCGATCGGTCCCCGCTGTAGGAGCTGCGGCAGCTGCTGTACGAGACAGCAGCTGTCACAGCTCCTGCACCTGTCGGGAAGACGGCCGAAACGGCCGTTATTCCTGCAACTTCGTATACACACCGCTACACACCTTCAACCTTGCGCATGCGCAGTGTAATATACACGGCCGCTGAAGACGCAGCCACATAATTTCACAGAGCATGCGCGGTGGAGTGTGTTCACCACGCATGCTCTAATTCAATAAAGAAGCACGTGGTACGGTTACGTCATTTTTGATGACGTAACCGTACAGTGTGAAAGCCGGAAACCGGAAGCAAGGCAGAAGACCAAATGGACGGGTCTGCACAGGAAGTGCAGATTTTGCATTGCTAAGGGGACGGCGACGGAGGAGGATATACGACGCTACAGCCATCTGATGAAACGTAAGTACATTGGAAAGTTATATCTTTTTCATTGTTTTATTTAAATAAATGTAATTTTTTAGTTCCGGAATACCCCTTTAATTACTATATTGTACTTCTGCATGCTCCTCTACCATTTATATCCAATTATGCCTAGGTCCCAATGGTTATGTATTACTTTTACGTGACCCACAAGCAACTTCTTCTTTTTAGAAACCTCACCATGTTTTTTATCAATTTGTTTGATGTGTAATTTATGTGTAATAAAATTCATCTTTTCTACTTTACATATAGCTTTAGGACTCTTTCTTTTCTCAATATATGTAAATCTTTAGTTGGTAAGGTATGAGGAGATCCAGGAGAGGGCCAAGTCTGTCAAGGAACTAGAGAATTTGTATCAGGAGGGTGTGGTCTACTGTGTTGAAGGGGGTCGACAGGTCTAAAAGGAGCAGCACAGAGTAATGTAGAATCGGAGGACCGGCCTAGAAGGAGGAGCACAGAGTAATGTAGAAGCATAGGACAGGTCTAGAAGTAGGGGCACAGAGTAATGTAGAAGCAGAGGACAGGTCTAGAAGGAGGATCACAGAGTAATGTAGAAGCAGAGGACAGGTCTAGAAGGAGGAGCACAGAGTAATGTAGAAGCAGAGGACAGGTCTAGAAAGAGGGGCACGTAGAAATGTAGAAGCAGAGGACAGGACTAGAAGGAGGAGCACAGAGTAATGTAGAAGCAGGGGACAGGACTAGAAGGAGGAGCAGAGAGTAATGTAGAAGCAGGGGACAGGTCTACAAGGAGGAGCACAGAGTAATGTAGAAGCGGAGGACAGGTGTAAAGGGTTTGCCAGACACAGATTCTGTGTCGACGCCCGGGGTTAATCAGCCTTCATCAGCTCCAAGGTCTGCTAGAGTGACGCGATCTGTTACCACTCAGGCTGGAAGGCTGAGGAGAAGGAGAACCTATCACAGCCTGGCCTGACGGTTCTAGCTCCCATCCTTGGTCTATTTATACCCTCACTTGCAGCATGTTCCTTGCCTGTGATTGTCTGGTTTCCTGGCTCTGCGATTCCTGCTATTTACCTGATTGACCGCTGTTACTTATTGACCCTGGCTTGACTGACTATTCTCCTGCTCTGATTTTGCTACTACGTACTCTCCTGGTTTGACTCGGCTCGTTCACCACTGCCTGTTGCTCACGGTGTTTCCGTGGGCAACTGCCCCTTCTTCCCCTTTTGCTTCTGTGTGCCCTTGTCTTGTGTTGTCTGTCTTGCACTTATTGAGCGTAGGGACCGTCGCCAAGTTGTACGCCGTCACTTAGGACGGGCCGTGCAAGTAGGCAGGGACTGATTTGCGGGTAGATTAGGGCTCACCTGTCCGTCTCCCTACCCCGATTCATTACATAATCACAGGCCCTATACCTTTTCTTACCCTGGTCCCTGACTCTACTATGGACCCCCTTGAGGCCCTGGCTTAGCAAATGCAGGGTCTCTCCCTACAGGTCCAAGACCTGGCTCAGAGGTTCAACCAGTGTGATGCTACCCAGGTAGTGCCCTTCACCTCACCTCTTGAACCCCACCTCAAGTGGCCTGACCGGTTCTCAGGGGACCGGAAGACTTTTTTCTCTTTTCGGGAGAGTTGTAGACTCTATTTCCGATTAAGGCCCCACTCCTCAAGTTCTGAGAGCCAGCGAGTGGGTATAATTATGTCCCGGCTCCAGGACGGCCCCCAGGAATGGGCCTTCTCCTTGGCTCCTGACGCCCCTGAACTTTCTTCTGTTGACCTTTTTTTTTTTTCCTGCTCTCGGGCTCATCTATGACGAGACTGACAAGACTGCCTTTGCCGAGAATCAGCTGGTGACCTTATGTCAGGGTAAGAGACCCGTTGAGGAGTACTGTTCTGACTTTAGGAAGTGGTGTGTAGCTTCTCGGTGTAATGACCCTGCCTTGAGGTGCCAGTTTAGATTGTGTCTGTCGAACGCCCTGAAAGACCTTTTAGTTAGCTATCCCACTTCAGACTCTCTAGATCAGGCTATGGCTTTAGCGGTACGTCTTGACCGACGGATCAGGGAGTGACGACTTGAACGCTCTGGTGCCTTCACCTCTGGCTCCCCTATGATGGCTCCAGAGGTTCCGTTGCTTCGTTCTTCCACTGAGAACTCGGATGAACAGATGCAAATCGGGGCCTCCGTGTCTCCCCAACAAAGTAGAGATTTCCGCATGAAGACTGGTCTCTGCTTCTACTGTGGGGATGACAAGCATCAATTGAACTCCTGTCCCAGGCGCAAGAATAAGCAGCTGGAAAACTTCCGCGCCTAAGTGACCATCGGAGAGGTCGCTTGGGTCCACAGGTATTTCCTGTAAATATGAAGCCTAATAAAATCTTGCTTCCCTTTTGATGGTAGGTCTGCCACCGGCAGTGCCTTCGTGGATTCAGGGTCTGCCGCTAATATGTCTGTGGAATTTGCTATGTCTCTAGCTATGCCATTACTTGATTTGCCTAAACCTGTCCCGGTAGTGGGTATCGACTCCACTCCGCTTGCTAATGGGTTTTTTATGCAGCATACTCCTGTTTTTTAACTCATTGTTGGCTCCATGCATTTGGAGCAGTGTTCTGTGTTAGTGATGCAGGGGTTATCGTCCGATTTGATTTTGGGCCTTTCTTGGTTGCAGACGCATAATCCCACGTTTAACTGGAATACTGGGGATCTTACTAAATGGGGTAATGAATGCATGACGTCATCTTTTTCTATTAATTTGGTTTCTCTCCCTGAGGAGGTGAACACTCTACCTGAGTTTATTCAGGACTTCGCTGATGTCTTTTCTAAAAGGGCCTCCGAAGAGTTACCTCCACATAGAGAATACGATTGCGCAATCGATTTGGTACCAGGAGCTAAGCTCCCTAAAGGTAGGATATTTAATCTCTCTTGTCCTGAACGTGAAGCCATGAGAGAATATATCCAGGAAAGCCTGGCCAAGTGTTACATTCGCCCCTCTACTTCTCCGGTAGGTTCTGGCTTCTTCATGTGGAAGAAGGATGGTGGTCTTAGGCCGTGCATCGATTACCGAAATTTAAATACGATCACTGTGAGGAACCAATATCCCCTTCCTTTGATTCCTGATCTCTTCAATCAGGTTCAGGAGGCCCAATGGTTCTCTAAGTTTGATCTTCGGGGGGGGGCTTATAACCTTATCCGGTTCAGAGAGGGGGATGAGTGGAAGACTGCGTTTAATACATCCGAAGGTCATTTCGAATATCTCGTCATGCCCTTTGGGTTGTCTGATGCTCCCGCGGTCTTCCAGAATTTCATAATAGAGATTTTAAGAGACTATCTGGGGGTATTTCTTGTAGTGTACCTTGATGATATACTTGTGTTTTCCAAGGACTGGTCCTCCCACATCGAGCATGTCAGGAAGGTGCTCCAGGCCCTTCGGAAAAACAAACTCTTTGCAAAAACCGAAAAATGCATGTTTGGGGTGCAGGAGATACCATTTTTGGGTCAAATCCTCACTCCTAACGAATTCCGCATGGACCCTGCCAAGGTTTAGGCTGTGGCAGAATGGGTCCGCCCTCCCTCCCTAAAGGCCTTACAGTGTTTCCTGGGGTTTGCTAATTATTACAGGAGATTTATTGCTAACTTCTCGGTCATCGCTAAGCCTCTTACGGACCTCACTCGTAAAGGTGCTGATCTCCTCCACTGGCCTCCGGAGGCGGTCCAGGCGTTTGAGATCCTTAAGAGGTGCTTTGTCTCTGCCCGAGTGCTGATTCAGCCTAACCAAATGGAGCCATTCATCGTGGAGGTTGACGCCTCCGAGGTGGGAGTGGGTGCTGTCTTGTCCCAGGGTACTAGGTCTCTCACCCATATCCGTCCCTATGCCTACTTCTCCAGGAAGTTCTCCACTGAGAGAAACTATGACGTTGGCAACAGCGAACTCTTAGCCATTAAATGGGCATTTGAAGAGTGGCGCCACTTCCTGGAGGGGGCTAGGCACCAGGTAACGGTCCTTACTGACCACAAGAATCTGGTTTTCCTAGAATCTGCCCGGAGGCTAAACCCGAGACAAGCTCGATGGGCGTGGTTTTTTACGAGATTCAACTTTGTGGTTACCTATAGGGCTGGGTCAAAATATATTAAAACTGATGCTCTGTCCCGTAGCTTCATGGCCAGCCCTCCTCCTGAGGAGGATCCCGCTTGTATTTTTCCCCCAGGTATAATCATACCCTCTGTGGATTCAGACTTAGTCTCTGAAATTGCGGCTTATCAAGGTTCTGCTCCCGTGAACCTTCCTGAGAACAAGCTGTTTGTTCCCCTGCAATTCCGGATAAGGTTGCTCAGGCAGAATCATGACTCTGCACTATCTGGCCATCCAGGCATCCTGGGTACCAAGCACCTCATTTCTAGAACCTATTGGTCGCCTGGGTTGCTTAAAGACGTTAAGACCTACGTCGCCGCTTGTGAAATTTGTGCTAGGTCCAAGACTACCAGGTCCCGACCTGCGGGCTTACCATGTTCTTTGCCCATTCCCCAGAGACCTTGAACCCATATCTCCATGGATTTTATCACCGATCTGCCTCCATCCCAAGGCAAGTCGGTGGTGTGGGTTGTAGTAGACCGCTTCAGTAAGATGTGCCACTTTGTACCCCTCAAGAAACTACCCAATGGCAAGACGTTAGCTACCTTGTTTGTCAAACACATCCTGCGTATCCATGGGGTTCCGGTCAATATTTGTTTCTGACAGAGGGGTACAATTTGTTTCATTGTTTTGGAGAACTTTCTGTAAGAAGCTGGAGTTTGATCTGTCCTTTTCCTCGGCCTTCCATCCTGAAACTAATGGCCAAACTGAGAGGACTAATCAGTCTCTTGAACAATACTTAAGGTGTTTTATCTCAGACTGTCAAAATGATTGGGTCTCCTTCATCCTCGCTGAAATTTCCCTAAATAACAAGGTCAGTAACCCGTCAGGGGTCTCCCCCTTCTTCTGTAATTTTGGGTTTAATCCACGGTTCTCCTCCGTTTCACCTGGTGGTTCCAACAATCCCGAGGTAGATGTCGTTCATCGGGAAATGTGCACAGTCTGGGCCCAGGTTCAGAAGAACCTTGAGGCGTCGCAGAGCATCCAAAAGACTCAGGCAGATAAAAGACGTTTAACTAACAGCCTGTTTGTGGTCGGAGATCTGGTGTGGCTGTCTTCTAAAAATTTGCGCCTTAAAGTTCCGTCCAAGAAATTTGCTCCCCGGTATATAGGGCCGTACAAGGTCATTGAGGTCCTTAACGCTGTCTCCTTCCGGTCGGAGTTACCCCCGTCTTTTGAGGTACACAACGTGTTCCATGCCTCCCTCTTGAAAAGCTGCTCCCCGTCCTTGGCTACATCGAGGAAACCTCCGGTCCCTGTTCTCACTACTGATTGGGTAGAATTCGAGGTAGCCAAGATTGTGGACTGCAGGATGGTCCAAGGCTCCCTCCAGTACCTGGTCCATTGAAGAGGATACGGGCCTGAGGAGAGGACTTGGGTACCCGCCCGGGATGTTCACGCCGGTATATTGCTCAGGAAGTTCCATCTTCGGTTCCCCAACAACCCAGGTCCACCTAGGAAGGGTCCAGTGACCCCTCATAAAAGGGGGTACTGTAAAGGGTTTGCCAGACACAGGTTCTGTGTCGACGCCCGGGGTTAATCAGCCTTCATCAGCTCCAAGGTCTGCTAGAGTGACGCGATCTGTTACCACTCAGGCTGGCAGGCTGAGGAGAGGAAGAACCTATCACAGCCTGGCCTGACGGTTCTAGCGCCCGCCCTTGGTCTATTTATACCCTCACTTGCAGCATGTTCCTTGCCTGTGATTGTCTGGTTTCCTGGCTCTGCGATTCCTGCTATTTACCTGATTGACCGCAGTTACTTATTGACCCTGGCTTGACTGACTATTCTCCTGCTCTGATTTTGCTACTACGTACTCTCCTGGTTTGACTCGGCTCGTTCACCACTGCCTAGGGACCGTCTCCCAGTTGTACGCCGTCAGTTAGGACGGGCCGTGCAAGTAGGCAGGGACTGAGTTGCTGGTAGATCAGGGTTCACCTGTTCGTCTTCCTACCCCGATTCATTACAACAGGTCTAGAAGGCGGAGCACAGAGTAATGCAGAAGCGGAGGACAGGTGTAGAAGGAGGAGCACAGAGTAATGTAGAAGCAGAGGACAGGTCTTAAAGAGGCTCTGTCACCAGATTTTCAAACCCCTATCTCCTATTGCAGCAGATCGGCGCTGCAATGTAGATAACAGTAACATATTTTTTTTTCAAAAACAAGCATTTTTGGCCAAGTTATGACCATTTATATATATTTATGCAAATTAGCCTTTCTTAAGGACAACTGGGCGTGTTTAAAGTTATGTCCAAGTGGGCGTGTATTGTGTGTGTACATCTGGGCGTGTATTGTGTGTGTACATCTGGGCGTTTTTACTTGTTTTACTAGCTGGGCGTTGTGAATAGAAGTGTATGATGCTGACGAATCAGCATCATCCACTTCTCTTCGTTATCACCCAGCTTCTGGCAGTTCACAGACACCCAGCGTGTTCTCGAGAGATCACGCTGTGACGTCACTCACTTCCTCCCACAGGAACTTCATCGCGTCGGATGAGCGAGGACACGCTGTGTGTCTGAACTGCCAGAAGCTGGGTGATAACAAAGAGAAGTGGATGATGCTGATTCGTCAGCATCATACACTTCTATTCACAACGCCCAGCTAGTAAAACAAGTAAAAACGCCCAGATGTACACACACAATACACGCCCACTTGGACATAACTTTAAACACGCCCAGTTGTACTTAAGAAAGGCTCATTTGCATAAATATAAAAATGGTCATAACTTGGCCAAAAATGCTCGTTTTTGAAAAAAAAAACATGTTACTGTTATCTACATTGCAGCGCCGATCTGCTGCAATAGGAGATAGGGGTTTGAAAATCTGGTGACAGAGCCTCTTTAAAGGAGGGGCGCAGAGGACAGGTATAGAAGGAGGAGCCCAGAATAATGTAATAGCAGAGGACAGGTCTAGAAGGAGGAGCACAGAGCAATGTAGAAGGTGGAGGACAGGTCTAGAGGTAGGAGCACAGAATAGTGTAAAAGTGGCGAACAGGTCTAGAAGGAGGAGCACAAAGTAATGTAGAAGGCGGAGGACAGGTATAGAAGGAGCACAGTGTAATGTAGAAGCAAAGGACAGGTATAGCAGAAGGAGCACAGAGTAATGTAGAAGCAGAGGACAGGTCTAGAAGGAGGAGCACAGAGTAATGTAGAAGCAGAGGACAGGTCTAGAAGGAGGAGCACAGAGTAATGTAGAAGCAGAGGACCGGTCCAGAAGGAGTAGCACAGTGTAATGTAGAAGAGGACACGTCTAGAAGGTGGTGGACAGGTCTAGAAGGAGGAGCACAGAGCAATGTAGAAGCAGGGAAGTGGTCTAGAAGGAGGAGCACAGAGTAATGTAGAAGGTGGAGAACAGGTCTAGAGGTAGGAGCAGAGAATAGTGTAAAAGTGGGGGACATGACTAGAAGGAGGAGCACAGTGTAATGTAGAAGTAGAGGATAGGTCTAGAAGGAGAAGCACAGAATAATGTAGAAGCAGAGGACAGGTCTAGAAGGAGAAGCGCAGAGGACAGGTCTAGAAGGAGGAGCACAGAGTAATGTAGAAGCAGTGGACAGGTCTAGATGGAGGAGCTCAGAGTAATGTAGAAGAAGAGGACACGTAAAAAGGTAATAAAATCATCAAAAATACAAAATGAAAGGCAGGTGGCCAAGGATAGTAAAACAAATCCCAAAAAATTCTTCAAGCATATAATGCAAAAAAGCCAAGGTCTGAACATGTAGGATGCCTAGATAGTGGTAATGGGGAGTTGGTCACAAGGGATCAAGAGAAGGCAGAGTTACTAAATGGGTTGTTCCGCTCTGTATATACAACAGAAGAAAGAGCAGCTGATGTAGCTGGTGCCAGTGCTGTTAATATATCAGATGATATACTGAATTGGATGAATGTCGATCTGGTGCAAGCTAAATGAAATAAAATAAATGTGCACAAGGCCCTGGGACCAGATGGGTTACACCCTAGAGTTCTTAAGGAGCTTAGTTTAGTTATTTCTGTCCCCGTCTTCATAATATTTAGAGATTCTCTCGTGACTGGTATAGTGCCATGGGACTGGCGCAGGGCAAATGTGGTGCCTATTTTCAAAAAGAGCTCTAGGTCTTCGCAGGGTAATTCTAGACCAGTAAGCTTAACCTCAATTGTGGGGAAAATGTTTGAGGGGCTATTGAGGGACTATGTACAGAATTATGTGACAATAAATAGTACTAGAAGTGACAGCCAGCACGGTTTTACTAAGGACAGAAGCTGTCAAACCAACCTGATTTTGTTTTTATGAAGAGGTGAGCAGAAGCCTAGACAGAGGGGCCGCTATGGATATAGTGTTTTTGGACTTTGCAAAGGCATTTGACACTGTACCTCATAGACATCTAATGGGTAAATTAAGGACTATAGGTTTAGATAGTTTAGTTTGTAATTGGATTGAGAATTGTCTCAAGGATCGTATCCAGAGAGTTGTGGTCAATGATTCCTACTCTGAATGGTCACCGGTTATAAGTGGTGTACCCCAGGCTTCAGTGCTGGGACCACTATTTATTATTCAACTTATTTATTAATGATATAGAGGATGGGATTAATAGCACTATTTCTATTTTTGCAGATGACGCCAAGCTTTGTAATATAGTTCAGTCTATAGAAGATGTTCGTGAATTGCAAGCTGATTTGAACACACTGAGTGTTTGGGCGTCCACTTGGCAAATGAAGTTTAATGTAGATAAATGTAAAGTTATGCATCTGGGTACCAACAACCTGCATGCATCATATGTCCTAGGGGGAGCTACACTGGGGGAGTCACTTGTTGAGAAGGATCTGGGTTTACTTGTAAATCATAAACTAAATAACAGCATGCAATGTCAATCAGCTGCTTCTAAGGCCAGCAAGATATTGTCGTGTATTAAGAGAGGCATGGACTCGCGGGACAGGGATGTAATATTACCACTTTACAAAGCATTAGTGAGGCCTCATCTATAATATGCAGTCCAGTTCTGGGCTCCAGTTCATAGAAAGGATTTCCTGGAGTTGCGTAAAATACAAAGAAGAGCAACAAAGCTAATAAGGGGCATGGAGAATCTAAGTTATGAGGAGAGATTAAAAGAACTAAACCTATTTAGCCTTGAAAAAAGACGACTAAGGGGGGGACATGATTAACTTATATAATTATATGAATGGCACATACAAAAAATATGGTGAAATCCTGTTCCATGTAAAACCCCCTAAAAAAAAAGGGGACACTCCCTCCGTCTCAAAAGAAAGGTTCAACCTGCAGAAGCGACAAGCCTTCTTTACTGTGAGAACTGTGAATCTATGGAATAGTCTACCGCAGGAGCTGGTCACAGCAGGGACAGTAGATGGCTTTAAAAAAGGCTTAGATAATTTCCTAGAACAAAAAAATATTAGCTCCTATGTGTAGAATTTTTTACTTCCCCTTTCCCATCCTTTGGTTGAACTTGATGGACATGTCTTTTTTCAACCGTACAAACTATGTAACTATGTAACTTCTAGAAGGTGGTGGACAGTTCTAGAAGGAAGAGCACAGAGCAATGTAGAAGCAGGGGAGTGGTCTAGAAGGAGGAGCACAGAGTAATGTAGAAGGTGGAGGACAGGTCTAGAGGTAGGAGCACAGAATCGTGTAAAAATGGGGGTACATGTCTAGAAGGAGGAGCACAAAGTAATGTAGAAGGCGGAGGACAGGTATAGAAGGAGGAGCACAGAGTAATGTAGAAGGAGGAGCACAGAGTAATGTAGAAGGAGGAGCACAGTGTAATGTAGAAGCAGAGGACAGGTATAGAAGGAGGAGCACAGAGTAATGTAGAAGCAGAGGATATGTCTAGAAGGAGGAGCACAGAGTAATGTAGAAGGCAGAGGACAGGTCTAGAAGGAGCACAGAGTAATGTAGAAGCAGAGGACAGGTATAGCAGAAGGAGCACAGAGTAATGTAGAAGACGGAGGACAGGTCTAGAAGGAGCAGCACAGATAATGTAGAAGCAGAGGACATGACTAGAAGGAGGAGCACAGAATAATGTAGAAGGCAGAGGACAGAACTAGAAGGAGGAGCACAGAGTAATGTAGAAGGCAGAAGACCAGTCTAGAAGGAGGAGCACACAGTAATATAGATGCAGAGGACAGGTCTAGAAGGAGGGGCACTGTAATATAGAACGTTGAGGACAGGTCTAGAAGGAGGAGCACAGTAATGTAGAAGTAGAGGACAGGTCTAAAAGGAGGAGCACAGAGTAATGTAGAATGCAGAGGACAGGTCTATAAGGAGGAGCACAGAGTAATGTAGAAGGCAGAGGACAGGTCTAGAAGGAGCACAGAGTAATGTAGAAGCAGATTACAGGTCAAGTAGGAGGAGCACAGAGTAATGTAGAAGCGGAGGACAGGTCTAGAAGGAGGAGCACAGTAATGTAGAAGTAGAGGACAGGTCTAAAAGGAGGAGCACAGAGTAATATAGATGCAGAGGACAGGTCTAGAAGGAGGGACACAGTAATGTAAAAGCAGAGGACAGGTCTAAAAGGAGGAGCACAGTGTAATGTAGAAGCAGAGGACAGATCTAGAAGGAGGAGCACAGAGTAATGTAGAAGCAGAGGACAGGTTTACAAGGAGGGGCACAGAGTAATATAGAATCAGTGAACACGTTTAGAAGGTGGTGGACAGGTCGAGAAGGAGCCTCACAGAGTAATGTAGAAGTAGAGGACAGGTTTAGATGGAGGAGCACAGAGTAATGTAGAAGAAGAGGACAGGTCTAGAAGTTGGTGGACAGGTCTAGAAGGATGAGCACAGAGCAATGTAGAAGCAGAGGACAGGTCTAGAGGGAGGAGCACAGAATAGTGTAGAAGTGGGTGAACAGGTCTAGAAAGAGGAGCACCGAGTAATGTAGAAGGCGGAGGACAGGTCACACTTTACAGAAGTCTGTGTGTAAGATGTGACTGCTAAGTGATAAGATAATGCAGATATCCTTCACACACAGCACAATACATGCTGCTTCCTCATACTTCACAACCAGGACCTTCCGTACACACACTCCTGGACTGGCAAGACCTTCTGTACATACTCGCTGGACTGGCGGGACCTTCCGTACATACACGCTGGACTGGCAGGACCTTCCGTGCATACACGCTGGACTGGCGGGACCTTCCGTGCATACACGCTGGACTGGCGGGACCTTCCGTGCATACACGCTGGACTGGCGGGACCTTCCGTGCATACACGCTGGACTGGCGGGACCTTCCGTGCATACACGCTGGACGGCCGGGACCTTCCGTGCATACACGCTGGACGGCCGGTCTCCATGAACCTTGGTTGGTGTCTGCCTTTCAGATGTAGAGAATAACGATGGGCTGCGCTCCTGGATGTGATGTTCAGGTGTTATGAGGGTTCGGGTTGGATATCCCACAAATATACAAGAAAAACAACCCCAGCACTCAGTGGTAAAGATGAACGTAGAGATAAACATGGAGTTTTCAAAATGCTTTTATTTCTAGAGTATAAATTGTTTATTCTGAAACAGGCGATTCTTTTAGGATGTTTCGGCCTATCCCAGGCCTTTGTCACAATGGCTTTAGTGATATAAAGAAAAGATATATATCAGTATTCCATACATATAATGCTCATGTTGGCATAGGTATGATACAGTGGTATTACACGGAAACTGACATCAATGTAACATAGAGTAAGTTTGCTTTCACATATGTCAATTGTATCAGCATCAGTTTTTGTGTCTCAAGTGATTACAACTGATGCAAAAATTTATCAGTTGCCATCAGGCTTTTTCACGATTTTTACTGCAAAACCATCAGTTGTCGTTAGTTGTTTTTAACATCCGTTTTTAAGATCAGTTTTTACCACAATGGTCTAGGCTCTGAAAATGTGCCCCTGTATATAGTGCCACACACCCCCTGTAGATAATGCCGCAGTGCCCTCTGTAGATAGTCACACACCCCCTATATATTGTGCCACACACCCCCTGTAGCTAATGACATAGTGCCACAGTACCCCCTATAGATGTCACACAGCTCCCTTGTAGGTAGCGCCACAGAGCTCCCTTGTAGGTAGCGCCACACAGCTCCCTTGTAGGTAGCGCCACACAGCTCCCTTGTAGCTAGCGCCACACAGCCCCCTTGTAGGTAGCGCCACACAGCCCCCTTGTAGGTAGCGCCACACAGCCCCCTTGTAGGTAGCGCCACACAGCCCCCTTGTAGGTAGCGCCACACAGCCCCCTTTGTAGGTAGCGCCACACAGCCCCCTTTGTAGGTAGCGCCACACAGCCCCATTTGTAGGTAGCGCCACACAGCCCCCTTTGTAGGTAGCGCCACACAGCCCCCTTGTAGGTAGCGCCACACAGGCCCCTTTTAGGCAGCGCCACACATGCCCCTTTATAGGCAGCGCCACACATCCCTCTTGTAGGTAGCGCCACACAACACAGCCCCCTTGTAGGTAGCGCCACACAACACAGCCCCCATGTAGGTAGTGCTACACAGCCCACAGTCCCGTAGAAGGTAGTGCCACATTGCCCACTTCCATGTAGAGAGAACCCCCTCCCCATTCCTGTAGATAGCGCCACTGTAGCTCCCTGAAGGAGCAAAATCCCCCTCTGGCTGGGGTTTCTGCTCCTGTAGCGTTCCCCATATATGGACAGAGATGACGGGCTTCTCTTGGAGTGGAATCCCCGGTCACAGCGTTGGCAACGCTGTGTACGGGGATTCCGCTTTAGGAGTTGCCCCTGATGTCCGTGCCCATACCTCCCTGCTGTGCTATAGTTGCATCGCTACCGCTGTAGCGGTCGCAGCGGCTGCTAGTGGCGCCACCGGCCATGGGGTGTCCCGTCCCGACATGCGCCCTCATGCCCGACGCCACTGAGTAAAGAAGCGGTCTGGCAAAAAGGCGACTGCTGAGTCGCTGGGCCCGGGCGCTTCTGAAACAAGCAGGGGAAGGGAGCCAGTGCATCACCCCCTTCTACCTGCTGGGGTGATGCACCATGTGCAATGGCACAGGTCGCACATCCCTAAGGCTGGCCCTGGGTGGGAGGGTAGTCGTCCGTGTCTCCGCCTGGAGCAGAATCCCCGGCAATGCTATGACTTGGGGATTACGCTCCTAGCTCACATCCACCGTGCTGCCGGAAGGTTGATGCGGCAGCACCCGGCGTTCATCCGGCCACCATGAAAATAGATAGGATACGGAGCCGAACCTCCCTGGGAGCCGGAACCAAAAACGCTGCAGGTAACTTTTTTTATATACGGCTCCCAGAGAGGTCCGGCGCCACAACTGACGTCTTCCGTGCCAGAACATATCCAATACTATGGGATCCGTTCTAGCATCAGTTTGCCTCCGGCTTCTCTTAAATATGCCGAAGGTAAACTGAAGCGGACGCCGGACATATGTGAACGGCCCCTAAGACGCGTAACAAGAAAGCATCGATGACCATTAAATGACACGTGGAAAGCGGGGATCTATCTGCTCTCAGTAGTAGTGAGCGGGTGTTGTCACAATTTATGGAAATTTAAATGGAGGCCAGAAGAAAATTGTCTCTGTTATACAGAAGAACGAGAATATGATTAAAGTCAACATAGTATTTATACTGAAGGTTCACACTATGTATATAGAAGCATATTACATGAATAAGTCAGATTAATAATATGTCAAGAATGTATCAAGCTCCAAGATCAAAGTTACAAAAATAAGTTATAACCATGCAAAAATATAGTTATTAATCTAGAACCTGCTCCCTAATACTGAGAGCAGATGGATCCCCGCTTTCCATGTGTCATTTAATGGTCATCGATGCTTTCTTGTTACGCGTCTTACTCTATGTTACATTGCCGTTTCTGTGTCATACCTCTGTATCATACCTATGCCAACATGATCCACTATCCATTATATGTATGTAATACTGATATATATATATTCTTTATATCTCTAAAGCCATTGTGACAGAGGTCTGGGATAGGCCGAAACCTCCTAAAAGAATCGCCGGTTTCACAATAAACAATTTATAATTAAATGGAAATAAAAACATTTAGAAAACTCCACGTTTATCTCTACGTTCATCTTTACCACCGAGTGCTCGGGTTGTTTTTCTATGTCATTCAGATGTGACCAAAGTTACTATCCGGTAAAACAATCTGCAAGGAATAGGGGAATATTGTAATAAATAAGAATTGTAGATGTCTCTGACGATCCAGGATCTCTGAGGTAACTTCGAATATCTGTACAAACTTATTTTAGGGATTTATTAATTCATAAAGGGCATCTGTCACATTGACCACCCGTCTGATCTGTTGGCAGCATATTATATAGCAGGAGGACTTGAGCAGATTGTGTCTCTCCATTCACTTCTATAGGAGTTACAGAAACCGCCTAACAAGGCCACCCAGAGGTGGAGCCGCATCTATCAGACATTTCTGGCATATCCTGGGGAGAAATGTCCGTGTTGGGAATACCCCTTTATTCCATGTGGTGGCGGCTCTGAGAAGATGTTTCTCTCAATGATAAATAAGTGAGGTTCTGTATGTCACACATGATGTTGTCCCCTGTATGATTTCCATCTTCTCCTTTCTTCATAAAGACGTCTGCAGTTCTAGATCCTCCAGTTCCTCCTGTTTTCTCATCTTCTCCTCCACAACGTTCCTTCTCCTGAATGACACAAGGATGGACAAGGACAGGAATGAGATGCGCAGAAGAATATTAGACTTCACCTTGGAGATCATCTACCTGTTGAGCGGAGAGGTAAACTTTTCTACATTATAGAACAAGTCACACATAGGGAAGGGACAATACATAATAGGAAGAATCCAGTGTCCTGTATAACAGCGTCCAGACCTTCCAAGTGACGTCAAGAAGCCACCAGCAGAAAAGCTGAAGATCACCAATATGGTCAGTTATGTGTCATGTCACCAATGCAGCAATAGTAATGTTGTAGAGCAATGAGAATGACAAGGAACCAGGAGGATCAGGATGACATCTATATAGAAAAATAGAAGATGACGGCAGGAGGAGAGCACATGGTCCATCTAGTCCCCCCAATATTATTTCCTTTTTAGTTTTGGCCTCGTTCTATTTTCTCAATGTCTTGTAGGTGAGGTCTCCAGTACTACAGATGTGGGGTCACTAGAGCTCTATACAGCGGGGTCACAATCTCCCTCTTTCTACTGAGGGGGAATACTGTGTTCAGTTCTGTAAGTGTCTCTCTCCATACACAGGAGTACACAATAGTGAAGAAGACATCGGGTGACTGTACGACTCCCATCATCCATGAGTCAGGAGGATGGAGCAGTAGTCAGAGCCCCATCACAGAGCCTCCACCTCACTCCCGGATACATGAGAAGAAGATCTTAGAACTGATCTACAAGATGACTGAGCTGCTGACTGGAGAGGTGACACTGCTGGGAATGCTGGTAAATTCTACAGTAACAGCACTGGAGGTGTCTGGGTGATGACTGTATCATTGTGTGTGTCAGGTTCCTATAAGATGTCAGGATGTCACTGTCTATTTCTCCATGGAGGAGTGGGAGTATCTAGAAGGACACAAGGATCTGTACGAGGAGGTCATGATGGAGAACTACCGGCCGCGCACATCAAAAGGTAAGAAGAGACCGATATACAGTGCCCACCAAAAGTTCCGGAACACCCTCATAACTTTTGAACGGCTCGAGGTAGAGGGTTGAAATTGTTGGGATTTAATGTGGTCATAAATTCTATCAGTAACGCTAAAAAAAAGCACCCCCCCCACCCCCTTGGATTCAGTGGGGTGGACGGGTGCAGCAAAGTCTTAAATGGCATGGGGGGTTGAGTGGGGGCTAATTTGAAAGCTCTTTTCAATACAAAAACGATGGTGCAAACGATTTTGAGATAGGATTGTTTTTCGCTGAGATATTTAACCTAAAAGTTATCATCTTCATTATCGTCTACCGCCGGTCTTAGCATTACCCAAAGTGTACCGCGCGGGTAAAATCCTAAATTTGTGTGGGCGCGTGTGCGTGTGTGCGTGTGTGTGTGTGTGTGTGAGCTTGGGAATGTCACATCAAGGTGACTTTAAATGACTTATTACATTCGGCCTCGGCGATACAAAATGGACCTTGTCTACGATTGTAACATGATTTCACGTGTACACATTTCGGTAGTCGCTTGTGCTCCATTGGAGAGAGATGTATGAGGATTATCATGTAAAGTGAGCAGAACATCTTAAGCTTTCTCATCATTACTCGCATGTTTGGGTCTTCTGGATCTTGGTGCGTCTTTAATTGAACCGGTTATTTCGAAACAATGAACAGTTCTTTTAACAATTGACAATGAAATTGGATCACGGATAGGATAAGTGGCATTGAATAATGCCGCTACTTCTCCATAGGATCTTATTTTTTCTTGGCCATACCCCCTCATCATCAATAAAGTGATCCTTTCCGTTTCGGTCAAATGCATTTTGTGATATGACAATAGAAATGTACAAAAATGATAATTACTCTCCGAATTAGCGCTCTCTGAAATTCACAAGCGACTACCGAAATGTGTACACAAATTATGTTACAATCGTCGACAAGGTCCGTTTTGATATTCAGTGTATATTATATAAGTGATCACACATAGCACCAGCGACAATCCTGATAATCAGTATATATTATATAAGTGATCACACATAGCACCCAAGGGACAATCCTGATAATCCTTATATATTATATAAGTGATCACACATAGCACCCAAGGGACAATCCTGATAATCAGTATATATTATATAAGTGATCACACATAGCACCAGGGACAATCCTGATAATCAGTATATATTATATAAGTGATCATACATAGCACCTAAGGGACAATCCTGATAATCAGTATATATTATATAAGTGATCACACATAGCACCTAAGGGACAATCCTGATAATCAGTATATATTATATAAGTGATCACACATAGCACCTAAGGGACAATCCTAATAATCAGTATATATTATATAAGTGATCACACATAGCACCAGGGACAATCCTGATAATCAGTGTATATTATATAAGTGATCACACATAGCACCAGGGATAATCCTGATAATCAGTGTATATTATATAAGTGATCACACATAGCACCTAAGGGACAATCCTGATAATCCGTATATATTATATAAGTGATCACACATAGCACCAGGGACAATCCTGATAATCAGTATATATTATATAAGTGATCACACATAGCACCTAAGGGATAATCCTGATAATCAGTGTATATTATATAAGTGATCACACATAGCACCTAAGGGACAATCCTGATAATCAGTATATATTATAAGTGATCACACATTACCTAAGGGACAACCCTGATAATCAGTGTATATTATATAAGTGATCACACATAGCACCAGGGACAATCCTGATAATCAGTATATATTATATAAGTGATCATACATAGCACCAGGGACAACCCTGATAATCAGTATATATTATATAAGTGATCACACATAGCACCAGGGAGAATCCTGATAATCAGTGTATATTATATAAGTGATCACACATAGCACCAGGGATAATCCTGATAATCAGTGTATATTATATAAGTGATCACACATAGCACCAGGGACAATCCTGATAATCAGTATATATTATATAAGTGATCACACATAGCACCAGGGACAATCCTGATAATCAGTATATATTATATAAGTGATCACACATAGCACCTAAGGGACAATCCTGATAATCAGTATATATTATAAGTGATCACACATAGCGCCAGGGACAATCCTGATAATCAGTATATATTATATAAGTGATCACACATAGCACCTAAGGGACAATCCTGATAATCAGTATATATTATAAGTGATCACACATAGCGCCAGGGACAATCCTGATAATCAGTATATATTATATAAGTGATCACACATAGCACCTAAGGGACAATCTTGATAATCAGTATATATTATATAAGTGATCACACGTAGCACCAGGGACAATCCTGATAATCAGTGTATATTATATAAGTGATCACACATAGCACCTAAGGGATAATCCTGATAATCAGTATATATTATATAAGTGATCACACATCACCTAAGGGACAATCCTGATAATCAGTATATATTATAGAAGTGATCACACATAGCACCAGGGACAATCCTGATAATCAGTATATATTATATAAGTGATCACACATATCACCTAAGGGACAATCCTAATAATCAGTATATATTATATAAGTGATCACACATAGCACCAGGGACAATCCTGATAATCAGTGTATATTATATAAGTGATCACACATATCACCAGGGACAATCCTGATAATCTGTGTATATTATATAAGTGATCACACATAGCACCTAAGGGACAATCCTGATAATCAGTATATATTATAGAAGTGATCACACATAGCACCTAAGGGACAATCCTGATAATCAGTATATATTATATAAGTGATCACACATAGCACCAGGGACAATCCTAATAATCAGTGTATATTATATAAGTGATCACACATAGCACCTAAGGGACAATCCTGATAATCAGTATATATTATATAAGTGATCACACATATCACCAGGGACAGTCCTGATAATCAGTGTATATTATAAGTGATCACACATAGCACCAGGGACAATCCTGATAATCAGTATATACTATATAAGTGATCACACATAGCACCTAAGGGACAATCCTGCTAATCAGTATATATTATATAAGTGATCACACATAGCACCAGGGACAGTCCTGATAATCAGTGTATATTATATAAGTGATCACACATATCACCTAAGGGACAATCCTGATAATCAGTATATATTATAGAAGTGATCACACATAGCACCTAAGGGACAATCCTGATAATCCTTATATATTATATAAGTGATCACACATAGCACCAGGGACAATCCTAATAATCAGTGTATATTATATAAGTGATCACACATAGCACCTAAGGGACAATCCTGATAATCAGTATATACTATATAAGTGATCACACATAGCACCTAAGGGACAATCCTGCTAATCAGTATATATTATATAAGTGATCACACATAGCACCAGGGACAGTCCTGATAATTAGTGTATATTATATAAGTGATCACACATAGCACCAGGGACAATCCTGATAATCCGTATATATTATATAAGTAATCACACATTGCACCTAAGGGACAATCCTGATAATCAGTATATATTATATAAGTGATCACACATAGCACCAGGGACAATCCTGATAATCAGTATATATTATATAAGTGATCACACATAGCACCAGGGACAGTCCTGATAATCAGTATATATTATATTAGTGATCACACATAGCACCTAAGGGACAATCCTGATAATCAGTATATATTATATAAGTGATCACACATAGCACCAGGGATAATCCTGATAATCAGTATATATTATATAAGTGATCACACATAGCACCAGGGATAATCCTGATAATCAGTATATATTATATAAGTGATCACACATAGCACCAGGGACAATCCTGATAATCAGTACATATTATATAAGTGATCACACATAGCACCTAAGGGACAATCCTGATAATCAGTATATATTATATAAGTGATCACACATGGCACCTAAGGGACAATCCTGATAATCAGTAAATATTATATAAGTGATCACACATAGCACCAGGGACCATCCTGATAATCACTGTATATTATATAAGTGATCACACATAGCACCAGGGACAATCTTTATAATCAGTATATATTATATAAGTGATCACACATATCACCTAAGGGACAAACCTGATAATCAGTATATGTTATATAAGTGATCACACATAGCACCAGGGACAATCCTAATAATCAGTGTATATTATATAAATGATCACACATCACCTAAGGGACAATCCTGATAATCAGTATATATTATATAAGTGATCACACATATCACCTAAGGGACAATCCTGATAATCAGTATATATTATATAAGTGATCACACATATCACCTAAGGGACAATCCTGATAATCAGTATATATTATATAAGTGATCACACATATCACCTAAGGGGCAATCCTGATAATCAGTATATATTATATAAGTGATCACACATCGCACCAGGGACAATCCTGATAATCAGTATATATTATATAAGTGATCACACATAGCACCTAAGGGACAATCCTGATAATCAGTATATATTATATAAGTGATCACACATAGCACCAGGGACAATCCTGATAATCAGTATATATTATATAAGTGATCACACATGGCACCAAGGGGACAATCCTGATAATCAGTATATATTATATAAGTGATCACACATAGCACCAGGGACAATCCTGATAATCAGTATATATTATATAAGTGATCACACATATCACCTAAGGGGCAATCCTGATAATCAGTGTATATTATATAAGTGATCACACATAGCACCTAAGGGATAATCCTGATAATCAGTGTATATTATATAAGTGATCACACATATCACCTAAGGGACAATCCTGATAATCAGTGTATATTATATAAGTGATCACACATAGCACCAGGGACAATCCTGATAATCAGTATATATTATATAAGTGATCACACATAGCACCAGGGACAATCCTGATAATCAGTGTATATTATATAAGTGATCACACATAGCACCTAAGGGACAATCCTGATAATCAGTGTATATTATATAAGTGATCACACATAGCACCTAGGGGACAATCCTGATAATCAGTATATATTATATAAGTGATCACACATAGCACCTAGGGGACAATCCTGATAATCACTGTATATTATATAAGTGATCACACATAGCACCAGGGACAATCCTGATAATCAGTATATATTATATAAGTGATCACACATAGCACCTAAGGGACAATCCTGATAATCAGTATATATTATATAAGTGATCACACATAGCACCAGGGATAATCCTGATAATCAGTGTATATTATATAAGTGATCACACATATCACCTAAGGGATAATCCTGATAATCAGTATATATTATATAAGTGATCACACATAGCACCCGGGACAATCCTGATAATCAGTTTATATTATATAAGTGATCACACATAGCACCAGGGATAATCCTGATAATCAGTGTATATTATATAAGTGATCACACATAGCACCTAAGGGACAATCCTGATAATCAGTATATGTTATATAAGTGATCACACATAGCACCAGGGACAATCCTGATAATCAGTGTATATTATATAAGTGATCATACATAGCACCAGGGACAATCCTGATAATCAGTATATATTATATAAGTGATCACACATGGCACCTAAGGGACAATCCTGACAATCAGTATATATTATATAAGTGATTATACATAGCACCTAAGGGACAATCCTGATAATCAGTGTATATTATATAAGTGATCATAAATAGCACCAGGGACAATCCAGATAATCCGTGTATATTATATAAGTGATCACACATAGCACCAGGGACAATCCTGATAATCAGTGTATATTATATAAGTGATCACACATAGCACCAGGGACAATCCTGATAATCAGTATATATTATATAAGTGATCACACATGGCACCTAAGGGACAATCCTGATAATCAGTATATATTATATAAGTGATTATACATAGCACCTAAGGGACAATCCTGATAATCAGTGTATATTATATAAGTGATCATACATAGCACCAGGGACAATCCTGATAAATCAGTATATATTATATAAGTGATCACACATGGCACCTAAGGGACAATCCTGATAATCAGTATATATTATATAAGTGATTATACATAGCACCTAAGGGACAATCCTGATAATCAGTGTATATTATATAAGTGATCATAAATAGCACCAGGGACAATCCTGATAATCAGTGTATATTATATAAGTGATCACACATAGCACCAGGGACAATCCTGATAATCAGTGTATATTATATAAGTGATCACACATAGCACCAGGGACAATCCTGATAATCAGTATATATTATATGTGATCACACATAGCACCAGGGACAATCCTGATAATCAGTGTATATTATATAAGTGATCACACATAGCACCTAAGGGACAATCCTGATAATCAGTGTATATTATATAAGTGATCACACATAGCACCTAAGGGACAATGCTGATAATCAGTATATATTATATAAGTGATCACACATAGCACGTAAGGGACAATCCTGATAATCAGTGTATATTATAAGTGATCACACATAGCACCTAGGGGACAATCCTGATAATCAGTATATATTATATAAGTGATCACACATAGCACCAGAGACAATCCTGATAATCAGTATATATTATGGAATAGCTCTGCCTGCAATTCCCTTATGTAGAAGAATTGTGTCTTGGTATTTCTTAAATAAGGGAAATGTATGCACATTAATTGCTTAATTACTCCTAAAAATAAGAATATCAAGATTCGAATCGAATGTCCTCCATAAGTTTGAAAAAAAATCTAGATTTGTCTTTTTGTCAAAATCGCCCAGCCCTACTTGCAGCATGTGGAGCGGGCTCTGCCTGTAAACCCGCTCCATAGTTCTCCCCCCGCACCATGACGTTCAGTGTTGTCATGGGGATGGCCGCCTTTGGACATGACTGATGGATTACTGGCGTCTTTCTTGTTACTATCTAGAAAGGTTTATGTATTCGCACCATTAATGTTGTACAACCGACATATTGAACCTGACATTGTAGGGAGCGGATGAGATAAATGACGTGATGTATTATAATCTATATCTGTCTTACTAGTGACACCCCGTTATCTGTACAAGACCAAGAACTATTTGTAGCTTTGTTATAATTCCAGGATCGGCTTTTTATGACCACAGTAGATATAACCTTCAGTGGTGAGAAAAGTCTGACTCCGTATTTCACCCTCACATAAACTCGGGGGGAGACGTTGTCCTCGTTTTGGGGTCTCTGGAATAACTCGTACACCATCCCGAATAATGCCATCCAGGCCTGACCGCAAATGGGAAGACACTTTACAATAATGTTTCTGAGCTCCTTATACTTCACGATGAAAGAAGTCGTAAAATATCATCATTTATAAGTCCGGACAATATTTTTGGAATGATAACAATTATTTATAGTTAAAAAAATCCATAATAAAACACTTTGTAAAGTGATTTTTTTTTTTTTTTCTGTTCACAATTGATATTGGCAACTCATCATTACTCCACAATCTCGAGGTGAGGATGGTCTTACATAGGAGCCCCCTCCCGAATACTTAGATGCCACAGTCACTATTGACCGCAGCATCAAAAGGGTTAAATGGCCGTAACCGTAGTCCTCTCAGGTCTCCAGATTTATGGCATGCGAACAACTCCTGAGCGGTAAATGTCCTGTTCAGGAAGGAGTTAAGTGAGTTTATACTAAATCTTATTCCACAAAAGAATGTATCGCTCTGCTCTGCTCTGCTCTACCTGCGCTGTAACATGATGATAAGAGCTCACACTGCATGTTCCCTATATATAAGGTCACATCAGCTGCTGCAGAACCTCTCAGTTCATATCAAACCCTGACTGCATAGTTTGCTCCACGTCTTGTGAGATGTCCGCAATGTCTCCGCAGTATCCGCCATGTGTCAGGAGTCAGGTCTTCATTGTCTGGGGGGAAATGTCTTCATTTTACTCTTCTCATCTGAGAGATATGCCATAAATCCTGATAAATGGGGTCCCACCTCTATGTGGAGAACGGGATCCCCCGACCCGCCTGGTGAGGTGATGACTACATCCAGGTGGAGAATGAATGGAGAGGTGACCACACATGTGCACGACTCTCTCCATTCACTTGTATAGGAGATCCAGAAACAGCCGAGCACAGCCAGAGGTGGAGCCGCATCTATCAGACATTTCTGGCATATCCCGGGGAGAAATGTCCGTGTTGGGAATACCCCTTTATTCCATGTGGTGACGGCTCTGAGAAGATGTTTCTCTCAGTGATCAATAAGTGAGGTTCTGTATGTCACACATGATGTTGTCCCCTGTATGATCTCCATCTTCTCCTTTCTTCATAAAGACGTCTGCAGTACTGGATCCTCCAGATCCTCCAGTTTTCTCATCTTCTCCCCCACAACGTTTCTTCTCCTGAATGACCCAGCAAGGATGGACAAGGACAGGAATGAGATGAGCAGAAGAATATTAGACTTCACCTTGGAGATCATCTACCTGTTGAGCGGAGAGGTAAACTTTTCTACATTATAGAACAAGTCACACATAGGGAAGGGACAATACATAATAGGAAGAATCCAGTGTCCTGTATAACAGCGTCCAGACCTTCCAAGTGACGTCAAGAAGCTGAAGATCAGCCACCAGTATGGTCAGTTATGTGTCATGTCACCAATGCAGCAATAGTAATGTTGTAGAGCAATGAGAATGACAAGGAACCAGGAGGATCAGGATGACATCTATAGAGAAACATAGAAGATGATGGCAGGAGGAGAGCACATGGTCCATCTAGTCCCCCCAATATTATTTCCTTTTTAGTTTTGGCCTCGTTCTATTTCCTCAATGTCTTTTTGTAGGTGAGGTCTCCAGTATTACAGATGTGGGGTCACTAGAGCTCTATACAGCAGGGTTACAATCTCCCTCTTTCTACTGAGGGGGGAATACTGTGTTCAGTTCTGTAAGTGTCTCTCTCCATACACAGGAGTACACAATAGTGAAGAAGACATCGGGTGACTGTACGACTCCCATCATCCATGAGTCAGGAGGATGGAGCAGTAGTCAGAGCCCCATCACAGAGCCTCCCCCTCACTCCCGGATACATGAGAAGAAGATCTTAGAACTGATCTACAAGATGACTGAGCTGCTGACTGGAGAGGTGACACTGCTGGTAAATTCTACAGTAACAGCACTGGAGGTGTCTGGGTGATGACTGTATCATTGTGTGTGTCAGGTTCCTATAAGGTGTCAGGATGTCGCTGTCTATTTCTCCATGGAGGAGTGGGAGTATCTAGAAGGACACAAGGATCTGTACGAGGAGGTCATGATGGAGAAATACCGGCTGCGCACATCACAAGGTGAGAAGAGACAGAGATATATATATATTGGCATTACTGTGGACACAGGCTGGACAGGCGGCCGTGTTGAAGTCTTGATAGCGTCATGTGCAGTACATATACACGTGTGTACAATGACATGTAATGTAGGAGCTCCACAATTTCATCTCCTTTTACATCTTGTTGGATCCCTACGTTTCGTGCTGCCGGCTCCTCATAACTCTGCATTAGAGGTCACATTATATTGTACAGCGCTGGCGGCCGTTCTGGATACAGGAGCCATGGAGACGAGCAGGCCGCTCTGTCTCCTAAATCAGAGTTATGGGCAGCCGGCAGCGCAGACTATGGGCAGTCATGCTGTAATTAGAAGTAAACATGATAATACAAGAAAAGACGATTATCGGCACACTCCGGCAGTATAATAGTTTTCTATATAATGTCAGTATAACCGGAGGTTCTCTTTATTATTACAAGTTATGGGTTCTAGATTCTGGAGATGGGACGGTGATCCAGGAATTTATTGTGATTTCCAGATTTGGAGTCGGGGAGCAGTTTTTTCCCCTAATGAGACAATTGTCATCCACCTCATGGGGGGTTTTATCTTCCTCTGGATCAACACAGTCGGATTATAGGTTGGACTTGATGGACTTGTGTTTTTTTCATCCTTATTAACTATGTAACACAGAATATATGGAGCAAAATTTACCACTAATATAAAGTACGTGTTCTGAAAAAACAATCTCACAATGACTTGGATATAGAGGAGACATAACTGATGTATCGTAAAAACTAAAAAAAAAAATTCAGAATCACCTAAAACCAATATATGTATTAATACAACATAATTGTAAAAAAATATTGCCTACGAAGGTGTACACAGCCCTTAAGAAGCTAATAATCAGGTGACGCCCTAACAATTTTTTTTGTGTCCCGCCACTTTCAAGTGTATCCGTGTCCACAGAAGGCAGATAGAGTTAAATATTATGGCGGAGCAGGGAGCTGTTGGTGACACGCCATTCGCCCTGTTAGGCCACAGTCTACTTTAGACCTCCGACTTACAAGGTGCCTGGGACCTCGACCCAAGTAGTGAGGACCTCAACATTGTAATTTTGGCTCTGATCAGTAAATATATAAGTGTAGAAAGAAGTGTCTGATATATAGTCCGATATACAGTAGTCATGTATTCAGTCACTGTGTGTTTCCTACAGATGGATCCAGTAGGGGAAATCCACCCGAGAGATGTCCCAGTCCTCTGTATTCCCAGGACTGTCCAGAGGAACATCACAATGTCCCAGAGAATCATCAGGTAGATAAAGCTGATCCCTATACCAGATCTATATAGGGGCGTGTGGAGCTTTTTGGTCCTGTGGTCATAGATGTGGTCATAGATTTTGGTGGTTTCTTATGTTGATCTGTTATATTCTTCGCACTCTCTGCTGTATTGTACTAAATTGTTCCATATGTGAAATCAGGGAGAAGATATGACTAATAATAAAGCAGAGGATGAAGCAGAAGAGCGTGTGAGTGGCGATCAACTGTGTAAGAGTGAAGTGGAGGAGGAAATTCCAGGAGCTGTTACCACAGGTCAGTAATAATGAATTTAGAAAGTGAATTGGGAGGTTTGTTAAGGTGAGGTTCCACATTAAAGTAACACGTCAGACAATGTGTTATACATAGTGCAGGACCTGAGGGAGCTGTAACTGCACATAGAAGTTCTCTACAAGGTGATCTATGAATGTGGTCATGTACTAGGCTTAGTGTCAGATTTTGGGGGGCACCAGCTGCGATTAATAGCTGCACTAACATCCGGGATCTGAGCAAACTCCATTTAACCACTTAAAGGGAATGTGTCGCTAGCAAAAAAATCGTTTCTTTTTGTAGTTAAACTGTTAGTATATAAATGATTACACATTGTTCTAATGTTTTTTAATTTTTTCACAAGTCAGGAAATATTATAAATTAGATTCTAATTTATAACATTTCCATGTGCTGGTCACTAGAGGGAGCAATTCCCAAAATTGCAGCATTGGCATGTGGTAAAGCAACCTCATTGCTTTATGCTGCAAAATTGGAGAAGACGCACTCGCTCTAGCGTCCTCAAACAATCCCCCCTCCTTTATCCTGGCTAGTGCCAGGAGAAAGGAGGGGGTTGAATGTTCAAACCTCCTACACTGTGTGCCGCCATTTTTTGAGCGAATGCACAGTGTAGGAGGATTAGATGCAGTGGTAATCACACAGTATAACACGAACATACACAAACATAACTTACCTGCCGCCTCCGCTCCTTCCGCTCCTAGTCCTTGCTTCTACACATGTGGACGGATGCCGCGACCGGAAGTAGTCATCTTACTGTCCGGCCGCGGCTTCCGGTCCACATGAAAATGGCGCCGGATGTCGCGCTGCCGAAGACCTTCCTTTTGGACTGTGTGGGAGCGGTGCATGCGCCGTTCCCACACAGACGGCGTACGCTATAGTGAATGGAACGTACTAAATTGAAAATGGAACATACTAAAATCCCAAAAATATAAAAAAATATTTTTTCGTGACACCTTTCCTTTAAAGGGAATGTGCCATGTAGGACTATTGCTAGGTGGATAGTAAAGACCATAGTTTTGCCTACTACTCGGAGTAGAGCCCCCTTCTGGTTTAGTTGCCCACCTTGTCAAAACAATTTCTGCCTTCTAAGCAGGGAGGGATAATGCCTAAATAGATCCGATCTGTAGGGCAGATACATGAACCTTGCCCAGTAGTTGTCTGTTTTGTTTTAGGCATTTTAGACTTGATCTACTTTCTAATGATCCGTTTGAAGGAAAATGCTCCAGGCAGCCGTCCCACCCTAGATTTATCTAGTTTATTCCCTCACTGGTACTATCATTACACTCACTGGAAGTCGGTTTGGCACGAGCCCTTGATAGCATCGACTTGATTTCCACCCTTTGAAATTTAAATATGTATATATTTTCTATCACAGTTGCTGGTGTTGGGGGAAAATTGTTATTTAAATATAGAGATATAATAAAATACTGGGCAATTGGTCCATGAATCTTGCTAGGAGGATAGGATGAGGCTGAGGGGGATGGAGGTGCTCCCTTTTTTAAAGCGATCTTGAAGGTCCTTGTTTTCTGTACAGGATGTCGTCGTGGGCTCATAGAAACCAATTCTTAATATTTATTACTGTCACCAACTGATGATCATGCTTTTTATTGAGGGGGATATTTTGGATTTGGGGATAATACGAGTTGTGAAAGATCTCCGTTATGAAGAAATGTCATCAAAACGAAATGTATTTCCCCTAGAGAAGAGAAGCCTGAGGGGGAGGGGATATCTTTATATAAATATGTAAATGTCCCTATAAAACAATTTAATTATTATTATTATTTTCATGGACCCCGTAGAGAACACGAGGTCACTGCTTACGATTTAAGGGAAGTGCAATTTCATCACAAAGTCCTAAAGCCGCACATCACTGTCCAAACCGTAAAGTTATGGAACCTGCTCCCAAAGAATTTGGTTATGGTGAAGTGTGGAGAGTTATAAGAAAGGGTTAAAGATCTTCCTTGTAAGACGCAATATACAGGGTTACTGGTAGTAATGTAGATTGTGGATCCAGGGATCTGTCCGACGGGAGCAGGAAGGAACTTTTCACTTTATGGAGAATTTGGTCTGACATGTAAAGATTTTTCTTTACCTTCCTCTGGATCCACTGGGGTTTGGAAGTATAAAAAAAAGTTGAACTTGTTGGACGTGGTTCTTATTTTCAAACCAATAGAGAAGGGACGGGAAGGAGTGGAGAGAAGAAGGGCAAGAAGCATAGAGACCAACTCTGTTGATCTCTATGCTTCTTGCCCTTCTCCCCACTCCTTCCCCTCCCTTCTCTATTTGTTCAATTAAATTTGTTGGTGTACATCAGGGCAAAAGTGGAAGCAATGAAAGTCCTCAAGAGGAATTTATATTACTTATTGTCAAACCATTAAGTAAATAACTATGTAAAACTTTGTGGAAAAACAATATTTTTTATTTTTTTTAAACCTTGTGATATTTTATATTATACATTTTATTGGAATGGCGCGTAGCAGGGGGATTGTACTCGGGAACAAGAGGAATCCAGAAGAAAACAAGGAGTCATGGACAGGGGAGCTAAAGTGAAGGAGGAGAGGACAGAGTACATAAACAGGATACAAAAGAGGGGATAGACCAATATACTGTTATTTTTGTTTTTACTACCGTGATTTCATAGTTCATTTTGCCATTCGCTTTGGTAGGCCACTTCAGGTCTACAGCTTTCAAGGTGCTGGGACCCTGGTGCAGGCGGTAAGGCGCACAAACATGTTAATTTCGGCTCTTATAAATAAACATAGAATATAAGGTGTAGAGAGAAGTGTGTGATATATAGACAGATATACAGTAGTCATGTATTCAGTCACTGTGTGTTTCCTACAGATGGATCCAGTAGAAGAAATCCACCAGAGAAATGTCCCAGTCCTCTGTATTCCCAGGACAGTCCAGAAGAAAATCACAATGTCCCAGAGAATCATCAGGTAGATGCGCTAAAGTCTCATCAACATATGACTATAAAGTAATTGAACCCAAGTTAATTTAGATTTTTTTTTTCTTCTCTGTTTAGGGTGAAAATCTGATTGATATTAAGGTTGAGGTTAAAGATGAATCAGAAGAGGAGATGGATTTGATGACTGATCAGCAGTGTAAGGAGAGGAGATGTTCATTGCTTGTAAAAGAAAAATCTGTTTTTGAGGATCACCTAGATACTACTCCCATCATCTCATCATCACATGTAAAAAATCTATTCAGTCACTGTGTGTTTCCCACAGATGGATCCAGTAGGAGAAATGCACCAGTGAGATGTACCAGTCCTATGTATTTCCAGGATCTACCAAAGGAACATCAGGTAAATTACGCCAAAGTCTCATCAAAAACTGACCATAAAGTAATTGAACCTCAAGTAAAAGAAACACTTCTGCAACTTTTTGCCTATATAGTGCAGCATAGACTGCTGTTAAAGAATAATGTATAGACTCATGTGAATGCCTTGTGTATACCTCTTTAGATAATGTGCCATTTATGGCTTGTCTGCCATTTTGGTTCCTTCCCCTATGATATGGTTCACATAATTCAGCCTACATTTTCCATCATGCCTCTGGCTTTGCATGCGGCGGAATCTCCTTACAGTACACCTGCTCTGAGTCCTATCTAAGTGCAGCAAGTTAGATCAGTGACATAAAACTGGTGTCCTCACACTGTAGAGTTTTAGTGTATCCTATGTAATGCATCTTCAGCCTGTCTCCTGCTTGTGATAGATTTCTCTTGGTCAGTTTTACATAGGAGACAGTGAGGAGCAGCATGTCATAGAAATAAACTGGACTCTGCACACAGCACATGAGTTAGCATGAAATGTACAAAAAAATTTGAGTGCTTTTATTTTTTTACTTGTCTGTTTAGGGTGAAGATCTGATTGATATTAAGGTTGTGGTAAAAGATGAAGCAGAAGAGGAGACGGATTTAATGTCTGATCAGCACTGTAAGGACGGGGAGACTTTCATAAAAAAAAAAAAATCTTTTATAACTAGTCACTTAGGTACTACTTCAATCTTATCATCATCATCATCATCATCACATGTAAACAATCTATTCCGCCACTGTTTGTTCCTGCAGATGGATCCAGTAAAAGAAATCGACCAGAGAAATGTCCTAGTCCTCTGTATTCCCAGGACTGTCAAGAGGAAAATGAAGCACTAGAGGAGCGGGTCAGGGGCGATCAACGGTGTAAGAGTGAAGTGGAGGAGGAAATTCCAGGAGGTGTTACCAGAGGTAAGTAATAATGAATTTAGAAAGTGAATTGGAAGGTTTGTTAAGGTGAGGTTCCTCCTTAGTTCTACATTAAAGTAACACGTCAGACAATGTGTTATACATAGTGCAGGACCTGAGGGAGCTGTGACTGCACATAGAAGTTCTCTAGAAGGTGATCTATGAATCCGGTCATGCACTAGGCTTAGTATCAGATTTTGGGGGCACCAGCTGCGATTAACAACAGCACTAACAGCCGGGATCTGAGAGAACTCAGTTTAACCACTTAAGTACCGCAATCAATGCTGATAAGTGGCTCGCTTTAAAAAAGATAGAAAAAAAATTACTTGCACAACAGAGAGATAAAGTGATAAGTAAGAAAACATAAATTCACGAGTCCTGGCAAGTAAACCAGTTTAAACAGCAGCGCCATCTTACTCAAGTCGTCTCAACCGAATGTTATCAAACTTACAAGGACATTTGCTATTAATATACAATACTTCGTACCTGGGTATTTACCCATTAACAAGGTCCAATCAAGAAGCCTGTTCAGAAGCTTAAAATAACATTTAGGTATTCTAACTGGGGAGACATGGAAAAGATAGAAACATTTTGGTAAGTAGATCATTTTCAATATATTGATGCAGCCGCTAAGTGTCGATCGTAAGGGTTGTTACGATTTAATTTGTGTCTCAGTGGATGTTAGAATGTTCTAAATGTATAAAGTAAAAGTGATTGATCCTTCGTGAAAACCACACTACTAGACATTTGATTTGCGTGACTACTGGAAGATTTGCCGGCAAACTGGATTTATGGTGATATGAAGGATAAATAGAGCAGATTTGAGCCAATTCACCTTCAAGCAAGATTGGAAACCAGATTCCTTCATCAAATTAAAGGGGTATTACCAACTTATATTTTTATGGCATAGCCACAGAATATCCCATAAGTGTCTGATAGATGCTGGATACCAGCTCTGGGACCTGCACCTATATCAAGAATGGGTATCACTCGACTCCTCTTTCTCCTGGTGAGGTGGCTGCAAGCTGCTGATTCCAGGCGGGGACTAGAGGAGATAGGGCTGAAGCATGCAATGCCTGGAGACAGCTGATCAGTGTGGGGTCCGGGTGTTGGGCCCCCATCGATAACATACTGATGATCTATCCTGTGGAAAGGTCTCCAGTGAGCAAAAACGTTCCGTGCCTGGACAACCCCTTTTAACTTCTGATATTCTACGTTCAGTTTCAGACATGCAACCCCTAATAGTTTTATATCAAACTTAACGATGACAGTCCTGTTTTAAGTTAATCTACTTTGGTTTCAAGCATAGATTGGCAGGAATTGATTTCCCCCAAGAAGGCAGGGCAGCCCAAAAATCTCTGAGGGACTGAGGGAGACCTCAAACATAGAAAGTGAGTGCTCAGGAGAGTCCTATTGTAACGGCTTGATTGCCAGACGTGGTTGTGCTTTTCAAATGTTTGAGTTTCATCAAGTCAAGTAATTTTTGTAATACTAGTGGTGACTGGGTGTAGACCAGAATCCTGGATTTGATATATTTTAACATGTTTTTCAAAACTTTACTAAGGTTGGAATCACACATGTAGTTTTTGAGACAGTGCTTGCTGCATTTTTTGTTGAGCCAAAGCCAGGGGTGGATTCATAGGGAATGGCTTATACTTTTCCTTTCTGCTGGATCCACTTCTGGCTTTAGCTCAAACTGCATCAAAAACTGCATGTTTGTTACCAGCCTAATTGAAATGTTATAAATTTATCTACTTTGTGGTTTGAAGAAAAATCGTGAAATCCATTTTTAATCCTAATAGAAATTTCCAGTAAGAACTCTGAGGGACTCTTCATGTTATCACCAAATTATAAAGTAGAAGATGAAGATATTATGCAGCAGTCTACAGGAGAAAACATCATTACCATTAATGTACATCCAGGACTTCACAGTAAAGAGCTATCATATAATTCCCCTAATCATGAGGAGCCTTCTCCTGACCAATCACAGATTGTTACAACAAGTACAGCTCAGAAAGGGGGTAAAAGGTTTCAATGTGGTAAAGAGTTTATAAACCGCATCGGTCGTTATACACGGAGAACAAGTTACACAAGAGAGAAGCCATATTCATGTTCAGAGTGTGGGAAGTGCTTTTCAGGAAAATCAAATCTTGTTATACATGAGAGAATTCACACAGGGGAGAAACCATATTCATGTTCAGAATGTGGGAAATCTTTTACAGGAAAATCAAATTTTGTTATACATGAGAGAATTCACACTGGAGAGAAACCGTATTCATGTTCAGAATGTGGGAAAAGTTTTACAAATAAATCCTATCTCGTTAAACACCAGAGAAGTCACACAGGAGAGAAGCCGTATTTATGTTCAGAATGTGGAAAGTGCTTTACAGGAAAATCAAACCTTGTCACACATCAGAGAATTCACACAGGAGAGAAACGATATTCATGTTCAGAATGTGGGAAATGTTTTACAAATAAATCACATGTTGATAGACATCAGAGAATTTGCACAGGAGAGAAGCCATATTCATGTTCAGAATGTGGAAAATGTTTTACAGAAAAATCAAACCTTGTCACACATCAGAGATTACACACAGGAGAGAAACCATATTCATGTTCAGAATGTGGGAAATGTTTTACAAATAAATCCTATCTTGTTAAACACCAGAGAAATCACACAGGACAGAAACCATATTCATGTTCAGAATGTGGGAAATGTTTTAAAGATAAATTAAGTCTCGCTAGACATCAGAGAACTCACACAGGAGATAAGCCGTATTCATGTTCAGAATGTGGGAAATGTTTTACAGATAAATCACATCTTGTTATACATGAGAGAAATCACACAGGAGATAAGCCGTATTCATGTTCAGAATGTGGGAAATGTTTTACAGATAAATCAATTCTTGCTAGACATCAGAGAACTCACACAGGAGGGAAGCCATATTCATGTTCCGAATGTGGGAAATGTTTTACAAATAAATCAAATCTTAATAGACATCAGAGAATTCACACAAGTAGAAGCATTTGTAACGCTCCGGATGTGGGAAATGTTTTATTACTAAAGGCAAACTTTGGGGTCATCAGAGAAGTTACACACGAAGAAAGCCATTTATATGTATTATAAGGAAAATCCATTTCTAAACTCATCAGAGAATTCGTATTGAGAAGAAACCATACTCTCGATTGGAATGTAGGAAATGCTAAAGGAGAAAAAAATATATATTCTTAATACATCAGTTTACTCACTGACATTTAACAGACAATAACAGTGTTCCTTTTTTAAGTGGAATTAGCCTGAATCTGCCAAACACCCAGATTATATTTACCAGACGTCAACTGTGACCAGAATCCATGGAGGAAAAGTATTGTGCATATAAAGAAGAAAACCTGAATTGTCACTATGAACCTGGCTTCTTAGTACTGTATTCATAATTTCCCCCACTCTGCAGGGGCATCCAGACTGACAGTAAGGACACCCCATATAAATATTGTTGTTTTTAAAATAAATATATGGACATATCAATATTTGATCTTCATTATAACAGTATAAAAAGATAACGGTGATGGAATTCAACAAAAAACACTAATTGATTTTGCAATTTATTAAAAGAAAAATTCACATATCTTTTTTTCACAGAAGGAAATGTCACAGCGGTTCCTCATCGGCTTGCTGTCAGTGAATAATTGACAGCTCTAATACACTGCACTACGTATGTAGTGCAATGTATTAGAATAGTGATTGGGGCTTCAGGAATTCAAGTCCCCTAGTGGGGCTAGAAAAAATAAGTAAATAGAAATGTTTTAAAAAAAATGAAAACACAAGTTTCACGTTTAAATAAAAAAAAAAAGCCAAACTGCCTTTTTCCCCATAATTAGTCTTTTAATATTGGAAAAAGCGTAAACTTAAAAAAAAATATACGTAATTGGTATCGTAACAACCCAAACGATAAAACTATTATGCCATTTCTCCCGCACGGTGAACGGCAAAAAAAATTTTAAAAACAACGCCAGAATCCGTGTTTTTAGGTCACCTACTGTTAAAAAATGGAATAAAATCTCACATTTATTCCAAAATAAAACCAATAAAAACGACAACCTGTCCTGCAAAAAAAAAATCCCTGACACCTCTTTGTCCACGCAAAAATAAACAAGTTATGGGTCTGTAATGACGGGGTAGGGAGACAGACAGGTGAGCCCTAATCTACCCGCCACTCAGTCCCTGCCTACTTGCAACGGCCCGTCCTAGGCGACGGCGTACAACTGGGCGACGGTCCCTACGCTCAATAAGTGCACGACAGACAAACAGACAAGGGTACACAGAACTTAGGGAAATGGGGCAGTTGCCCACGGCAGCACCGTTAGCAACGAGAGTAGTGAACGAGCCGAGTCAAACCAGGAGTGTACGAGGTACCAAACGCAGAGCAGGAGAGTAGTGAACGAGCCAAGTCAAACCAGGAGTGTACGAGGTACCAAACGCAGAGCAGGAGAATTGTCAGTAAAGCCAGGGTCAAAATGAAGCAGAGGACAAATGTTCAAGCAGCAGCTGAGCCAGGACACAGACAGAATCACAGGCAAAGGAGGAGCAGGAAATGCAGGTCTAAATAGACAGAGGGCGGGAGCTAGCTCCGTCTGGCCAGGCTGTGATAGGCTGTCCCACTCCTCAGCCTCCCAGCCTGACTGGTAGAAGATCGTGTCACTCTCTCAGACTTAGGAGCAGGTGCAGACTGATTACCCACGGGCGTCGACACAGAAGCTGTTTCTGGCAGATCCTTTACTGTACCCCCCCCCCCTTTTAAGAGGGGCCACTGGACCCTTTCTAGGTGGACCTGGCTTATTGGAGAAGCGAAGATGGAACCTCCTGAGCAATACCCCAGCGTGAACATCCCGGGCGGGTACCCAAGTCCTCTCCTCAGGCCCGTATCCTCTCCAATGGACCAGGTACTGGAGGGAGCCTTGGACCATCCTGCTGTCCACAATCTTGGCCACCTCGAATTCTACCCCTTCAGGGGTGAGAACAGGGACCGGAGCAGCGTTTAAGGAGGGAGGCATGAAACACGTGTACTCGAAAAGACGGGGTTAACTTCAGTCGCAAGGAGACCGGGTTAAGGACTTCAATGACCTTGTATGGCCCTATATATCGGGGAGCAAATATTTTGGACGGGACTTTAAGGCGCAAATTTTTAGAAGATAGCCACACCAGATCCCCGACCACAAACAATGGGTTAGCAGAACGTCTTCTATCTGCCTGAGTCTTTTGTATGCTCTGGGACGCCTCTAGGTTCTTCTGAACCTGGGCCCAGACTGTGCACAGTTCCTGAAGAATGACATCTACCTCGGGATTGTTGGAACTACCAGGTGAAACGGAGAAGAAACGTGGATTAAACCTAAAATTACAGAAAAAGGGGGAGACTCCTGACGAATTACTGACCCGGTTATTAAGGGAAAATTCGGTGAGGGGAATGAGGCAGTTGCCCACGGCAGCACCGTGAGCAACGAGAGTAGTGAACGAGCCAAGTCAAACCAGGAGTGTACGAGGTACCAAACGCAGAGCAGGAGAATTGTCAGTAAAGCCAGGGTCAAAATGGAGCAGAGGACAAATGTTCAAGCAGCAGCAGAGCCAGGACACAGACAGAATCATAGGCAAAGGAGGAGCAGGAAATGCAGGTATAAATAGACAGAGGGCGGGAGCTAGCTCCGTCTGGCCAGGCTGTGATAGGCCCTCCCACTCAGCCTCCCAGCCTGACTGGTAGAAGATCGTGTCACTCTCTGACTTAGGAGCAGGTGCAGACTGATTACCCACAGGCGTCGACACAGAAGCTGTGTCTGGCAGATCCTTTACAGGGTCTTTGAATATAGCAACAAAGAAAACAAATTATTTATTTTTTTTAATGATTTTATTGTGCAAAAGCTGCAATACATGAAAAAAAAAATTTCAATTTGGTATTGCCGTAAGTGTATCGACCCGCAGGAAAAAGTTTGTAATTAATGGCGCGCGCTGAATGCCGAAAAAAACTACCAATAACAGACTATTCCCGAATTGCTTGTTTTTGGTAATTTCCACTTCCCAAAAATAAAATA
Organism: Rhinoderma darwinii; assembly: GCF_050947455.1. Taxonomy (NCBI): domain Eukaryota; kingdom Metazoa; phylum Chordata; class Amphibia; order Anura; family Rhinodermatidae; genus Rhinoderma; species Rhinoderma darwinii. Next base: position 654,326,151 of record NC_134687.1, read on the forward strand.
AAAAGTGATGAAAAAGTCGTATGTGTCCCAAAATGGTACCAATAAAATCTACAGCTTGTCTCGCAAAACACTAGCCCACACACTGCTCCATGCACCGAAAAATAAAAAACTTATGGCACTAGTAATGTGGTGATGAAAAAACATCCCAATGTGAAGGCCGGAGGGGAACATTCCTCCAGTTTCAGGGCCATAGTATTTAGGAACTAGGAAAGCAAGAGACATTGGCTGGAAGTGACGGCGCCCGTATTATACCAGGGCAAAACTTTGCCAGCAAAATTTCCCAAACTACAAAGGAGAAAAAGCCCCCAAAAGGTGCAGAGCGTTACAAAAGGGAGATAAGAAAGAACACAGCTTATGAGTGCAACACCGGCTTGTGTATAACGGATTGCTTCACAGCATACCACACATCTATGGATAATTGTATTATTTACCCCCATTATTATACCCTCTTATTATGCCCCCCGATGTACTCCGCACAGCTTATATATACCCTCATGTACTCCTCACAGATTATATACAGTGAAGGAAATAAGTATTTGATCCCTTGCTGATTTTGTAAGTTTGCCCACTGTCAAAGACATGAACAGTCTGGAATTTTTAGGCTAGGTTAATTTTACCAGTGAGAGATAGATTATCTAAAAAAAAAAAACAGAAAATCACATTGTCAAAATTATATATATTTATTTGCATTGTGCACAGAGAAATAAGTATTTGATCCCTTTGGCAAACAAGACTTAATACTTGGTGGCAAAACCCTTGTTGGCAAGCACAGCAGTCAGACGTTTTTTGTAGTTGATGATGAAGTTTGCACACATGTTAGATGGAATTTTGGCCCACTCCTCTTTGCAGATCATCTGTAAATCATTAAGATTTCAAGGCTGTCGCTTGGCAACTCGGATCTTCAGCTCCCTCTATAAGTTTTCGATGGGATTAAGATCTGGAGACCGGCTAGGCCACTCCATGACCTTAATGTGCTTCTTTTTGAGCCACTCCTTTGTTGCCTTGGCTGTGTGTTTCGGGTCATTGTCTTGCTGGAAGACCCAGCCACGAGCCATTTTTAATGTCCTGGTGGAGGGAAGGAGGTTGTCACTCAGGATTTGACGGTACATGGTTCCATTCATTCTCTCATTGATGCGGTGAAGTAGTTCTGTGCCCTTAGCAGAGAAACGCCCCCCAAAACATAATGTTTCCACCTCCATGCTTGATAGTGGGGACGGTGTTTTTTGGGTCATAGGCAGCATTTCTCTTCCTCCAAACACGGCGAGTTGAGTTAATGCCAAAGAACTCAATTTTAGTCTCATCTGACCACAGCACCTTCTCCTAATCACTCTCAGAATCATCCAGATGTTCATTTGCAAACTTCAGACGGTCCTGTACATGTGCCTTCTTGAGCAGGGGGACCTTGCGGGCACTGCAGGATTTTAATCCATTATGGCATAATGTGTTACCAATGGTTTTCTTGGTGACTGTGGTCCCAGCTGCCTTGAGATCATTAACAAGTTCCCCCCGTGTAGTTTTCGGCTGAGCTCTCATCTTCCTCAGGATCAAGGATACCCCACGAGGTGAGCTTTTGCATGGAGCCCCAGATTGATGTCGATTGACAGTCATTTTGTATGTCTTCCATTTTATTACTATTGCACCTACAGTTGTCTCCTTCTCACCCAGCGTCTTACTTATGGTTTTGTAGCCCATTCCAGCCTTGTGAAGGTCTATGATCTTGTCCCTGACATCCTTAGAAAGCTCTTTGGTCTTGCCCATGTTGTAGAGGTCAGAGTCAGACTGATTAATTGAGTCTGTGGACAGGAGTCTTTTATACAGGTGACCATGTAAGACAGCTGTCTTTAATGCAGGCACCAAGTTGGTTTGGAGCATGTAACTGGTCTGGAGGAGGCTGAACTCTTAATGGTTGGTAGGGGATCAAATACTTATTTCTCTGTGCACAATGCAAATAAATATATATAATTTCGACTGTGATTTTCTTTTTTTTTTTTTTTAATATAATCTATCTCTCACTGGTAAAATTAACCTAACCTAAAAATTCTAGACTGTTCATGACTTTGACAGTGGGCAAACTTACAAAATCAGCAAGGGATCAATTACTTATTTCCTTCACTGTATACCCTGATGTACTCCGCACAGCCTATATATACCCTGATGTACTCCTCACATATTACACATACCCTGATGTACTCCTCACATATTACATATATCCTGATGTACTCCTCACACATTACATATACCCTGATGTACTCCTCACAGATTACATATACCCTGATGTACTCCTCACATATTACATATACCCTGATGTACTCCTCACAGATTACATATACCCTGATGTACTCCTCACAGATTACATATACCCTGATGTACTCCGCACACATTACATGTACCCTGATGTACTCCGCACAGATTACATATACCCTGATGTACTCTACACATATTACATATACCCTGATGTACTCCGCACATATTACATATACCCTGATGTTCTCCTCACATATTACATATACCCTGATGTACTCCTCACATATTACATATACCCTGATGTACTCCTCACATATTACATATACCCTGATGTACTCCTCACATATTACATATACCCTGATGTACTCCTCACATATTACATATACCCTGATGTACTCCTCACATATTACATATACCCTGATGTACTCCTCACATATTACATATATCCTGATGTACTCCTCACAGATTACATATACCCTGATGTACTCCTCACATATTACATATATCCTGATGTACTCCTCACATATTACATATACCCTGATGTATTCCTCACATATTACATATATCCTGATGTACTCCTCACATATTACATATACCCTGATGTACTCCTCACAGATTACATATACCCTGATGTACTCCTCACATATTACATATACCCTGATGTACTCCTCACATATTACATATACCCTGATGTACTCCTCACAGATTACATATACCCTGATGTACTCCTCACAGATTACATATACCCTGATGTACTCCGCACACATTACATGTACCCTGATGTACTCCGCACAGATTACATATACCCTGATGTACTCTACACATATTACATATACCCTGATGTACTCCGCACATATTACATATACCCTGATGTTCTCCTCACATATTACATATACCCTGATGTACTCCTCACATATTACATATACCCTGATGTACTCCTCACATATTACATATACCCTGATGTACTCCTCACATATTACATATACCCTGATGTACTCCTCACATATTACATATACCCTGATGTACTCCTCACATATTACATATACCCTGATGTACTCCGCACATATTACATATATCCTGATGTACTCCTCACATATTACATATACCCTGATGTACTTCTCACATATTACATATATCCTGATGTACTCCTCACAGATTACATATGCCCTGATGTACTCCTCACATATTACATATACCCTGATGTACTCCTCACATATTACATATACCCTGATGTACTCCTCACAGATTACATATACCCTGATGTACTCCTCACAGATTACATATACGCTGATGTACTCCTCACAGATTACATATATCCTGATGTACTCCTCACATATTACATATACCCTGATGTACTCCTCACAGATTACATATACCCTGATGTACTCCTCACAGATTATATATACCCTGATGTACTCCTCACATATTACATATACCTTGATGTACTCCGCACATATTACATATACTCTGATGTACTCCGCACAGATTAACCCCTTATTGACCAGCCTATTTTAAACCTTAATGACCAAGCCATTTTTGGCGTTTTTCCATCGTCTCATTCCAAGAGCTATAACCTTTTTATTTTTGCGTCGACATAAGGTCTTGTTTTTTTGCGGGACAAGTTGTATTTTTTAATAGCACCATTTTGGGGGACATATTATTTATTGATTAACTTTTATTAACTTTTTTTTGGGGGGGAATAGAAAAAACTTTTTTATTGGTACCATTTTGGAGTAGATGCGACTTTTTGATCACTTTTTATCACATTTTTTTAAAGTCAGGATTCACAGAAAACAGCAATTTTTCCATAGTTTTTTATTAAATTTTTTACGGCGTTCACCGTGCGGGTTAAATAATGTTATATATTTATAGTCGGGGTCGTTACGGACGCGGCGATACCAAATATGTGTAACTATTTTACTTTTTATTTAGTTTTTTTAATAGTAAAGCATTTTGTAAGGGGAAAAGCTGGGTTTTTAATTTTTTTTCACATTTTTTTTTTTATTAACTTTATTAAACTTTTTTTTTACTTTTTTACTAGTCCCACTAGGGGACTTTAATATGCGATTCTCCGATCGCTATTATAATACACTGCAATACTTTTGTATTGCAGTGTATTACTGCCTGTCCATTTAAAACAGACAGGCATCTGCTAGGTCATGCCAGAGGCATGATCTAGCAGGCATTCGCTACAGGCAGACCTGGGGGCCTTTATTAGGCCCCGGGCTGCCATTGGAGACACAGACACTCGGCGATCGTATCACCGGGTGTCGGTGGGAGAAAAGGGAGCTCCCTCCCTCTCTCCAAAACCACTCAGATGCGGTGCACGATATTGTGCACCGCATCTGAGGGGTTAAACGGGTGAGATCGATACTTATATCGATCTCACACAGCAGAGCAGGGACGCCCCCAGCCCTCAGCTGCCTCTGGCAGCTGAGAGCAGGGAGATTTGACGCTCTCTGCTTTGTTTACTTTATCCTGATGCAGTGCCGTAAAAAGGTATATGCATCAGAATAAAGACGTTAATGGCCGCCGTTAAAAGGCGTATTGGCGGTCACGAACGGGTTAAATATGCCCCCCACATTATAAACTGAAACACCAGTAATACTCAAACTAAACTACTACCAAGCAAAATCCATACTCCAAATGGCGCTCCCTCCCTTTTAAGTCTTACTGTGTAGCCAAACAGCAGTTTATGTCCACCAGTAAGGCATTACCAAACCCAGGAGTACCCGCTAAACAGTTTATGAGGTAAGATTCTCCAGTGGCACAAAGCTGGGCACAACCTATTTTGCGGTGAATATGCAGATAAGAGGAAAAATTAAAGTTTTCACTTTGCATCATCCACTCCATATTAAAAACACCTGTGGGGTCACTACACCCCTTGATAAATGACTTTAGGGGTGTAGCTTCTTAAATAGGGTCACTTTTTTATGTACATCAGGGGATATGCGAATGCAACATTGCATCCGCAAACCATTCCAGCAAAATCTACACTCCAAATGTCAAATACCACTCCTTCCCTTCTGAACCCACCCATATATGTAAACAGCAGTCCATCACCACGTATGGGGTGTTACCGTACTCGGGAGAAATTGCTTTACAAATGTTGGGGGCTTTTTCTTCCTTGATCGAAAACTACATCTTATTGGAAAAAAATTAAATCTTTCATTTTCACCGCTTAATTCTTATTAATTCAGAAAAAAACCTTTTGGGGTCAAAATTCTCATTATAGCCCCGGATGATTCCTCAAGGGGTGTAGTTTCCCAAATGGAGTCACTTTTGCGGTATTTCCACTAAACTAGTACTACAGGGGCTCAGCAAATGTGACATGGCGCCCAGAAACCATTCCAAAATCCAAATGGCACTCCTTCCCTTCTGAGCCCTACCGTGTGTCTAAACAGCAGTTTATGACCACATATGGGGTATTGTTTTACTCGGGAGAAATTGCTTTACAGATGTTATGGTGCTTTTTCTCCTTTTAGTCCTTGTGGAAATGAAAAAAAAAAAAATAGCTAAATCTACATTTTCTTCGAATAAATGTAGATTTTCATTTTCACGGCCTACTTACAATAATTTCTGCAAAAACCTTGTGAGGTCAAAATGCTCACTATACCCCTAGATTATTTCCTCGGGGGTGTAGCTTACAAAATGGTGTCACTTGCGGGGATTTCCACTGTTTTGTCATATCAGGTGCTTTGCAAATATGACATGGCCTCCGCAAACCGTTCCTGCTAAATGTGAACTCCAAAAGCCAAATGGTGCTCTTTCCCTTCTGAGCCCTGCCCTGTGTACAAACGGCTGTTTATGACCTCATATGGGGTATTGTTTTACTTGGGAGAAATTTCTTTACCATTGTTGTAGTGCTTTTTCCTGTAGATTTTCATTTTTACGGCCTACTTCCAATAATTTCTTCAAAAAACCTGTGGGGTCAAAATACTCACTGTACCCCTAGATAATTTCCTTGAGGAGTGTAGTTTCCCAAATGGGGTCATTTTTGGGGGATTTCCACTGTTTTGGCACCGAAATAGCCCTTCAAACATGAAATGGTGCCTAAAATATATTCTAATAAAAAGGAGGCCCCAAAATTCACTAGGTGTTCCTTAGCTTCTGAGGCCTGTTCTTCAGTCCAAAAGCACACTAGGGCCACATGTGGGATATTTCTAAAAACTAAAGAATCTGGGCAATAAATATTGAGTTGCGTTTCTCTAGTAAAACTTTCTGTGTTGCAAATTTTTTTTTATAAAAAATGAAGTTCTGCAAAAACATAATGAAATTTGTAAATTTCACCTACTTTTCTTTAATTCCTGTAAAAGGAAGGGTTAAGAAACTTTCTAAATGCTGTTTTGAATACTTTGAGGGGTGAAGTTTTTAAAATGAGGTGACTTATTGGGGGTTTTTAATATATAAGGCCCTTAAAGCTACTTCACAACTGAACTGGCTCCTGTAAAAATAACCTTTAGAAATTTTCTTGAAATTTTGAGAAATTGCTGCTAAAGTTATAAGCATTGTAACGTGCAAGAAAAATAAGGGGATGTTCAAAAAATGATGCCAATCCAAAGTAGACATATGGGGGATGTTAATTAGCAACAATTGTGTGTGGTATAACTATCTGTCTTACAAGCAGATGCATTTAAATTTCGAAAAATGCAAATTTTGGGAATTTTTTGCTAAATTTCTGTTTTTCACAATTAAATACTGAATGTATCGAGCAAATTTTGCCAGTAACATAAAGTCCAATGTGTCGCGAGAAAACAATCTGAGAATCACTTGGATAGGTAAAAGCATTCCAAAGTTATTACCACATAAAGTGAAACATGTCAGATTTTAAATATGAGGCTCTGTCAGGAAGGTTAAAAGTGGCCAAAGCGGGAAGGGGTTGATGTAGATAAATGTAAAGTTATGCATTTGGGTACCAACAATCCTCATGCATCATATGTCCTAGGGCAAGCTATACTGGGAGAGTCACTTGTTGAGAAGGATCTGGGTGTACTTGTAGATCATAAATAAAATAACAGCATGCAATGTCAACAGCTGCTTCAAAGGCCAGCAAGATATTGTCGTGTATTAAAAGAGGCATGGACTCACGGGACAGGGATGTAATATTACCACTTTATAAAGCATTAGTGAGGCCTCATCTAGAATATGCAGTTCAGTTCTGGGCTCCAGTTCATAGAAAGGATGCCCTAGAGTTGGAAAAAATACAAAGAAGAGCAACAAAGCTAATAAGGGGCATGGAGAATCTTAGTTATGAGGAAAGATTTAAAAGAACTAAACCTACTTAGCCTTGAAAAAAAGACGACTAAGGGGGGATATGTTTAACTTATATAAATATATGAATGGTACATACATTAAATATGGTGAAATCCTGCTCCATGTAAAACCCCCTCAAAAAACAAGGGGGCACTCCCTCCGTCTGGAAAAAGAAAGGTTCAATATGCAGAGGCGACAAGCCTTCTTTACTGTGAGAACGGTGAATTTATGGAATAGACTACCGCAGGAGCCGTCACAGCAGGGACAGGAGATGGCTTTAAAAAAGGCTTAGATAATTTCCTAGAACAAAAAAATATAAGCTCTTATGTCAATGTGTAAAAATTTAGTTTCATCCCTTCCCTTTTCCCATCCCGTGGGTTGAACATGATGGACAGGTGTCTGTTTTCAACCGTACTAACTATTTAATAGACTAAACAAACTATTTTTTTCCCCCTGGAACTGGATGAGAAGATTTCAGCAGTTCCTCCAAACCTTTATGACTTCACGTTATCTTTGGACAATTCTCTTCACATTTACAGTGTGGAATTTCTATTTATTTTTTATTCATGGCTTTAGACAGAAGAATTGTAACAATCTCTACATTCCTGTGTAAATATGAAACAACCTTTGGGTCATGACAATACTATTTATGTCATCTGAGCCAAGGAAAATCTGTCCCTCTCATCAGTCCATCTAAAATGACCAGAAAACATGGTTGTGGACCTCCTAAGCCGGAAAAATCTAGAGCTGAGGCCTTAAACCAAGAGTTTTTTTTTTTTTAGGAAAAGGGATCTAGTATATGCTTATTCACGGCCACCTCTTGATTCATTCTCTGCCATGATGCAGCAGCCTACTCATCATGCAGGTCAGGGGAACCCTGTTTTTTTTTACATAGGTGCGGGGTCCCCGAGACGGGACCTGCATCTACCAGACATTTATGGTATATCCTTGTTGGGAATACTCCTTTATTCTGCTCTATTCCCACATTGCAGCTTCCCGCTTCTCTAAGATTACGAGGTGTCATGACACCATGTCTTGTGTCCAAGGCAGCCAATCCTTACCATGTGATGTGACATCATTGCCTTGTAGACAGAGACAGACAGATAACCTCTTTTAGGTACATTGATAAAACCCAATTCAACAAACACCAGAAATAACAAAAAACATTGTGAGACAACACTTTATTAAAAAAAAAAATTCTAACAACACAATGATACACATAATGTTTAGTGTAAGATGATGGGAGATCATTGCGCGGCTGTGTCAGGATAGGAGCGGTAGTTCATGTAAAACCTGCTCTGGATGGTAAAACAACTATAATGTTTTCTCATGTGTAAGGTAAAAACCCTAATGTCCTTGTAGTCTTACTCACAATCATTATCTTATCCTTCAAAATTACACGTGTATGGACCCTGCAGTGTCTAAGTCTCCGACTACAGTTACGTAGACACCCCATGTAATATTTTTCTTTGCATATGTTGACATGTGTAGCAATATTTAATCTTCATTCATACAGTATAAAAAGATAAAAGAAAAATTCATAAATTGAATTTGCAATAATCTTTTAACCAAAAAAAAAAACACCTCACAGATATGCCACTTCCTTGTACGGCTCAAATACCTGGTTCTGCCCCTTTGGCAAAAACAACCTCCAACAAGTGTTTTTTTTTTTTTTATAAGGCCTCATTCACACTTGCATATTTTGGTCAGTATTTTGCATCAGTATTTGTAAGCCAAAACTGGGAGCGGAACATAAACTTAGAAAAGTATAATGGAAAGATATGCATGTCTTCCATGTTTTGGACCTACTCCTAGTTTTGTCTTATAAATACTGATGCAAAATACTGTATAAAATTTGCAAATGTGAATGTGGCTTTACGGTCTACTAGTCTCTTATATGGGAGATTTTGTTTCCTACTCTTTCATGAGGAGCATGCACAACCAGTTTTACATCTCCCTCAGCATCTTTATGGTAATTAGAACTAGGCTTTCACTTGGCCTTTCAAGAATCCTCCATTTCTTTTTAATTTTTTTGGCCATTCCCTGGTGGGTTTACTGATATTGCCATGTTCCAAAGTCTACTTTAAGCTTAACTTAAAAATTTCTGACAGACGATCTCACATTATCATTAAACAGACTCTGCCAATGTAGAATTCATAGTGAATTCTAGGATGCTGAGCAGGTCCTGATGCAGTTTAGCAGTCCCAAACATAACATTTAATCTCCCATGCTCTCAAGTCTATTACGTTTTTTTCCTGGTGAAATGCGATCTATAATTTATGGCAAACATGTCTTCTGCTACTGCGGATAAATAACTTTTTGATACTTCTTTCCACAGCAGACTGTTCCAGAAGTCATGTTTTTTGCCTAGGTGTTTACGAGCAAATTGCAGTCTTGCCCTGATGTTTTTTCTGGATAGCGAAGGTTTTCTTTTGGCGCACCCCCAAGTAGTTTTCATTTTGAAGCCTTTTTTTGCAATGGAAGACATACAGAGTGGCAAAATCTGCAGTAAATCTTTAAGAAATTATGGGGTTTTCAGAAACTTCTCTCAGCATCTTGTGTTCTGCTCTGTGTTCGGCTGATCTTACTGAGACAGACTGGCCTGGACCAATTGGCAGTTGTTGGAAAGTTGTTCTGGACAGTGGAATGATTGACATCAAATAGTTTGGCCATCTTTCCTTTCCTGAATCATAGACACCCATAACCTTTCTGAAGGCCTCAGAGCGATTTGGATATCGGCATGGTGATACCACACATTTCAATAACAAAGGGTAAATCAAACGTCAGAGGTTTAAATGAAACACGTTCCTCGCAGATCCCCTCTGAAGTTCTTTTACACCTGTCGATATTCGGCCGGTGCTGTGAGCGCCGATCTACGAGACATCGTTGATCGGCGCTCGTTTGCTCCTGTCACACGGAGCTATGTATGGGGATGAGCAGTCGTTACTCTGATCGCTCATCCCCATACATTATCATGTCAGCAGCACGTCTCCCTGTTTACAGAGGGAGATGTGCTGCCGACAACGATATTTTACCTTTTTTTTAAACTATACGATCAGCAGATTGAGCGTTTGCTCGTTTATCTGCTGATCGCTGCCCTGTTTACACTGGGCAATTATCGGGAACGAGTATTCTATGAACGCTTCTCTGCCCAATAATCGCCCAGTTTAAAAGGGCCTTAAGGCTGGAATCGCACATTCAGTATTTTTTGCCAAAGCCAAGAGTGTATTAAAAAGAAATGGGAAATATAAATGAAGCACTTCTGGCTTTGAGGTGCAGTTTTTGATGCACTATTTTTGAGCCAAACAGCGTGTGTGATTCCAGTTTTGGTTCAGAAATGTAGGTGGCTGTCCCAATCATCTGTATGGGGCTTTCAGAATCCATGTGCATGCTGCAGAAAAAGCCCCACTCAGATGTATAGAATGATTTTGAAATTTCTGCTACAAATCTGGCGCAAGTAAATATACCCTGAGGATAAGACCACACGAAGCAGCAGCCACAACCATACCCTCATAGGTGATGAATGGACACGAGATTTAGATAGTAAATACTGTGGTATTAGTGCAAAAATCTTGTGGCCATGCGCCACCGTATAAGGGTATGATTTCGGGCTGCGGGTGTCAGCTGTGTATTAAAGCTGACACCCGGGCATAACGGCCAGGAACAGTGATTTTTTCACAAGTCAGGAAATATTATAAATTAGATTCTAATTTATAACATTTCCATGTGCTGGTCACTAGAGGGAGCAATTCCCAAAATTGCAGCATTGGCAATGTGGTAAAGCAACCTCATTGCTTTATGCTGCAAATTTGGGGTATACACACTCGCTCTAGTGTCCTCATACAATCCCCCCTCCCTTATTCTGGCTAGTGCCAGGAGAAGGAGTGGGTTGAATCTTCAAACCTCCTAAACTGTGTGCCGCATTTTCTGAGCGAATGCACAGTGTAGGATAATTAGTTACAGTGGTAATCAGACATTATGACACAAACATACACTCACCTAAGACACACATCACATTCACAAACATAACTTACCTGCTCCTGCCACCTCCGCTCCTATACCTTGCGTTTTCGCTGCCTTGAACATATATACGGAAGCCGCTACAAGAAGTCGTCATCTTGCAGTCCGTCCGCGGCTTCCGGTCCACATGAAATTGGCGCCGGATTTCGCTCTGCCAAAGACCTTCCTTTTGGTCAGTGTGGGAGCGGCGCATGCGCCGTTCCCACAGACGGCGTACGCTATAGTGAATGGAACGGCTCCCGTTCACATTCTCTATGCGGATGTACGTGCTGTATTCCATCTCTGTATGTGTCGTTAATCGACACATACAGAGATGAAAAAAAAATGGCAGCCCCATAGATAGGTAAAAGTAAGAAAAAAGTACAACACAAGAACACAAATAAATAACATTTATTTTAATATCATACTAAAAGCAATATTATATATAAAAAAAAAACATTTTTGTGACCCCCTTCCCTTTAAAAGTTATGACATTTTTTCTAAATATGTAAATTAGCCTTTATTAGACAAGTGGGTATCAACAATAGCGATTCTCCTGAGGTGGAGCTACCTCACAGCCTCTGACACTGTCCTTTCAGCATGAAGCTGCTTCACACACAGTGTGAGAGATTGATGCTGGAGGGAAGGGGAATCACTTAAAACAGCCATATCTCGGGCTGTGAACAGCAGTTCTGGGGGCATACGAAAGAGGAGATTCTAATCTTCCATATGACACCAGGATCGCAGTTCTAGCTGTGAAACAACCGGAGATATTGCTAGATGAACACACAGTCGGGTATAGAAGCTGTATACTATATGATCACGCTGTGTTACTGGGCAGGGACGGGGGAGAAGCTGTATGCTGATTGGACAGCGTCATACAGAAAACATTGCACCGCCCAGACTGAAAAGAGTCACGTCCTATTTGAAAAAATAAATCATTCTGTAGTTCTCAGCATCATAGCGCCTATTAGATCATTTAGGAGATAGGGAATTAATAAACTGGTGACAGATCCTCTTTAAGGGGTTAAGGTAGTGATAAATACATTATGAAAAAAAAATCTGTGAATTTTTATTTTATTCAATTGTAGTTAATTTGTTAGTGTTTTTTATTTTTATTTGGTTCAATTCCATAATTTTCCTCTGTTTATACTGTTTTAATGAAAGTCAAATATAAAATGTCAGTATGTTAAAAACAAAAAGTTTACATTGTCCTTACTGTCCGTCTGGATTCTCCTGCAGTGCGGGGGAATTTATGAATACAGTAATAAGAAGCGAGGTTCAGGGTAACAATTCAGCTTCTCTGCTTTGTAAGTAAACCAGGCTCTTCTTCCTTATATCCACAATATTTTTTCTTCATGGATCCCGTTCACATTTGACCTCAGGTAAAAATATAATTTGAGTGTTTGGCAGATCCAGGCTAATTCCACACAGAAAATGAACAAACACTCTTATTGGCTGCTTAATGTCTGTGAATATTCTGATGTGTTTAAAATCTTTTTCTGCTCTTATAGCATTTCCCACATTCTAAATGAGAATATGGTTTCTACTCTCTGAGGAGTTCCAAAATTTGATTTTCTTCCTAAAACATCTTCCACATAAAGAAAATCAAATTGGCTTCTCTCCTGTGTGGTTTCTCTGATGAGCCCTAAGTTTGCATTTATTATTGTAACATTTCCCACATTCTGAACACAAAAATGGCTTCTCACCTGTGTGAATTCTCTCATGTGTAACAAGATGTGATGTATGTGCAAAACATTTCCCACATTCTGAACATGAATACGGCTTCTCTCCTGTGTGACTTCTCTCATGTACAACAAGATGTGATTTATCTGTAAAACATTTCCCACATTCTGAACATGAATATGGCTGCTCTCCTGTTTGAAATCTTATGTTTGTACAAAGACCTGAGACACTTGTGAAATGTTTACAACATTGAAATCTTTTACCCCATTTCTGAGCTGTACTTGGGGTAACAACCTGTGATTGGTCAGGAGACTGTTCCTTGTGACTTGGGGAATTATATGATAGATATGTACTGTGAAGTCCTGGATATATATTAAGGGTAATGAGGTTTTCTCCTGAAGACTGCTGCATGATATCTTCATCTTCTACTTTATAATTTATCGATAACAAGAAATTTCCCTCAGAGTTCTTACTGGGATTTTCTGTTAGGATTAAAAATGCATTTTGTGATTTTGTTTCAAAACACATAAGTTGACAAATTCATAACATTTATATCAGGCTGGAAACACACATGCAGTGATCTGAGCCAAAGTCAGAAGGGGCTCAAGCAAGATGAAGACGTTTCAGCCGTGCCTTTTGAGTCCACTCCTGGCTTCCGCTCAAAAACCTGCCTCAAAAACTATATGTGTGATTCCAGCCTTAGAAATGCTTTATATAACACTACACCCAGTACTCTACTTTTATAAAATTGACTTGATACCATTTATTTGGGAAAAGCAAAACCTTGTCTGGCAATGAAGCCTGTCCTCTTGCCAACACAATTGGCCCTTCAATACTAATTGGACATACAACAACTTAACTTAATAATGTTACAGACAATCTAATCTTTGCCACAGTCTACATTTAACAAGATATGTCATGACACAAAGCACACATCTCTGGCTAAATTCATGGACATGACAATTAGGTCTGCATATCCTAATGGCTGATCAGTCACCAGATTTCAATTTTATAGAACAACTTTAGGATGTAGTGGAATAGACAGAGTGAGGTTATCAATCAGAATCTGTAATAAAGGTTTACAGTACATTGTAATATCATTACACTTAGGGTCCGTTAATATCAGCGTTGCCCTTCCGTTGAGGGTTTCCATGGGGATAACCCCTCAATGGAAAGGTAAACCGAAACCTCCGCTTCCGTTTTCATCACCATTGATCACAATGGTGACGGAAACGTTGCTAAAGGTGTCCGTTTGTCACTGTTGTGACAGGGTTCCATTGTTTTGACGGAATCAATAGTGCAGTCGACTCAAACTGTTCTAAGAGGAAAGAAGGTCCTATCAGGTACTAATAAGGTGGACCTGATGAAGTGGCCTCATTCAAGTTTTAGCCATGTGATCATTTAATAGCAAATTATTGTTCTATTCCTCTGCCAACCTATTTTTATTTGGTCTTGTTTATCTCAGAACATAGAGGGCTTCGATATTGTGTAATAAAATTTGTGATGTATTTAACTCTGATGGAGTGGAAGAGGCGTATAAGTGAAACTCTGCTGGACTTTTTCAAACGTACTTGCAGAGATAGGTGTGGACCACCAGGACGTTTATAGTCCATGGGAAGTCAGCAACTGGATAAAATAGGTTCTTCCTAATAATCTGTTAGGATCTGGGGGGTTTTAATCCAATATAAAAAAAAACAAAAAAAAAAACCACATCTTTAAACCAACCCACTTGTACATTTCTTAAAACGTACCAAATTTTTGACGACTTTTCAGAATAATCTGTCATATGTGTACAGGAGGAATAATATTATTTCTGGCCATTACATGACTTGTATATGGCATTCTTTTAGCAGTCATCCCTCTGCAGGTTCTATCTATAATTCTCAGTTTTCCCTGAGGTAGTGGATGAAGCCTAACTGCTATCCTGTCTTCTACACACTGCACACAGAGCAGAGAGCCACCCTGGTCCACTATCTCTCTGTAGCACACCCTTAGAAGCTGCCGCAGCATGGAGGATATTATACAGCAGTAAGGACCAGTGCAGTGGAAAATCCAGCACTGGGGTGACATAAAACTCTTACCAGCAGCCTATGTTTCCTCTCTCTGTTTAGTCTCCCCCTTCAAACACTTCTATTGGCAAGAGTGTTTATGTCTTTGTGCTCCTGCTCCCTCCTCCTGCTTTCCCTAGCCTCTCCATAGACTTCTATAAGCAGCAGCGTCCGTGTCTCTCACGCAGTGGCCCTAACTTCACATAAAATTTGAAAGGATAAAACTTCACAATTTTAACAATAAGTAAATGACAAAGTTGATATGTATCAGGTATACTATTAGATTACCATAAGTTGTTTGAAAAGTTAGTGTCCATATAAAGCAGACATGTTCCGAAATAGCTATTTCGTGTACAGTAGATTACAGCAGAGATCTGATTTCTTGATATTGAAGCCTAAGGTACTACAGAAATTTCCTGAAGACGACATGTCCCCTTGTGACTTGTGTGCAGAGTTGTCATGGGGACCTTGTTTGTTTTCGAATAGTTCCTCTATTCTTATCCCCAGACTCATATTAAAGGGGTTTTCCAGGGACGTAAAATTTTTGGACTAACGCTCTGTAAATATTGAATAAAGTTCCTAATATGCATTGTGTATTAAATCTGAACACATTTCTTCCTATTCACCCCACCTCAGCCCGGCCGGAAGGTCTGCTTTTCATCTGTGTCTTTTCTTCTTTTGACACAGGCACGTGCAGGACCGTTAGTATGCACACAGACCTGTGTCGATACCTCACTTTTATTCTTCCCCCTTCTATTTGTCTATTCACCCTTCCCACTAGTTCTCCCTTCCCCTTTAGTTTTTTTATCCCGCCCACCAGTCTTTTCTGCGTGCAATCAGAGAATCACGTGATCGCACTTCAGCTAGCTAATGCAATTCCCATCACCCCTGTATATATTTAATCCCCATCATCACTCTATATACCATATGTAATCCCATCATACCTGTATATATTTAATCCCCATCATCACTCTAGATGCCATATGTAAACCACATCATCCCTGTATTTTATAACCTCCATCATCCCTGAATATATGTAATCCTCATCATCATTGTAGATACATCGGGGCGGGCAGCTGGCGGGTACTAAGGAATAACATGAACGCGAAGAAAATGGTGCGGGCATAAGCAAAGAATGAAGCGGTGACATGGGTTGAAACGTCATCCCAGGAGGCCGGTCTGGACAAAGAAACAGACTACTGGTTAAGAACTTTTTTTCCTGAGTTGTGTTTTTTGTGCCGCAAAAAAATGCAACAACTGCTATTTGTTGTGGGTTTTACCTCCCCTTGAATTCAATGGGCTGAGCGTGCTCCATACTCAGCGGGTGTCTGTTGTGCAATACTCATTTTTATTTAGCCCATTTAAGCCCTTCGATGCCGCGCTCAATTCTGACCCGCATAGAAAACCGCAATAAAAACGCATACGTATTTTTTAAAGAGGCTCTGCCACCACCTTATAAGTGCCATGTCTTGTACATAATGTAGATTACAGCAGTGTTTTTTTATTTAGAAAAACGATCATTTTTGACGGAGTTATGACCTATATTAGCTTTATGCTAATGAGTTTCTTAATGGACAACAAGGCGTGTTTTTTACTTTTTGGCCAAGTGGGCGTTGTGGAGAGAAGTGTATGACGCTGACCAATCAGTGACCAATCAGCATCATACACTTCTCTCCATTCATTTACACAGCACAGTGATATAGCTATTTCGCTTTGTGCAGCCACATACAGAAACACTAACATTACTGCAGTGTCCTGACAGTGAATATACATTACCTCCAGCCAGGACGTGATGTCTATTCAGAATCCTGACACTTCACTAACGTTTCTGTGAGATTTACAGAAAGGCAAACGTAATCTCGCGAGATTACGCTGTAAATTGTCATTTAAAACGAGATTACGTTTGCCTTGCTGTAAATCTCACAGAAACGTTAGCGAAGTGTCAGGATTCTGAATACACATCACGTCCTGGCTGGAGGTAATGTATATTCATTGTCAGGACACTGTAGTAATGTTATAGTGTCTGTATGTGGCTGCACATAGCGATATAGCTATATCGCTATGTGCGGTGTAAATGAATGGTGAGAAGTGTATGGTGCTGATTGGTCAGCTTCATACACTTCTCTCCACAACACCAACTTGGCCAAAAAGTAAAACACGCCCAGTTGTCCATTAAGAAACTCTTTAGCATAAAGCTAATATAGGTCAAAAATGATAGTTTTTCTAAATAAAAAACACTGCTGTAATCTAGATTACAGTGCCAATCACATCATGTACAAGATAGGGCACTTATAATGTGGTGACAGAGCCTCTTTAAAGCATTTTTTTTTTTTTGTGTGGTTTCAACTGCAACTCAACCGCAATGTCTCCATACACCCCAAGACTACAATTTTATTATTTAAAGGCCTTGTTTTTGTGCGATTCGCTGTATGTGTCGGCTGCATATTACAGCTCACACTTCATTGCAACGAGCGGGATCAGAGATAAGTCTGATCCCGCTCGTTTAACCCTTAGATGCCGCATTCAATAGGCACATCTAAGCCATTATAAAGAGGGGATTGGGCTCCCGTCGACAACACTTTGCCCCCTCCACCTGTGATGCCGATGGTTGTCATGGCAGCCTAGGGGCCTAATGACGTCTACCATCTTTCTGCTCTTTGGCAGGACTTAAATAGTAGGCAGTAAAAAACACACAGTATACTGCATTACATAAGTATCGCGGTATAGTCTCCAAACGATCCGACGATCGGCAAATCCCCTAGGGAGACTACTAAAAAGAAGTAAAACACAGTGAAATAAAGTCTTCAAAATATTCAGTTTTTTTTTTTGTTTTTTTTTTAAGTAGTAAAATATATATATATATATATATATATATATATATATATATATATAAAAAGAAAAAAGATATTAATTGATTATCACCATAATCGTATTGACCTGCAGAATAAAGAGAACATGTTGTTTTTAGCGCATAGTAAACACCATGAAGACAAAACCCCAAAAAAGTTGTTATTTTTTTCCACATTTCAGCCCACAAAGACATTTTTCCCAGTTTCCCGGTACATTTGTTACAATAAATGGGGCCGTAAAAACTACAACTCGCCCCACAAACTCAAGCCCTCATACGGCTATATCGTCAGAAAACTAAAAAATGTATGGCTGAATGAGGAAAAAAATAAATAAAAATCTGAAAAATGGCTGCGGTGGGAAGCGGTTAAGACATAAGGAATAACAGGCATTACTACATAGGGCCTTTAACCCCTTAATGACCGGGCTTAAAAAGGCCTTAATATTTTTTATTTTTTTTTGCCTCCCATTGTCTTTGGTGTATGAGGCCTTTGGTTTTATGCAGAATTTTTTTAATTCTTTTTTTTGCGTGTTTTCGGGGTTGAAAAAAGTTACAAGTTACATAATTTATTGTTGCAGCTAAAATATATGATAAAGCGATTTTCAGCATTCTTTTTGTTTATTTTTTTATCCCGTTCACGTTTCACACAAAAAAAATCTGTAAATAATTTTTTTTAGGTTATTTAGTCGTGTAGATGCCTAATATGTGTAGTTTCTTTATTTTTATGTAATGTCGGGGCAATAAAATGTATCTTATGATGCTAAATAAAGACTTTATTTAACATTTGTTTTTTTTTATATTTTTTTAATCCCATGTCGGGATAACTTTATTTTTGACATATAAAGTATTAGAATACTCCTGTATGCGAATACATTATTCTGTGTCACTATGACATCACACAGTGTACCCTAACAGCAGGCAAACTGTACAGACAGCCCTGGGGTCCTATCTATGTCACCAGGGCTGACTGCAGAGGGTTTCCTAGTCTCTACGTCACTGATCAGAGACTGGGGAACCCTGTAATATACAGGGACCCCTATCATCCCTGTATATACCAGCCCGCCATCATCCCTGTATATAACCCCCATCAACCTTGTATATAATTCTTATCATCTGGTTATATACCACTAGGACGGGCACTGTCCGCTCGCCTTAACACGTGGGAATTGAGGCAAAAGAAAAAACCGTAAAAGGGGCAGGCATTGAGGACAACTTGGACCAATAGGATGCCTGAAACTCCGGACATGACAGAAGTCCAGCAAAATCTGAAAATATGCGCCAAGCCACACAGACCGGAGGAGCAGAGGCATTTCCTCCACTAGTCTTTGGAATGGGGTTATGGGAGTATGTATATTATTATTTTTATTAGACATTATTGTTGCTGTATAAGAATATTATACTGTATGGGGGCATTATACTGTGTGAGGGGCAGTGTCAAGGGATATATTATATACAGCAGGCTCAGGGGATCTATAACCAATAGGGTGGCATGCAAAAGGGGGTATGGCCTAAAAATTGTTCATTAACAGTAATTGAGATTACGTGTTTATAGAATCGTGATTTAAATCTTAATAACCAGCCCTAGCTGGTGCCCCCCAAAAACTGATACCAAGCCTAGTGCATGACCGGACTCATAGATCACCTTGTAAAGAACTTATATGTTCAGTCACAGCACCCTCAGCTCCTGCACTATGTATAACACATTGTCTGAATTGTTACTGTAATGTAGAACTAAGGAGGAACCTCACCTTAACAAATCTCCCAATTCACTTTCTAAATTCATTATTACTGACCTGTGGTAACACCTCCTGGAATTTCCTCCTCCACTTCACTCTTACACGGTTGATCGCCCATCACCAGCTCTTCTGCTTCATCCTCCGCTTTATTATTAGTCAGATCTTTCCCCTGACTTCACATATGTAACAATACAGCAGAGAGTGCAAAGAATCTGATCAACATAAGAAAACACCAAAATCTATAACCCCATCTATGACCATAGTACCAAAAAGCTCCACACCTCCCTATATAGATCTAGTATAGGGCTCAGCTTCATCTACCTGATGATTCTCTGGGACATTGTGATTGTCCTCTAGACAGTCCTGGAAATACAGAGGACTGGGACATCTCTCTGGTGGATTTCTCCTACCTAATGTTGAGGTCCTCACTACCGGTGTCTCTGTTCCCGTGCCTTTACAGCCGCAGGCTTAAAGTTGCCTACCAGAGTAGATGGTGGGGTGTCAATGGCTCCCTGCTCTGCCTTAGTATAAAATTGTTTTCTTGACCTCAGGAAAAACAAGTCCGATCCATGAAATTACAGGACTTGAAGGATCTTCTGCTAAGGTCATGGGGCCAGATACCACAAAACACCTTCAGAGGTCTTGTGGAGTCCATGCCTCGATGGGTCAGAGCTGTTTTGGCAGCGCCTACACAATATTAGACAGGTGGTTTTAATATTATGGCTGATTAGTGTAGATCTTGGTTTTATGAACTACTAGTCTAAAGCCGGCCATACACTCTAGATAGCTGTCAGGTGAACCTTCGTTCCTCCCCTCCATATACATGAACACTCGGTCAGTGTGTATGTGTTTTCAATAGGGAGAAGACGCCACCAGACTTCTCTGATAGCGACTTATCTATTAGCAAAAGGAACCGGCATGTTAAAATTCCACAGCCCGATCCTTATCTCTCCTGACATCTGACGTCCGGGGTGAGTTGGGAAGTTGCTATATACACATTAGAAAATCAGCAGGTCCGGCCAGCAAACTTCTAATGTGTATGACCAGCTTAGCACACTGGCGGAGATTGATGACTGGCAGGAACATACACCTGGTACAACTGCCCATCCTCCACGCTACAATTGAGCTGCATGTCACTGAATATGATTTTCCCTCCCCACAAATGTGCTCAGATGTGTAAAGTAATGGCTCCCACATCACAGATTTACAGCAGGTGATCTCAATGTCTGTAGGGGGCTGAGATTAACCCCTTCCAGCATCGCTCCTTACATGTTCTACACGGACAGAAGATTAAGCAAGGAACATGTGTTCGGAGCCCAGGCATCGGCCCCAACGAATGTCTGTCACACCCTCAGATTTTATGAGCAGGATCACAAAGGAAAAGCTGTAAATCATTCTGTGTGAGTGGGGGAAGCAGGACTCACAGGATTTCTCCAGTCCTGGCAGCATTTAGAAGGGAACCTGTCAGTAAGTTTGCAGCCACTGAACCCCCAGCATGTCGTTATGAAGCTGGAGTTTAGTGTTCCAAACCTGCCCTTGTCCAAACCCTCTGTTTCAGCAAAAGAACGTACAAGTTATTGAGAGGAGTCCAGCGGGAATGAGAGCATTCACATTACACACGAAACCGAGGACGGTACAGCTCGCTTCAAAGCGCACATACAGTGTACTGCTCTTGGCTTCATTTGTACCAAAGGACACTCTTTTACAATCTGTCTGGTGAATGGAGCGTTATGGATTTATTGGACATATACAGGAAACGTAGGGATCTAACGTGATGTGAAAAGAACCGAAATTGTGGAGCTCCTACAATACATGTCATTGTACGCACGTATATATGTACTGCACATGAGGTATTAAGACTTCAACATGGCCGCCAGTCCAGCCTGTGCCCACAGTAATGGCCTATATATATATATATATATCTGTTCTTGCCTTGTGATGTGCGCGGCTGGTAGTTCTCCATCATGACCTCCTCGTACAGATCCTTGTGTCCTACTAGACTCCTCCATGGAGAAATAGACAGTGACATCCTGACACCTTATAGGAACCTGACACACACAATGATACAGTCATCACCCAGACACCTCCAGTGCTGTTACTGTAGAATTTCCCAGCATTCCCAGCAGTGTCACCTCTCCAGTCAGCAGCTCAGTCATCTTGTAGATCAATTCTAAGATCTTCTGATGTATCTGGGAGTGAGGGGAGGCTCTGTGATAGGGCTCTGATTACTGCTCCATCCTCCTGACTCATGGATGATGGGAGTCGTACAGTCACCCGATGTCTTCTTCACTATTGTGTACTCCTGTGTATGGAGAGAGACACTTACAGAACTGAACACAGTATTCCCCCTCAGTAGAAAGAGGGAGATTGTGACCCCGCTGTATAGAGCTCTAGTGACCCCACATCTGTAATACTGGAGACCTCACCTACAAAAAGACAATGAGAAAATAGAACGAGGCCAAAACTAAAAAGGAAGTAATATTGGGGGGACTAGATGGACCATGTGCTCTCCCCCTGCCGTCATCTTCTATGTTTCTATATAGAGGTCATCCTGATCCTCCTGGTTCCTTGTCATTATCATTGCTCTACAACATTACTATTGCTGCATTGGTGACATGACACATAACTGACCATATTGGTGGCTGATCTTCATCTTTTCTGCTGTTGGCTTCTTGACGTCACTTGGAAGGTCTGGACGCTGTTATAAAGGACACTGGATTCTTCCTATTACGTCCTATTATGTATTGTCCCTTCCCTATGTGTGACTTGTTCTATAATGTAGAACAGTTTACCTCTCTGCTCAACAGGTAGATGATCTCCAAGGTGAAGTCTAATATTCTTCTGCTCATCTCATCCCTGGCCTTGTCCATCCCTGGTGGGTCATTCAGGAGAAGGAACGTTGTGGAGGAGAAGATGAGAAAACTGGAGGATCTAGTACTGCAGACGTCTTTATGAAGAAAGGAGAAGATGGAAATCATACAGGGGACAACATCATGTATGACATACAGAACCTCACTTATTGAGCATTGAGAGAAACATCTTCTCAGAGCCGTCACCACATGGAATAGAGGGGTATTCCCAACACAGACATTTTTCCCCAGGATATGACAGAAACGTCTGGTAGATGCGGCTCCACCTCTGGGTGGCCTTGTTAGGTGGTTTCTGTAACTCCTATAGAAGTGAATGGAAAGACACAATCTGCTCAGGTCCTCCTGCTATATAATATGCTACCAACCGATCAGACTGGTGTTCATGTGACAGATGCCCTTTATGCATTAACCCCTTAATGACCAGCCTATTTTAGGTCTTAATGACCAAGCAATTTTGGGGGGGGGGGGGGGGCAAATAGAAAAAAACCCAGCAATTTTCCACACCCTTTTGCGTCCTAAATTTACGTTGTTTACCGTGCGGTATAAATAACACAATAACTTTATTCAGCGGGTTGTGACTATTGCAATGATACCAAATTGATATAGATTTTGTATGTTTTACTACTTTCACACAGTAAAACTCACTTTTTTTTTAAAATTATTTGCTTTTGTGTCTCCATATTTGAAGAGCAATAACTTTTTTTATTTTTCCGCCAATGCAGTTGCATGAGGGCTTTTTTTTTTGCGGGACGACTTGTAGTTTTTATTGGTACCATTTTGGAGTAGATGCGACTTTTTGATCACTTTTTATCACGTTTTTTTAAAGCAGGATTCACAGAAAACAGGAATTTTTCCATTGTTTTTTTATTTTATTTTTTTGCGGCGTTCACCGTGCGGGTCAAATGTAGTAATGACTTTATAGTCTGGGTCATTAGGGACGTGCCAATACCAAATATGTGTAACTTTTTTTTTTAGTTTTTTTTTGTTTTTTCAATAATAAAGCATTTTGTAAGGAGAAAACGTGGGTTTTTAATTTTTTTTATTAACTTTATGAAACTTTTTTTTTATTTTTTTTCTAGTACTCACCAGGGCACTTCACTATGTAATCCTCCGATCGCTTTTAAAATACACTGCAATACTTCTGTATTGCAGTGTATTAGTGCCTGTCCGTGTAAAACCTCTGGCATGACCTAGCAGGCATACAGTTTTAAAGGATGGTTTATTTGCTTATATTCTCTGTATTAAATTACATTATGAATTACCAAGCAGGATGCCAAATTACTAAGATATGTATTCTCCATTTTGTATTCTTTACATGATGGGAAAGTGATTAAAATAATGTTTAAATGATTTGATTTCTTGCAGCGGCCATCTTGTTTGGAGTTCCCATCTTGGTTCTTTTGTAGTGAATAAGAAAGTAATTGTTCCTTTAAGATAAGTATATTAATGTTGATTTCGTATGTTTCTTAGTTAACTTTGACCTTGGTTCCCATACGAAGCTTGCAGAGGAGGGACAGGGAGTGAGATGGGTGGGCGGCAAATATGCTTGTGGGAATGCCTCCCCCATCTTACAGGAATATTCTTGCCAAGAGAGAAAAGGCACCTGTAAACCTGATGTGTGAAGAATTATAATGATGTATCTGCAATGTAAGTCTGTAATTGGCTAAATAATAAATATTGTCACATTGCCTCTGATTGGTTAACCTCAAGTCTACACCCCATTTGAATGATATTATTATAATTTAGTTTGGTAATAAACCCCCAGAGAAGTATTTTGAGCATACCAGCAGCGTCTGTGTGTTATTTCTACTCTCTCAATATATATATCGGTATGACATTTCCTGATTAGGATGCTGGATAAAGTGCCTGGCGTGATTGTCTGTTGGAACACTAGTCTAAATTTCAATCTAATATATTTTGAGCCATTGACTTCCACGACAGTAATGGTGCCGAAAAAAATCCAGGAGATTGCTCGTCTGACAGCTGTCGCGAGAGAGGTGTGGCTTTGCATCTGTAAATTACAAAAAAAACGCGGTAGGTAAGGAGCTTATTCTTACACCATTCACACATGTATTGCGTAAGCCTCGGAATTTAGCTGTCATGACGTCACATCTTCTGGATGTGGCACTTTGTCCAGCAGTGGTATGAAAGATGGATCCAAAAAGGTATGTTGAAACTTTTTGTGTGATGAAATTTTGCAGGTGAGTACGTGATCTTGAACTGTTGATATGAAAGACATTTTTGCCAGCAATTACACTGTTAACCAGAAAAAATTGTGAGAAGTGTAAGACCCCCCCCCCCTTTGGAATGAGGTGACGTAGCGCATGGTGGAGAGAAGTTGTAACTCACATGTGAAGTTTTTGAAATGAAAGGATTGTAGTCTGGACAGTAAGGAAACAAAACTTGCACTGCTCCGTTGTAGTGTGTCATTTGTTATTTAGTTGTGTAAAATCGTTGAGGATTAATAGTTATTCTGTTACCCGTTTGCTCTGGGATTATAGTTGGGTGGTACTAACTGTTTGTAGGTGACAGACAAGTTGGATATTTGTGAGTAATATCCTGTAGTACCACAAGGGCTTCAATTGTTAAGTCCTGATAATGGAGAATCCAGCGCAACAGGGAAAACTTTAAATGTTGTTTTGAATAATCATTGATACACTTTTAGCACACACTGCCATCTTGTAATACTGTAAGGGTCCTTCTGTATGAACCAAAAGCTATACCACGGCATGAGGGGGTTGTAGATGTTTGAAATTAATGTGACCAACTCCTGTTTGATTAAATGGAGCTTCATGAATGTCAATTGTGTTGAAGAATTTGCTCTTGCAATTGTAGATTGGCAGAATTTTGTCTGTTCTTACATAGTTACATAGTTCGTACGGCTGAAAAAAGACACATGTCCATCAAGTTCAACCAAGGGACGGGAAAAGGGAAGGGAAAAATTTCTACACATAGGAGCTAATACTTTTTTGTTCTAGGTAAGTATCTAACCCTTTTTTTAAAGCCATCTACTGTCCCTGCTGTGACCAGCTCCTGCGGTAGGCTATTCCATAGATTCACAGTTCTCACAGTAAAGAAGGCTTGTCGCCTCTGCAGGTTGAACCTTTTTTTCTCCAGACGGAGGGAGTGCCCCCTTGTTTTTTTTAGGGGGTTTTACATGGAACAGGATTTCACCATATTTTTTGTATGTGCCATTAATATATTTATATAAATTAATCATGTCCCCCCTTAGTCATCTTTTTTTCAAGGCTAAATAGGTTTAATTCTTTTAATCTTTCCTCATAACTTAGATTCTCCATGCCCCTTATTAGCTTCTTTGCTTTTCTTTGTATTTTTTCCAACTCCAGGGCATCCTTTTTATGAACTGGAGCCTAGAACTGAACTGCATATTCTAGATGAGGCCTCACTAATGCTTTGTAAAGTGGTAATATTATATCCCTGTCCCGCGAGTCCATGCCTCTGTTAATACACGACAATATCCTGCTGGCCTTTTGAAGCAGCTGATTGACACTGCATGCTGTTATTTAGTTTATGATTTACAAGTACATCCAGATCCTTCTCAACAAGTGAATCCCCCAGTGTAGCTCCCCCTAGGACATATGATGCATGCAGGTTGTTGGTACCCAGATGCATAACTTTACATTTATCTACATTAAACTTCATTTGCCAACTGGATGCCCAAACACTTAGTTTGTTTAAATCCGCTTGCAATTCACGAACGACTTCCATAGACTGAACTATATTACATAGCTTGGTGTCATCTGCAAAAATAGAAATAGTGCTATTAATCCCATCCTCTATATCATTAATAAATAAGGTGAATAATAGTGGTCCCAGCACTGAACCCTGGGGTACACCACTTATTACCAGGGACCATTCAGAGTAGGAATCATTTACCACAACTCTCTGGATACGGTCCTTGAGCCAATTCTCAATTCAATTACAAACTATATTTTCTAAACCTATAGTCCTTAATTTACCCATTAGACGTCTATGAGCGACAGTGTCAAATGCCTTTGCAAAGTTAAAAAACAATATATCTACAGCGGCCCCTCTGTCTAGGCTTCTGCTCACCTCTTCATAAAAACAGATCAGGTTGGTTTGACAACTTCTGTCCTTAGTAAAACCGTGCTGGCTGTCACTTATAATACTATTTATTGTCACATAATCCTGTATATAGTCCCTCAATAGCCCCTCAAACATTTTCCCCACGATGGATGTTAAGCTTACTGGTCTATAATTACCCGGAGAAGACCTAGAGCCCTTTTTGAAAATAGGCACCACATTTGCCCTGCGCCAGTCCCTTGGCACTATACCAGTCACTAGAGAATCTCTGAATATTATGAAAAGGGAGACAGAAATAACTGAACTCAGCTTTATAAGAATTCTAGGGTGTATCCGATCTGGTCCCGGGGCCTTGTGCACATTTATTTTATTTAATTTAGCTTGGACCATATCTACATTCATCCAATTCAGTATATCAACTGATATATTAACAGCACTGGCACCAGCTACATCAGCTGCTCTTCCTTCTGTTGTATATACAGAGCTAAAGAACCCATTTAGTAACTCTTCCTTCTCTTGATCCCCTGTGACCAACTCCCCATTATCACTATCTAGGGGTCCTACATGTTCAGAGCTTGGCTTTTTTGCATTTATATACTTGAAGAATTTTTTGGGATTTGTTTTACTATCCTTGGCCACCTGCCTTTCATTTTGTATTTTTGCTAATGTTATTAAATTTTAAAAGATTTTATTAAGCTCTTTATATTTTACAAAGGCTACAGATGTACCCTCAGATTTGTATTTTTTAAATGCCCTTTTTTTTGTCATGTATTGCCCCTTTCACAGAAGGTGTAAGCCATGTGGGATTTAATTTTAGTGTTTATACTTGTTACCTATAGGAATACATTTTGCACTATAATTACCCAAAGTAGATTTTAAAATCTCCCATTTATCATTTGTCCCATTATTTGACTGTAATGACAGGGATAGGGAAACAGACAAGTGAGCCCTAATCTACCCACCACTCAGTCCCTGCCTACTTGCAACGACCCGCCCTAGGCAATGGGGTACAACTGGGCAACGGTCCCTACACTCAGTAAGTGCACGACAGACAACCAGACAAGGAAACACAGTACAAGGGAAACGGGGCAGTTGCCCACGGCAACACCGTGAGCAACAAGAGTAGTAAACGAGCCGAGTCAAACCAGGAGAGTACGAGGTGCCAAACGCAGAGCAGGAGAGTAGTGAACAAGCCGAGTCAAACCAGGAGTGTACGAGGTACCAAACGCAGAGCAGAAGAGTAGTCAGTAAGCCAGGGTCAATACGAAGCAGGGACAAGTAGTTCAAGAAGCTTTAGCAGGGCCAGGAAACCAACAGAGAAGAATCACAAGCAAGGAGGAACAGGAAAGGCAGGTATAAATAGACAGAGGGTGGGAGCTAGCTCCGTCTGGCCAGGCTGTGATAGGCTCTCCCACTCCTAAGCCTGCCATCCTGAGTGGTGGAAGATGGAGTCAGTCTCACAGACATAGAAGTAGGTGCAGACTGATTACCTATGGGCGTGGATACAGAAGCTGTGCCTGGCAGATCCTTAACAATGACATTAGTTCTTCACAGTCTATATCCTGAATTGCAGCCATCATCCTGGAGAAATTGGCTTTCCTAAAATTAAATGTTTTTTCCCTCCCAGCCTGTTTGTTTTTTACAGTAGGTAAAATGTAACTATATTGTGATCACTGTTACCAAGGTTTTCACAAACATTGACATTCCCAACAAGATCTGCATTATTAGAAATTACCAGATCCAACAGAGCTTCACCTCTAGTCGGATCTTCCACAAACTGGCCCATAAAATTTTCCTGCAACAGGTTGAGGAAATGTCTCCCCTCTGCAGTTGAAGCTGAACCATGACACCAATTAATATCCCGGAAATTAAAATCTGCCATTATTACTACAGTACCCGCCTGTGCAGCCCGCTCCATCTGTTTATATAGCTGAACTTCCATCTCCTCAGTTATATTGGGGGGTCTATAGATTACACCAAAAGTAATTTTTTCAGTGTTTACCTCCCTTTCTATTTCCACCCACAAGGTTTCAACCTCCTCACAGTATTCACCCACTATTGTCTCTTTCACACTCGCCTTCATATCATTTCTCACATACAGACATACACCACCACCTTTCCTATTTGTCCTGTCTTTTCGAAACAGTGTAAAACCCCGTAGATTTACAGCCCAGTCATGTGAAGAGTCCAGCCATGTTTTAGCAACACCAACTAAATCTATATTTTCTTCCAGTACCAAGGCCTTCAGCTCCCCCATTTTGCTTGCTAGACTTCTGGCATTTGTGAACATACATTTTAACTTGCCTTTCATTTTTTCACTTTTATTATCAGAAATGTGATTTGACATTATTTGGGCATTTTTATTTACACTGCTGTTTTGTAACAAAAGGATCTCCTTATCCTGTTGTCTAGTCCTCTCCCCACAGTCTGTTTCTCCCCCCATCAATATAGTCTGACCCCTCTCTAACCTGACTACCCCTTTTTTTTCTACATTGACCTCCCTCCTCAGCCCTAGTTTAAATAATCCACCACCCCAGCTAGAATTCTCTCCCCCAGCACAGCGGACCCCCTTCCATTTAGGTGCAAATCATCTGCAGAATACAGTTTGTACCCTAATGAAAAGTCAGCCCAGTGCTCCAGGAACCCAAAGCCTTCTCCTCTACACCAAGACTTAAGCCATGCATTTAACTCCATTAGTTCCCGCTGTCTTTCTTGTGATGCGCATGGCACAGGCAGTATTCCTGAGAATACAACTTTGGAGGTCCTTCCCTTCAGTTTGTAGCCTAGTTCTTTAAAATTATTCTTAAGGCGCCTCCACCTATCATTTATTCTGTCGTTGGTACCGACATGGACCACAACAGCTGGATCATCACCAGCCCCTCCCAGCAATTTGTCCACCCGTTCCACCACATTCCGAACCCTGGCACCAGGGAGACCGCAAACCATTCGGTTGAGGAGGTCTTAACGACAAATTATTCTATCCGTCTTCCTGATTATAGAATCCCCTACGACTATCAATTGTCTTGGCTTACCTGCATTACCATCCCGCCGACTACTAGCTGGGCTGTTCTCCCGGCTGTTAGGGAGATCTGTATCCACTAGGGCTGCCATTTCTGAGAGCGACACCCTCGCATCATCACCCAACTTGGCAATTTTGCTTGGAATGTCAGAAACAGGATTGGCCTTCCTTTTCTTGGAACCCTTTCTACTGCCCCTAACTACATTAACCCAGCTACTTGCCTGATTCTGCTCACCCATGTCTTCACCCTCCAGTTCTAACCCACTTACTGCATGCTCCGTGAGAAGCAAGCTCCGCTCAAGATTGTCTATCTTCCTCAGTGTTGCATTCTGCTCCTCCAGATCTCTAATGCGAGCTTCCAGGTGACCAACATGCTCACATCTGCCACAGAGATATTCACCCTGGAACTCAGGCTCCAGTCGTGCATACATATGGCAAACTGTGCACTGAAGAAAACCTCCAATCTTGCTGTCCATTATCCCAGTTACAAAAAAAACTGTGAACAATTGTTAATGCAAAAGAAAAGAAGAGTACTTACTGCGGCTTTAACTCCTCTTTTTAACTCCGGTTTAGTAACTCCACTTGATATACAAACCACTTGTTTTACAAGCCCACTAGAGCAGGCTCTCTAGAGCCCTGAGGGCTAATTTATACCACCTGGGACCAGCTAACCCCTCCCCCTAGTCAGCTGCTCAGCCTAAATGTAATTTTTGAAAATGTGTGATGTTTTACAGGTAAATGGTTGTAAGTTATTTTAAAGATTAAATTTATTTTTGTCAGGAGAAAGTCATTTTTGTTTCAGGCTATTGTGTATTACAGGGGGCCAAACTAGTGCCCCCCAGATAGAGCGCCCGTCCTTATTATGTTGAGATATGTAGTTTGGAACCCTGTTAAATTACTTTTGCAGAGTCCAAATGTAACGTCTATGGCCGGGGGTCGTCGTTCAGACTTACCCGTTGACGATCCCGGCCATGGACATCTCTCTTTACGGCGTCAGCTCCCTCCAGGGAGACGCTGGTACTGTCTTCCGGGTCCTCTGACTGATTCCCGCAGGGCGTGCACGGCCTTAAAGGGCCAGTACGTGTCCAGCTGTCACCCATCAATTATCAGCCCAAATGGCTGCTTGACTATAATAGGGACTCTGCCCACTGGTTCCTTGCCTGAGCGTTGTTGTATACCTAAGTTTGTCTTGCAAATGGTCTCCCAGTGTTTTCCAGTTCCCAGTGTTACCCGTTCCTGCAGCCTGTACCCTGTATCCCGTGCTATCGTATCTACAAGTGAAAGTCAAGTCGTGCCTTCCACTGCACTTACGGTGCCACCTGCTGATACAGTCAAGTCGTGTCTTCCCGCTGCATCTGCGGTGTCACCTGCTGTGAAAGTCAAGTCGTGCTCCCGCTACTCTCCACATTGCCTCAGGTACCCGTTCTGAACTATAGACATTGTTTTGTACCTTGTTGGCCAGCTGCTACCCCGCTACGCGATACGGCCCAGTGGGTCCACACCCCGTGCCGTGACAGTACGCTCAAGCCATGGACCCCGCTGGCCAAGTCAAGAGCCTGTCATCCTCACAAGCCATGCAGGCAGACCTGCAGGATCTGCAAGCATGACAGAATCAACTCTTTGTTGCTGTAGACTCCATGGCACAGGATCTAGGTGCACTAGTTACCACTCCTATTCAAGCTCCTCCGATCGACCCTCCTGCTACACCTCCTGGCAGCCCCAGTTCGGACTCTCAGTTCTCGCTGCCTATGCCACCTCGGTTCCATGGAGACGCAAGTTCGTGCAGGGGGTTTCTGAATCAATGCCAAATCCACTTCATTCTGCACGCCCGAGCATTTCCTTCGGACGGAGTGAGGATCGCCTTCGTTATATCCCTACTCACCAGCAAGGCCCTGTCGTGGGCGAATCCAATCTGGGAACGACAGGGTCCCGAGACTTCCAGGGGTTTGTGCAATTGTTCCGTTCCGTATTTGAGGAGCCTGGACGAGCCTCATCGGCAGCCACTGCTATCTTTAACCTGCGTCAGGAGGATGCCTCCGTGGGCGAATACACCATCCAGTTCCAGACTCTGGCAGGAGAATTGTCCTGGAACAATGAGGCCTTGGTAGCATCTTTCTGGCATGGCCCATCGCCTGAGATCAAAGACGAACTGGCTGCTCGAGATCTCCCAGCTGCCCTGGATGACCTGATTCTACTGGCTACCCGTGTGGACATAAGGCTCAGAGAGAGATCCCAAGAGATTCTACAGGAGAAAATGCTTCCTAGACTCGCACCCAACTTCCAGCAACCCCTGCCTTGTTCTTTTGCTGCGCCCGAGGTTCCGATGCAGTTGGATTGGCTTAAACTGTCCGATGAAGAAAAACAGCGCAGGCGCACCTTTGGACTCTGCCTATATTGCGGCCTCGCTGGCCATGTCGTGCGTTTGTGTTCCCAGAGGCCAAAGAAACCCCAATGCCTGGGATTGGTAGGAGAGACAACCCTGGGCGCTACTGCACTTAATAGAGAACTCTCTTCCAAGCAGTTTATTCATGTGACCATCATCGCTGGCGAGAGACCTCATCCAGTCTCTGCCTACCTGGACTCTGGCTCCGCAGCCAATTTCATCTGCCAAGACCTTGTGGATCTTCTTCAATTGCCTACTGTTTTGCTAGAGAGACCGTTGATCGTTGCCTCGGTAGATGGACTGCCTTTGCCCGACCCAGTACTGTCTGTGACCAAGCCTTTGAGACTCCAAGTGGGAGCTCTTCATTCTGAGCTCATCTCCCTGTATGTCCTGTCCAAAGCCGTCAACCCCGAGCTGCTGGGTTTGCCTTGGCTCCATCTTTACGCCCCAGTCCTGGATTGGAACTCCAGAGAGGTTCTCCAGTGGGGCCCCAAGTGTCTAGACCGCTGTCTGGGTCATGTCCATCCATCCCAGCCTTCTCCGCATCAGTCATTGACAGGGTTGCCTCCTTGTTACTCTCAGTTCGCTGATGTCTTTGACAAACAGGAGGCAGAGATATAGCCACCACATCGAGAATACGATTGTCCTATCGACTTGGTTCTTGATTCGTCCCCTCCTCGCGGTAGAGTATACCCTCTCTCCATGCCAGAG
The DNA here is from genome assembly GCF_050947455.1 of Rhinoderma darwinii. Classification (NCBI taxonomy): domain Eukaryota; kingdom Metazoa; phylum Chordata; class Amphibia; order Anura; family Rhinodermatidae; genus Rhinoderma; species Rhinoderma darwinii. Next base: position 654,359,013 of record NC_134687.1, read on the forward strand.
ACCCAGTCTATGTCGGCCTACATTAAAGAGAATCTGGAGGGGCTTCATACGAAAGTCTTCATCCCCGGCCGGAGCCGGGTTTTTCTTTGTCAAAAAGAAGGATGGATCCCTTCGACCCTGCATTGACCTCCGAGGCCTCAATCAGATCACGGTGAAGAACAGGTACCCGTTGCCGTTGATTTCAGTGCTCTTTGATCGTATACGGGGGGCAAAATTTTTTTCCACGCTTGACCTGCGGGGGGCTTACAATCTTATCCGGATCCATCAGGGAGACAAGTGGAAGACTGCATTTAACATATGTGATGGACACTACGAATATTTGGTCATGCCCTTCGGCCTGTGTAACGCTCCCACAGTATTTCAAGAATTTTTGAATGACATTTTTTGTGATCTCCTCTATGTCTGTGTTGTGGTGTATCTCGATGATATCTTGATTTTTTTCCCCAGATCTTGCGACTCATCAGGGCCATGTCCGCCAGGTGTTGCTTAGATTAACGGAGAATCATCTTTACGCCAAGTTGGAGAAGTGTGTTCCAAGAGAAGTCTCTATCCTTCCTGGGCTATATCATCTCTGATCAGGGTCTCAAGATGGACCCTGAAAAGGGCAAGGCTGTCCTGAAGTGGCCACATCCCCAAGGCTTAAGGGCCATACAACGCTTCCTGGCATTCGCCAACTTCTACCTGACTGTTCATTCCCAACTTCTCTTCTTTGAAAGCCCCCATCTCCACCCTCACTAAGAAGGGTATGAATGCCAAGGTATAGACTCCAGAGGTGGAAATCGCATTTGAAACCTTAAAAAAGGCCTTCACGTCAGCCTCTATACTTCACCACCCTGATGTATACTTACAGTTTTCATTAGAGGTGGACGCCTCCTCTGTTGGTGCCGGTGCACTATTGTTCCAGAGAGGTTCGAAAGGCAAGACGGTGGTATGTGGTTACTACTCCAAGCTGTTTTATTCTGCAGAGCGCAACTACTCGATTGGAGATCGGGAGTTACTGGCCATCAAGCTGGCCCTGCAGGAGTGGAGACACCTACTGGAGGGCGCAGCTCATCCTATCCTGGTCTTGACGGACCACAAGAACTTGACCTACCTGCAGACGGCTCAACGACTGAATCCTCGTCAAGCCAGGTGGTCATTGTTTTTTGCACGGTTCCAGTTCGAACTCCACTACCAACCTGCCAACAAGAATCATATATTATAGAATCTGTATGATCAGCACATAGATACATTATATTATACAGTGTGTATGACAAATAGAGCAAATAAACAGCGGTGTTACCATAGCAACCAATCACAATCATATATTATAGAATCTGTATGATCAGCACATATATACATTATATCATATATTATACAGTGTGTATGACAAATAGTGCAGACAAGCAGCGGTGTTACCATAGCAACCAATCACAATCTTATATTATAGAATCTGTATGATCAGCCCATAGATGCATTATATCATATATTATACAGTGTGTATGATACATAGTGCAGACAAGCAGCAGTGTTACCATAGCAACCAATCACAATCCTATATTATAGAATCTGTATTATCAGCACATAGATACATTATATCATATATTATACAGTGTGTATGTCACATAGTGCAGACAAGCAGCAGTGTTACCATAGCAACCAATCACATTGTAGAATCTGTATTATCAGCACATAGAAACATTATATCATATATTATATAGTGTGTATGACAAATACTGCAGACAAACAGCGGTGTTACCATAGCAACCAATCACAATCATATATTATAGTCTGTATGATCAGCACATAGATACATTATATCATATATTATACAGTGTGTATGACACATAGTGCAGACAAGCAGCGGTGTTACCATAGTGACCAATCACAATCATATATTATAGAATCTGGACATCTAGATCAATGTTCCCTGTAACCAGGGTTATGAGTCACAATACTTACTGCCAGTGGCGTAACCACCGCCGTAGCGGCTGCTACGGGGCCCGCGGCATGAGGGGGCCCGTGTCGCCTGCTGGCACGGGACCCCACGATGGCCGGAGGCTCCGCTAGCTGCCGCTATGGCCGCTACGGCACAACGCCACTGAACTCTACGGCAGAGCAGAGAGGTATCTCCCCGCTCTGCCATTAAACAAAAGACGTATCCCCTATCCACAGGATAGGGGATACATGTGTGATCGCTGGCATTGATAGGGAGAACGGGGGACTGAAAGTATCCTGAAGTTCTCCATCACAAACCTCGGCCTTCTGGGGTCTGCGTCGGCAGCTCCGTAGAAATGAATGGAGCGCAGGTCGCGCTTGTGCGCATGCGTGACCAGCGCTCCTTTCATTTTTGAGCTGCGCAGACGCCGGAACTCAGAGGTTAGTCATGGAGAACTTCAGGGGACTTTCAGTCCCCCGTCCTCCCTATCGCTGCCAGCGATCACACATGTATCCCCTATCCTGTGGATAGGGGATACATGTCTTTTGTAGGACACACTGTAGGTCGGATTTGTTTGGGGGGTAGGGGCTGCATGGCGTTACCTACAGGGGGGGCTGTATAGAGTTCCCTACAGGGGGGGCTGTATGGCGTTACCTACAGGGTGGGCTGTATGGTGTTACCTACAGGGGGGCTGTATGGCGTTCTCTACAGTGGGGGCTGTATGGCGTTAGCGCCATACAGCTCCTCTGTAGAGAACGCCATACAGCTCCCACTGTAGAGTACGCCATACAGCCCCCTCTGTAGACAACGCCATACAGCCCCCTCTGTAGACAATGGCATACAGCCCCCTCTGTAGACAACGGCATACAGCCCCCTCTGTAGACAACGGCATACAGCCCCCTCTGTAGACAACGGCATACAGCCCCCTCTGCAGACAACGCCATACAGCCCCCCTGCAGACAAAGCATTACAGCCCCCTCTGCCGACAACGCCATACAGCCCCCTCTGCCGACAACGCCATACAGCCCCCTCTGCCGACAACGCCATACAGCCCCCTCTGCCGACAACGCCATACAGCCCCCTCTGCCGACAACGCCATACAGCCCCCTCTGCCGACAACGCCATACAGCCCCCTCTGCAGACAACGCCATACAGCCCCCTCTGCAGACAACGCCATACAGCCCCCTCTGCAGACAACGCCATACAGCCCCCTCTGCAGACAACGCCATACAGCCCCCTCTGCAGACAACGCCATACAGCCCCCTCTGCAGACAACGCCATACAGCCCCCTCTGCAGACAACGCCATACAGCCCCCTCTGCAGACAACACCATACAGCCCCCTCTGTAGATATCTTCAAAGGGGGGCAGTATGGTGTTATCTACAGGGGGGGTTGTATGGCGTTCTCTACAGAGGGGGCTGTATGGTATTATCTACAGGGGGGCTGTTAAAAAGGCACTATCTACAAGGGGGGGGGGTTGTGTGACACCCAGGGGAGGGGCCCCAGTCAAAAGTTTGCTATGGGGCCCAGTCTTTCCTAGTTACGCCCCTGCTTACTGCAGATCTCACAATCCCGTATCATGCTGACATCACTTACCATGGGTAAGTACCTGGGTACATGGACCACTACATCACAAGCATCTGGACATCTAGATCAATGTTCCCTGTAAACAGGGTTATGAGTCACCATACTTACTGCAGATCTAACACTCCCGTATCATGCTGACATCACTTACCACCAGGATCTGGGTACATGGACCACTACATCACCAGCATCTGGACATCTAGATCAATGTTCCCTGTAACCAGGGGTATGAGTCACAATACTTACTGCAGATCTAACAATCCCATGTTATGCTATTATCACTTACCACCAGGATCTGGGTACATGGACCACTACACCACCAGCATCTGGACGTCTAGATCAATGTTCCCTGTAACCAGGGTTATGAGTCACAATACTTACTGCAGATCTAACACCAGAGAACCAGAAGATCCTCAGATGGTCCCAGGCTCTAACACAATAATGGGCCTTAAATGTCCCGCAGTAGACTACACCATTTGGAGCTCTTTAGAGACAATCACTTCCCACTAGGGTATATTTCAAATGGGATAATTCACAAATTACCTATTAGACATTATTGATGATATGTCCTGTGTGTACAAGGATAAAAACTACGTTTAAGATTAAATGAAAAGTGGATGTGTACATGTTCTTTATAGATGGATGGTGAACCCCAGTCTGATGCTGCCTGTAAGACACTGTAACTACTGAGCAGAACCATTTCAGAGATATATATATATCACACACACACATTCTGGAGTATATACATACATAAAAGGTAAATATATAGACATACAGACATAGCAATGAGTTTAAAAAAAGCAAATAAAGCGCAAAATCATAAGAAGCTTTATTTCCCTATATGCAAATGCACTGGAAATATTACACATTCAATTCTAAATCACAACAATAACGAGATGTATCCAGTTTGTGTTAATCCTTTACAGAAAGTAAAGGAAAAAGGAATATTAGGATGCTAAAAAATAAAATAGCAGTACCGGCATTTTTCTTTAAAAACTGAAAAATGTAATGTATGAACTGAAAAAATGTTTGAGATTTCCCTTTACAGAACTAATATTTCGTGGCTTCACCGTTGTTTCTGAGAACTGCTTGACATCTGTTTTGTATGGAGTCGAGCAGCTTCTGGCCCCTCTGAACAGGTATTCCAGTCCAGGGAGATTGGACGACATTCCACAGTTCTTCTGCATTTTTGGGTTTTGCCTTATAAACCACATTTTTTATGTCAACAAGTTCTCTATGGGATTGAGGTCAGGGCATTGGGCTGGCCACTCCATTACCTCAATCCTGTTTGTCTGTAACCAAGACGTTGTTCGTTTACTGGTGTGTTTTGGGTCATTGTCGTGTTGAAACACCCATTTCAAGGGAATTTCTTCTTCGTAATAGGGCAACATGATTTCAAGTATTTTGATATATTCAAACTGATCCATTATCCCTTGTATGCGATAAATAGGCCCGACACCATGAGACACATCCCCATATCATGATATTTGCAGCACCATGCTTTACTATCTTCACAGTGTACTGTGTCTTGAATTCAGTGCTCGGGGTCGTCTGACATACTGTCTGCGGTAAATAGACCAAAAAAGAAAAATTTTGATTTCATGAGTCCATCAAATGTTGCGCCGTTTCTCTTTGGGCAGTCAATGTGTTTCTTGGCAAATTCTAACCTATTCAGGACATGTCTTTTTTTCAACAATGGGGAGCTCTTGCTGGTAACTTGGCTTCACTTAATCGTCTTCTGATTGTAGTAGATCACTGGTAACTTCAGATCTTCTATGATCTTTCTGGAGGTGATCATTGGCTGAGCCTTTGGCATTTTGTCTTTTCTTCGATCCATTCGAACAGTAGTTCCCCGCTTCCTTCCAGGTCTTTTAGGTTTTGGTTGCCGCTTCAAGGCATTTGTGATCATTTTAGCTGAGCAGCCTATAATGGCTGCCCTTCTCTATGTGTTTTTTCCTCTGCAATCAACTTTTTAATCAAAGTAGGTTTTTCAACAGAACAATGTCTGGAACGACCCATTTTCCCTTTCAGAAGGAAATGCACTATAACCAACATGTGCAACATTTGAATAAGGGCCAAAATTGACACCTGTTATTCCACAGAATGAAGGACTTCAAAATAATAGCAGTGATGAGTTAAATTAGTGAACAAGCCCCTTTCAATTAATGATTCAATTACTCAGAATGAGCGCCATGCATATCCTAAATGTTGGGTCTGTTTTTTTTCTACTACTCTACTACACTTAAGAGTCAATTATTTGCTAAGTAGAAAGATCACTTCTACCAAAACCATTGATTTATCAGGTAAATGATGTTGGACTGCTATTTTTTTTTAATACTACTGTAGGTGACGAATGGAGATACGATTGAGCCAGTGAATACTGTGGTATTACCGTAAAAATCGTGTGGGCATTTGTCACCACATGTGGGCGTGATTTCGAGCACCATCCCTGATTCTAGTTCTAGGTCTTTAAGGCAGTGATAAATAAACTCGACATTTCCTGTTATGAAAAAAAAATCTGGGAATTTTTATTTTATTTAATTGCAAAAATAATTTCTTTTTTTTGTTCAATTACATACTTTTCATCTGTTTATACTGTTTTAATTAAAGTCAAATATAAAAATGTCCATATATGTTAAAAACAAAGTTTACATAGTCCTCTGGTTTCTCTTGCAGTGTGTGTGAATTTGTGAATACAGTAATAAGTAGCGAGTTTCATGGCGACAATTCAGCATCTCTGCTTTGTAAGTAAACAAGGCTCTTCTTTTCTTCCTTATATCCACAATACTTTTCCTCAGGTAAATATAATTTGTTTTTTTGCAGATCCAGGCCAATTTTACCCGAAAAAGTAACAAACACTCTTATTAGCTGTTTAATATATGTGAATAAACTGATAGGTTTGCAATCTTTTATTTTTTTTTTTGCTCTTATAGCATACCCCACATTCTAAATGAGATTATGGTTACGTGAGTTCTCTGAGGAGTTCCTTAATTTGATAACTTTGTAAAACATCTTCCACATATAGAACATCAAAACAGGTTCTCCCTTGTGTGGATTCTCTGATAAGCCCTAAGTTTGCCTTTAGTAGTAAAACATTTCTCACATTCTGAATATGAATACAGCTTCTCTCCTGTGTGAATTCTCCTATGTCTAACAAGACTTGATTTATCTGTAAAACATTTTCCACATTCTGAACATGAATATGGTTTCTCTCCTGTGTGAATTATCCTATGTTTAACAAGGGTTGATTTATCTGTAAAACATTTCCCACATTCTGAACATGAATACGGCTTATCTCCTGTGTGAATTCTCCCATGTTTTACAAGAGTTGATTTATCTGTAAAACATTTCCCACATTCTGAACATGAATATGGTTTCTCTCCTGTGTGAATTATCTCATGTCTAACAAGACTTGATTTATCTGTAAAACATTTCCCACATTCTGAACATAAATATGGCTTCTCTCCTGTGTGACTTCTCACATGTTTAACAAGAGCCGATTTATTTGTAAAACATTTTCCACATTCTACACATGAATATGGTTTTTCTCCTGTGTGAATTATCTCATGTCTAACAAGACTTGATTTATCTGTAAAGCCTTTCCCACATTCTGAACATGAATATGACTTCTCTCCTGTGTGAATTCTCTGATGAATTATAAGTTTAGATTTCGTAATGAAACATTTCCCACATTCTGAACATGAATATGGCTTCTCCCCTGTGTGACGTCTCTGATGAATCTTAAGTTTAGGTTTAGTGATGAAACGTTTCCCACATTCTGAACATGAATATGGCTTCTCTCCTGTGTGAATTCTCTCATGTCTAACAAGACTTGATTTACCTGTAAAACATTTCCCACATTCTGAACATGAATATGGTTTCTCTCCTGTGTGAATTATCTCATGTCTAACAAGACTTGATTTACCTGTAAAACATTTCCCACATTCTGAACATGAATATGGCTTTTCTCCTGTGTGAATTCTATGATGTGTCACAAGACTTGATTTATCTGTAAAACATTTCCTACATTCTGAACATGAATACAGCTTCTCTCCTGTGTGACTTCTCACATGTTTAACAAGACTTGATTTATCTGTAAAACATTTCCCACATTCTGAACATGAATATGGTTTCTCTCCTGTGTGAATTCTCTCATGTCTAACAAGATGTGAGTTTGTCGAAAAACATTTTCCACATTCTGAACACGAATAAGGCTTCTCTGCTGTGTTAATTCTTTGGTTTGTAAAGAGACCTAATATTTTTGTGAAGTGTTCACTACATTGAAACCTTTTACCCGCTTTTTGAGCTGTACTTGTGGTAACAATCTGTGATTGGTCAGGAGTAGGTTCCTCATGATTTTGAGAATTATATGATAGATCTTTACTGTGAAGCCCTGGATGTACATTAAGGGTAATGAAGTTTTCTCTCGAGGACTGCTGCATGATATCTTCATCTTCTACTTTATCCCAGTTCTTACTGGGATTTTCTGTTAGGATAAAAAATTTATTTTGTGATTTTGTTTCAAAATAGAAAAGTTTACAATTTTATAACATTCATATTAGGCTGGAAATGTTAGAAGTGGATTAAACTGGAAGAAGTTTAAGCCATGCATTTTTGAGTCCACTCCTGGCTTCAGATCAAAAACTATAGTGTTATTTCGACCTTATAATGATTTAAAATATATTAATGACAAAGTCCAGGATACTGGTTTATACCCAGTCCTCCACTTTTATAACAAAGCTTGACTTGCTTAAATTTTTTTTGACAAGCAGAACCTTCTCTGGCAATAGCAACACATTTGGCCCTTCAATCAGGGGCCTTCCCGTCGTAAACAACTTTCAGATTTTAATTTTCGTTTTTTCCTCCCCACATTCCAAAAGCCATAATGTCTTTATTTTTCCGTCGATATAGTACTATGAGGGCTTGATTTTTGCGGGACGAGTTGTAGTTTTTCGTAGCACCATTTATTTTGCCATATAATGTACTAGGAAACGGGGAAAAAATTATTTGTAGGGTAGAAAATGAAAAAAACAGCGATTCCTCCATGGTTTTTTGCCCGCCATTTTTACGGAAATCACTGTGCAATTAAAACAACGTTAACTTTATTCTGTGGGTCAATACGATTACGGTGATACCAAATATATATAGTTTTTTCTATATTTTACTACTTTTACAAGTAAAAACCTAAGTGTAAAAAAGAACATTTATTTTGTGTCGCCAAATTCCGAGACTTTTAATATATATATATATATATTTATTTTTTTTACACAAAAACTTTAACTCATTTTTACTTTTTTTATTAGTCCCCCTAGGGTACATCAACCAGCGATCGTTAGATCGCTTGCACGATATACTGCAATACTAATGTATTGCAGTATATCGAGATTCTGACAGGCATCTATAAAGCCCTGCCGGAGGCAGGGCTTAATAGGTGTACAAAGATGGCGAACTTGGGGGACTTCATTAGGCCCCCAGGCAGCCATAGCAACCATCGCCCCCCACGATTGCCTTGTGGGGGGCGCGATGAGCTGTTAGAGGGGGCCGCCCCCTCTAACGATTTAAATGCTGCCGTCGCTGTTGACCGCAGCATTTAACAAGTTAAACGAGCAGGATCGCGCTCGAGCACGATCCCGCTCGTTACTCTGAAGTGTCGGCTGTAACATACAGCCGACACTGGCACCGTATGGAGCGGGTTCACTCCGTGAGCCTGCTCCATACTTCCCCTACCCAGCTATGACGTAACTGTATGTCATATGTCGGGAAGGGGTTAAAAGATCAGGGGCATAAGCCCCGAGACATATGTTTACCCCCTCACCCAAAAAGAATAATATTTTTGCATATATATCGGAGATAGCATATCTATAAGACTAAAGCCCCTATAGCTACACCACTGGATAGAATTGGATGCATTGTCTCAGCATACATTATCACATATGATAGGCTTAGATATAAGACCCAGCTTGCTGACATTGCGGTTCCAGCACTGGACCCAGGAAAGGTAAGATAATAATTGGTTTACTTATGTGTTACTTATTTTTTTTTGTGTGTTTATGTTTTGTTACAGGTTCGGTGGTTGGACTACTTCGGATTCGAGGACTACATCAATGACGGCGTTTTTTTTTTTATTCTCAATAAAATGGTTAACGAGGATCGTGATTTTTTTATTTCAATAAAATATTTTTCTATGTCCTTGTATTTTGTAAAACTATTACTACCGCCTTAGTAATGGCCGCTGGCTGATTGTCAGCTTCCATAACTAAGGCGGGGCTTAATGTTAGCCAGTGAAAAGGCTAGGACTAACCCCCCTTATTACACCGTACCCACCGCCACCTGGGGTGCCGGGAAGAGCTGGGTAGGATCTAGTATCCGCTCATCTGTAGTGACGATCTGGCACTGGGGCGGCTGCAGACTGGTATTACTAGGCTGGGAAAGCCCCAAAACAGTGGGCTTCCCATCCTGGTAATGCTAGCCTGCTGCGGTTATATTTTACCTGGCTGGTAATGAAAAATGGTGGGACACCACATCGTTTTTTTCTAATTTAACAAGATAATGTGTCATAAGACAAAGCACACATCTCAGGTTAAATTCACAGACACCACAATGAGATCTGTATATTCTAATGGCTGCACAGTCACCGGATCAGTTTTATAAAATATCTTTAGTACGTAGTGGAATAGACAGAGTGAGGTTATTAATCGGAATCTCTAATAAAGGTTTCCAGTACATTGTTAGATCATTCCACTAAGAATTCAGGCTGTTCTAAGGGGAAAGAGGGTCCTATCAAGTACTAATAATATGGACCTAGTGAAGTGCCTCATTCAAGTTTTAGCCATGTGACAATTTAATAGCAAGTTGTTGTTCTATTCCTATGCCAACTTATATTTATTTGGTCCTGTTTTTCTCAAAACATATAGGGCTTCGATATTGTGTAATAAAATAAGGGATATATTTAACTCTAATGGAGTGGGAGAGGCATGGAGGGGAAAACTCTGCTGGACGTTTTAAAACGTCCTTGCAGAGATAGGATAGAGATCCAATATAAATAAAAAAACACATCCTTAAACCCACTTTGAAAACATCTTAAAGACCCTTAAAGCGTAACAAAATTTTAGACGACTTCTCTGAATAATCTGTCACATGTGTGTACAGGAAGAATAACACTATTTCTGCCAATTATATTATTTGTATATGCCATTCTATTAGCAGTTTTCCCTCTGCAGGCTCTCTCTCTCTAATTCTAAGGTTTTCCATGAGCTATTGGGGTGAGCCTAACTGCTATCATGTCTTCTATACACTGCACACAAAGAGCAGAGAACCCGCCTGGTCTACTATCTCTCTGTAGCACACCCTTATTAGCTGCAGCAGCAGAGAGCACATCATACAGCAGTAAAAAGTGCAGTGGAAAATCCTGCAGTGGGGTGACATATAACTCTTACCAACAACCTCTGTCTCCTCTCTCTACTCCTGCTCCCCCTCCACTCGTCAAGGTCTTCTATAGGCAATAGCATCTGTGTCTTTGTGCTACTGCTCCCCCTATCCTCTCCTATGAATTCTACAAGCAAAAACATCTGTGTGTCTCTCACCTAGTGTCACTAACAAAATCTGCATGGATAAAACAGCAAAATTTTAACAGTAAGTAAACTACAAAGTTGATATATATCAGGTAAACTATTAGATTAGCATAAGTTGTTTGAAGAGTTAGTGTCCATTTAAGGGCATGGTGTTCCCCGAAAAACATGTTTTTTTTTTAAAAATTAAACATTTAGTGTGTGGGTGATTAAACATGGTTCAAATTTTTTTTATTTTTTTCACGAGTCAGGAAATAGTCAGGAAATATTATAAATTAATTCTAATTTATAATACTACCCATTTTTGGTCACTAGATGGAGCTAGTTCCCAAAATTGCAGCATTGCAACATTGGGTTAAAAGCCCTCGCTCTAGTGAGCTCTCAGCATCCCCCCCTCCTTTATCCTGGCTAGTGCCGGGATAAACGAGGGGTTTGAAAGGTTTAACCTCCTACACTGTGTGTCGCCATTTTTTGAGGTAACCCACAGTGTAGTAGGTTTACATACAGTAGTAAACACACACAAACACTAACATACATTGAAATGTCTTACCTGCTCCTGCCACCGCGGCTCCCTCCGGCCCGTCCGCTCCCTTTGCTGCCGCTGTTCCATGTGCACAAGTCCGGAAGCCGCGACCGGAAGTAGTAATATTACAGTCCGGCCGCGACTTCCGGTCCACAGGAAAATGGCGCCGGACGGCGCCAATTTCGAATAGGACTGTGTGGGAGCGGCGCATGCGCAGTTCCCACACAGACGCCGTACACGGACGTGAATGGGACGGGAGCCGTTCACAGTCCCTATGGGACTGTGGCTGCCGTACTCCATGTCTGTGTGTGTCGTTAATCGACACACACAGAAATGGAACAAAAAATGGCAGCCCCCATAGGGAAGAAAAAGTGTAAAAATAAGAAAAAGTAAAACACAAACACACAAATGAATAAAAACGTTTTTATTAAAGCACTAACATCTTTAACATATAAAAAAAATTATTTGCCATGACACTGTTCCTTTAAAGAGGCTCTGTCACCAGATTTTGCAACCCCTATCTGCTATTGCAGCAGATCGGCGCTGCAATGTAGATTACAGTAACGTTTTTATTTTTAAAAAACGAGCATTTTTGGCCAAGTTATGACCATTTTTGTATTTATGCAAATGAGGCTTGCAAAAGTACAACTGGGCGTGTTGAAAAGTAAAAGTACAACTGGGCGTGTATTATGTGCGTACATCGGGGCGTTTTTACTACTTTTACTAGCTGGGCGTTCTGACGAGAAGGATCATCCACTTCTCTTCAGAACGCCCAGCTTCTGGCAGTGCAGACACAGTTCTCGAGAGATCACGCTGTGACGTCACTCACAGGTCCTGCATCGTCTCAGACGAGCGAGGACACATCGGCACCAGAGGCTACAGTTGATTCTGCAGCAGCATCAGTGTTTGCAGGTAAGTAGCTACATTGCATAAATACAAAAATGGTCATAACTTGGCCAAAAATGCTCGTTTTTTAAAAATAAAAACGTTACTGTAATCTACATTGCAGCGCCTATCTGCTGCAATAGCAGATAGGGGTTGCAAAATCTGGTGACAGAGCCTCTTTAAAGAAGACATGTTCGAAAAGAGCTACTTAGTGTACAGTAGTGAAGAGGAAAATCAGATTTTAGCCGCCTGTTATGCTATGTATTACATTCTCAGGTTACATAGGCAATCAGCCACATTCCAAGGTAGTGGGTAGACTACTCCAATAAGATTGATTAGTTTGAATTCAGACAGGGCAAAAGGAGTTTGTTTCACGGAGACTAATGTGAACCATATGTTGATCATGAGAAGACCACTAGAGGATCACGAGCTGTGCATGCAACAATGTGTCCAATGGGATAAAGGTATTGATGTTAGACACCCAATCGGCGTAAGGATTTGATGTACATCTTGAAGTGTAAATGTATAAAAAGTAGAGGGGTCGCTTCCCCCTCTGACTATTTCATCTAAACTACTAGATGTGGCACTGCTCCCAGCCGATGGTGAATAAATCTTATATTTCCTGAAGACCAAGTCTCTCGTGGTATTCTACAACATTTCTTGGTGACCCTGACGTGATCCCAAAAACCCTTCTTGCTGGCAGCGTGACCATAGGGAAAATCTCATCAGTGCAGGCCTGTGCAAACTTACAAGTAAGCAGACACCTTGCTTTGCTAAAGTCTGTACGCACTGTTTTAAGTGGAGGGGTTAGTATGGGTAAATTCTAATACCACTCACAGGAAAAGTTATGTTTATCAAGTAGGAATAAGAAGAAGCTACAGTTCAGGTTTGCGTCACTACTGGCTAGGATCCTAGTTCTAAAGCCCAGAAAAGACCCTATTGGTTTTCCAGACACTGTCCAAAACCTTTCCGGGCTCCCCCTCAGCAGATTTGTAGCCAGAATCAGAGAGGTTATCAACAAGATTTTTAGGGGTACCCCGAGAAGATATGAGTTTTCAGTAGTAACTTCCACTAGTTCGTCTAGACAGGAAACTATCGTTACTAGTTGAGGGTAAGCCAGTTAGAAACTATTGTTACAAAAGGCTCTTGCTGCAATCCGACAGTTAGCACGTGTTATTCGATTGCCAACTGTCTTAGCTGTAACTAATTGCGCTGCACATACAGGGGGGAGAGATCTATCTAGAGCAAACATGCTGGCAGATGATTCTGCAAAGGAAGCGGCTTATAGGGTAACGCCATATCCCATAGTGCTGCAAATGTCATTGAAATCTGATTCTGACAAAAATCTGTCTATCCAGATGTTGATAGAGGCAGAGGATTCAGCACCAGTTGCTGAAAAAGAAATATGGAAGGATAGGAGAGGACAAATAGACGAATTAACTGGAGTATGCGAGTTAAAATAGGTAAAGCAATTTTACCAGATATACCAGTATATTACAATACCTCTTGCCAAAATTACATCTACCCACTCGAGAGTAAGCATTCATTGTACATTGCTATCTCAGACACCTGGTTTGTCCCCAATTTAAGTGCCAAAATGTTATGATCTTTATCTGTGCAGTATTTGTCAAACATATTTATCTCAACCTACGGAACAAGTTGCAAGGGCCAAAAAGTCCTAAGTCCAATGGCCATTTTCAACATCTGCATATGGATTTTATTGACATGGGAGATATAATACAAACTTACTGATATGTACTTGGGATAGTGTGCCCATAATCTAGATAGGTAGAGGCTTTTCCATGCGTAAAAGCAGATGCAAAATCAGTTTTGGAATATGTTCAATATTAAGATCAGATAATGGGCCCCATTTTTCAAATGTAGTAAAGGAAAAAGTGTGCAAGCAATTAGGTATAACACAAAAATTGATCACATCTTATCTTCAATCTAATGGATTTGTGGAGAGAATTAATGGTTTACATAAAGCAAAGCTAGGCAAATTATGTAACACCACCGGGAAAAATTGTCTATATTGCTTGCCTTTGTTTTCAGGATTGTCATTATTGTTTATATGTAATGATTTACAGATGCATGGACAATTGGAATATCTAACCTTAGATTTAGAAGCATCAATAGTTAAGAATATCAATAGATTTGGTAGAAATATTGTCGACCCTGGTAACATTTTAGAATCAAGTAGTAGTAATTATTTTGAAGAACATTTGTGGTATAGACATATGAAACATGTCAGCAATGTGCATAATGTATCCGGTTATGTTTGTCCGTTATTGCCTCATACAGCAAGAATGGAGCAATTGATGGGGTCAGAAGAGATGAGTGAACTGGAGATTGAATGTTTCTTACATACATACATTTGGAAATTAGGAGGGAAAATTCAACCATATGAGATTACAGTAGAAAAAGTATCAACAAGCATATGAGGTCGACTGTTAGGAAAACGCCTGTTCCCTTAACATCACCATAACTACTGTTCTAGCTTCTGGGCGGTTCTGTTTTACTTTGAGCCTATCTCTTTTCTTTTCCTTTCTGCCTATCAGCTGTGGAGTTTTATTTATACCTGGCTTCCTCCACCCGGTCTTCGCTTGTGATTTTCCTTGTCTTATGGTGTTCAGATCAAGCTACTGACATTCCCTGTACTTCTGACTTCTTGGAAACTGACCTTGGCTTGTCTCTCGTTAACCCCTTGTTTACCAAGTTTGATTATCTGCTACCGGCTGGTTCTGACCTCTGCTGTGCCTGATTTCCACTTGAAACAGGGAGAGAACCTCCAGCTCACCAGTCTGCGTCTCCTGGCAGCGTCAATCGGATCACCGCGATGGCCCGTGGTGGTTTTAAAAGGGAGATGAGAGTCCCATGTTTATTGGAAAAATAGTAAAATCGGAAGGGAGACGCAGTCCCAAGATGCAAGTAGTCAGGACTTGAACCTGAGCCTACGCGTTTCGAACGCGATCTGCGTTCTTAATCATGGCAAGTAAGGTCCTTACTTGCCATGATTAAGAACGCAGATTGCGTTCGAAACGCGTAGGCTCAGGTTCAAGTCCTGACTACTTGCATCTTGGGACTGCGTCTCCCTTCCGATTTTACTATTTTTCCAATAAACATGGGACTCTCATCTCCCTTTTAAAACCACCACCAGCGCTGGATCATTCCTTTCTCCACATTGATTTCCACTTGCTCTGTTTTGGGCTTTCTGTTTACCCGCTAGCTGTCTAGTTATCCTGTTCAGGTTTGACTGCATTGCACCTCTTATCCAACACTGAACTCTGCTAAGACAACCTGGGTTCTATGCAGCAAAGACCATCCCACCTTGCGGTTGGCACTGGCGAAAAACTTAGAGTAGCCTTAGACTCTGTCGATCAGAGTTGTGATGAATTTGCAATCTCTCTCCCGGCAGTCTCCAGCAGCCTTTAGGGAATCGCTGAACTTGCAATTCCATAACACCGACTCCCTGCAACTTCACTTCTAACACTAGTTTGGTGAATAGTAATGACAAATGTGATGAATTATAGAGAGAATATGTAACATCATTAACTTGAAATGAAGATCCAGAAGAGAAAGGTCTCAAAGTCATGATAAAGAGGGAATTCAATGTTTGTTATTATAAGAACGTAAAAGGGACAAAAGTTAGGGAGGAATTCCCATTGTAATTGGACTAGATATGAACATTACAGGAGTTTAGGAACTGATATAGTAATGGATGTGTACTGGCAATGTGGTAGTATGGCATATACCATACTCCCTGGAGACTGGTAAGGTGTGTGCTCAATAGTAACGTTAATCCACCCTTTGTTGGTAATCCCTAAGCATGTGTGGGTTCCAGGTAAAAACGTGTGAACAAAAAAAAAGTCCGTATTTTGCACTGGCAGATGTCCCAGATGACTAAGATCTTTTCAAGAGTAGAACTTTTCTTTGCAAGTCGGTTGATTCCCGGATTACTAGTAGCAGCAAATGTAAAATTGATACAGGAGAACGGGTATGAACTTTAAAAATTGATTAACATTACAGATGAAGCTTTGAATGCCGTCAAGGAAGAACGAAGAGGTCTGAGACTGACAGATGCCCAGATCCGATATGCTATGGATATGATACTTGTATCCCAAGGAGGAGTCTGTGAAGTGATCGGAGACTCTTGCTGTACTTTCACCCAGCTAATATTGACGAGCACAATGGGACTCTTGCTAAGGCTATTGATCACCTCCACTTGTTGGGAAAACAGATGGTTGATGAGGCAGGGGTCACAGGTGACTGGTTTTTACGGTGGTCTCGGAATCGACACTCCTGGTTTCTGCCATTGTTAAAGACCTTTATGCTTGCTTGTGCCTCATTACTACTATGTTGTGTTGGACTGTTATTTTCATGCTACCATGCTGTGTTATGTTTACGTGTCAGTTGGTGTGAGTGTGTGTGTGTGTGTGTGTGTGTGTGTGTGTGTGTTGGGGATTCCAATAACAGGGGGGAATGAAGGGGAAAATTAGATTTTAGCCGCCTGTTATGCTATTCTCAGGTTACATAGGCAATCAGCCACATTCCAAGGTATTGGGGTAGACTACTCCAATAAGAATGATTAGATAGAATTTGGACAAGATGTAGGAGTTTGTTTCAGTGAGACTGATGTGAACCATATGTTGATCATGAGGAGACAACTAAAGGATCACGAGCTGTACATGCATGTATGTGTCCAATGGGATAAAGGTATTGATATTAGACACACAATCGGGATAAGGATTTGATGTACAACTCAAAGTGTAAATGTCTAAAAGAGGGGCCCTCCCCCTCTGTGAGCATTTAATTAAAACGGCTATATGTGGTAATGCTCCCAGCTGGTCGTGAATAAACATTTTCTTGAAGACTCTTTTCTCGTGAGTGGTATTCTACAACAGGTGTAACGTTTCAGAACTACACGACGATTGGGTCCAGTTTTTTCCGTTGGCAGTTTGATTATAACAATTTGTTATGCATCCACTAACGTCTCTGCGTTTTTCTGGAATTCTGGTTTTCACCCGAAGGCATCTTCATTTTCCGGCAGTGCAGGTTTTCACATTCCATTGCACAAACTGAGGATTAAGATGTTGAAGTCAGTGTGAAGTAATGTTCATGGGGCTTTGGGCTCAGCTGCCCTTCGTGCTAAATGCAAGTTTGATCGCCACCGCAGGCCATCTAAGTTCAAAGTGGATGATAGTGTGCTTGTCCACCAAAAACATCCTGTTAAGACAACCATGTGGCAAGTTGTGACAAGATTTATTGGTCCTTTTGAGATTATAAAACAAATGAATCCAGTTTCCTTTGTTTTGGATTTACAACAAAGGTTGAGAAGGCCCAGGACTTTTCATTGTTCTCTTTTTAAACCCGTCTACTTCCAGAAGGGCGATCCGTAGAACTCCTTCTGTTTTGGTCCACGCTCAGCCTGAGTATGTGGTCCAGATGATCCTTGATACTAAGTGGCGTGGCAGAATACTCCATTGGCTTGTTGATTGGCGGGGCGATGTCCCAGAGGAAAAGTCCTGGGAATGGCTAGAAACATCCATGCTGATAGATTGATAAGAGCATTTCATGCAGCCAATCCAGATAAAACCAGGATTAAGGGCTCATCGGACTTCCTTGAAGGGGGTGATAAAGTTACGATGAGCAGCAGGACCATTGCTAATCAATGATTTCTGTTATCTCTGTGTTTGGGCGCGGCTCGGCAATGCCTTTGGTCGGAGTCTGGATTTGGTTATCATTTAGCTTTGCCTGGTTAATTAGGGTGAAGTTCTTTTCTTGGCCCTATATATACACACACACTTCAGGTCTGGATTACTCAGGTGCTGGTTATATTGTACCTGGCATGTCCAATACTCTCCAGATTCTAGTTGGTGACATTGTTCTTGTCTATGTGTTTGTTAGTACTGTGATATACAAAAAAATGGGACATAGAATGTAATTAAAACCACAGAAAAGGCCATACTCACAGATTAGGTGGTGGGTAAAATACCCGTTCCAAACAGGACGCAACCAGGTCAGAGAATGCTGTTGATGGGAAGTGCCCAGGTGTGTTTAAATAATGATAGCCACTCCCACTAACCTTGAGGGGAGTGGTGTGTTGGGCATGGAAGTAAATGTGTAATAATAATAAATAAATAATAAAGTACTGTGTATAGTGCACATGTGAGGTATAGGGGACATGACTAAGTGTAGTGTGCAGAAATCAGGGCTGTGAGTGAAACAAAGAAAGTGAGTGTAGAGTGTAAAACATGGAGGCATAGTGTTTGGATAGTGAGGCACAGCATATATCGCCGAATAGCAGCCTATTTATAACGCCCATACTGTAAGAGAGCGGGCTGCCCTGCATGCAGTGCCAAACATCCGCACACCAGGCTATCCCAGCATCATAAGACCCGGGCGCGTCCTGAAAAAAAGTATGTACAATGTAAGTAACCATGAAAAAACATGGGGTATTAGTTGTTGTTTTGGCCAAAAAAACGCAAGCTCGCAATCCACGTCACGGATCCCCACACTTGCGAGTCCCTACCTAGAACTTTTCGTTCCAAAATCTAAGATATACAAAAAAATGGGACATAGAATGTAATTAAAACCACAGAAAAGGCCATACTCACAGATTAGGTGGTGGGTAAAATACCCGTTCCAAACAGGACGCAACCAGGTCAGAGAATGCTGTTGATGGGAAGTGCCCAGGTGTGTTTAAATAATGATAGCCACTCCCACTAACCTTGAGGGGAGTGGTGTGTTGGGCATGGAAGTAAATGTGTAATAATAATAAATAAATAATAAAGTACTGTGTATAGTGCACATGTGAGGTATAGGGGACATGACTAAGTGTAGTGTGCAGAAATCAGGGCTGTGAGTGAAACAAAGAAAGTGAGTGTAGAGTGTAAAACATGGAGGCATAGTGTTTGGATAGTGAGGCACAGCATATATCGCCGAATAGCAGCCTATTTATAACGCCCATACTGTAAGAGAGCGGGCTGCCCTGCATGCAGTGCCAAACATCCGCACACCAGGCTATCCCAGCATCATAAGACCCGGGCGCGTCCTGAAAAAAAGTATGTACAATGTAAGTAACCATGAAAAAACATGGGGTATTAGTTGTTGTTTTGGCCAAAAAAACGCAAGCTCGCAATCCACGTCACGGATCCCCACACTTGCGAGTCCCTACCTAGAACTTTTCGTTCCAAAATCTAAGATATACAAAAAAATGGGACATAGAATGTAATTAAAACCACAGAAAAGGCCATACTCACAGATTAGGTGGTGGGTAAAATACCCGTTCCAAACAGGACGCAACCAGGTCAGAGAATGCTGTTGATGGGAAGTGCCCAGGTGTGTTTAAATAATGATAGCCACTCCCACTAACCTTGAGGGGAGTGGTGTGTTGGGCATGGAAGTAAATGTGTAATAATAATAAATAATAAAGTACTGTGTATAGTGCACATGTGAGGTATAGGGGACATGACTAAGTGTAGTGTGCAGAAATCAGGGCTGTGAGTGAAACAAAGAAAGTGAGTGTAGAGTGTAAAACATGGAGGCATAGTGTTTGGATAGTGAGGCACAGCATATATCGCCGAATAGCAGCCTATTTATAACGCCCATACTGTAAGAGAGCGGGCTGCCCTGCATGCAGTGCCAAACATCCGCACACCAGGCTATCCCAGCATCATAAGACCCGGGCGCGTCCTGAAAAAAAGTATGTACAATGTAAGTAACCATGAAAAAACATGGGGTATTAGTTGTTGTTTTGGCCAAAAAAACGCAAGCTCGCAATCCACGTCACGGATCCCCACACTTGCGAGTCCCTACCTAGAACTTTTCGTTCCAAAATCTAAGATATACAAAAAAATGGGACATAGAATGTAATTAAAACCACAGAAAAGGCCATACTCACAGATTAGGTGGTGGGTAAAATACCCGTTCCAAACAGGACGCAACCAGGTCAGAGAATGCTGTTGATGGGAAGTGCCCAGGTGTGTTTAAATAATGATAGCCACTCCCACTAACCTTGAGGGGAGTGGTGTGTTGGGCATGGAAGTAAATGTGTAATAATAATAAACTAGAACTTCATCATTATTTAAACACACCTGGGCACTTCCCATCAACAGCATTCTCTGACCTGGTTGCGTCCTGTTTGGAACGGGTATTTTACCCACCACCTAATCTGTGAGTATGGCCTTTTCTGTGGTTTTAATTACATTCTATGTCCCATTTTTTTGTATATCTTAGATTTTGGAACGAAAAGTTCTAGGTAGGGACTCGCAAGTGTGGGGATCCGTGACGTGGATTGCGAGCTTGCGTTTTTTTGGCCAAAACAACAACTAATACCCCATGTTTTTTCATGGTTACTTACATTGTACATACTTTTTTTCAGGACGCGCCCGGGTCTTATGATGCTGGGATAGCCTGGTGTGCGGATGTTTGGCACTGCATGCAGGGCAGCCCGCTCTCTTACAGTATGGGCGTTATAAATAGGCTGCTATTCGGCGATATATGCTGTGCCTCACTATCCAAACACTATGCCTCCATGTTTTACACTCTACACTCACTTTCTTTGTTTCACTCACAGCCCTGATTTCTGCACACTACACTTAGTCATGTCCCCTATACCTCACATGTGCACTATACACAGTACTTTATTATTTATTTATTATTATTACACATTTACTTCCATGCCCAACACACCACTCCCCTCAAGGTTAGTGGGAGTGGCTATCATTATTTAAACACACCTGGGCACTTCCCATCAACAGCATTCTCTGACCTGGTTGCGTCCTGTTTGGAACGGGTATTTTACCCACCACCTAATCTGTGAGTATGGCCTTTTCTGTGGTTTTAATTACATTCTATGTCCCATTTTTTTGTATATCTTAGATTTTGGAACGAAAAGTTCTAGGTAGGGACTCGCAAGTGTGGGGATCCGTGACGTGGATTGCGAGCTTGCGTTTTTTTGGCCAAAACAACAACTAATACCCCATGTTTTTTCATGGTTACTTACATTGTACATACTTTTTTTCAGGACGCGCCCGGGTCTTATGATGCTGGGATAGCCTGGTGTGCGGATGTTTGGCACTGCATGCAGGGCAGCCCGCTCTCTTACAGTATGGGCGTTATAAATAGGCTGCTATTCGGCGATATATGCTGTGCCTCACTATCCAAACACTATGCCTCCATGTTTTACACTCTACACTCACTTTCTTTGTTTCACTCACAGCCCTGATTTCTGCACACTACACTTAGTCATGTCCCCTATACCTCACATGTGCACTATACACAGTACTTTATTATTTATTTATTATTATTACACATTTACTTCCATGCCCAACACACCACTCCCCTCAAGGTTAGTGGGAGTGGCTATCATTATTTAAACACACCTGGGCACTTCCCATCAACAGCATTCTCTGACCTGGTTGCGTCCTGTTTGGAACGGGTATTTTACCCACCACCTAATCTGTGAGTATGGCCTTTTCTGTGGTTTTTGTTAGTACTGTGAGACCTGTTGTTCCTCTGAGAGATCTAGTTTTTGTATAGTGGGTTCTGTGTGTATCCTGGGATCAGTACTTCCCCTGATTTGTTTGCCTTTCCTGCGCGTTTGGTCTACTGCCAAGCTGTTGTCTTTCGCTGCAGTGGGATATTATTCAGATAGGATCAGTGAGTGCTGTTAATTCTTATACACTGTCTACTTATCTGTTAACTACTTTCATGCTATTCATCTGCCATCCGCTCCATTTATGTGTCTCCATCTTCTAATACCTTCAGTTTTAGGTTCCGCTTATCCACTGGTGAGTACTTGTTCCTTTTGTTTTCTGTTAGTGTTGATGAGTGCTTCATCCATGTGATTGTGATTGTCTTACATAGTTCGTACGGTTGAAAAAAGACATGTCCATCAAGTTCAACCAAGGGATGGGAAAAGGGAAGTAAAAAATGTCTACACATAAAGAGCTTATATTTTTTTTGTTCTAGGAAATCTAAGCCTTTTTTAAAGCCATCTACTGTCCCTGCTGTGACCAGCTCCTGTGGTAGACTATTCCATACATCCACAGTTCTTACAGTAAAGACGACTTGTCGCCTTTGCAGGTTCAACCTTTTTTTCCCAGACGGAGGGAGTGCCCCCTTGTTTTTTGAGGGGGCTTTACATTGAACAGGATTTCACCATATTTTTTGTATGGGCCATGAATATATTTATATAAGTTAATAATGTCCCCCCTTATTCGTCTTTTTTCAAGGCTAAATAGGTTTAGTTCTTTTAATCTTTCCTCATAACTTAGATTCTCCATGCCCCTTATTAGCTTCGTTGCTCTTCTTTGTATTTTTTGTAACTCCAGGGCATCTTTTCTATGAACTGGAGCCCAAAACTGAACTGCATATTCTAGATGAGGCCTCACATGCTTTGTAAAGTGGTAATATTACATCCCTGTCCCGCGAGTACACACCTCTTTTAACCCCTTAAGGACGCAGCCACTTTTGGACCAAATGACACAGCCTCAATTAAATCTGACATGTGTCACTTTATGTGGTAATAACTCCGGAATGCTTTAACCTATCCAAGCGATTCTGAGATTTTCTTGTGACACATTGGACTTTATGTTAGTGAAAAAATTTGGGTTGATAAATTCAATGTTTTTGTGAAAAACACAAATTTAGAGAATATTCTAAATTCAAATGTATCTGCTTGTAAGACAGATAGTAATACCGCACAAAATAGTGACTAGTTAACATTTCCCATATGTCTACTTTATGTTTGCATCATTTTTTGAACATTCTTTTATTTTTCTAGGACGTTACAAGGCTTATAAGTTTAGCATAAATTTCTCACATTTTTAAGAAAATTTCAAAAGCCTATTTTTTTAGGGAACAGTTCAGATCTGAAGTAGCTTTGAGGGCCTTATATATTAGGAACCCCCACAAATCACCCCATTTATATTAGAAACCCCACAAATCACCCCATTTTAAAAACTGCACCTCTTAAAGTATTCAAAACAGCATTTAGAAAGTTTCTTAACCCTTTATGCACTTCACAGGAATTCAAGCAAAGTGGAAGGGAAATTTGCTAATTTAATTCCTTTTTAAATGAATTTTTTCTGTAATACTAAAGATTTCTACCACAGAAACACAACTGAATATTTATTGCCCTGATTCTGCAGTCTTTAGAAATATCCCACGTGGCCTTAGTGTGCTACGGGCCTTAAAAAAAGGCCCCAGAAGCAAAGGAGCACCTAGTGGATTTTTCAGCCTCCCTTTTCTTAAATTATATTTCAGGCACCATGTCAGAAGAGGTCTAGTGGTGCAAAAACAAAGGAAAGCCCCCAAAAGTGACTCCATTTGGGAAACTACACCCCTAGAGGAATACATCTAGGGGTAAGGGGGGCATTTTGACCACACAGGTATTTCATAGATTTCATTAGAATTGGGCAGTGAAAATGAAAAATTACATTATTTTTCAATAAGATGTAGCTTTACCTCATTATTTTTAATTTTTTCAACAAATAAATGAGGAAAAGCACCCAAACATTTGTAAAGCAACTTCTCCACAGTACGGAAATACCCAACATGTGGTCATAAACTTCTGTTTGGGCAAGTGGCAGGACTCAGAAGGGAAGGCACGCCATTTAGCTTTTGGAGTACAGATTTTGCTGGTTTGATTTCTCTGCACAATGTCGCATTTGTGAAGCTCCTAAGGTACCAGTACAGTGGAAACCCCCCAAAAGTGACTCCATTTGGGAAACTACACCCCTAGAGGAACTCAACTAGGGGTGTAAGGAGCATTTTGACCCCCCAGGTGTTTCATAGATTTCATTAGAATTGGGCAGTAAAAATGAAAAATTAAATTTTTTTCCACTAAGACGTAGCTTTAGGTCAAAATGTTTCATTTTCTCATCAAATAAAGGAGAAAAAGCACCGTAACATTTGTAAAGCAACTTCTCCGGAGTACGGAAATACCCTATATATGGTCATAAACTGCTATTTGGACACACAGCAAGGCTCTAAAGGGAAGGAGCGCCATTTAGTATTTGGAGTGGAGATTTTACAAGATTCGTTTTTTGACGCCATGTTGCATTGAGCTATAGTACCAGTACTGTGGTAGCCCCGAAAAATTACCCCATTTTGGAAAGTATATCCCTCAAAGAATTTATCTAGGGGTGTAGTTAGCATTTTGACCCCACAAGAGTTTTGCAAAAATGAGTACACAATAGATGTTGCAGATTGAAAATTGCCGTTTTCCACAGATATGCCATTTCAGTGCCCAATGTGTTGTGCCCAGCTTGTACCACCGTAGACACACGTCCCATAAAGTGTTAAGCGGGTTCTCCAGAATACAGTAATACCCCATATGCGGTCATAAATTGCCGCTTAGGCACACTGCCAGGCTCAGTGTGGACCCCCATTTGGGTTTTGAAGCGCAGATTTTGCTTGGTGTATTAGTGGTATTTCAGCTTATAATGTGGGGGCATATGTAAGCTGGGCAGAGTACATCAGGGTATATGTAAGCTGGGCGGAGTACATCAGGGTATATGTAAGATGGGCGGAGTGCATCAGGGCATATTAGGATGATGTAATAATGGGGTGAATGAATAATACATGGATTGGTGTGGTACGCTGTGAACCAATCCTTTATACACAGGCCGGGTTTATTGGGTATTATACAAAATATCTGCGCTCCAGTGTTGCCTTATATTTGACTTCTTCACTAGCCCTATAAGCCGCACAAGGCCCTAAAGTTTCCTTATCTCCACTGCATCTACAGGGTCCACCTGTGGGGTCCAGCAAATGATGATGTGGGGTATTTAGTGAAATTCTACTGGACCTAAAAAATGAGTCTGGGCCATCAGTTTGCATCATTGCGGTTTGAGAGTCATAACGTGTTATTTTTCCATTGACGGAGCTGTGTGAGGGCGCGTTTTTTGTGGAACGAGCTGTAATTTTTATTGGTTCCATTTTGGGGTACATTCGTTTTTTTTTATCACTATTTATTCCATTTTTTGGGAGATGAGGAAACCAAAAAATAGCAATTATAGCACGGTTTTTCATTTTTATTTTTTACAGTGTTCACCGTGCAGTATAAGCAACATGTTAACTTTATTCTGCGGGTCGATACGATTACAGCGACACCAAATTTATATTGTTTTTACGTTTCACTACGTTCCCACAATAAAAAATCTAAAAAAAATCTTGTTTTAGTGTCGCCATTTTCTGACAGCCATAACTTTTTTATTTTTTTAGTTCATATCGCTGCGGGAGGACTTGTATAATGCGTGACAAACTTTAGTTTCTATTGGCACCATTTTGCGTTACTTGCAACTTTTTATTACATTTTTTTTGAGACAAGAGGACCAAAAAATAAAATGCTGTCATGGTTTTTTATTAGAAATTTTTACGGTGTTCACCGTGTGGTAAAAATAATGTGATATTTTTATAGATCAGGCCGTTCCGAACGCGGCTATACCTATTATGTATAGTTTTATTTCACGTTTTCATTTTTTTTCTAATTATAAAAGGAGTTGATCAGGGAAACAGGGCAAGTGTTGTTTTTATTAGTTAAAACGTATTTATTATTTTTCTTTCACATTTTTTTTTAATTTTTTAACTTTTTTTATTACACTTACCTGGGAACTTGAAGATCTGGTCTTCTGATCCCCGCTACAATACACTGAACTACTTATGTAGTGCAGTGTCTTGTAACGGTCATTCTTCATCTGACAGTAAGCGTATTAGGCCCTGCTTCGGTCAGGACCTAATAGGCTTCCGTACCTGGGCAACCAGGAAGCCTAGCAACGGCTTCCTGGTTGCCATAGCAACCATCGCAACCCGCGACCGACCGCGGGGGGAGCCTGGGGGGTACAGAGGGAGCTTTCTCCCTGTCAACCACTTTAATGCGGCGGACGCCATTGACAGCCGCATTGAAGGGGTTAAATGGCTGTGATCGGCGGTAACTGCTGTCGCCACCTTTGCAGCGGGATGTCAGCGGTGTATTACAGCTGACAGCAGCTGAAGATGAAGCGCGCACAGCTCCTGTGTTCGCTTTATCTAGAGGGCGTGACTGTACGCCCTTGTGCGGGAAAGCACTTTGAATTTGGACGTACAGTCACGCCCAATCGCGGGAAGGGGTTAATACACGACAATATCTCGCTGGCCTTTGAAGCAGCTAATTGACATTGCTTCTGTTATTTAGTTTATGATTTACAAGTACATCCAGATCCTTCTCAACAAGTGACTCCCCCCAGTGTAGCTCCTCCTAGGACAAATGATGCATGCAGGTTGTTCGTACCCAAGTGCATAACTTTAAATTTATCTACATTAAACCACATTTGCCAAGTGGACGCCAAACACTCAGTTTGTTTAAATCCGCTCGCAATTCACAAACATCTTCCATAGACTGAACATTAGTACATAGCTTGGTGTCATCTGCAAAAATAGTGCTATTAATCCCATCCTCTATATCATTAATAAATAAGTTGAATAATAGTGGTACTTGTGTTGATTGTACTTATTATTCTGGGTGAATATTCTGAATAAGCGGTCATGCGTGTTTGAACATGAGAAATTACACTATTTTTAACCATTACAGGACTTGTATCCTGCCTTATTCACCAGTTTCCCCCATCTGCAGGCTCTATCTCGAATTGTCAGTTTTCCCTAAATTCAGCTCCAGAGTGGGCCGAGACTAGCTGCTTTGTCCTCTCCCGTACACAGCACACAGAGAAGAGAGGATCGTGCTCCTCTCTCTCTCTCTCTTACAATCATGGAGGACATTATACAGTAAACTGAGCAGTGTAGCTGAGAATCCAGCACTGGGGTAAGATATAATACTTACTACAAGCAGAAGCAGCATGAAGGACAACATACAGCAGTACTGAGCAGTGTAGCTGTGAATCCAGAACTAGGGTGAGAGATAGCATCAATAGAAGCAGCATCTGTGCGTCTGTAACGTCCTTGGTCATGAACCACGAACTCCTTCCATCCAGTCGACGACCTTCTCTCCAGAGATGTCTGCACATACGGCCGTCCTGTTCCACAGTAACCACCAGGGTGCGCTCGCGAGCGCAGTCCAGACTTAAGAAGCCAAAGCGCACGCAGGTGGGAGATTCAGCCGATTGCTCCCAGAGCACCCTGGGCTATAAGAAGGGCTGTGCCCCTTCCTCCCATGCCTGAGCGATTGTTTGTCGTACTCAAAGTTTGTCTATGCAAATGGTCTCCTAGTGTTTTACAGTTCCCAGTTTTCCCCGTACCTGCATCCTGTATCCCGTGCTATCCTGGTCAAGTGCTGTGCTGAGCTGTAGTCGTGCTGTGCTGTATTCCATGCCTGACGTCTACCTGCTGCCTAGTCCCAGCCGAGCCTGCCTTGCTACTGTCCGAGCTTCCACAGGTACACTATACGAACTATAGACTGTGACCTGCGCCCTTTTGGCCAGCTGCCATACCGTCAAGGCGGTATGGTCCAGTGGGTCCACGAACCCAAAGTGACAGTACGCTCAGGCCTAGGACCCCGCTGGTCGATCCAAGACCAAGATGACGTCGAAAGAGATGCGGAAAGATATGCTAGACCTCCGGTCTCTACAGGACCAGCTCCTCCAGGCCTTGAACATTATCGCACGTTGGCAGGAGGCGCTAGCTGCCGATCCTTCTACTACACCTCCTGGCAGTGTTGATCCCCGTTTTTCTTTGCCACTTCCTGACCCTTATGATGGAGACGCAGGTACCTGTCGTGTATTTTTGAACCAGTGCCAGATCCACTTCAGCCTGTATGCAAGGGCATTTTCGTCTGATGGCGCAAGGGTCGCTTTCATCATCTCTCCCCTCACTGGCAAGGCCCTTGCATGGGCGAATCCTATGTGGGAGATACAAGGACCAGAGACCCGTGACCTCCAGGGGTTCCTCCTGACATTTCGCACAGTGTTTAAGGAGCCTGGACGAGTCTCATCTGCAGCGGCTTCCTTGCTGAACCTACGTCAAGGAGACACCTCTGTGGGCGAGTACGCCATCCACTTCCGCACCCTGGCGGGAGTGCTGTTGTGTAACAATGAGGCCCTGGTGGCTACATTCTGGAAGGGATGGTCTCCTAAGATTAAGGACGAACTTGCCGCTCGAGATCTACCATCTACCCTGGATGACCTCATCCTTCTGGCCACCCGGATTGATAGAAGGATCCGAGAACGGCTCCAAGAAGCTCGTCGGGAGGGAGGCCTCCCTAGTCCGGTCTCTACCTTGCAGCGACCCCCGCTGTCCTCCGATGCTGACCCTCCTAAGGAGTCTGTGAAAATGGACCAGTGTAAGCTTTCTACTCAGGAGAGACAACGCAGGCGCACTTCGGGACTCTGTCTATATTGCTGCCTCGGAGGCGATCTTGTGCGTCTGTGTCCCCAAAAGCCCCAAAGCCTAGGGTTGGTAGGAGAGACAACTTTGGGTAAAGAAGTACTTCCGTCTAAATTATCCATCCCCGTGACCATAGTGTCCGGCGAGAAAACGCATCGGGTCTCTGCGTATCTGGACTCGTTCTTTGTCTTGTCCAAAGCCCTTAACCCTGTGCTGCTGGACCTGCCTTGGCTCTGACTACATGCCCCAGTCCTGGACCTCTGGAGAGGTTCTCCAGTGGGGCCCCGAGTGTCTCAACCATTGCCTGGTACAGATTAGTTCGGCTCAGCCTCCTCTGCCTCGGTCATTGGCAGGATTACTTGGTCATTATGCTGCATTTTCGGAAGTCTTCAGCAAGAAGGAGGCGGAGACGCTGCACCACACCAGGCGTATGACTGTCCTATCGAGCTGATTCCTGGTGCATCCCTTCCCGTGGTAGGGTATATCCTCTCTCCTTGCCAGAGACTCCGTCCAAGTCCGCCTATGTTAAAGAGAACTTGGAGAGGGGCTTCATTCAGAAGTCTTCCTCCCCGGCAGGAGCCGGGTTCTTCTTAGTCAAGAAAAAGGATGGTTCCCTGCATCCTTGTATCGACTACCGGGGTCTCAACCAGATCACGGTGAAAAATAAGTGTCCGTTGCCATTAATCTCAGAACTGTTTGACCGTATACGTGGTGCCAAGATTTTTTCCAAACTAGACCTGCGTGGGGCTTACAACCTAATCCGGATTCGCCAGGGTGACGATGGAAGACTGCATTTAACACCCGTGACGGACACTGTGAATATCTAGTAATGCCCTTTGGCCTGTGTAACGCTCCCGCGGTCTTCCAGTTCGTTATTGACATCTTCCGTGACCTCCTCTATGTTTGTGTTGTAGTCTATCTTGATGACATCTTGATTTTTTCTCCAGATCCTATGACTCATCAGAGATATGTCAGTCAAGTTTTGCTGCGGTTAAGAGAGAATCGTCTATACGCCACATTGGAGAAGTGTGTGTTTGAGAAAGATGCTCTACCCCTCCTGGGCTACATCGTCTCGAATCGAGGTCTCGAGATGGATCCTGAAAAGGTAAGGTCCGTCCTGGAATGGACACGCCCTCAAGGCTTGAGGGCCATACAGCGCTTTCTGGAATTCCCCAATTTTTACAGACAGTTCATCCCAAACTTCTCCTCACTGACTTCTATCTCTAACCTCACCAAGAAGGCCATGAATGCAAAGGTGTGCACTCCTGAGGTAGAGTCCGCATTCAATAGCCTGAAGAGTGCCTTCACGTAAGCCTCTATCTTCCATCATCCAGATGTTTCTCTACAGTTTTCGTTGGAGGTGGACGCCTCCTCTGTCGGTGCACTCCTCTTCCAGAGAGGTTTCAAGGGCAAGTCAATGGTATGTGGATATTTCTCTAAGCTCTTCTGTTCCGCAGAACGCAACTACTCGATTGGGGATAGGGAGTTACTGGCCATCAAATTGTCTCTGGAGGAGTGGAGACATCTAATAGAGGGTGCAGCTCAACCCATCCTAATTTTTACAGACCACAAGAATCTCACCTATCTCAAGACGGCCCAACGGCTGAATCCTCGTCAGGCCAGGTGGTCGCTGTTCTTTACCAGGTTCCTATTTGAGCTCCATTATCGCCCGGCTGACAAGAATGTGAGGGCCGATGCCTTGTCCAGATCTTTCGAGGCAGAGGACACCATGGAAATTCCACAGAATATTATTGACCCGTCTTGCATGGTCTCTGTCAACCCGCTGCAAGTTGGGGACATTCCTCCAGGCAGAACCTTTGTGCGCCTGGCTGACAGAAGGAGAATCCTCCGCTGGAGACACTACTCTAGACTGGCAGGTCACGCGGGGACCCGTAAAACCAGATACCTGATTGCTGATGGCCCACGCTGCCCAAAAGACATTATGGACTTGGTTTCTTCCTGCTCAGTGTGTACAGCTACCAAGGTAACTCACTCCAGACCTGCTGGTCTGCTCCAGCCATTGCCTGTGCCCGATGCTCCCTGGCAGCATATAGCTATGGACTTTGTTACGGACCTGCCTCCCTCTGTGGGAGGCAGTACTGTCTGGGTGGTGGTGGACCGATTTTCGAAGCTGGCACACTTCATTACGCTGACCGGTCTTCCGTCTGCTCCTCAACTGGCCAAACTTTTCATCCAATACATCTTCCGCCTGCACGGCTTGCCGCGGAATATTGTCTGATCGGGGGGTTCAGTTCAGCTCGAAGTTCTGGAGAGCCCTTTGCGGACTCTTCGGTGTGAAGTTGGACTTTTCCTCAGCCTACCATCCTCAGTCCAATGGTCAGGTCGAGAGGATCAATCAGATCTTGGAGAACTACCTACGCCACTTCATCTCCAAGCAACATGATGACTGGGTGCAGCTGCTTCGGTGGGCTGAGTTCTCATATAATAATCACACCATCGAATCCACAAGGAATACACCGTCCTTCATTGTCTACGGCCAACACCCACGAATTCCTCTCCCGATGCCCGATACGTCCGAGGTACCAGAAGATGACTCTGCTTTTAGAGACTTCTTGCAGATCTGGCAGCAGACTCGATCCCCCATCCTACTGGCAGTTGACCGCATGAAACGGAAGGCTGAAACAAGGAGAAGAGAAGCTCCTCAATTTCTCCCCGACACGAAGGTCTGGCTGTCCTCTAGGAATATCCGACTATGGGCGCCATCATACAAATTTGCTCCCAGGTTCCTCGTACCCTTCGAGATCCTACAGCAGATCAACCCTGTCGCCTGCAAGCTTCGGCTGCCTCCTACCCTCCAGATCCCCAACTCCTTCCATGTCTCCCTCCTGAACCGCTATACCAAGACTCCTAGCCCTGCAGTTGCCTGAAGCGGTCCTTCAGACACCTTTGAGGTTAAGGAGATCCTGGACACTAAAAATGTAAGAGGAAGAACCTTTTATTTAGTAGATTGGAAGGGGTTTGGTCCAGAAGAGAGGTCCTGGGAGCCAGAAGAGAATCTGAATGCTCCTACCCTCATTAAGAGGTTTCTCTCTCGTTCTGGACCCAAGAGGAGGGGGAATACTGTAACGTCCTTGGTCGCTGACCACGAACTCCTTCCATCCAGTCGACGCCTTTTTCTCCAGAGAGGTCTGCACATACGGCCGTCCTGTTACACAGTGACCACCAGGGTGCGCTCGCGAGCGCAGCCCAGACTTAAGAAGCCAAAGCGCATGCAGGTGGGAGATTGAGCTGATTGCTCCCAGAGCACCCTGGGCTATAAGAAGGGCTGTGCCCCTTCCTCCTATGACTGAGAGTTGTTTGTCATACGCAAAGTTTGTCTATGCAAATGGTCTCCTAGTGTTTTACAGTTCCCAGTGTTCCCCGTACCTGTATCCTGTGCTATCCTGGTCAGGTGCCGTGCTGAGCTGTAGTCGTGCTGTGCTATATTCCACGCCTGTCCTGCTACTCCATGCCTGACATCTACCTGCTGCCTAGTCCCAGCCGAGCCTGCCTTGATACTGTCCGAGCAGCCACAGGTACATTATACGAACTATAGACTGTGACCTGCGCCCCTTTGGCCAGCTGCCATATCGTTAAGGCAGTATGGCTCAGTGGGTCCACGAACCCAACGTGACAGTGTCTCTCTCTTTTTGCAGCAGCTCCTTCCTTCACCCTCTCCATAACGTTCTATGGTCAGTAGCTGTAACCTGATCTCTTAGTGTAAAGACCCCTGTGTGTGGATTTGATCAGTTAATTCAGAGCAGAAGTGAGAGAGAAAGGAAAGGAGTCTGAGAAGTGGAGGAAATTATTTTTGTCTGTAATAAGGTAATTACCAAGTTTCTTGTCTTCACTTATACTATGATTTGATTTATGGGGAATATATGTAAGCGCGAGTTAGTCTGCAAGGAACCTCTAAAGTCACTTTCTAAATTCATTATTACTTACCTGTGGCAACACCTGAAATTTCCTCCTCCACTACACTCTTACACGGTTGATCGTCCCTCACTTGCTCTTCTTCTGCTTCTTCCTCCGCTGTAATATTAGTCAGATCTTCCCCCTGATTTCACATATGTAACAATTCAGTACAATAACACAGAGAGTGCGAAGAATCTAACAGATCAACATAAGAATACCAAAATCTATGACCGCAGGACTAAAAAGCTCCACACACCCCTATATAGATCTGGTATAGAGCTCAGCTTCATCTACCTGATGGGTCTCTGGGACATTGTGATTTTCCTCTGGACAGTCCTGGGAATACAGAGGACTGGGACATCTCTCTGGTGGATTTCTGATACTGGATCCATCTGTAGGAAACACACAGTGACTGAATACATGACTACTGTATATCTGTCTATATATCACACACTTCTCTCAACACCTGTATTTCCATGTTTATTTTTGGAGCGTAAACTATAGTATTTGGGTGCTCACCAACTATGCTTGGGTCCTAGCTAGCACTTGGTAGTTCGTAGGCCTGGTGTGGCCGATGGGCAAATGAGATCCAATTGCCTCGCAGGGGAAAGACGGCTTTTTACTCCGCTATCATTTTCAACGTACACACTTGTAAGCGGCAGGGCACATCTATTTTAAGAGTGCCCTGCTAGACCAAAAAAATGCCAAGGCGTTACCTGCTTATTAGCCGCTTAAGCCATAGCCTTTTATTTTTAATGCTTCACAGTAATGCTCACCAAAATCAGTTGTGCAGCAGGCTCAACACTAGGATAAGTTTGTTTGTGAATTCAGGTAGGGTCTGTGACCGCTGCTCCACCCTGCAGGCCTCTAGCATCAGTACAACTTACCAGAGGAAGAGCTCAGATCGACCCTGAAATTCGTTGTACGTTCCTAATAAATCTTTTTATACCAATCTACACAACGGTGAAAGCGACCATTCTATTCCTGCTTTCTTCCGATCGCTCCGGATGTCTTACATAGTTATTTGAAGCCTTGCTGTCTGCGGGACGAGTCGTGTATTTTTTTTAGGAATCATTTTCGGTTAAATACATCCTGGGGCTATCTCTTCCCCAGGTAAGTGATGCACACGCACCCGGCCATCAGACCAGGTCAACTACTATTGTTCCATGGTCCAGTTCTGATGCATGTGCCCATTGTAGGCAGGACCGGTGTTAGGGGGGGAAAACTGGGCAATTTCCCAGGGCCCTCATCCTCTTAGGGCCTACTATAGCAGCCACAGCAGCTGTTACAGGGCCCGAGGCATGAGGGGGCCCGCGCCACCCTGCAAATATTTATGGGCCGGACGGCATGAGCCCCCTTATGCAAGGTGGCGTCGCTAGCACCGGAAGTGCCCCACTGCTAGCGACAGCCACATTCAATTATATCTGTATCCTCAGGATGCAGATACAATTGAATACTATAGGCTGCAGGCCATGTTAGGCCTGCAGCCTATAAGGCGCTGCAAATTCTCCCTGCGCAGGCACGCGTGATGACGTCACTGCATCAAACTGGCCTGCGCAAGCGTCAAACCCGTAGGCTGTGCAACGCTCCATCAGTGGCGGGAACAAGGTCAAACTTTTTTGTTTTTGGGGAGGCTGTATGGCACAATATACAAGGGGGCCTGTGTGGCACTATATACAAAGGAGAGGGCTGTGTGGCACTATACAGTGGTCTGGGCCGGAAGGACAAAAAAACGGAAAGTGAACAACCAATCAGACATCACCTGTGAGTCACTGGATATAAATGTGCTGTAATCACTAATATCGTCAGCAGAGCTCCTGTGTATATCTGGAATCTACCACTATCTGGTCACTACATGGAGGTAATATTGGTCTTTCTGTAAAGGTTTTTATTCAGTAACAGTATGGGGGTATTATTCAGTCACATTGTGGTTCTGGTGTGGCAGTATTATTTGGACCTTATATTTTATTATTATTGGCAATATTGGTCTTATAATAGTGAGTTGTTTTCAGTAATATGTAAAGGGGTTTTCCAGTCAATAAAAATTGATGGTCTATCCTTAGGATAGGTCATCAATAGCTGATGGGTCGGGGTCCGAATACTGCCGATCAACTGTTTTGTAGGGGCCGCAGGGCTCGTACCAGCGCAGCTTCCCCTTCATTTCTTCTTGCTCACTGTGAATCTTCGACATGCATTTAGTGGTGATTCACAGGTATTGCAGCCTTTTCCCCCATTGAAGTGAATAGTGAATGTTTCAGATTTCACTTTACGGGACTAATATTTAGTGGCATAACCATGGTTTCGGAGACCTGCTTGACATCTGTAATAATTCACTGTATTTTAACGATATATATTGTGCTCCCACAAATATGAACATTTGAAAATTCACTGAAGTGATAAATGAGTAAAATGTATAATTTTTATTTCATAGCTATCTAAAAACAGGGGTATAATCACCACTGTGAAAAGCCCAACCGTGTATTTAAAAACGTATTAAACAGAATACTCCCAGTCCTAGTTCGTTTGCGAACCCTTTGTGACTGGGTATGTAAACAGAGATATCAAAATATGGAATCAGCGTAGAACATTGGTAAAGCAGTGGTTTGGACCCTCGTTCACACAGGAGCCTGCGTTAACCGCACCAGATTCTCCCAATGTACAGATGCACAACAATGCCACTGCCCCCTACGCAAAATTCCCTCACTTCACCCGACCCTACGCGTTTCTATACTTATCATCAGGGGTCTGTCAGTCTGGCCAGGATGCCAGCGATATTTCTTCAGCAGCAGGTATTCTACTGCACAACACGGAAGCATGCACGCATAGATGTCAGCGGCATGCTTCACTCTGGGACTGAGTCACTATGAACTGAATACTCCGCCCCCTGGCTCCGGCAGCATACATCAAACAGCCAATCACACTGGCCCAGCACATCCGTGATGCTCAACCATGTGACTCCCGGCTGTCAGCTGACATACCCGGAAGTAACAATGTAAACAACACAGAGCATGCAGACTCAATGGGAGGCTGTAGAAGTATCTGTTTGCTACACAGAGCCTCATGCTATTCAAGGATGGAGTATAAGGGTATGTGCACACGAGGGCATTACGTCCGTAATTGACGGACGTATTTCGGCCGCAAGTCCCGGACCGAACACAGTTCAGGGAGCCGGGCTCCTAGCATCATAGTTATGTACGATGCTAGGAGTCCCTGCCTCGCTGCCGGACAACTGTCCCATACTGAAAACATGATTACAGTACGGGACAGTTGTCCCGCAGCGAGGCAGGGACTCCTAGCATCGTACATAACTATGATGCTAGGAGCCCGGCTCCCTGCACTGTGTTCGGTCCGG
The DNA here is from genome assembly GCF_050947455.1 of Rhinoderma darwinii. Classification (NCBI taxonomy): domain Eukaryota; kingdom Metazoa; phylum Chordata; class Amphibia; order Anura; family Rhinodermatidae; genus Rhinoderma; species Rhinoderma darwinii. The sequence continues at coordinate 654,395,078 of NC_134687.1, forward strand.
TACTTTCGGCCGAAATACGTCCGTCAATTACGGACGTAATGCCCTCGTGTGCACATACCCTAACACTATTAGGTTGGATATATGTTGCGGATCAGCTCTGGACCGCAATTGGACTACCACGATAGGAGCACCTACCCTGAAAATACATAATATATTGATGGAAGAACGACGTAATTGTAAACCTCACTTAAAACATTTGACACACTCCTGGACTCAATTGCCATACCTGCTACTTATTGATTGATATATTACAAGTGACTGCACTGGGGCTAGAAATGCATTACCCAGAGGACCAAAAAAAGCCCTATGACTTGATATGGATTGTATATTAAATAAAACAGGTATAATTTGTTTGCTCGTTTAAACCTTCAGGATGTACGCAAGCCAGTCTGTAGATCCATTGGGCCTCTTTACGCAGAATGAGGTTATCCCAATCCCCTCCCGTTTAGGAGGACGTACCAATTCAATTGCTTGAAATTTTAAACATTCTGCCCTGCCTTGATGTTTTGCATGCACATGTTTTGATATGGAAGTATCTCTTTCATTTGTAACATCTCCAACATGTTCCCTAATCCGGCGCCGAAACTGCCGTATCGTCTTGCCCACGTAATTCAGTGGGCACGGACATGTGATTAAATAGACAACTCCAGCCGTTTTGCAGTTCACAAAATCTCAGATATCATACTCAACCTTCGTGGTAACACTTTTGAATTTTTTTCCACTTTGAATGAAATCACAGGCTCTACAACTACCACATCTGTGTGTACCCGGTATCTGCCTATCTAACCAAGTACCCTTTTGGATTATTGGATCAAAACAACTCTGCATCACCCTATCCCTGATGTTTTTACCTCTACGGAACGTGACTGAAGATAACACAATGGCCTCCCATTGAGTCCGCATGCTCTGTGTTGTTCACATTGTTACTTCCGGGTATGTCAGCTGACAGCCGGGAGTCACATGGTTGAGCATCACGGATGTGCTGGGCCAGTGTGATTGGCTGTTTGATGTATGCTGCCGGAGCCAGGGGGCGGAGTATTCAGTTCATAGTGACTCAGAGTGAAGCAATTTTGATATCTCTGTTTACATACCCAGTCACAAAGGGTTCGCAAACGAACTAGGACTGGGAGTATTCTGTTTAATACGTTTTTAAATACACGATTGGGCTTTTCACAGTGGTGATTGTACCCCTGTTTTTAGATAGCTATGAAACAAAAATTATACATTTTACTCATTTATCACTTCAGTGAATTTTCTGCTTGACATCTGTGTTGCATCGAGTCTACCTACTTCTGGCCCCTCTGAACAGGTATTCCAGTCCAGGAAGATTGGACATCATTCCACATTTCTGCATTTTTGAGTTTTGCCTCAAACCGCATTTTTTGGCACCCCACAACTTCTCTATGGGATTGAGGTCAGGACATTGGGCTGTGCTGGCCACTCCATTACCTCAATCCGGTTTGTCTGTAACCAAGATGATGTTTTTGGTGTGTTTTGGGTCATTTTCGTGTTGAAACAGGACGGGGTGCCCTGAGGACATTTTTTTTCCAGGTGTGTCCGAAAAGGTTGGGAAACTGTGGCGTACAGGATGTACAAAAATTGTTTTGAGAAAAGACAGAAAACTGATAAAAACAAGGATTACACCCCTTCAGGAATTTTGAGGCAGATTTTGAGTTGACAGCGTAATTTCACTCCAAAGAAGCGCCGTAGGTTTTTCTGCTTCCTATTAATTTCAATTGGAGGTCAGAGGTGGAAACCACTTGAAGACCATCAGCCCCACTCACAGTAAAATGACCATCAACCCGTCATTTAAAGATGCCCCCTGCAGATCGTGCCACACAGCCCCCTTGTAGGTAGTGCCACACAGCCCCCTTGTAGGTAGTGCCACACAGCCCTCTTGTAGGTAGTGCCACACAGCCCTCTTGTAGGTAGCATCCCCTCTCACGTACATAGCACCACTGCAGCTCCCTGAAGGAGCGGAACCCCCCCCCCTGTGGCCGGGGATTCTGCTCTAGGACGGAGCGCTTGATGTTTCTGTCCATATATGGACAGTGACATCAGGGGCAACTCCTGAAGAAGAATCCCCGTCCACAGCGTTGCCAACGCATTGACCGGGGATTCCACTCCAGTAGTAGCTCCTGACGTATCTGTCCATTTATGGATAGTGATGTTAGGGGCTATCCATATGTAATATGTGAGGAGTACATCAGGGTATATGTAAGATGTGAGGAGTACATCAGGGTATATGTAATATGTGAGGAGTACATCAGGGTATATGTAATATGTGAGGAGTACATCAGGGTATATGTAATATGTGAGGAGTACATCAGGGTATATGTAATATGTGAGGAGTACATCAGGGTATATGTAATATGTGAGGAGTACATCAGGGTATATGTAATATGTGAGGAGTACATCAGGGTATATGTAATATGTGAGGAGAACATCAGGGTATATGTAATATGTGAGGAGAACATTAGGGTATATGTAATATGTGAGGAGTACATCAGGGTATATGTAATCTGTGCGGAGTACATCAGGGTATAATAAGAGGGTATAATGGGGTAAATAATACAATTCTCCATAGATGTGTGTTACGCAGTGAAGCAATCCTTTATGCACAGGCCGGTATCGCACTGATAAATGGTGTCCTTACTTATCCCCTTTCGGTCCACACTCTGCACCTTTGTAGTTTGGGTAATTTTGCTGTGAAAGTGTTGTCCTGGTATAATACGGGCGCCCTCGCTTCCAGTAGACATGTCTGTGCCCTTCTCTTCCTGGTTCCCGAATATTAGGGCCTTGATAATCTCCTCTTGAAACAAAAGAAATGTTCCCCTCGGGCCTGAACATCTGAATATTTTTTCATCCCCGACTTACAGAAGCCATAACGGATGTATTTTTTCATAGACGTAGTGCTACGAGGACAGTTTACTGGGACCATTTGTTTTTAAGCAAACTGATCAAAAACTAGCAATTCCTTTTTTTATTAATGCGGCGATCACCGTTCTGTATAAATTATATAACTTTATTCTGCGGTCAGTACGATTATGGCGATACCAAATTTATATCGTTTTTATTTGTTTTACTACTTTTACAGAATAAATTTTTTTTTAAATAAAAATATGTTTCTGGGTTGTCAAATTCTGAGGCATAACTTTTTTGCTTTTCAGTTGACGGAGCTGTGAGAAGGCTTATTTTTGGCAGGACGAGCTCTAGTCCTTAGTGGTAACATTTTTGGGTACAGGTGAATTTTTGATCCCTTTTTATTCGATTCTATTTCTTTGTGAGGCAAGGTGATCGCCGTGCGTTATAAATGGCATGTTAACTCTAGTCGGCGGGTCAGTACGATTCCCGCGATAGAAAATTTATATACTTTTATGTAACTTTTTGCACAATAAAATAACTTTTTTGTGTCGCCATGTCCCGAGTACCATAACTTTTTAATTTTTTCCGTTGGAGGAGCAGTATGAGGTCTGTTTTTTGAAGGACGAGCCATAGTTTTTATTGATCACTTTTTATTGACTTTAGTTTTGGCCTGTATTCTAAAACGCTATTTTAATACATTGCAGTACCTATGAAGTGAAATGCATTAAAATGGTCAGTTTTACACGGACAACAAGTCTATTAGGCTCCGCCTCTGGCATGGCCTATTGGGCTTCCATATAGGGCAGACCTAGAGGTTATTGTATTGCAGGCCTTTAGTTGCCATAGCAACCATCTGCCGATCGGCTACAAACCACTTAAATACCGCGGTTGCTATTGACCACAGCATCTAAGGGGTTATTGGTGGGGATCGGAGCTAGCTCTGGTGTCGGCTGTAATATACAGGTGAGCTTCTGAGCCCGCGTCATCAGCTTGCCATACCTGTATGACAGAATGTGGCAACAACTTCCTGCTCATACAGTTAAACATTTGTGAACTCCTTCTTGACATTTGTTGCATCTCAAACATGGTACAAGGAATATGTAATATTCGGAGGTTATATTTTACCTTTAAAGGGTATTTTCAGATGTTGCAGTCGAGGTGAACAAGAGACCGCAAAAAAAAAAAAGTTTTGCTGTGGTTTTTGATACGGTTGTGATTTTTACAGGTAAAACTGCAACCGCATAGGAAACCAAAGAAAATCGCAGTAAAAACGCTCGCGTTTTTTTAATGTATTTTATTTATTTTTTGGTGCGGTTTCAACCGCAATGGTTTGTATACACCCCAATACTAATAATGTTCTCTACAGTTTACTGCAGCAATTCCCAACCGGGTTGCCGTGAGAACCCTCCAGGGGTGCCACAACACTCCCCTAATTTGCTGCTAAAATAAGTGAAATCCCCGACGCTCTGGCCGGGGATTCTGCTCCTATTGGGAGCCCCTGACATCACTGTAGGGACATCAGGGGCTCCCTGAGGGAACGGAATCCCTGGCCAGATCGTTGCCTGCGCTCTGGCCGAGAAATCCACTCCTACAGTGAGCCCCGGACATCACTGTCCATATATAGATAGTGATGTCAGGGGCTCCTCCTGGAGTGGATTCCCCGGCCACAGCGTGGCCGATGCTCTGGCTGGGAATTTGACTCCTAGAGGGAGCCCCAATGATGCTGTCTATAGGAGTGGGGGTAGCACTATCTACAGGGGGGGTGGCCCTATCTTCAAAGAGGGTGTGGCACTATCTACATGGGCACTATATACAGGGGACACTGTGGCCCTACCTACATGAGCAGTGTGTGTGGCACTACCTACATGGGAACTGTGGCACAATGTGGGCACTATTTGAGGACTGCCACTAAGGGGACGTTATACTGTATGGGTGCAGATGTGGGGAGATTATACTGTATGGGGGCAGTTATAGGGACATTATACTGTAGTGGGGCAGCTATAGGGGCATTATACTATAAGGGGGGCAGCTATAGTGCATTATACTGTACGAGGAAGCTATGGGGAATTATACTGTATTGAGGCAGCTATGGGGGCAGTATAGTGTATGGGGGCATTATACTGTACGAGGTAGCTATGGGGCATTATACTGTATTGGGGCAGCTATAGGGCCATTATACTTTATGGAGCAGCTATGGGGGAATAATACTGTATGGGGGCAGCTATAGGGCCATTATACTGTATGGGGCAGCTATAGGGACATTATACTGTATTGGGACAGGTAGTTTACATTTTTATTTGTGCCAGTGAGGAACTTTATAGTAGTGTCAAATGAGGTAATAAAATTCACAGGCAAAAATAACCTCTTCCCAACATCTGCTGTATATGTATGACGGAAGCCGGAAGGGAAAGTATAGAGTGGGTTCACGGGCTGAGCCTGCTCCAAAAGCTGCATGTGTCAGTTGTATGTTACAGCCCACACTTGCACTTTTTGCAGCACCCCAAGTATACCTATCTATATGTGTGGTGCCCGTACTCTGCTTGTTTCGTAGCCCACACATCACGGCAACAAACGGGATCGGAGATAACTCTGATCCCGCTCATTTAACCCCTTAGATGCCGTGGTCAATAGTGACCGCAGCATCTAAGCCGTTAGAAAGAGGGGGGAGCACTTTGCCCCCTCCCACACGATTGCGGAGTGCCAATGGTTGTCATGGCACCCTAGGGAGACTAAAAAAAATAATAATAAAAGGAAAACACAGTTAACCCTTTAAAGAGAACCTGTCATCTTCCCCAAAAACTGCAGCTGACACTTGATTGCAGGCGCCTCACAGATTGACAATTTTTATTTTTTTCTTCTAGCCCCAACCGCTGCGGAGATATTGGTGCCGTAAGTTTTGGTGCTCGATATGCAAATGAGGCCTTTGTCAAGTGGGTGGGTAACACCTGTCACTTGATAAGGGGTAACCGCCCACTTGATAGTCAAAGGCCTCATTTCCATATTAGACACTAGAACTAACGGCCCCGATATCTCTGGAACTATGGGAGCTGCAGGAAAAAATAAAAAGCATCAAAATCTGTGAGGCGCCTGCATTCTAACTGAGATGTCAACTGCAGTATGACGTGCCCATACGTTATGGTGCAGAGGGAGAATTATGGAGCAGGCTCACGTGCTGAGCCTACTCCATACACTGCGGGTGTCAGCTGTGTATTACAGCTGACACCCGGGACTAACGGCCAGGAACAGCGACCGCTGAAAACTTTATGTAACTATTTTAAACACTTTTATCAAATAAAACTACAGCGCTGGAACCGGAAGGACCCCAGGAATAAGGGGAAGTATATTGTTAAAAAACGAAACCTTGACACCTCCTGATTCCCTTTCTACATTCATTATTACTTACCTGTGGTAACACCTCCTGGAATTTCCTCCTCCACTTCACTCTTACACGGGTGATCGCCCCTCATCCGCTCTTCTTCTTCTTCATCCTCCATACTAATATTAGTGAGATCTTCCCCCTGATATCACATATGTAACAATTCAGTACAATACAGCAGAGAGGGCGAAGAATCCACCAGATCAACATAAGAAACCACCAAAATCTATGACCACATCTATGACCGCAGGACCAAAAAGCTCCACACCCCCCTATATAGATCTGGTATAGAGCTCAGCTTCATCTACCTGATGATTCTCTGGGACATTGTGATTTTCCTCTGGACAGTCCTGGGAATACAGAGGACTGGGACATCTCTCTGGTGGATTTCTCCTACTGGATCCATCTGTAGGAAACACACAGTGACTGAATACATGACTACTGTATATCTCTCTATATATCACACACTTCTCTCTACACTTCTATGTTTACTGATCAGAGCCGAAATTACAATGTTGAGGTCCTCACCACCTGTGTCGATGTTCCTGCACCTTGTAAGCCACAGGCCTAAAGTAGACTGTGGCCTACCAGAGTGAACGGCGGGGCGCTGACATATACCTGCTCCGCCATAGTATTTAACTGTATCTGCGTTCTGTGGACGTGGATACACATGAAAGTAGCGGGACACAGGGCTCCTCTATTTTAAGAGTTCCCTTCTAATAAAATAAAAAAAAGTATTAGGGCATTGCATGCTTATTAGCATCTTAAAGGCTGTGTACACCTTTATAGTCAATATTTTTATATATATATATATATTTGTTTCAGGTGATTAAAAACTTATTTTTAAATTGAGTTTTAGTAAAAACATTTTTTTTTCCAGTTTCTACGATACAGTCGCTATGTCTCCTCTATACACAGAAGCGGGATCATTCGCTATCAGCCGAATCCGTAAGTGAAGTGAACTGACGACTCGGCAGAGAGCGGGTCCTGTGTATCCGTGTTCATCACCTTAGATTCGATGGTAATTATTGTGATCCTGTGTGTTAAAAAAAACAGGACCCGCTCTCAGCCGAGTCGTCAGTTCCCTTGATCCAGCTCCTGTGTATAGAGGAGACATAAAGGCTGCATCGTAAAAACAAAAAAAATAAACAAAAGCTGCCTAGAATAAGGTGTACATCGTCTTTAAGGACCGAACCATTTCTGGCTTCAACCAATTACCGCCGCAGCCAGTTTTGACTTATTTAAGAGAGAACCGTTTCTCAAATCTGACGGGTCACTTTAAGGGTATGTGCACACGGGGCGGATTAGCTGCAGATTTTCTGCAATGGATTTTATTGCGGGAAGTCTGCAGCGTATTACAGTAGCATTAATGACAAGGTGTATAAAAGAAACTCCTTTCCGGGGCACTCCTGTGCTGGTGCTCAGATAAATTTGTAGTCGGCTTTCAAAGAATAGGAATTTCTTCACACAAGCGTATAAAAGCGAATACTAATGTGACGCGCTTCACCCTCGTACTGAGGTCTTCATCAGGCAGATAACATCACTAAAAATCTCATCCTAATAAACACCCCGGCTTCATTGCTTAACGCCCAATTCTAGTGTACAGATACAGATCGTGAACACAAATTACCCCAAAAATTGTTTTATTAAAAGAAACAAAATGAATATTTCCTTTTTATTATCAAAACATAAATATAAAATAAAATGAAACTGTTCAATACAAACAAAATTTTAAAAGACCCTCCCACAATGAACCTTTACCCCTTACACTTCAATTGGGTATTTCTTTTTTAGTGATGTTATCTGCCTGATGAAGACCTCAGTACGAGGGTGAAGCGCGTCACATTAGTATTCGCTTTTATACGCTTGTGTGAAGAAATTCCTATTCTTTGAAAGCCGACTACAAATTTATCTGAGCACCAGCACAGGAGCGCCCCAGAAAGGAGTTTCTTTTATACACCTTGCCGTTTATTACCCGTCTACGGGAGGACCTGCAGCATTGGAGCTACACACCCAGAGTCAACTCCGGAGACCTGCACACTATGCCGACATCGGGGTCAGATTAAACCCGACACGTTCTAAAGTGGAGCTGTGACAATGATCCTGCACAACTACACCGGGTGAGTCTACCTAGATCCTGCACAACTCCACCGGGTGAGTCTACCTAGATCCTGCACAACTCCACCGGGTGAGTCTACCCAGATCCTGCACAACTCCACCGGGTGAGTCTACCCAGATCCTGCACAACTCCACCGGGTGAGTCTACCCAGATCCTGCACAACTCCACCGGGTGAGTCTACCCAGATCCTGCACAACTCCACCGGGTGAGTCTACCCAGATCCTGCACAACTCCACCGGGTGAGTCTACCCAGATCCTGCACAACTCCACCGGGTGAGTCTACCCAGATCCTGCACAACTCCACCGGGTGAGTCTACCCAGATCCTGCACAACTCCACCGGGTGAGTCTACCCAGATCCTGCACAACTCCACCGGGTGAGTCTACCCAGATCCTGCACAACTCCACCGGGTGAGTCTAACTAGATCCTGCACAACTCCACCGGGTGAGTCTACCTAGATCCTGCACAACTCCACCGGGTGAGTCTACCCAGATCCTGCACAACTCCACCGGGTGAGTCTACCCAGATCCTGCACAACTCCACCGGGTGAGTCTACCCAGATCCTGCACAACTCCACCGGGTGAGTCTACCCAGATCCTGCACAACTCCACCGGGTGAGTCTACCTAGATCCTGCACAACTCCACCGGGTGAGTCTACCCAGATCCTGCACAACTCCACCGGGTGAGTCTACCTAGATCCTGCACAACTCCACCGGGTGAGTCTACCTAGATCCTGCACAACTCCACCGGGTGAGTCTACCTATATCCTGCACAACTCCACCGCGTGAGTCCACCTAGATCCTGCACAACTCCACCGGGTGAGTCCACCTAGATCCTGCACAACTCCACCAGGTGAGTCTACCTAGACCCTGCACAACTCCACCAGGTGAGTCCACCTAGACCCTGCACAACTCCACCAGGTGAGTCCACCTAGATCCTGCACAACTGAACCAGGTGAGTCCACCTAGATCCTGCACAACTCCACCGGGTGAGTCTACCTAGATCCTGCACAACTCCACCGGGTGAGTCTACCAAGATCCTGCACAACTCCACCGGGTGAGTCTACCTAGATCCTGCACAACTCCACCAGGTGAGTCTACCTAGATCCTGCACAACTCCACCAGGTGAGTCTACCTAGATCCTGCACAACTCCACCAGGTGAATCTACCTAGATCCTGCACAACTCCACCAGGTGAGCCTTCCTAGATCCTGCACAACTCCACCGGGTGAGTCTACCTAGATTCCCTGCATATATATCGTACATATCCCTAAATGTTATTACCTCACAGGAACGCCATTTTCTTTTCTTTTGTTTTTTTTATTTTTTTTATGAGTACCAGAAATCTGGATGAGATTTCAACAGATCTCATACACACACTACGGAAAATACACAGAAAAGAAGTGCGGTGCCGATTCTCAATCAACAACACGTCAATATATCTTGTGAAAATGCTGCAGAAAATCCGGTCGGACATTCTGCATTGTTTACGCCGTGTGTGGACGTAACATAAGTGGGAATAAGATTTCACTAATCCAAGTCACTGTGAGATAAAGACACAAGTCCATCAAGTCCGACCGTGTTGATCTAGAGGAAGACAACCCCGCCCCCCCCATGAGGTGGATGACAATTGTCTCATTAGGGAAAAACATATATCTGTCTCCTCTCACCTTGTGACGTGCGCGGCCGGTAGTCCTCCATCATGACCTCCTCGTACAGATCCTTGTGTCCCTCTAGATACTCCCACTCCTCCATGGAGAAATAGACAGCGACATCCTGACACCTTATGGGAACCTGACACACACAATGACACAGTCATTACCCAGACACCTCCAGTGCTGTTACTGTAGAATTTCCCAGCATTCCCAGCAGTGTCACCTCTCCAGTTAGCAGCTCAGTCATCTTGTAGATCAGTTCTAAGATCTTCTTCTCATGTATCCAGGAGTGAGGGGGAGGCTCTGTGATGGGGCTCTGACTACTGCTCCATCCTCCTGACTCATGGATGATGGGAGTCGTACAGTCACCCGATGTCTTCTTAACTATTGTGTACTCCTGTGTATGGAGAGAGACACTTAGAGAACTGAACACAGTATTCCCCCCTCAGTAGAGAGAGGGAGATTGTGACCCCGCTGTATAGAGCTCTAGTGACCCCACATCTGTAATACTGGAGACCTCACCTACAAAAAGACATTGAGAAAATAGAACGAGGCCAAAACTAAAAAGGAAATAATATTGGGGGGACTAGATGGACCATGTGCTCTCCTCCTGCCGTCATCTTCTATGTTTCTATATAGAGGTCATCCTGATCCTCCTGGTTCCTTGTCATTCTCATTGCTCTACAACATTACTATTGCTGCATTGGTGACATGACACATAACTGACCATATTGGTGGCTGATCTTCAGCTTTTCTGCTGGTGGCTTCTTGACGTCACTTGGAAGGTCTGGATGCTGTTATACAGGACACTGGATTCTTCCTATTATGTATTGTCCCTTCCCTATGTGTGACTTGTTCTATAATGTAGAAAAGTTTACCTCTCCGCTCAACAGGTAGATGATCTCCAAGGTGAAGTCGAATATTCTTCTGCTCATCTCATTCCTGTCCTTGTCCATCCTTGGTGGGTCATTCAGGAGAAGGAACGTTGTGGAGGAGAAGATGAGAAAACTGGAGGAACTGGAGGATCTAGTACTGCAGACGTCTTTATGAAGAGAAGATGGAAATCATACAGGGGACAACATCATGTGTGACATACAGAACCTCACTTATTCATCATTGAGAGAAACATCTTCTCAGAGCCGTCACCACATGGAATAAAGGGGTATTCCCAACACAGACATTTCTCCCCAGGATATGCCAGAAACGTCTGATAGATGCGGCTCCACCTCTGGCCGTGCTCGGCTGTTTCTGGACCTCCTATACAAGTGAATGGAGAGAGTAGTGCACATATGTGGTCACCTCTCCATTCATTCTCCACCTGGATATAGTCATCACCTCACCAGGCGGGTCGGGGGACCCCCGTTCTCCGCATAGAGGTGGGACCCCCATATATCAGACATTTATGGCCTATCTCTCAGGTGAGAAGAGTAAAATGAAGACATTCCCCCCCATACAATGAAGACCTGACTCCTGACAACCTGACACATGGCGGATACTGGGGAGACATTGCGGACATCTCACAAGACGTGGTGCACACTATGCAGTCAGTGTTTGATATGAGGTGTGAGGTTCTGCAGCAGCTGAGGTGACATTGATGACATCTGACAAGACGTGGTGTACGGGTAAAGTTTTTAGTCATGTACAAAAAATAAACACCATAAAACATAACAAAAAAAGTCAGAATCACTGTTTTTTAGTCGCTCTACAAAAAAAAAAACAGTTATAAAGTGATCAAAATCTACAGATCATCCACCAGAAAACAAAACGTTATAGATCGGAGAAGATAGAGGGAGAAAAACAGAACTAGAACCTGGCCTGGTGGTTAAGGGGTTAACCTGCGGTGCGGATTATAAACACGCAGGATATCGGATTTATACCGCGGATTCGCGCCGCATTTGTTGCAGAATTTCCCCATTAAGTTCAATAGGAAAGTCAAGTTCCGCAACAAACGCCATTGTTCCCAGAATCCTCTGCGGCTCCACCGCGTGTTCACAGCAACGCTGCAGGTCACATATATAAAATAGAAGGCGTCATGTGACCCCTGCAGCCAATCACAGGCTGGAGAGGTCACATGTCATTATAGGGGTCACCTGGACATAGCCGGAAGAGCAGGGACGTGTTGCTATGGTAACGCTGGGAGAGGTGAGGATCGGCCTTGCTGTATTTCTGTAGTAGATATTCGGGGGGATTATACGGCCACCATTTGGGGTGAATATTCGGGGTGATTTCCTGGCGTGTTGAGGGTCGTATTCGCTACGTGTGAACATTCCCTTAAACCGCACGGTGAACGACATTAACAAGAAATGTATAAAAGTCAGTGAATAAGTTGTATGTCCCGAATATTACGTCATTACAAAACACGACTCGTCCCACAAACCATCCGACCACTACAAAGACCAGAAATAACCACTTACCCCAAAGAGGCCGGCACTGGAGGGGTTAAATCCCGGCTAGGAGTCCAGTGGGCGGGGTCACTCAATGATTGACAGCTCTCTGTATACACACTCATACAGGGGTGACTGATAACAGAGAGAACACCCGACCAGCGCTGCTCTCTACCGCATACACGGCAATAGCTGAAGGACCTGTGATGACGTCACCACCACGTGACCGGGCGGAGCTTATCAATGGAGAGGAGACGTGGTGGATAAAGGACCTGTGTTATTAAAATCACGTGACCCTGCATCAGAAGGAGGAGGAGTTTAGAAGTGGGAATAATGAGCGATGAATGAAGGATCTGTGAAGAGGATCACATGACATGAGGGGCAGATCTCTGTGAGGGAGCGGGGCTCCTGCGCTGTGTGAAGGTGATGATCACGTGACGAGAGGGGGCGGGGCTCTGATGGGGCAGAGCTCCTATGCTGTGTAAAGTGATGATGATCACGTGACATGAGGGGAGGACCTCTGTGAGGGGTCGGGGCTATGCCTTCTCTCACTGATAAGCCCCGCTCCTCCTCACTCGGTCACGTGGTGGTGGTGGCGTCGTCATTACAGGTCCTTCAGCTGTTGCTGTGTATGAGGTGGAGCAGCGCTGGTCGCGTGTACATGACTTCCGGTTACCGCTGTTGTTTAGTGGACTCTGTTAGTAGTAAGGTAAGGTTACATACGGTCATTTTTGTGCGGTTTTGGTGCGTTTGTTTGGCACAGTGTTGTACATAATTTAGTAGGTAATGTGCAGCCAGTGACCGCAGAGGTGAAATGAGGGGACAGGTAGATTTATCCCCTGCAGCAGAGGTGAGAATGGGTAGGAGGGTGCAATAGTGTTAGGGTATGTGCACACACACTAATTACGTCCGTAATTGACGGACGTATTTCGGCCGCAAGTCCCAGACCGAACACAGTGCAGGGAGCCGGGCTCCTAGCATCATACTTCTGTACGACGCTAGGAGTCCCTGCCTCGCTGCAGGACAACTGTCCCGTACTGAAAACATGATTACAGTACGGGACAGTTGTCCTGCAGCGAGGCAGGGACTCCTAGCATCGTACATAAGTATGATGCTAGGAGCCCGGCTCCCTGCAGTGTGTTCAATCCGGTACTTGCGGCCGAAATACGTCCGTCAATTACGGACGTAATGCCCTCGTGTGCACATACCCTTAGGCCTCATTCACACGGCAGGGTTTCCCGGCCGGGTGCCGGCCGTTCATAAATCGGCCGGCACCCGGCTGCATTAGGAATAATAGACCCCTAATGGGGCTATTCACACGACCGACTTTTTGACGGGCCGGGTAAACCGGCCATCAAAAAATAGGACATGCTCTATCTTCGCCCGGGTACCCGGCCGCCCGGCTCCCATAGAAGTCTATGGGGCTGGGTATTACACGACCATCACCGGGATGTGTCCCGAGTGATGGCCGGGTTTTCCGTCGCTTGCGCTCTATCTCCTCCTCACAGCGCAGAGTGCATGTGAGGAGGAGGAGTTGATGCCATTCTGACGAATGGCTGTGCGCTGTACACTGTGAGGGTGTACAGCAGGTGGAGGGAGCGCTGCGCTGGCTCCCTTCCCCTGCTTGTTTTAAAAGCACCCTGGCCCGGCGACACCTTCCATGGCGCCGCTAGCAGCTGCTGCGGCTGCTACTACTGTAGCGACGCCACTATAGCAGAGCGGGGAGGTATCTCCCCGCTCTGCTATGTGCTAGCCGCGCTTTAGCTCCTTGAAGGAGCGGAATCCCCGTGTTTTCGGGGATTCCGCTCCTGGACAGAGCGCTTGATGTCTCTGTCCATATCTGGGCAGTGACATCAGGGGAAACTCCTGAAGCGGAATCCACGAACACATGGGGATTCCCCTTCAGGAGTTGCCGCTGATGTCACTGTCCGGATCTGCCCGGCACGGATGCATAACTTTATGCAAACCGGCCGGGCAGAAAGGCCGATTTTACCGGCCGACACTCGGGCTCGGGAACGACCCGGTCGTGTGAATCCCGCCTTAGATGGGAAGCCACAGAGGAGGATGGTGGAGCAGTCTAGACAGTGGATGATGAGGGCATATGTACTGGCATTTATGTGTGTACGAGGGTGAGGAAAGACCGACTTCTAGAGGGTGAGGAAAGACCGACTTCTAGAGGGGGAGGAGAGACCAACTTCTAGAGGGGGAGGAAAGAGGGACTTGGAGGGGGGGAGGAGAGACGGACCTGTGGAGGGGGGGGGAGGAGAGACGGACCTGTGGAGGGGGGGGGAGGAGAGACGGACCTGTGGAGGGAGGGGGGAGGAGAGACGGACCTGTGGAGGGGGGGGGGGAGGAGAGACGGACCTGTGGAGGGGGGGGGGGAGGAGAGACGGACCTGTGGAGGGGGGGGGAGGAGAGACGGACCTGTGGAGGGGGGGGGGAGGAGAGACGGACCTGTGGAGGGGGGGGGAGGAGAGACGGACCTGTGGAGGGGGGGGGGGAGGAGAGACGGACCTGTGGAGGGGGGGGGGAGGAGAGACGGACCTGTGGAGGGGGGGGGGAGGAGAGACGGACCTGTGGAGGGGGGGGGGAGGAGAGACGGACCTGTGGAGGGGGGGGGGAGGAGAGACGGACCTGTGGAGGGGGGGGGGAGGAGAGACGGACCTGTGGAGGGGGGGGGGGAGGAGAGACGGACCTGTGGAGGGGGGGGGGAGGAGAGACGGACCTGTGGAGGGGGGGGGGAGGAGAGACGGACCTGTGGAGGGGGGGGGGAGGAGAGACGGACCTGTGGAGGGGGGGGGGAGGAGAGACGGACCTGTGGAGGGGGGGGGGAGGAGAGACGGACCTGTGGAGGGGGGGGGGAGGAGAGACGGACCTGTGGAGGGGGGGGGGGAGGAGAGACGGACCTGTGGAGGGGGGGGGGAGGAGAGACGGACCTGTGGAGGGGGGGGGGAGGAGAGACGGACCTGTGGAGGGGGGGGGAGGAGAGACGGACCTGTGGAGGGGGGGGGGAGGAGAGACGGACCTGTGGAGGGGGGGGGGAGGAGAGACGGACCTGTGGAGGGGGGGGGGAGGAGAGGCGGACCTGTGGAGGGGGGGAGGAGAGGCGGACCTGTGGAGGGTTTATGAGGTGGAGGCAGCAAGAAATAGGAAGCGCTTGTCTGTTCTGTGTGACATTGAAGCGTAACTAAACGTTCAATGAACTTTCTATTTTCTAGCAGCATGTGTAATATAAATATATTTTGTAATATACTTTATTCATGAATTTGGGCCCCTTTTTGTGTTGTGTTTTAAATGGCCACTCTGACACTTTTCTACCACATTTTATTTCTTGTATTTCTCCTGTGCTAGCAGAAATTTGTAAGCCATTTGAATGTATCAGTGTACGAATTCTGCTGTCTGAGTACAGGTGGGTGGTGGCCCCATCCTGACGTCAGGAAGGTCTCTGGCCTCTATACACTACACAGTTCATGGAAGAGACTGTGCACTGGTCTCTGTGATTCTCCCGGGCAAAGTGTCTCCGGACACTGTAATCTGAGCTGCTAATCAGCATCAGATAAGACTAGGACTGCTCCGTCCACCTCCCCTCAAAGCACCCTGCCGTCCTGTCTTATCTTCCCTGCACTTGCCAGGGAAAGTGAAAAGATTTAAAGTGACATAATAGCGTTTTGTTGTTTTTTTGCGAAAGATTAGCTACACTTTAAAGAGGCTCTGTCACCAGATTTTGCAACCCCTATCTGCTATTGCAGCAGATAGGCGCTGCAATGTAGATTACAGTAACGTTTTTATTTTTAAAAAACGAGCATTTTTGGCCAAGTTATGACCATTTTTGTAATTATGCAAATGAGGCTTGCAAAAGTCCAAGTGGGTGTGTTTAAAAGTAAAAGTCCAAGTGGGCGTGTATTAGGTGCGTACATCGGGGTGTTTTTAATACTTTTACTAGCTGGGCGCTGTGAAGAGAAGTAACATCCTCTTCTCTTCAGAACGCCCAGCTTGTGACAGTGCAGATCTGTGACGTCACTCACAGGTCCTGCATCGTGACGGCCACATCGGCAAAAGAGGCTACAGTTGATTCTGCAGCAGCATCAGCGTTTGCAGGTAAGATCGACTTACCGCTATAGCAGCCGTAGCGGCCGCTACGGGGCCCATGCCACCTGCCGGCACAGGCCCCACCCCCCCATGGCCGGAGGCTCCGCTAGCCGCTGCTATGGCTGCTACAGCGCGACGCCACTGATGGGGTTGTTCCTACAAAAGACATATATCCCCTATCCACAGGATAAGGGATACATGTGGGAAGCCCAGCGATGAGGAGAAAGGGGGACCGAAAGTCCCCTGAAGTTCTCCATGACAAACCTCGGACTTCCGGGGGCTGTCTGCAGCTCCATTAGAAATTACTTGCGCACCGGTCGTGACCAGCGCTCCTTTCATTTTTTATTGAACTGCGCAGACTCCGGAAGTCCGAGGTTTGTCATGGAGAACTTTGGGGGACTTTCGGTCCCCCGTTCTCCATATCGCTGCTTGCGATCACACATGTATCCCCTATCCTGTGGATAGGGGGATGCATGTCTTTTGCAGGATAAACTATAGGCCGTTTTTTTTTATGTGGGGGGGGGGGCTATATGGCGATATCTGCAGGGGGGTCTGTGTATGGCGTTATTTACAGGGGGGATTTTGGGCTGTGTATGGTGTTCTCTACAGGGGGCTGTGTATGGTGCTATCTATAGGGGGGCGCTGTGTGGTTGAATCTATAGGGAGGCACTATCTACAAGGGGGGGGGGGGTTGTGTGATACCCAGTGGAGGGGGGGGGGTCCCAGTCAAAAGTTTGCTATGGGGCCCAGTCTTTCCTAGTTACGCCGGCTACCTCTACCATTCTCCGCACAAAGTATAAGTGGCTGTGTGTCTGGCGCTATATCCCATATCCCCGGGGGGGGCTGTATCTGGCGCTATGTCCAGGGGGCGGGTTGTGTCTCCCCCTCACTCCTGGATACATGAGAAGAAGATTTTAGAACTGATCTACAAGATGACTGAGCTGCTGACTGGAGAGGTGACACTGCTGGGAATGCTGGGAAATTCTACAGTAACAGCACTGGAGGTGTCTGGGTGATGACTGTATCATTGTGTGTGTCAGGTTCCTATAAGGTGTCAGGATGTCACTGTCTATTTCTCCATGGAGGAGTGGGAGTATCTAGAAGGACACAAGGATCTGTACGAGGAGGTCATGATGGAGAACTACCGGCCGCGCACATCACAAGGTGAGAAGAGGCAGATATGTTTTTCCCCTAATGAGGCAATTGTCATCCACCTCATGGGGGAGGGGGGTTTGTCTTCCTCTGGATCAACACGGTCGGACTTGATGGACTTGTGTCTTTATCTCACAGTGACTTGGATTAGTGAAATCTTATTCCCACTTATGTTACGTCCACACACGGCGTAAACAATGCAGAATGTCCGACCGGATTTTCTGCAGCATTTTCACAAGATATATTGACGTGTTGTTGATTGAGAATCAGCACCGCACTTCTTTTCTGTGTATTTTTAGCAGTGTGTGGATGAGATCTGTTGAAATCTCATCCAGATTTCTGCTACTCATTAAAAAAACAAGAGATGAAAATGGCGTTCCTGTAAGGTAATAACATTTAGGGATATGTACGATATATATGCAGGGAATCTAGTTAGACTCACCTGGTGGAGTTGTGCAGGATCTAGGTAGACTCACCTGGTGGAGTTGTGCAGGATCTAGGTGGACTCACCTGGAGGAGTTGTGCAGGAGGGCCGGTCTCTATGAACCATTGTTAGTGTCTGTCAATCAGGTGTAGAAAATAACGAGGGGCTGCGCTCCTGGATGGGATGTTCAGGTGCTGTGAGGGTTCGGGTTGGATATCCCACAAATTGTATAGAAAAACAACCCGAGCACTCAGTGGTAAAGATGAACGTAGAGATAAACGTGGATTTTTCTAAATGCTTTTATTTCCAAAGTATAAATTGTTTATTGTGAAACAGGCGATTATTTTAGGATGTTTCGGCCTATCCCAGGCCTCTGTCACAATGGCTTTAGTGATATAAAGAAAATCTATATATCAGTATTACATACATATAATGAATAGTGGCTCATGTTGGCATAGGTATGATACAGAGGTATGACACAAACTGACGTCAATGTAACATAGAGTCAGGCCTCGTTTACACGAGCGTGTGCGTTTTGCGCGCGCAAAAAACGCAGCGATTTGCGCGCGTTTGTATGGCGTATGCACTGCGTATACGCAGCCTTGTTGCGTTTTAAACGCGCGCACGCCAAGCGTTTGCATCGCGCGTAAAAAACGCAGAGGGGATTAGTGGGACGCCCGCCTACAAATAGGCCAGCTGGCCCAACCCCTGCTTGCTGGTAGAAATCTGTTTGCAAGCTTATTTCCGCCTCTGCAGAAACCACAGTGTTTGTTTTTCCCTTCAAATTGGAATCGCTTTGACACCCAACTATTATGGCTTCGCCAGCACTGGCGCGTGTGCTTCTTCTCTGGATGATCTCACGTCGGTTTGGCCTGCGCCGACACATGCTGCAGCACCACACGCCTGGAAGAAGTCGCATTTGGGTTCACCCACTTGTGGCCCAACGTACAATAAAAGGGCATTTCCATACCCTGTTTGAGGACTTACGCCGGCATCCCGACAAATTTCGATCCTTCTGCCGCATGTCTGTGGCCACATTTGACCTTCTGCTTGAGCAAACTCGCTCTGGTCTCACCTTCCAGAATACGAACATGAGACGCTGCATTTCGCCCGAGGAACGTCTGCTTGTGACCTTGAGGTATGTATGAAGCTGCTATAAGTTAGTCCATGCCGCTGTCTGCTTTACCAGCCCCCCACTAACATGTGTTCTTCCTTACTTTTCCTTTCTCTTTATTTTCTAGATTTCTGGCCACAGGCAATAGTTATCATTCGTTGCATTTTGAATTTCTTTTGGGAGTGACCACCATTTCGTTCATTGTCACATCCACCTGTGTCGTGTTGTGGCAGAGTTTAAAGAGCACGGTCATGCCTCAGCCCACGACAGAACAGTGGCTAAGTATATCAGAGGGATTTCTTCGAGCTACTGAATTTCCTAATTGCATTGGTGCCCTTGACGGCAAACACATTCGTGTGAGAAAGCCCCCACGCAGTGGCTCGCAATACTATAACTACAAGCAGTATTTTTCCATGGTATTGTTAGCCTTGGCGGACACTAATTATTGTTTCTCTATTGTTGACATTGGCTCGTATGGAAGCTCGGCAGATGCCCGCATATTCCGTACATCAAGAATGGGGAAGCGACTCGTGAATAGGCGACTGGGGTTGCCGGAACCCTCCATCCTCCCAGGCTCCAGCGGGCCCCCAATCCCGTATGTAATCGTGGCAGATGAGGGGTTCGCACTCACAAGGCAAGTCATGCGTCCCTTTGCAAGAAGGGGCTTGGATGACCGTAGGCGCATGTTCAATCTCCGCCTGGGCAGAGCTCGGCGATGTGTCGAATGTGCCTTTGGCATTATGTCGAACAGGTGGCGTGTCTTTCTGTCCACAATGCAATTGTCCATGCATAATGTCACACGTGTTATCCAAGCGGGTGTAGTTCTGCATAACTTCTGCCGCATTAATGATGCAAACTTTGATGCTGACTATATCATAACACACGCAGACACCACTGACAATGTCCCGGTGATTCCTCTCGGGCGATCTGTCTCCTCCGGCCTTCGAGTTCGTGACACTTTGGCGGCATATTTTGAGTGCCCATCTGGACCAGCACCGCGGGGGGCTGATGACCTGTGAAGGGGTGAATGTTCTTTTGACGCCTCACTACCGACCTGAGATGTGGGCATTTTTTGTTTTGTTTCTTTTGTGTGTTGGGGTTGGGGTAGGGACTCGCAAAACATGAGGACCCTTGACGCGGGTTGCGAGCTTATATCTCTCGGGGTTTGAGCAGGACTTTACACAGTTGCCGACTTACTTTGCCCTTATATCCTGTTGTGCGGACTGCAGTTAGGGAAGTCCAATTTCAAGTCTACTTATTTAGCTACAGGGCCCATGGCAGGACCTAAACTTTGGAATCCCTTTCAAGCAATGTCAAACCACGAGAGATTAACTCAAACCTCATATCACATGTCCATGCATTGGTCCAAAAGGCCAGAAGTGTGTGAGAGTGTAGGCTAAGGAAATGTGTGCCAAACCTTCTGTTGGGTGGTCGAAAAGAATAATAAAACGAAATCAAACCATTACCTTTTTAATTTTTAATAAGGTATTCGGAACAATCCCCAATTTTGGGGTAAAAAACAAACACACCAACATGGTGTAAGGAAATTCAAACGCAAAACAGGATCACACAATATACGTGGCCAGGCCTGCACCAAACACAACAGTGCCGTCCATGAATTTTGGGCACCAACACACTCAGAGGTGTTGATATAGTTGGGCTGGGGAGGCATATGCCTGCATTTCAGCACCACTATGCTGGAGCTGGGAAGGTTGTTCCTGGCCAGCATAGTGGTGCTGATGTGGTGGCTGGAATGTGGGCCCCGCGAAGTGGGGAGCCATAGGGCGCACGTATGGATGAGGACGGGCCATATGGGGAACAGGGTGAAATTGGCCAGGCACCTGGGCCGTGGGTGGCGGCATGTAACTATTTTGCCACTGCTCGATTGCCGTGAAACACGGATGTGGATTGTGTGGCGGTCTGCAAGCGTCGATCAATGTGACGATCGACGCCTGCAGACGGCCCATAAGGTCCATCGGCACCAGGCGGAGGAGGGGCACAATGCTGCGGCCAAAGGCATCATTGCCATCCTCCTCTGCGGCTCGCCTCAAATACTCGAGGACCCGCGTATCCACCTGGGCAGATGTGGAGGGCTGTGGGGCACGAAGACGCCGACTGCGGGCTCGCACGGGCCGCTCCTGGGCTGGAGAGCCAACCGGCCGTTCGGACTGGCCTGGTGCGGGCTCCTGGGGTGTCGGCTCGGGGCTGGGTGGCAGGATATTGGGAGCAGGGGCTTCGGCCACAGACTCCCCCACGTCAGTCTCCTCTGCTGTATCCTCCAAATTGTCGGTGGTTCTACAAGGAGGCAAAAAATTATGAGTACAAAATCTAACAATGCCCACAACAACACGTTGACAGACAGGACCTGGACAAACACACAGTACACTCATGCAACGACATAAATGCTTACGTGCGCATATCCATGATGTCCTTCAGGAACATCAGCTGTTTAGTATAAATGTAGGGCCGTTTGCGAGATGGCCCATCTCCGCTGCGTCCCTTGTCACCCATCTCTCGCCTGAATTGATCACGGCAGCTCCGCCACCGTGTCTTGATATCTTGGACTGGTGTATGAAACAAAAACAAAACACGCCATCAGAACTATCACCTCTCACTCCAAAATGAAGGGCCCTGCAATGGCAATGCGGTCGGACGTGGGAAGCACCTGCTCCACCAAAGTTTCTCGTGCTCATGTGCGCAATACACATACAGGGCCCAGGTTTTCTATAGGCATGACAGGCATTGACAGAAAATGCCAGGTACTCACCCAACCGAGTGCGGTCACTGGTTCGGCCTGTCTCCCACTCTTGCCCAAATAGGTTTTGGGCCACCAACTCCCATGCGTCCTCCTTCACCGTCCGGTTGTGATACTCCTCACATCTATTATCCCATATTGCTGGATGCTCCTGGATAAAAAGAATGAGGCGCTCCACATCCATCCCGCGCGGCATGGCTGTAGTATGTTGCTGTGTTGAAACACTACAAAATATCCCCCGTCAACTCTCCTGGCACTGGCTAGTCTTGCCCCCTCGCAGTTGAAAGGCAGGCACTTCCTGGTTTGGAGAAGCTTTGTGTAGCTTTATAGACTATTTAGAATGGACATAACAGCTCTTGCGTGTTTTTCGCGCATGCAACGCAGGACCGTCCGTGTGGCATGCGTTGTTTTCACGCACCCATTGAAGTCAATGGGTGCGTGTTGCGTGAAAAACGCAAGATTATAGAACATGTCGTGAGTTTTACGCAACGCACTCACGCAGCGCAAAATACACGCATCGTCTAAACAGCCCCATAGACTATTATTTGTCCGTACGACACGCGTGAAAAGCACGCGCGTCGCACGCGCGTATAATACGCTCGTGTAAACGAGGCCTAAGACGCGTAACAAGAAAGCATCGATGACCATTTAATGACACCTGGAAAGCGGGGATCTATCTGCTCTCAGTAGTAGTGAGCGGGTGTCGTCACTATTTATGGCCATTTAAATAGAGGCCAGAAGTAAATTGTGTCTGTTATACAGAAGAACGAGAATATGATTAAAGTCAACATAGTATTTATACTGAAGGTTCACACTATGTATATAGAAGCATATTACATGAATAAGTCAGATTAATAATATGTCAAGAATGTATCAAGCTACAAGATCAAAGTTACAAAAATAAGTTATAGCCATGCAAAAATATAGTTATTAATCTAGAACATGCTCCCTAATACTGAGAGCAGATGGATCCCGCTTTCCATGTGTCATTTAATGGTCATCGATGCTTTCTTGTTACGCGTCTTACTCTATGTTACATTGCCGTTTCTGTGTCATACCTCTGTATCATACCTATGCCAACATGAGCCACTATCCATTATATGTATGTAATACTGATATATATCTATTCTTTATATCACTAAAGCCATTGTGACCGAGGCCCGGGATAGGCCGAAACATCCTAAAAGAATCGCCTGTTTCACAATAAACAATTTATACTCTAGAAATAAAAGCATTTAGAGAACTCCACGTTTATCACCACGTTCATCTTTACCACCGAGTGCTCGGGTTGTTTTTCTATGTCATTCAGATGTAACCAAAGTTACTATCCGGTAAAACAATCCATAAGGAATAGGGGAATATTGTAATAAATAAGAATTTTAGATGTCTCTGAAGATCCAGGATCTCTGGGGTAACTTCTAATATCTGCAAAAACTTATATTAGGGGTGTATTAATGCATAAAGGGCGTCTGTCACATTGACCACCCGTCTGATCTGTTTGCAGCATATTATATAGCAGGAGGACCTGAGCAGATTGTGTCTCTCCATTCACTTCTATAGGAGTTATGGGAACCGCCTAACAAGGCCACCCAGAGGTGGAGCCGCATCTACCAGACGTTTCTGGCATATCCTGGGTAGGGATGCACGGTGCATCGAAACTTCGCTACTGTTTCGATACTGTGCATCCCTAAACGGTTCGATACCGCTATTTCCTGTATTTCGATACTTCGCTGCGCAGCCGCACAGCTCAGTATAGTAATACATGAATGTATGGGAGCGCGGCTGTGTAATTCAGCCACAGCCCCGCTCCTGAGTCATGATAAGTTTGCGGGGTCAGGATGATGCAATACGGCCAGCGCTGCACTAATGAGCGGCGGCACTGAAGACAGAACATGGCGGGCGCTCTACAAAACACCCCCATGTTCTGTCTCCAGTGCCTGAACTGCCGCTCATTAGTGCAGCGCCGGCCGCACCTCCTCATGCTGACCGCGCACGCACTTCCTGTCAGGAGCGGGGCAATGGCTGTATTACACAGCCGCAGCCCCGCTCTATAACGGCGGAGACCAGAGAAACCTCTCATCTCCGCCGTTATTCCCCTGAATGCTGCGATCACAGCGGACTGCAGCATTCAGGGGAAAATGAGAAGGGGTTATGCCCCTGGATCGCGTCACAGGGAATTCCTGTGATCGAGGGCCATACCATATATGGGCATACAGCCCAGGGTCTATTGACGGACCCCAGGGCTGTCTTACCATATTTCATGTTGTTAGGACATACCCAAGTATGTCCTCACAACTGCCTGTGTGCTATCTGTCCACAGGCTAATGTACTGGCATATATCTGATATATGCCAGTACATTAAAGTTTAAAAATAAAGTAAAAACAAAGTATTGTTAAAATGAAAAAAAACTACACATTCACCTTTTTTACAATAAACATTAAAATAAGTCTCAAGACATAAAATATTCACATTCAGTATTGGCGCGGCCGTAATAACCTTCACAACAATTTTTTTGCATCATTTATGATGTGTACGCTGTAAAAAAATGAAACACTGCTTTCATTCACTTATTAATGTGGGGCACGAGGTGCGATGAATTTAACCTCCATGTTCCTCACATTAATAGTAATTAACCCCATCATGTACCTCGCACATTAACCCATTATGACTGAGAAACATTATGGGATTAATTACTATTAATGTGAGGTGCGTTCAAAATTCATCACACATCGCGCCTCACATCAGAAAACGGAAGCATTTTTTTTTATTTATTACTGTTGGCAAAGTATCGAAATTGGTATCGAAATCGCAATACTAAACGAAGTATCGGTATCGAAGTCCAAATTCTGGTATCGTGACATCCCTAATCCTGGGGAGAAATGTCCGTGTTGGGAATACCCCTTTATTCCATGTGGTGACGGCTCTGAGAAGATGTTACTCTCAATGATGAATAAGTGAGGTTCCGTATGTCACACATGATGTTGTCCCCTGTATGATTTCCATCTTCTCCTTTCTTCATAAAGACGTGTGCAGTACTAGATCCTCCAGTTCCTCCAGTTTTCTCATCTTCTCCTCCACAACGTTCCTTCTCCTGAATGACCCACCAAGGATGGACAAGGACAGGAATGAGATGAGCAGAAGAATATTAGACTTCACCTTGGAGATCATCTACCTGTTGAGCGGAGAGGTAAACTTTTCTACATTATAGAACAAGTGACACATAGGGAAGGGACAATACATAATAGGAAGAATCCAGTGTCCTGTATAACAGCGTCCAGACCTTCCAAGTGACGTCAAGAAGCCACCAGCAGAAAAGCTGAAGATCAGCCACCAATATGGTCAGTTATGTGTCATGTCACCGATGCAGCAATAGTAATGTTGTAGAGCAATGAGAATGACAACGAACCAGGAGGATCAGGATGACATCTATATAGAAACATAGAAGATGACGGCAGGAGGAGAGCACATGGTCCATCTAGTCCCCCCAATATTATTTCCTTTTTAGTTTTGGCCTCGTTCTATTTTCTCAATGTCTTTTAGTAGGCGAGGTCTCCAGTATTACAGATGTGGGGTCACTAGAGCTCTATACAGCGGGGTCACAATCTCCCTCTTTCTACTGAGGGGGGAATACTGTGTTCAGTTCTCTAAGTGTCTCTCTCTATACACAGGAGTACACAATAGTGAAGAAGACATCGGGTGACTGTACGACTCCCATCATCCATGAGTCAGGAGGATGGAGCAGTAGTGAGAGCCCCATCACAGAGCCTGCCCCTCACTCCCGGATACATGAGAAGAAGATCTTAGATCTGATCTACAAGATGACTGAGCTGCTGACTGGAGAGGTGACACTGCTGGGAAATTCTACAGTAACAGCACTGGAGGTGTCTGGGTGATGACTGTATCATTGTGTGTGTCAGGTTCCTATAAGGTGTCAGGATGTCACTGTCTATTTCTCCATGGAGGAGTGGGAGTATCTAGAAGGACACAAGGATCTGTACGAGGAGGTCATGATGGAGGACTACCGGCCGCGAACATCACAAGGTAGGGAGAGACAAATATATATATTGGCATTACTGGGGCACAGGCTGGACAGGCGGCCGTGTTGAAGTCTTAATAGCGTCATGTGCAGTACATATACACGTGTGTACAATGACATGTAATGTAGGAGCTCCACAATTTCGGCTCCTTTTACATCTTGTTAGATCCCTATGTTTCGTGCTGCCGGCTGCTCATAACTCTGCATTAGAGGTCACATTATATTGTACAGCGCTGGCGGCCGTTATGGATACGGGAGCCATGGAGATGAGCAGGATGCTCTGTCTCCTAATGCAGAGTTATGGGCAGCCGGCAGCGTGGACTATGGGCAGTCTGTGCTGTAGTTAGAAGTAAACCTGATAATACAAGTCCTGTAGAAAGACGATTATCGGCACACTCCGGCAGTATAATAGTTTTCTATATAATGTCCGTATAATCGGAGGTTCTCTTTAATTTTACAAGTTATGGGTTCTAGATTCTGGAGATGGGACGATGATCCAGGGATTTATTCTGATTTCCAGATTTGGGGTCAGGGAGGAGTTTTCCCCTAATGAGACAATGGTCATCCACCTCATGGGGGATTTTGTCTTCCTCTGGATCAACGCGGTCGGATTATAGGTTGCACTTGATGGACTTGTGTCTTTTTTCATCCTTAGTAACTATGTAACACAGAATATATGGAGCAAAATTTACCACTAATATAAAGTACAATGTGTTCTGGAAAGACAATCTCACAATGACTTGGATGAGTAAAATCTTATTCCCGCTTATGTTACATCCACACGGCGTAATTCGGCTGATCGCTAATGATCCAGCTTCTGTGTATAGAGGAGACGTAACAGCTGTATCGTTAAAAACTAAAAAAAAATGTTTATAATCACCTACAACCAATATCTGTATTAATAAAAAATATTGCCTACGAAGGTGTACACAGCTTTTAAGAGGCTAATAAGCAGGTGACGCCCTGACAATTGTTTTGTGTCCCGCCACTTTCAAGTGTATGTTCATGCGTTCATACAATGGTGGAGCAGGGAGCTGTTGGTGCCCCGCCATTCACTCTGTTAGGCCACAGTCTACTTTAGGCCTGCGACTTACAAGGTGCCTGAGACCTCGGTACAGGTAGTGAGGACCTCAACATTGTAATCACTGCTCTGCAAAGAAGTGTATAGAGAAGTGTCTGATATATAGACAGATATACAGTAGTCATGTATTCAGTCACTGTGTGTTTCCTACAGATGGATCCAGTAGGGGAAATCCACCCGAGAGATGTCCCAGTCCTCTGTATTCCCAGGACTGTCCAGAGGAAAATCACAATGTCCCAGAGAATCATCAGGTAGATGAAGCTGAGCCCTATACCAGATCTATATAGGGGGGTGTGGAGCTTTTTGGTCCTGCGGTCATAGATGGGGTCATAGATTTTGGTGATTTCTTATGTTGATCTGTTAGATTCTTCGCACTCTCTGCTGTATTGTACTGAATTGTTACATATGTGAAATCAGGAGGAAGATCTGACTAATAATAAAGCGGAGGATGAAGCAGAAGAAGAGCGGGTGAGGGGCGATCAACCGTGTAAGAGTGAAGTGGAGGAGGAAATTCCAGGAGGAGTTACCACAGGTCAGTAATAATGAATTTAGAAAGTGAATTGGAAGGTTTGTTAAGGTAAGGTTTCTCCTTAGGGTATGTTCAGACTGGCTATCTTCGTCCGTTATTCGGGCCGTAAACGCCCGAAAAATCAGAAGCAGAATTCCTCCAAACATCTGCCCATTGATTTCAATGGGGAAAAACGTCATTCTGTTCCAATGGGCTGTTTTACGCGGCCGTTTTGAAAAACGGCCGCGTAAAAAAACGGCATCGAAAATGAAGTGCAGGACACTTTTTGAAAAGTTTTTGGAGCTGTCTTTCATAGACTCTATAGAAAACCGCTCCAAAAATGGCCGTGAAAAACGCAGCGAAAATAGTTTGCGTGTGAACATACCCTTGCTTCTACATTACAGTGAGGGTACGTTCACACACAAACTCAAAAACGTCTGAAAATACGGAGCCGTTTTCAAGGGAAAATAGCTCCTGATTTTCAGACATTTGTTTGAGCATCTTGTGTTTTCGCTGCATTTTTTTACGCCCGTTTTTTTTACCGGTTTCCAATATGAGTCTATGAAAAACGTCCCAAGAAGTTCTTTTTTGCGGCAGTGTTTTTTACTTGGCCGTTTTTCAAAACGGCCCCGTAAAAAAAACTGCCTGTCGGAAGAGAATGCCGTTTTTCCCATTGCAATCAATGGGCAGATGTTTGGAGGTGTTCTGCTTCAGATTTTTCAGGCGTTTACGGCTTGAAAAAGGGCCGAAAATGGACCATGTGAACATACCCTTACACTTCAGACAATGTGTTATACATAGTGCAGGACCTTAGGGAGCTGTGACTGCACATAGAAGTTCTCTACAAGGTGTTCTATGAATCCGGACATGCACTAGGCTTAGTGTCAGATATTGGGGGGATACTGGCTGCGATTAACAGCCGGGATCTGAGAAAACTCCATTTAAACACTTAAAGGGCATGTGTCATCAGATGTCTGCATTGAACTACCAAGAGGCTATTCTAGATTAGTTTAAGGGTATGTTCACACGGCCTATTTACGGACGTAAATCGGGCGTTTTTGCCCCGAATTACGCCCGAAAATAGCGCCTCAATATGCGCAATGAAAGCAATGGGCAGACGTTTGTCTGTTCACACGAGGCGTATATTTACGCGCCGCTGTCAAATGACGGCGCGTAAATTGACGCCCGCGTAGAAGAAGTGACCTGTCACTTCTTTGGCCGTAATTGGAGCCGCTATTCATTGACTCCAATGAATAGCAGCGCTAATTACGGCCGTAATTGACGCGGCGTTCAAGCGCCTGCACATGCCGGTACGGCTGAAATTACGGGGATGTTTTCAGGCTGAAACATCCCCGTAATTTCAGCCGTTACGGACCCCCACCGTGTGAACATACCGTAACATGATTCTGACGTGTATTAGGTCTTTCCCCGGAGCACATCCTTTGAAGAGGAAAAGCTTTTATTACATTTATGCAAATGAGCATCACCGTTGCTCCAAAATGCTCAATCGTTATTCCCCAGTTCAACCCCCTCCCTCCCTGCTTCCTTTGATTGACAGGTGCCAGGCATCGTAGTGTAGTGAACGCACGAGAGTCCCTACATTCTAATCGGCGCATTTGCAGTATAATCTTTAAGCTCCGCGTTCTAATTGGCACTGCTGTGCATGTGCCGATTAGGATGTAGGGACGCTCGTGCGTTCACTACACTACGGGGCAGGGCGTGAACTTGCCTAGTACGTATCCTGGCTCCTGTCAATCAAAGGAAGCACGGAGGGAGGGGAGTTGAACTGGGGAATGACGAAATCATTTTGGAGCAACGGTGATGCCCTTGTTGCTCAAATGCTAATTTGCATAAATGTAAAAGGCTTTTTCTCTTCAAAGGAGGCACTCTGTGGAAAGACCTAATACACGTCAGAATCCGGTCAGCCTAATCTATAATACCCTCTTGGTAGTTCAGTACGGACATCTGGTCACAGACTCTTAGTGACCACCAATACCCCTTTTCACGTTGGCCTAGTCTAAGTCCTGCATGGGTGTCCCGTGCAGGCTGGAGCCTGGGCTCGGCTGTCTGATGACAGCTGGGCTCCTGCTCCAACACCCACGATCGAAATTTACTTTGATCGCGCCCGTTTAACCTGTTAAATGCCGCCGTCAATAGCGACCGTGGCATTTAACTTGTTTACAGAGGGAGTGCGCCCCCTCTGTCACCAATCGGCAGCCCGCAAATGCAATCGCGGGTGTCCGATGGGGTGTCATGGCAGCCGGGGGCTTGATAAAAGCCCCCAGGTCTGCCCTGGACATATGCCTGTTAGGACGCGCCGGAGGCACGTCCTAATAGATTGCCTGTCAGATTTACACTGGTAATAATGCTCTGGTATACGAAGTATGCCAAAGCATTATAGCAGCGATCTGAAGATCGCACAGTAAAGTCCCCTAGTGGGACTAATGAAATAAGTAATAAATGTGAAATAAAGATTAATAATAAAAATTAGTCAAAAAAATAAAATTTTTCATAAAAAGTGGTTTTATTTAGTAAAAGTGTAAAAAATAAATAAAAGTACACATATATGGTATCGCCGCGACCGTAATGACTCAAAGTTAAAATGTTATTTAAACACCGTAAAAAAAAAACGCAAGAAACAATGGCGAAATTGTAATTTTTTCCATTGCCCCCCAAAAATGTCATAATAAAAATGAATCCATAAGTCCCATGCACCCCAAAACAGTACCAATCGAAACTACGTCTCGTCCCGCAAAAAACAAGCCCAAAAAATCACTACATTGATGGAAAAATCAAAAAGTTACGGCTCTTGGAAAGCAACGATGCAAAAACAAATAATTTTAGTTCAAAGGTGTTTTTTTATTGTGCAAAAGTCGTAAAACATAAAAAACCTCTACATATGTGGTATCGCCGTAATCGTACCGACCCATAGAATAAAGGTAACCTGTTCAGGCCCTGCCGGGTTAAGGGCTTAATAGGAATACAAAGATGGCAGTTGAATTGTGGGGGGCCGATGGGCCATCGGAGGGGGCTGCCCCCTCTTTCTAACTCTTTAGATTGACCGCAGCATTTAAAGGGTGAAAAGGGTGGAATCAAAGCGTTCTTTGATTCCGTCTGTTGCAGTGACCCGTCACCCGCTAAGTATGGAGCGACCTCAGCCTGTGAGCCTGCTCCATACTTCTCTTTAGCGTTTATCATGTACAATTACGTGATAATGTGTTAAGGGGTTAAAAATGAGTTTCACATACAAAGACGTTTCCAGTGATGATAACCTGCACTCAGAGGCCACTTCACTAGGTCCACCTTATTAGTACTTGATCGGACACATGGCCTGCGGTAAAGGTTTTTATTGACCTAGTGAGTGTTGATACACTCTCACTACAGCAGCAATTTTTACAGGAGTACACCAACATGGTTGAATAAGGGTTTACACTGGGGGCTCTCAATCTCAAAGAAAAAAAAAAATTCTATCAGTCACGGAGCCCAGAGTTTCCACATTTTATATGCTCCCGAAAATCCACAAGAATCTTGTAAATCCACCAGGCAAGAATCTTGTAAATCCACCAGGCAGGCCTATTGTCTCTGGTGTAGGAAACTTAACGGAGAAATGCAACAAATGTTTGGATCAACATCTCCAAGAAATACTCTACCAGCTCCCTTCTTACACCAGAGACACTATGCAGATTCTGAAGGAATTGGATGGGATTCATTTGAGTAAGAGTGAGACACTGGTCATCTGTGATGTGGAAAGCCTTTACACCAGCAGTAACCACAATAGAGGTTGTACAGCGGTGAACTTTTTTCTATCTAGAAATGAGGATCTCAATCACATCAAGAAAGATTTCATACTCAGAGTCCTTAGATTTATCCTGACGCGGAACCATTTCCTTTTTGATGGTCGATATTATCTTCAGGTTAGGGGCACAGCTATGGGGCGGCTGTGGCACCCACATTTGCCAATCTATACCTGGGATGGTGGGAAGAGATCGTTTTTAGTGACAATATGAACAAATACACTGAGAATATGAGCCTCTGGCGGCGCTACATTGATGATATTCTTGTAATCTGGAGCGGCACTGTACCTGATCTGCAAAAATTCATTGAGGCATTAAACAACAATGACTTCAATCTCCGGCTGACTCTTACCTAAGACCACCGTCTTATTCCCTTTTTGGATGTCCGTATTTATACTGACGTCAAGGGTGACATACATGCGGATCTTTTCAGGAAGGAGACTTCTACCAATAGTCTACTCGCTGCCAACAGTGCACATTCCAGGAGAACCATAAGAGCCATCCCCAAGGGAGAATTTCTGCGACTGAGACGTAACTGTTCTACACTGTTCACTATCAAACAGAGATCAGTAGAACTCAAATCCCGACTCCAAGCTAGGAATTATTCCAACAGAAACATTAAGGAGGCATACAATGCTGCTTTAAGAACTGAATGGGTAGAACTACTCACACCTAAGAAAAATAAAAATATAGATACAACCATACAGGTTTCCCCTACTAATAGTCACACAACCTCCCAGCCAACCTAGATTCATCACAAATTACAATGCAGAATGGGGCACCATGATGAACATCCTGAACAAGTATTGGAATGTCCTTAAAGGGAATGTGTCGCTAGAAAAAAAATACATATTTTTTTTTGTTAAACAGTTAGTATATACATGATTACACATTGTTATAATTTATTTTTATTTTTTACAAGTCAGGAAATATTATAAATTAGATTCTAATTTATAACATTTCCATGTGCTGGTCACTAGAGGGAGCAATTCCCAAAATTGCAGCATTGGCATGTGGTAAAGCAACCTCATTGCTTTATGCTGCAAAATTAGAGAAGACACACTCGCTCTAGTGTGCTCAAACAATCCCCCCTCCTTTATCCTGGCTTGTGCCAGGAGAAAGGAGGGGGACAAATGTTCAAACCTCTTACACTGTGTGCCGCCATTTTTTGAGCGAATGCACAGTGTAGGAGGATTAGATACAGTGGTTATAACACGAACATACACAAACATGACTTACCTGCCGTCACCGCTCCTTCCGCTTCTAGTCCTTGCTTCGGAACATATGGACGGAAGCCGCGACCGGAAGTAGTCATCTTACTGTCCGGCTGCCGCTTCCGGTCCACATGAAAATGGCGCCGGATGTCGCACTGCCGAAGACCTTCCATTTGGACTGTGTGGGAGCGGTGCATGCGCCGTTCCCACACAGACAGCGTACACTATAGTGAATGGAACGGCTCCCGTTCGCATTCACTATGGGGATGTATGTGCCGTATTCCATCTCTGTATGTGTCATTAATCGACACATACAGAGATGAAAAAAAAAATGGCAGCCCCCATAGAGAAGTAAAAGTCAGAAGAAAGAAAAAAGTAAAACACAAATAAATAAAATTTATTTTAATAACATACTAAAATCAAAAACATAAAAAAATTTTTTAAATCGGACTTAGACCTCAAGAAAATTCTAGGTGACGGTGCAAACTGGCTATCGAAAAGGGAAAAACATTTCTAATCTCTTGCTTTCAAGCTACTTTTCTAAAAATGACATCAAAAGGAACACCTCCACCCCAGGATTCTACCCATGTAAACTTTGTAAAGCCTGTAGGATCCTGAGTACCACAAAAAAAATTGGGAATAAATTTTCGATTCGAGACCATATCAGATGTACGTCAGAAGGAGTTGTATACTGTTTGGAATGTCCCTGTGGTCTGAGATATGTGGGCTAAACAAGGAGGAAACTTCGGATCTGCATTAGAGAGCATATAGGAACCATCATCAATTTTGACAAAAATTAGAACGATAGTCAGACCCAGAATAAGCCATTCACTCCCAACCCAATTGCCTGGCACTTCAAGAAAAAACACAATCTGGGTTGGACCACCCTCAAAGGCTGGGGCATATGTAAGATCAGTCTGGGCATTAGGGGTGGCAATCTAGACGAAGCTCTCCTGAAGAGGGAGAGCCAATGGATCTTTTGTATGAACTCTGTCAACCCCCATAGCCTCAATGAGAGCTTCAATTTTGGCTGTTTTTTGTAATTATAAAAAACTTTTTGAAAAATAGTTTTTACTTTGGACCGTTATTAGGGTCATATATGTCTTTTTTTAATTGATTTTGCCTACTTTGAACAGCACATGGTGATGCAGCAATATTTACATCACATAGTATTGTCAGCTCCCATATATTGATACTGCTTTGTTTAAAATACAATACTATTATACTGTTCCTCGCTGTACATTCTCTCTATTATCATCAATTAAGGAACATATAAATATAGGAGAGATCTGTGACTGATCGTGAAAAGCACATTTGGCATTGTATTCTGGTATACAATTTATAAACGGCAGTGGCAAAAGTCATATGCAAGGTACCTTTTTACACTGTCATTCATTGATTCTATTCTGATTGACCTGTTATCCTGTCAGTCAATTAGTCCAGTTACGTAGAACACTGTCACATTGCACTTTGTTTACAGTTTATTTGACATACTGTCAATCAATCAATTCAACCTATTTGAAGACCGCTCGTCAGGCGGTCACCACCCCTAGAAGAAGCCGGAAATTCCGGCGAAACGCGCGTTTGGTATTTAAGACACTGTTTTAGTTGGTCCAATGTCCGTTTCCAAATACCTGCAATAATTTGTTGCATTGTCTAACCCTGACCTGGACACGTGCCTGGCCTTAGACATACTAGTGTAGCTCGCAGCCAGCCGCCTTTGTGTACCACTTGGGTTCATTAGCACATGTGCTCACCGTCCTCCACATTCACCCTGCCTGGGTCTTGTGTAATTACGGTGGAGCCGTTGAGGCTGCTTGTACCACCACCTAGAGTAATACTCAACGTAGGGTCCTCAGTCCGCCGCCCTCTGTGTTCACTGTAACACAGACGGCATTGTTGCCTGGTCACATCATACTCCGCTCATACAGCGGCGTCCTTAGCAACGTCAATCACGTGGTCCTTGACTTGCTGCCCTCTGTGTCCACTGTGACACAGACGGCAATTCTGCTGGCTGTGCACCTCACCGCTTGTGTAGCGGGGTCCGTTCACTGCTGGGCTAATTTACAGCCCGGTGAAGGGACCTAGTTATACAGTCAGCACCAATAACATTGCTGTCCTTTTGATTAAAGGCAGCAATTTCACTGATTACTCCCTAATGTGGTGGATACACAAGGTGTCAATTTTCAACACTATGACAAGACTTGACTCATTCTTCATCTTTAGCATGTCAGAATTTTGAGCTTTCACTGTCCAACTCATAACGTTGCAGAACACTTTTTATATTGGGACCTTATTGTCCTTGGTGCAGAGTTAGGGGACATCTGCACACAAACTGTACACAGACATTGGATTTTTTTTTAAATACCAATTTATTCATAATTAAGCTTTTTTATTTTCACTTATTAACTTTTGGATACATTCCTATTGGAGCCACACAACCTTTTTCTCCCTCCTTCCCCTTTTCCAACCAAACTTTATACAATTATCCTGGTGGTGCAAAGCAAGTGTGGCTCTTCTTGTCATTTCTAATTAAATCATTAAATTCTCAGGGCAGTCTCACATTCTATCTATTAGGACCTTCTTTCCCCTTAGAACAGCCTGAATTCTTAGTGAAATTATATAACAAGGTACTGGATTGATAACTTCACTCTGTCTATTCCACTACATCCTAAAGATGTTCTATAAAATTGAGATCCGGTGACTGATCAGCCATTATGATATACAGACCTCATTATCATGTCCGTGACTTCAGCCTGAGATCTGTGCTTTGTCTCATGACACATTATCTTGTTAAATGTAGCCTGTGGCCAGTATTAGATTGTCTGTAACATTATTAAGTTGTTGTAATAAAGTGATTCCCAATTGGTATTGAAGGTTAAAATGTATTGGCAGAGGACAGGCGAGATTGTCAGACAAGAAGATGCTTTTCAAATTTTGTGCTTTTTATCAAGTCCAAGATTTATGTTGTAGACCAGAATCCTGAACTTTGTCATTGATATATTTTAAAGTGTTTCAAAATCTTTAAGTCTGGAATTACACATGCAGTTCTTGGGGCAGTTTTTCTAATCCAAAGACTAGAGCGGATTCAAAAGGAATAGCATATAATTCTCCTTCCTGCTCAATTCACTTCTAGTTTTGACTTCAAGGGGTTGTCCAGGAATACATTTTATTTATATTTTAACTTAATGTGACATATATAATTAACTTCCTAATATAATGTCTGTTTATATCTTGTGGCGTTACTTACTTCTAATGTGCGGTCGCGTGACCGCACCCAGAGTACATTTTCCACTTCCTCTGACATTCCGTGTCTTTGCTCAGCCAACACTTCCGGCAGAGCTGAAGCACGGCGCGTCATCAACTAGGTTTACAGGCAGTGGGACCAGAGGTGAAGCTCTGAAGAGCTCGTGAAACATCCGCCCAGCCCACTGCCTGTAAACCTAGTTGAAGACGCGCCATGTCTCTGCTCAGCCAGAAGTGCTGGCTGAGCAAAGACAGGGAATGTCTTCTCTGCTAGTACAAGCCCCCTCCTCCTCCTCCTCTGTCGGAGTTCCCGCACTGCCTGCCTGTCTCCTCTCATCGCCCATGCCCCCCCGGCACCCATCCCTCGCAGCACCCCCTTTGATTGAATATACAGTTATTGCAGGGGTTATCTAAATACAGGAATGATGGGGGTTATCTAAATACAGGGATGATGGGGGGTTATATGCCGGGATAATTGGGTTATATACAGGAATCATGGGGTCATCATCCCTATATTTAACTCCCATCATCCTTGTGTATTACCCCCATCAACACTATATATAACCACCATCATCGCTGTGTATAACCGCCTTAATCCCTGTATAGGATTCTGGGGGTAATACACAGGGATGATGGGGTAATACACAGGGACGATGGGGGTTATACACAGGGACGATGGGGGTTATACACAGGGACAATGGGGGTAATACACAGGGACGATGGGGGTAATACACAGGGACGATGGGGGTAATACACAGGGACGATGGAGGTAATACACAGGGACGATGGAGGTAATACACAGGGATGATGAGGTAATACACAGGGATGATGGGGTTATATACAGGGATTATGAGGCAATACACAGGGTGGATGGGGTTTATAAAATGGTGTAATACACAGGGATGATGGGGGTTATACACAGGGATGATGGGGGTTATACACAGGGATGATGAGGGTTATACACAGGGATGATGAGGGTCATACACAGGGTTGATGAGGGTTATACACAGGGTTGATGTTGGTTATATACGGGGATGATGAGGTAATACACGGATGATGCCGATTTATATACAGGGATGTTGAGGGTAATACACAGGGATGTTAGGGTTGTACACACGGATGATGGAGTTATAAACAGGGATGATGAGGTAATACACAGAGATGATGGGGGTTACATACAGGTTGTATACAGGTATGATGGGGGTTATACACAAGGATGATATAACTCCATCATCCCTGTGTGATTATTAGTGGGTGTGTGTGACCGTGCAGGGAGCTGGGTGACTAGAATTAGAGCAGGGAATGACCCCATCAACATAGAGGCACATGGCAGTATGCAAATAGCTGAGATGCTAAGGGGGAGGGGGAATGTAAGCGGTCTCCTCAGATTCAGTAAGGGATTATGGGTATGGTGGGTTACAAGACAGGAGCAGAAGCAAGGGATGTAAACCAACAGAGCAGCAGTGACGATTGAAATAAAACTAAAACCCGTTAGAAGGTTAGTAGGGGGTTTTAGGGATGGCAAACCAAGGCTGGGGGACACTTTTTAGAAAATATTTTTTTTCCTGGCCAACCCTTTAATGGGACATATATAATTAAAGAGACTCTGTCACCACATTATAAGTGCCCTATCTCCTACATATGCTTTTTATTTAAAAAACCGATCTTTTTTCACAACGTTAGGAGCGATTTTGGTTTATGCTAATGAGCTTTCTTAATGCCCAAGTGGGCGTACTTTTACTTTTGACCAAGTGGGCGTTGTACAGAGGAGTGCATGACGCTGACCAATCGGCATCATGCACTCCTCTCCATTCATTTACACTGCACTAGCGATATAGATATCACTATGTGCAGCCTCATACACAAGCCCTAACATTACTACAGTGTCCTGATAATGAATACACATGAAATCCAGCCTGGACGTCATGTGTACTCAGAATCCTGACACTTCTGAATCTTTTCTGTGAGATTCCAGCAACGGATGCGAAATCTCGCGAGATCATGGAGCTAAACGAGATTTGGTTTCACTTGCCGGAATCTCACAAAGAAAGATTCAGAAGTGTCAGGATTCTGAGTACACATGACGTCCAGGCTGGATTTCATGTGTATTCATTATCAGGACACTGTAGTAATGTTAGGGCTTGTGTATGAGGCTGCACATAGCGATATATCTATATCGCTAGTGCAGTGTAAATGAATGGAGAGGAGTGCATGATGCTGATTGGTCAGCGTCATGCACTCCTCTGTACAACGCCCACTTGGTCGAAAGAAAGTACGCCCACTTGGGCATTAAGAAAGCTCATTAGCATAAACCAAAATCGCTCCTAACGTTGTGAAAAAAGATCGTTTTTTTTTAAATAAAAAGCATTACTTTCACCTACATTACAGCGCCCATCTCCTTATATAGGAGATAGGTCACTTATAATGTGGTGACAGAGTCTCTTTAACTTTGCTAATAATAGACATATAAATAATAGACATTATATTACAGTCACGTGACCGCACCCAGAGTACATTTTTATTTCCTGTGATGTTCCACGTCTTTGCTCAGCCAGCACTTCCATCTATTCAGAGGCACGGCGCGTCATCCACTACGTTTACAGGCAGGAGGCAGGGCAGATGTTTCATGAGCTCTTTAGAGCTCCGCCTCTGGTCCCACTGCCTGTAAATGTAGTTGATGATGCGCTGTGCCTCTGAATACCCGCAAGTGCTGGCTGATCAAAGACACGGAGCGACGTCTCTGCTTGTACACGCCCCCGTCCTATTATATCGTCGTCCACGCCTCCTCCCCCTTCTTCACACTTGTAATTCCTGCACTGCCTGACCGACTTGTTTCTCCAATAAAACGCTCCCTCCTCCACTTATCCCGACCACCAGGCTCCCTCCCCCTCCTTCACTATGTTCATTGCACCAACCTCCCCTTGCTGCCTCCGAACCCAGTCTCCTATCGCTACTGTCTAGCACTATACTAGCGCTAGTATAGGCTCTGCTCCAGGACTCTGGAATCCCCTGACATCACTGTCCATATATGGACAGTGATGTCAGGGGCTTCCCCAGAGTCGGATTCCCAGAGCGAAGCGTTAGTATAGGCTCTGCTCCTGGACTCTGGGGAAGCCTTTGACATCACTGTCCATATATGGACTGTGGTGTCAGGGGCTTACCCAGAGCCGGAGTTCCGGGCAGAGTGCTAGTATAGGCTCTGCTCCAGGACTCTGGGGAAGCCTCTGACATCACTGTCCATATACAGTTAGGTCCAGAATTATTTGGACAGTGACGCAGTTTTGGAATTTTCGCTGTTTACCAAAACATATTGAATATACAGTTATATAATCAATATCGGCTTAAAGTGCAGACTCCGCTTTCATTTGTGGGTATTCACCTCCTAATTTGAGGAAGGGTTTAGGAATTACAGCTCTTTAATATGTAGCTGCCTCTTTCAAGGGACCAAAGGTAATTGGACATTTATCTCAAAAGCTATTTAATGTGCTGCATGGGCTATTCCTTCGTTAATCCATCGTCAATGAAGCAGGTAAAAGGTCTGGAGTTGATTCCAGGTGTGGCATTTGCATCTGGTAGCGGTTGCTGTGAACCCACAACATGAGGTCAAAGGAGCGTACGAGGTACCAAACGCAGAGCAAGAGAGTAGTCCGTAAAGCCAGGGTCAATATGAAGCAGAGGACAAATAGTACAAGCAGTAGCAGCAGAACCAGGAAACCAGCAGAATCACAGGCAAAGGAGAATCAGGAAGCGAAGGTATAAATAGACAGAGGGCGGGAGCTAGCTCCGTCTGGCCAGGCTGTGATAGGCTCTCCCACTTCTCAGCCTCCCAGCCTGAGTGGTAGAAGGAGTCACTCCATCAGACTTGGGAGCAGGTGCAGACTGAGTAACCACGGGAGTCGACACAGAAGCTGTGTCTGGCAGATCCTTTACAGACAGTTTATAGTTAAATATAAAATGCAAAAGTTATGGCTCTTCAGATATGGAGACACAAAACCAAATAATTTTGGAGCAATTGTCTTTTTATTGTGTAAAAGAAGTAAAACATAAGAAAACTATATAAATTTGGGATTGTCGCAATCGTAACAACCCGCTGAATAAAAGTTATTGTGTTATTTATGCCACACGGTAAATGGTGTAAATTAAGGAGGCATAAAGAGAGTGGTGAAATTGCTGTTTTTTTATCTCCCTCCAAAAAAGTTAATAAAAGTTAATCAATTAATTCTATGTACCCCAAAATGGTGCTATTAAAAAATACAACTTGTCCCGCAAAAAAACAAGACCATATACAGCTATATCGACGCAAAAATAAAAAAGTTATAGCTCGTTGAATGCGACGATGGAAAAACTTTCAAAAATAGCTTGGTTATTAAGGT
The DNA here is from genome assembly GCF_050947455.1 of Rhinoderma darwinii. Lineage (NCBI taxonomy): Eukaryota > Metazoa > Chordata > Amphibia > Anura > Rhinodermatidae > Rhinoderma > Rhinoderma darwinii. Next base: position 654,435,261 of record NC_134687.1, read on the forward strand.
TTCAAATAGTCACTAAGGGGTTAAATGCCATTTTGTTATAGTCCACAACAGACCTCATCGTCATGTCCATGAATTCAGCCGGAGATGTGTGCTTTGTGTCATGACGCATTATCTGTGGCCAAGATTGGATTGTCAATGACAATATTAGGTTCTTGTAATAAAGTGGTACCCAATTGGTATTAAAGGGTCAAATGTGTTGGCAGAGGACAGGTGGGATTGTCAGACAAGGTTTTGGTTTTTTAAATATTTTTGTTTTTTCAAGTTAGAGGCTCGGTCACCAGATTTTGCAACCCCTATCTGCTATTGCAGCAGATAGGCGCTGCAATGTAGATTACAGTAACGTTTTTATTTTTAAAAAACGAGCATTTTTGGCCAAGTTATGACCATTTTTGTATTTATGCAAATGAGGCTTGCAAAAGTACAAGTGGGCGTGTATTATTTGTGTACATCGGGGCGTTTTTACTTCTTTTACTAGCTGGGCGTTCTGACGAGAAGTATCATCCACTTCTCTTCAGAACGCCCAGCTTCTGGCAGTGCACAGACACACAGCGTGTTCTCAAGAGATCACGCTGTGACGTCACTCACAGGTCCTGCATCGTGTAGGACGAGCGAGGACACATCGGCACCAGAGGCTACAGTTGATTCTGCATCGGCGTTTGCAGGTAAGTCGATGTAGCTACTTACCTGCAAACGCTGATGCTGCTGCTGCAGAATCAACTGTAGCCTCTGGTGCCGATGTGTCCTCGCTCGTCTGACACGATGCAGGACCTGGGGCAGGAAGTGAGTGACGTCACAGCGTGATCTCTCGAGAACACGGCTGTGTCTGCACTGCCAGAAGCTGGGCGTTCTGAAGAGAAGTGGATGATACTTCTCGTCAGAACGCCCAGCTAGTAAAAGAAGTAAAAACGGCCCGATGTACGCACATAATACACGCCCACTTGTACTTTTACTTTTCAACACGCCCAGTTGTACTTTTGCAAGCCTCATTTGCATAAATACAAAAATGGTCATAACTTGGCCAAAAATGCTCGTTTTTTTTAACAAATAAAAACGTTACTGTAATCTACATTGCAGCGCCTATCTGCTGCAATAGCAGATAGGGGTTGAAAAATCTGGTGACAGAGCCTCTTTAAGGTTTATGTAATAAAAGTGGTGACTTAGGTGTAGGCCAGAATCCTGAACTTTAGCATTGATAGATTTTAAAGCACACCTGTGTTTTTATCGAAAAGTTCAAAATAGTCACGCGCCTCAGTCCCCAACGATGTTATGATGTCGTACCTGCATTTTAGAGCTTTGAAAATTCCTGCAAATAAAAGAAAAACTGTTCAATTTTGCCGCAATTTTAGTGAAGTCACAGCAAAATGCTACGATTTCCTACGTTTCTCTGCAAAAGACAAATTTTTAGCTTGACGTGAGATCCCTGTACATGCAGCTTCTTAGTTATTATTGAGAGACTTTCAGCAAACATTAGACATCCTAGGGCAAAGTGCACATGAGAGTCAGATAAATTCTGGGACTTTGGAAAATATCTATAACAAAGCAGACAGAGATGCAAAGAGCTACTGCAAGGATTACATCACAGTTCAGGCAGGCTATGAGTACAGGGAGGTTTAGCAGAGAGAGGCCTCCCCATTTTCTGCAGTCTGTCTACTCTTCTCTGGAACTAGACTGAATTTGTGGTCCAACCAAGGGTGGACAACAAATGATAGAATAGGGGTCACCTATTGGCAGTATCTTCATACAGGCTTTGCAAGGATAAAACAGAATTTTATTTTAAGAAAGCAAATAGCAAAATCGGGTATACTATTATATTAACACAAGTATTTAATGGACAGTTATTATCCATTTATTGTATTTTTCAAAAATGTATAAGACTGGAATTGGGCATTACATTTAAAAATTTATTTATGATTTCTATTGTATATTGCATGTTCTTTATGCACAGCCAAACGACGACCAATCCGCACCAAATTACACGCGCTTCCAAAGGTTTAGACCGGGTTTCAGCTCTCTAGGACCTACCATTCTCGACATAATCACAAAAGCAAATTTGGCGTTACTGGCTTCCACATCAAGTACCTTCCCCTATATCTCATCACATGACCCGTATTGGCCAATAGAATCTCGCAGGTCCTTCATTCTTAGCTTCACTCACATACACACTGTTTTAGACCAGATTTCCATAACAACCAAGCCATATTTATTTACCCGACATGTTACTCGCCGTAAACTAACCGTACCTATACTGGATTTGAGCATTCTCATAAATTGAAACCCTTTCAGACCAGTCATGCCTCCAAAAAGGAGCACTGCACTTATATGAAAGACTCCTGCGGTAAAGTGTATGGATGCTGCCCGAGCTGCTGAAATCTCTCAAAAGAACCAAGCCTGTGGATTTCAGCATTCTCATAAATTGAACCCCTTTCAGACCAGTCATGCCTCCAAAAAGGAACCCAGGCTTTCTTGGCAACAGATCAGACAGGTGGCTCTCAGTAGCGTAGTGACTCCTGCCCGAATTCAGGCCAGAAAGCAAGCTGATAGCACGCTGAACATGATGTGCTCTGAGTGGGCTTTCATGCATGATTCTGTTTTCAATTATTTCTATGGCCAACTGGTAATAAAAGTGCCAATGTTGTTAATCAACAGGCTCGGTCACAGTCTTATTGTCCATTTCCTCCAAGTTTATCTGTGCGGTATTTAGGAAATTAAAATTGAAATAAACGGTGTGTAACTGCCGGGGTATATAGGGCTACGAGCGATTTCCCCATAAACCAAGAAAAGGGCATGGATTGGCCCCCTGGGGACCCTTGGAATAAATCCAATTAACACAGACAGACAGACAGACAGACATGTTATACCCGGGCAGCGCCGGGTACTTTTTCTAGTATGTTATAAATTTGTCTACTTTATGGTTTAAAAAATATAAAAATCACAAAATCCATTTTTAATCCTAACAGAAGATGCCAGTAAGAACTCTGAGGGAAACGTCATGTTTTTGATAAATTACGAAGCAGAAGATGAAGATATCATGCAGCAGTCTTCAGGAGAAAACCTCATTACCCTTAATTTACACCCAGGACTTCACATTACAGATCTATCATATAATTCTCCTAATCATGAGGAAAATTCTCCTCCCCAATCCCAGATTGTTACCACAAGTACAGCTCAGAAAGAGGGTAAAAGGTTTCAATGTGGTAAACAGTTTACAAAAATCTCAGGTCTTTTTACAAACAAAAGAATTCACACCGTAAAGAAGCTGTATTCTTGTCCACTATGTGAGAAATGTTTTTCACAAAAATCGAGTCTTGTTAAACATGAGAGAAAACACACAGGAGAGAAGCCACATTCATGTTCAGAATGTGGGAAATGTTTCACAAAGCAATCCCATCTTGTTAGACATGAGAGAAGTCACACAGGAGCGAAGCCATATTCATGTTCAGAATGTGAGAAATGTTTTACATGTAAATCCTATCTGGTTATACATAAGAGAAGTCATACAGGAGAAAAGCCGTATTCATGTTCAGAATGTGGGAAATGTTTCATAGATAAATCACGTCTTGTTATACATCAGAGAAGTCACACAGGAGAGAAGCCGTATTCATGTTCAGAATGTGGGAAATGCTTTTCACACATATCAAGTTTTATTGTACATGGGAGAATTCACACAGGCGAGAAGCTGTATTCATGTTCAGAATGTAGGAAATGTTTTACATATAAATCAAGTCTTGTTAACCATGAGAGAATTCACACAGGGAAGAAGCTGTATTCATGTTCAGAATGTGGGAAATGTTTTATATATAAATCAGGTCTTGTTAGACATGAGAGAAGTCACACAGGGAAGAAGCTGTATTCATGTTCAGAATGTGGGAAATGTTTTAGATATAAATCAAGTCTTGTTAACCATGAGAGAAGTCACACAGGGAAGAAGCTGTATTCATGTTCGGAATGTGGGAAATGTTTTACACGCAAATCATACCTTGTTATACATGAGAGAACTCACACAGGAGAGAAGCCGTATTCATGTTCAGAATGTGGGAAATGTTTTACATATAAATCAAGTCTTGTTAACCATGAGAGAATTCACACCGAGGAGAAGCCGTATTCATGTTCAGAATGTGGAAAATGTTTTGCATATAAATCCCATCTAGTTAGACATGGGATTAGTCACACAGGAGCGAAACCATATTCATGTTCAGAATGTGGGAAATGTTTTACACGCAAATCATACCTTGTTATACATGAGAAAAGTCACACAGGAGAGAAGCCATATTCATGTTCAGAATGTGGGAAATGTTTTACAGATAAATCATGTCTTGTTAGACATGGGAGAAGTCACACAGGAGCGAAGCCATATTCATGTTTATAATGTGGGAAATGCTTTTCAGAAAAATTAAATCTTGTTCAACATGAGGAAACTCAGACTGGAAAAGCCATTTTGATGTTCTATATATGGAAAATGTTTTACATGGAAATAAAATGTTTAAACTCATCAGAGAATTTGCGTAAAAAAAACAAAGCGTATTCTTGTTTGGAATGTGGGCACAGACAAAAACCCTGACGATCTGATGTGTCACTTTGTGGGATTAATTTAAACATCCTTTAACCTTTCCCAATATCTGCCGTGTAGATACAGCACTGATGGAAAAGCATTTCCACAGACCGCTGTACATGTATGACGGGAAGTCTGCACCATCACCAGCGGGTGTCAGCTGCACAGCCCTGGCCAAAAGATTTGAGACTGACACAAATTTTGTTTTTCCCAAAGTTTGCTGCTTCAGTTTTTATAGTTGCAATTTGCATTAACTCCAGGGTCTTATGAAGAGTGATCGTGAATTTCAATTAATTGCAAAGTCATTCCTTGCCAGGAAAACTAACTTCATCACAAAAACCACAATTCCACTGCATTTCAGCCTTGCCACAAAATGACCTGCTAACATAATTTCAGTAAACTTCTCGTTGGCTCAGGAGAAAGTGTTAGCGAGGAAAAGGCGGCTCATATCACTCTGTCATGCTGATTGAATTATAAGAGCAGTTCTCATTGCTTTGCATCAAAAGGGCTTTACGGGCAAGGACATTGCGGCTTGTAAGATTGCCCCTAAATCAACCATTTATGGGATCATCAAGAACTTCAAGGTTCAATTGCTGTCAAGAAGGGCGCCCAAAAAGTCCAGCAAGTGCCAGGACCATCTCGTAAAGAGATCGGTTCAACACCAGTGCAGAGCTTGCTCAGGAATGTCAGGTGTCAGTGCACCTGCATGCACATTGTGGCTAAGGCTTTTGGAGGATGGCCTGGTGTCAAGAAGGATAGCAAAGAAGCCACTTCTATCCAAGAAAAACATCATGGACAGACTGACATTCTGCAGGAAGTACAGGGGTTGGAATGCAGAGGATTGGGGTAATGTTATTTTCTCTGATGAAGCCCCCTTCGGACTGTTTGGGACATCTGGAAGAATGATTGTCCAGAGAAGAAAAGGTGAGTGCTACCATGAGTCCTGTGTCATGCCAACATAAAGCATCCTGAGACCATTCATGTGTGGGGTTGCTTTTTATCCAAGGGTGTGGGCTTACACAATTTTGCCTAGGCACATTTCAAATAATAAAGAATGTTATCTAAACATCCTCCAAGAGCAACTTTTCCCAACCATCCAGGAGCAATTTGCTGATGAACAATGCTTTTTCCAGCATGATGGAGCACCACGTCACAAGGAAAAAGTGATAACTAAGTGCTCGGTTAACAAAACATTTACATTTTGGGTCCATGTCCAGTAAACTCCCCAAATCTCAATTGAGAACCTGTGGTCAATCCTCAAAAAGCGGGTGGACCAACAAAAACAGAGAAATTGTGATAAACTCCAAGCACTGATTAGGCATGAATGGGTCATCAGTCAGGATTTGGCCCAGAAGCTGAGATCCAGCATGCCAGGACGAATTGCAGAAGTCCTGAAAAAGAAGGGTCAGCGCTGTAAATATTGAGTCTTTGCATAAACTTGATGTATTTGTCAATAAAAGTTTTTTAAAAAACCGTATGAAATGCTTATAATTGTACTTCAGTTACCATGGAAACATCCGACTTAAAGATCTAAAAACACTGAAGCAGCAAACTTTGTGTCAGTTTAAAAACTTTTGGTCAGTGCTGTACACTACTTCTGGCACTCCGAGCTAGCACCGAATATGGCTTCTTAACCCCTTAGATGGCAGGAGTGGGGATCAATAGCGACCATGGCCTTTAAGTCATTAGAACATTTCCACCCCCCCCCCCTGCGATACAATTGCGGATTGCGCATTGTTGCTTTGGCAACAGGAGGCCTAACAAACGCCTCCATGACTGTTTCTATGAAAGCTGGTTAGTGTAAAGCTGACCAGCGTAATGTAGTGTATTATACCAGCTATCAGCAAGTAGTCCCCTAGTGGGAATAAAAATAGAAAAGTTAAAAAAAAATAGTAAGAAAAAATACATTTCAAGCACAAAATCAAAAATTGCCTTTTTTTCCCCCCATAATAAGGCTTTGTTAATTTTTTCTCAATAATAAAATAGAAAAAAAAAACTATACATTATTGGCATGGCCATCTCTGTAACAGCCCAAACTATAAACCTATCACATCATTTATACTTCATGATGAATGCCGTAAAAAAAATTATAATTAAAATACAATGCTGGAATCAGTTTTTTTGCCAACTTGCCTCCCAAAAAATTTAAATAAACTTATTAAACATTCGTATGTACCCCAAAATGGTAAAAAAATATTAAAAACACATCTCGTCTCCACAAAAAAAAAGCGCTTATACGGCTATGTCGATGGGGGGAAAAAATAAAAAGGTTTAGGTGCTTGTAAGGCAGAAATTACAAAATACTCTGGTTTGCAGGCCAGAGGGAAACATTCCTGTAGTTTTAAGAAGTGAATATTAAAGAGGCTCTGTCACCAGATTCTCAAATCCCTATCTCCTATTGCATGTGATCGGCGCTGCAATGTAGAGAACAGTAACGTTTTTTTGTTTGTTTTTTTAAAACGTTCATTTTTGGCCAAGTTATGAGCTATTTTATATATATGCAAATGAGCTTTTAAATGGACAACTGGGCGTGTTTTTTTTTCGTATGTCCAACTGGGCGTGTATTGTGTTTTTAACTGGGCGTGTTTACTTGTTTTACTAGCTGGGCGTTGTGAATAGAAGTGTATGATGCTGACGAATCAGTGACCAATCAGCATCATGCACTCCTCTCCATTCATTTACACAGCAGCATCACGTTCTTACTAGAACGATGTGCAGCCACATACACAAGTGTCCTGATAATGAATACACATGACCTCCAGCCTGGACGTCATGTGTATTCAGAATCCTGACACTTCTGATTCTTGAAACGAAATCTCGTTTACCTCGTAATCTCGCGAAATTACGCGTGGCTTGCTGGAATCTCACAGAAAAGATTGAGAAGTGTCAGGATTCTGAATACACATGACGTCCAGGCTGGAGGTCATGTGTATCCATTATCAGGACACTTGTGTATGTGGCTCCACATCGTTCTAGTAAGAACGTGATGCTGCTCTGTAAATGAATGGAGAGGAGTGCATGATGCTGATTGGTCACTGATTCGTCAGCATCATACACTTCTATTCACAACGCCCAGTTAGTAAAACAAGTAAACAAGCCCAGTTAAAAGCACAATATACGCCCAGTTGGACATACGAAAAAAAACACGCCCAGTTGTCCATTTCAAAGCTCATTTGCATATATATAAAATAGCTCATAACAAAAATGAACGTTTTTAAAAAAAACAAAACGTTACTGTTATCTACATTGCAGCGCCGATCACATGCAATAGGAGATAGGGATTTGAGAATCTGGTGACAGAGCCTCTTTAAGGTCCTGATATTTTTGAGCTAGAAAGGGAAGAGCCATATCAAGTTGGCTGGAAGTGAGGGCCCCCGTAATGTAAACGGGCAAAACTCTCCCAGCGAAGAAGGAAATTCCCAAAAAAGTGGCGAGTTTATTCCAATAGGAGAATAAGAATGGATATCATCTATCAGTGCGACACTGGCCTGTGCATAAACGATTGCTTCATAGCGTAACAAACAGCCATGGATAATAGTATTATTATACCCTCTTATTATGCCCTCGTGTACTCTGCACAGCTTATATATATACCCTGATGCACTCCTTACATTTTACATATACCCTGATGTACTCCTCACAGATTACATATATCCTGATGTACTCCTCACAGCAGGGCCAGCGTTAGCACCCGACAAACCCGGGCAAGTGCCGGAGCCCACTCCACTTTGGGGGGGGCCCACTTGGCCGCCGGGTGCTGACGCCGCCGTCGTTAAGGCATCACTGTCCATATATGGACAGTGATGTAAGAAGGAGAGGAGTCCCAGGCAGAGCACTAGCGGCTCTTTTCCGGGGCTCCGTCTCTGGGAAAGCCCCTGACATCGCTGTCCATATATGGACAGTGATGTCAGGACCAGAGCAGTGTCCCAGCACCTAAGCCCGTTGCCACACAGTGCTGACCGCGCTGGTCCCGCTTCCAACCGAGCCTGCGTCCGCAGGACGCAGATTCACTTGGGTTGATTGCTGGAGCCTCGCTCCAGCATTCACTGTGCCTTGAGCAGCTCGATGCAGGCAGGCGCGATGTAGTGACGTCATTGCGCCTGTCTACGACGAGTCACTCAGGACAGTGCATAGGAGGAAAAGGATCCTCCACACGTGGGAACGGGGATAGTTAAGTAATTGTTATTTTTCTATTCGGTACATATGGGGGCATTATACTGGGTATGGGAGAGGGATCATATTGTAGCTGCTGAGGGGGCATTAGACTGTATGGGACATCTATGGGGGGCATTGTACTGTATGGGCAGCTATGGAGGCCATTATACTGTATGGGGCAATTATGGAGGGCATTATACTGTATGGGGGGCATTATACTGTATGGGGGGCATTATACTGTATGGTGCAGCTATGAAGGGCATTGTACTGTATGGGGAAGCTATGGGGCATTATACTATATGTGGTAGCTATGGGGAGCATTATACTGTATGGGGGTATTATACTGTATGGGGCATTATACTGTATGTGGCAGCTATGGGGGGCATTATACTGTATGGGGCAGCTATGGGGCATTATACTGTATGGGGCATCTATAGGGGGGCATTATACTATGGGGTGGCATTATACTATGTGGGGCAGCTATGGGGGGCATTATCCTGTGGGGGCAGCTATGGGGGCATTATACTGTGTGGGGGCAGCTATGGGGGGCATTATACTGTATGTAGCAGCTATGGGAAGGGATTATACTGTATGGGGCAGCTATGGGGGCATTATACTGCATGGGGCAGCTATGGGGGCTTTATACTGTGGAGAAGCTGTGGAGGGCATTATACTGTGGTGGCAGCTATAGGGGTATTATACTGTGGGGCATTATACTGTGTGTGTCAGCTATAGAGGCATTATACTGTGTGCGGAGGCTACGGGGAGCATTATACTGTGGTGATCAGCTATGGGGGGCATTATACTTTGTGGTGGATTTATACTGTGGTAGCAGCTATGGTGGGCATTATACTGTGGTGGTCAGCTATGGAGGGCATTATACTGTGTGGGGCAGCTATGGGGGCATTATACTGTGTGGGGGGCAGCTATGGGGAGCATTATACTGTGGTGGTCAGCTATGGAGGGCATTATACTGTGTGGGGGCAGCTATGGGGGCATTATACTGTGTGGAGGGCAGCTATGGGGTTGTCTTTATACTGTGGGGGCATTCATGGGGTCTGTCGGGCAAGGCAGCTGGGCATAGGCATGCGCAGGGGTATGGTGGTGTTGCGGAGGGGTAGGGGGTCCTAAGCTGAATTCTTGCACAAGGGCCCATGAGCCTTTAGCTAAGACACTCCCAGGCAGAGTGCTAGTAGTGCTCTGCCCGGGACTATGGCTTTGGGGTTGCCCCTGATAACACTGTCCATATATAGACAGTGACGTCAGGGGCTGTGTGGCACTACCTGGGAGGAGGGGACTGTGTGGCACTACCTGGGAGGGGGGGCTGTGTGGCACTAAATTTATGGGGGTACAAACTTGGGTCCTAACTTCTATATGGGGGCATAAACGGCCTAACGTCTATATGGGGCCACAAAGTGATGATTTTTGGCATTTTACTGCCTGCCGCGAGTTCCCCCGCAAAGGGGCCTACTAAGCCTGTGTCACCCAAGGGCCCACATAAACCTGCTTACAGCTTACATATATCCTGATGTACTCCTCACATATTACATATACCCTGATGTACTCCTCACATATTACATATACCCTGATGTACTCCGTCCAGCTTACATATATCCTGATGTACTCCTCATAGATTACATATATCCGGATGTACTTCTCACATATTACATATATCCTGATGTACTTCTCACATATTACATATATCCTGATGTACTTCTCACATCTTACATATACCCTAATGTACTCCTCACAGTTTACATATACTCTGATGTACTCCTCACAGATTACATTTACCCTGATGTACTCTTCACATTTTACATATACCCTGATGTACTCCTCACGGTTTACATATACCCTGATGTGCTCCTCACAGATTACATATACCCTGATTTACTCCTCACAGATTACATATACCCTGATGTACTCCTCACAGATTACATATACCCTGATGTACTCCTCACATATTACATATACCCTGATGTGCTCCACACGGATTACATATATCCTGATGTACTCTGCACAGTTTACATATATCCTGATTTACTCCTCACAGATTACATATATCCTGATGTACTCCTCACAGATTACATATGCTCCCACATTATAAACTGAAATACCGGTTAAACCCCAAACAGAACTACTTCCAAGCAAAATCTGCCCTCCAAATGGCGCTCTCTTCTGAGCCCTACAGCGTGCCCAAACAGCAGTTTACGTCCTCATATATGGCGTTGCCATTACCGGGAGAACACGATTAACAATTTATGAGGTATTTGTCTTCAGTGGCACAAAATGGGCACAATTCGTGCACTAAAATGGCATATCTGTGGAGAATTTTAATTTTTAACCCCTTTGCGCACCACGACTTAAAGGTAATGTGTCGCAAATGAAACCTTTTTTTTTTAAGTAAGTTACTATTTCTATTATATTTTTACGTTTTCTGCTGTATTTTTTTTTTTCTTCCACATGGTGGAAAGTATTAAAAATTAAATAATAATTTGACATGTTTCCCTATGTTGGCCACCAGAGGGAGCACTTCCCAGAATTACAGCAAGGTGAATAAGGCAAAGCAACCTGACTCACAGCTGCCGTAAATGTGGGAGGGAATCTCACCCCCCCCCCCCCCCCCCTCCTACAAGCCAGGAAAAGGTGTCTTCAAATTGCTAAGCAGTGTCCGGCTGCCATTTTGGGTGTGATTCTGCAGCTGGCAGAAGCTATAGGACACACCAAAAAGCTAAGGGTATGTTCAGACGCTTACTAAACAAAGGGAAAACGTTTTTGGCGTTTTTTACAGCCGTTTTTGGAGCTGTTTTTCTTCAGAGTCAATGAAAAACGGCTCCAAAAACGTCCCAAGAAGTGATATGCACTTCTTTTTGGCGGGTGTCTTTTTATGTGCCATTTTTGGAAAACTGCCGCGTAAAAAACACCCCGTCGGAACAGAACACTGTATTTCCCACTGAAACCAATGGCCATATGTTTGTAGGTGTTCTGCTTCCGATTTTTCAGCCGTTTTTCGGGACATTTACGGCCAGAAAAACGGTTAAAAACACTGTGTGTGAACAAATACTTAGAATGATGAAAGTGAAGTGAACTACACAGACACACACTCCGCTCTACTACACAGACACACACACAATCAGCTCTACTACATCTGACACACAGTCAGCACTTCTACATACACACACAGCGTTACTACACAGACACACACATTCAGCTCTACAACATCTGACACAGTCACAACTGCTACATACATACATACATACAGTCAGCACTGCTACATACACACATTCAGCGTTACTACACAGACACACACACACTTAGCTCTACTACATCTGCTACATACAGACTATGGCAGGGATTTTACAAGGAACACAAAGAAGCAACGGCCCTTAGAAGATCTGAACAAGTATGATATGTTATCAGCAGGAGCTGCACTGATAATAAACCGTCAGGGGATGACAGACTCCACGGCTGCACTGCAGGTATCGTCAGCAGAATACAAGGGCCGTTTATGTCAGCTTGTAGTCTGCAATGCAATGCATGGGCGGCCCGTTGGGGGTCACGAGAGCGGGAGTCTGTGAGAGAGAGAGAGGGGGACAGACAGATACACACACCTTACCTGCAGTGCAGCTGGTCTTCATAATGGTGCCTGCTATCTCCCTACAAACCGGCTTCTCTGCTGTGTGACTCTGACCTGCATCTGCGCAGTACAGAGCCAGAGACCAGAAGTAATGAACGGGAGCCGTTCATTGACTCCTATGCATTGTAGCTGCCGTATTCCATCTCTATATGTGTCGTTAATCGACACATACAGAGATGAAAAAAAATGGCAGCCACCATAGAGAAGTAAAAGTATGAATACATTAAAAAGTAGAAAGTGACAACACAAATAAATATTTTTTTTACATTATATTAAAAGCAATATAATAAAAATAATGACACCTTCCCTTTAATAGCGTCGTGGTGTGAGGGTTGTGTATGGAGCAGGCTCTTGCACTGAGCCTGTTCCATACGCTGTGGGTGTCAGTTGTGTATTAATGTAATGGGACTTCCAGCGCAGACATGTGAAGAGGCAGGAGACGAGTGCTCCGTAGCGTCTTTTCACTCTAACCTCGGCTACCCGACCAAACATCGCAAAAACAGCCTCTCAGGGTGACTGCTTCACTCATGAAGAGAAAGAGAGTGTTAGGGTATGTTCACACGGCCTATTTACGGACGTAAATCGGGCGTTTTTGCCCCGAATTACGCCCGAAAATAGCGCCTCAATAGCGCTGACAAACATCTGCCCATTGAAAGCAATGGGCAGACGTTTGTCTGTTCACACGAGGCGTGTATTTACGCGCCGCTGTCAAATGACGGCGCGTAAATAGACGCCCGCGTCAAAGAAGTGACCTGTCACTTCTTTGGCCGTAATTGGAGCCGCTATTCATTGACTCCAATGAATAGCAGCGCTAATTACGGCCGTAATTGACGCGGCGTTCAAGCGCCTGCACATGCCGGTACGGCTGAAATTACGGGGATGTTTTCAGGCTGAAACATCCCCGTAATTTCAGCCGTAACGGACGCCCTCGTGTGAACATACCCTTAGGGTATGTTCACACGGCCTATTTACGGACGTAATTCGGGCGTTTTTGCCCCGAATTACGCCCGAAAATAGCGCCTCAATAGCGCTGACAAACATCTGCCCATTGAAAGCAATGGGCAGACGTTTGTCTGTTCACACGAGGCGTATATTTACGCGCCGCTGTCAAATGACGGCGCGTAAATAGACGCCCGCGTCAAAGAAGTGACCTGTCACTTCTTTGGCCGTAATTGGAGCCGCTATTCATTGACTCCAATGAATAGCAGCGCTAATTACGGCCGTAATTGACGCGGCGTTCAAGCGCCCGCACATGCCGGTACGGCTGAAATTACGGGGATGTTTTCAGGCTGAAACATCCCCGTAATTTCAGCCGTTACGGACCCCCGCCGTGTGAACATACCCTTATACACAGAAAGGGAAGCCATATAAACACGTTAAAAAGAGGATATGTTACTGACCAAGCACTGACAAGATGGCAGCAAGCCGTTCATCTGCTGGCACAGAGGGCCCTGAGGATAGACTCTGGGGATTCTAAACTGGATACGCAACAATTTCATATTGACTATAAAAAACTGGCCATAAAAGTGGCTAGACTGATTTCTCCAGATTTATAGACCACACTGGCCACAACTATTACTGAATCTTTACATGCGTTGCAATCATAGATTGCCTCACACTACTCGACTTGAAGCAGAACATTGTATCTATGCTGTGGAAGATAACATGGCGAAATCCCACACCCATATTAGAGATCTGCTACGGAAAAAACACTGAATTCTGTAGAAAATTGCTGACCTGGAAAATAGGTCCAGACGCAGTGATCTCAGGTTGGTGGGCCTCCCTAAGTCTGTACCCACAAGTGCACTATTTCACATTTGTGCAGTTCAGATACCTTTACTTTTTGATTTGGAGGGCCCGTTTAGAATTAAACGTGTGCACCGCCTAGGCCCTGACAATTTACAACGGAACACTGTGCCTCATACTAGGAGTCAGCCTGACAGACCTTGGCAGGTTATTGTCAAGTATCTAGATTATTCCGAAAAGAAGCCATTCTACGAGCTTACAAACGAAAGGCACAACCATTACATTTCGAGGGAGTGAAAGTATTACTATTTGGGGACTATTTTGTCGAGCTTAGATGTAAACGTTGCGCTTTCAGCGCTCCATCATAATAAATGGTGTTTTCAACTACAGTATTCTGCAACCCTACGCCTTACTCGTTGTTATGGTACTACACAAACCTTCTCGGATCCTGAAGGAGCAGAGATTATACTGTCGGACCCATTGGCTCCATCCAATCCTGAAACCTACGCAGCTGCTACTTCTAGTCATACCAGGTTATCAACCGCTGCCATTTCTTCAGCGAAGACACCGTTGAAAAATCGCTAGAACGCTCGACAAACATGACTTCCGATACTGTAGAGAACTTATTCCTTTTCTCTGGGAGACCCAATTTGACATTTCAATTGTTTCTGAGGTTCTTTACAGTATACAGACATATTTTCTTCTTTGCTACCGTGTGACTGAGTGAGTAAATGAACCTCATGTTGAAATAGCATACGATATTACATTATTGAAAGTTTAAATGAGGGGTTTGACATAGTTCATGTGTACTCATGATATTTAACCTTTGACAAGGTAAAAATCAGTTATAATCTACACACTGGTAATTCATTGAATTCTTCTTACATATAGCTTTAACAGAATATATCACCAGGTTCTGCTTTATTACTCATCAAACTTTCTTGACTTTCCTCTGGCCATAAGGATGCTCCGCATGTCGGAAAAAAGAGAAGTATCATTTATGGGAAAACTATCTCTTAAGGGAATGCTGTGGCTTAATTGTTGATGTTAATGTTTTATTTGTTCACTATTGTTTATTCCCTTACAGTCAGACTTGCAAATTACTTTCAAAGCATCTATGTCATTCTTTGATACTGTGCTGGAAATGGCCAAGACTCATGAGTAGAGATGAGCGAACTTATGAATAGTTCGGTTCGGCTGGTTCGCCGAATTTCACGAAAAAGTTCGATCCGGACCGAACTAGTTCTGACCGAACCTGTAATTTCCGTGCGCCGAGCATGGTACTGTCCAGGGTGCTGAAAGAGTTAATGGGCTGCACTAACTCTTTCAGCAACCTTGACAGTACCATGCTCGGCGCGCGGAAAATACAATTTTAATGTAATAGAAAAAAAAAAATAATACGTTCATACTTACATTCCTCCTGTCCGGCCTCCAGCGATGACGTTTCATCCATGTCGCCGCTGCAGTCAATCACAGGCTGTAGTGGCGGTCACGCACGTCACGTGACCGCCGCTGCAGCCAATTACAGGCTGCCGCGGCAGCCAATCACAGGCTGCCGCGGGCTCTGCAGCCAATCACAGGCTGCCGCGGCCGCTGCAGCCAATCACAGGCTGCCGCGGCCGCTGCAGCCAGTCACAGGCTGCCGCGTCAGGAAAAAAGATCGGACTGGAGGAAAAAGAGGGACTCGTCACCAAGACAACGACCGGGTACGTATGAAATGCTTTTTATTTTATTTTTAATCAGCAGCCTCTTTTCTCTATCAGTGATTAATAGAGACAAGTGGCTGCCGATTAGTATAATATTTTTGTAATGTTTTTTCTGCCCGCTTGGGTTCGGATAAAACATGTTCGGCCGAACCCGGTGAAGTGTGGATTCGCTGCGAACCAAACTTTTCGCGATGTTCGGACCGAAACCGGGTTCGGTTGTCCCGGTTCGCTCATCTCTACTCATGAGCATTGAACCACGTGTTACTTTATTCCCCCCATGAAAATTGTGATATGGAATGTAAAAGGCGTACAGTCACCTCATAAGCGCTCTTTAGTGCTTAAACATTTAAAACTTTTAAAAGCTGATATTGCTCTCCTTCAGGAGACGCATTTACGGGAAAGAGATTTATTTTTAAGAATGAAAAAGCTCTGGTAGGGGAAGTGATGAGATCAACCTCGGGTGACAGGAAAGGGGGAGTCCTCACGCTCCTAAGTAAGTCACTAGCTTTTCAAATAAAGTATCAGCAATCTGACACTGAAGGCAGACTTCTACATAATCTCTTAGATATGCCAGCGGGAGAACTAATCTTATATAATGTATATGGCTCAAATGGTGATAACAAGCAATTCTTTACATCCTTACAAACTCAAATCACACTAGATCACACCTTATTTAAAGAGGCTCTGTCACCAGATTTTGCAGCCCCTATCTCCTATTGCAGCAGATCGACGCTGCAATGGAGATAAGAGTAACGTTTTTTTTGGGTTTTTTTAAACGAGCATTTTGGCCAAGTTATGACCATTTTTATATTTATGTAAATGAGGCTTTCTAAAGTACAACTGGGCGTGTTTAAAGTTAAAGTACAACTGGGCGTGTGTTGTGTGTGTTACATCTGGGCGTGTTTACTTATTTTACTAGCTGGGCGTTCTGACGAGAAGTATCATCCACTTCTCTTCAGAACGCCCAGCTTCTGGCAGTGCACAGACACAGCGTGTTCTCGAGAGATCACGCTGTGACGTCACTCACTTCCTGCCCCAGGTCCTGCATCGTGTCGGACGAGCGAGGACACATCGGCACCAGAGGCTACAGTTGATTCTGCAGCAGCATCGGCGTTTGCAGGTAAGTCAATGTAGCTACTTACCTGCAAACGCTGATGCTGCTGCAGAATCAACTGTAGCCTCTGGTGCCGATGTGCACTGCCAGAAGCTGGGCGTTCTGAAGAGAAGTGGATGATACTTCTCATCAGAACGCCCAGCTAGTAAAATAAGTAAACACGCCCAGATGTAACACACACAATACACGCCCAGTTGTACTTTAACTGTAAACACGCCCAGTTGTACTTTAGAAAGCCACATTTACATAAATATAAAAATGGCCATAACTTGGCCAAAAATGTTCGTTTTTAAAAAAAAACAAAACGTTACTCTTATCTCCATTGCAGCGCCGATCTGCTGCAATAGGAGATAGGGGTTGCAAAATCTGGTGACAGAGCCTATTTAAGGTTGTAGCGTGAGACTTTAACACTGTGCTGTCATCCGCGGAGGATAGAAAACGTTCAAGAGCTTCCTCACAGAACAATGGATAAGATCTTACAGTCCTTCACCTCTGACTTACAGCTAGTGGACACTTGGCGATCTTTTAATCCTGATGGGAGGGAATACACGCATTACTCACATGCTCATGGGTCTTGGCCTAGAATTGATTATATATTGATGGGGGCCTCGCTGCTGCCTCGCATTTCTAACCCGGTAATAGAACAATTTCTAATTTCAGATCACACACTGGTTTGCCTAGATATAGCAGACATACACATTCGCGGCCATGATTATATATGGCGCTTTCCCTCATTTCTGGTAAAGGATGATACATTTACAGAGCTATTATGAGGTTAGTGGCTGTAATACGACCCATTTAATAGAGGACATAGTGACAATCCATCCCTGTGCTGGGAAGCAGCATAAGCTATACTATGAGGAAGGTTCATCACACACGTCTCCAAAATTAAAAAAGCCACCTAGCAACATTATCAAGAGAGCAGCGCGGCCCTCTGGGATGAATTTACTACTTAGTTACAGCCCTCACCACTTACTTTTCAAGAGTGGAAAACCACAAGGGCACAATTTGAGCTCTGGTTGGATCGTAGAAAGCGTTTTCATATATCTGTGTTCAACGCAGAATTGTTTAGACATGGCAATAAGTCCGGTAGACGTCTTGCTAATTTTTTTTTTTTTAAACTCGTTTTATTGAAAGTAAATAACACATAGACTTGATAAACATAACATTATGGGTGACATACAAGAAACCCAATTTTTTCCATGTAACATAAACAAAAGAACAACTTAGATCTCCGTACACAATAAGAATGAAATTTGATACATCCTTATCCCGTACTTTACATATTGTAACCATTACATTTAGAGGAAAAAGCAAGACAGATATAAACATCAATATTTTAAAGAGCTGTACATTCCAGGTCCAATCTCTTTCAACATCCAGACATTGCACCCGCTTCCACGCCACTACGACCCATCTAAACCCCCTGTGTGGATAGGGAGGACCTGAGGTCGCCTACATTAAAAGATGCAAGGGGCGATGAGCACCATCGGCCCCAAACCTCCAGAAATTTATACTGACATCCCCGATGTTTGTATACTAGGTTAGCGTAGGGTAGTACAGAGTAAATCAGTGTCTTCCATTGTGTAACTGTTGGATGAAGGTCACCCATCCAGCGAAGTGCAATAGCCTTCCTGGCCATGAACAGGGCCTCACGTAAAAATATACCTTCATAATGTGTCCAGGAATCCAATGGGAGCAGACCCAATAAACACAACCCAGGCTCGCAGGGGACCCGTTTATCTGTTATTGATGATAGGAAGTCCGTGACCCCTCTCCAGAAACTGGCAATTACCGGACAGTGCCACATCATATGATCACAGTCCGCCCGGTCATGATGACATCTTTTACAACTAGCTGAGGAAGCTCTTCCCATATGCATTAACCTGGTAGGGGTAATATAGCATCTATGAATAATATATAGCTGCGTCATTTTATTATTTGCCGCTGGCGAAACCAAAAGGTGTGAAGACATTGCGTCGAGGTAATCCCCCTCAGTCAAGTTAGGAATCAGCCCCTTCCATCTGAGTTCCACTGCACATTCGGCGTGAGCTAATCTTTGAGACAGAAGGAATGTGTAGACTACGGACATCAGGCCCCGTGGGCCTTGTGTTCGGAGTATCCCTATAAGGGGTAGTGAAGATATCAAGGTCTGAGCATGCCTGAATTGGGCCCTGAGTACATGGTGTAGTTGCACACATCTAAATGTGTCCCTCTCTGGCACCTGGAATGTATCCTGTATTTCCCTAGCTGACAAAGCATGTCCATCCTCCGTACTCAAATGTTTCATTTGTGTCACCTCTAAACCCTCCCAGAATGCATGATCATGAAAACCCAAAAAGTGAGGTAGCCCATGGTTGGACCAAAGCGGCAATTCCGCAACAGTGTCAGTAAATTTCAATAGTGACTTTGCATGAGAACACACTTGCTTCGCTAGTTTGATCAGTGGTAGAGTATGTCTAGGACTGAAGTCATGGGGTTCTAAAACGGGCCACAAATTAGAAACTCTGAGGAAATGAGCTATATGATGTTCGGCAAAGGGTCGTCCAACAGCCAAAGCCGAATATATCGAAGTTGACCTGCCAAGTAGTATATAAACACATCCAGTAGAGCCGCTCCAGCCTTCATTTTAGGTCTCTGCAGAGTGTCTAGTTTGAGTTTATGTCTATTCTTACCCCAAATAAATGGGGTGAATATAGAATTGACCAAATTGAAGAACTTTTTAGGGACCAGTGTGTCCAAAAAGATATAACAATTTAGGTAGCACTACCATTTTGATGAGATTGATCCTACCGCCACCGATAAGGGGAGCGATTTCCAAACTGCAAATTTAATCTTTCAAATAGGAAAGTAAGGGGTACACATTTATATCGTAAGAATGTGAGCTATCCCTAGATATCCATATACCCAGATATTTAAAACTATGCACAACCTGTAAGCCCTGAAAATGTGAGCCCCACCCACAATTATTAGAATGGAGAGGCATGAGGTAGGATTTACTCCAATTAATATGTAGGCCCGAGAAGCTGCTAAACACCTCCATCAGTCTCATAGTCCTAGGTAGTGAGGTGTTTGGATTGGCCAAGTATAACAACATATCATCAGCGTAAAGTCCTATGCGGTCTTCACGTGGACCGATCCGAATGCCCTGAAGGGCCACATCACTTCGAATGCATAAAGCCAAGGGTTCTATGGCCAGTGCGAACAACAGGGGGGACAATGGGCACCCCTGTCTCGTGCCTTTATGAAGAGGAAAGGAGGGGGACCGAATTCCATTAACCACCACCGATGCCCGAGGCTCTTTATATATGATATTGATCCATTTAATAAAGGTAGTTCCAAATCTAAATCTCTTGAGCACCTCACAAAGGTAAGTCCACTCAACAGAGTCAAACGCCTTGGCTGCGTCTAAGGATGCCAGTGCCCAATCCTACTGCTCCCACCATCCCATTTGAGTAACCACCTGGGCTCTACGAATACTATCCGAGGTAGATTTCCCCGGTATAAATCCGGATTGATCCGGGTGTATGACGTCTTTTATGACTCGAGCTAATCTATTGGCCAGTAATTTGGTCAGAATCTTATAGTCTATGTTAAGCAGTGATATGGGGCGGTAAGACCCACATTCCTCTGGGTTCTTTCCTGGTTTTAGAATAACTACGATATTAGCATCTTTCATAGAATCCGGCAGGTCCCCCGCCATTAAGCACGCTTCAAACAGAGAAAAGAGTTGGGCCGACATAGTATCAATATATTGAATATAGACTTCCAATGGAATCCCATCTGGGCCCGAGGCCTTACCCTTCGTCATGTCCAGTATACACTCAGAAATCTCTACCACAGTGAAGGGGGACTCGAGCAAAGTACTACCTTCAGCCGATAGCTGCGGATACTGAATGCCATCCAAATAACCCTCCAAATCTTTCGCAGAGTGTCTAACCCTGGACATATATAGGTCCCTATAAAAGTCAGCAAATTGTGGCAAGATCTCCTGAGAGGTATGAACCAGAACGTTCTGAGCATTTCGAATGTTCAACACTGGTGGAGACATGGTATTCTGTCTCACAACGTGAGCCAACAATTTGCTGGATTGGTTACCCAATTCAAAAAAGGATTGGCCAGTGAAGAAAATTCTACGATAAGCCTTCTCCTGCAGTACCAGCAGGTCATCCCTCCCCACCGAGAGCCAAGCCTCCCTGTTATGTGGAGAGGGATCACCTACAAACAAGGCCTCCAATTCCCCACACCTACCCGCCAAATCCTTTTCCTTCTGAGCCGAGGAGCGCTTCACATATGATATTGATGATTTCAGGCAGCCTCTCAAATATGCTTTCAAAGTATCCCACAATAGCAACCCATTCTGCTCCTGCCTATGTACTTCTATAAAAACATCTAGCTGATCTGGGATCCTATCATTTGGTTTGATTAATTGAAGCCAAAATGGGTGAATCTTAATAGCTCCCCTCCTGCCCACCTCCGGTAGCAGCAGTTGTAGGAGTATCGGGCTGTGGTCAGATATCGCTCTAGGGAGATGTTCAATGATTTCCATAGAATTAAAGACAGAGGGTGTGCCAAAAATATAATCTATACGGGATCAAATTGTGGTGTATGACATGTGTATTCACGAATTCCCGGATGACTGATTCTCCATAAGTCTATCCAACCTATCTCATCCATTAGTGAGGCCAATGGGGAGGCACCTTGTCTCGCTTCGTCCTCTCCCCTCAGCATGAACCGATCAATAGACTGATCCATTGGAAGGTTAAAATCTCCTAGGAGGATCACTCTGGCTTCTTGATGAGCAGAAACAAAAGAAACCGCTTCCCTAATTAATGCCAAAGACCCTGGTGGTGGGTTATATACGCCCATTACAACATAAGGTGTGGAATTAATGTTGGCGTGGACGAATACGTATCTCCCATCAGGATCGATTCTGGTATGCAGCACCTCCCACCTGAAAGTTCTATGTATTAATAGAGATACCCCTCTAGCTAGAAGCAGAAGCTCTGACAGAATGTCTGCTCCACTGAATCCAGGGCTTACATAAAAACTGTACTGTGTCTGCTGTCAAATGCGTCTCCTGAAGACATATTATATGCGGATTCACTTTCTTAAGCATAGAGAAAATCATATTCCATTTCCTTGGATTCCCCATGCCCCTCACATTCCAGGACAAGAACTTAAGTGATGCCATACTGAGAGATCTCATTATAAAGTGATATCAGCCCTTCTATCTCCCGCCTCCCCCTCCCCCAAGGTAGCACCTGCCCCAGATATTCAACTCTCAAGTTGTAAGGTACCCTTCGCCTGACACATTTTAATACAGAGATCATAAACATGAACCATAAAAAAACCCAGGTAGCCATCAGGAGCTCAACAGGAGCTCGTGAGCTTTATAATATATATGAAAAGGGGTAGCTTCCACCGCTAAGGAATATACACAGTGGATTCACCAAACAGCCTGCGTACTCCAACAGATTCCCCCCTATAGTGTGCTTTACTCTGCCGAGAGCGGGAGGAACAACATCTCGTTAGTCAGGTTCCTCCTGTTAAAACTCCAGGACCCTAATACATACACATATGCTTACAGGAGCTGTAAATAAAACTGGAGCCATTCTGATCATCAGGAAAATAAGCCTAGGTATATGACAACGCCAGAGAGATAAAGCAATATGCATTAAACATTGAGGCTTGTCTCCCCCGTGTATACCGCCCCCAAAATATAACAACGAATGTCTGTTCAGGATACATATTCACGGTTACTGTGCTTAAGTCCCCTAGAAAATCTTCAGCGTCTAGGCGATCTTTTATTCCTCAGCAACCATTCATCCGCCTCCTCAGGGTTGGCGAAAAATACCGCTCGATCTGCATCTACGACTCTCAGGCAGGCTGGATATGCCATAGAGTATGGAATTTGTCGGGTCCCGCAGCTTTCTTTTAATCATCACAAACGATGTTCGTTGGCGTTGTAACTCCGGGGAGAAATCGGGAAAGATCGAAACTGTGACGTTATCCACTTTAATCGCCCCCTTGCGTCTGGCAGCCTGCAGGACCAGATCCCGGTCCTTGTAATTCAACAACCTCGCCAGGAATGGTCGAGGGTTCGCTCCTGGGGGTGGCGGCCGTGCTGGTACCCTATGCGCCTGTTCCACCGCAAAAGCCTGCGAAAACCCGGTATCTGTTAACAAATCTCTCAGCCATTTCTCTGTGAATTCATCCGGGCGAGTTCCTTCTGCTCTTTCTGGTAGGCCTATGATCCGCAGGTTGTTTCTCCTCAGCCTGTTCTCCAAATCATCCGCTTTCTGGCGCCATAAATCCACCTTGCCAGAGAGATCACGAAGTGTGTGGGGTATATTCGCAGTGCGGTCCTCCAGATCAGACAGCCTGATTTCAGTGTCTGCGACCCGGTCTCTTAAGTTGTGCAGATCTTGTCTCAGGAGACCCACATCCACCTTAACCTCTTCTATTTTTGTAGTGACCGAGGTCTTGGTCTCTAATATCGCCGCCAACAGTGTCTCCGATACCTGTTGCAGTGTCAGTCCAGGCTGTGCTGTTACCTCAGCCACAGGGAGTGTATCCGTCTGCCCTCCAGTAACTTTTGCCGGCCCCTCCACTACATGCTGTGAGGACTCGCCGTGGGCACCATCTTGGACCGCTCCCCGGGCGAACTCCTTCAACTTTTCCGCGGCTCCTGTCGCTTTTGACGGTCCCATCTTGCTCCTCGTGGGTCTCTTAGGGCATGACCACACGTGGCGGATTTCCTCCGCAACTGTCCGCATCAATGCCGCGGATCTGCACAAAATGTGCAGTACATTGATGCGGACTAGCTGCTGCGCACTGCGGGAAAAGTGCTTCCCTTCTCCCTATCAGTGCAGGATAGAGAGAAGGGACAGCACTTTCCCTAGTGAAAGTAAACGATTTTCATACTTACCGGCCGTTGTCTTGGTGACGCGTCCCTCTTTCGGCATCCAGCCCGACCTCCCTGGATGACGCGCCAGTCCATGTGACCGCTGCAGCCTGTGCTTGGCCTGTGATTGGCTGCAGCCGTCACTTAGACTGAAACGTCATCCTGGGAGGCCGGACTGGAGACAGACGCAGGGAGTTCTCGGTAAGTATGAACTTATCTATTTTTTTACAGATACATGTATATTGAGATCGGTAGTCACTGTCCCGGGTGCAGAAACAGTTACTGCCGATCGCTTAACTCTTTCAGCACCCTGGACAGTGACTATTTACAGACGTCTCCTAGCAACGCTCCCGTCATTACGGGAGCCCCATTGACTTCCTCAGTCTGGCTGTAGACCTAGAAATACATAGGTCCAGCCAGAATGAAGAAATGTCATGGTAGTAAAACCAATACGCTCCGCAGCACACATAAGATCTGCGGACTTCATTGCGGAATTTTGACTCTCCATTGAAGTCAATGGAGAAATTCCGCCATGAGTCCGCCACTGCTCCGCAACAGACAGAGCATGCTGCGGACACCAAATTCCGCTCCGCAGCCTATGCTCCGCAGCGGAATTTTACGCCTCGTCTAAACGAACACTGCTAAATTAAAGTGTAAGTCAATGGACAAACGGCTCCGCTGCGGATTAACGCTGCGGAGTGTCCGCAGCGGAATTTAAGTGAAATTCCGCCACGTGTGAACCCAGCCTTACCCTTTCTCCGCAAGTGGTAAGGAATGGTGGCCACAGCAATTCCGCCGCAGGATATATAATAGGGGTCTCTACTCAGAGCCGAAGTTCCGTGCGACCGCTCACATCAGTGCATGGCCACGCCCCCCTCACGTCTTGCTCATTTAGCTAGGAGATCTAGACCATATGCTCATATAACCAAACTCAAAGATGACACTGGCACAATTCACTCCAACCCGTCTGATATTATGCATATCTTTGAGCAGTTTTATAGTCGGTTATATGAGGACAATATTCCCTTTGACACAGATCTAGTTAGACAGTATTTACAAACTTTACACTTACCATCTGTATCGCCTTCACAATTAGGCTTATTGAATGCTGATGTAATTCAAGAAGAGGTTACGCAAACTATTAAGGCACTGAAAAATAACAAATCCCAGGGCCCAGATGGATATTCGGCAGAATTTTATAAAGCACTTCGTCAACAAATACAGGTGTAGCCGTCTTTATCTTGACTTTTAACGCATTAAATAAACAGTGGCTAGTTCCCTCATCTTGACTTTTTCAATTACTTTTCAATGGCTTTTGTTGTATGATATCACGCTGCAGCAAGTTATCAGTCAAGTTAAAGATGGCTACATCCAGTGGCGTAGCTATAGGGGTCGCAGCGGTCGCAGTTGCGACCGGGCCCCTAAGCCTGGGGGGCCCCCGTTGCCATACAGCATGTTTTCTAACTAAATCTTCTGTGCCGTGAAGCCGGCACTTCCGGGTTACGGTCACATGGTACACTTAGTGTACCATGTGACCGTGTTGTCACGTGACACGGCTTCCAGACAGAGCAGAAGAGTCGGTGCGGAGGACTCCAGGTAAGCTGCAGTGTAATGTTATGTATTGTAATGTAATGTATGTGATGCCTTGTAATGTATTGTGTTGTATGTGGAGGAGAGGGGGGAGCGTTAAATCACAGCCCCCCTCTCCTCCACCGCAAACTGTACAATACAGTATAATACACATGAGTGTATGAGAGCGGGGCTGCGGCTGTGTAATACAGTCACTGCCCCGCTCCTGAGTCCTGATAACAAGTGCGCGCTGTCAGGATGATGTGATGCGGCCGGCGCTGCACTAATGAGCGGCGACACTGGAGACAGAACATGGTGGGCGCGCTACAAAACACCCCCATGTTCTGTCTCCAGTGCCTGAACTGCCGCTCATTAGTGCAGCGCTGGCCGCACCTCCTCATGCTGACCGCGCGCACTTCCTGTCAGGAGCGGGGCAATGACTGTATTACACAGCCGCAGCCCCGCTCTATAACGGCGGAGATCAGAGAAACCTCTCATCTCCGCCGCTATTTTCCTGAATGCTGCGATCAAAGCTGACTGCAGCATTCAGGGGAAAGTGAGAAGGGGGGATGCCCCTGGATCGCATCACAGGGAATTCCTGTGACGCGATTAAGGGCCATACCATATATGGGCAGACAGCCCAGGGTCTGTTGAAGGACCCCAGGGCTGTCCTACCATATTTCCTGTTGTTAGGGCATACTGAGGTATGTCCTAACAACTGCCTGTGTACTATCCGTACACAGGCTAATGTACTGGCATATAGCTATAGGCCAGTACATTGAAGTTTAAAAATAAAATAAAAACAAAGTAATGTTAAATAAAAAAAATACACATACACCTTTTTTATAATAAACTTTAAAATAAGTCTCAATACATAAAACATACACGTAATCGGTATTGGCGCGCCCGTAATAACCTGCACAACAATTTTTTTGCATCATTTATGATGTGTACTCTGTAAAAAAATAAAATAAAAATTGCTTTCTATCACTTAGGCCCCATTCACACGACCGTGCCCGCAATCAGGGCCCGCGATTGCGGGCACGGCCGGCTGCCGACTGCCACCCGCATTTTCGGGCCGTGCTCCCATACAAAGTATGGGAGAACGACCCGCAAAATGCAAAAGGACGGACATGTTCCATAATTTTCGGAACATTTCTACGGCACGGACACCCATCCGTAGCGCTACGGAAATGTGTCCGCGCTCAATGAAAGTGAATGGAGGTTATTTACGGTCGTGTGCATGGGGCCTAATTGTGAAGCACGAGGTGCGATGATGAATTTAACCTCCATCTGCCTCACATTAATAGTAATTAACCCCATCATGTACCTTACACATTAACCCATTATGACTGAGAAACATGATGGGGTTAATTACTATTAATGTGAGGCACATTCAAAATTCATCACACCTCGTGCCTCACATCAGAAAAGGGAAGAACTTTTTATTTTATTACTGTTGGCAAAGTAAACGAAGTATCGGTATCGAAGTCCAAATTTTGGTATCGTGACATCCCTACACTGTGGGTCGCGTCCCCCTGGGGGTTCGTGAATCACTCACCGAGGTCCCGGTTCCAATCAATGCTGGAGCAAGGAGCTGACATCTCCTTGATCCAGCATTCCCTGTGCCGTGAGCGGCTCGACGCAGGCAGGCGGGATGTAGCGACATCATCGCGCCTTCCTGCGCTGAGTCACTCATTGTACACACCGGAGGAGGCGAAGGATCGACGTGGGAACGGGGATAGGTAAGTAATTATGCACATATGGGGGCATTATACTGTATGGGGGGGCTGATATTGCGGGGGTGGGCATTATACTGTATGGGGGGCTGATATGGGGAGCATTATACGGTATGGGGCTATTATGGGGGGGCGGTATACGGTATGGGGCTATTATGGGGGGCAGTATACGTTATGGGGCATTATACTGTGTGGGGGCAGCTATGGGAGCATTAACTGTGTGGGGGCATTATACTATGGGGGCTGTTGGGCAAGGCGTCTGGGCATAGGAGCGCGCAGGGGTCTGATGATGATGGTGGTGCTGGGGAGGGGTAGGGGGGCCCAAGCTGAATTCTCGCACCCGGGCCCATGAGCCTTTAGCTACGCCCCTGGCTACATCCATATCTCCTGCCTTAGTAGCTTACTTTAACTCTATCCTTCATTGTGCAGCCATACCCCCTGCTGCAAACCTGGCGTACACTAGTATTCTCCCCAAACCGGTCAAAGATCTCCTATTGCCATCATCTTACCGCCCGATTTCATTGATAAACCAAGACCTAAAACTGATAGCCAAAATATTTGCACAACGCCTCTCTCGAATACTACCTGATCTGATTTATCCGACCCAAGTGGGCTTTGTACAAGGCAGAGCAGCAGAATCTAATATTAGAAGAGTTCTGACGGTTCCAGATGCCTCAAAAGATCAACAACATTAACATGGACAATATTCTTTATTGTCAATCTCTTTATTTCAGGGAATTCAAATTTAATCTCACATGCCACGCACTGCTTTGTTTGCAGATAATATACTATTGTTCATGTCAAACCCTGCCACCCACCTGAAAACAGTATTTTAACATATAAAAGAATTCAAAAATATTTCTGAATTCAAAATAAATCCTGAGAAATGTGAAATACTTAATTTGCATGCAGTTACCCCTACAGATCAACAGAATATAGATTCAGTGGGCCTAAAAACTGTCAACACATAACATACCTGGGAATAAATATTGGAAAAACCCCTGACTCTATATATAGCCTTAATTACCCCCCCCCCCCCACTACGCAAAATATAATTTGAGCTCCAGCATTGTGAATCTCTTCCAATAAATCTAATGGAAAGGGCACATCTCATAACAATTATGGGCTTCTCAAAACTCCTTTACCCATTACAGACTATACCGCTTCTTCTAAAACACGTTGATATCACTGACCTGAACAGAGCATTTACTACATTTCTTTGGGCTGGAGGGAGACCCAGGATATCTTTAGCCAAGTTGTCTCTAGGTAGGAATCAGGGGGTACTAAATATACCAAATTTCAGAGATTATAATGTGGCATGCTTGGGAAGAGATATCATAGATTGGATCCATTCTTCTAATCGTTATTCCAATTATGACTTAGAGTCAGCGTTAGTGGAACTGCATGTCTTAACGAGACTTATGCACAGCACATATTCTTCTCTTCCACCAATAGCGAAACATTCAGTCACCATACGTGATACAATATCGACATGGAAAGAATTTAGAAAACGTTTTGGTTTTTCTTTTCAACATTCTAAATATTTGCCACTTTGGTTCCTTGCTGACTTCTAAGCTGGACGTCTCAACAAGTTCTTTCAGATCTGGAAACGAAGGGGTATAACTACTATAGCACATATACTGCATGATTCTGAGTCGCGGATAAAAACCATATCAGAGCTTATTCAGGAATATGATCTACCGGGCGATCAGACTTTTGAGTATATGCAACTGAAATCTTTTTGTAATAAAAGATTGCATAATGTCTCTAGTGAAATACATATCGATGATTTTGACAAGGTAGTGGGCAATGGATCGACTAGAAAATCAATTTCTGTCATAAATCTAACAATTAGAGATAGATGTGGGACGTTTAAACCACCAATGTGATTTACATATTGGGACAAAGTATTATGCATTGGAGAGATTTCTTTGCGTTTTATAGAGGGCTGGTTTCTCTTATGTAAACATGTTCCAAGTGAACATTGGAGGCAAACACATGGTTTATTGATACATGCGGCTATATATGCCTTTAACCTGCCTGCATCACCGAATAATGCAGACAGGTTGATGAGCTGGCGGAAATGTCATCAAGCACGTACTGACCTTTATTATGGTATGTGGACATGTCCACAAATCCAAAACTATGGGAAAGAAGTGCTCACGTATATTGGTACTATGTGGAATATTCCAATACAATTAGCACCTCTGCTATTATTATTCCATGCCATTGCTCGTGCAGCATCTCAATCCCAAAAAGGGAAAAAAATCACCTGCTTTGATACATATAAATCTTTTGATAGCTAAAAGATACATATTGCGCAATTGGCTTCTATCTCAAGCCCCTGAGATAAAGGAGGTGTCTGACCAGTTAAAACGCTACTTATATGCTGATAAAATGTTTAAAAAAAATTACGCAATTCTTTAAGAAATGGAAACCATTTATTACCACGCATCTCACTCAATCTGAAATTAAATAACTTATGACCAAATTTCAAGATTTCACATGGTACCATACATGAAAGCTGAAGGGCTCTTTAGGAGTCTTGGGAACCCTGAACGGTTCTTAATCTTGTATGACTAAGATGATCTAGACTTTCCCAATCTTGATTTACATAACATTGTTACAAGCGCTTATTACTTGATGCGAGTCTGTATATCACGACTTAATTATCTAAAGGGTGCAATGTTTGCACTAGACTGTATTTTCTTTGCTTTCTTTTTTTATTTTCTTTTTCTTTTTTTTTTTTATCTTGGACAGGTGTTTTGGACTTTGTATTTGGATCCTCTATTGATCTGTATATTTGTGTTTATACTTTCAATAACAAAAATGTAAAAAAGAAATGTAATAAAAACTGATCAAAGAGTTATATGAAGTAAAACATGGTACCAATACAAATTACATCTCATCCCGGAAACAATAAGCCCTCACATCACTTTATTGACGGAAAAAGAAAAAACGTTGTGGCACTTGGAAAGCGGGGAGGGAAAAACTAAAATGAAAAAGCAAAGAATGGATCAGTCCTGAAAGGATCTGGGTACATGGACCACTACACCACCAGCATCTGGACATCTAGATCAATGTTCCTTGTAACCAGGGTTATGAGTCACAATACTTACTGCAGATCTAACACTCCCATATCATGCTGACATCACTTACCACCAGGATCTGGGTACATGGACCACAACACAACCAGCATCTGGACATCTAGATCAATGTTCCCTGTAACCAGGGTTATGAGCCACAATACTTACTGCAGATCTAACACTCCAGTATCATGATGACATCAATTACCACCAGGATCTGGGTACATGGACCACTACACCACCAGCATCTGGACATCTAGAGCAATGTTCCCTGTAACCAGGCTTATGAGTAACAATACTTACTGCAGATCTAACACTCCCGTATCATGATGACATCAATTACCACCAGGATCTGGGTACATGGACCACTACACCACCAGCATCTGGACATCTAGAGCAATGTTCCCTGTAACCAGGGTTATGAGCCACAATACTTACTGCAGATCTAACTCTCCCGTATCATGATGACATCAATTACCACCAGGATCTGGGCTCATGGATCACTACATCACCAGCACCTGGACATCTAGATCAATGTTCCCTGTAACCAGGGTTATGAGTCACAATACTTACTGCAGATCCACCACTGTCGTATCATGCTAATATCACTTACCACCAGGATCTGGGTACATGGACCACTACATCACCAGCATCTGGACATCTAGATCAATGTTCCCTGTAACCAGGGTTATGAGTCACAATACTTACTGCAGATCTAATACTCCCGTATCATGGTGACATCACTTACCACCAGGATCTGGGTACATGGAGCCCTACACCACCAGCATCTGGACAGCTAGATCAATGTTCGCTGTAACCAGGGTTATGAGTCACAATACTAACTGCAGATCTAATACTCCAGTATCATGGTGACATCACTTACCACCAGGATCTGGGTACATGGACCACTACACCACCAGCATCTGGACATCTAGATTAATGTTCCCTGTAACCAGGGTTATGAGTCACAATACTTACTGCAGATCCACCACTCTCGTATCATGCTGACATCACTTACCACCAGGATCTGGGTACATGGACCACTACACCACCAGCATCTGGACATCTAGATCAATGTTCCCTGTAACCATAGTTATGAGTCACATTACTTACTGCAGATCCAACACTCCCATATCATGCTGACATCACTTACCACCAGGATCTGGGTACATGGACCACTACACCACCAGCATCTGAACATCTAGATCAATGTTCCCTGTAACCAGGGTTATGAGTCACAATACATACTGCAGATCTAACACTCCCATATCATGCTGACATCACTTACCACCAGGATCTGGGTACATGGACCCAGGGGTGAACCTAGCCCCTCTGCTGCCTGAGGCGAACTATAAAAAGGCGCCCCCCCCCCCCAAAATCTATCGGAGTTTTCCCATTACTAGCTTTACACAAACACGCAATATATAAATTTTTTAAATAGGAAAACATTTGATGTTTATTTGTTAGGCCCTGTTCACATGGAGTATTTTGACGAGAGTTTTGACATCAATGGGAGGCAGAGAAAGCATATTTCGCTGAGTTTTTTGCCCGTAGCACTCAATGGGCGCAAGCGAAAAATGCGGCGAAAAACGCGGCAAACGACGTGCAGGAAGGGACAAAATCTGCCTCAAAATCTCAAACTGAATTTTGAGGCAGAATTTTCCTCCTGCAAAAAACTCAGTGTGAACATTAAAGTGCTGTTTGAAGTATGGAAAATATTTAAAGAATTATTCTTACTGCCAATCAGTGCAGTGCAAATAGTACAGTCTGCACTGCACGGCCCCATATCTCTCCTCGGCAGCCAGTCTCATTTGTGGCATCACTCTCTGCAATTACATTCAGGCCAGTCCAGGACGGATCGCGCTTAGCGCTGTTTTGAAGCGGCACGTCCTGGGCCGGTTTCTTTTCTCTACCTGCTGTATTGTTGTGGTCTGCCTGTGCTGGCTCGATGCCAGTGGTGGATTAATATGATCTTAGGCCCTGGGCTGTACACAAGTTATGGGCCCACATACCACACGTAAGTATCACCTACATGTCAAAGTACATCACATGCCACTTTGCAGACTGTCTCTTAGCCTGATCATCTGCTGCCACTCACACTTCCCCACAGCCCCCACCACAGTAATGTACATAGATTGTAAGACCAAAATTACAAATAATACCGCCATACTTTTACTGAATAATACCCCATACTGTTACTGAATAATACCTCCATACTGTTACTGAATAATACTTCCATACTGTTACTGAATAATACCCCCATACTGTTACTAAATAATATCCCCATACTGTTACTGAATAATACCCCCATACTGTTACTGAATAATACCCCCATACTGTTACTGCATAATACCTCCATACTGTTACTGAATAATACCCCCATACTGTTACTAAATAATATCCCCATACTGTTACTGAATAATACCCCCATACTGTTACTGAATAATACCTCCATACAGTTACTGAATAATACCCCCATACTGTTACTGAATAATACCCCCATACTGTTACTGAATAATACCCCCATACTGTTACTGAATAATACCTCCATACTGTTACTGAATAATACCCCCATACTGTTACTGAATAATACCCCCATACTGTTACTGAATAATACCTCCATACTGTTACTGAATAATACCCCCATACGGTTACTGAATAATACCCCATACTGTTACTGAATAATCCCTCCATACTGATACTGAATAATACCCCATACTGTTACTGAATAATACTTCCATACTGTTACTGAATAATACCCCCATACTGTTACTGAATAATACCCCCATACTGTTACTGAATAATACCTCCATACAGTTACTGAATAATACCCCCATACTGTTACTGAATAATACCCCCATACTGTTACTGAATAATACCGCCACACCATAACCACATAGTGACTGAATAATACCCCCATGTACTATATATATATATATATATATATATATATATAAATATATATATATATATATATATATATATAATGCTGCCATATATTGTACATATAGAGTCCAACATATGCTGTAAGTATAATTAATCAAATCACTTTATACTCTGTACATTATATAGCGGTGTTATAGGTGTGTACACATATAATACCACTACATATTGTTTGTATAAAAAATACTGCTATAACTGTAGACATATAGTACCATTATATTCACTGCACACGTATTATACTGCTATATACTACACTCACATATAATACCGCTATATACTGCCAACACCTATAATCAGGGGCATAGGTAAAGGCTCATGGGCCCCGATGCAAAAGTTCTTATTGGGTCCCCCCCACCCACAAACTTCTCGTGGCCGACAGTCTGCAGCTTTCAGTTGCATCGCTGGGTCTCCTAAATGACCCAACAATCCAGCACTAGCAGCCGGGGCGTCACTAAGGACTTAAAATGTCAGGGGAAATAGCCCCAATACATATGTGTCTGCCCAAAAAAATGTGTATGTGTGTATAGCACTACTACCCTATAAACTATGGATAGGATACATTGGCTCAGCAGACAGTATCACACATGACAGGATTAGATACACAGCTCAGCAGACAGTATCACACATGATAGGATTATAGATACACAGCTCAGCAGACAGTATCAAACATAATGGGATTAGATACAGAGGCCTAGCAGACAGTATCACACATGATAGGATTAGATAC
This sequence comes from Rhinoderma darwinii, assembly GCF_050947455.1. NCBI lineage: Eukaryota > Metazoa > Chordata > Amphibia > Anura > Rhinodermatidae > Rhinoderma > Rhinoderma darwinii. The sequence continues at coordinate 654,469,139 of NC_134687.1, forward strand.
AATGGCTCAGCAGACAGTATCACACATGATGGGATTAGATACAATGGCTCAGCAGACAGTATCACACATGATGGGATTAGATATAAGGCCCAGCAGAGTTTCACACATGATGGGATTAGATATACCGCTCAGCAGACAGTATCACACATGATAGGATTAGATACAGTGGCTGAGCTGACAGTATCACAAATGATAGGATTAGATATAAGGCCCAGCAGAGTATCACACATGATAGGATTAGATACACAGCTCAGCAGACAGTATCACACATGATAGGATTAGATACAGTGGCTCAGCAGACATTATCACACGATAGGATTAGATACAGTGGCTCAGCAGACAGTATCACACGATAGGATTAGATACACAGCTCAGCAGACAGTATCACACATGATAGGATTAGATACAGTGGCTCAGCAGACATTATCACACGATAGGATTAGATACAGTGGCTCAGCAGACAGTATTACACATGATAGGATTAGATACACAGCTCAGCAGACAGTATCACACATGATAGGATTAGATACACAGCTCAGCAGACAGTATCACACATGATAGAATTAGATACACAGCTCAGCAGACAGTATCACACATTATAGGATTAAATACACAGCTCAGCAGCCAGTATCACACATGATAGGATTAGATACAGGACTCAGCTCGCTGACATTGCGGCTCCAGCGCTGGACCCAGGAAAGGTAAGAATAATCACTGTTTTGCTTTTTTATGTGTTTCTAATTATTTTTGTGTGTTTGTGTTTTTTTACAGGTTCGGTTGTTGGACTTCGGATTCAAGGACTATTTCAATGACCGCGTTTTTTTATTCTCAATAAAATGGTTAATGGGGGTTGTGTTTTTTTTTTTCAATAAAATATTTTTTCTATGTGCTTGTACTTTTTTAAACTTTATTATTACTGCCTTAGCAATGGCCGCTGGCTGATTGACAACCTCCATTACTAAGGCGGGGCTTAAAGAGGCTCTGTCACCAGATTCTCAAACCCCTATCTCCTATTGCATGTGATCGGCGCTGCAATGAAGATAACAGCAACGTTTTTTTTAAAAAAAACGTTCATTTTTGGCCAAGTTATGAGCTATTTTATATATATATATATATATATATATATATATATGCAAATGAGCTTTGAAATGGAGAACTGGGTTTTTTTTTTGTTATGTCCAACTGGGCTTGTATTGTGTTTTTAACTGGGCGTGTTTATGTGTATGACGCTGACCAATCAGTGACCAGTCAGCGTCATACACTCCTCAACATCTGCACGCTCCTCTCCTGAAATATTCTGTGCTGCTGTGAACTCTGCTCTTACCATTATGTAGCTCTCAGTCTGTTACCTCTCCTCCACTCCTGTCCTCAATAACACCTTCACATGATTGGCAAGTCACCACCCCGCACAAGATCCGCACGCTCATCTCCTGAAATACTCTGTGCTGCCTTAAACTCTGTGGACAGGTCAGGATCCTGTTTTTTTAAAATGCTGCTGGGGAACCCGCTCGATCCACTATATAAGGCTGCGCCTCCATCCTCTTCTGCCCCAGTCACTTATTCCCAAGCACTGTAAACTTTCAGATTGGTTGCGCTGTGAATATTCGGAGAACGTGATTGGTTTATGTGCAGGGTAATGAACATACAGACAAGCAGTAGAAGACTGCCTAAGGGCTGAGCATTTCATTGAATTCAGTACTGGTAATGCTGCCTGCTGCTGTGTTGTAGCTGGCTGGTTATGAAAATTAGGGGGGACCCCACATCGTTCTTTCCAATAATTTTTTTTTTTTTAAATGACGTGGGGTCCCATCCATTTTTCATAACCAGCCAGATACAATAAAGCAGGAGCAGCCTAGCATTACCAGGGTGGGAAGGGCCACTGTATAAAGCCTTCCACAGCCTGCGGCCGCCCCATTGCCCAACCATCACTACAGATGGTCAAGTACTGGATGGTACCCGGCTCTTCCCAGCACCCCTGGTGACAGTGGGTAACGGGGTAATAATGGGGGTTAGTGTTAGCTTCTGCACCGGCTAACACTAAGCCCCGCCTTAGCAATGGACGCTGTCAATCAGCCGGCGGCCATTACTAAGGCGGTAGTAATAAAGTTTAAAAAAAAACACAAGGACATAGAAAAAATATTTTATTGAAATAAAAATAAACCACACAACCCTCATTAACAATTTTATTGATAATAAAAAAAGCCGTCATCGAAGTAGTCCTGGAATCTAAAATCTTGTGAAAGAAAACACACAAAAAACGATTAGTAACACGTGTTAGGCTTAGATACAGGGCCCATGTGTGATACTGTCTGTGGGACCCTGTATCTAAGCCTACCACAAGGTAGGCTTAGATACAGGGTCAGGCAGACAGTAATCTTATACAGTAATACAGGGCCCATCAAACAGGATCACACATGGGCCATGTATCTAAGCCTACCATGTGATTGGCTTAGATACAGGGCCCAGCAGACAGCATCACACAATCTGTGATCCTGTCTCATGGGCCCTCTAAACCTGCTACATTGTAGGCTTAAAGGACTTGTCCAGTCCCTAAACATTGATGGCCTATCCTCAGGATAGGCCATCAATAGCTGATGTGTCGGGGTCCGTCTCCCGGGACCCACCAATCAGCTGTTTTGAAGGGGCCCCAGCGCTCGTACGAGAGCTGCTTCCCCTTCATTTCCCTTACTCGCTCACACTGTGAATCGCCGACACCGATTCACAGTGTGACCGGAATGAAGGGGAAGCAGCTCTCGTACGAACACTACGGCCCCTTCAAAACAGCTGATTGGCGGGTCCCGGGAGACAGACCCCGCCAATCTGCTTCAGCAGACGGATATTAATCTTACCCTCCTCTTCAGCCGCGGCGGAAGCTCTGTCCTAACTCCATCCAGGATCACGATGTTGTGCGCGGCGCATAGCGGTGTGACGTCAGGACCTCCACTGCGCTCCGGAACCAGCAGGGTAAGTACTGTCAATTACTATAGTAACAGGGGCCCGCAGCCCGAGTTACTATAGTAACTTTTTATTGGTGTGGTGCGGGGGGCTGCGGGCCCCCCTGGCTTCGGGGCCCGGTCGCAATTGCGACCCCTACAGCTACGCCACTGCCTATTATATTGCAACATACACTACGCACAATACTGCTACACAGTCTACACACACAATACCAGTATATACACTATATACTCTACACATCAGTTTTCCCACTATTTACACAAAAGCACAGCAAAAAGTTTCTAAATTATTGCTGCAAAACTACAATGTGTGAATGTCCTTACAGTATCATATGTACACGAGAATCATATTTCCACATACACACAGATTATATATATACACACACACACACACACACACATATATACATATATATATATATATATATATATATACACACACACACACATTTACACACTCATACACACACTTACCTTCTAGGCAGGATCTCTAATGCAGACGGTCTCATATATAGACGAGAATCATATATATATATATATATATATATATATATGCACACACACACACACACACACACACACACACACACACACACACACACACACACAAACATTTACACACTCATACACACCCTTACCTTCTATGTGGGATCTCTCATGCAGTCTCTTGAAGCAGCAGGGGCATCCCAGGACAGCAGATATAACCAGCTGCAGAAGTAGCTGGTCTGTTAGACAAATAGGGGGACACAGCACACGAGAGGAGGGGGACACAGGAGAGGAGGGGGATACAGGGGACACAGGGGAGGACTAGACACAGAGCTTCCTCTGTGCAGACGCTGAGGCTGTGAACTCTCCCCTCCCCCTCTTCTCTGCACCGACTGCATCAGAGGAAAGGGAGAGAGAGGGAGAGGACGTAGCTTGTATTCAAAGCAGTCCATCGCTCACCTCATTCGTCTGGTCACTTGCTTGAGGAGACGACCGCTCCTCCTGCAGACCTGCTCCTCTCTGGTGGCTCGTGCTGCATACAGCGTCAGAGAGGAGCAGGAGTGTTCTCACAGACGGACACGTCTGCTAAGCAAAATAATCCCCCTCCCCGGTCCAGTCCGTCTCAAAATGCTGCCCCCCACTTTCAGCTGGGCTGCGCCGCCTGAGGCTGTCGGCTCACATTGCCTCATGGTAGATGCGGCACTGCATGGACCACTACACCACCAGCATCTGGACATCTAGATCAATGTTCCCTGTAACCAGGGTTATGAGTCACAATACTTACTGCAGATCCAACACTCCTGTATCATGCTGACATCAATTACCACCAGGATCTTGGTACATAGACAACTACACCACCAGCATCTAGACATCTAGATAAATGTTCCCTGTAACCAGGGTTATGAGTCACAATACTTACTGCAGATCTAACACTCCCGTATCATGCTGACACCACTTACCACCAGGATCTGGGTACATGGACAACTACATCACCAGCACCTGGACATCCAGATCAATGTTCCCTGTAACCGGTGTTATGAGTCACAATACTTACTGCAGATCCACCACTGTCGTATCATGCTGACATCACTTACCACCAGGATCCGGGTACATGGACAACTACATCACCACCAGCATCTGGACATCTAGATCAATGTTCCCTGTAACCAGGTTTATGAGCCACAATACTTACTGCAGATCTAGCACTCCTGTATCATGCTAACATCACTTACCACCAGGATCTGGGTACATGGACCACTACATCACCTGATATCTAGATCAATGTTCCCTGTAACCAGGGTTATGAGTCACAATACTTACTGCAGATCTAACACTCCCGTATCATGCTGACATCACTTACCACCAGGATCTGGGTACATGGACCACTACATCACCAGCATCTGGACATCTAGATCAATGTTCCCTGTAACCAGGGTTATGAGTCACAATACTTACTGCAGATCTAACACTCCCATATCATGCTGGCATCACTTACCACCAGGATCTGGGTACATGGACCACTACATCACCAGCATCTGGACATCTAGATCAATGTTCCCTGTAACCAGGGAACATACAAAATGAATTACATACATATCTCCCCTGATGCAGAGTAAATTGCATATAATTTGGCAGAATTTTTAAATTTAAATTTAGAAACTGCTGGGCTCCTTTCACACTTGCAGTTTCTACATATTTTTTCATTTCAATCTCAAGCTGGCACAAACTCTTATTGAAGAGGATTGACAATGAAAATAAGAAACAGATTTTCTATTATATGATGGTTCTCATCCAAAAAGGTGCAGGCAGGATTAAAGAAAGATAAAATTGCCGTGTGCTATTTGCTCCTCTTTTTAAGATGGATCTTATTTTAGGGATTAGGGGTAAATGGTAGTCTATTTCTAGATCATTTAAGGTCAAAGTTAATCCCCTTCAGTCCCTAGATGTACTTCAAAGGAACATTTCCAAGTTGTTTTTCATACAACGACTCCAATACAATTGGTATATAGCTTTTACCTCCAATCATCCGGAAACAGCTGGGAAGCCACGCAGATGGTAGATTCAAAATTGTGTAGCACCATATGCTTTCTTGCTTTCAATTCTGCCACTATTTGAGTAGCAGAGGTCTTTACTTTCAGGTGCACAGAGTCGGCCACATTAGTGCACAGAGTCGGCCAGAGAAGCACACAGTACGGCACGAGATCCAGAAGAGAAAGATGCACACCGCCAGGAAGGTAAGTTCAAAGTTGCATGATGTTTTTGTCCATGTGGTATTTTCAACACAGCCAGGGATTGCAAGGCATGGTTCGACGTCACTACCTGCCAAGCTTGATTGATCAGCCGACGCGTTTCATCCCTGATTGGGATTTCCTCTCCGCTAAACAGGTAGATGATATCCAAGGTGAAGTCTAATATTCTTCTGCTCATCTCATTCCTGTCCTTGTCCATCCTTGGTGGGTCATTCAGGAGAAGGAACATTGTGGAGGAGAAGATGAGAAAACTGGAGGAACTGGAGGATCTAGTACTGCACACGTCTTTATGAAGAAAGGAGAAGATGGAAATCATACAGGGGACCGACAACATCATGTGTGACATACAGAACCTCACTTATTCATCATTGAGAGAAACATCTTCTCAGAGCCATCACCACATGGAATAAAGGGGTATTCCCAACACGGACATTTCTCCCCAGGATATGCCAGAAATGTCTGATAGATGCGGCTCCACCTCTGGCCGTGCTCGGCTGTTTCTGGAACTCCTATACAAGTGAATGGAGAGAGTAGTGCACATATGTGGTCACCTCTCCATTCATTCTCCACCTGGATGTAGTCATCACCTCACCAGGCAGGTCGGGGGGACCCCCGTTCTCCACATAGAGGTGGACCCCCACATATCAGACATTTATGGCATATCTCTCAGGTGAGAAGAGTATAATGAAGAAATTCCCCCCCAGACAATGAAGACCTGACTCCTGACAGCCGGACACATGGCGGATACTGCGGAGACATTGCTGACATCTCACAAGACGTGGTGCACACTATGCAGTCAGTGCTTGATATGAACTGTGAGGTTCTGCAGCAGCTGAGGTGACATTATATATAGGGAATATGCAGTGTGATCCCTTATTATCACGTTATAGCGCAGGTGGAGCGGAGCAGAGCAGAGCGATACATTGTTTTGTGGGATAAGATTCAGTATAAACTTGAATTTTACTAATTCAACCCCTTCCTGCACAGGACATTTACCGCCCAGTTGTTGACATGACACAGAGAAGAAGACCGGACACCTGCTGCAAAGATCGGAGACCGGAGAGAACATCGACCCCGGACATTTAACTACTTAGATGCCGTGGTCAATATCGACTGCAGAATCTAAGCTGTAAAAAAGAGGGGGGGGGGGTCCTCTCTGACAGATCATCAGCCCCTCGTGTCACAATCACAGGGTATGGATGGTTGTCATGGCAGCCTGAGGGGTAATGAAGTTCTGCCATCTTTCTGCTCCTATTAACCCCTTCATCTTAATCAGGATATACTGCGATATTAGTATTACAGTGTATTGTACCAGCGATCTAATCGTCACTAGTTCACGTCCCCCAGGGGAGTAATACAATTTGCTAAAAATAGTCAAATAAAGTGTTTAGTTCTCTACAAAATATTAAATATAAAATAAAACCTTTTCCCAATTTTTCTTTAAAGGAATGTAAAAAAACACAAACAATAAATAATGATTATAATGAAATTTTATTTACCCGCACGGTGAACGATGAAAGAAAAAAAAGAAAAAGTATTATAAAGTGATCAAAAACTGCAGCTCGTCCTACAAAAATAAGCCCTCACTCCGCTCCATCCACAGAAAAATAAAGTTCTGGCTCTCTATACATAGTTGCCGACATTTTTTCCCATGGGACACTTAGGGTGTGGCTTCTTTGGTGGGTGTGTCTTATGGGCATGACTTATACAGTGGGTGTGGGTTATGGGGCGTGACTTCCCAGAATTTCTCCATATTAATAAACAGACCAAATATTCTGCACTAGTTTGGCTGACAACCACTCTGGTGGCCGGTATCTCTCTTGGTATGTGGTTGTTTACAGGCAGGTGATGTCTCACTTTATCACTAGGGCGAGGAGATATGTGCTGACCACTACTGGCATTGTAAAAACCAGCGTAGATAGAGCCATACTCAGTGCCCCTTGTAAATAGCGCCACTCACTGTTTCCTGTAGATAGCGCCACAACCCCCTGTAGATATTACCACACACAACCCCCTGTACATAGTGCCACACACAACCCCCTGTACATAGTGCCATACACAACCGTCTGTACATAGTGCCACACACAACCGTCTGTACATAGTGCCACACACAACCGTCTGTACATAGTGCCACACACAACCGTCTGTACATAGTGCCACAAACAACCGCCTGTACATAGTGCCACACACAACCCCCTGTAGATAGCTAAACAAACTCCATTTAGATAGTGCCACACACAACCCCCTGTACATAGTGCCATACACAATCCCCTGTAGATAGCGACACACACCCCACTGTGGATAGTGCCACGCACTCCCCCTGTACATAGTGCCAAACACATACACATACCCCTGTAGATAAATGCCAAACACACACCCCTGTAGATAGCGGCACACATACACACACCCCTGTAGGTAGCGCCACACACACCCCTGTAGGTAGCGCCACACACACACACCCCCTGTAGATAGCGCTACACACACACACACCCCCTGTAGATAGCGCTACACACACACACACCCCCTGTAGATAGCGCTACACACACACACACACACACACACCCCCTGTAGATAGCGCCACACACACCCCTGTAGAAAGCGCCACACACACCCCTGTAGATAGCGGCACACACACACACACACACCCCTGTAGATAGTGGCAAACGCGCACACACACACCCCCTGTAGATAGAGCCAAACACCCCTCTGTAGATACACACACACCCGTGTAGATAATGCCAAACACACCCCCCTGTAGATAGTGCCACACACTCACCCCCTGTAAATAGGGCCACACACTCACCCCCTGTAAATAGTGCCACGCACAAAGCCCTCCATAGGAAGTGCCACACACACACACCCCTATAGATAGCGACACACACCCCACTGTAGATAGAGCCACCACACAGCCCCCTGTAGAGTGCCACACACTCCCCCTGTAGAGAGTGCCACACACACACCCCTGTAGAGTGCCACACACACACCCCTGTAGAGTGCCACACACCCACCCCCCTGTAGACAGCACTACACACCCCATGTACATAATGCCACACAAACACCCCCCCCTGTATATAGTGCCGCACACAACCCCCTGTACATAGTGCCACAAACAGCTCCCTGTACATAGCTCCACACCCACACCCCTGTAGATAGTGCCAAACACAGCCCCCCCTGTAGATAGCGCCACACACAGCCCCCCCCTGTAGATAGCGCCACACACAGCCCCCTGTAGATAGCGCCACACACAGCCCCCTGTAGATAGCGCCACACACAGCCCCCCTGTAGATAGCGCCACACACAGCCCCACTGTAGATGGCGCCACACACAGCCCCACTGTAGATAGTGCCACACACAGCCCCACTGTAGATAGCACAGCCCCGCTGTAGATGGCGCCACACACAGCCCCACTGTAGATGGCGCCACACACAGCCCCACTGTAGATAGCGCCACACACAGCCCCACTGTAGATAGCGCCACACACAGCCCCACTGTAGATAGCGCCACACACACACACACAGCCCCCCTGTAGATGGCGCCACACACAGCCCCACTGTAGATAGTGCCACACACAGCCCCACTGTAGATAGCACAGCCCCCCTGTAGATAACGTCATACACAGCCCCCCTGTAGATAGCGCCACACACAGCCCCGCTGTAGATGGCGCCACACACAGCCCCACTGTAGATGGCGCCACACACAGCCCCACTGTAGATGGCGCCACACACAGCCCCACTGTAGATAGCGCCACACACAGCCCCACTGTAGATAGCGCCACACACAGCCCCACTGTAGATAGCGCCACACACAGCCCCACTGTAGATAGCGCCACACACAGCCCCCCTGTAGATGGCGCCACACACAGCCCCCCTCCCTATAAGAGTGGAATCCCCAGCCAGAGTGTTGCCGACGCTCTGGCCGGGGATTCCGCCCCAGGAAGAGTGAATGGCAGAGCAGGGAGCGGACAGTTTCCTGCTCCACCATAGTATTTAAAGAGTCTCTGTCACCACATTATAAGTGGCCTATATTGTACATGATGTGATCGGCGCTGTAATGTGGATTACAGCAGTGTTTTTTATTTAGAAAAACTATAATTTTTGACGGAGTTATGACCTATTTTAGCTTTATGCTAATGAGTTTCTTAATGAACAACTGGGTGTGTTTTACTTTTTTTGGTCAAGTGGGCGTTGTAGAGAGAAGTGTATGACACTGACCAATCAGAGTCATATAGTAAAACACGCCCAGTTGTCCACTGAGAAACTCATTAGCATAAAGCTAATATAGGTCATAACTCCGTCAAAAATGATCGTTTTTCTAAATAAAAAACACTGCTGTAATCTACATTACAGCGCCGATCACATCATGTACAATATAGGCCACTTATAATGTGATGACAGAGACTCTTTAACTGTATCGATGTCCTGAGGATGCAGACACAATTGGATATGGCCCGGACCGTATGTAAATCCAGGACTGTGGGCAACTATGAGAATCTGGCGACACAAAATAAAAAAAAAACATTGAAACGAAAAAAATTATTTTGTAAATGAAAACTATATAAATGTGTTGGTGGTTAAGGGGTTAACCTGCGGTACGGAATATAAACACGCAGGATATCGGATTTATACCGCAGATTCGCGGCGCATTTGTTGCAGAATTTCCCCATTAAGTTCAATGGGAAAGTCAAGTTCCGCAACAAACGCCATTGTTCCCAGAATCCTCTGCGGCTCCACCGCGTGTTCACAGCAACGCTGCAGGTTACACATGTATAGAAAGAAGGCGTCATGTGACCCCTGCAGCCAATCACAGGCCGGAGAGGTCACATGTCATTATAGGGGTCTCCTGGACACAGCTGGAAGAGCAGGGACGTGTTGCTATGGTAACGCTGGGAGAGGTGAGGATCGGCCTTGTTGTATTTCTGTAGTAGATATTCGGGGGGATTATACGTCCACCATTTGGGGTGAATATTCGGGGTGATTTCCTTGCGTGTTGTGGGTCGTATTCGCTACGTGTGAACATTCCCTTAAACCGCACGGTGAACGACATTAACAAGAAATGTATAAAAGTCAGTGAATAAGTTGTATGTAGCAAATATTATGTCATTACAAAACACGACTCGTCCCACAAACCATCCGACCACTACAAAGACCAGAAATAACCACTTACCCCAAAGAGGCCGGCACTGGAGGGGTTAAATCCCGGCTAGGAGTCCAGTGGGCGGGGTCACTCAATGATTGACAGCTCTCTGTATACACACTCATACAGGGGTGACTGATAACAGAGAGAACACCCGACCAGCGCTGCTCTCTACCTCATACACGGCAATAGCGGAAGGACCTGTGATGACGTCACCACCACATGACCAGGGCGGAGCTTATCAGCGGAGAGAGGCGGTGGATGATGGAACTGTGATATCAAAATCACGTGACCGCGGCATCAGGGGGAGGAGCTGTGAAGCGGGAATAATGAGCGATAGATAAAGGCCCTGTGATGATGATCACGTGACATTAGGGGCGGATCTGTGAGGCAGTGGAACTCATGCACTTTGTAAATGTGATGATCACGTGACATGAGGGGCGGAATTCTATGCCCTCCCGCCCGGTCACATGATTTTGACGTCATCACAGGTCCCTCAGCTGTTGCCGTGTATGAAGTGGAGCAGAGCTGGTCGGGTGTACATGACTTCCGGTCACCTCTGTTGTTTGGTGTTCTCTCTGTTATCAGTCAGGAGATTTCCCATGATGCAGTAGTAAGGTAAGGTTACATGAGGTTATTTCTGTACGTTTTTTGTTGCGTTTTTGTCTGGCACAGTGTTGGTGATTATTATAAGGGTATGTTCACACGGCCTATTTACGGACGTAAATCGGGCGTTTTTGCCCCGAATTACACCCGAAAATAGCGCCTCAATAGCGCTGACAAACATCTGCCCATTGAAAGCAATGGGCAGACGTTTGTCTGTTCACACGAGGCGTATATTTACGCGCCGCTGTCAAATGACGGCGCGTAAATAGACGCCCGCGTAGAAGAAGTGACCTGTCACTTCTTTGGCCGTAATTGGAGCCGCTATTCATTGACTCCAATGAATAGCAGCGCTAATTACGGCCGTAATTGACGCGGCGTTCAAGCGCCTGCACATGCCGTTACGGCTGAAATTACGGGGATGTTTTCAGGCTGAAACATCCCCGTAATTTCAGCCGTTACGGACCCCCGCCGTGTGAACATACCCTTAGCGCTGTAAATATGAAATACAGGAGGGTTTAACCCCTTGGTAAATTATTTGGGAAAAGGGAAGAGAGGAAAAGAACTGTGGTTCTAGTAGGAAATAAAAATAATAAACTTTATTAATATATTTATGTTAAAATAATTCTATCTTTTTCAATGTAGGTCAAAAATAATTAGCAGTGCAGAAGACCCCTTGTACACAAGGGGTCTTCTGCACTGCTAATTATTTTTGACCTACATTGAAAAAGATAGAATTATTTTAACATAAATATATTAATAAAGTTTATTATTTTTATTTCCTACTAGAACCACAGTTCTTTTCCTCTCTTCCCTTTTCCCAAATAATTTAATAAGTAATTATTGGTGGTATACACCTTTGTGGTTCTCTCTAACTCACTTTGTATATAATAAATAAGTGGGGGTATCAGCAAAATCCCTGTTTTTGACAATTTAACCCCTTGGTGACATCAGATCTATAGTATTATGTTGTACGTGCGCCGTCACCCTAGAAGGAGCGGAGCCGGCACCGTACACGGCGTCTGACAGCCGCCTGCAACCGCCAAGACAGCGCAATCCCGGCCGTTTAACCCCTCAGACGCCGTGATGAATAGCGACTGCGGCATCTGATCAGTTAGAGATAGCGGCTTCCTCTGTCCTCCGAAGAAACTGCGCGATGCCGACCGGTTACCATAGTAATACATTGTAATATGTTTTTTTCTTACAAAAAATGGTGTAAACATAAAAAGTAAGTAACGTAATCGCCGCATCCGTTATGTCCAAATTATAAAAATATCAAATTATAACCGGCAGAAATAATTCACATGTGAACGTCGCTGCTTTCGGTCGCCACCATTCTCCAACATATGGAATAAAAAGTCACCAAAATGTCACCCACAAAACCCCTCACACCGCGCAATCACCGGAAATATAAACCCCCTCACACCGCTCAATCACCGGAAATATAAAACCCCTCACACCGCGCAATCACCGGAAATATAAAACCCCTCACACCGCTCAATCACCGGAAATATAAAACCCCTCACACCGCGCAATCACCGGAAATATAAAACCCCTCACACCGCGCAATCACCGGAAATATAAACCCCCTCACACCGCGCAATCACCGGAAATATAAAACCCCCGACACCGCGCAATCACCGGAAATATAAAACCCCTCACACCGCGCAATCACCGGAAATATAAACCCCCTCACACCGCGCAATCACCGGAAATATAAAACCCCCGACACCGCGCAATCACCGGAAATATAAAACCCCCTCACACCGCGCAATCACCGGAAATATAAAACCCCCTCACACCGCGCAATCACCGGAAATATAACCCCCTCACACCGCGCAATCACCGGAAATATAAACCCCTCACACCGCGCAATCACCGGAAATATAAACCCCTCACACCGTGCAATCACCGGAAATATAAAACCCCCCACACCGCGCAATCACCGGAAATATAAAACCCCCTCACACCGCGCAATCACCGGAAATATAAAACCCCTCACACCTCGCAATCACCGGAAATATAAAACCCCTCACACCGCGCAATCACCGGAAATATAAAACCCCTCACACCACGCAATCACCGGAAATATAAACCCCTCACACCGCGCAATCACCGGAAATATAAACCTCTCACACCGCGCAATCACAGGAAATATAAAACCCCCCCACACCGCGCAATCACCGGAAATATAAAACCCCTCACACCGCGCAATCACCGGAAATATAAACCCCTCACACCGCGCAATCACCGGAAATATAAAACCCCCTCACACCGCGCAATCACCGGAAATATAAACCCCCCCCTCACACCGCGCAATCATCGGAAATATAAACCCCTCACACCGCGCAATCACCGGAAATATAAAACCCCTCACACCGCGCAATGGGCGGAAATATAAAACCCCTCACACCGCGCAATCACCGTAAATATAAAACTCCTCACACCGCGCAATCACCGGAAATATAAAACCCCTCACACCGCGCAATCACCGTAAATATAAAACTCCTCACACCGCGCAATCACCGGAAATATAAAACCCCTCACACCGCGCAATCACCGGAAATATAAACCCCCCCACACCGCGCAATCACCGGAAATATAAAACCCCCCACACCGCGCAATCACCGGAAATATAAACCCCCTCACACCGCGCAATCACCGGAAATATAAAACCCCTCACACCACGCAATCACCGGAAATATAAAACCCCTCACACCACGCAATCACTGGAAATATAAACTCCCCCCTCACACCGCGCAATCACCGGAAATATAAACCCCCCCCACACCGCGCAATCACCTGAAATATAAAACCCCTCACACCGCGCAATCACCGGAAATATAAACCCCCTCACACCGCGCAATCACCGGAAATATAAAACCCCCGACACCGCGCAATCACCGGAAATATAAAACCCCTCACACCGCGCAATCACCGGAAATATAAACCCCCTCACACCGCGCAATCACCGGAAATATAAAACCCCCGACACCGCGCAATCACCGGAAATATAAAACCCCCTCACACCGCGCAATCACCGGAAATATAAAACCCCCTCACACCGCGCAATCACCGGAAATATAAACCCCTCACACCGCGCAATCACCGGAAATATAAACCCCTCACACCGCGCAATCACCGGAAATATAAACCCCTCACACAGCGCAATCACCGGAAATATAAAACCCCTCACACCGCGCAATCACCGGAAATATAAAACCCTTCACACCGCGCAATCACCGGAAATATAAAACCCCTCACACCGCGCAATCACGGAAATATAAACCCCCTCACACAGCGCAATCACCGGAAATATAAAACCCCCCACACCGCGCAATCACCGGAAATATAAAACCCCCTCACACCGCGCAATCACCGGAAATATAAAACCCCTCACACCTCGCAATCACCGGAAATATAAAACCCCTCACACCGCGCAATCACCGGAAATATAAAACCCCTCACACCACGCAATCACCGGAAATATAAACCCCTCACACCGCGCAATCACCGGAAATATAAACCTCTCACACCGCGCAATCACAGGAAATATAAAACCCCCCCACACCGCGCAATCACCGGAAATATAAAACCCCTCACACCGTGCAATCACCGGAAATATAAAACCCCCCACACCGCGCAATCACCGGAAATATAAAACCCCCTCACACCGCGCAATCACCGGAAATATAAAACCCCTCACACCTCGCAATCACCGGAAATATAAAACCCCTCACACCGCGCAATCACCGGAAATATAAAACCCCTCACACCACGCAATCACCGGAAATATAAACCCCTCACACCGCGCAATCACCGGAAATATAAACCTCTCACACCGCGCAATCACAGGAAATATAAAACCCCCCCACACCGCGCAATCACCGGAAATATAAAACCCCTCACACCGCGCAATCACCGGAAATATAAACCCCTCACACCGCGCAATCACCGGAAATATAAAACCCCCTCACACCGCGCAATCACCGGAAATATAAACCCCCCCCTCACACCGCGCAATCATCGGAAATATAAACCCCTCACACCGCGCAATCACCGGAAATATAAAACCCCTCACACCGCGCAATGGGCGGAAATATAAAACCCCTCACACCGCGCAATCACCGTAAATATAAAACTCCTCACACCGCGCAATCACCGGAAATATAAAACCCCTCACACCGCGCAATCACCGTAAATATAAAACTCCTCACACCGCGCAATCACCGGAAATATAAAACCCCTCACACCGCGCAATCACCGGAAATATAAACCCCCCCACACCGCGCAATCACCGGAAATATAAAACCCCCCACACCGCGCAATCACCGGAAATATAAACCCCCTCACACCGCGCAATCACCGGAAATATAAAACCCCTCACACCACGCAATCACCGGAAATATAAAACCCCTCACACCACGCAATCACTGGAAATATAAACTCCCCCCTCACACCGCGCAATCACCGGAAATATAAACCCCCCCCCACACCGCGCAATCACCTGAAATATAAAACCCCTCACACCGCGCAATCACTGGAAATATAAAACCCCTCACACCGCGCAATCGCCGGAAATATAAAACCCCCCACACCGTGCAATCGCCGGAAATATAAAACCCCCCACACCGCGCAATCACCGGAAATATAAAACCCCCCACACCGCGCAATCACCGGAAATATAAAACCCCCCACACCGCGCAATCACCGGAAATATAAAACCCCCAACACCGCGCAATCACCGGAAATATAAAACCCCTCACACCGCACAATCACCGTAAATATAAAACCCCTCACACCGCGCAATCACCGTAAATATAAAACCCCCCACACCGCGCAATCACCGGAAATATAAAAACCCTCACACCGCACAATCACCCGAAATACAAAACCCCTCACATCGCGCAATCACCGGAAATATAAAACCCCTCACACCGCGCAATCACCAGAAATATAACAACCCCCCACACCGCGCAATCACCGGAAATATAAAACCCCTCACACCGCGCAATCACCGGAAATATAACAACCCCCCACACCGCGCAATCACCGGAAATATAAAACCCCTCACACCGCGCAATCACCGGAAATATAAACCCCCCCCCCCACACCGCGCAATCACCTGAAATATAAAACCCCTCACACCGCGCAATCACCGGAAATATAAAACCCTTACATCGCGCAATCACCGGAAATATAAAACTCCTCACACAGCGCAATCACCGGAAATATAAAACCCCCTCACACCGCGCAATCACCGGAAATATAAAACCCCCTCACACCGCGCAATCACCGGAAATATAAATCTCCCCATACCGCGCAATCACCGGAAATATAAAACCCCTCACACCGTGCAATCACCAGAAATAAACCCCCCTCACACCGCACAATCACCGTAAATATAAAACCCCCCACACCGCGCAATCACCGGAAAACTAAAACCCCTCACACCGCACAATGACCGGAAATATAAAACCCCTCACACCGCACAATGACCGGAAATATAAAACCCCTCACACCACGCAATCACCGGAAATATAAAACCCCTCACATTGCGCAATCACCGGAAATATAAACCCCCCCACACCGCGCAATCACCGGAAATATAAAACCCCTCACACCGAGCAATCACCGGTAATATAAAAACCCCCACACCGCGCAATCACCAGAAATATGAAACTCCTCACACCGAGCAATCACCGTAAATATAAAACCCCTCACACCGCGCAATCACCGTAAATATAAAACCCCTAACACCGCGCAATCACCGGAAATATAAAACCCCTCACACCGCGCAATCACCGGAAATATAAACCCCTTCACACTGCAATCACCGGAAATATAAACCCCCTCACACCGCGCAATCACCGGAAATATAAAACCCCTCACACCGCGCAATCACCGGAAATATAAAACCCCTCACACCGCGCAATCACCGGAAATATAAAACATTACACACCGCGCAATCACCGGAAATATAAAACCCCTCACACCGCGCAATCACCGGAAATATAAAACTCCTCACACCGCGCAATCACCGGAAATATAAAACCCCCCCCCACACCGCGCAATCACCAGAAATATGAAACTCCTCACACCGAGCAATCACCGTAAATGTAAAACCCCTCACACCGCGCAATCACCGTAAATATAAAACCCCTAACACCGCGCAATCACCGGAAATATAAAACCCCTCACACCGCGCAATCACCGGAAATATAAAACCCCTCACACCGCGCAATCACCGGAAATATAAATCTCCCACACCGCGAAATCCTCGGAAATATAACAACCCCCCACACCGCGCAATCACCTGAAATATAAAACCCCTCACACCGAGCAATCACCGGAAATATAAAACCCCTCACACCGCGCAATCACCGGAAATATAAAACCCCTCACACCGCGCAATCACCGGAAATATAAAACCCCTCACACCGCGCAATCACCGGAAATATAAAACCCCCCCACACCGCGCAATCACCGGAAATATAAAACCCCCCCACACCGCGCAATCACCGGAAATATAAAACCCCCCACACCGCGCAATCACCGGAAATATAAAACCCCTCACACCGCGCAATCACCGGAAATATAAAACCCCCCACACCGCGCAATCACCGGAAATATAAAACCCCCCACACCGCGCAATCACCGGAAATATAAAACCCCTCACACCGCGCAATCACCGGAAATATAAAACCCCTCACACCGCGCAATCACCGGAAATATAAATCTCCCACACCGCGAAATCCCCGGAAATATAACAACCCCCCACACCGCGCAATCACCGGAAATATAAAACCCCTCACACCGTGCAATCACCGGAAATATAAACCCCCCACACCGCGCAATCACCTGAAATATAAAACCCCTCACACCGCAGAGTCACCGGAAATATAAAACCTCTCACACTACGCAATCACCGGAAATATAAACCCCCCCCCCCACACCGCGCAATCACCGGAAATATAAAACCCCTCACACCGCGCAATCACCGGAAATATAAAGCCCCTCACACCGCAGAGTCACCGGAAATATAAAACCTCTCACACCGCGCAATCACCGGAAATATAAAACCCCCCCCACACCGCGCAATGACCGGAAATATAAACCCCCCCCCCACACCGCGCAATCACCGGAAATATAAAACCCCTCACTCCGCGCAATCACCGGAAATATAAACCCCCCCCACACAGCGGAATCACCGGAAATATAAAACCCCTCACACCGCGCAATCACCGGAAATACAAAACACCTCACACCGCGCAATCACCGGAAATATAAAACCAGTCACACCGCGCAATCACCGGAAATATAAAACCCCTCACACCGCGCAATCACCGGAAATATAAAGCCCCTCACACCGCAGAGTCACCGGAAATATAAAACCTCTCACACCGCGCAATCACCGGAAATATAAAACCCCCCCCACACCGCGCAATGACCGGAAATATAAACCCCCCCCCACACCGCGCAATCACCGGAAATATAAAACCCCTCACTCCGCGCAATCACCGGAAATATAAACCCCCCCCACACAGCGGAATCACCGGAAATATAAAACCCCTCACACCGCGCAATCACCAGAAATATAACAACCCCCCACACCGCGCAATCACCGGAAATATAAAACCCCTCACACCGCGCAATCACCGGAAATATAACAACCCCCCACACCGCGCAATCACCGGAAATATAAAACCCCTCACACCGCGCAATCACCGGAAATATAAACCCCCCCCCCCCCACACCGCGCAATCACCTGAAATATAAAACCCCTCACACCGCGCAATCACCGGAAATATAAAACCCTTACATCGCGCAATCACCGGAAATATAAAACTCCTCACACCGCGCAATCACCGGAAATATAAAACCCCCTCACACCGCGCAATCACCGGAAATATAAAACCCCCTCACACCGCGCAATCACCGGAAATATAAATCTCCCCATACCGCGCAATCACCGGAAATATAAAACCCCTCACACCGTTCAATCACCAGAAATAAACCCCCCTCACACCGCACAATCACCGTAAATATAAAACCCCCCACACCGCGCAATCACCGGAAAACTAAAACCCCTCACACCGCACAATCACCGGAAATATAAAACCCCTCACACCACGCAATCACCGGAAATATAAAACCCCTCACATTGCGCAATCACCGGAAATATAAACCCCCCCACACCGCGCAATCACCGGAAATATAAAACCCCTCACACCGAGCAATCACCGTAAATATAAAACCCCTCACACCGCGCAATCACCAGAAATATGAAACTCCTCACACCGCGCAATCACCGGAAATATAAAACCCCTCACACCGCGCAATCACCGGAAATATAAACCCCTTCACACTGCAATCACCGGAAATATAAACCCCCTCACACCGCGCAATCACCGGAAATATAAAACCCCTCACACCGCGCAATCACCGGAAATATAAAACATTACACACCGCGCAATCACCGGAAATATAAAACCCCTCACACCGCGCAATCACCGGAAATATAAAACTCCTCACACCGCGCAATCACCGGAAATATAAAACCCCCCCCCACACACCGCGCAATCACCGGAAATATAAAACCCCTCACACCGCGCAATCACCGGAAATATAAAACCCCTTACACCGCGCAATCACCGGAAATATAAAACCCCTCACACCGCGCAATCACCGGAAATATAAAACCCCTCACACCGCGCAATCACCGGAAATATAAAACCCCCACACACCGTGCAATCATCGGAAATATAAAACCCCTCACACCGCACAATCACCGTAAATATAAAACCCCCCACACCGCGCAATCACCGGAAAACTAAAACCCCTCACACCGCACAATCACCGGAAATATAAAACCCCTCACACCACGCAATCACCGGAAATATAAAACCCCTCACATTGCGCAATCACCGGAAATATAAACCCCCCCACACCGCGCAATCACCGGAAATATAAAACCCCTCACACCGAGCAATCACCGGTAATATAAAAACCCCCACACCGCGCAATCACCAGAAATATGAAACTCCTCACACCGAGCAATCACCGTAAATATAAAACCCCTCACACCGCGCAATCACCGTAAATATAAAACCCCTAACACCGCGCAATCACCGGAAATATAAAACCCCCCACACCGCGCAATCACCGGAAATATAAAACCCCTCACACCGCGCAATCACCGGAAATATAAAACCCCCCACACCGCGCAATCACCGGAAATATAAAACCCCCCCACACCGCGCAATCACCGGAAATATAAAACCCCTCACACCGCGCAATCACCGGAAATATAAAACCCCTCACACCGCGCAATCACCGGAAATATAAATCTCCCACACCGCGAAATCCCCGGAAATATAACAACCCCCCACACCGCGCAATCACCGGAAATATAAAACCCCTCACACCGTGCAATCACCGGAAATATAAACCCCCCACACCGCGCAATCACCTGAAATATAAAACCCCTCACACCGCGCAATCACCCGAAATATAAAACCCTCACACCGCAGAGTCACCGGAAATATAAAACCTCTCACACTACGCAATCACCGGAAATATAAAACCCCCCCACACCGCGCAATCACCGGAAATATAAAACCCCCCCCACACCGCGCAATCACCGGAAATATAAAACCCCTCACACCGCGCAATCACCGGAAATATAAAACCCCTCACACCGCGCAATCACCGGAAATATAAATCTCCCACACCGCGAAATCCCCGGAAATATAACAACCCCCCACACCGCGCAATCACCTGAAATATAAAACCCCTCACACCGAGCAATCACCGGAAATATAAAACCCCTCACACCGCGCAATCACCGGAAATATAAAACCCCTCACACCGCGCAATCACCGGAAATATAAAACCCCTCACACCGCGCAATCACCGGAAATATAAAACCCCTCACACCGCAGAGTCACCGGAAATATAAAACCTCTCACACTACGCAATCACCGGAAATATAAACCCCCCCCCCACACCGCGCAATCACCGGAAATATAAAACCCCTCACACCGCGCAATCACCGGAAATATAAAGCCCCTCACACCGCAGAGTCACCGGAAATATAAAACCTCTCACACCGCGCAATCACCGGAAATATAAAACCCCCCCCACACCGCGCAATGACCGGAAATATAAACCCCCCCCACACCGCGCAATCACCGGAAATATAAAACCCCTCACTCCGCGCAATCACCGGAAATATAAACCCCCCCCACACAGCGGAATCACCGGAAATATAAAACCCCTCACACCGCGCAATCACCAGAAATATAACAACCCCCCACACCGCGCAATCACCGGAAATATAAAACCCCTCACACCGCGCAATCACCGGAAATATAACAACCCCCCACACCGCGCAATCACCGGAAATATAAAACCCCTCACACCGCGCAATCACCGGAAATATACACCCCCCCCCCCCACACCGCGCAATCACCTGAAATATAAAACCCCTCACACCGCGCAATCACCGGAAATATAAAACCCTTACATCGCGCAATCACCGGAAATATAAAACTCCTCACACCGCGCAATCACCGGAAATATAAAACCCCCTCACACCGCGCAATCACCGGAAATATAAAACCCCCTCACACCGCGCAATCACCGGAAATATAAATCTCCCCATACCGCGCAATCACCGGAAATATAAAACCCCTCACACCGTGCAATCACCAGAAATAAACCCCCCTCACACCGCACAATCACCGTAAATATAAAACCCCCCACACCGCGCAATCACCGGAAAACTAAAACCCCTCACACCGCACAATCACCGGAAATATAAAACCCCTCACACCACGCAATCACCGGAAATATAAAACCCCTCACATTGCGCAATCACCGGAAATATAAACCCCCCCACACCGCGCAATCACCGGAAATATAAAACCCCTCACACCGAGCAATCACCGGTAATATAAAAACCCCCACACCGCGCAATCACCAGAAATATGAAACTCCTCACACCGAGCAATCACCGTAAATATAAAACCCCTCACACCGCGCAATCACCGTAAATATAAAACCCCTAACACCGCGCAATCACCGGAAATATAAAACCCCTCACACCGCGCAATCACCGGAAATATAAACCCCTTCACACTGCAATCACCGGAAATATAAACCCCCTCACACCGCGCAATCACCGGAAATATAAAACCCCTCACACCGCGCAATCACCGGAAATATAAAACCCCTCACACCGCGCAATCACCGGAAATATAAAACATTACACACCGCGCAATCATCGGAAATATAAAACCCCTCACACCGCGCAATCACCGGAAATATAAAACTCCTCACACCGCGCAATCACCGGAAATATAAAACCCCCCCCCACACCGCGCAATCACCAGAAATATAAAACCCCTCACACCGCGCAATCACCGGAAATATAAAACCCCTTACACCGCGCAATCACCGGAAATATAAAACCCCTCACACCGCGCAATCACCGGAAATATAAAACCCCTCACACCGCGCAATCACCGGAAATATAAAACCCCCACACACCGTGCAATCATCGGAAATATAAAACCCCTCACACCGCACAATCACCGTAAATATAAATCCCCCCACACCGCGCAATCACCGGAAATATAAAACCCCTCACACCACGCAATCACCGGAAATATAAAACCCCTCACATTGCGCAATCACCGGAAATATAAACCTCCTCACACCGCGCAATCACCGGAAATATAAACCCCCCCACACCACGCAATCACCGGAAATATAAAACCCCTCACACCGAGCAATCACCGGTAATATAAAACCCACACCGCGCAATCACCAGAAATATGAAACTCCTCACACCGAGCAATCACCGTAAATGTAAAACCCCTCACACCGCGCAATCACCGTAAATATAAAACCCCTAACACCGCGCAATCACCGGAAATATAAAACCCCTCACACCGCGCAATCACCGGAAATATAAAACCCCTCACACCGCGCAATCACCGGAAATATAAAACATTACACACCGCGCAATCACCGGAAATATAAAACCCCTCACACCGCGCAATCACCGGAAATATAAAACCCTTACATCGCGCAATCACCGGAAATATAAAACCCCTCACACCGCGCAATCACCGGAAATATAAAACCAGTCACACCGCGCAATCACCGGAAATATAAAACCCCCCACACCGCGCAATCACCGGAAATATAAAGCCCCCCACACCGCGCAATCATCGGAAATATATAACCCCCCACACCGAGCAATCACTGGAAATCTAAAACCCCCCACACCGCACATTCACCGGAAATATAAAACCCCTCACAACGCGCAATCATCGGAAATATAAACCCCCCCCACACCGCGCAATCACCGGAAATATAAAACCCCTCACACCGCGCAATCACCGGAAATATAAACCCGCCCCCACCGTGCAATCACCAGAAATATAAAACCCCTCACACCGCGCAATCACCGGAAATATAAAACCCCTCACACCGCGCAATAACCGGAAATATAAAACCCCTCACACCGTGCAATCACCGGAAATATAAAACCCCCCCACACAGCGCAATCACCGGAAATATAAAACCCCCCACACGGCACATTCACCGGAAATATAAAACCCCTCACACCGCGCAATCACCGGAAATATAAAACCCCTCACACCGCGCAATCACCGGAAATATAAAAACCCTCACACCGCGCAATCACCCGAAATATAAAACCCCTCACACCGCGCAATGGGCGGAAATATAAACCCCCCCACACAGCGCAATCACCGGAAATATAAACCCCTCACACCGCGCAATCACCGGAAATATAAAACCCCTCACACCGCGCAATCACCGGAAATATAAAAACCCTCACACAGCACAATCACCCGAAATATAAAACCCCTCACACCGCGCAATGGGCGGAAATATAAACCCCCCCACACCGCGCAATCAGCGGAAATATAAACCCCTCACACCGCGCAATCACCGGAAATATAAACCCCTCACACCGCGCAATCACCGGAAATATAAAACCCCCCACACCGCGCAATCAACGGAAATATAAACCCCTCACACCGCGCAATCACCGGAAATATAAAACCCCCCCCACACCGCGCAATCACCAGAATATAAAACCCCTCACACCGCGCAATCACCGGAAATATAAAACCCCTTACACCGCGCAATCACCGGAAATATAAAACCCCTCACACCGCGCAATCACCGGAAATATAAAACCCCTCACACCGCGCTATCACCGGAAATATAAAACCCCTCACACCGCGCAATCACCGGAAATATAAAACCCCCCCCACACCGCGCAATCACCGGAAATATAAAACCCCCCCACACCGCGCAATCACCGGAAATATAAAACCCCCCCACACCGCGCAATCACCGGAAATATAAAACCCCCCACACCGCGCAATCACCGGAAATATAAAACCCCTCACACCGCGCAATCACCGGAAATATAAAACCCCCCACACCGCGCAATCACCGGAAATATAAAACCCCCCCACACCGCGCAATCACCGGAAATATAAAACCCCTCACACCGCGCAATCACCGGAAATATAAAACCTCTCACACCGCGCAATCACCGGAAATATAAATCTCCCACACCGCGAAATCCCCGGAAATATAACAACCCCCCACACCGCGCAATCACCGGAAATATAAAACCCCTCACACCGTGCAATCACCGGAAATATAAACCCCCCACACCGCGCAATCACCTGAAATATAAAACCCCTCACACCGCACAATCACCCGAAATATAAAACCCTCACACCGCAGAGTCACCGGAAATATAAAACCTCTCACACCGCAGTCACCGGAAATATAAAACCTCTCACACCGCGCAATCACCGGAAATATAAAAGCCCCCCCCCAGACCGCGCAATGACCGGAAATATAAACCCCCCCCACACCGCGCAATCACCGGAAATATAAAACCCCTCACACCGCGCAATCACCGGAAATATAAACCCCCCCCCCCCACACCGCGCAATCACCGGAAATATAAAACCCATCACACCGCGCAATCACCGGAAATATAAAACCCCTCACACCGCGCAATCACCTGAAATATAAAACCGCGCAATCACCGGAAATATAAAATCCCTCACACCGTGCAATCACCGGAAATATAAACCCCCCCCACACCGCGCAATCACCGGAAATATAAAACCCCTCACACCGCGCAATCACCGGAAATATAAAACACCTCACACCGCGCAATCACCGGAAATATAAAACCAGTCACACCGCGCAATCACCGGAACTATAAAACCCCCCACACCGCGCAATCACCAGAAATATAAAGCCCCCCACACCGCGCAATCACCGGAAATATATAACCCCCCACACCGAGCAATCACTGGAAATCTAAAACCCCCCACACCGCGCAAACACCGGAAATATAAAACCCCCCACACCGCGCATTCACCGGAAATATAAAACCCCTCACACCGCGCAATCATCGGAAATATAAACCCCCCCCACACGCGCAATCACCGGAAATATAAAACCCTGCACACCGCGCAATCACCGGAAATATAAACACCCCCCCACACCGCGCAATCACCGGAAATATAAAACCCCTCACACCGCGCAATCACCGGAAATATAAACCCGCCCCCACCGTGCAATCACCAGAAATATAAAACCCCTCACACCGCGCAATAACCGGAAATATAAAACCCCTCACACCGTGCAATCACCAGAAATATAAAACCCCCCCACACAGCGCAATCACCGGAAATATAAAACCCCTCACACCGCAGAGTCACCGGAAATAATAAAACTTCTCACACCGCGCAATCACCGGAAATTTAAAACCCCCCACACCGCGCATAGACCGGAAATATAAAACCACCCACACCGCGCAATCAACGGAAATATAAAAGCCCTCACACCGCGCAATCACCGGAAATATAAACCCCCCCCCCCCCCACACCGCGCAATCACCGGAAATATAAACCCCTCACACCGCGCAATCACCGGAAATATAAAACCCCTCACACAGCGCAATCACGGGAAATATAAAACCCCTCACACCGCGCAATCGCCGGAATTACAAAATGCCCCACACTGCGCAATCACCGGAAATATAAACTCCCCCACACTGCGCAATCACCGTAAATATAAACCCCTCACACTGCGCAATCACCGTAAATATAAACCCCCTCACACCGCGCAATCACCGGAAATATAAAACCCCTCACACCGCGCAATCACCGGAAATATAAAACCCCTCACACCGCGCAATCACCAGAAATATAAACCCCTCACACCGCGCAATCACCAGAAATATAAAACCCCTCACACCGCGCAATCACCGGAAATATAAACCCCCCCACACCGCGCAATCACCGGAAATATAAAACCCCTCACACCGCGCAATCACCGGAAATATAAACCCCCCCACACCGCGCAATCACCGGAAATATAAAACCCCTCACACCGCGCAATCACCAGAAATATAAACCCCTCACACCGCGCAATCACCAGAAATATAAAACCCCTCACACCGCGCAATCACCGGAAATATAAACCCCCCCACACCGCGCAATCACCGGAAATATAAAACCCCTCACACCGCGCAATGACCAGAAATATAAACCCCTCACACCGCGCAATCACCAGAAATATAAAACCCCTCACACCGCGCAATCACCGGAAATATAAAACCCCTCACACCGCGCAATCACCGGAAATATAAACCCCTCACACCGCGCAATCACCGGAAATATAAAACCCCTCACACCGCGCAATCGCCGGAAATATAAAACCCCCCACACCGCGCATTCACCGGAAATATAAAACTCCTCACACAGCATAATCACCGGAAATATAAAACCCCCCACACCGCGCAATCACCGGAAATATAAAACCCCTCACACCGCGCAATCACCGGAATTACAAAATGCCCCACACTGCGCAATCACCGTAAATATAAACCCCCTCACACCGCGCAATCACCGGAAATATAAAACCCCTCACACCGCGCAATCACCGGAAATATAAACCCCTCACACCGCGCAATCACCGGAAATATAAAACCCCTCACACCGCGCAATCACCGGAAATATAAACCCCCCCACACCGCGCAATCACCGGAGATATAAAACCCCTCACACCGCGCAATCACCGGAAATATAAAACCCCTCACACCGCGCAATCACAGGAAATATAAAACCCCTCACACCACGCAATCACCGGAAATATAACCCCCCCCCCACACCGCGCAATCACCGGAAATATAAAACCCCTCACACCGCGCAATCGCCGGAAATATAAAACCCCCCACACCGCACAATTACCGGAAATATAAATCCCCTCACACCGCGCAATCACCGGAAATATAAAACCCCTCACACCGCGCAATCACCGGAAATATAAACCCCTCACACCGCGCATTCACCGGAAATATAAAACCCCTCACACAGCATAATCACCGGAAATATAAAACCCCTCACACCGCGCAATCACCGGAAATATAAAACCCCTCACACCGCGCAATCACCGGAAATATAAAACCCCTCACACCGCGCAATCACCGGAAATATAAAACGTCTCACAATACGGCGGCGCAAAATTCTTTTATTGTTTAAAACAAATCGTTCTTTCATTGTAGAAGATAAATGTATAAATTTGGTGTCGTCCTAATCGTATTGACATGGAGAAAAAAGGTAAGAAGTCATTTTTATCGCATGGAAAACGCGGGAAAGAAAGAAACCCAAAAACAACAGGAGTCACTGCTTTTTCCGCTATTCCACCCCACAATTGTTTTTCTCTTTCCCAGTACATTATAGGGGATGTTAAAGGGGTTTTCCACGATCGCACAACTGATGACCTCCACCGGATAGGTCATCACTATATGATCTGTGGGGGTCTGACTGACACCCGGACCCTGCACTGATCAGCCGCTCTGGCTGCCTCCGGGCACCAGACGTCCATGCTGAAAGCAGATGCTCTGGTCACGGAATAGCGGTATTATTATGCTGTAGTATTATTACAGTGAATAGGAGCAGAGCTGCAATTCTACAGAACGGCCGCTATGTAGTGGTCGGAGCCATTTGCTTCTGGATCTAACTACTGCATACCGTTCAAAACATCCGGTAGCCGGAGCAGCTGATCATTGCGCGGTCCGGGTGACGGACCCCCACGATCATATACTGATGACCTATCCGGTGGATAGGTCATCTATTGTCCGATCCTGAAAAACCCCTTTAAAAACGACATCACGTCCCACACAAGACATGTTCTCATACGGCTATGTCACCGGAAATATAAAAAAGTTCTGGCTTTTGGAAGGAGGGAGGAAAAATGGAAATTGGCTGTGTCCAAGGGGTTAAGTACAAAACAAGAGACCGTAAACATTAATGAATGACAGTCTGGTCTAGAAAGAGAGAGACCCTGCCGACGTAGACTACACTCCACAAGAGAAGGAGAGACCCTGCCCGTGTAGACTGCTCTCTACAAGAGAAGGAGAGAGACCCTGCCCGTGTAGACTGCTCTCTACAAGAGGAGAGAGACCCTGCCCGTGTAGACTGCTCTCTACAAGAGGAGAGAGACCCTGCCCGTGTAGACTGCTCTCTACAAGAGGAGAGAGACCCTGCCCGCGTAGACTGCTCTCTACAAGAGAAGGAGAGAGACTCTGCCCGCGTAGACTGCTCTCTACAAGAGGAGAGAGACCCTGCCCGTGTAGACTGCTCTCTACAAGAGAAAGAGAGAGACCCTGCCCGCGTAGACTGCTCTCTACAAGAGAAGGAGAGAGACTCTGCCCGCGTAGACTGCTCTTTACAAGAGGAAAGAGACTCTGCCCGCGTAAACTGCTCTCTACAAGAGAAGGAGAGAGACTCTGCCCGCGTAGACTGCTCTCTACAAAAGAAGGAAAGAGACTCTGCCCGCGTAGACTGCTCTCTACAAGAGAAGGAGAGAGACTCTGCCCGCGTAGACTACACTCTACAAGAGAAGGAGGGACCCTGCCCGCGTAGACTGCTCTCTACAAGAGGAGACTCTGCCCGCATAGACTGCTCTCTACAAGAGAAGGAGAGAGACCCTGTCCGTGTAGACTGCACTCTACAAGAGAAGGAAGAGACCCTGCCTGTGTAGACTGCTCTCTACAAGAGGAGAGACCCTTCCCGCGTAGACTCTACAAGAGAAGGAGACAGTAGATGAGGGTAGAAGCTGTTCATTCGGTGGAGTAGTGGCGTCCGGTTATTTCAGGGTGTAAGCTTTTCTGAAGAGGGGGTGTTCAGGTTACTAGTGAAGGTTTGGATGGTGGGAGAGATCTGATGTGTTGGGTTAAACAGTTCCAGAGTATGAGGGATGCACGGGAGAAATCTTCTAGATGATAACGTGAGGAACAGATAAAAAGAGAGCAAAGAAGGTCTTGTGAGGACCGGAGATTACGTGTGGGGAGGTATCAGGAGATTAGGGCAGAGCTGTATGGATGGGGGACAAGTTGTGGACTGGATATTTTGTGGGAGGTATTGGGAGATTAGAACACAGATATACGGAGGGGACAGGTAGTGGACTGGAGCTTACTTGTGGGTAGAGCTATCGGGAGATTAGGGCAGAGATGTATGGAGGGGACAGGTAGCGGACAGGAGATTATGTGTGGGTAGGTATCAGGATATTAGGGCAGAGATCTATGGAGGGGATAGGTTGTTGACAGCCTTGCATGTCCTTTTTAATATTTTGAACTTAATTTAGTAGGCAATAGGTAGACAGTGACCGCAGAGGTGGAATGCGGGGAGAGGTAGATTTACCCATGCAGCAGAGTTGAGAATGGATAGGAGGGTGTAATAGTATTAGATGGGAAGCCACAGAGGAGGATGGTGGAGTAGTCTAGACGGTAGATGATGAGGGCATATATATATTAGCATTTTTGTCTGTTCGAGGGTGAGGAAAGTCTACCTAAATGAAGAACACCAGAAACAGAAGATCCCTAAATACATTAGTAACCATGTATAATACCTAGTGCATCGTATCTATAGGGACCAGGGCATAACAGCCCATAAAGAACATGGTGGTAACGGTGGAGCCCGCTGATAACTAACAAAACCTAAAAATTGGAGTCTGACACACCAGAGTAAATATAAAACAATGTACCTTTATTGAAACAATAATAAAATAACACACATTTAAAAACAGAGATGATTTCCACAGTGTGGAAAGACAACCAGATTTGTACAAAAAGGATAAGGGGTCCCAGACGAAGGCTTGAGGGCCGACACGCGTGTCGGGGTTGACACCAGAGACGGTGATCTATAGGATGGGTAAGAGTTCCTTTTCAGCATCTAATCCTATTGTAGGATATACAAATTTCTCTCTCACTTGATTATTTTCTATACAGGTACTATGCTTTCTATGTGCACAGGTATCATCTTGGGTGCCCTATAATGATAGTTCTATTTGATGCATATCTTGCTAATTTTGTGGCATCTTAGTGGTAATACAAATTTACTTTTTACCATCTAGCTGATTTAATAGAGAGTGTATTCACTTGCTTGCTGAGCAGGTCTTCTTACCGCGTCAGTTCTCATCATATATATATATACAGTATATTTCTGTTTACATATTGAAATTGTAACTTTGATTTCTTGTGGGCCATTTTGTGGCATCTATCTTCCATTGGATTACTTTATCCTTTTTGTACAAATCTGGTTGTCTTTCTGCACTGTGGAAATCATCTGTTTTTAAATGTGTGTTATTTTATTATTGTTTCGTTTCAATAGTTTTTATTAAAAAAAAAAATTTGTCAAACAGAAAAAAAATAAAGATATTGACATACGCATTACCTCATGGAATAAATCATCTATGTACATTCATATAGTAGTACTTATGGTAGGCAATACATATTCGATGAAAGTTGTTCTGGGATCAGGAAAGGACAAAACAAACATTCGCTGTGTTCAGCGCGATACCCGAGAACCATTCGGGGTACACATAACAATGCAACATAAACATAAAAAAAAAAAAACACAAAAGGAAAAGAAACAATCGTCGTGCTGAAATTTCTTCCCGTATTTGACCAAGCTCCAACATCATTGGGAAAAATAGGACACGATTGCAAATTGCCATCCTCAACATTCAAATAGAAACAATATTATGGTGTATATAAAGCACTCCGGGTCCACGGATCCCATATGGAAGTAAATTTGTGGTAAGCACCATTACCGAAGGCGATAGTTTTTTCATAAATATAAGTGGTGTTAATCAGGCCTATCCGTTCCACCAAGAGAGGAGGAGAGATCTCCTTCCAGTGACGAGTTATGACCAATTTCGCCATTAACAGTATTTTGCATACCAAACATCTAATCTTCATAGGGAACCTATCTAAGTCTAGAAAGAGTAAAGCTAATTGAGGAGCCTGAGGGATTCGGCATTGAGTTGCAGCATATAAGAGACGGAACGTTTTGTTCCAATATGTAGTCAATTGAGGGCATTCCCAGAGTACATGATACAGTGACCCAATATGACCGCAGCCCCTCCAACACATTGGGGAGGAACTAGGAAACCTTTTATGAAGCCGATCTGGTGTATAGTACCATCTCAAGGACGTCTTAACCGCAGCTTCCTGATGTTGAACACAAGGTAGTGCAACGTATATAAGTTTAAAGGAAGCCATCCACGTGGATTCCGTGAATGAGAGGCCGATTTCCTGTTCCCAAATTCTGAGAGGACGGGATTTGGAAAAACTGAAGTTAAAGTTCAGCGTGTTATATATACCCTTGAGCCCTCTTTGGCGGTTTGAGAAAATCCCAAATAAAGTAAAATTGCATAAGGCCGTGAAGTTGTTATTTTTTAAGGAGCAGTGCCTAATCTGTAAATACTTATAGAATTCAGAGTTGGGGAGGGCGTATCTGGAGACTAGATATTCAAAAGTGACAAACTGATTATCCTCAAACAGTTGAGAGATATTAAGTATACCTTTATCTACCCAGTGAGAAATGACAAAGTTAGGGATTAAAAGCGTAAGAAGATCCAAAGGGATATATTTTTTTAGACAACGTGACCCGGGTGTGTGCGTTACTTTGACTGTATGACCAGCATTCTAGGGAGATTTTTGTCAACGGCGACAGATCGCAAGAGGGAACAGCTCACCAATAACCCAGAAACAAAGCAGTCTTTAGACTAATTGGAGCTAAATATGATGCTTCTATTTGCAGCCATTGTTTTTCCGCGTCGCTGTTCCACCAGCTAGAAATCTGGGCTACCTGAGTGGCGACGTAGTAGCTGTGAATGTCCGGAACTCCCAATCCACCCACCTTTCGATCCTGCGACAGGATCTTAAACGCTATTCTAGGTTCATACCCTTGCCAGACAAACCTAGAGAGAATGGATTGGGCCGCAGAGAAGAATTTCTTAGAGACTTTAATTGGAAGGGCTCTAAATAAGTATAGTAATTTAGGAAGAAGCATCATTTTGAAAGCCGCTATCCTACCTAACCACGAAACTTCAAATTTAAGGAGATTATTTGTGTCAGCTTGTATGGTCTGTAGTAAAGGTTCATAATTGGTTTTATATAAGTCGCGAAAGAAAGGAGTTAAAGTGATGCCGAGGTATTGAATTCCCTTCAATTTCCAATCAAATGGGTATTTTGTTTTAAGAAAATGTAATGTAGGTTGGTCTACATAGAACGGGTGAACCTGAGTTTTCTGGGTATTCAATTTATAGTATGATAACTTCCCGAAGGCAGTGATCGTATCCATAGCCGAGGCAATGGAGGGTTCCGGATGTGATAGGGATAGGATAACATCATCGGCATAGAGGGATATAGTATGTGTTCTATCAGCGAAGGGGATGCCTAGAATCTCAGCATGGTTTCTGAGGTGCTGAGCTAGCGGTTCCATCGAGAGGATAAAAATTATGGGAGATAACGGGCATCCCTGACGAGTACCGTTAGATATATGAAAATCGCCAGAAAGAACTCCATTGGTATAGACCCGTGCCGAAGGTGCCGAATATAAAGCCATCACAGCATTTAGGATATCTCCTTCAAGCCCCATTTCCTTCAGAGTCGAGAAAACATACGACCAGTTAACGCGATCGAAGGCTTTCTCTGCATCTAAGGAGTCTGACGTGATTCAATGATATGTAACAAATTCAGGATCTTTCTAGTATTGTCTGGGACCTGACGTCCCTTAATATATCCAACTTGATCCAGACCTACTAGTGAGGGTAATAAAGGTGTGAGTCGTTGAACTAGTATTTTAGCATATAATTTTAAATCCGTGTTAAGGAGTGAAATGGGTCGGAAGTTTTGAGGACTGTCTATGGCTTTCCCCGGTTTGGGAAGTGTGACAATAAGGGCTGCTTGGTTCTCTTTTGGGAGAAAGCCCGTATCCACTGCAGATTGAAAGAAATTTCTGAGAAAAGGTGCCAAAATATCCAAATAAGTTTTGTAATATAAATTGGTTAGGCCATCTGGTCGAGGGGATTTATGTTGCGGCAGGGAGTGAATAGCTTTCAAAATTTCTGAAGTCGTGAGCGGAGAATTTAAGGTGAGGAGTTGGTCCGCCGACAGACTGGGAAGGGAGGCTCGGCTGAGGAAATCTTGTATGTCTAGAGGATTGGGAGGGTCAATAAAGGGGTCGTCTTTTAGGTTGTATAGAGAGGAATAATATTTTCAGAACTGATCCGCTATATCTCTGGGGTCTAGAATATTGTTTTGAGTCAAAGCGTCCCGCAGATATGGGATTCTAGTTTTTTGATGATGGGCCTTGAGGCGAGACGCCAACAGTTTCCCCGATCTGTTGTTTTTAGAATAGCACCTGGCATTCGTTTTCCTAAGATTTTTTTTCATATGACGTTCGCAAGCAAAGTCGGAGACGTTGTCTCAGGCCGGATAGCTGCTGTGCCAAGCCTTCTGATGGTGAAGATTTGTTTCTAGCGAATGAATTTCGTCCATTAGGGAGGAAAGCTCTGCAGTGTGTTGTTTTTTGACCATGTGCCCTATTCGAATGAAGGTACCCCTAATGTACGCCTTATGCGCATTCCACAGCGTGGTCGCTTTGATATCGGGTGTATTGTTTGTCTCGAAATATTCAATGAGGTCTCTCTCTATTTGTTGTTTGTATGTGGGATGGGATAGGAGAAAGGAGTTACACCTCCATAAATATGTTTGAGGGGAGTCATACTTCTCAGCAACGGTCAACGTAATTGGAGCATGGTCAGACCATGCTATGTCCCCAATGGATGCGGACTTGGACCTGAATAGAGTATCCCTGTCTACGAGAAACATATCGAGTCTAGAATAACTGTTGTGAGTTTGGGAGTGGTAAGAAAAATCTCTTTCAGAGGAGTGTTGGTTGTGCCAAACATCATGCAGTTCCGCTTTCCAGAATACATCTGCAACTGTGACGTGGGAGTGTCGGGAATGTGAGGTTGTGTCCATTTCCGCATCCATTATGGCATTAAAATCCCCACAAACAATCAGTTTACCCTGTTTATATTTAGCGATCAGGTGGAGGATTTTGTGTAGGAAGTGTACCTGACGTTTGTTAGGAGCATACAATGTTAGAATAGTATATACAACAGTATTCACAGAGCATACAAGTAGAATATATCGACCGTTAGGATCAATGAGTGATGAAAGCATTTGAAAGGCAACCGTGTTTTTGACTGCCAACAGCACTCCTCTCGCTTTAGAAGAATGATGCGAGTGAAATATGTGAGGGAAAAGGGGATGTTTAATACAGATCCCATCTTTGTGTAACAAGTGCGTTTCTTGCACACACAAGATATCGCAGGCCAACTGTTGAGCCTCCTTCCACATGAATGCACGTTTATGTGGGCTATTCAGACCATTTACATTCATGGAAGCAAATTTAAGAGCCATAGTGTAGGTAGGAGTGCTGCTGACTGCCAGGTGCAATTGACAGATAAATCACTGGTATAAGGAATACGTATTCACACACACCCTGAGGCACTGGTAACATGGAGACATTAGGAGCACGGAAAGTATTATGAGACGATGTCAGAAGAAAGAAAATCTGCACGAAACACAGTAACACATGAAAAAATCGGGCTGTCCATGAGAACAAAAGAAAAAAGACAACTGAACAAAACCAGTGTTCAGGAAGGCAATGGGAGAAAGTCAGCTTGTAGACTAGATGTCACGTAAGAGCTGCAAAAAAAAAGCACTGTTGCAGATGTAGATATACAGTACCGCTTTGCGCGGTTGCGAGATTTGGCCCCTCTCCAGTCGTCCCCTGCATGCCGAAGAGGAATTCCAGAAGCGGGTATCAGAGCTGAAGAAGGTTTAACGGAGATATTCCATGTCTGCAGCAAAGAAGACCCCTCATCCAAAGACTTGATTACATGCAACAAATTATTTCTGTGAACCAGCAGACAAACCGGGAAGCCCCATTTGTAGAGGATCTCATTGTCCCGAAGTGCCGAAGTGATTGGGGAGAGCTGTCTCCAAAGTTGGAGGGTAACCGCTGAGAGATCCGCGTAAATAGAGACCGACTTGTACTGAGCGGGAAACGCATCTTTTTGTCTGGATGCCGACATGAAGCAGTCTTTGATGTGGTAAAAGTGCAGGCGTGCAAGGACATCCCTCGGTATTTCTTCCGCTAAGTGCTTCGGTTTCGGAACTCTATGAGCTCTATCAATTATTAGATCTCTAGGGGTACAGTTAGGAAGCAATGCTGTCATCAGCCCTTGAATGTATTGTGTCAGATCTTTTGCGGCCACTGTTTCCGGGACTCCCCGAAATTTGACGTTGTTGCGTCGTGATCGGTCTTCCAAATCGGCGATCTTCGCTCTCATTTGCGACACTCCTGCCTCCAGATCATAATGTGCATCAATCAGGGCGTTGTGCGAGGTTGCATATTCGCTCATTTTCGATTCTGTATGCTGTACTCTGTCCTCAATCTCATGGATAGCATCGGACATAGGTTTGAGCAGTTGGGCAAAACCAGCATGTATTGAACGTTGTAAATCTTGCAGCATCATTTTAAGAGAGAGTTCAGTAATGAAATTAGAGGAGGGAGGCACAGATTCAAGCCATTCTGTCTGAATAGGTATGACAGGCTCAGAATGAGTAGCAATGCTATCTCCTACCTCCGGTTGCTCCTTTCTCCCAGGGCTCCGAGCGTCAGGAGAGGAAGGAGAGTGGGGCTGTGAACCACGTGGTGTATCCCCAAAATGGCGGCCGCGGGGTCCCAGAGAAGGCAAACATGGTGCTAGAGGTGAGTTACTAACCTGTGTGGTCCCCAGCGGTGGAGTAGTCGGTACTGAGCTGCTTCGTCTCGGGAGGGCAGCAGAAGGCACAGGAGGGGAACCCGGATCAGACGCCAGGGAGCCAGCCTGAGAGCAGTCGTCGGCGCCATCTTGTTCCGACAAGCGGCGGTGCGGGAGGTAAAAATCTGTTAATTTCGCCGGTCTGGCGACGGACTTATTTCTCCTGGGCATCCTAGGAGGCGATCGCTACCTGGTGAGGTATGTTTCAGGTGAGTACAGAGGTACAATGCGGTGGAAGTCGCTTGTGCAGTGCGGAGCTGCACTCTCACACAGCCATCTAGTCCGGCAGCCAAGCCACCATTTTATTATTGTTTCAATAAAGGTACATTGTTTTATATTTACTCTGGTGTGTCAGACTCCAATTTTTAGGTTTTGTGAGGGTGAGGAAAGACTGACTTCGAGATGGTGTTGAGGTGAAGGCAGGAAGAAGTGTTAAGCACTTGCCTGTGCTGTTTGAAATTAAGGGTTATCCCAATACAGCGGACCTGTGAGACGGGGAAAAGTGTGGAGCCATTAACTGTGATTGATCGTTCTGGTAAGGGGGGGGGTGAGTGAAATGGGGTAAAGATTATTCAGTTTTCTCCATGTTGATCTTTAGGAAGCGGGAGGTGAAGGAAGAGATAACTGTTATACACTCTAGATAGCAGGGAGGAAGCATCAAGACCAAAGAGATACATTTGACTAAAGGTTTAGATGGAGAAGAGTAAGGGTCCCAGGATACTGGGACCTTTGAGAGACACTAACAGAGAGAGGGTGGGACGAGGAGGAGGTGGTGGTGTGTCAGTCAGAGATAGTAAAAGTTGAGTTGGTAATGTATAAGGAGATCCAGGAGAGGGACAAGTCTGTGATGTCAAGGGACTAGAGAATTTGTATCAGGAGGGTGAGGTCTACTGTCGAAGGTGGTGGACAGGTCTAAAAGGAGTAGCACAAAGTAATGTAGAAGCAGAGGACGGGTCTAGAAGGAGGAGCACAGAGTAATGTAGAAGTGGGGGAACAGGTTTAGAAGGAGGAGCCCAGAGTAATGTAGAAGCAGAGGACAGGTCTAGAAGGAGGATCACAAAGTAATGTAGAAGCAGAGGACAGGTCTAGAAGGTGGAGCACAGAGTAATGTAGAAACAGAGGACAGGTCTAGAAGGAGCAGCAGAGAGTAATGTAGAAGCAGAGGACAGGTCTAGAAGGAGGATCACAGAGTAATGTAGAAGCAGAGGACCGGTCTAGAAGGAGGAGCACAGAGTAATGTAGATGCAGTGGACAGGTCTAGAAGGAGGAGCACAGAATAATATAGAAGGCGGAGGACAGGTCTAGAAGGAGGAGCACAGAGTAATGTAGAAGCAGAGGACAGGTCTAGAAGGAGGAGCACAGAGTAATGTAGAAGCAGAGGACAGGTCTAGAAGGAGGAGCACAGAGTAATGTAGATGCAGAGGACAGGTCTAGAAGGAGGAGCACAGAATAATATAGAAGGCGGAGGACAGGTCTAGAAGGAGGAGCACTGAGTAATGTAGAAGGCAGAGGACAGCTCTAGAAGGAGGAGCACAGAGTAATGTAGAAGCAGAGGATGGGTCTAGAAGGAGGGCACAGAGTAATGTAGAAGGCAGAGGACAGGTCTAGAAGGAGGAGCACAGAGTAATGTAGAAGCAGATGATGGGTCTAGAAGGAGGGCACAGAGTAATGTAGAAGGCAGAGGACAGTTCTAGAAGGTGGTGGACAGGTCTAGAAGGAGTAGTATGTGAAGGACCACCAATCACACAATGAAATTAAAAATAGATCACAATGGTGTACACCACCTGAATGTTATGTATGTTGAGGGGAGGGAAAAGTGGAAAGAATGTGATCTAGTAATATATAACTTTTATTGATATGCTTTAAAATTGACAATAAAGATAAAAATCCAATGGTGCAAACGGGTATGTGCGAGTGACCCCCAAACTCACATACCCGTTGGCCAAATAGCCAGTATAGCAATATGTGTTGTTGTGAGATTCACATTAGAATGTGTGCTTCCAGCTTAGGTAACTATAAAAGTTACATTGGGTCCTGTGCTGCCAAAAATTGGCAAGCAGCACAGTATGAATAGGTTCCAGCTGCCAGCAATGTAGTGAGCGTTGTATAACAGAGAGCGAGATATACTCGCAATTGAAGCCGGCCGAGACCAACTGTTTGACAGTCAGCTGTGACAGAAGTCCACGAGGCTAGTCGGTGAGTATGTAACCGCTGATGTCACAATACGACCCAGGTATGTGCTATCAAGTGGTATTACTGTTGAGTTCATATAAATTTATAAATGTGTTGGCAAGCGGCACAATGTGAACAGGTACTAGCCAACTGATCTCTCACGATAGTGCTCCAGAGGCCGGAGCAGCAGCGTGATAGATAGCTGTGGCTGGTGTGATGCAACGGCGCCCAGCTGTCAGCTGGAGCAGCAGTGTAAGTGAGTCATCTGAATGTCAGACTCATTCCATATAATGCAGGGCCCGGCATATACGTTGTGCCCGGGAGCGGGACAGCAAGACACTAATCCCGCAGGTGGACAGAGCAGCAGTGTAAGGTAGACCGTACGGTGGGTAGCCGACGACGGTCAGCCGTTAAGTAATGGATCACACCCAGCTGCTGACATGAAGCACAGCGGGGTGTATTACGAGCTGCACTGTTGTGCTCGTGAGACAACTGTCAGCTGTCAGTTGGTGCGTATCGGGATAGTATTATGCTGGTAACCGATTGATTATTGCTGTGCAGCAAAGGCCATGTATTGCACCGTGGATTATAAAAAAGTGCTTAGGTATGTGAGTTTGGGGGTCACTCGCACATACCCGTTTGCACCATTGGATTTTTATCTTTATTGTAAATTTTAAAGCATATCAATAAAAGTTATATATTAATAGATCACATTCTTTCCTCTTTTCCCTCCCCTCAACATACAGGTCTAGAAGGAGGAGCACAGATTAATGTAGAAGGCGGAGGACAGGTGACACTTTAAAGGAGTCTGTGTGTAAGATGTGACTGCTAAGTGATAAGATAATTCAGAGATCCTGCACACACCGCACAATACATGCTGCTTCCTCATACTTCACTGCCAGGACCTTCCATACATACATACTTCACTACCAGGACCCTACATGCATACATACTGGACTGTTAGGACCTTCTGTGCATACACGCTGGACTGCCGGTACCTTCCGTGCATACACGCTGGACTGCCGGTACCTTCCGAGCATACACGCTGGACTGCCGGTACCTTCCGTGCATACACGCTGTACTGCCGTCACCTTCCGTGCATACACGCTGTACTGCCGTCACCTTCCGTGCATACACGCTGGACTGCCGTCACCTTCCGTGCATACACGCTGGACTGCCGTCACCTTCCGTGCATACACGCTGGACTGCCGTCACCTTCCGTGCATACACGCTGGACTGCCGTCACCTTCCGTGCATACACGCTGGACTGCCGTCACCTTCCGTGCATACACGCTGGACTTGCGTCACCTTCCGTGCACACACGGAAGGTGCAGTACACTTCTGTAGGAGTTACGGGCCTAACAAGGCCACCCAGAGGTGGGAGCCGCATCTATCAGACATTTCTAGTATATATCCTGGGGAAAATTGTCCGTGTTGGGAATACCCCTTTATTCCATGTGGTGACCGCTCTGAGAAGATGTTTCTCTCAATGATGAATAAGTGAGGTTCTGTATTTCACACATGATGTTGTCCCCTGTATGATTTCCATCTCCTTCCTTTATAAAGACTTATACCTTCAGTGTATACACACTGGACTGCCGTCACCGGCCGCGCGTACACACTGGACTGCCGGTGCCGGCCGCGCGTACACACTGGACTGCCGGGACCTTCCGCGAACCGTGGTTGATGTCTGTCTTACAGATGTGAACAAAGTGTCAGTCACCCGGTACACTGAAGTACAATTACTATCCGGTAAAACAATCTACAAGGAATAGGGAAATACTGTAATAAATAAGAATTTTAGATGTCCCTGAAGATCCAGGATCTCTGGGGTAACTTCTAATATCTGTAAAAACTTATATTAGGGGTGTATTAATTCATGAAGGGCATTTGTCACATTTCCCACCAGTCTGATCTGTTAGTAGTATATTATATAGCAGGAGGACCTGAGCAGATTGTGTCTCTCCATTCACTTCTATAGGAGTTACAGAAACCATCTAACAAGGCCACCCAGAGGTGGAGCCGCATCACAGACATTTCTGGCATATCCTGGGGGGAAATGTCCGTGTTGGGAATACCCCTTTATTCCATGTGGTGACGGCTCTGAGAAGATGTTCCTCTCAATGATCAATAAGTGAGGTTCTGTATGTCACACATGATGTTGTCCCCTGTATGATTTCCATCTTCTCCTTCCTTCATAAAGACGTCTGCAGTACTAGATCCTCCAGTTCCTCCAGTTTTCTCATCTTCTCCTCCACAACGTTCCTTCTCCTGAATGACCCACCAAGGATGGACAAGGACAGGAATGAGATGAGCAGAAGAATATTAGACTTCACCTTGGAGATCATCTACCTGTTGAGCGGAGAGGTAAACTTTTCTACATTATAGAACAAGTTTTATTCTTCAGACTTTCCACCATTCTTGTAGTAGTCTTTGGCCTCGTTCTATTTTCTCAATGTCTTTTTGTAGGTGAGGTCTCCAGTATTAGAGATGTGGGGTCACTAGAGCTCTATACAGCGGGGTCAAAAACTCTGTCTTTCTACTGAGGGGGGAATACTGTGTTCAGTTCTCTAAGTGTCTCTCTCCATACACAGGAGTACACAATAGTGAAGAAGACATCGGGTGACTG
Source organism: Rhinoderma darwinii (assembly GCF_050947455.1). NCBI lineage: Eukaryota > Metazoa > Chordata > Amphibia > Anura > Rhinodermatidae > Rhinoderma > Rhinoderma darwinii. The sequence goes on from NC_134687.1 coordinate 654,510,631, forward strand.
TACGACTCCCATCATCCATGAGTCAGGAGGATGGAGCAGTAGTCAGAGCCCCATCACAGAGCCTCCCCCTCACTCCCGGATACATGAGAAGAAGATCTTAGAACTGATCTACAAGATGACTGAGCGGCTGACTGGAGAGGTGACACTGCTGGGAATACTGGGAAATTCTACAGTAACAGCACTGGAGGTGTCTGTGTGATGACTGTATTATTGTGTCTGTCAGGTTCCTATAAGGTGTCAGGATGTCACGGTCTATTTCTCCATGGAGGAGTGGGAGTATCTAGAAGGACACAAGGATCTGTACGAGGAGGTCATGATGGAGGACTACCGGCCGTGCACATCACAAGGTGAGATATAGATATATAATTTATATATTATTATTTTTTGTTGAAGTGTTAATTTCGTCATGTGCAGTATATAGAGACATGTGATTCCTGATCTTCGATCACACGTTCCTCGCTTTGCTGCAGTTCTGCACTAAGGGATGGTCACAGATTTGTTGTAGAAGTTTCCATATAACTGAATGTTGTTGTTTTTGCAGCAGGTGCATGAATTTTTACTAACCACAATCAGATGAGTTAGACAATCAGAGATTTCTGCCTCCATTTCTCCATGTGTGAACATAGTCTTATATAACCAGTGACTGATCTGCGCTGCTCTTATAATCTCTACAACATGAGGAGTGTAAAGTTCTACCATGTGGGAACAGCGAAAATGACAATCATGTGGAGAGATAACAAAGAGTTAAATATCTTCCTTGTAAGACACAATATACAGGGTCACTGGTAGTAATGTAGAATGTGGATCCAGGGATCTTACCGATTGTCAGTCGGGGGCAGGGAGGTATTTTCTACTTTATGTAGAATTGGGTCTCTGTCGTGTGATGATTGGTTTTTACCTTCTTCTGGATCTACTGGGATTCGTTATATATATTAAATACTTGCATTTCCCATAATTTAACAATTATAGAGCACATTTTCTTAGAACTTTGCATTGTGCTGTCCCTCTGTTATTCCTCCTAGAAATGTATGAATGATGTCACATCTAGGTGTTAGCAGCCAGGGGCGTGTCCATTCAGTCTGACAATGTCCAGTCAGTGCTGACAATATCAGAAGGTGTAGGGACACGACTCTTTCACAAGGGGAATGGTAACACCGTTTTCTCAATTTAATCTTACATTTCCAGTAGGAATTACAGAGGAACGGCATAACGCAGAGTTCTGAGAAAAGATGCTCCAGCATTGTTGATTTATAGGGAATACAAGTATTTACTATACAGACGTGTGAGGAGAGCCGAGCAGTCCTCTATAAAGAGTGTTTTTTGCCTTCCTCTGCATGAACTGGGGTTTGGAAGTCTAAAAAGTTTAAACTTGATGGACTTAGACCTTGTTTAACCCACTAACTATGTAACTATGTAAAATGTCTCTCTCTGTCTATCCTCATCAGCCCTAACATTAAAACCACCTGCCTAATATTGTGTAGGTCGCCTCCGTGCTGCCAAAACAGCTCTGACCCATGGATGGAGACGTGGCCTCTCCATGGTTCTGGCACAAGACGTTAGCAGATCCTTCAAGTCCTGTAAGTTGTGAGGTGCGGCCTCCATGGATCCGACTTGTTTTTCCAGAACATCCTAGAGATAATCGATCAGATTGAGATCTTGAGTACCTTGAACCATTCCGGATCAATATTTGCAGTGTCACGTGGGCATTATCATGCTGGAAGAAGGTGCTGCCATTAGGAATAACACTGCCATAAGGGGGTACTTATCTGCAGCAATGTTTAGGTAGGTGGTACATGTCACATTTACATGAATTCCAGGCCCAGCAGAACATTGCCCAGATCATCACACTGCCTCTGCCAGCTTGTCTTCCCATAATGCATCCTGCTGCCATCTCTGTCCCAGGTAAGCGACGCACCCGGCCGTCCACATGATGTAAAAGAAAATGGGATTTATCGGACCCAGCCACCTTCTTCCATTGCCCAGTTCTGATACTGCCTATTGTAGGCACATTTGGTGGTGGACAGGGGTCAGCATGGGCCCTCTGACTGGTCTGCGGCTACGCAGCTCCATACGCAGTAAGCTGCGATGCTCTGCGTGTTCCGACACCTTTCTATTAGAGCTAGCAGTGACTTTTTCAGTAATTTGTGGTACAGTAACTCTTCTGTGGGTTGGGACCAGATGAGGTCCCCACGCACATTAATGAGTCTTGACCGCCAATCACCCTGTTGCCGGTACACTGGTTGTCCTTCCTTGGAGCACTTTTGGTAGGTACGAACCTTTACATACCGGAAACACCCCACAAGACTGGCAGCTTTGGGGATGCTCTGACTAATTTGGCCCTTGTCATTGTACACTTCTCCGTGTTTCAAACACATTAACTTAAAGAACTGACTGTTCACTTGCTGTCTAATATCCCCCCCATGTCAGGTGTCATTGTCACGAGATCATCAATGTTCTTCACTTCACCTGTCACTGGTTTTAATGTTACGGCTAATCGGTGTATATATGGAGGAGGACAGTGTGGGTTGTCTCTATCATGGTGCTGTCATGGTCTCACAGAAAACCAATTTCCGATAAGTGTAATCAGAAATATTATTTTTTCGCCATTCACCATAAGAGCACCAGGGAAAGGAATCTTAGGGGTATATAAAATGTTGACTTCCCATATAAGCAGGTTGGCAAGGGGCTCTTATAATAGGACCCCTGCGTCCTTATGATTTCACCTGTATTCACAATCTTAGGAGGCAAATGCAATTGGATACAATTGTGGAGCAGAAAGCCGTTGGTTCCCCACCATTCACTCTGGTAGGCCACTATAGGATCTCAAAATTGTAATTTCGGCTCTGATCAGTAAACCTAGAATGTAAGGTGTAGAGAGAAGTGCCTGATATATAGACAAATCTACAGTAGTTATGTATTCAGTCACTGTGTGTTTCCTACAGATGGATCCAGTAGGAGAAATCCACCAGAGAGATGTCCCAGTCCTCTGTATTCCCAGGACTGTCAAGAGGAAAATCACAATGTTCCAGAGAATCATCAGGTAGATGAAGCTGAGCCCTATACCAGATCTATATAGGGGGGTGTGGAGCTTTTTGGTCCTGTGGTTATAGATTTTGGTGGTTTCTTATGTTGATCTGTTAGATTCTTCGCACTCTCTGCTGTATTGTACTGAATTGTTACATATGTGAAATCAGGGGGAAGATCTGACTAATATTAAAGTGGAGGATGAAGCAGAAGAAGAGCGGGTGATGGGTGATCAACCATGTTACAGTGAAGTGGAGGAGGAAATTCCAGGAGCTGTTACTACAGGTCAGTAATAATGAATTTAGAAAGTGAATTGGAAGGTTTGTTAAGGTGGGGTTCCTCCTTAGTTCTACATTACAGTAACCCGTCGGACAATGTGTTCTACATAGTGCAGGACCTGAGGGAGCTGTGACTGCACATAGAAGTTCTCTACAAAGTGTTCTATGACTCCGGTCATGCACTAGGCTTAGTGTCAGATTTTGGGAGGCACCAGCTGCGCAAACCACAGAGATCTGAGAAAACTCAGTTTAACCACTTGGGCACCGAGATCAATGCTGATGGGCGGCTCTCATTGACATTTCCAGCCTTGTACTGTATGAGAAACCCTCACAGTGTCAGTTTTTATTGGCGTTTTTCCTGTCTTTTCTTTTTCAGGCAGATTTTACATGACCGTATATAGTAAAATATAAAATGCCCTGCACACAATGGGTGTTTTTTTATTTGTGTTTTTTTCTGCTCTTTTGGTGTTTTGCTTCCATGGCATTTTTATCAAAACGCAGCATGCTTCTCTATAGAACCTGAAAAACGGCAGAGAAAAATGTTACAAATGTAGGAATAAAAAAAAACTCCAGATGAGATGCTTGTAAAACACACATGAAATTCATGGCGTCTTCAACAACTCAAGAGTTGACACACATGAAATTTCTGTGACTTTTTCCATTCATCTGTATGAGGTTTGCAGAAATTCATGCACGGAAACGATTGTATTCACATGAGTCTCAGCTGCAGAAGTTTCTGTAACAAATCTGCCACGTCTGAATTTACTATAAATGTCAGTACATTGTGGGGGACCTACATATCGCCAATCACTTACAATTTGCGGGAAAGGGTTCAACATTATTTTGTTATAGTCAACAACAAAAAACATACATTTTGGTACTTTTCTAATTTTATTTGGTTCAACCATTACAAATCTCCTAATAATAACATCTGAGAAGAAAGATCCTCATTATAGTTCTGTATTTAATATGAGGCTGCGACAAGAATTGAGGAATTATTAGAAAACACACAAGGTCCCCATGACCACTCTGCACACAAGTCACAAAGGGATTTTTTAGTTTTTTTGGGGGGTAATTCAATCTTCCAGATCCATGATTATTAGGAAGCTCGTATTTCACATGTAATTATTGTACATACAAAGACGTTTCAGTGATGATCACCTGCACTCAGAGGCCACTTCACTAGGTCCACCTTATTAGTACTTGATAGGACCCTCTTTCCCCTTAGAACAGCCTGAATTCTTAGTGGAATGATATAACAATGTACTGGAAACCTTTGTTTCAGATTCTGATTAATAACCTCACTCTGTCTATTCTACTGCATCTTAAAGATGTTCTATAAAATTGAGATCCGGTGACTGTGCAGCCATTAGGATATACAGACCTCCTTGTCATGTCCGTGAATTCAGCCGGAGATGTGTTCTTTGTCTCATGAAGCATTGTCTGTGTCCGAGATTAGATTGTCAATGACAATACTAGGTTCTTGTAACAAAGTGATTCCCAATTGGTATTAAAGGGTCAAATGTGTTGGCAGAGGACAGGTGGGTGTTATGGAATTGCAAGTTGAGCGATTACCCAAAGGCTGCTGGAGACTGCCGGGAGAGAGCGTGCAAATAAAACTGCAACCTCAAATCCGTCACCACTCTGGACGATAAAATCTAAGGCTACCCTAAGGTTTTCGCCAGAGCCGACCACAAGGTGGGATGGTCTTTGCAGCATAGAACCCAGATTGTTTTAGCAGAATTCAGTGTTAGATAAGAGGTGCAATGCAGGCAAACGAACAGGATAACCAGACAGCCAGAGGGTAAACAGAAAGTCCAAAACAGAGCAAGTGGAAATCAGGTACAGCAGAGGTTAGAACCAGCCAGGAGCAGATAATCAAAATTGGTAAACAAGGGGTTAACGAGAGACTAGCCGATGTCGGTTTCCAATAAGTCCAGAAGTCAGAAGTACAGGGAGTGTCACAGCTTGATCAGAAGACTAGGAAAATCACAAGCAAAGACCAGGTGGAGGAAGCCAGGTATAAATACAACCCCACACCTAATTGGCAGAAAGACATAGAAAAGAGATAGGCTCAAAGTAAAACAGAACCGCCCAGAAGCTAGAACAGTAGTCATGGTGATCTTAAGTGAACAGGCGTTTTCCTAACAATGGGATTGTTAGACAAAGTTATGTTTTTTTTTAAATATGTTTGAATTAATCAAGTTAAGGTTTATGTAGTATAAGTGGTGACCGGATGTAGGCCAGAATCCCGGACTAATTGATAGATTTTAAAGCACACCTTGAGCTTTGAAAGTTCTTGCAAATAAAAGCAAAACTGTACAATTTTGACACGATTTTTGTGGGGTCACTGCAAAATGCCACGATTTCCTGCGATTCTCTGCAAAAGACAAATTTTTAGCATGACATGAGAAGCTGCATGTACAGGGTTATCAGTAATTATTGAGAAATACTTGGAGCAAACATTAGACATCTAGGGCAAAGTGCACAGAGAAATGCTGGGACTTCATAAAAAATCTTTAACAAAGCAGAGAGCGATGCAAGAAGCTACTGCAAGGATTACATGAGACAGTTCAGGCAGGCTATGAGTACAGGAAGCTTTACCAGAGAGAGTCACCCGCATTTTCTGCAGTCTGTTTACTCTTCACTGTGCTAGAGACTGAATTTGCAGGACAACTGAGGGTGGACAACAAATTATAGAAAAGGAGTTACTAGTGGCAGTAACTTCATACAGACTTTGCAAGGATAAAACAGAAATTTTTTTGAAGATTTAAAATAAGTTTTTAATGAAAAATCCTTTTAAAGTGTTTTTTAACTGGTTCCCGACCACTGGCTGTGTTTTTACGGCCAGCAGTCAGGGTCCTTAAAACCCGAGCCATAGACTTTTTACGGCTCGGGTTTTAACTTGCTGCCCGAGCGATCGGGCAGCTGAATGTCGGGTCTGACGAGGACCCTGAGGAGAGGATAGAAGCAGCTTTCGCTCCTTCTATCTTCTCTGATCACTTGCACACAGCGCTTAATGAACGCTGTGTATAGGAATAGAGGCAGCGGCCACGCCGCTGTCTCTATTGCTCCCGGTGTTCATGTGACTGGTCACATGATCGCCGGGTGCCGTTAGTGACAGACTGCTGCTGGGTCTTACTAGACCCAGCACAGCCCTATTAGTGACAATCGTCACTATGAGAGGGCTGATTTCCCCTCTAACTGGGGCTGCTGTGCAGCTCCAGTTACTGTGGAAAAGCATGGTGTAAAAGAAAGAAAAAAATCTATAAAGTTCCCCAAAGGTCTTTTTTGACCTTTGAGGGACAGACCATAGTAATAAAAAAATAAAAGTAAAGTAATGTGCAAAAAAAATTAAATAATAAATACACATAAAATACCCACCGCAAAAAAACTTTCCCCTCCTGCCAATCATTGTCGTAACACTAGCCCGGACCCAATTACCCTAATATAGACATGTAATATATTAAAATTTACGGTAGACAATGACGATCACAAATAAAAGGTCTATTTTAGGGTAAAACTATGTTATTACCCAAAAAAATAGCTGAAACGTAAAAAAGCTTATTTTTTTACTATTATTTTCAAACTTTAAGAATAAAAATTCTAAAATAGCAAAAAGGATGTGTATAAAAACGATAAAAAAAGAAACCTGCATTGTCTACGGAAAAAAATATCGCAAAAATCATGTCGTTAGCCCAACAAATTAAAAAGTTATAGCCATTTAACTAACGCGTGCTAAAAAGGGCTAATCTGTGTCTTGTCCTGAAGGCTCAAAATAGCCCGGTCCTGAACAGGTTAAAGATTTATAAGGCTGGAATTAGTCATTCCGTCTTTGTGGTAGTTTTTGTGCCAGTATTTGGTGCAGTTTTTTTTAGCTAAAGCAAGCGAGTGGTGGTTTTGAAGGGAATGGCTCAAACCTTTCCTTCCTGCTGGATCCACTTCTGATGGACTATAAAACTAATAGGTCATAAATTTGTCTTATTTGTGCTTTGAAAAATATAAAAATCACAAAATCCATTTTTAATCCTAACAGAAGATGCCAATGAGAACTCGATCAATTATGAAGTAGAAGATGAAGATATCAAGCAGCAGTCTTCAGGAGAAAACTTGAATATCATTAATAAACATCAAGGACTTCACAGTAAAGATCTGTTATATATTTCCTCTAATCATGAGGATTCTTCTCCTGACCAATCACAGATTGTTACCACAAGTACAGCTCCGAAAAGGGGTAAAAGATTTCAATGTGGTAAACCGGTCACAAAAATCTCTGGTCTTTTTAAGCACAGAAGAATCCACACAGGAGAGACGCCATATACATGTTCAGAATGTGGGAAATGTTTTACATACAAATCACATCTTGTTATACATGAGAGAAGTCACACAGGCGAGAAGCCATATTCATGTTCAGAATGTGGGAAAAGTTTTACATATAAATCAAATCTTGTTATACATGAGAGAAGTCACACCGGAGAGAAACCGTATTCATGTCCAGAATGTGGGAAATGTTTTACACAAACATCAAGTCTTGTTATACATGAGAGAAGTCACACAGGAAAGAAGCCATATTCATGTTCAGAATGTGGAATTTTTTTTACAGACAAATCAAATCTTGTTAGACATGAGAGAATTCACACAGAAGAGAAGCCGTATTCATGTTCAGAATGTGGGAAATGCTTTGTACGAAAATCACATCTTGTTAAACATGAGAGAATACACACTGGAGAGAAGCCATATTCATGTTCAGAATGTGGGAAATGTTTTACAGATAAATCACATCTTGCTGTACATGAGAGAAGTCACACTGGAGAGAAGCCGTATTCATGTTCAAATTGTGGGAAATGCTTTGTACGAAAATCACATCTTGTTAGACATAGGAAAACTCACAGAGGGGAGAAGTCATTTTGATGGTCTATATATGGAAAATGTTCTCATGGAAATAAAAATGTTAAACTCATCAGAGAATAAAAAAAAATATTCTTGTTTGCAATGTGGAAAAATCTATTTTTAACTCGTCATGTTATTCACAGACAATAACCCCTTGGCGACGCAGCCAATTATGGCCTTGTGAACACAGCCCCATTGTTTTAAAATCTGATGTGTCACTTTGTGAGATTAATTTAAACGTCCTTTAACCTTTCTCGATATCTACCGCATAGCAATGTTGGAAAAGCGGTTCCACAAACCGCTGTACATGTATGATAGGGAGTCTGTACCATCACCAGTGGGTGTCAATTGTACAGTCCTGGCCAAAAGTTTTGAGAATGACATAAATTTTAGTTTTCACAAAGTTTGCTGCCTCGGTTTTTATTATGGCAATTTGCATAAAAGGGGTTGTCCAGTTTACCATGAAAAGCTCTTAATATGTGGCTGGAGGCAAAACAGGACACATACTATACAAGACACTTAATATAAACTCTTCAACCCTTCTGCCTTTTTTTCCAGTTTTAGAAAGCCGTGCCCCAGGTGAAAAAATCCAATCCCCCTCCATCACGCCGCCCTCGTCCATAGTAGCGCGTGATATTGGCAAGCAGAAGACTGAGCTCGTCCATGCCTAAACTATACTGAATTTCCGGCCCCTCTTCTGCGCTTTCGCTGGTTTCTGACTGATCCAGAAACCGTGCAAGCGCACTGGATACTCTTCTGGTGCCATCAGAGAGCAGAGAAGTATCACTGTTAATAAATTGAAGTATGAAGTTCCCCGCTAGTAACTCGGAGAGAGAGAGGCTCAATCTGGGCTACCCAGGGTCGATCCTATCTTCCCGGTCCGGTGACAGGCAGCGCACAGATATTGGAGCGTCAACCAGCGGCTGCCTTCACCGATTGCAGTGAGAACCTCTCAGTGCCCTGGCTTCCCCCCTGCCTCCTCACACATTCCAGGAGCAATAGGTCATCAAAGGCCTCTCCTACACTCCTTCCAACCTGCTACATACTACTGTGGCTTCGGTCTCCTCTCTGGGTATCTAGCACAGCGCAAAAGACTTGCACAAAGGCCGTGACATACTATCATGTCATTTATACCGCATGTACTCCGCCCAGCTTACATATACCCTGATGTACTCCCCACAGATTACATATACCCTGATGTACTCCTCACATATTACATATATCCTGATGTACTCCTCACAGATTACATATACCCTGATGTACTCCTCACAGATTACATATATCCTGATGTACTCCTCACAGTTTACATATACCCTGATGTACTCCTCACAGATCACATATACCCTGATGTACTCCTCACAGATTACATGTTCTCCTCACAGATTACATATATCCTGATGTACTCCTCACAGTTTACGTATATCCTGATGTACTCCTCAAATATTACATATATCCTGATGTACTCCTCACGGATTACATATACCCTGATGTACTCCTCACAGTTTACATATATCCTCATGTACTCCTCACAGATTACATATACCCTGATGTACTCCTCACAGTTTACATATATCCTGATGTACTCACATATTACATATATCCTGATGTACTCCTCACATATTACATATGCACTGATGTACTCTGCCCGTCTTACATATAGCCTGATTTACTCCTCACAGTTTACATATATCCTGATGTACTCCTCACAGATTACATATACCCTGATGTACTCCTCACAGTTTACATATATCCTGATGTACTCCTCACATATTACAGATATCCTGATGTACTCCTCACAGATTACATATACCCTGATGTACTCTGCCCGTCTTACATATACCCTGATTTACTCCTCACAGTTTACATATATCCTGATGTACTCCTCACATATTACATATATCCTGTTGTACTCCTCACATATTACATATACCCTGATGTACTCCTCACATATTACATATATCCTGATGTACTCCTCAAAGATTACATATACCCTGATGTACTCCTCACAGATTACATATATCCTGACGTACTCCTCACATATTACATATACCCTGATGTTCTCCTCACAGATTACATATAACCTGATGTACTCCGCACAGTTTACATATACCCTGATGTACTCCTCACATATTACATATACCCTGATGTACTTCTCACATTTTACATATACCCTGATGTACTCCTCACAGATTACATATACCCTGATGTACGCCTCACAGATCACATATATCCTGATGTACTACTCACAGTTTACATATATCCTGATGTACTCATCACATATTACATATATCCTGATGTACTACTCACAGTTTACATATACCCTAAAGTACTCCTCATAGATTACATATATCCTGATGTACTCCTCAGTTTACATATACCCTAAAGTACTCCTCAGAGATTACATATATCCTGATGTACTCCTCACAGTTTACATATACCCTAAAGTACTCCTCAGAGATTACATATATCCTGATGTACTCCACACAGCTTACATGTACCCAACACATTATAAACTGAAACACCAGTAATTCCCTAAACAAAACTACTACCAAGCAAAACCCGCACTCCAAGAGCCAAGTGGTGCTCCTTCCCTTCTGAGCCCCTACAGTGCATCCAAACAGCAAAGTATGTCCACAAATATGTAATCGCCATACCTGGGAGAACCTGCTAAAACAATTTGTGGGATATTTGTCTATAGTGGCATAAACTGGGCACAGTATATGGGGTACTAAAATGGCATATCTGTGGAAAAATTGCAGTTTTCACATACCTATATCCATTGCGTAAAAAAAAAAAAAAGCTGTGGGGTCTAATGCTCAATACATTCCTTGAAAAATGCCTTGAGGGGTTAAGTTTCCAAAATGGGTTTCTTTTCTTTCACCTCAGCGCCACTTTAATTGTGAACCAATGTTCTATTAAATCGCCAAATTTGGCCTCAAATACGCATGGTGCTCTTTCACACCTGTGCCCGGTCATATGTCCAGGCAAAGGATTAGGGCCACATGTAGGGTGTTTATAAAACCAGGAAAACTGCATAATAATTAAAGAGCTGTCTTTTCACAGTGGCACTTGCTGGGCACAGTATATTGGGCACTGAAGTGGCATAATCTCTTTGTTAATGAACTTGTGGATGGGATTGATAGCAAGGTATCAGGTTTTGCTGACGATACACAACTTTGTAGGATACTTAAAACTCAACTGGACTATAAAGTATCACAGATCTAGATAAGCTGCAGCATGGGCAAAGACATGGCAGATTAAATTTAATGTCGATATATGTAAAGTAATGCACATAGGACGCAATGTTAGTATTAATGCATATACATTAAAAATAATAAAACTGGGGAAAACGGAACAAGAGAAGGACCTGGGTATTCTGGTAACAAATAAGCTAAGCAGCAGCACTCAATGTCAAGCAGCAGCTGCAAAAGCAAATACGATTTAAGGGTGTATAAAAACAGAGATTAAAAAACGGTGATTCAAATGTAATATTACCCCTCTATAAATCCTATGTAAGGCCACATCTAAAATATGGAATTCAGTTTTGGGCTACAAATTGTAAAAATGATGTACAATGCAATCGGAAAATGTTCAGACCCTTTAAATTTTTTCACATTTTGTTAGGTTGAGGACTTTTGCTAAAAAAAAAAAATCACGTGATTGATTTTTCTCCATCATTCTGCACTTAATACCCCTTAAAGACAAAGTGAAAACAGAACCGGTCTCTTCAGCGATGTTCGATTGGGTTCAAGTCACGTCTCTGGCTGGGCTACTCAAGGACATTCACAGAGTTGTCCTCCCGCCACTCCTGTGTTGTCTTGGCTGTGTGGTTAGGATCATTGTTTTTTTGAAAGGTGAAACTTTGTCCCAGTCTGAGGTCCAGAGCACTCTGGATCAGGTTTTCATTTAGAATATATCTGTACTTTACTCCATTCATCTTTCCCTCAACCCTGACCAGTCTCCCTGTCCCAGCCGCTGAAAAACACCCCACAGCATGATGCTGCCACCGCCATGCTTCACTGTAAGGACGGAATTGGGCAGGTGATGAGCAGTGCCTGGTTTCCTTTAGACATGACGCTTCGAATTGAGGCCAAAAAGTTTCATCTTGGTTTCATCAGACCACAGAATATTGTTTCTCACAGTTTGAGAGTCCTTTGGGTGTTTTTTTAATTTCTTTTTTGAAAACTCCAGGCGAACTGTCATGTGTCTTTTACTGAGGTGAGGCTTCTTTCGGGCCACTCTGCCATAAAGCCCAGATTGGTGGAGTGCTGCAGTGATGGTTGACCTTCTGGAAGCTTCTTCCATTTGCACACACGATCTTTGGATCTCAGCCATAGTATCCCTTGGGTTCTTGATCGCCTCACTTACCGAGGCCCTTCTCCCCCGATTAATTCGTTTGGTGGGGCGGCCAGCTCTAGGAAGAATCCTGGTTGTTTCAAACTTCTTCAATTTAAGAATTACAGAGGCCACTGTGTTCTTGGGAACTTTCAGTGGAGCCGAAAAAATGTTGTACCCTTCTCCAGATCTGTGCCTCCACATCGTCTTGTCTCTTAGCTCTACAGGCAGTTGTTTCCTCCTCATGGCTTGGTTTTTGCTCTGATATGTATTGTAAGATGTGAGATCTGTCATGTGCCCAAACAGCAGTTTATGACCACATATGGGGTATTTCTGTACTCAAAAGAAATTGCTTTACCTATTGTGGCAATCTTTTTCTTCTATATTCCTTGTGAAGATAAAACATTTTGACCTACAGCTAAATATTATTGGAAAAATTTTAAATTTTTGTTTTTACAGCCCAATTCTAATAAAATCACCTGTGCGGTCAAAATGCTCACTACACGCCTAGATGTTTTGGCACCTGCAAGGCCTCTGCAAACCTATAGTGGTGCCTGGAAAACACTAGGGCCACATATGGGATATTTCTAAAAATGGCAGAATCAAGCTAATAAAGATGGATTTGAGTTAATTTGGTAACACTTACTTTCTAAAGATATGTTTAGCACCAATTTTTTTAACTTTTAAAAAGAAAATGTGCAAAATATTACTTTTTTTTAAGGAATCAATTCATTTCGGAGGTTGTTTTAATGGGTTTATATATTAAAAAAACATAAATCACCCCATTTCAAAGACTGCACCTCACAAAGTATTAAAAACGGCATTAAGGAAGTTTGTTAACCCTTTAAGTGTTTTGCAGGAATTTTAGCAATATTGAGGTAAAATGTAAAATAATAATTTTGTATTTTTTTGCACATATTCAATTTTAATCACATTTTTTCTGGTGTTAACAGGGAAATAAAACACAATATTTATTACTCTGCTTCTGCTTTTAGAAATACTCCATATGTGGCCCTATTGTACAACTTGACTGAAACACAGGCCTCTCAAATGAGGGTGCACCTTGTGCATTTTAGGGCGTCCTTTTCAGGTTTGCAAAGAAATTAGGGAACCAAAACATAAGAAACGCCTCTAAAAGGATCCCATTTTGGAAACTAAACCTTTTGTAGTTATTAAGTGAGCATTTTGACCCCATTGGTGTTTCATAGGTTGTAATAGAATTAGGCAGAGAGAAAATGAAAAAATATATTTTTTCAAATAATATGTAGTTTTAGCTTAAAATGTTTTATTTTCACAATTGGTAATAGTTGAAAATAAGAACTAGGCTTGCCGGATGTCTAAATAACTACATTGGATTATCTCCAATAACATTTATTGTTTTGTTTTTTTAATTTATACACCAATTATTTTTTTTATCGAATAGCCGATAAATCTAATTCTTCTTTTCCAGTTAGTTCCCCATGACGGTACCACCCGGGGAGTTTCCAGATGAGTAGATTAGGGAAGGACTATAGCCTGAAGGTTTTTACATCTTAAGGCCCCAGGCACACAAATTTATTTTTGACGCAATTCATCCGCAAATCGGCAGGTGAATTGCGGCCCCATTCATTTCAATGGGCCCATGCACACAACCGTGGTTTCCACGGTCCGTGCATTTCCCGGTAAGCCTGGACCAAAAAAAAAATAGGACATGTCTTATTACGGTCGCATTTTCTGGTCCAGGCTCATTGAAATGAATGCACATGGCAATGTGCACGGCCCATAATTTGCGGGCGGCCGCAAATCACGGTCCGTGCACACCACTACGGTCGTGTGCATGAGGTCAAAGGCTAGATCAACAGATGTCTACAGCTCAAGTCTTAGCAGGTTGGCGGCTTTGCAGATCTGCTCTAGAAATGCACCTGCTTTTTCTGCCCATAAAGATGCCATGGCACATGTAGAATGGGCCTTTAATTTTCTCGGCACTTGTAGATTTTTGAGCGAGTAGCACTCTTTGATTGTGAATCTGATTCACCTCGCTATTGTATCTTTAGAGGTTTTTTTTTTTACTTCTATTCTTTATGCAGAACTGAACTAGTAAGTTTGAGTCTATTCTAAACTCTCTAGTTGTCTTAAATCAAGGCCTTGATGAAGGAAATCTAAAATCTGATATAGGGCTGGTTTAGTTTTGTCTTGAATCTCATTCCCACACCATGAACAGAATCTTCTCCACAACCTTAAATATATGAAAGGCTGGTCTGAAGAGTGGAAATTACACTGACAACCCTTTTTTAAGAACGCCCTCTCAGGATCTAAGCTGATAGCTTAAATTGTTATGGGCTTTGGTGAAGCAACAGACCCTGGTAGAGAAGATGGTGCATGGGTGGAAGAATTAGTAGATACTCTATTGCTAGTAGAGGAGAAAGAACCAGCTTCTTTTTGTTCAAAGGCGAACAATTAGTATTACTGTAGAGAGTTCCCATTGTATATTTTAAAGAACCTTTGGTATTAGCGGCATAGGAGGAAAAGCGTAGGCCATATATACCTCCCACTGCTGAGAAAAGAGCGTCTACTTATCTGGACTTGTCTATGGAATTTATTTAGAAAAAAGCAGGAGACTTTGTATTTTTTGCAGAAGGGAATAGATCTATTTGAGGAATGCCCCATGGATGATGTCGACATAGACCTCTTTGTTTAAGGACCACTTCCCTGGATCCAGATGGTATCTGCTGAGAAAATCTGCAATAGTATTTTCTATGCCTTTTAGATGAATAGCAGAGATAGGAAGTATATTTCCTTCTGCCCAGGAAAAGATCTTGGGAGTGCTAGTTTCTGAAGAACAGGAGATCTAGTGTCGCCTGATATCACAAGTAGGTGACCTTTGTGACATTGTCTGACATAATTTTTATGTGCTTTTGTCTTAACTGAGCAGGGGCTTCCTTTAAGGCTTCCCAGAAAACTCCTAACTCGTGGAATATTTTAGGATTACAGACTTATTTCCTTAGTCCAGAAGCTTTGAAGTAAAGTATTTTGTAGATATGCCATCCATCCTTTGACTGGTGTCTGTTTGGGTGGTAGAATTCATTTACTGCTGGTTAGTTCTTAATTCTTACTACTCTGGTGTAACGGTTTGTTTCCAGGTTTGTTATTACTGTTTGGGTTAAGGAGTAAACATCTACCCCCTACCTCCTTTGTAATAGGACCATCTGCCCAACTTTTTTTTTCCTTATATTCCTGAGTTTGAAATTTAGTAATCCAAAAGGACTGCTTCTTTTTGCTAATTTTGTTTTTCCTCACGAAAGTCCTTCTTTTTGTCGGTGACGCTCTCAAAAATCCTGCCTAACATGGGCTTAACGACATGTTCTCTGCTAAAACTGATGGAGCACCTCTTATTTTTGGACACAGGAGCCCCAATCCAGGATTTAATCCACAATGCTCTTGTAGTGAAATTAGAAAGCACTCAGTCACAAGCCACAATACCAACTGTTTCGGCAGATGCATCATTTTAAATGATTCTTCAATTCCTATATATATATATATATATATATATATATATATATATATATATATATATATATATATGTATATGTATATATATATATATGTATATGTATATATATATATATATATATATATATATACACACATATATATATATATATATATATATATATATATATATATATACAGTGAAGGAAATAAGTATTTGATCCCTTGCTGATTTTGTAAGTTTGCCCACTGTCAAAGACATGAACAGTCTAGAATTTTTAGTCTAAGTTAATTTTACCAGTGAGAGATAGATTATATATAAAAAAAAAAAAAAGAAAATCACATAGTCAAAATTATATATATTTATTTGCATTGTGCACAGAGAAATAAGTATTTGATCCCTTTGGCAAACAAGACTTAATACTTGGTGGCAAAACCCTTGTTGGCAAGCACAGCAGTCAGACTTTTTTTGTAGTTGATGATGAGGTTTGCACACATGTTAGATGGAATTTTGGCCCACTCCTCTTTGCAGATAATCTGTAAATCATTAAGATTTCGAGGCTGTCGCTTGGCAACTCGGATCTTCAGCTCCCTCCATAAGTTTTCGATGGGATTAAGGTCTGGAGACTGGCTAGGCCACTCCATTACCTTAATGTGCTTCTTTTTGAGCCACTCCTTTGGTGCCTTGGCTGTATGTTTCGTGTCATTGTCGTGCTGGAAGACCCAGCCACGAGCCATTTTTAATGTCCTGGTGGAGGCAAGGAGGTTGTCACTCAGGATTTGACGATACATGGCTCCATCCATTCTCCCATTGATGTGGTGAAGTAGTCCTGTGCCCTTAGCAGAGAAACACCCCCAAAACATAATGTTTCCACCTTCATGCTTGACAGTGGGGACGGTGTTCTTTGGGTCATAGGCAGCATTTCTCTTCCTCCAAACACGGCGAGTTGAATTAATGCCAAAGAGCTAAATTTTAGTCTCATCTGTCCACAGCACCTTCTCCCAATCACTCTCAGAATCATCCAGATGTTCATTTGCAAACTTCAGACGGGCCTGTGCATGTGCCTTCTTGAGCAGGGGGACCTTGCGGGCACTGCAGGATTTTAATCCATTACGGCGTAATGTGTTACCAATGGTTTTCTTGGTGACTGTGGTCCCAGCTGCCTTGAGATCATTAACAAGTTCCCCCCGTGTAGTTTTCGGCTGAGCTCTCACCTTCTTCAGGATCAAGGATACCCCACGAGGTGAGATTTTGCATGGAGCCCCAGATCGATGTCGATTGACAGTCATTTTGTATGTCTTCCATTTTCTTACTATTGCACCAACAGTTGTCTACTTCTCACCCAGCGTCTTACTTATGGTTTTGTAGCCCATTCCAGCCTTGTGCAGGTCTATGATCTTGTCCCTGACATCCTTAGAAAGCCCTTTGGTCTTGCCCATGTTGTAGAGGTTAGAGTCAGACTGATTAATTGAGTCTGTGGACAGGAGTCTTTTATACAGGTGACCATTTAAGACAGCTGTCTTTAATGCAGGCACCAAGTTGATTTGGAGCGTGTTAGGGTATGTGCACACACACTAATTACGTCCGTAATTGACGGACGTATTTCGGCCGCAAGTAGTGGACCGAACTCAGTGCAGGGAGCCGGGCTCCTAGCATCATAAATATGTACGATGCTAGGAGTCCCTGCCTGTCCGTGGAACTACTGTCCCGTACTGAAAACAACGTTACAGTACGGGACAGTTGTCCTGCAGAGAGGCAGGGACTCCTAGCATCGTATATAACTATGATGCTAGGAGCCCGGCTCCCTGCACTGTGTTCGATCTGGTACTTGCGGCCGAAATACGTCTGTAAATTACGGACGTAATTAGTGTGTGTGCACATACCCTTACTGGTCTGGAGGAGGCTGAACTCTTAATGGTTGGTAGGGGATCAAATACTTATTTCTCTGTGCATAATGCAAATAAATATATATCATTTTGACTATGTGATTTTCTGTTTTTCTTTTTATATAATCTATCTCTCACTGGTAAAATTAACCTAGCCTAAAAATTCTAGACTGTTCATGTCTTAGACAGTGGGCAAACTTACAAAATCAGCAAGGGATCAAATACTTATTTCCTTCACTGTGTGTATATATATATATATATATATATATATATATATATATATATATACACATACATACACTACCGTTCAAAAGTTTAGGGTCACTTAGAAATGTCCTTATTTTTGAAAGAAAAGCACAGTTTTTTTCAATGAAGATAACATCAAATTAATCAGAAATACACTCTATACATTGTTAATAAGGTAAATGACTATTTTAGCTGCAAACGTCTGGTTTTTAATGCAATATCTACATAGGTGTATAGAGGCCCATTTCCAGCAACCATCACTCCAGTGTTCTAATGGTACATTGTGTTTGCTAACTGTGTTAGAAGGCTAATGGATGATTAGAAAACACTTGAAAACCCTTGTGCAATTATGTTAGCACCGCTGTAAACAGTTTTGCTGTTTAGAGGAGCTATAAAACTGACCTTCCTTTGAGCTAGTTGAGAATCTGGAGCATTACATTTGTGCGTTCGATTAAACTCTCCAAATGGCTAGAAAAAGAGAGCTTTCATGTGAAACTCGACAGTCTATTCTTGTTCTTAGAAATGAAGGCTATTCGATGCGAGAAATTGCCAAGAAACTAAAGATTTCCTGCAACGGTGTGTACTACTCCCTTCAGAGGACAGCACAAACATGCTCTAACCAGAGTAGAAAGAGAAGTGGGAGGCCCCGCTGCACAACTGACCAACAAGACAAGTACATTAGAGTCTCTAGTTTGAGAAATAGACGCCTCACAGGTCCTCAACTGGCAACTTCATTAAATAGTACCCGCAAAACGCCAGTGTCAACGTCTACAGTGAAGAGGCGATTCTGGGATGCTGGCTTTCAGGGCAGAGTGGCAAAGAAAAAGCCATATCTGAGACTGGCTAATAAAAGGAAAAGATTAATATGGGCAAAAGCACACAGACATTGAACAGAGGAAGATTGGAAAAAAGTGTTATGGACAGACGAATCGAAGTTTGAGGTGTTTGGATCACACAGAAGAACACAGGGAAGAAGCAGGCAGCTGGTATTCTATCTGTAATGGAGTGGCTAGCGCCGTGACCAGATCTGAACCCCATAGAGCTGTTGTGGGAGCAGCTTGACCGTATGGTACGCAAGAAGTGCCCATCAAGCCAATCCAACTTGTGGGAGGGGCTTCTGGAAGCATGGGGTGAAATTTCTCCCGATTACCTCAGCAAATTAACAGCTAGAATGCCAAAGGTCTGCAATGCTGGAATTGCTGCAAATGGCGCATTCTTTGACGAAAGCAAAGTTTGAAGGAGAAAATTATTATTTAAAATAAAAATCATTATTTCTAACCTTGTCAATGTCTTGACTATATTTTCTAGTCATTTTGCAATTCATTTGATAAATATAAGTGTGAGTTTTCATGGAAAACACAAAATTGTCTGGGTGACCCCAAACTTTTGAACGGTAGTGTATGTATATATATATATATATATATATATATAGCAGACAAAGAGAGTGTAACATCTCTTCCTCCTCCCACTTCAGTCTTTATATTATGTATGTTCATTCACCACATCAACAATGCATATTAACACAATTTTTGATTACTAATGTTCCCATCTATCTGATGGATATTGATCACATTAATGGTACATTTAAACTACATGTCACATGACCAATAGGCAATATTATGAGTTGCACAAACACTAATTATTACTATTTTTTTCACAATGTATATATGCTTTTACTTATGTAAATTTGAGTGTAACACTGTATGACCAGGGTATTTACCCCCACTTGAGTGTCAGTCACCGCTTGAGAAAGATCCCAGTAAGCCAGATCGAAACGCCTGTGGGGTGAATAAACTTACCTCTTTATTACACACTACTTTGGAGTGCTGCCTCAATTCTTTTTGTCTGCTATCTATCTGAGGTCTCGCAGCCTGAGCCACGAGGAGTTGCACCCACTACTGGAGCTGTGCTGCTTTCTTTTTCTTTTTCAAACCTTTTTTCCATCAATTCTTTTTTTATGCGACCGCAAGGACTGCGGACCAGAAGAGGCGGCAAAAGGCAGCACAGCAGGAACAAAGACCAAACCCCTGAAATCTCAACGAACATTGACTCCACGTCAGATGACACTGAGGATGAAGGATACCACCCAGATTTAGTGGTAAATATCTCCTCTAGTACTTTGAATGTTGAACAACATGGCAACATGGGCTTTTAAACAAAGGCTTTTCTTTTTGCCCAAGCACCAAGGCCGACTGATTTTATTGGGAGGTGGATGGATCTTCACTGATTCTTCCACTCCATTAAGCTGAGGACATGGTTTTCTGAGGGACAATGTATTACAGATGGTACCATTGACACAAATCACATTGAACTCACTTTAAAAAAAATGTAATCTTTTCCATAAGAATGATTTTGTCCCCCCCCATTTGCCCACCAGCTATAGATACATTCATCACTGCAATCAAATTGGATTTAGGTAGACTGAGGGATGAAAATAAAAGTACACGACTGATACACCCCAACATGACCACCAGGGAGAAGCACTGTCAATTAAACCCGCGGATAAGGGGGGTGAAATAGTTATTTTGAATACCTGTGACTATATAGTTGAGATTTTCAGGAAGTTACAGGATGGTACTGTTTACATAAAGGTGAGTAATGATCCCAAATTTGATATTGCGAGGAGACTCAGGAGAGTGATGCCATTTCTGAACATCTCATAGATGAATCGATAAAGAAGTTTCTGATCATGGATTACATTGTAACCCATACTCTGTATGTTTTACCCAAGATACATAAAACCCTTATCCACCCTTCTCCCGATTGTCTCAGGCGTTGATTCTCTTTTTTCAAATGCAGCTATTGTCTTGGATAAAAACCTTAGGGATTTTGAGGTTAATACACCTTCATATATCAGAGATACAGATGATTTCCTACTTAAATTACAACAGGTGATTGTCCCTACTGGGGCTATTTTAGACTCTTTCAATGTTGTTAGCCTGTACACATCAATTGAACACCAGAGGGGCCTGGATACAGTTGACCAATGCCTACAGAATGGCACCTTTTCAGACAAGTGTAGATAATTTTTACTCTCTCCTCAGCATAATCTTGCATTTTAATTACTTTTCCTTTCAAGATACATTCTACATTCAACAACAGGGCACTGCCATGGGCTCGAATATAGCACCCACATATTCCAACATTTACATGGCTATGCTTGAAACAGTACATATCTACCCATCATCACATTTTCAACGGGTTTTAAAATGGCAGCGATATATCGATTATGTTTTTCTTATTTGGACAGGCTCAAAGGAAGATTTATTTTCATTTCATAATTTTCTCAATACCATTAACCCCAGTGTCAAATATACATTGGTACACTCTCTTACATTTGTGGTGTTTTTGGACACCAAGGTTTCCATATTGAAGGATCAAGGATACCCATGCCAATAATCTTCTCAGGTTTGACAATAGTCACCCAAGAGGTATGGTCTGTTCCTTACCCTACAGCCAGCTTTTCAGGGTCAAAAGGATTGTCGCTGACAAACCAACCGCAACTTTGAGACTTAGAGAGATGGGTAAGAAATTTAGGCAAAGAGGTTAGCCCAAATCGAGCATAGATGCTAATATGGATAGTGCCACTGAGGTCTCCAGAAAGACACTACTTTCAATACTTCAGCAAACCATGCAGGAACCAGAAAGGTGAATAGGGTCCCTTTTGTCTCTACCTATACAGAGCAGAGCAACCACATAGCCAAAATCATCAGGAGACATTGGCCCATCCTCAATAGTAGTCTAAGACATGTCCCCGAGTTTGAGATAACCCCACTTTTCTCCTATAGACGCTCACCCAATCTTAAGGACAAACTGGTTAGAGCAGCTATCGAACCGTCTAAACAGACAGGACAGCATTATCTAGCCACGCTCAGGATGGGCTGTTATCCTTGCCTGTCCTGCATTAATTGCAACTTTATGATTAAAAGCCAAGTTTTCAACCATCCTATTACCGACTGAGAAACTAAAATTAGACAGTACTTAACCTGTAATTTGACTTATGTAATCTATCTTCTTGAATGTCCATGCATCTTTCGTACATTGGAGAAACTACATTAGAACTAAAATTACGCCTTAAGTATCACTGTTTCACAATCAGGAAAAAGAGACTAGATCTACCTGTCTCCAAACATTTCACTGAACTTGGTCACACTGAAAAGCAGTTGAGGTTCAGGCTAATCGACCACATTCCACCTCTGAAACGAGGTGGTGATAGGGTGGCATCACTCAAAAAAAGAGAACTTGAGTGGATATTCAGGCTCAATACCATATGGCCTTAACGTAGATTTTAAATTAGGTGGAGCAGGCCCTGGATGAGCGACCCTGTGGTCCATGGCAGTATGCGTTCTCTCTCTCCCCCTCTGTAGTAGTTTCACAATATGCTTTTAATTTATTGTATTTTTATGCTTTGTTCCTAGGGACTTCAACTTCTCAAAAAAAAAAGTGGACACACATAGTTTTTCAGTATACTTTTGTTTTGATCCTTCTTTCCGTTTGGCAACTGTACTTTTCTCTTTTTTCATATTATACCAGGATCATTCTTTATTGTCCCTCAAATATTGATATTATGTATTGATCAATATACTTTGGATTATTTCATAAAAAATGTTGGCTGTTTATAGCACCTGGTGTCTCTGTGTCTTTGCATCACTCTACAATGTCGACACAACTAATTTCCTTACATTTTGGGGTACTGTGTGGGGGAAAGCTAACTTATGCGACTGTAGGTGACTTGTCCCCCGACCTTTTATACCCCTAGCTGAGTTCCCCATGATGTGGGTTCCTTTTACACTGGGCTCAGATGTCGCATGTGGTTAAATGTACTTCCCACCTGGATTTATCTGATTTAGCATTTATGAACAGGTCTCCATTCGTATTGTTTTACAATTAATTTTATTAAAGCCAGATTTTCTTTATTCTATATGTCTTACCTGTTCACCCTAGTCATGACATGCATTGTGTCATCTACACTGCTAGGTGGCGCTATTGACTTTTACTTCCCTCAGCATTTATTTATATATCTTTCCCTGTGCTAATTATTCATATTGCCAGGTTTTGATCCTGTCATAAATATATATGTTTCTGTAATGATGGGGGTAGGGAAACGGACAAGTGAGCCCTAATCTACCCGACACTCTGTCCCTGCCTACTTGCAACGACCCGCCCTAGGCGACGGGGTACAACTGGGCGGCGGTCCCTACGCTCAGTAAGTGCACGAGACAAACAGACAAGGGTACACAAAGCTAAGGGAAATGGGGCAGTTGCCCACTGCAACACCGTGAGCAACAAGAGTGGTGAACGAGCCGAGTCAAACCAGGAATGTACGAGGTACCAAACGCAGAGCAGGAGAGTAGTCAGTAAGCCGGGGTCAGTATGGAGCAGGATCAAATAGTAGAAGCTGTAGCTGGGCCAGGAAACCACACGAGAAGAATCACAAGCAAAGGAGTAACAGGAAAGGCAGGTATAAATAGACAGAGGGCGGGAGCTAGCTCCGTCTGGCCAGGCTGCGATAGGCTCTCCCACTCCTAAGCCTGCCAGCCTGAGTGGTGGAAGCTGGAGTCAGTCTCAGAGACATAGACTCAGGAGCAGACTGATTACCTATGGGCGTATACACCGAAGTTGTGCCTGGCAGATCCTTTACAGTACCCCCCCTTTTATGAGGGGCCACCGGACCCTTTCTAAGTGGACCTGGTTTATTGGGGAAACGAAGGTGGAACTTCCTGACCAATACCCCAGCGTGAACATCCCGGGCGGGTACCCAAGTCCTCTCCTCAGGCCCATATCCTCTCCAATGGTCCAGGTACTGGAGGGAGCCTTGGACCATCTTGCTGTCCACAATCTTGGCCATATCGAATTCCACCCCCTCAGGGGTGAGAACGGGAACAGGAGGTTTCCTCGAGGGAGCCAAGGACGGGGAGCAGCGTTTAAGGAGGGAGGCATGAAACACGTCGTGTATTCGAAAAGATGGGGGCAGCTCCAGTCGGAAGGAGACAGGATTGAGGACTTCAATGACCTTATACGGCCCAATAAACTGGGGAGCAAACTTCTTGGACGGAACCCTAAGGCGCAAGTTCCTAGACGATAACCACACCAGATCCCCGACCATAAACAAGGGGTTAGCAGAACGTCTTCTATCAGCCTGAGTTTTTTGTACGCTCTGGGACGCCTCTAGGTTCTTCTGAACCTGGGCCCAGACTGTGCACAGTTCCCGATGAACGACCTCTACCTCGGGATTGTTGGAACTACCAGGTGAAACGGAGGAGAACCGTGGATTAAACCCAAAATTACAGAAAAAGGGGGAGACCCTGACGAGTTACTGACCCGGTTATTAAGGGAAAATTCGGCGAGGGGAATGAATGAGACCCAATCATATTGACAGTCAGAGATAAAACACCTTAAATATTGTTCTAGAGATTGATTAGTCCTCTCAGTTTGGCCATTAGTTTCAGGATGGAAGGTTGAGGAGAAGGACAGATCAATCTCCAACTTTTTACAGAAGGCTCTCCAAAACAATGAAACAAATTGTACCCCTCTGTCCGAAACAATATTGACAGGGACCCCATGGAGACGCAGGATGTGTTTGACAAACAAGGTAGCTAACGTCTTGGCATTGGGTAGTTTCTTGAGGGGCACAAAGTGGCACATCTTACTGAAGTGGTCTACTACAACCCACACCACCGACTTGCCTTGAGATGGAGGCAAATCGGTGATAAAATCCATGGAGATATGGGTCCAAGGTCTCTGGGGAATGGGCAAAGAACGTAGTAAGCCCGCTGGTCGGGGCCTGGGAGTCTTGGACCTAGCACAAACCTCACAAGCGGCGACGTAGGCCTTAACGTCTTTAGGCAACCCAGGCCACCAATAGTTTCTGGCAATGAGGTGTTTGGTACCCAGGATGCCTGGATGACCAGATAGTGCGGAGTCATGATTTTCCCTAAGTACCCTTAGCCGGAATTGCAGAGGAACAAACAGCTTGTCCTCAGGAAGGTTCCCGGGAGCTGAACCTTGATCCGCCGCAATTTCAGAGACTAAATCAGAATCAATAGAAGAAATGATTGTACCAGGAGGCAAAATACAAGCAGGATCTTCCTCCGAAGGAGGGCTGGCCATGAAGCATCGGCCTTAATATTTTTAGACCCAGCCCTATAGGTAACCAAAAAGTTGAATCTGGTAAAAAATAGCGCCCATCGAGCTTGTCTCGGGTTTAGCCTGCGGGCAGATTCTAGGAAAACCGAATTCTTGTGGTCGGTAAGGACCGTTACCTGGTGCCTAGCCCCCTCCAGGAAGTGGCGCCACTCTTCAAATGCTCATTTAATGGCTAAGAGTTCGCGGTTGCCAATATCATAGTTACTCTCAGTGGGCGAAAACTTCCTGGAGAAGTAGGCACAGGGATGGAGATGGGTGAGGGACCTGGTACCCTGGGACAAGACAGCCCCCACTCCCACCTCGGATGCGTCAACTTCCACGATAAATGGCTCCATTTGGTTGGGCTGAACCAGCACCGGGGCCGAGATAAAGCACTTCTTAAGGACCTCAAAAGCCTCGACAGCCTCAGGAGGCCAGTGGAGGAGATCAGCACCTTTGCGAGTGAGGTCCGTAAGAGGCTTAGCGATGACTGAGAAGTTAGCAATAAATCTCCTGTAATAATTAGCGAAGCCCAAGAAACACTGTAAAGCCTTCAGGGAGGCAGGTTGGACCCATTCCGCCACAGCCTGGACCTTGGCGGGGACCATGCGGAATTCATGAGGAGTGAGGATTTGACCCAAAAATTGTATCTCCTGTACCCCAAACACACATTTTTCGGTTTTCGCAAACAGTTTGTTTTCCCGAAGGACCTGGAACACCTTCCTGACATGCTCAATGTGGGAGGACAAGTCCTTGGAAAACACCAGTATGTCATCAAGGTACACTACAAGAAATACCCCCAGGTAATCTCTTAAAATCTCATTTATGAAATTCTGGAAGACCGCAGGAGCATTACACAACCCAAAGGGCATGACGAGGTATTCGAAATGGCCTTCGGGCGTGTTAAACGCAGTCTTCCACTCATCCCCCTCTTTGATGCGGATAAGGTTATACGCCCCCCGTAGATCCAACTTAGAGAACCATTGGGCCCCCTGAACCTGATTGAAGAGATCAGGAATCAAAGGAAGGGGATACTGGTTCCTTACCGTGACCTTATTCAGGCTACGGTAGTCAATGCATGGCCTAAGACCACCATCCTTCTTCCCTACGAAGAAGAAGCCAGCACCTACCGGAGAAGTAGAGGGACGAATGTAACCCTTGGCCAGGCATTCCTGGATATACTCTCTCATGGCTTCACGTTCGGGACAAGAAAGATTAAATATCCTACCCTTAGGAAGCTTAGCTCCTGGTACCAATTCGATAGCGCAATCGTATTCTCTATGAGGAGGTAACACTTCGGAGGCCTCCTTAGAGAAAACATAAGTGAAGTCCTGAACAAACTCAGGTAGCGTGTTCACCTGCTCAGGGGGAGAAATAGAATTAACAGCAAAACATGACGTCAAGCATTCATTACCCCATTTGGTAAGCTCCCCAGTATTCCAGTCAAACGTGGGATTATGCAACTGCAACCAGGGAAGGCCTAAAACCAAATCGGACGATAATCCCTGCATCAACAGTACAGAGCACTGCTTCAAATGCATGGAGCCAACAAGGAGTTCAAAAACAGGGGTATGCTGTGTAAAATAACCATTAGCAAGAGGAGTGGAGTCGATACCCACTACCGGGACAGGTTTAGGCAAATCAATCAAAGGCATAGCTAGAGACATAGCAAATTCCACAGACATGATATTAGCAGAAGACCCAGAATCCACGAAGGCACTGCCAGTAGCAGACCTACCACCAAAAGAGACCTGAAAGGGAAGCAAGATTTTATTACGTTTCATATTTACAGGAAATACCTGTGCGCCCAAGTGACCTCCCCGATGATCACTTAGGCGCGGAAGTTTTCCGGCTGTTTATTCTTACGCCTAGGACAGGTGTTCACTTGATGCTTGTCGTCCCCACAATAGAAGCAGAGACCATTCTTCCTGCGGAACTCTCTACGTTGTCGGGGGGACACGGAGGCCCCGAGTTGCATAGGTACCTCCGAGTCTTCCGTGGAAGAGCGAAGCAACGGGACCTCGGGAGGCATCATGGGGGAGTCAGAGGGGAAAACACAAAAACGTTCAAGTTGTCGTTCCCTGAGACGTCGGTCAAGTCGTACCGCTAAAGCCATAACCTGGTCTAGGGAGTCAGAAGAGGGATAGCTAACTAGCAGGTCTTTCAGGGCGTTTGACAGACCCAACCTAAACTGGCACCTTAAGGCAGGGTCATTCCACAGAGAAAGGTCACCAGCTGACTCTCGGCAAAGGCAGTCCTGTCAGTCTCGTCATAAATGAGTCCGAGAGCAGAAAAGAAACGATCTACGGAGGAAAGTTCAGGGGCGTCAGGAGCCAAGGAGAAGGCCCACTCTTGGGGCCCTTCCTGGAGCCGGGACATAATTATACCCACCCGCTGGCTCTCAGAACCTGAGGAGTGAGGCTTTAAGCGAAAGTAGAGCCTACAACTCTCCCGAAAGGAGAGAAAAGTCCTCCGGTCCCCTGAGAACCGGTCAGGCAACTTGAGGTGGGGTTCAAGAGGTGAGGTGAGGGGCACTACCATGGTAGCGTCAGGCTGGTTGACCCTCTGAGCCAGGGCCTGGACCTGTAGGGAGAGACCCTGCATTTGCTGGGCCAGGGTCTCAAGGGGGTCCATAGTAGAGTCAGGGACCAGGGTAGACTAGGTATATGGGCTTGTGATTATGTAATGATGGGGGTAGGGAAACGGACAAGTGAGCCCTAATCTACCCGCCACTCTGTCCCTGCCTACTTGCAACGACCCGCCCTAGGCGACAGGGTACAACTGGGCGGCGGTCCCTACGCTCAGTAAGTGCACGAGACAAACAGACAAGGGTACACAAAGCTAAAGGGAAATGGGGCAGTTGCCCACGGCAACACCGTGAGCAACAAGAGTGGTGAACGAGCCGAGTCAAACCAGGAGTGTACGAGGTACCAAACGCAGAGCAAGAGAGTAGTCAGTAAGCCGGGGTCAGTATGGAGCAGGATCAAACAGTAGAAGCTGTAGCTGGGCCAGGAAACCACACGAGAAGAATCACAAGCAAAGGAGGAACAGGAAAGGCAGGTATAAATAGACAGAGGGCGGGAGCTAGCTCCGTCTGGCCAGGCTGCGATAGGCTCTCCCACTCCTAAGCCTGCCAGCCTGAGTGGTGGAAGCTGGAGTCAGTCTCAGAGACATAGACTCAGGTGCAGACTGATTACCTATGGGCGTATACACCGAAGTTGTGCCTGGCAGATCCTTTACAGTTTCCCTAACTACCTCTATTACTCTGCTGAACTGTAAAGATAAGGATTTTTTCGCCAGAGACCTCACGCAGCCGCAGTGTGTTCGCACCATGATCGTCTGTCTCCCTACTCTGTATATCACATGCACGCTTGCGCAGTTGTGACTTGGAGACGCCGATATAGCAAGCTCTTTATTACAAGTGTTGTCCAGTGGTGAGTAACATCTCTTCCTCCTCCCACTTCAGTCTTTATATTATTTATGTACATTCACCACACCACCAATGCATATTAACACACTTTTTGATTACTAATGTTCCCATCTATCTGATTGATATTGATCACGTTAATGGTACATTTACATTACATGTCCCAAATGCAATAGGCAATATTATGAGTTGCACAAACACTAATTATTACTATTTTTTTTCACAATGTATATATGCTTTTACTTATGTAAATTTGAGTGTAAAACTGTATGACCAGGGTATTTACCCACACTTGAGTGTCAGTCACCGCTTGAGAAAGATCCCAGTAAGCTGGATCGAAACGTTGCCTGTGGGGGTGAATAAACGTACCTCTTTCTTAACTTACTACATTGGAGTGCTACCTCAATTCTTTTTGTCTGCTATCTATCTGAGGGCTCATAGCCTGAGCCATGAGGAGTTGCACCTACTACTGGAGCTGTGCTGCTTTCTTATTTTGTCTATGTATGTATATATGTATGTATGTGTGTATATATAATATGTATGTGTATATATATATATATATATATATATATATATATATATACCCACACCGTGTTCCAAATTATTATGAACATTGGATTTAAGTGTCATAAACATTTAACTATTAGTTTTTCAATTAAACTCATGGATGGTATTGTGTCTTAGGGCTCTTTGGATCATTGTAATCAATCTCAGACACCTGTGATAATTAGTTTGCCAGGTGTGCCCAATCAAAGGAAAACTACTTAAGAAGGACGTTCCACATTATTAAGCAGGCCACAGGTTTTAAGCAATATGGGAAAGAAAAGGGATCTCTCTGTTGCCGAAAAGAGTGAAATAGTGCAATACCTTGGACAAGGTATGAAAACATTGGATATTTCAAGAAAACTTAAGCGTGATCATCGTACTGTGAAAAGATTTGTGGCTGATTCAGAGCACAGACAAGTTCGTTCAGATAAAGGCATAATGAGGAAGGTTTCTGCCAGACAAATTAATAGGATTAGGAGAGCAGCTGCTAAAATGCCATTGCAGAGCAGCAAACAGGTATTTGAAGCCGCTGGTGCCTCTGGAGTCCCGCAAACCTCAAGGTGTAGGATCCTTCAGAGGTTTGCAAGTGTGCATAAAGCTATTATTCGGCCACCCCTAAACAATGCTCAAAGCAGAAACGGTTGCAGTGGGCTCAGAAATACATGAAGACTAATTTTCAAACCGTGTTGTTTACTGATGAGTGGCGTGCAACCCTGGATGGTCCAGATGGATGGAGTAGTGGATGGTTGGTGAATGGCCACCATGTCCCAACAAGGCTGCGACGTCAGCAAGGAGGTGGCGGAGTCATGTTTTGGGCTGTAATCATGGGGAGAGAGTTGTTAGGCCCCTTTAGGGTCCCTGACGGTGTGAAAATAACCTCTGCAAAGTACGTAGAGTTTATGACTGACCACTTTCTTACGTGGTACAAAAAGAAGAACCGTGCCTTCCGTAGCAAAATTATCTTCATGCATGACAATGCACCATCTCATGCTGCAAAGAATACCTCTGTGTCATTGACTGCTATGGGCATAAAAGGAGAGAAACTCATGGTGTGGACCCCATGTTCCCCTGACCTCAACCCTATTGAGAACCTTTGGAGCATCCTCAAGCAAAATATCTATGAGGGTGGGAGGCAGTTCACATCAAAACAGAAGCTCTTGGAGGTTATTCTGACATCCTGCAAAGATATTCAAGCAGAAACTGTCCAAATACTCACAAATTCAATGAATGCAAGAATTGTTAAGGTGATATCAAAGAAGGGGTCCTATGTTAACATGTAACTTGGCCTGTTGAGGTTTTTTTTATTGAAAGAGCTTTTGATTTCTGTAAATATGAACTCCTGATGCTGCAAATTCAACAAATGACCATTTTACTTCTCTTTACAACCTTTAAAATGTTTTGATCTCTGTTGTGCATAATAATGTGAAACAGTGCATTTTGAGTCTTTTACTTCTAAAAAAAAATCTGTTATCATTAGGAGATTTGTTCAATAAAATGTGCATTATACTCCAACGGTTGATGGCTTGAAGATTATACTGACTGTCATTTGCATTGACTATTTAGGAAAATCACCGAAAAATAACATTTGCACAATAATTTGGAATGCAGTGTATATATGTGTGTGTATGTATGTGTCTATAATATTTATGTTTATGTATGTATATATGTGTGTATGTATGTGTGTGTCTATAATATGTGTGTTTATATATATACACTACCGTTCAAAAGTTTGGGGTCACCCCGACAATTTTGTGTTTTCCATGAAAACTCACACTTATATTTATCAAATGAGTTGCAAAATGACTAGAAAATAAAGTCAAGACATTGACAAGGTTTGAAATAATGATTTTTATTTGAAATAATAATTTTCTCTTTCAAACTTTGCTTTCGTCATAGAATGCTCCATTTGCAGCAATTACAGCATTGCAGACCTTTGGCATTCTAGCTGTTAATTTGCTGAGGTAATCGGGCGAAATTTCACCCCATGCTTCCAGAAGCCCCTCCCACAAGTTGGATTGGCTTGATGGGCACTTCTTGCGTACCATACGGTCAAGCTGCTCCCACAACAGCTCTATGGGGTTGAGATCTGGTCACGGCGCTGGCCACTCCATTACAGATAGAATACCAGCTGCCTGCTTCTTCCCTAAATAGTTCTTTCAGAATTTGGAGGTGTGCTTTGGGTCATTGTCCTGTTGTAGGATTAAATTGGCTCCAATCAAGCGCTGTCCACAGGGTATGGCATGGCGTTGCAAAATAGAGTGATAACCTTCCTTATTCAAAATCCCTTTTACCTTGTACAAATCTCCCACTTTACCAACACCAAAGCAACCCCAGACCATCACATTACCTCCACCATGCTTGACAGATGGCGTCAGGCACTCTTCCAGCATCTTTTCAGTTGTTCTGCGTCTCACAAATGTTCTTCTGTGTGATCCAAACACCTCAAACTTTGATTCGTCTGTCCATAACACTTTTTTCCAATCTTCCTCTGTTCAATGTCTGTGTGCTTTTGCCCATATTAATCTTTTCCTTTTATTATCCAGTCTCAGATATGGCTTTTTCTTTGCCACTCTGCCCTGAAGGCGAGCATCCCGGAATCGCCTCTTCACTGTAGACGTTGACACTGGCGTTTTGCAGGTACTATTTAATGAAGCTGCCAGTTGAGGACCTGTGAGGCGTCTATTTCTCAAACTAGAGACTCTAATGTGTAGCGCCCATGCCGTCGGGTTCACTCACCTCCCGACGCCCGCAGCCATGGATCTGTGAGCGCTGGCCTCCGTCTCCCTCCTAGGAGATGCTAGCGCTCACTTCCGCTCCGTCCGGCTGGGTCCCGTAGGGTGCGCGCGCACGCTCGCGCCCGCTCTTAAAGGGCCAGCGCGCGCACATGAAAACAATGTTCAGTAACCCACATGATTTTCTGCCCTATAAGAATGCCCCAGCCCTTCTGATCCTTGCCTGAGCGTTGTTAGTCTTTCCCAGTCTGTCTCGCAAATGGTCCCTTAGTGTCTCCCGTTCCAGCTGTTACCCGTGCCCTGTTACCGTTTCTGTATTCCGCATTGTTCCTGTGCCTACCCGTGTTCAAGTGTCATCTGCCACGTCAAGTGCCATCTGCCACGTCAAGTCTCATCTGCCACGTCAAGTGCCATCTGCCACGTCAAGTGCCAACTGCCACGTCAAGTGTCTTCTGCCACGTCAAGTGCCATCTGCTCATCGGATACTGCCCGCCACGTCTGGTGCCACTTTCCGCACCTGCCTCCATCCGTGCTGAAGCCACAGCCACCGTCCGGACTATTTCAGGTCCCTAAGCATTACTGTCTGCCATCTTACTTTCACATAGACTGTGACCTGGTCAGCTGCCTCCCCGCTACGGCGGAGCGGCCTAGTGGGTCCACAAACCCAGTGTCCATGACAGTACGCTCAGGCCATGGAACCCGCTGGCCAGCCCAAGACCCCAGTACAGAAGTCAACGGGTGCGTGAAAACCACGCATGCCGCACGGAAGCACTTCCGTGCGAACTGCGTGATTCGCGCAAGAGCTGTCAAAAGGATGAATGTAAACAGAAAAGCACCACGTGCTTTTCTGTTTACAAACATCCAAACGGAGTGTCAAATTAGAGATGAGCGCACCGAACTTCACCGGGTTCGGCCGAACTCGTTTTGACCGAAACCGGCAAAAAAATTTCCGGTACGCGACGTCAGGAGACAGTCACTGTCCACGGTGCTGAAAGAGTTAAACTGGTTCAGCACCCTGGACAGTGACTTCCGATCACAATATACACGAACGTGTAAAAAAAAAAAAGAAGTTCTGACTTACCGATAACTCCCGGCTTCTTCCTCCTGTCTGACCTCCCGGGATGACAGTTCAGTCCAAGTGATAGCTGCAGCCAATCACAGGCCAAGCACAGGCTGCAGCCAATCACAGGCTGCAGCGGTCACATGGACTGCCGCGTCATCCAGGAAGGTGGGGCCGGATGACAAGAGAGGGACGCGTCACCAAGGTAACGGCCGGGAGACCGGACTGGAGGAAGCAGGCAGTTCTTGGTAAGTATGAACGTCTTTTTTTTATTCACAGGTTGGTGTATATTGTGATCTGAATTCACTGTCGAGGGTGCTGAAAGAGTTACTGCCGATCAGTTAACTCTTTCAGCACCCTGGACAGTGACTGACGTCGACTAGCCTCATCTCTATGATGGCGGCTGCGCGAAAATCACGCAGCCGCGCATCATACACTGATGACACACGGAGCTGTCAAGTGCCTTTTGCGCACGCCAAACGCTGCGTTTTTTGGCGTGCGCAAAACGCACACGCTCGTGTAAATGAGGCCTAAGAGTTTTTAAAGTTACTCAACAGTATATTGAAATGTATAAGATGTAAAGAATTTGTGTCAAACTTTTTTTAAACCAGCATAATAGATTAAAAACTATTGTTTTATGTTTTCTATTTCTAAAAATATAATGTATCTTTCAGACTATACAACTTTGGTATGATTTATAAATACATATAGTAAGTGAAGATGTGAGGTTCACTAAGGGCCTGTGCACTCAAGAGTTTTGGCAACGCTGAAATATCTTACTGAATATAGATTTTTACCGGCATGCATTGAAGCGGCGTTGTAACCAAATAACATTTACCTCAATAGGAGACTGCTAACGCTTTTTCCATCAAGGAAAGGGAAGTTAGCTAATTTTTGCGCTTGCAGAAAATAAAACCCTCCATCTACCATTTTAAACAATATATAGTAGTGTACGTATTTTCGTTTTTGCAGTAGTTTTCCAAGTTGTTTATAAATCGGTGGAACATTACATGTAGTTGCTACTAGCATTACTCATCATAAGGCCTGATTTACATGAGCGTGTGCGTTTTGCGCACGCAAAAAACACTGCGTTTTGCGTGCGCAAAAGGCACTTAACAGCTCCGTGTGTCATCAGCGTATGATGCGCGGCTGCGAGTTTTTCTCGCAGCAGCCATCATTATGACACTCCATTTGGATGTTTGTAAACAGAAAAGCATGTGGTGCTTTTCTGTTTACATTCAGAGTTTGACAGCTGTTGCGCGAATCACGCAGTTCGCACGGAAGTGCTTCCGTGCGGCATGCGTGGTTTTCACGCACCCATTGAC
This sequence comes from Rhinoderma darwinii, assembly GCF_050947455.1. Taxonomy (NCBI): domain Eukaryota; kingdom Metazoa; phylum Chordata; class Amphibia; order Anura; family Rhinodermatidae; genus Rhinoderma; species Rhinoderma darwinii. The sequence goes on from NC_134687.1 coordinate 654,544,974, forward strand.
TTCAATGGGTGTGTGATGCGCGAACAGCGCACAAAGATAGGACATGTCGTGAGTTTTTTTCATCGGACTCACGCTGAGCAAAACTCACGGACTGTCTGCATGCCTCCATAGACTAATATAGCTGCGTACGACAAGAGTGAAAAGCACGCGCGTCGCACGCACGTATATCAAGCTCGTGTAAACGAGGCCTAACACTTGTATAGTCTGACAAATATGTTACATATGAAGTGCGAGGACTGGATAAGGCTATTAGGGGAATTGGAGGTGGCCTTTTTAATATTGTGATAACGCTGGAGACAATTAAATATTCTTTGAGATATTGTAATTTTTTTTGTACATAAAGTCAACTATATAATGAAATCTCAATTTATGATGATCTAATGGATGATATATTCAAGGTGTCATGATGTTCCTAAGTTGTGTTTTGATTTTTGATTTGTGTAATCTTTGTATGCTAAATAAAAGTGTTTGGATTTGAATAGACTTTAGTTTTTTTTTTCCCTAATTACATATAGTGCAATACCTAATTTGTAAAGAATTACACGATATTCACCGTGAATAATGGCCATTAATAAATGCTGAACTGTAATTTTTTAAGGGCCATTTTGCATCAGTGTGTCTTCAAGTTTTCAAAAAAATTCCAGTCCGTCTGTCCATTTATAAGTCCTTTGACATCAAGTTTTGGATTTCCTTAAAAAAAAAAAAAATGGATTACATTTGTCATGATTTTCTTGTCCCAATTCACTGAAAACACACAAAGGAAGGTCACATGTTCACCTAGACAGTATTTACAGACTCCCTATATATGATGCCACACAGCCCTCCTGTATATTCTAACACACAGGCCCCGATTAAGATGACGCCACACAGCCCGACATGAATGCCCTACATACTTACCAATGCAGTGTGGTCGTTCAGGTAAGGTGTATCGTCTTCAGTTCTGCGAAGGCGACGGCATGACACTCAAAGATGCTTCAGAACCACTCGTGTTCATGTGTTGTCTCATCTTTGCGGGATCTGCAAACCCGTGAAGATTAGCAAGCACACCAGAAGAAGACGGCATTGCATCGATGAGTAGATCATCGAGCCGATAAGGAAAACAGTAGTTCCATTTCCAATCCCAATGTCACAGATCCGTTTAACTGTTGCACATGTATTGACAGCTGTTACAAACGTACACATTGACTTTTATGGTGGCCGTCTGTATGTCCTATATTTTGACAGCCAATATTCACGTCCGTGTGAATACATCCATAAAACATCAATGTTCTGTAAACGTCACCACCACAAGGCCGTTTTTCAGTCGTGTGAATGCATCGTTACTAGATTTTGGTAGCAAACTGAAGCTGCGTTATTACATATCTCAAGGCAAGATAGAAACTTATATTTTATTTTTAAATAAATGATAAGACACAAATTTGTAACTCCACTTTTAATCTTCAATTGCTATATAATAAGTTTTCTAAACACTAGTCCAAGGCCAAATATTCCGCAGGTTCTTCCCTGAACATTAGAAATCCACAATATTCATCCGCTGGATCAGAGAAGACGTCTCTTATAATTTTAAGTGCGCAAGAGGGTATGCGTCTCCTGTTCCCCTTACCCAGGTACCCATGTATCCAAGAAGTGAATACTCGATATGCTGTTTTTCGTAAAAGTCTGTAGAAGCACCAAAAGGCATTGAAATTAAATCGAATGGACGGAGTGCATTCTTCAATTTTTTATTTTTTTTTATAAAAACATACCTATTCAAATCCTTGTCAGGACGTGGAAGCCTAATTTCTCCAATGGCACGCATGGAGATGTGAACACGTTCTCTGTCCCCACAGAACTGTTGAAAGTAATCATGCTCAGTAATGCATGTAATATTGTCCATAAATGGTTCTACATTTGTAATTTCTTTGCAGCAGATGCTCTCTATATTAGTTGGCATAGCAATGCAGTTGTTGCACAAACACCAAGTTGAATTCGAAATTCTTTCAGTGCCATCACATTCATCCATATCTTCCGTTCTAATTTCTCGAAGAGGATTCTTAGGAAAACAAACTCCGGAGTCATCCATGTTTCCATATTTAGACTGAAGTCGTAGTTTCAACCAATCTAACTAAAATATAAAAATTAGCATTTAGCTTGGCATCTGCATTGTCAAATAAATGTAAAATATTGATACAAGATTTAGATAGACACAAGTTTTTAAAATCAATCTTGGTGACGCAGTTTGTTGTAACACTACATCAACACATATGCAATGACAGCAAAAGCGGTTATTATTCCAGGCTAAATTTTGACAGGGCATGCTCAGATCCGTGGGATTACAAAAGCAGTGGGGCTGAACGTTGCTGACCTACACCAAACTTTAAAAATTTATTTTATATTAAAAAATACAGAGTGAGGCTGGCTTCACACGAGCAAGTTACGTCCGTAAAGGACGGAACGTATTTCGGCCGCAAGTCCTGGACCGAACACAGTGCAGGGAGCCGGGCATCATAGTTATGTACGACGCTAGGAGTCCCTGCCTCGCTGCGGGACAACTGTCCCGTACTGTAATCATGTTTTCAGTACGGTTGTCCCGCAGTGAAGCAGGGACTCCGAGCGTCATACATAACTATGATGCTAGGAACCCGGCTCCCTGCAGAGTGTTCAGTCCGGGACTTGCGGCCGAAATACGTTCCGTCCTTTACGGACCTTACATACTTGTGTGAACCCAGTCTTACACATAACTCTCCTTCATGTTGTCTGGCCTACTGGGATGACCGCTGCAGCCAATTACAGGCTGCTGCGTCAAATGGCCTGCAAAACCATCGTAGCGCACCATACTACGTGAATAGAATTGTACATGTATTTTACAAGCACGCCTTTCTAAGGCTGCAATTTGGTCACAATAAGCCCACAACAACGTTGTGCGGTATTAGACGGTAGGTGATGCGGGTTACAGTAATGATACTAATGAAATTCCAGCCTTCGACAGACATAATAAATTATAAGCAATGAAAAACAAAGCTTTTGGGATCGTGTGGCAGTTGGTGATTGGTTGATGTTCTATATCCATTTCTAGCTCATAAATTGGCTGTGCTAAAAAAAACGAACTAAAAATATGATTAAGTGAGATGCTGGTTGTAATGCCACTGAAAAGTTATTAATATGCTTGTTGACTAGTGGGCAAAGGTACCTGATGCTAATGCCCCTGTAATTATTTTAGCCATAGCGGGATGGGTAATGTGTACTGTTCATAATGACCTTTATATGCTCGTTGTCAAGGAGGTATGGGCAATGCTGGTAATATGCCCCTTATATGCTCGTTGTCAAGGGGGTATGGGTAGTGCTGGTAATAATGCCCCTTATATGCTCGTTGTCAGGGGGGTATGGGCAATGCTTGTAATATGCCGCTTATATGCTCGTTCTCAAGGGGGTATGGGCAATGCTGGTAATATGCCCCTAATATGCTCGTTGTCAAGGGGGTATGGATAGTGCTGGTAAGATGCCCCTTATATGCTCGTTGTCAAGGGGGTGTGGGCAATGCTGGTAATAATGCCCCTTATATGCTCGTTGTCAAGGGGGTATGGGCAATGCTGGTAATAATGCCCCTTATATCCTCGTTGTCAAGGGGGTATGGGCAATGCTGGTAATAATGCCCCTTATATCCTCGTTGTCAAGGTGGTATGGGTATTGCTGGTAATAATGTCCCTTATATGCTCGTTGTCAAGGGGGTATGGGCAATGCTGGTAATATGCCCCTAATATGCTCGTTGTCAAGGGGGTATGGGTAGTGCTGGTAATATGTCCCTTATATGCTCGTTGTCAAGGGGGTATGGGTAATGCTGGTAATATGCCCATTATATGCTCGTTGTCAAGGGGGTGTGGGCAATGCTGGTAATAATGCCCCTTATATGCTCGTTGTCAAGGGGGTATGGGCAATGCTGGTAATAATGCCCCTTATATCCTCGTTGTCAAGGTGGTATGGGTATTGCTGGTAATAATGTCCCTTATATGCTCGTTGTCAAGGGGGTATGGGCAATGCTGGTAATATGCCCCTAATATGCTCGTTGTCAAGGGGGTATGGGTAGTGCTGGTAATATGTCCCTTATATGCTCGTTGTCAAGGGGGTATGGGTAATGCTGGTAATATGCCCCTTATATGCTCGTTGTCAAGGGGGTATGGGTAATGCTGGTAATATGCCCCTTATATGCTCGTTGTCAAGGGGGTATGGGTAATGCTGGTAATATGCCCCTTATATGCTCGTTGTCAAGGGGGTATGGGTAATGCTGGTAATATGCACATTATATGCTCGTTGTCAAGGGGGTATGGGCAATGCTGGTAATAATGCCCCTTATATGCTCGTTGTCAAGGGGGTATAGGCAATGCTGGTAATAATGCCCCTTATATCCTCGTTGTCAAGGTGGTATGGGTATTGCTGGTAATAATGTCCCTTATATGCCCGTTGTCAAGGGGGTATGGGCAATGCTGGTAATATGCCCCTAATATGCTCGTTGTCAAGGGGGTATGGGTAATGCTGGTAATATGCCCATTATATGCTCGTTGTCAAGGGGGTATGGGTAATGCTGGTAATATTCCCCTTATATGCTCGTTGTCAGGGGGATATGGCCAATGCAGGTAATATGCCCCTTATATGCTCGTTGTCAAGGAGGTATGGGTAGTGCTGGTAATAATGCCCCTTATATGCTCGTTGTCAGGGGGGTATGGGCAATGCTTGTAATATGCCCCTTATATGCTCGTTGTCAAGGGGGTATGGGCAATGCTGGTAATATGCCGCTTATATGCTCGTTGTCAAGGGGGTATGGTTATTGCTGGTAATAATGTCCCTTATATGCTATTTGTCAAGGGGGTATGGGCAATGCTGCTAATATGCCCATTATATGCTCGTTGTCAAGGGGGTATGGGTAGTGCTGGTAATATGCCCCTTAAATGCTCATTGTCAAGAAGGTATGGGTAGTGCTGGTAATAATGCCCCTTATATGCTCGCTGTCAGGGGGGTATGGGCAATGGTTGTAATATGCCCCTTATATGCTCGTTCTCAGGGGGGTATGGGCAATGCTGGTAATAATGGCTCTTATATGCTCGTTGTCAAGGGGGTATGGGTAGTGCTGGTATTAATGCCCTATATGCTCGTTGTCAGGGGGTATGGGCAATGCTGGTAATATGCCCCTAATATGCTTGTTGTCAAGGGGGTATGGGTAGTGCTGGTAATAATGCCCCTTATATGCTCGTTGTCAGGGGGGTATGGCCAATGCTGCTAATATACCCCTTATATGCTCGTTGTCAAGGGGGTATGGCTAGTGCTGGTAATAATGCCCCTTATATGCTCGTTGTCAGGGGGGTATGGGCAATGCTGGCAATATGCCCCTAATATGCTCGTCAAGGGGGTATGGGTAGTGCTGGTAATATGCCCCTTATATGCTCGTTGTCAAGGGGGTATGGGTAGTGCTGGTAATAATGCCCCTTATATGCTCGTTGTCAGGGGGGTATGGGTAGTGCTGGTAATAATGCCCCTTATATGCTCGTTGTCAAGGGGGTATGGGTAGTGCTGGTAATAATGCCCCTTATATGCTCATTGTTAGGGGGGTATGGGTAGTGCTGGTAATAATGCCCCTTATATGCTCGTTGTCAGGGGGGTATGGGCAATGCTGGTAATATGCACCTTATATGCTCATTGTCAGGGGGGCATGGGCAATGCTGGTAATATGCCCCTAATATGCTCGTTGTCAAGGGGGTATGGGTAGTGCTGGTAATATGCCCCTTATATGCTCGTTGTCAGGTGGGTATGGGCAATGCTGGTAATAATGCCCCTTATATGCTCGTTGTCAAGTGGGTATGGGTATTGATGGTAATATGCCCCTAATATGCTCGTTGTCAAGGGGGTATGGGTATTGCTGGTAATATGCCCCTAATATGCTCGTTGTCAAGGGAGTATGGGTATTGCTGGTAATATGCCCCTTATATTCTCGTTATCAGGTGGGTATGGGCAATGCTGGTAATAATGCCCCTTGTATGCTCGTTGTCAAGGGGGTATGGGTATTGCTGGTAATATGCCCCTAATATGCTCGTTGTCAAGGGGGTATGGGTATTGCTGGTAATATGCCCCTAATATGCTCGTTGTCAAGGGGGTATGGGTATTGCTGGTAATATGCCCCTAATATGCTCGTTGTCAAGGGGGTATGGGTAGTGCTGGTAATATGCCCCTTATATGCTCGTTGTCAAGGGGGTATGGGTAGTGCTGGTAATATGCCCCTTATATGCTCGTTGTCAAGGGGGTATGGGTAGTGATGGTAATATGCCCCTTATATGCTTGTTGTCAAGGGGGTATGGGCAATGCTGGTAATATGCCCCTAATATGCTCGTTGTCAAGGGGGTATGGGTAGTGCTGGTAATATGCCCCTTATATGCTCGTTGTCAAGGGGGTATGGGCAATGCTGGTAATATGCCCCTAATATGCTCATTGTCAAGAGGGTATGGGTAATGCTGGTAATATGCCCCTAATATGCTCGTTGTCAAGGGGGTATGGGTAGTGCTGGTAATATGCCCCTAATATGCTCGTTGTCAAGGGGGTATGGGCAATGCTGGTAATATGCCCCTTATATGCTCGCTGTCAGGGGGGTATGGGCAATGCTGGTAATATGCCCCTTATATGCTCGTTGTCAGGGGGGTATGGGCAATGGTTGTAATATGCCCCTTATATGCTCGTTCTCAGGGGGGTATGGGCAATGCTGGTAATAATGGCTCTTATATGCTCGTTGTCAAGGGGGTATGGGTAGTGCTGGTATTAATGCCCTATATGCTCGTTGTCAGGGGGTATGGGCAATGCTGGTAATATGCCCCTAATATGCTTGTTGTCAAGGGGGTATGGGTAGTGCTGGTAATAATGCCCCTTATATGCTCGTTGTCAGGGGGGTATGGCCAATGCTGCTAATATACCCCTTATATGCTCGTTGTCAAGGGGGTATGGGTAGTGCTGGTAATAATGCCCCTTATATGCTCGTTGTCAGGGGGGTATGAGCAATGCTGGCAATATGCCCCTAATATGCTCGTCAAGGGGGTATGGGTAGTGCTGGTAATATGCCCCTTATATGCTCGTTGTCAAGGGGGTATGGGTAGTGCTGGTAATAATGCCCCTTATATGCTTGTTGTCAGGGGGGTATGGGTAGTGCTGGTAATAATGCCCCTTATATGCTCGTTGTCAAGGGGGTATGGGTAGTGCTGGTAATAATGCCCCTTATATGCTCATTGTTAGGGGGGTATGGGTAGTGCTGGTAATAATGCCCCTTATATGCTCGTTGTCAGGGGGGTATGGGAAATGCTGGCAATATGCCCCTAATATGCTCGTCAAGGGGGTATGGGCAGTGCTGGTAATATGCCCCTTATATGCTCGTTGTCAAGGGGGTATGGGCAATGCTGGTAATATGCCCCTTATATGCTCGTTGTCAAGGGGGTATGGGTATTGCTGGTAATAATGTCCCTTATATGCTCGTTGTCAAGGGGGTATGGGTAATGCTGGTAATAATGCCCCTTATATGCTCGTTGTCAAGGGGGTATGGCCAATGCTGGTAATATGCCCCTTATATGCCCGTTGTCAAGGGGGTATGGGTAGTGCTGGTATTAATGCCCCACATGCTCGTTGTCAGGGGGGTATGGGCAATGCTGGCAATATGCCCCTAATATGCTCGTCAAGGGGGTATGGGTAGTGCTGGTAATAATGCCCCTTATATGCTCGTTGTCAAGGGGGTATGGGCAATGCTGGTAATATGCCCCTTATATGCTCGTTGTCAGGGGGGTATGGGCAATGCTGGTAATATGCACCTTATATGCTCGTTGTCAGGGGGGTATGGGCAATACTGGTAATATGCCCCTTATATGCTCATTGTCAGGTGGGTATGGGTATTGCTGGTAATAATGTCCCTTATATGCTCGTTGTCAAGGGGGTATGGGCAATGCTGGTAATATGCCCCTAATATGCTCATTGTCAAGGGGGTATGGGTAATGCTGGTAATATGCCCCTTATATGCTCGTTGTCAAGGGGGTATGGGTAGTGCTGGTAATATGCCCCTAATATGCTCGTTGTCAAGGGGGTATGGGTAGTGCTGGTAATATGCCCCTTATATGCGCGTTGTCAAGGGGGTATTGGCAATGCTGGTAATAATGTCCCTTATTTGCTTGTTGCTAAGGGGGTATGGGCAATGCTGGTAATATGCCCCTTATATGCTCGTTGTCAAGGGGGTATGGGTATTGCTGGTAATAATGTCCCTTATATGCTCGTTGTCAAGGGGGTATGGGTAATGCTGGTAATAATGCCCCTTATATGCTCGTTGTCAAGGGGGTATGGGCAATGCTGGTAATATGCCCCTTATATGCTCATTGTCAGGGGGGTATGGGCAATGCTGGTCATATGCACCTTATATGCTCGTTGTCAGGGGGGTATGGGCAATACTGGTAATATGCCCCTTATATGCTCATTGTCAGGTGGGTATGGGTATTGCTGGTAATAATGTCCCTTATATGCTCGTTGTCAAGGGGGTATGGGCAATGCTGGTAATATGCCCCTTATATGCTCGTTGTCAAGGGGGTATGGGCAATGCTGGTAATATGCCCCTAATATGCTCATTGTCAAGGGGGTATGGGCAATGCTGGTAATAATGCCCTTTATATGCTCGTTGTCAAGGGGGTATGGGTATTGCTGGTAATAATGTCCCTTATATGCTCGTTGTCAAGGGGGTATGGGTATTGCTGGTAATAATGTCCCTTATATGCTCGTTGTCAAGGGGGTATGGGCAATGCTGGTAATATGACCCTAATATGCTCGTTGTCAAGGGGGTATGGGTAGTGCTAGTAATAATGCCCCTTATATGCTCGTTGTCAAGGGGGTATGGGTAATAATGCCCCTTATATGCTCGTTGTTAAGGGGGTATGGGCAATGCTGGTAATATGCCCCTTATATGCTCGTTGCCAAGGGGGTATGGGCAGTGCTGGTAATATGCCCCTAATTTGCTCGTTGTCAAGGGGGTATGGGTAGTGCTGGTAATATGCCCCTTATATGCCCATGTTCAGGTGGGTATGGGTATTGCTGGTAATAATGTCCCTTATATGCTCGTTGTCAAGGGGGTATGGGTAGTGCTGGTAATAATGCCCCTTATATGCTCGTTGTCAGGGGGTTATGGGCAATGCTGGTAATATGCCCCTTATATGCTCGTTGTCAAGGGGGTATGGGTAGTGCTGGTAATAATGCCCCTTATATGCTCGTTGTCAAGGGGGTATGGACAATGCTGGTAATAATGGCCACCATTTATACTCGTTGCCAAGGGGGTAATGCTGCTCACACACGTGGAATGCTCGTTGCCGAGGGGTGATGTCTGGTCTTTTCAATAAATGTGAAATGCTCGTTGCAAATCGGGGACACCATTAAAAAAAAGAATATGCTCGTCTCTAGGGAGTTCACTAGGCTTACCTGCAAACGGTGATGCTGCTGCAGATTCAACTGTACCCTCTCAGACGCCTGGAGCCGATGTGTCCTCTCTCGTCCGACGCGATGAAGGACCTGTGGGTGACGTCATGCTGTTTATCTGTGCAGTGGAAGAAGCTGGGTGGGAACGATGAGAAGTGTATGACGCTGATTTGTCAGCGTCATACACTTCTATTCACAACGCCCAGTTGGTAAAACGAGTAAACACGCCCAGTTGGTAAAAACACAATACACGCCCAGTTGGTAAAACGGAAAACACGCCCAGTTGTCCATTGAAAAGCTCATTTGCAAAAATCTAAAATTGTTCAGAACTTGGGAAAAAATGATCGTTTTAAAAAAACCAAAAAAAACTTTACTGTTATCTACATTGCAGCGCCGATCACATGCAATAGGAGATAGGGATTTGCTAATCTGGTGACAGAGCCTCTTTAAAGTGTGCATGCACTGGCCATTGCCATGTTGCGTAATGTGCTGAAGGTATACATTTTGGACTCTCTCAATGCGGATTAGAAGCGCTTGTACCCGCAACTCTGAGGGGCGTCTCTATGCAGTGTGAATTTCCCGCTTGAGTTCTCTGATAAGCACCGAGGGGGCTTCCCAGTTTATGACCTGTCAGATGATGCTTAAGTCAGTGGTGATGTGTAACCTTTATCCTTTGTATATCTTTACAAAAGAAGGACATTATTTCACCAAAGAATATTATTGCTGAATATTGAATTTAATAAACTATAATTAATTAATTATAAGTGTGAGCCTCTCTCCCCTTAATGACCGGCCTATTTTAAACCTTGATGACCAAGCTATTTTTTAAGTTTTTCCATCATTGCATTCAACGAGCTATAACTTTTTTATTTTAGCGTTGACACAGCTGTATAAGGTCTTGTTTTTTTTGCGGGACAAGTTGTATGTTTGAATAGCACCATTTTGGGGTATATATAATTCATTGATTAACTTTTATTAACTTTTTTTGGGGCGTAAAAGAAAAAACCAGCAATTTTGCATCATTAATTTACACCGTTTACCGTGTGGTATAAAGAACATAATAACTTTGTTCAGCGGGTCGTTAAGATTGCAACAATATCACATTTATATAGTTTTCTTATGTTTTACTACTTTTACACAGTAAAAACACTTTTTTTTTTTTTCAAAATTATGTGTTTTTGTGTCTCTATATTTGAAGAGCATAACTTTTTTATTTTTCTGCCAATGTGGCTGTATGGGACTTCTTTTTGCAGGACGACTTGTAGTTTCTATTGGTACCATTTTGGAGTACATGCGACTTTTTGATCACTTTTTATCAAATTTTTTGGAAGGCAGGATGAACAGAAAACATCAATTCTGGCATTGTTTTTAATGTTATTTTATTTTTTTACAGTGTTCGCCGAGCGGTTTAAATAACATAATAGCTTTATAGTTGGGGTCGTTACGGATGTGGCGATACCAACATTTTTTTTCATAATAAAGCATTTTGTAAGGGGAAATAGTGGTTAATAACTTTATTAAACTTTTTTTAAACTTTTTTACTAGACTTCACTATGTGATCTTCCGATCGCTTTTATAATACACTGCAATACTTCTGTATTGCAGTGTATTACTGCCTGTCCCTTTACAATGGACAGGCATCTGCTAGGTCAGGAAGAGGCATGGCCTAGCAGGCATCCACTACAGGCAGACCTGGGGGCTTTTATTAGGCCCCCGGCAGCCATAGAAGACACGGTCATCCTGAAATCTCACAGCAGGGTGCCAGTGGGGTGAGAAAGAGAGCTCCCGCCCTCTCTCCAAAACCACTTAGATGCGGCGCTCGCTATTGAGTGCCCCATCTAAGGGGTTGATTTAGATCCACCCGCTCCAGCAGCGATGCCCCAAGTTCCCAGCTACTTCCAGTAGCTGAGAACAGGGAGTTTTAACTGCTCCCGGCACCGCAGATTTATTATAATGCAGCGCAGTGAAAAGGCATCAGAATAAAGCCCATTAGTGGCCGCCGTGAAAAGGCGTATTAGCAGTCACTAATCAGTTAAAGGGTATACGAACCCAACTTCTGTAGTAGTTGGCAAAACAGAAGGTTCCGGTTCCTGTATCCTGTGCCGGTGACTAAGTTCTGTATCCTGAAAGCCTTCTTCCACTAATCTGGCACAATCCTGCTTCCAGTAATCCAGCATAAATCTGCTCCCAGCTATCCAGCACAAGCCTGCTTTCAGTAATTCGGCACCAGCCTGCATCCAGCACCAGCCTGCTCCCAGCTACCCAGCACAAGCCTGCTTCCAGCTATATGACACAAGCTTGCTTTCAGCTATCCAACACAAGCCTGCTTCCAGTAATCCGGCATCAGCCTGCTTTCATTAATCCAGCACAAGTCTGCTCCCAGCTATCCAGCACAAGCATGCTTCCAGTAATCCGGCACCAGCCTGCTTCCAGCTATCCGGCACCAGCCTGCATCCAGTAATCCAGCACAAGTCTGCTTACAGCTATTCAGCAAAAGCCTGCTTACAGTAATCTGGCACCAGCTGTAAAGGATCTGCCAGGCACAGCTTCTGTAGCAACGCCCATAGGTAATCAGTCTGCACCTGCTTCTATGTCTGTGAGACTGACTCCATCTTCCACCACTCAGGATGGCAGGCTTAGGAGTGGGAGAGCCTATCACAGCCTGGCCAGACGGAGCTAGCTCCCGCCCTCTGTCTATGTATACCTGCCTTTCCTGTTCCTCCTTGCTTGTGATTCTTCTCTGTTGGTTTCCTGGCCCTGCTGCAGCTTCTTGAACTATTTGTCCCTGCTTCGTATTGACCCTGGCTTGCTGACTACTCTCCTGCTCAACGTTTGGTACCTCGTGCTCTCCTGGTTTGACTCGGCTTGTTCACTACTCTCCTGCTCTGCGTTTGGCACCTCGTACTCTCCTGGTTTGACTCGGCTCGTTTACTACTCTTGTTGCTCACGGTGTTGCCGTGGGCAACTGCCCCGTTTCCCTTAGGTTCTGTGTTCCCTTGTCCCTTGTCTGTCGTGTACTTATTGAGTGTAGGGACCGTAGCCCAGTTGTACCCCGTCGCCTAGGGCGGGTCGTTGCAAGTAGGCAGGGACTGAGTGGCAGGTAGATTAGGGCTCACTTGTCTGTTTCCCAATCCCCATCATTACACCAGCCTGCGTCCAGCTATCGGGCACAAACTTGCTTCCAGCTATCCAGCACCAGCCTGCTTCAAGTAATCCAGCACCAGCCTGCCATCAAGGCACCAGTGACTGTCCTATCCCTGTCTGGCAGCAGCTACTCCGTTATGGCGTTAGTATCGATCTCATCCGTTTAACCCTTCAGATGTGGTGTTCATTAGCGAGCACCGCATCTGAGTGGTTTTGGAGAGAGGGAGGGCGCTCCCTCTCATCCCACTGACACCCGGCGATAAAATCGCCGAGTGTCTGTGACTCCAATGGCAGTCGGGGGCCTAATAAAGGCCCCCAGGTCTGCCTGTAGTGAATGCCTGCTAGATAATGGCTCTGGCATGACCTAGCAGATGCGTGTCCGTTTTACACGGACAGGCATAATACACTGCAATACAGAAGTATTGCAGTGTATTATAAATGTGATCGGATGACTAGTAAGACTAGTAAAAAAGTAAAAAAAAGTTTTAAGTGCAATGAAAAATCCACTTTTCCCCCTTACAAACTGCTTTATTATTAAAATACAAAATAAAGTAAAAAAGTTACACATATTTGATATTGCCGGATCCGTAACGACCCCGACTATAAACTTATTAAAGGTGAACGTCGTAAAAAATTAAAGAAAAAAAACATGCAAAAACTGCTGCTTTCTGTGAATCCTGCCTTAACATTTTTTTTATAAGAAGTTATCAAAAAGTCGCATCTACTCCAAAATAGTACCGATAAAAACTACAAGTCGTCACGCAAAAAAAAAAAGCCCTCAGACAACTGCATCGGCGAAAAAAATCTAAAAGTTATGGCTCTTCAAATATGGAGACACAAAAACAAATAATTTGGAAAAAAAAGTGTTTTCACTGTGTAAAAGTAGTAAAACATACAAAATCTATACAAATTTGGTATCGTTGCAATAGCAACAACCCGCTGAATAAAGTTATTGTGTTATTTATACCACACGGTAAACGGCATAAATTTAGGATGCAAAAAAGTGTGGCGAAATTGCAGGTTTTTTTCTATTCTCCCCCCAAAAAAAGTTAATGAAAGTTAATCACTAAATTCTATAAACCCCAAAATGGTGCTATTAAAAATTACAACTTGTCCCGCAAAAAACAAGACCTTATACAGCTATGTCGACGCAAAAATAAAACAGATATAGCTCTTGGAATGCGACGATGGAAAATCTTAAAAAAATTGCTTGGTCACTAAGGTCTAAAATAGGCCGGTCACTAAGGGTTTAAAGGAAGCCTCTGCTCAGTTAAGACAAAAGCACATAAAAAAAGATCTCAGACAATGTCACAACGGTAGACTACTTGTGATATTAGGGGACACTAGATCTCTTGTTCTTCAGAAACGAGTGCACAAAACTTTTTCCTGGGCAGAAGGAAATATGCTTCCTATCTCTGCTCTTTATCAAAAAGCTATAGTAAATACTATTACAGGTTTTCTCAGCAGATACCATCTGGATCCAGCGGAGTGGTCCTTAAAACAAGAGGTCTATGTCGACATCATCGATGGGGCATTCCGCAAATAGATCTATTCACTTCTGCAAAAAATACAAAGTCTCCTGCTTTTTTCTCAATAAATTCCATAGACAAGTCCAGATAAGTAGACGCTCTTTTCTCAGCAGTGGAAGGTAGAGCTGGCCTACTCTTTTCTTCCCATGCCGCTAATACCGAAGGTTCTTTAACAAATACAATAGGAACTCTCTACAGTAATGCTAATTGTTCCCTTTTGAGCAAAAATAAGCTGGTTCTCTCTCCTCTACTAGCAATAGAGGATCTACTAATTCTTCCACCCAGACACCATCTTCTATACCAGGGTCTGTTGCTTCACCAAAGCCCATAACAATTTCAGTTATCAGCTTATATCCTGAGAGGGCGTTCTCAAAAGGAAAAGGGTTGTCAATGTAATTTCTACTCTTCAGACCAGCCGGAAGAGTAACACGCCCTTCATGTGTTTAAAAATCTGGGGAAGATTCTGTTCATGGTGTGGGAATGAGATTCAAGACAAAACTAAACCAGCCCTATATCAGATTTTAGATTTCCTTCGACAAGGCCTTGATTTAGGACTACTAGAGAGTTTAGAATAGACTCAAACGTACTAGTTCAGTTATGTGGAAAGAATAGTAGTAAAAAAAACCCTCTAAAGATACAATAGCGAGGTGAATCAATTTCTTTTGAGTACAGAAATACCCTATATGTGGTCATAAACTGCTGTTTGGGCACATGACCTGCCTCACAGCTGACAATACATAGAGCAAAAACCAAGCCATGAGGAGGAAAGAACTGCCTGTAGTGCTAAGAGACAAGACTGTGTGGAGGCACAGATCTGGAGAAGGGTACAACATTTTTTCGGCTCCACTGAAAGTTCCCAAGAACACAGTGGCCTCTGTAATTCTTAAATGGAAGAAGTTTGGAACAACCAGGATTCTTCCTAGAGCTGGCCGCCCCACCAAATGAATTAATCGGGGGGAGAAGGGCCTCGATAAGTGATTCGATCAAGAACCCAAGGGATACTGTGGCTGAGATCCAAAGATCTTGTGTGCAAATGGGAGAAACTACCAGAAGGTCAACCATCACTGCAGCACTCCACCAATCTGAGCTTTATGGCAGAGTGGCCAGAAAGAAGCCTCTTCTCAGTAAAAGGCACATGACAGTTCGTCTGGAGTTTGCAAAAAGACAAACACCAAAAGAACTCTCAAACTGTAAGAAGCAAGATTCTGTGGTCTGATGAAACCAAGATTAAACTTTTTGACCTCAATTCTAAGCATCATGTCTAAAGGAAACCAGGCACTGCTCATCAACTGCCCAATTACATCACTACAGTGAAACATGGTGGTGGCAGAATAATGCTGTGGGGTGTTTTTCAGTGCCTGGGACAGGAAGGCTGGTCAGGGTTGAGGGAAAGATAAATGGAGTTAAGTACAGAGATATTCTAAATGAAAACCTGATCCAGAGTGCTCTGGACCGTAGACTGGGCCAAATGTTCACCTTCCAACAAGACAATGACCCTAAGCACACAGCCAAGACAACACAGGCGTGGCGGAGGGACAGCTCTATGGATGTCCTTGAGTGGCCCAGCCAGAGCCCTAACTTGAACCCAATCGAACATCACTGAAGAGACCTGTTCTGTTTTCACTTTGTCATTAAGGGGTAGTAAGTGCAGAATGATGGGGAAAAATAAATCACGTGATTTTTTTTTTATTTTAGCACAAAGCTTCAACATAACAAAATGTGAAAAAATTTAAAGGGTCTGAAGACTATCCAAATGCATTGTATATCATTTTTACAATTTGTAGCCGAAAACAAAATTCCATATTCTAGATGTAGCCTTACATAGGATTTAGAGAAGGGTAATATTACATTTGAATCACCGGTTTTTATCTCCCTTTTTATACACCATAAAATCCTATTTGGTTTTGCAGCTGCTGCTTGACATTGACTGCTGCTTAGCTTATCTGTAACCAGAATACCCAGGTTCTTCTCTTGTTCCGTTGTCCCCAGTTTTATTCTATTTAACATATATGCATTAATACTAATATTGCGTCCTAGGTGCATTAGTTTACATATATCGACATTAAATTTCATCTGCCATGTCTTTGCCCATGTTGCAGCTTATCTAGATCATTCTGTGATACTTTATAGTCAAGTTGAGTTTTAAGTATCCTACAAAGATGTGTATCGTCATCAGAACCTGACACCTTGCTATCAATCCCATCCACAAGTTCATTAACAAAGAGATTATGCCACTTCAGTGCCCAATATACTGTGCCCAGCTTGTGCCACTGTGAAAAGACAGCTCTTTAATTATTAGGTAATTTTCCTAGTTTTATAAACACCCTACATGTGGCCCTAATCTTTTGCCTAGACATACGACCGGGCTCCGGAGTGAAAGAGCACCATGCGTATTTGAGGCCAAATTTGGCAATTTCTTAGAAATGTTTTTCACAATTACAGTGGCTCTGAGGCGAAATAAAAGAAACCTATATTGGAAACTTAACCCCATAAGGCATTTTTCAAGGAGTGTAGTGAGCATTAGACCACAAAGGTTGTTTTTTTGCTAAATGGATATAGGTTTGTGAAAATTTCAATTTTTCCACAGATTTGCCATTTTAGTGCCACATATACTGTGCCCAGCTTATGCCACTATAGACAAATATCCCATAAATTGTTTAAGCGGGTTCACCCAGGTATGGCGATGACATATATGTGGACATATTTTGCGGTTTGGATGCACTGTAGTGGCTTAGAAGGGAGGGAGTGCAATTTGGCTCTTGGAGTGCAGGTTTTGCTTGGTAGTTTTGTTTGTGGCATTACTGGTATTTCTGTTTATAATGTGGGAGTACATGTAAGCGGTGCGGAGTACATCAGGATATATGCAAGCTAGAGGAGTACATCAGGGTATATGTAAGCTGTGAGGAGTACATCAGGCTATATGTAATATGTGAGGAGTACATCAGGATATATGTAAACTGTGAGGAGTACATCAGGGTATATGTAATCTCTGAGGAGTACATCAGGATATATGTAATATGTGAGGAGTACATCAGGATATATGTAATCTGTGAGGAGTACATCAGGGTATATGTAAACTGTGAGGAGTACATCAGGGTATATGTAAACTGTGAGGAGTACATCAGGGTATATGTAATCTGTGGGGAGTACATCAGGGTATATGTAATCTGTGAGGAGTACATCAGGGTATATGTAATCTGTGAGGAGTACATCAGGATATATGTAATCTGTGAGGAGTACATCAGGGTATATGTAAACTGTGCGCAGTACATCAGGGTATATGTAATATGTGAGGAGTACATCAGGATATATGTAAACTGTGAGGAGTACATCAGGGTATATGTAATCTCTGAGGAGTACATCAGGGTATATGTAATCTGTGCGGAGTACATCAGGGTATAATAAGACGGTATAATAATGGGGTAAATGATACAATTATGCATGGCTGTTTGTTACGCTATGAAGCAATCCTTTATGCAGAGGCCAGTGTCGCACCGATAGATGATATCCATTCTTATTCTCCTATTTGAACAAACTCTGCACTTTTTTGGGACGTTTTCCTTCTTTGCAGTTTGGGGAACTTCGCTGGGAGTTTTGCCGTTACAATATGGGGGCCCAGCCAATGTGCTATGGCTCTTCCATTTCTAGCTCACAAATATTAGGACCCTGATAACCACTTATTAAAATCGACAGAAAGGTTTCCCTCTGGCCTGCAAATCTGAGTATTTTTTAATTCCTGCCTTACTAGAGCCTAAACTTTTTTTAAATTTTTCCATCGATATAGCCGTATATAGGCTTTTTTTTTTTGCGGGGCGAGCAGTTTTTTTTATCGTTACCATTTTGGGGTACAAACGAAGGTTTGATAACTGGTAATTTAATTTTGAGAGGCAAAGTGAAAAAATAGTGATTCCAGCATCAGTTTTTAATATTTTTTTGGGGGCTTCATCATGCAGTATAAATGTCGTGATAGTTTTATAGTTTGGGTTTTTACAGACATGGCGATGCCAATAATGTACAGTTTTTAATAGTCCCAATAGGGGACCACTTGCTGATTTCTGGTATAATACACTGCAATACTTATGTATTGCAGATCATTATGCTGGTCAGCTTTACACTAACTGGCTTTCATAGAAACAAACAGTCACGGAGGCCATTGTTAGGCCTCCTGTTGCAAAAGCAACAATGAGCAATCCGCAACTGCATCACAGAGGGGGCGAAAGTGTTGTAATCACTTAATTGCCATGGTCGGCATAGGTCCCGACATCTAATGGGTTAAATAGCCAGAATGTGCGGTAGCTCCGATCCACTCCGTTACAGCAGAGTGTCAAGTGTAGTATACAGTTGTGGCCAAAAATTTTGAAACGGACACAAATTTGGGGGTTCACAAAGTTTGCTGCTTCAGTGTTTTTAGATATTTTAGCCGGATGTGTCTATGGTAACTGAAGTACAATTAAAAGCATTTCATACGTTTTTTTTAACTTTTATTAACGAATATATCAAGTTTATGCAAAGACTCAATATTTACATTCTTTTTCAAGTCTTCTGAAATTCACCATGGCATGGTGGATGTCAGCTTCTGGGCCAAAGCCTGACTGATGACCCATTCTTGCCTAATCAGTCCTTGGAGTTTATCACAATTTCTGTTTTTGTTTGTCCGTCTGCTTTTTGAGGATTCAACACAGTTTCTTGAAGATATTGAGATGTGGGGAGTTTCCTGGAAATGGACCCAAAATTTAAATATGTTGTTCACCGAGCCCCTTACAGATGTAGCCGTCTTTACCTTGACTTTTAATGCATTAAATAAACAGTGACTAGATCTCTTATCTTGACTTTCTCAATGACTTTTATTGTGTGATAACTTGCTGCAGCGTGATATCAGAATCAAGTTAATGTTGGCTACATCCATAGTTCTCACTTTTGCCTTGTGACATGGTGCTCCATCATGCGGAAAAAAACATTGTACATCACCAAATTGCTTCTGGATGGCTGGGAGAAGTTGCTCCTGGATGGCTGGGAGAAGTTGCTCCTGGATGGTTGGGAGAAGTTGCTCTTGGAGGATGCTTAGATCCCATTCTTTATTTATGGAAGTGTTCTTAGGCAAAATTGTGAGTGAGCCCACTCCCCTGGATGAAAAGAAACCCCACACATGAATGGTCTGAGGATGCTTTATGTTGGCGTGACACAAGACTCATGGTAGCGCTCACCTTTTCTTCTCTGGACAATCATTATTCCAGATGTCCCAGTCTGAAGGGGGCTTCATCAGAGAAAATAACATTACCCCAGTCCTCTGCAGTCCAATACCTCTACTCTAATGTTAGTCTGTCCTTGATGTCTTTCTTGGAGAGAAGTGGCTTCTTTGCTGCCCTTCTGGACACCAGGACAGCCTCCAAAAGCCTTCGCCTCACGGTGCGTGCTGATGTACCCGCTCCTGCCTGCTGCCATTCCTGAGCAAGCTCTGCACTGGTGTTAAACCGATCCCGTATCTCTATTATGTGCGGTCCAGCTGATTCTGACCACGTTTGTGTTTTATCCAATGAACATCTTTCTTCATTGGTTCTGTGCAGTACAGCGGTGGGGACGCCGCTATACACTGTACCTACTCCACGCGGTATCTAACTTGTCATGTGAAATGGTGAGTGCGGATTTGTTTTTAATTGCAATATGTGGATAACACGTGACTGTAATTATGTACTTAACATTTTTGATCTTTTTAAACATTGTATAGGGTACTTTGAACTTTATCACTGTATTTACTATACTTTTTTGGTATATTACACGTAGATATTTTATTGTATGTTGGATTTTTGAACAAATAATCACATATGATGGGTAATGAGCTCTGGCTTCTTATATATACACACTGTTTTTTGTATTGCGTGAAAAAGCTCTCACAGAGAGTGAAACGTCGCTGTCTGATGTTCTGGTGATTAAAATGCTTTTTTTACATGAGTGGTGCTTCCCTACTTTCCTTTTCTACCTTACATGGGAAGAAAGTCGCTCCCTTGACGTCCTGCACCAACCACAAGGTTTTTTCTTGGCTACAGTGCTGCTCCTCACAAGTTGCTTTTTATATCTATATATATAATGGTATGACTGGTACTTAGGTCGCTGCTCAGGGTAGGAGCTGGTAAGGTTGCAGGCCAGTCCCCCTATCAGAGGTTTCCATGGGGCACCTGTGTCACAGCCTTTGTGCAAGTCTTTTGCGCTGTGCTAGATACCCAGAGAGGAAATCGAAGCCACAGTATTATGTAGCAGGTTGTGTGGAGTGTATGAGAGGCCTTTGATGACCTATTGCTCCTGGAACGTGTGGGGGGCAGGGGGGGGGAGCCAGGGCACTGAGAGGTTCTCACTGCAATCGGTGAAGGCAGACGCTGGTTGCCGCTCCAATATCTGTGTGCTGCCTGTCACCGGACCGAGAAGATAGGATGGACCCTGGGTGGCCCGGGTTGAGCCTCTCTCTCGAAGTTACTAGTGGGGAACTTTATACTTCAATTTATTGACAGTGATACTTCTCTGCTTTCACCTAAATTCATGTGTGATCATCCTGAAATGACAGGCTGATCACACGTGTAAATAATAAAAACTTAAAAGAAAGACATGCACAGATGGCACCCGAAGAGTATCCAGTACGCTTGCGCCGCTTCTGGACAAATCAGAAACCAGCGCAAGAGCAGAAGAGGGGCCGGAAGTTCAGTATAGTTTAGGCATGGACAAGCTCAGCCTTCTGCCTGCCAATATCGCACGCTACTATGGACGAGGGCGGCGTAATGGAGGGGGATAGGATTTTCTTCACCTGGGGAATGGCTTTCTTAAACTGGAGAAAAAGGCAGAAGGGCTGAAGAGTTTATATTAGTAAGTGTCATGTTTTGCGTCCAGCCACATATTAAAAGCCTTTCATAGTAAACTGGCAAACCCCTTTTATGCAAATTGCCACAATAAAGACCGAAGCAGCAAACTATGTGAAAACCAAAATTTGTGTCATACCCAAAACTTTTAGCCTGGGCTGTACAGTTGACACCCGCTGGTGATGGTGCAGACTACCCGTCATACATGTATAGCGATTTGTGGAAATGCTTTACCAACATTGCTATGCGGCAGATATCGGGAAAGGTTAAAGGACAATTAAATTAATCTCACAAGGTGACACATCAGATTTTAAGACAATGGGGCTGTGTTCACAAGGCCTTAATTGGCTGCGTAGCCAAGGGGTTATTGTCTGTGAATAACCTGGATGAGTTAAAAATCTTTTATTTGCTCTTCTAGCTTTTCCCACATTCCAAACAAGAATGTTTTTTTTATTCTTTGATGAGTTTACAATTTATATTTTCATGAGAACATTTTCCATATATAGACCATCAAAATGACTTCTTCCCTCTGTGAGTTTTCTCATGTCTAACAAGAGTTGACATTCGTGCAAAGCATTTCCCACATTCTGAACATGAAAACGGCTTCTCCCCTGTGTGACTTTTCTCATGTCTAACAAGATTTGATTTTCGTGCAAAGCATTTCCCACATTCTGAACATGAATACGGCTTCTCTCCTGCGTGACTACTCTCATGTGTAACAAGATGGGATTTATATGTAAACCATTTCCCACATTCTGAACATGAATATGGCTTCTCTCCTGTGTGACTTCTCTCATGTATAACAAGACTTGATTTATATGGAAAACATTTCCCACATTCTGAACATGGATATGGCTTCTCTCCTGTGTGACTTCTCTCATGTATAACAAGACTTGATTTATCTGTAAAACATTTCCCACATTCTGAACATGAATACGGCTTCTCTCCTGTGTGACTTCTCCCATGTATAACAAGATTTGATTTATCTGTAAAACATTTTCCACATTCTGAACATGAATATGGCTTCTCCCCTGTGTGACTTCTCTCATGTATAACAAGATGTGGTTTTTGTGTAAAACATTTCCCACATTCTGAACATGAATATGGCTTCTCTCCTGTGTGACTTCTCTCATGTCTAACAAGATGTGATTTGTATGTAAAATATTTCCCACATTCTGAACATGAATATGGCTTCTCCCCTGTGTGAATTCTTCTGCGCTTAATAAGACCTGAGATATTTGAGACCTGTTTACCACATTGAAATATTTTACCCCCTTTCTGAGCTGTACTTGTGGTAACAATCTGTGATTGGTCAGGAGAAGGTTCCTTATGATTAGGGGAAATATATAACAGATCTTTACTGTGAAGTCCTGGATGTACATTATTGGTAATCAGGTTTTCTCCTGAACACTGCTGCATGATATCTTCATCTTCTACTTTATAATTGATAGAGTTCTCATTGGCATCTTCTGTTAAAATTACAAATGGTACAAATGCAGTAGTTTCTCCTGGTTCTTATACCCACATTATAAACCTCAGTCCGGAGCAGGTAAAATTAAAAAATCGGGTATGATCCAAAAAATAGCCTAAATGGCATAAAGTACAGTATAGTTTACCGCTCAAACGGCACTGGTTACAGTCCAACATCACATCGGTATGGACACTCTCCCTCAGAAAAACGCAGTATAGTCCGCAATTTAGTGAGGGTGTAGATGGAAATTCTTGTCCCTGCAGTCCCACAGAGCTCCGTATTGTCCCTAGACGTTCAAAAAACTCCTGTTAGGGAAAAGATCCTAGATCTCTAATAGATGAAAGAAAGAGACATAGTGCAACACCCTCTGCGATAGGTAAAAATTCCTAGGCGGCACGCCAAACACTATCGTAGAGGGTGTTGCACTATATATCTTTCTTTCATCTATTAGAGATATAGGATCTTTTCCCTACCAAGAGTCTTTAGAACGTCTAGAGACAATATGGAGCTCTGTGGGACTACAGGGACAAGAATTTCCATCTACACCCTCACTGAATTGCAGACTATCTACTGCATTTTTCTGGGAGAGAGAGTGTCCATACCTGTGATATTGGACTGTAACCAGTGCCATTTGAGCGGTAAACTTTAAACAGGATTGAAAATGGATTTTGTGATTTTTATATTTTTCAAAACACAAAATAGACACATTTATGACCTATTAGGCTGCATGCAGTTTTTTTTTCTTATAGTCAATCAGAAGTGGATCCAGCAGGAAGGAAAGGTTTGAGCCATTCCCTTCAAAACCACCACTAGCTTTGGCTAAAAAAAACCTGCACCAAATACGAACACAAAACTGCACCACAAACGGAATGCCTAATTCCAGCCTTATAAATCTTTAAAAAACACTTTAAATCGATTTTTCATTAAAAACTTGTGTTAAATCTTCAAAAAATTTCTGTTTTATCCTTGCAAAGTCTGTATGAACTTACTGCCACTAGGTGACTCCTTTTCTATAATTTGCTGTCCACCCTCGGTTGTCCTGCAAATTCGGTCTCTAGTTACAGAGAAGAGTAGACAGACTGCAGAAAATGCGGGTGACTCTCTCTGGTAAAGCTTCCTGTACTCATAGCCTTGCTGAACTCTCATGTAATCCTTGCAGTAGCTTCTTGCTTCTCTCTCTGCTTTATTCAAGATTTTATCTGAAGTCCCAGCATTTCTCTGTCTCCCATGTGCACTTTGCCCTAGATGTCTAATGTTTGCTGCAAGTATTTCTCAATAATTACTAATTAGCTGAATATGCAGGTTTGTCACGTCATGCTAAAACTTTGTCTTTTGCAGAGAATCGCAGGAAATTGTGGCTTTTTGCAGTGACCTCACAAAAACCTTGGCAAAATTGTACAGTTTTGCTTTTATTTCCAAGAATTTTCAAAGCTCTAAAATGCTGGTACCACATCATAACATCCTTGGGGACTGAGGAGCATGACTATTTTGAACTTTTCGATAAAAACATAGGTGCGCTTTAAAAACGATCAATGATAAAGTCCAGGATTCTGGCCTACACCCAGTCACCACTTATATAACATAAATCTTAACTTGATAAAACAAACATATTTAAAAAACCATAACCTAATCTGACATTCCCATTGTTAGGAAAACGCCTTTTCCCTTAAGATCAACATGACTACTGTTCTAGCTTCTGGGCGGTTCTGTTTTAGTTTGAGCCTCTCTTTTCTCTGTCTTTCTGCCAATTAGGTGTGGGGTTGTATTTATACCTGGCTTCCTCCACCTGGTCTTTGCTTGTGATTTTCGTAGTCTTCTGGTGTTCTGATCAAGCTTTGACATTCCCTGTACTTCTTGACTTATTGGAAACTGACCTCGGCTTGTCTCTCGTTAACCCCTTGTTTACCGATTTTGATTATCTGCTCCCGGCTGGTTTTGACCTCTGCTGTACCTGATTTCCACTTGCTCTGTTTTGCACTTTCGGTTTACCCTTTGGCTGTCTGGTTATCCTGTTCAGGTTTGCCTGCATTGTACCTCTTATCCAAAACTGAATTCTGCTAAGACAATCTGGGTTCTATGCTGCAAAGACCATCCCACCTTGTGGTTGGCTCTGGCGAAAAACCTTAGAGTAGCCTTAGACTCTGTCGATCAGAGTTGTGACTGAATTGAGGTTGCAGTTTTATTTGCACGCTCTCTCCCGGCAGTCTCCAGCAGGCTTTGGGTAATTGCTCAACTTGCAATTCCATAACACCCACCTGCCAACACATTTGACCCTTTAATACCAATTAGTAATCCCTTTTTTTTTCCGAGAACCTAATATTGTCATTGACAATCTAATCTTGGCCACAGATAATGCATCATGACAAACAGTACACATCTCCGGCTGAATTCACGGACATGACAATCAGATCTGTATATCCTAATGGCTGCACAGCCACCGGATCTTAATTTTAGAAAACATCTTTAGGATGTAGTGGAATATACAGAGTGAAGTAATCAATCATAATCTGTAATAAAGGATTCCAGTACATTGTTATATCATTTCACTAAGAATTTAGGCTGTTCTAAGGGGAAAGGGGGTCCTATCATGTACTAATAAGGTGGACCTAGTGAAGTGTCCTCTGAGTGCAGGCGATCATCACTGAAACATCTTTGTATGGAGAATATTTACATGTTAAATACGAGCGTCCTAATAATCATTCATCTGGAAGATTGGATTACCCCAATATAGAAAAAAAATAAAAATCCCCTTGTGACTTGTGTGCAGAGTTGTCATGGGGACCTTGTGTGTTTTCTAATAATTCCTCAATTCTTGTCCCAGCCTCATATTAAATAGAGATCTATAATGAAGATCTTTCTTCTCAGATGTTATTATAAGGGGATTAGTACTGGTTGAATCAAATAATCTAAAAAAAGTACCAAAAAATTGATGTTTTTTGTTGTTGACTATAACAAAATGATGTTTAACCCTTTCCCGTAAAATGTAAGTGATTGGCGGTTTGTAGTTCCTCCACAATGTACTGACATTTATAGTAAATTCAGATGCAGCAGATTTGTTACAGAAACTTCTGCAGATGAGACTCATATGAATAGAACCATTTCTGAGCATGAATTTCTGCAAACCTCATACAGATGAATGGAAAAAGTCACAGAAATTTCTGCAACAAATTTGCTGTGTGTCAATTCTTGAGTTGTAAAAAATGCCATGAATTTCATGCGTGTTTTAGAAGCTTTTCATCTGGAGTTTTTGGGGGGTTTTTTAATCGTGCATTTGTAAAAAAAAATTCTGCCGTTCTTCAGGTTCCATAGAGAAGCATGCTGCATTTTTTTTAAAAATGCCACGGAAGCAAAATACTCACCAAAGGGGCAGAAAAAAACGCCAATTGGGTGCAGTGCATTTTATATTTTACTATAAATGGTCATGTAACATCTGCCTGAAGAAAAGAGTCAAGAAAAACACCACAAAAAAACACCACTGTTTCACACAAGTGCAAGGTTGGAAATGTCAGAGAGCCGCCCATCAACATTGATCTCGTTACTCATTTAAACAGAGTTTTCTCCCGGCCGTTAGTACAACTGTTAATTGCAATTGGTGCACCCAAAATCTGACACTAAGCCTAGTGCATGACCGGATTCCTAGAACACCTTGTAGAGAACTTCTATGTGCAGTCACAGCTCCCTCAGGTCCTGCACTATGTATAACACATTGTCTGACGGGTTACTGTAATGTAGAACTAAGGCGGAACCCCACCTTACCAAACCTCCCAATTCACTTTCTAAATTCATTACTACTTACCTGTGGTAACACCTCCTGGAATTTCCTCCTCCACTTCAATCTTACACGGTTGATCATCCCTCACCCGCTCTTCTTCTTCATCCTCCACTTTATTATTAGTCAGAGCTTCCCCCTGATTTCACATATGTAACAATTCAGTACAATACAGCAGAGAGTGCGAAGAATCTAACAGATCAACATAAGAAACCACCAAAATCTATGACCCAATCTATGACCGCAGCACCAAAAAGCTCCACACCCCCCTATATAGATCTGGTATAGGGCTCAGCTTCATCTACCTGATGATTCTCTGGGACATTGTAATTTTCTTCTGGACAGTCCTGGGAATACAGAGGACAGGGACATCTATCTGGTGGATTTCGCCTACTGGATCCATCTGTGGGAAACACACAGTGACTGAATACATGACTACTGTATATCTGTCTATATATCAGACACTTCTCTCTACACTTCTATTTTTACTGATCACAGTCGAGATTACAATGTTGTGCTTCTCACTACCTGCTCCGCGGTTCCAGTGCTTTGCAAGCCGCAGGCCTATAGTGGCCTACCAGAGTGAATGGTGGGGAACCAACGTCTTTCTGCTCCACCATAGTATCCAATCGCATTTGCCTCCTAAGCATGTGAATACATGTGAAATCGGCAAGACGCAGGGGCCCTATTATAAGAGCCCCGTGCCAACCAAAAGAGTACAAGGTCGTTGCCATGGAACAATACCCCCTGCTTATATGGGAAGTCAAAATTTTACAAGAGGGAACCCACGTCAGACAAAGTATCTGTAGTAAGGAAAACAACTACTCCAAGTTTCCTCTCCACAAGGGATGGAAAACCACTGAAGTGTTGGAGGAAGCTCTGCACTTATGGCAAAAAAAAAAATTATATTTAGGTTTTCTGTGAGACCATGACAGCACCATGAGAGACGACCCACACTGTCCTCCTCCATACATACACGGATCAGCCATACGGACCACTGACAGGTGGAGTAAAGAACATTGATGATCTCATGAAAATGGGGGGGGGGGGGGGGGGGGGGGGGTATTAGACAGGAATTGAACAGTCAGTTCTTTAAAGAGGCTCTGTCACCAGATTTTCCAACCCCTATCTCCTATTGCAGCAGATCGGCGCTGCAATGTAGATAAGAGTTATGACCATTTTTATTTTTAAGCAAATGAGGCTTTCTTAAGTACAACTGGGCGTGTTTAAAGTTAAGTCCAAGTGGGCGTGTATTGTGTGTGTACATCTGGGCGTTTTTACTTGTTTTACTAGCTGGGCGTTGTGAATGGAAGGCACCAGAGGCTACAGTTGATTCTGCAGCAGCATCGGCGTTTGCAGGTAAGTCGATGTAGCCTCTGTCGCCTGGTGCCGATGTGTCCTCGCTCGTCCGACACGATGCAGGACCTGTGGCAGGAAGTGACGTCACAGCGTGTTCTCTCGAGAACACGCTGTGTGTCTGTCCACTGCCAGAAGCTGGGTGTTAACGAAGAGAAGTGGATGATGCTGATTCGTCAGCATCATACACTTCCATTCACAACGCCCAGCTAGTAAAACAAGTAAAAACGCCCAGATGTACACACACAATACACGCCCACTTGGACTTAACTTTAAACACGCCCAGTTGTACTTAAGAAAGCCTCATTTGCATAAATATAAAAATGCTCATAACTTGGCCAAAAATGCTCGTTTTTGAAAAAAAAAAAAAACGTTACTGTAATCTACATTGCAGTGCCGATCTGCTGCAATACGAGATAGGGGTTTGAAAATCTGGTGACAGAGCCTCTAAGTTAATGTGTTTGAAACATGGAGAAATGTAAAGTTATAAGGGCCAAATTGGTAATAGTATCCCCAACACTTCCAGTCTTGTGGGGTGTTTCTGGTATGTAAAGGTGTAAACGTTCCTACCTACCAAAAGTGCTCCAAGGAAGGACAACCGGTGTACCGGCAACAGGGTGATTGGCGGTCAAGACTCATTAATGTGCGTGGGGAGCTCATCTGGTCCCAACCCACAGAAGAGTTACTGTACCACAAATTACTGAAAATGTCACTGCTGGCTATAGTAGAAAGGTGTCAGAACACGCAGAGCATCGCAGCTTACTGCGTATGGAGCTGCAGACCAGTCAGAGCGCCCATGCTGACCCATCCACCACCAAAAGCGCCTACAATAGGCAGTATCAGAACTGGGCAATGGAAGAAGGTGGTCTGGTCCCATAAATCCCGTTTTCTTTTACATCATGTGGACGGCCGGGTACATCGCTTACCTGGGGAAGAGATGGCAGCAGGAAGCATTATGGGAAGACAAGCCAGAGGAGGCAGTGTGATGATCTGGGCAATGTTCTGCTGGTCCTGGCATTCATGCAAATGTGACACGTACCACCTACCTAAACATTGCTGCAGATAAGTACCCCCTTATGGCAGCATTATTCCTAATGGCAGCGCCCTCTTTCAGCAGGATAATGCCCCCGCCACACTGCAAATATTGATCAGGAATGGTTCAAGGTGTTGACTTGGCTCCAAATACCCCAGATCTCAATCCGATCGATTATCTGTAGGATGTTCTGGAAAAACAAGTCCGATCCATGGAGGCCGCACCTCACAACTTACAGGACTTTAAGGATCTGCTAACGTGTGCCAGATACCATGGAGATGCCACGGCTCCATGGGTCAGAGCTGTTTTGGCAGCACGCGGGCGACCTACACAATATTAGGCAGGTGGTTTTAATGTTAGGGCTGATCGGAATAGACAGAGAGAGACATTTTACATAGTTAGTGGGTTAAACAAGGTCTAAGTCCATCAAGTTTAAATTTTTTAGACTTACAACCCCCAGTTCACCCAGAGGAAGGCAAAAAACACTCTTTATAGAGGAACTGCTCGGCTCTCCTCACACGTCTGTATAGTAAATACTTGTATTCCCCATGAATCAACAATTCTGAAGCATCTTTTCTTAGAACTCTGCGTTAAGCCGTTCCTCTGTTATTCCTACTAGAAATAGAAGATTAAATTGCGAAAAGGGTGTTACCAGTCCCCTTGTGAAAGAGTCGTGTCCCTACACCTTCTGATATTGTCAGCACTGACTGGACATTGTCAGACTGAATGGACACGCCCCCGGCTGCTAACACCTAGTTGTGACATCATTCATACATTTCTAGGAGGAATAACAGAGGGACAGCACAATGCAAAGTTCTTAGAAAAGGTGCTCTATAATTGTTAAATTATGGGAAATTAAAGTATTTAATATACACAACGAATCCCAGTAGATCCAGAGGAAGGTAAAAACCAATCATCACACGATAGAGACCGAATTCTACATAAAGTGGGAAATACCTCCCCGCCCCCGGCTGACAATCGGACAGAACTCTGGATCCACATTCTACATTACTACCGGTGACCCAGTATATGGTGTCTTACAAAGGAAGATATTTAACCCTTTGCTATATCTCCACACGACTGTCATGTCCGCTGTTCCCACATGGTAGAACTTTACACTCATGTTGTAGAGATTATAAGAGCAGCGCAGATCAGTCACTGGTTATATAAGACTATGTTCACACATGGAGAAATGGAGGCAGAAATCTCTGTGATTGTATAACTCATCTGATTGTGGTTAGAAAAAATTAATGTACCTGCTGCAGAAACAACAACATTCAGTTAAATGGAAACTTCTACAACAAATCTGTGACCATCCCCTAGTGCAGCACTGCAGCAAAGCGAGGAACGTGTGATCAGAGATCAGGAATCACATGCCTGTAAATACTGCACATGACTAAATTAACACTGCAACAAAAATTTATAATATATAAATTATATATCCATATCTCACCTTGTGATGTGTGCGGCCGGTAGTCCCCCATCATGACCTCCTCGTACAGATCCTTGTGTCCTTCTAGATACTCCCACTCCTCCATGGAGAAATAGACAGTGACATCCTGACACCTTATAGGAACCTGACACACACAATGATACAGTCATCACCCAGACACCTCCAGTGCTGTTACTGTAGAATTTCCCAGCATAATCCCAGCAGTGTCACCTCTCCAGTCAGCAGCTCAGTCATCTTGTAGATCAGTTCTAAGATCTTCTTCTCATGTATCCGGGAGTGAGGGGGAGGCTCTGTGATGGGGCTCTGACTACTGCTCCATCCTCCTGACTCATGGATGATGGGAGTCCTACAGTCACCCGATGTCTTCTTCACTATTGTGTACTCCTGTGTACGGAGAGAGACACTTAGAGAACTGAACACAGTATTCCCCCCTCAGTAGAAAGAGGGAGATTGTGACCCCGCTGTATAGAGCTCTAGTGACCCCACATCTGTAATACTGGAGACCTCACCTACAAAAAGACATTGAGAAAATAGAACGAGGCCAAACTAAAAAGGAAATAATATTGGGGGACTAGATGGACCATGTGTTCTCCTCCTGCCTTCATCTTCTATGTTTCTATATAGATGTCATCCTGATCCTCCTGGTTCCTGGGCATTCTCATTGCTCTACATTACTATTGCTGCATTGGTGACATGACACATAACTGACCATACTGGTGGCTGATCTTCAGCTTTTCTGCTGGTGGCTTCTTGACGTCACTTGGAAGGTCTGGACGCTGTTATACAGGACACTGGATTCTTCCTATTATGTATTGTCCCTTCCCTATGTGTGACTTGTTCTATAATGTAGAAAAGTTTACCTCTCCGCTCAACAGGTAGATGATCTCCAAGGTGAAGTCTAATATTCTTCTACTCATCTCATTCCTGTCCTTGTCCATCCTTGGTGGGTCATTCAGGAGAAGGAACGTTGTGGAGGAAAATATGAGAAAACTGGAGAATCTAGTACTGCAGACGTCTTTATGAAGAAAGGAGAAGATGGAAATCATACAGGGGACAACATCATGTGTGACATACAGAACCTCACTTAGCCCCCCCCCCCCCCCAGTGTGCACGCGCGGAAGGTCACATCTTACACACAAACTTCTGTCACGTGTGACCTGTCCTCCACCTTATACATTACCATGTGCTCCTCCTTCTAGACCTGTCCTATGCTTCTACATTACTCTGTGCTCCTCCTGCTAGACCGGTCCTCTGCTTCTACATTACTCTGTGCTCCTCCTTCTAGACCTGTCCTCGGCTTCTACATTACACTGTGCTCCTCCTTCTAGACCTGTCCTCTGCTTCTATATTACTCTGTGCTCCTCCTTCTAGACCTGTCCTCCGCCTAATACATTGCTCTGTGCTCCTCCTTCTAGGCCTGTCCTCTGCTTCTACATTACCGTGCTCCTCCTTCTAGACCTGTCCTATGCTTCTAAATTACTCTGTGCTCCTCCTTCTAGACCTGTCCTCCACCTTATACATTACCATGTGCTCCTCCTTCTAGACCTGTCCTATGCTTCTACATTACTCTGTGCTCCTCCTGCTAGACCTGTCCTCTGCTTCTATATTACTCTGTGCTCCTCCTTCTGGACCTGTCCTCTGCTTCTACATTACTCTGTGCTCCTCCTTCTAGACCTGTCTTCTGCTTCTACATTACTCTGTGCTGCTCCTTCTAGACCTGTCCTATGCTTCTATATTACCCTGTGCTCCTCCTTCTAGACCGGTCCTCTGCTTCTACATTACTCTGTGCTCCTCCTTCTAGACCTGTCCTCTGCTTCTACATTACTCTGTGCTCCTCCTAATAGACCTGTCCTCCGCCTAATACATTACTCTGTTCTCCTCCTTCCAGACCTGTCCTCTTCTTCTACATTACCCTGTGCTCCTCCTTCTAGACCGGTCCTCTGCTTCTACATTACTCTGTGCTGCTCCTTCTAGACCTGTCCTCCGCTTCTACATTACTCTGTGCTCCTCCTTCTAGACCTGTCCTCTGCTTCTACATTACTCTGTGCTCCTCCTTCTAGACCTGTCCTCTGCTTCTATATTACCCTGTGCTCCTCCTTCTACACCTGTCCTCTGCTTCTACATTACTCTGTGCTCCTCCTTCTAGACCTGTCCTCTGCTTCTATATTACTCTGTGCTCCTCCTTCTAGACCTGTCCACCACCTATGACAAAGTCAACCACACCCTCCTGATACAAATTCTCTAGTCCCTTGACATCACAGACTTGGCCCTCTCCTGGATCTCCTTATACCTTACCAACTAAACATTTAGTATCTCCCACTCACACACCACCACTACTACTACTACTACCACCTTGTCCCACCCTCTCTCTGTTAGTGTCCCTCAGGGGTCTCAGTGTCCTGGGACCCTTACTCTCCTCCATCTAAACCTTTGGTGATATTTACCCCCCTAGTCTAGATGTTACCTCCCTGCTATCTAGAGTGTATAACAGCTATCTCCTCCTTCACCTCCCGCTTCCTAAAGATCAACATGGAGAAACCTGAATCATCTTTACCCCATTTCACTCCCCAAACTCATGGCTCCACATTTTTCCCCGTCTCACAGGTCGCTGTATTGGGATAACCCTTAATGTCAGATGGCACAGCCAAGTGCTTCCCACTTCTTGCTGCCTCCACCTCATAAACCCTCCAAAAGTCTGTCTGTCCTCCCCTTCCAGGCGTCCGGCCTCTCCTCCCCCTCCAGGCGTCCGGCCTCTCCTCCCCCTCCAGGCGTCCGGCCTCTCCTCCACCTCCAGGCGTCCGGCCTCTCCTCCACCTCCAGGCGTCCGGCCTCTCCTCCACCTCCAGGCGTCCGGCCTCTCCTCCACCTCCAGGCGTCCGGCCTCTCCTCCACCTCCAGGCGTCCGGCCTCTCCTCCACCTCCAGGCGTCCGGCCTCTCCTCCACCTCCAGGCCTCTCCTCCACCTCCAGGCCTCTCCTCCACCTCCAGGCGTCCGGCCTCTCCTCCACCTCCAGGCGTCCGGCCTCTCCTCCACCTCCAGGCGTCCGGCCTCTCCTCCACCTCCAGGCGTCCGGCCTCTCCTCCCCCGATAGAAGTCCGTCTTTCCTCCCTCTCTAGAAGTCCGTCTTTCCTCCCCCTCCAAGATTCATAAAAATGAATAAACTCCACCTGGAAGGCCTATCATCTAAGGTAGGGGCAGTTTGACTGAGGGTATTTGTAAATTCATTGATTTCCATCTCAAACATCTGGTTATCAACTTGCCTTCATATGTCCGTGACACGGCTGATCTGTTACAGAAGATCAGTGGTGTCAGCATTGATAGAGATATGCTTCTCGTCACCATTGACGTAGAATCTCTCTACAACAGCATCAAGCACTCAGATGGGATCAGAGCAGTTAAATATTTTCTTTCAATGTCTGATTTGGATAAACCGCTTTGCTCCTTCATTGTTCAGATGCTCGAGTACATCTTAAAGAGGCTCTGTCACCAGATTTTGCAACCCCTATCTGCTATTGCAGCAGATAGGCGCTGCAATGTAGATTACAGTAACGTTTTTATTTTTAAAAAAACGAGCATTTTTGGCCAAGTTATGACCATTTTTGTAATTATGCAAATGAGGCTTGCAAAAGTCCAAGTGGGTGTGTTTAAAAGTAAAAGTCCAAGTGGGCGTGTATTATGTGCGTACATCGGGGCGTTTTTAATACTTTTACTAGCTGGGCGCTGTGAAGAGAAGTAACATCCTCTTCTCTTCAGAACGCCCAGCTTCTGACAGTGCAGATCTGTGACGTCACTCACAGGTCCTGCATCGTGACGGCCACATCGGCACCAGAGGCTACAGTTGATTCTGCAGCAGCATCAGCGTTTGCAGGTAAGTCGATCTTACCTGCAAACGCTGATGCTGCTGCAGAATCAACTGTAGCCTCTGGTGCCGATGTGGCCGTCACGATGCAGGACCTGTGAGTGACGTCACAGATCTGCACTGTCAGAAGCTGGGCGTTCTGAAGAGAAGAGGATGTTACTTCTCTTCAGAGCGCCCAGCTAGTAAAAGTATTAAAAACGCCCCGATGTACGCACCTAATACACGCCCACTTGGACTTTTACTTTTAAACACACCCACTTGGACTTTTGCAAGCCTCATTTGCATAATTACAAAAATGGTCATAACTTGGCCAAAAATGCTCGTTTTTTAAAAATAAAAACGTTACTGTAATCTACATTGCAGCGCCTATCTGCTGCAATAGCAGATAGGGGTTGCAAAATCTGGTGACAGAGCCTCTTTAACACACAACTTTTTTGTGTTCAATGGCTGCTTTTACCTACAGCTCCAGGGAACAGCCATGGGGGCAGCATGCGCACCATCGTATGCTAACCTCTTCCTGGGGCTGTGGGAGAGGGCTCTCATCTCGGATGACCGGGGTGCCTCAATGGCACGGGTCCTTTTCTGGGCCCGTTACATTGATGACATCCTGGTCATCTGGAAGGGCACACAGGCTGATTTGGATTCATTCATGACCAGGCTGAATACAAATGACTTAAATTTAAAATTTACCTACAAAGCACACCCTAGCCATCTGGAGTTTCTGGATGTCAAAATCTTTACAGACGAAGATGGCTTCCTGCACAGTGACGTTTTCCGCAAGGAAACTTCCGCTAATGCATTGTTGCATTCTTCCTCTTCCCATCCTCCGCAGACTATTCAGGCGGTCCCTATTGGACAATTTCTGCGGATAAAGAGGATTTGCTCTTCTGACTTATTATTCGAAGAACAGGCAGAGGATCTAAAAAAATCGCTTCCTCGAACGGGGTTACAGCATGAGATCCATCAAAAAAGCCTATCAAAGGGCAAAGCGCACCCCCAGGGATGACTTGCTATTTCCCAAGAAAAGGACAGATAAACATAGTCAGGTAAGATTCATCACTGGGTATCATTCCCGATGGCCACAAATGAGAGAAATCTTTAAACGCTATTGGCCTATATTACTGACAGATCCCACCCTGGACAGGTTTATTACCAAACTTCCAAGTATTACAGCAAGACGGTCCAAAAATTTAAAAGACCACTAGGTGAAAAGCCATTATGACCCTATAAAAACCAAATACCCATTTGGGATCAAGGGTCCAAAATGGGGTTGCAACCCCTGTGGACAATGTATTGCTTGCCCCAATATAGAAAAGGCCACTACTTTCATTGATGCTTCTGGCAGCAAGACCTTCAATATCAGCCATTCTATAACCTGTACCACTAAAGCTGTTGTGTACTATGCAGTCTGTCCGTGTCCAAAAATGTATGTCGGTCTCACCTCCAGAGAGCTGAAGGTCCGAGTACGAGAGCATATGGCTGATATAAAGCAATCATCAGGGGCAGAGAATCTTGAAATTTGAAGCCTGTGGCTCGACACTTCAAATTGCATCACTCCTGTGACCCCTCCAAACTGAAGGTGAGGGGAATCGACCACATCATGTGTGGTATGAGATATGTATAGATCAGCAGCACAGGATAAATTTTTCAAGAGGGTGCACGTCTCCTGGGTCACAGTCCGATTGACCCCTCAGTCAAGACAAAAAAGAAATGGAGACAGCACTACCGAGCTTGAGAAAGGCTCGTATTGAGCTGAAACGTTGCACCGTGGAATAAAAGGATCTTCACTTTGAAAATTTGGTAGTGCTGTCTCCATTTCTTTTTTGTCATGTGTGGTATGAGAGGTGGTGCCATCAAACAAAAACTTGCACAATGCGAGACTCGCTGGATATGGACCCTTCAGACAATGTTTCCACATGGGCTAAATGAATCTCTGAGCTACGCTCCGTTTCTGTAACCATTGACTCCTGTAGTGGGTCTTGGTTTTAAATTCGTCTTTTTATATTTGTGTCACTTTTTAGCACTAACTACCCTCTCTTTTTGCCCATCTTTTCTGTATAGAGTACTACGTATCATTTTCTGAGTTCATCTGAGGAGGCTTTCAAGTGGATTACATTCAATTGGATCAAAGAGGAATTTTTGTCGCGCACGTTTCTTTGTGGCTCTATATATGTCCTACTGTAACGTAATTTTGCATTAATGTATTATATACATATCTGATGCATCATTCGGTTATATGTATTATATACTGTATTGACTGTGTCGACATATTCGTATTACACTTGTTTATTCTGTGAATTTGCTTATTTATATATATATATTCTTCATATACACTGCTTCTGTACGTGTTTTATTCATGTCATTTTTATTGCATTTTATATATTTCAGTGAGTCTAATCACTATTTTATTACCCAATTTTACATAAAGTTTTTTTGATGTTTGAATATATCATCTTGTCACGGTTAGAATCATTACCTTGGTATCACTATCTAACAATTTCGTTGTTACATCTCACTTAATTACTTTGAATCTCCTTTTTTCACGCGACATTTCATTATCATTTAGCAATTTATTATTTTCTCACCTATTTTTCACTTTCCTCAACATTAGTTTATGCATCCGTTTTTTTTCTTTTATCTTTTTATACTTTTCGTCATCGGTCCCATAAACTGACAAATTGTGCACTTTTAATACTGGACCGTCTTAAATTTCCGTTATTCCCATTCACTTTTCACGCATTCACCACTACCTGTTTATTAACACACATAACAATATCACGCATTCCTGATTCAACATTTCCATTATTTATATTCATCCTTTTTTTCACCTTGTAATTTGCTCTTTTCCCCACATTCTTACGACACAGTAATGTTTGTCTTTTTCTTATCATTTCTATCACACACTAACTTACTTATGCCAAACTGTG
Source organism: Rhinoderma darwinii (assembly GCF_050947455.1). Lineage (NCBI taxonomy): Eukaryota > Metazoa > Chordata > Amphibia > Anura > Rhinodermatidae > Rhinoderma > Rhinoderma darwinii. Next base: position 654,581,811 of record NC_134687.1, read on the forward strand.
CAGACATACCTCTTCTCCTAACTAAATTATTTACCAGATATTTCTTCTCTTTTATCCTCTAATGGTATAAGTATGATGGAGGGTGCGCTGATGAAGTTTTAGAAATCAACAAACAAACAATCTCGGGGGGGCGGGGGGGGGGGGCTGGAGTGGCTCTGGCTCCTTCCGTCCGTTGTCTCTAATTGGAGTAGGCTGTGGGGGGCGCGGTCAGTCCTCGCCGCCCCACATCCTCTCTGATGATGCGGCACAGGAAGTGGGGCAGCACCATCTTTGTACCCCGCATCAGACGCCGTCTTCCTCCACCCGGCCACACCCACCTCTTTCCTCTTCACCCAGAACACCTGAAACACGTATTATATAAGAGTGGGCATTAATAGTTGGACCCCAACCCTGGACGAAGGCAGGTGCCGAAACGGGCGTCGGGTGCAGACGTCTTATTCACATTCCACAATGTCCACTGGTATGTTTAACAATCTCTGTCTCCTTATAGCAGCCTGTATCAAACCCTGTGTGTCATCCTTTGACTGCATTTGAAATCAGTACATAACATACGTTTACACTTCTTTGTAAATTGGTTGCGGTGTATATTTTTCTTTATACTTACCTAGGAACCGCCACCATTCTACCAAATACATCTACATATTCATTACAGTCTGTTTTGACTCTACTGTTTACAGTCTGGTTTGACTATATTTACCTCTTTTGCTGCTGCAATATTATGTTTACCTATAACACGTCGAGAAAACAACCATACCTGGCCTATTATTGATTTGACGTCTTTTTTATTGTGTGACTTATCCTCCTTCCCATTTTTTAACTTGTTTATTGTCTTTATTCAATAAAATTTGCATATTTTTTGTACTTTTATGTGCCTCAGTCCATCACTCTTTCTCGGTAGTTTCTCCCCCTCTACGAGTCGGCCTCCCCTCCCCCTCTACGAGTCGGCCTCCCCTCCCCCTCTACGAGTCGGCCTCCCCTCCCCCTCTACGAGTCGGCCTCCCCTCCCCCTCTACGAGTCGGCCTCCCCTCCCCCTCTACGAGTCGGCCTCCCCTCCCCCTCTACGAGTCGGCCTCCCCTCCCCCTCTACGAGTCGGCCTCCCCTCCCCCTCTACGAGTCGGCCTCCCCTCCCCCTCTACGAGTCGGCCTCCCCTCCCCCTCTACGAGTCGGCCTCCCCTCCCCCTCTACGAGTCGGCCTCCCCTCCCCCTCTACGAGTCGGCCTCCCCTCCCCCTCTACGAGTCGGCCTCCCCTCCCCCTCTACGAGTCGGTCTCCCCTCCCCCTCTACGAGTCGGTCTCCCCTCCCCCTCTACGAGTCGGTCTCCCCTCCCCCTCTACAAGTCGGTCTCCCCTCCCCCTCTACAAGTCGGTCTCCCCTCCCCCTCTACAAGTCGGTCTCCCCTCCCCCTCTACAAGTCGGTCTCCACTCCCCCTCTACAAGTCGGTCTCTCCTCCCCCCTCTACAAGTCGGTCTCTCCTCCCCCCTCTACAAGTCGGTCTCTCCTCCCCCCTCTACAAGTCGGTCTCTCCTCCCCCTCTACAAGTCGGCCTCTCCTCACCCTCTAGAAGTCCGTCTTTCCTCCCCCATCTAGAAGTCCGTCTTTCCTCCCCCATCTAGAAGTCCGTCTTTCCTCCCCCATCTAGAAGTCCGTCTTTCCTCCCCCTTCTAGAAGTCCGTCTTTCCTCCCCCTCTAGAAGTCCGTCTTTCCTCACCCTCTAGAAGTCGGTCTTTCCTCACCCTCGAGCAGACATAAATGCCAGTACATATGCCCTCATCATCCACCGTCTAGACTACTCCACCATCCTCCTCTGTGGCTTCCCATTTAACGCTATTGCACCCTCCTACCTATTCTCACCTCTGCTGCAGGGGTAAATCTACCTCTCCCCTCATTCCACCTCTGCGGTCACTGGCCACCCATTACCTACTAAATTATGTACAACACTGTGCCAAAAAACCGCAGTAAAACCGCACAGAAATGACCTCATATAACCTTACCTTACTACTGCATCATGGGATATCTCCTGATAACAGAGAAAAGACTAAACAGCAGTGACCGGAAATCATGTTCACCCGACCAGCGATTCTCCACCTCATGCACAGCAAGGACCTGTGAGGTCGTCACCACCACGTGACCAGGCGAGGAGGGGCGGGGCTTATTAGTGGAGAGGAGGCATAGCCTTGCCCCCTGACAGAGCTCCGTACGTCATATCACGTGATCCTCATCACTTTACAGCGTATAGGAGCTCCGCCCCCTCACAGATCCCCGCCCCCTGATGTCACGTGATCACCACCTTCACACTCCGCAGGAGCCCCGCTCCCTCACAGAGATCCGACCCTCATGTCATGTGATCCTCTTCGCATGACATGAGCTCATTATTCCAACTTCTAAGCTCCTCCTCCTTATGATTCAGTGGTCACGTGATTTTGATATCACAGGTCCTTCATCCACCAGGTCTCTCCACTGATAAACTTCGCCCCTCCTGTCCCGGTCACATGCTGAAAACGTCATCACAGGTCCTTTAGCCACAAGCTATTATATTTAGCACTGCATAGCTCTGATCACTCCTGCACTGGTCACATGATCCTTATGGCCCCACACGTGATCGTCATCACAGGTCCTTTAGCCACAAGCTATTATATTTTGCAGTGCATAGCTCTGATCACTCCTGCACTGGTCACATGATCCTTATGGCCCCACACGTGATCATTATCACAGGTTCTTTAGTCATCGTTCAAACTCTCCTCTCCACTGATGAGCCCCGCCCTCCTTTCCCGGTCACGTGGTGGTGACGTCATTACAGGTCCTTCAGCTATTGCCGTGTATGAGATAGAGAGCAGCGCAGGTCGGGTGTTCTCTCTGTTATCAGTCACCCCTGTATGAGGGTCTATACAGAGAGCTGTCAATCATTGACTGACCCCGCCCACTGGACTCCTAGCCGGGATTTAACCCCTCCAGTGCCGGCCTCTTTGGGGTAAGTGGTTATTTGTGGTCTTTGTAGTGGTCGGATGTTTTGTGGGACGAGCCGTATTTTGTAATGACATAATATTCGGGACATACAACTTATTCACTGACTTTTATACATTTCTTGTTAATGTCGTTCACCGTGCGGTTTAAGGGAATGTTCACACGTAGCGAATACGACCCACAACACGCAAGGAAATCACCCCGAATATTCACCCCAAATGGTGGCTGTATAATCCCCCCGAATATCTACTACAGAAATACAACAAGGCCGATCCTCACCTCTCCGAGCGTTACCATAGCAACACGTCCCTGCTCTTCCGGCTGTGTCCAGGTGACCCCTATAATGACATGTGACCTCTCCGGCCTGTGATTGGCTGCAGGGGTCACATGACGCCTTCTTTTTTATATATGTGTAATCTGCAGCGTTGCTGTGAACACGCGGTGGAGCCGCAGAGGATTCTGGGAACAATGGCGGTTGTTGCGGAACTTGACTTTCCCATTGAACTTAATGGGGAAATTCTGCAACAAATGCGCCGCGAATCCGCGGTATAAATGCGATATCCTGCGTGTCTATAATCCGCACCGCAGGTTAACCCCTTAACCACCAGGCCAGGTTCTGTTTTCGTTACGTTTTTCCGTTGATGGAGCGGTGTTGGGGACTATTTTTTGCGGGGCGGATTGTAGTTTTTGATCACTTTTTACTACATTTTAAAAAAATTTAGCGCTGAGGAGACCAAAAAACAGCAATTATTGTGTTGTTTTACGGCGTTCACCGTGCGGGTAAATAACGTTATATTGTAATGGTTCTGACTTTTACGGTTGCGGTGATCCCGGTAATGTTTATCATTTTGTTTTTTACATCGCTTTAGAGAAAAAATAGTTTTTAAATTAATAAAAAAATGTATTCCTCCCCGGGGGACGTGAACTAGAGCGGATCAGATCGCTGGTACAATACACTGTAAGGCTCTGTTCACACTCTGTTCAAGGGAAAAGACCTCCTGATTTTCAGCCGTTTTTTAATCAAGCTTACGTTTTTCGCAGCATTTTTTACGGCCGTTTTTGGAGCTGTTTATTTATAGAGTTAATGAGAAACGGCTCCAAAACCGGCTCAAGCAGTGACATGCACTTCTTTTTACGGGGCATCTTTTTACGTGATGTTTTTTTAAAACGGCCGCGTAAAGAAATGCCCCATCGGAACAGAACACCGTATTTCCCATTGAAATCAATGGGCAGATGTTTGGAGACGTTCTGCTTCCGAATTTTCGGCCGTTTTGCGCCCGTTTATGGCCCGAAAGACGTCCGAAAATAAGCCGTGTGAACATACCCTAATAGTAATGTATCGCAGTATATCGTGATTATGCTTAAGGGGTTAATACAAGCAGAAAAATGGCGGTCCTACATTACCCCCCCACAGGTTTCCATGACAACCATTCATACCCCGTGATTGCATTGCGAGGGGCCGATGAGCTGTCAGAGAGGCCCACCCCTCTTCTAAAAGCTTAGATTCTGCAGCCACTATTGACCGCAGCGTCTAAGTAGTTAAATGTCCGGGATCGGCGTTCTCTCTGATCCTAGTGCGAGGTGTCAGCTGTAATACACCCGCAGCGTGTGGAGCGGGCTCGGCCTGTAAACCTGCTCCGTACTTCTCCCCGCACCATGACGTTCAGTGTTGTCATGGGGATGGCCGCCTTTGGACATGACTGATGGATTACTGCCGTCTTTCTTGTTACTCTCTAGAAGAGGTTTATGTATTCGCACCATTAATGTTGTACAACTGACATATTGACCCTGACATTGTAGAGCGCGGATGAGATAAATGACGTGATGTGTATAATCTATATCTGTCTTACTAGTGACACCCCGTTATCTGTACAAGACCAAGAACTATTTGTAGCTCTGTTATAATTCCAGGATCGGCTTTTTATGACCACGGTGGAAATAACCTTCAGTGGTGAGACAAGTCTGACTCCGTATTTCACTCTCACATAAACTCGGGGGAGACGTTGTCCTCGTGTTGGGGTCTCTCTGGAATAACTCTTACACCATCCCGAATAATGTCATCCAGTCCTGACCGCAAATGGGAAGACACTTTACAATAATGTTTCTGAGCTCCTTATACTTCACGCCGAAAGAAGTCGTAAAATATCATCATTTATAAGTCCGGACATTATTTTTGGGGCGATAACAATTATTTATAGTTCAAAAACATCCATAATAAAACGCTTTGTAAGGTGACTGTAGAAAGTATTACGCACACCAATGGGGATCATGTTGCAGGTAAAATCTTGAGTCTCTCATGCCAGGGGGCAACGTTTCGGTGCTGGCACGGACCTTTTTCAAGCACTAGATTCATAATAAGTACAGATATATGTTATTCCATATCATAGCAAGGTAAGTGACCGGTCAGAAAGAGACATGAAGAGATGTAACTATAGTCATTGTGCTATATGTGACCACGTTGGAGGAATATATCTATATACCTTCATTCTTGGACATATATTGGGATAGATCAGCGGACTACACACACGCATGATGATACTTTACATCTTGTAACACGTCCTTACTTAACCCTTTCATGCCAACAATCTTTACATACACGTCCTTACTTAAATAACAACCACTTACCTGCAAATAACTGTGTTACTCATCACCCGGTACAGACACTCGTGTCCGCATTGATCCGTTACTTCCCACGTTGTATGACTATATTTCTTCCTGTATATATTTGTATATATGTATATACTACGTATTTTGTAATGTCTCTTTCTGACCGGTCACTTACCTTGCTATGATATGGAATAACATATATCTGTATTTATTATGAGTCTCCAGTGCTTGAAAAAGGTCTGTGCCTGGACCGAAACGTTGCCCCCTGGAATGAGAGATTCAAGATTTTACTTGCAAAATTATCCCCATTGATGTGCGTAATACTTTCTACAGTCTATAGAGGGTTGGGCCCCTATCTATGCCCCCTTATACTGAATCACCTGCTGCTATCTAATCCTACGTAATTTTGTAAGGTGAAGTTTATTTTTTTTCTGTTCACAATTGAAATTGACAACTCATCATTACTCCACAATCTCGAGGTGAGGATGGTATTACAGAGGAGCCTCCTCCCAAATACTTAGGTACCTCAGTCACTATTGACCGCAGCTTCAAAGGGGTTAAATGGCCATAATCGTAGTTCTCTCCGGCCTTTGCAGCAGGATGTCCGGTCTTCCCTATGATATGTGAACAAGTCCTGAGCGGTAAATGTCCTGTGCAGGAAGGGGTTAAATTAGTCGAATATAAGTTTATGGTGAATCTTATCCCACAAAACAATGTAGCACTCTGCTCCGCTCCACCTGCGCTATAACATAAGAGATCACACTGCATGTTCCCTATAGATAATGTCACCTTAGCTGCTGCAGAACCTCACACCTCATATCAAACACTGACTGCATAGTGTGCACCACGTCTTGTGAGATGTCAGCAATGTCTCCCCAGTATCCGCCATGTGTCAGGTTGTCAGGAGTCAGGTCTTCATTGTCTGGGGGGGAAATGTCTTAATTTTACTCTTCTCACCTGAGAGATATGCCATAAATGTCTGATATATGGGGGTCCCACCTCTATGTGGAGAACGGGGTTCCCCCGACCCGCCTGGTGAGGTGATGACTACATCCAGGTGGAGAATGAATGGAGAGATGACCACACATGTGCACGACTCTCTCCATTCACTTGTATAGGAGGTCCAGAAACAGCCGAGCACGGCCAGAGGTGGGGCCGCATCTATCAGACATTTCTGGCATATCCTGGGGAGAAATGTCCGTGTTGGGAATACCCCTTTATTCCATGTGGTGACGGCTCTGAGAAGATGTTCCTCTCAATTATCAATAAGTGAGGTTCTGTATGTCACACATGATGTTGTCCCCTGTATGATCTCCATCTTCTCCTTTCTTCATAAAGACGTCTGCAGTACTAGATCCTCCAGATCCTCCAGTTTTCTCATCTTCTCCTCCACAAAGTTCCTTCTCCTGAATGACCCACCAAGGATGGACAAGGACAGGAATGAGATGAGCAGAAGAATATTAGACTTCACCTTGGAGATCATCTACCTTTTGAGCGGAGAGGTAAACTTTTCTACATTTCTCTGCTCTTTATTATAGAAGAAGTTTTATTCTTCAGATCCTCCACCATTCTTGTCGTAGTCTTTGGCTTCGTTCTATTTCCTCATTGTCTTTTTGTTGGTGAAGTCCCCAGTATTACAGATGTGGGGTCACTAGAGCTCTATACAGTGGTGGGGTCACAATCTCCCTCTCTCTACTGTGGGGGGAATACTGTGTTCAGTTCTCTAAGTGTCTCTCTTCATACACAGGAGTACACAATAGTGAAGAAGACATCGGGTGACTGTACGACTCCCATCATCCATGAGTCAGGAGGATGGAGCAGTAGTCCGAGCCCCATCACAGAGCCTCCCCCTCACTCCCGTATACATGAGAAGAAGATCTTAGACCTGATCTACAAGATGACTGAGCTGCTGACTGGAGAGGTGACACTGCTGGGAATGCTGGGAAATTCTACAGTAACAGCACTGGAGGTGTCTGGGTGATGACTGTATCATTGTGTGTGTCAGGTTCCTATAAGGTGTAAGGATGTCACTGTCTATTTCTCCATGGAGGAGTGGGAGTATCTAGAAGGACACAAGGATCTGTACGAGGAGGTCATGATGGAGGACTACCGGCCGCGCACATCACAAGGTAAGAAGAGACAGATATATATATATTGGCATTACTGTGGGCACAGGCTGGCACTGTCGATCATGTTGAGAACACCTGCTGTAAATCTGTGATGTGGGGGCCATTACTTTACACATCTGTGCACATTTGTGGGGAGGGTAATTCATGTGTGGAACAAGAAAATAATGGGGGTCTCCTTGTAATATTTGTTCCACCAAAGACCACGTGGCTTGTAGTACATCATTTCCATTGATCTCCGTAGCCTTCTGGCTTTTTTCACATTGGACCAACATACACAGTCATGTGAGTCTTCTCCTTCCAGGGTTAGACCGGTCAATACGTGATAATGTCATCTCTTTTAGAACACGCCCATATTTTAATCCCTTTCTGCCGCAGCCATTTTTCAGATTTAGATTTTTTTCCTCCTCACCTTCCAAAACACATAACTTTTTTATTTTTCCATTTTTCAATATAGTCCTATGGGCTTGATTTTTGCAGGACGAGTTGTAGATTTTCATGGCACCATTTAGTGTACCATGTAATGTACTAGGAAATGGGGAAAAAATATATATAATATGTATTTGTGGGGTAAAAAAAACCAAAAACTTTTACAAGGAAAACTAACTGTAAAAAATAAAATGTATTTTGTGTCGCCAAATTCTGAGAGCCAGAACTTTCTTATTATTCCGTCGATTGAGCGGTATGAGGGAATATTTTTTGTGGGACAAGCCGTAGTTTTTAATGCTACCATTTTGGGGTACATGCGAGGTTGTCACGGCGCGGGGTGTGGACCCACTAGGCCGTACCACGTAGCAGCTGGCCAAACTCGTACAATACAAAGTCTATAGTCCAGAAAGGGTACCTGATGCAATGTAGAGAGTAGCGGTGATTCAGGCTAAAGATGAGGCTCCGGCAGTAGTCACATACCCGGCGGGTGTGACACAATGGATGCAGCTGAAGACACAACTCGACTCCAACTCTGGACGGCACAGAGGCACGGGATACAGAGTATAGGCAGCAGGAACTGGTGACACTGGGAACTGGAAAACACTAGGAAACCATTTGCAATACAAACTTTAGGTACAGAGCAACGCTCAGGCAATGATCAAGAGGGCAGAGCCCTTTTTATAGTCCAGCAGCATTCTGGGCTAATGGCAGATTTCCTGCAATTGTGCGCGCACTGGCCCTTTAAGGCCGTGGGTGCGCGTGCCCTGCGGGAGACAGTCTCTGAACAAGGAAGTGAGTGCCGGCGTCTCTCAGGAGGGAGATGCCACCGAGAACTCACACGTCCATGGCCGCGGCCATCAGAGGGTAAGTCAAAACGACGGGCCGCGGCTATAGACGTTACAGTTTCCCCCCTCTTACGCCCCCTCTTCTTGGGGCCTGAGCGGGAGAGAAACGAGGACAGGGGCATCAATGTTCTCCTCTGGCTCCCAAGACCTCTCTTCTGGACCAAATCCCCTCCAATCCACGAAATAAAACGTCCTTCCTCCCACATTCTTAGTGGCCAGGATCTCCCTCACTTCGAAAGTCCGTGACGAGCCGCCAGGAGCCACTGCGGAACTAGGAATTCTGGAGTAGTGGTTCAGGACCACGGGATGCAGCAGGGAGACATGGAAGAAGTTAGGGATCTGGAGGGTAGGAGGCAGCCGAAGCTTGTAAGACACAGGATTAATTTGCAGCATAATCTCGAAGGGTCCGTGGAACCTGGGAGAAAATTTGCAAATCAGCACTGGAAGACAGCCAGACCCTCGTACCTGGAAGAAACTGGGGAGGCTCTCGTCTTCTAGTGTCTGTCTTTCTCTTCATATACAGAATAGAAGATCGGGTTTGTTGCCATATCTGCAGAAAGTCCCTGAAAGTAGAGTCAGCTGAGGGCACCTGGGACATAGTAGAGACAGGAAGAGGTATTCGAGCATGTTGGCCGTAGACGATGAAGAACGGACTGGAGGTGGTGTATGGTTATTATAGGAGAACTCCGCCAACGGGAGCAGCTGCACCCAGTCATCATGCTGCTTGGAGACAAAGTGCCGCAGATAGTTCTCCATAATCTGGTTAACCCTCTCGACTTGACCCTTGGACTGGGGATGGTAGGCCGAGGAAAAGTCCAACTTTACACCGAGGAGACCGCAGAGTGCTCTCCAGAACTTCAAGGTGAACTGGACTTCTCGATCCGAGACAATATGCAGAGGCAAGCCGTGCAGACGGAAGATGTGTTGAACGAAGAGATCGGCCAGTCGAGCAGCAGAAGGCAGGCCACTCAGGGGAACAAAATTTTGGAAAATCGATCCACCGCCCCCCAGACCACACTGCATCCAGCAGAGAGAGGCAGATCTGTGACAAAGTCCATTGCAATATGTTGCCAGAGGGCATCGGGCACAGGCAGTGGGTGGAGCAGACCAGCTGGTCTGGAGTGGGCAACTTTATTTGCTGCACATACCGTACAGGAGGAGATAAAGTCCATGACGTCTTTGAGCAGCGTGGGCCAACAGAACTGACGAGCAATTAGATCTTGGGTCTTACGGGCACCCGCGTGACCTGCCTGCTTGGAACTGTGACCCCAGCGAAGTATTCTTCCTCTGTCTGCCAGACGTACAAAAGTCCTTCCCGGAGGAATGTCTCTAACTTGCAGAGGGTTGACAGAGAAGATGCAGGAAGGATCAATAATATTCTGTGGAGATTCAGAGTGTCCTCTGTCTCAAACAACCTAGACATGGCATCGGCCCTCTGTAATGGCAGGAAGGAGGTGAAGGGAAAGTGAGCCCTAATCTACCCACCGCCCTGTCCCTGCCTACTTGCAACGACCCGCCCTAGGCGACGAGGTACAACTGGGCGGCGGTCCCTACGCTGGCTAAGTGCACAGGAAGACAAACAGGGAACACGCAAGGGAAGGGGCAGTAGCCACGGAACGCCACGAGGAAACGGGGCGGCGAACGAACAGTCAGGACCAGGACGAAGTGAATACACCCGAGCAGGCACGGAGACAGAAGCAAGCCAGGGCAAGCAAGCAGGTCAAGCAGAACTGCAGCAAGGCAGAAGCACGGCAGAAGCAGGCTGGAGCAAGCAGCAGTGGGGCCAGGAATCCAAAAGAATTACAAGCACTGAGGGAGAGCACAGGGCAGGTAATAAAGGGCAGGGGGCGGAGCTAACTCCGAGAGACCAGGCCGCGATAGGCTCTCCCACTCCTGAGCCTGCCACCCTGGTTGGTGGGAGATGGTGTCAGTCGAGCAGGTCTGGCCTCAGGTGTGGATTGATTAATCCCAGGAGTATAGCTAGATGAAGTACCTGGCAGATCCCTAACAGTACTCCCCCTTTTATGAGGGGCCACCGGACCCTTACTAAGGGGACCCGGTTTAGTGGGGAAGAGGAGGTGGAACCTCCTGATCAATACCCCAGCGTGAACATCACGGGCAGGTACCCAAGTCCTCTCCTCCGGCCCGTATCCTCTCCAATGGACCAGGTACTGGAGGGAGCCCTGGACCATCCTACTGTCCATAATCTTGGCCACCTCGAATTCCACCCCCTCAGGGGTGAGAACGGGAACAGGAGGTATCCTCGAGGGGGACCAGGACGGGGAGCAGCGTTTAAGGAGGGAGGCATGGAAGACGTCATGTATGCGAAAGGATGGGGGGAGCTCCAGACGGAAGGATACAGGGTTGAGGACTTCAATGATCTTATAAGGTCCAATAAATCGGGGAGCAAACTTCCTGGACGGGACCTTAAGGCGCAAGTTCCTGGACGACAACCAGACCAAATCCCCGACGACAAACCGGGGGTTAGCAGAACGTCTACTATCCGCCTGAATCTTTTGTGCGCTCTGGGACGCCTCTAGGTTCTTCTGAACCTGGGCCCAGACAGTGCACAGTTCCCGATGAACCTCCTCTACCTCAGGATTATTGGAACAACCAGGGGAGACGGAGGAGAACCTTGGGTTAAACCCGAAATTACAGAAAAACGGGGAGACCCCTGACGAGTTACTGACCCGGTTATTCAGGGAAAATTCAGCAAGGGGAAGGAATGAGACCCAATCGAATTGACAGTCAGAGATGAAACACCTTAAATATTGTTCCAGGGATTGGTTGGTCCTTTCCGTTTGGCCATTAGTTTCGGGATGGAAGGCGGAGGAGAAGGACAGATCAATCTCCAACTTTTTACAAAAAGCTCTCCAAAATAAGGAAACAAATTGTACCCCTCTGTCAGAAACGATATTGACTGGGGCCCCATGGAGACGCAGGATGTGTTTCACAAACAAAGAAGCTAACGTCTTGGCGTTGGGTAGCTTCTTAAGGGGCACAAAGTGGCACATCTTGCTGAAGCGGTCGACTACCACCCACACCACCGACTTGCCCTGAGATGGAGGCAAATCGGTGATAAAATCCATGGAGATATGGGTCCAAGGTCTCTGGGGAATGGGCAAGGAACGTAGTAGGCCCGCAGGTCGGGACCTAGGGGTTTTGGACCTAGCGCAAACCTCACAAGCGGCGACGTAAGCCCTAACATCTTTAGGCAACCCAGGCCACCAATAGTTTCTGGTAATGAGGTGTTTGGTGCCCAAGATGCCAGGATGACCAGATAGAGCGGAGTCATGGTTTTCCCTGAGTACCCTCAGCCGGTATTGCAGGGGAACAAACAGTTTGTCCCCAGGGACGTTCCCGGGAGCTGCACCCTGATCAGCCGCGATATCAGAAGCTAAATCAGAATCCGTGGCAGAGACGATTATACCAGGGGGTAAAATACAAGCGGGATCCTTCTCGGAAGGAGGATTGGCCATGAAACTACGTGACAGAGCGTCAGCCTTAATATTCTTGGACCCAGCCCTATAGGTAACCAAGAAATTAAATCTGGTAAAGAATAGTGCCCACCGAGCTTGTCTAGGATTAAGCCTCCGGGCCGATTCTAGGAAAACCAGATTCTTGTGATCCGTAAGGACCGTTACCTGGTGTCTGGCCCCCTCCAGGAAGTGCCGCCACTCCTCAAAAGCCCATTTAATGGCTAGAAGTTTGCGGTTACCAATATCATAGTTACTCTCCGTGGGCGAAAACTTCCTAGAGAAGTAAGCACAGGGGCGGAGATGGGTGAGGGAGCTGGTACCCTGGGACAAGACGGCCCCCACTCCCACCTCGGAAGCGTCAACCTCCACAATAAATGGCTCCTCTTGGTTGGGCTGAATCAGCACGGGGGCCGAGATAAAGCACTTCTTGAGAGTCTCAAAGGCCTGGACGGCCTCAGGGGGCCAATGGAGGACATCGGCACCCTTGCGGGTAAGGTCCGTAAGAGGCTTAGCGACGACCGAGAAGTTGGCAATAAATCTCCTGTAATAGTTGGCGAACCCTAAAAAACACTGTAACGCCTTAAGGGAGGCAGGTTGGACCCATTCCGCCACAGCTTGAACCTTGGCAGGGTCCATGCGGAATTCATGAGGAGTGAGGATTTGCCCTAAAAATGGTATCTCCTGTACCCCAAAGACACATTTTTCAGTCTTAGCAAACAGATTATTCTCCCGAAGGACCTGGAGCACCTTCCTGACATGCTCCACGTGGGAGGACCAGTCCTTGGAAAACACCAGTATGTCATCAAGGTACACTACAAGAAAATTACCCAGGTACTCTCTCAGGATTTCATTAATAAAATTCTGGAAGACAGCAGGGGCATTACACAACCCAAAGGGCATGACCAGGTATTCGAAATGACCCTCGGGTGTGTTGAACGCAGTTTTCCACTCATCCCCCTCTTTGATGCGGATAAGGTTATATGCCCCCCGTAGATCGAACTTAGAAAACCATTGGGCTCCCTGAACCTGATTAAAAAGATCCGGAATCAAAGGAAGTGGGTACTGGTTCCTTACGGTGACCTTATTCAGGTTACGATAATCAATGCACGGCCTAAGACCACCATCCTTCTTCCCCACGAAGAAGAAGCCAGCACCTACAGGAGAAGTCGAGGGGCGAATGAAACCCTTGGCCAGGCATTCTTGGATATACACCCTCATCGCTTCACGTTCAGGACATGAAAGATTAAATATCCTACCCTTAGGAAGCTTGGCACCAGGCACCAAATCGATAGCGCAATCGTAATCTCTATGGGGGGGCAACACCTCGGAGGCCTCCTTAGAAAACACATCGGCGAAGTCCTGAACAAACTCAGGAAGCGTGTTTACCTCCTCCCGGGGAGAAATAGAGTTAACAGAAAGACATGACATAAGACATTCATTACCCCATTTGGTGAGATCCCCAGTATTCCAATCAAATGTGGGATTATGCAACTGCAACCAGGGAAGACCTAATACCAGATCAGACGATAATCCCTGCATCACCAGTACAGAGCACTGCTCCAAATGCATGGAGCCAACCAGGAGTTCAAAAACAGGAGTATGCTGAGTAAAATAACCATTAGCAAGGGGGGTTGAGTCGATTCCTACTACAGGGATGGGATAAGGTAAATCAATACAAGGCATCTTTAGAGACATAGCAAAATCCACAGACATGATATTAGCAGATGAGCCAGAATCCACGAAAGCACTGCCCGTGGCAGACCGGCCGGCAAACGAGACCTGAAAGGGAAGCAAAATTTTATTGCGTTTCACATTAACGGGAAATACCTGTGCGCCCAAGTGACCTCCCCGATGATCACTTAGGCGCGGAAGTTTTCCGGCTTCTTATTCTTGCGCCTGGGACAGGTGTTCAGTAGATGCTTGTCGTCCCCACAGTAGAAGCAGAGACCATTCATTCTGCGAAACTCTCTACGTTGTCGAGGGGACATGGAGGCCCCGAGTTGCATAGGTACCTCCGAGTCCTCCGTGGAGGGGCGAGGAGACGGGACCTCGGGGGGAATCGCAGAAAAGTCAGAGGGGAGCACACTGAAGCGTTCTAGCTGACGTTCCCTGAGACGTCGGTCAAGTCGTACTGCTAGGGCCATAACCTGGTCAAAGGAGTCAGGCGAGGGGTAGCTAACCAGCAGATCCTTCAGGGCGTCAGATAATCCTAACCTAAACTGGCACCTTAGGGCCGGATCGTTCCACTGAGAAGCTACGCACCACTTCCTAAAATCAGAACAGTATTCCTCAACCGGTCTCCTACCCTGACGTAAGGTCACCAGCTGACTCTCGGCTAAAGCAGTCCTGTCAGTCTCGTCGTAAATGAGTCCGAGGGCAGAGAAAAAACGATCAACAGAGGAAAGTTCAGGGGCGTCAGGAGCCAAGGAGAAGGCCCACTCTTGGGGCCCTTCCTGGAGTCGGGATATGATGATACCCACCCGCTGGTTCTCGGAACCTGAGGAGTGGGGCTTTAGGCGGAAATACAGTCTGCAACTCTCCCGGAAGGAGAGAAACGTCTTACGGTCCCCTGAAAACCGGTCAGGTAACTTGAGGTCGGGTTCTAGAGGTGAGGTGAGGGGTACTACTAAAGCAGCGTCACCCTGATTGACCCTTTGGGCCAGGGCCTGGACCTGTAGGGAGAGGCCCTGCAACTGCTGGGTCAGGGTCTCAAGGGGGTCCATGATAGCGTCAGCGTAGGAGAAATGGTAGACTAGGTAAGGGCTTGTAATTATGTAATGGCAGGAAGGAGGTGAAGGGAAAGTGAGCCCTAATCTACCCACCGCCCTGTCCCTGCCTACTTGCAACGACCCGCCCTAGGCGACGAGGTACAACTGGGCGGCGGTCCCTACGCTGGCTAAGTGCACAGGAAGACAAACAGGGAACACGCAAGGGAAGGGGCAGTAGCCACGGAACGCCACGAGGAAACGGGGCGGCGAACGAACAGTCAGGACCAGGACGAAGTGAGTACACCCGAGCAGGCACGGAGACAGAATCAAGCCAGGGCAAGCAAGCAGGTCAAGCAGAACTGCAGCAAGGCAGAAGTACGGCAGAAGCAGGCTGGAGCAAGCAGCAGTGGGGCCAGGAATCCAAAAGAATTACAAGCACTGAGGGAGAGCACAGGGCAGGTAATAAAGGGCAGGGGGCGGAGCTAACTCAGAGAGACCAGGCCGCGATAGGCTCTCCCACTCCTGAGCCTGCCACCCTGGTTGGTGGGAGATGGTGTCAGTCGAGCAGGTCTGGCCTCAGGTGTGGATTGATTAATCCCAGGAGTATAGCTAGATGAAGTACCTGGCAGATCCCTAACACCCTCACATTCTTGTCGGCAGGTCAGTAGTGGAGTTCGAACTGGAACCGAGCAAAGAACAGCGACCACCTGGCTATACGAGGATTCAGACGTTGAGCCGACTGAAGATAGGTCAGGTTCTTGTGATCCGTGAAGGCCTGGATAGGATGAGCTGCGCCTTCTGGTAGGTGTCTCCAGTCCTGCAGGGCCAGCTTGATGGCCAGTAACTCCCGATCCCCAATCGAGTAGTTGCGCACTGCGGGAGAAAACAGCTTAGAGTAGTAGCCACATACCACAGTCTTGCCTTTCGAACCTCTCTGTAACAAAAGTGCGCCAGCAACAACATAGGAAGGCCGTGCAAGCGCGGGCGCGCTCCCCCTGCGGGAGACAGTCTTTGAACCAAGGAGTGAGTGCCGGCGTCTCTAAGGAGGGAGATGCCGCCGAGAACTCACACATCCATGGCCGCGGCCATAGACGTTACAGAGGTTTTGATTACCTTTTATGCAATTTTTTTCGGGAGATGGAGTGACCAAAAAACAGCGATTCTGACGTTTTAAATTGTTTTTGTTCCACGGCGTACACAGTGCGGGTTAAATAATGGTATATTGTAATAGTTCAGACTTTTACGGACATGGCAATACCAATTTTTGTTTTAATTTTTTTTTCACAATGCTTTATGGGCATAAGGTTTTTTTTTTAAACCTTTAATTTTAATTTCCAAAAAAAACTAAACTTTATTTAAATGGTCGTTATTATTAGGTCTCCTAGGGGAGTTTAACCTAATAATACTATTGTATTGCAGTATATTGTCTTCCTGCTAGGCTTCTATTAAGCTCTGCCAGAGGTAGGTGGTAATACGAGCAGAAAGATGGCAGTCCTGGGGGCCAAATTTAGGCCCCCAGGCTGCCATAACCACCATCGGCACCCCGAGATCACATCACGGCCGATGAGCTGTAAGATGGGGTCGCCCCCCTCTTTGTATTTTAAATTCCACGGTCCCTGTTGATCACTGCATTTAATGGGTTAAACGAGTAGGATTACGCTCAAGTGCGATCCTTCTGATTATTGTGAAGTGTCGGCTGTATCATACAGCACACACCAGCTTTGTATGGAGCGGATTCAGCCTGTGAGCCTGCTCCATACTTCCCCTACCCGGCTATGACGTAACTATATGTCATATGTCGGGAAGCGGTTAAGGAACTGGGCAAGTCCGGGCAACTTCAGTCAGAGTTGAGGAGAACAACCGCTTCCGATATGTCGCTCCGCTGACCCTGACTCTGAGGATCACAATGTAAATATATGAAGAACGGCAGTTTCTGTACGTAGAAATGTCAGATTGCTTTAAATTGCTGTAATAAATAAAAACTTTTACATTTACTTTCCCAACACCAGTTATTAAAGGTTAAAAACCACCAGAGAGGGTAGAGAATGACGAGTGGATGTGGATTTATTATCTCCAAACTGACCATTTCTTCCACATTCACTTTATACTTCAGGGATGTTGCAAATTCACCGTACAATATTTACACACACACACACACACCACACACACCACACACACACACACACACACACACACACACACACACACACACACACACACACACACATATAGACACATACACTGTACAACACACACACACACACACACACTGTACAATCCACGCACATACATATATAAATATACACATACATACATTCACTGTAGAGTCTTAACAGGATGTTTTTGGGGACAACCACGCTCTTATCTTCCACCTTGAACTTATGTGGCCTGCGGTGGCGATCAAACTTGCCTTTACCACAAAGAGCAGCTGAGCCCAAAGCCCCATGGACTTTACTCCACACTGACTTCAAAATCTTAATCCTCAGTCTGAGCAATGGAATGTCAAAACCCACACTGATGGTAAATCAAGACTGTCTGTCTGACCATTGGTCTGTGGATGATAAGTGGTGGAGAAACCCAAATCAATACTTAAATTTGCACAAAAGGCCTTCCAAAATATAGCCACGAACTGTGAACCCCTGCCGGATACAATATTTTCAGGAATACCATGAAGTCTCACCACTTGTTGAACAAAGTGAGTAGCCAGCTTATCAGCAGAGGGCCAGCCAGACAAGGGTATAAAATGGGCCATTTTACTGAACCTGTCTACAACAGCCAAAATGGTATCTCTCCCCCCGAATCTGGGAAACTCGACAATAAAGTCCATGGATATGTGTGCCCATGTTTTCCTGGGAGTGAGCAAAGGTTTTAACTGACCAAGATATAAACCTGTAGATGTCTTATTGTGTGCCCAGATGTCACATTCCCCAACAAACCTTTCTACATCTCTCCTCATATCTGGCCACCAAACTGATCGAGACACATCTTAGTGATACCTAAATGACCTGCCAACTTACTGCCATGACACTCTTAAAGAACAACGGGTCTAAGGTTACTAGGGACAGACAAATGTTGGGCGGACTTCCCTGGAGGTGCCTGAGATTGATCCTGCAGACGTAAATCAGAAATATCCTGTGTTAGCCCTGTCACCAATTTATCAGGAGGAATGATGAAAGAAGGTACAGGGGTCTCCACATGTTTCTGTAGAAAACTAGAAAGGGCGTCAGCCTTAAGGTTTTTGGAACGTGGAACTAGATGAATGGAGCAGTCATACCCTCTATCAGGGGGAAGAACATCAGCAGATTTTTCACACAAAACATTCACCAATTCTCTATACTCACCAGGCAGGCCCTGGAGACTGGTGACTGCGACTAGAATCAGGGAAGTAAAACATCTCCCTGAACAAAACTTCCCACTGCACTAATTCTACTGAAGTCCAATCAAACACTGGATTATGGAGGAACAACCAAGGATACCCCAAAATAATTGTATAGGAGGGAGAGAGAACTAACAGAAGAAAAATAGTCTCACAGTGGATACTTCCTTCTGAAAACTTCAGACCAGGAGTACGGCATCTTACCGATCCTCCAGACAAAGGAGTACCATCCAATGAACAAATGTCAATGGGTTTTCTCAGAGATGCAGAGATATTCCCCAACTTCTTGGCCAAATCCAAATCTAGAAAATCTGCTGCAGCACCAGAATGAATAAAGGCCTGCATAGAAGAGTTCATAGGAAGCGAGAACTACAACTCCCAACATGTCCAGGCTATTATTATGGAATATCAAAGGACATTACGGGGAGGAGATATGGCGAAAGAACTACACCTTCCAACATGTCCAGACTGTTATTATTGGATATCAGAGGACATTACGGGGAGGGGTAGAAGAGCATTTCCCAGCATTTCCCTGGCTCCAGCTCTCACAAGCTCTCACAATTGCTGACAACCTATCGAAGAAGAAAACACTGAGTCCATTACTTCTCCACACAGCACAGGAGCCCCGCCCCTCACAGGTCCTTTATACAACACTTCTCTCCACTGATAAGCTCCGCCCCTCCTGCCCCGGTCACATGGTGTTGACATCATCGCAGGTCTTTTATTAACAAACTATTATATTTTCCATTGCTTAGCTCTGACCACTCCTGCACTGGTCCCATGTTCCTTATTACCCCTTATGTCACATGATCATCATCACAGCTCCTATATCCATCTCTCATTCTTTCCACTTCTAAGCTCCACCCCCTGATGTACTGGTCACGTGATCTTGATATCATCACAGGTCCTTCATCCACCGCTTCTTATCACTGATAAGCTCCGCCTCTCCTCTCGTTACGTGGTGGTGATGTCATCACAGGTCCTTCTGCTATTGCTGTTTATGAGGTAGAGAGCAGCGCTGGTCGGGTGTTTGCTCTGTTATCAGTCACCCCTGTATGAGTGTGTATACAGAGAGCTGTCAATCATTGACTGACCCTGCCCACTGGACTCCTATCCGGGATTTAACCCCTCCAGTGCCGGCCTCTTTGGGGTAAGTAGTTATTTCTGGTGTTTGTAGTGGTCGGATGTTTTGTGGGACGAGTCGTATTTTGTAATGACATAATATTCGCTACATACAACTTATTCACTGACTTTTATACATTTCTTGTAAATGTCATTCACCGTGCGGTTTAAGGGAATGTTCACACGTAGTGAATACGACCCACAACACGCAAGGAAATCACCCCGAATATTCACCCCAAATGGTGGACGTATAATCTACTACAGAAATACAACAAGGCCGATCCTCACCTCTCCGAAGCGTTACCATAGCAACACGTCCCTGCTCTTCCGGCTATGTCCAGGTGACCCCTATGATGACATGTGACCTCTCCAGCCTGGGATTGGCTGCAGGGGTCACATGACACCTTTTTTAAAATATATGTGTAACCTGCAGCGTTGCTGTGAACACGCGGTGGAGCCGCAGAGGATTCTGGGAACAATGGCATTTGTTGCGGAACTTGACTTTCCCATTGAACTTAATGGGGAAATTCTGCAACAAATGCGCAGCGAATCTGCGGTATAAATCTGATATCCTGCGTGTTTACAATCCGTACCGCAGGTTAACCCTTTTACGACCAGGCCATTTTATTTTTCCCTTTCCGTATTCGAGGATTTATAACTTTTTTTGTTTTTCTGTCAATGCCGCGGTGTGAAGGATTATTTTTTGCGGGACGAGTTGTAGTTTTTCAGGGCGTCCTATAAAGTATGACATAATGTCACTGCAACTGACAAAAATTTCTTTTTGGGGTGAAATGGGGAAAAAAAATTCTAATTCCTCCAATGTTTTTTTGGTTTTGTTTTTAGGGTATGTTCACACGGAGTGTTTTCAACCGTTGTTCAGGCCGTAAATGTCCCGAAAAACAGCTGTAAAATTGGAAGCAGAACGCCTACAATCATCTGCCCATTGATTTCAATCGGAAAAACGGCTTTCTGTTCTAACGGGGCGTTTTTTACGCGGCCGTTTTTCAAAACGGCCGTGTAAAAAAATGGCTGTGAAAATTAAGTGCATGTCACTTCTTTAGCCGTTTTTGGAGCCGTTTTTCATAGACTCTAGAATTAAACAGCTTTAAAACCGGATGTTAAAAATTCAGCGAAAAACACGACTTTGAATAAAAAACGTCTGAAAATCAGGCGCTATTTTCCCTTGAAAACAGCTCCGTATTCTCAGACGGTTTTTATTTTGTGTGTTCACATACCCTTATAGCATTCACCAGGTTGGTAAAAATGACATTTTCTTTATTTTGAAGGTCAATAGAATTACGGCGATACCAAATTTCTATAGTTTTTCATGATGTGCGAAGTTTACAAAGAACAAAACGAATCGAAAAAAATATATTTGTTTTGTGTCACTATATTCTCAGAGCCAGAATTTTTTTATTTTTCTGTGTAAGGAGTAGAGTGAGCGTGTCTTGTTTTTGTGGGCCGAGTTGTAGTTTTTGATACTTTTTCATAAAATTTTTTTTTTACAGCTAAGCTGACCACAAAACAGCGATTTATTTCCCCTATTGCGTTAACTATACGGGTAAATAACCTTAAATATGTAATGGTTCTGACTTTTACGGATGGAGTGATACCAGTTATGTTTATTATTTTGGTTTTTTACGTTACTTTATAGAAAAAATGGGAAGTTATTTTAGTATGTTTTAACATAAACAAAAACTTTGACTATTTTTAACAAATTGTATTACTTCCCTTGGGGACTTGAACTAGTGGGGCTTAATAGGAGTAGAAAGATGACAGATCTTCATTACCCCACCAGGATGCCATGACAACCATCTGCACCCCGTGATTGCGTTGGGATGAGCTGTCAGAGAGGACCACCCTCTCATTCTAAGGCCTCATGCACACGAGCGTATTTTTTCCCTCCCGTAAATACGGGTCCGGTGTCACACGTATTCCACCCGTATTTACGGGCACGTTTTCGATGCAAAATTGCACTGCACTAATCGGCAGCCCCTTTTCTCTATCAGTGCAGGATAGAGAGAAGGGGTAGCCCTTTCCGAGGTAAAAGTATAAGAAATTCATACTTACCCGGCTGTTGTCTTGGTGACGGGTCCCTCTCTTGACATCCAGCCCGACATCCCTGGATGACGCGGCAGTCCATGTGACCGCTGCAGCCTGTGATTGGCCTATGATTGGCTGCAGCGGTCACATGGGCTGAAACGTGATCCCGGGAGGCCGAACTGGAGGAAGAAGCAGGGAGTTCTGGGTAAGTATAAACTTCATTTTTATTTTTTTTTTACATGTTGATTTATATTGTGATCGGAAGTCACTGTCCAGGGTGCTGAAAGAGTTACTGCCGATCAGTTAACTCTTTCAGCACCCTGGACAGTGACTATTTACTGACGTCGCCTAGCAACGCTCCCGTAATTACGGGTGCACACACGTAGTCACCCGTAATTACTGGAGCCCCATAGACTTCTATGGGCCTGCCCGTGCAGTAATTCCGGCCTAAAATAGGACATGTTCTATATTATTCTACGGCCTGGGCACCTTCCCGTAAGCATACGGGGAGGTACCCGTGGCCAATAGAAGTCTATGGGTCCGTAATTACGACCCGTGATTACGGGCATTTTTACGTTCGTGTGCATGGGGCCTAACAGCTTAGATTCTGCAGTTGCAATTGACCACGGCATCTAAGTAGTTAAATAGCCGGGATTGGAGTTCTCCCTGTTCCTGACCGTTAGGCCCCATTTACACGAAAGTAAAAATCAACCGTAATTTGCGGACCGTAATTACGGTACGCAATTACCGACCCATCCACTACTATTGATCACAGACACCTTCCTGTATATTTGAGGGAAGGTGTCCGGGCCTTAGAAGTGTACCGCAAATTATGGAACACATTCGTACTTTTGCAATTTACGGGCCGTGCTCCCATACTTTAGAACACTTAGATGCCTCAGTCACTATTGACCGCAGCTTCAAAGGGGTTAAATGGCTGTAATTGTAGTTCTCTCAGGTCTCCAGCCTTTGCAGCAGGTGTCCAGTCTTCCCTATGGCATGTGAACAACTCCTGAGCAGTAAATGTCTTGTGCAGGAAGGGGTTAAATTAGTAAAATACAAGTTTATAGTGAATCTTATCCCACAAAACAATGTAGCACTCTGCTCCGCTCCACCTGCGCTATAACATGATGATAAGAGATGACACTGCATGTTCCCTATATATAATGTCACCTCAGCTGCTGCAGAACCTCACAGTTCATATCAAACACTGACTGCATAGTGTGCACCACGTCTTGTGATATGTCAGCAATGTCTCCCCAGTATCCGCCATGTGTCAGGTTGTCAGGAGTCAGGTCTTCATTGTCTGGGGGGGAATGTCTTCATTTTACTCTTCTCACCTGAGAGATATGCCATAAATGTCTGATTTGGAGAACGGGGGTCCCCCGACCCTCCTGGTGAGGTGATGACTACATCCAGGTGGAGAATGAATGTAGAGGTGACCACACATGTGCACGACCCTCTCCATTCACTTGTATAGGAGTTCCAGAAACAGCAAAGCACGGCCAGAGGTGGAGCCGCATCTATCAGACATTTCTGGCATATACTGGGGAGAAATATCCGTGTTGAGAATACCCCTTTATTTCATGTGGTGACGGCTCTGAGAAGATGTTTCACTCAATGATGTATAAGTGAGGTTCTGTATGTCACACATGATGTTGTCCCCTGTATGATTTCCATCTTCTCCTTTCTTCATAAAGACGTTTGCAGTACTAGATCCTCCAGTTCCTCCAGTTCTCTCATCTTCTCCTCCACAACGTTCCTTCTCCTGTATGACACACCAAGGAAGGACAAGGACAGGAATGAGATGAGAAGAAGAATATTAGACTTCACCTTGGAGATCATCTACCTGTTGAGCGGAGAGGTAAACTTTTCTACATTATTGAACAAGTCACACATAGGGAAGGGACAATACATAATAGGAAGAATCCAGTGTCCTGTATAACAGCGTCCAGACCTTCCAAGTGACGTCAAGAAGCCACCAGCAGAAAAGCTGAAGATCAGCCACCAATATGGTCAGTTATGTGTCATGTCACCAATGCAGCAATAGTGATGTTGTAGAGCAATGAGAATGACAAGGAACCTGGAGGATCAGGATGACCTCTATATAGAAACATAGAAGATGACGGCAGGAGGAGAGCACATGGTCCATCTAGTCCCCCAATATTATTTCCTTTTTAGTTTGGCCTCGTTCTATTTTCTCAATGTCTTTTTGTAGGTGAGGTCTCCAGTATTACAGATGTGGGGTCACTAGAGCTCTATACAGCGGGGTCACAATCTCCCTCTTTCTACTGAGGGGGGAATACTGTGTTCAGTTCTCTTAGTGTCTCTCCATACACAGGAGTACACAATAGTGAAGAAGACATCGGGTGACTGTATGACTCCCATCATCCATGAGTCAGGAGGATGGAGCAGTAGTCAGATCCCCATCACAGAGCCTCCCCCTCCATCCCGGATACATGAGAAGAAGACCTTAGAACTGATCTACAAGATGACTGAGCTGCTGACTGGAGAGGTGACACTGCTGGGAATGCTGGGAAATTCTACAGTAACAGCACTGGAGGTGTCTGGGTGATGACTGTATCATTGTGTGTGTCAGGTTCCTATAAGGTGTCAGGATGTCACTGTCTATTTCTCCATGGAGGAGTGGGAGTATCTAGAAGGACACAAGGATCTGTACGAGGAGGTCATGATGGAGTACTACCGGCCCCGCACATCACAAGGTGAGATATAGATATATAATTTATATGTTTATTATTTTATTGTTGAAGTGCTAATTTCGTCATGTGCAGTATATACAGACATGTGATTCATGGTCTCCGTTCACACGTTCTTTGTAAGACACAATATGCAGGGTCACTGGTAGTAATGTAGAATGTGGATCCAGGGATCTGTCCGATTGTCAGCCGCGGGCCAGGGAGGTATTTCCCACTTTATGTAGAATTGGGTCTCTGTCGTGTAATTGGTTTTCTGTTAGACCATGACAGCACCATGATAGAGACGACCCACACTGTCTTCCATATATACACCGATCAGCCGTAACATTAAAACCACTGACAGGTGAAGCGAAGAACATTGATCTCGTGACAATGGCACCTGACATGGGGGGGGGGGGGGGATATTAGACAGCAAGTGAACAGTCAGTTCTTTAAGTTAATGTGTTTGAAACACAGAGAAGTGTAAAATGACAAGGGACAAATTGGTCAGAGTATCCCCAAAACTGCCAGTCTTGTGGGGTGTTTCCGGTATGTAAAGATTTTTACCTACCAAAAGTGCTCCAAGAAGGGACAACCGATGTACTGGCAACAGGGTAATTGGCGGTCAAGACTCATTAATGTGCGTGGGGAGCTCATCTGGTCCTAACCCACAGAACAGTTACTGTATGACAAATTACTGAAAAACTCACTGCTGGCTATAATAGAAAGATGTTAGAACACGCAGAGCATTGAAGCTTACTGTGTATGGAGCCGTGTAGCCGCAGACCAGTCAGAGTGGCCATGCTGACCCCTGTCCACCACCAAAAGCGCCTACAATAGGCAGTATCAGAACTGGGCAATGGAAGAAGGTGGCCGGGTCCCATAAATCCTGTTTTCTTTTACATCATGTGGACGGCTGGGTGCGTCGCTTACCTGGGAAAGGGATGACAGCAGGATGCATTATGGGAAGAAGACAAGCCGGTGGGGGTAGTGTGATGATCTGGGCAATGTTCTGCTGGGCCTGGCATTCATGTAAATGTAACACGTACCATCTACCTAAACATTGCTGCAGATAAGTACCCCCTTATGGCAGCGTTATTCCTAATGGCAGTGCCCTCTTCCAGCAGGATAATGCCCCCGCCACACTGCAAATATTGATCAGGAATGGTTCAAGGAGTTGACTTGGCTCCAAATACCCCAGATCTCAATCTGATCGATTATCTGTAGGATGTGCTGGAAAAACAAGTCGGATCCATGGAGGCCGCACCTCACAACTTACAGGACTTAAAGGATCTGCTAACGTCTTATGCCAGATACCGTGGAGAGGCCACGTCTCCATGGGTCAGAGCTGTTTTGGCAGCACGGGGGCGACCTACACAATATTAGGCAGGTGGTTTTTATGTTAGGGCTGATGAGGATAGACAGAGAGAGACATTTTACATAGTTCTATAGTTAGCGGGTTAAACAAGGTCTAAGTCCATCAAGTTTAAAATTTTTAGACTTACAAACCCCAGTTCACCCAGAGGAAGGCAAAAAACACTCTTTATGGAGGACTTGTCGGCTCTCCTCACACGTCTAGTTTAGTACATACAAGTATTCCCCATGAATCAACAATTCTGGAGCATCTTTTCTCAGAACTCTGCGTTATGCCGTTCCTCTGTTATTGCTACTGGAAATGTAAGATTAAATTGAGAAAAGGGTGTTACCATTCCCCTTGTGAAAGAGTCGTGTCCCTACACCTTCTGATATTGTCAGCACTGATTGGACATTGTCAGACTGTATGGACACGCCCCCGGCTGGTAATACCTTGATGTCAAATCATTCATACATTTCTAGGAGGAATAACAGAGAAACAGCACAATGCAAAGTTCTAAGGAAAGGTGCTCTATAATTGTTAAATTATGGGAAATGCAAGTATTTAATATACACAACGAATCCCAGTAAATCCAGAGAAAGGTAAAATCCTCCTTAGTTCTACATTACAGTAACACTTCAGACAATGTGTTATACATAGTGCAGGACCTGAGGGAGCTGTGACTGCACATAGAAGTTCTCTACAAGGTGTTCTATGAATCCGGTCATGCACTAGGCTTAGTGTCAGATTTTGGGGGGCACCAGCTGCGATTAACAGCCGAGATCTGAGAATACTAAGTTTAACCACTTGAGCACCGAGATCAATGCTGATGGGCAGGTCTCATTGAAATTTCCAGCCTTGCGCTGTGTGAAACCCTCACGGTGTCTGTTTTTTTGTGGTGTTTTTCTTTTTTTTTCCAGGCAGATGTTACATGACACTTTATAGTAAAATATAAAATGCACTGCACACAATGGGTGTTTTTTATTTGTGTTTTTTCTTCTGCCGTTTTGGTGAGTGTTTTGCTTCCGCAGGATTTTTTTTAAAAACGCAGCACGCTTCTCTATAGAACCTGAAAAACGGCAGAAAGAAATATGTTACAAATGTAGGAATAAAAAAAACAAAAAACTCCAGCTGAAACGCTTGTAAAACACACATGAAATTCATGGCGTCTTCAACAACTCAAGAATTGACACGCATGTAATTTCTGCAACTTTTTCCATTCATCTGTATGAGGCTTGAAGAAATTCATGCACAGAAACTGTTCTATTCACATGAGTTTCATCTGCAGAAGTTTCTGTAACAAATCTGCTGTTTCTGAATTTACTATAAAGGTTGTGGAGGAACTACATACCGCCAATCACTTACATTTTGCGGGAAAGGGATAAGCATCATTTTGTTATAGTCAACAACAAAAAACATACATTTTGGTACTTTTTTTTAAATTTATTTGGTTCAACCATTACAAATCCCCTTATAATAACATCTGAGAAGAAAGATCCTCATTATGTATAGTTCTATATTTAATATGAGGCCAGGGACAAGAATCGAGGAATTATTAGAAAACACACAAGGTCCCCATGACAACTCTGCACACAGGTCGCAAGGGGTTTTGTTTTTTTTCTATTTGGGGGTAATCTAATCTTCCAGATCCATGATTATTAGGATGCTCGTATTTCACATGTAATTATTGTACATACAAAGAAGTTTCAGTGATGATCACCTGCACTCAGAGGACCCTCTCTCCCCTTAGAACAGCCTGAATTCGTAGTGGAATTATATAACAATGTACTCGAAACCTTTATTACATATTCTGATTGATAACCTCACTCTGTCTATTCCACTACATACTAAACATGTTCTATAAAATTGAGATCCGGTGACTGTGCAGCAATTAGGATATACAGACCGGAGATGTGTGCTTTGTCTCATGACGGATTATCCGTGGCCGAGATTAGATTGTCAATGACAATATTAGGTTCTTGTAATAAAGTGATTACCAATTGGTATTATAAAGGGTCAAATGTGTTGGCAAAGGACAAGTGGGTGTTATAGAATTGCAAGTTGAGCGATTACCAAAGGCTGGTGGAGACTGCTGGGAGAGAGCGCGCAAATAAAACCACAACCTCAAATTAGTCACAGGAGTCTAAGGCTACTCTGAGGTTTTCGCCAGAGCCGACCACAAGGTGGGAGGGTCTTTGCAGCATAGAACCCAGGTTGTCTTAGCAGAATTCAGTGTTGGAAAAGAGGTGCAATGCAGGCAAACCTGAACAGGATAACCAGACAGCCAGAGGCTAAATAGAAAGTCAAAAACAGAGCAAGTGGAAATCAGGTACAGCAGAGGTCAGAACCAGCCGGGAGCAGATAATCAAAATCAGTAAACAGAGGGTTAACGAGAGACAAGCCGAGGTCAGTTTCCAATAAGTCAAGAAGTACAGGGAGTGTCAGAGCTTGATCAGAACACCAGAAGACTACGAAAATCACAAGCAAAGACCAGGTGGAGGAAGCCAGGTATAAATACAACCCCACACTTAATTGGCAGAAAGACAGAGAAAAAAGAT
This sequence comes from Rhinoderma darwinii, assembly GCF_050947455.1. Lineage (NCBI taxonomy): Eukaryota > Metazoa > Chordata > Amphibia > Anura > Rhinodermatidae > Rhinoderma > Rhinoderma darwinii. Next base: position 654,610,120 of record NC_134687.1, read on the forward strand.
AGGCCCAAAGTAAAACAGAACCGCCCAGAAGCTCGAACAGTGATCTTAAGGGAACAGGCTTTTTCCTAACAATAGGATTGTTAGACAAGGTTATGTTTTTTGAAGTATGTTTGTTTTATCAAGTTAAGGTTTATGTAATATAAGTGGTGACTATGTGTAGGCCAGAATCCCGGACTTTTATCATTGATAGTTTTTAAAGCGCACCTATGTTTTTATCGAAAAGTTCAAAATAGTCATGCTCCTCAGTCCCCAATGATGTTATGATGTCGTACCCGCATTTTAGAGCTTTGAAAATTCATGTAAATCAATGCAAAACTGTACAATTTTGCCACAATATTTGTGAGGTCACTGCAAAATGCCACGTTTTCCTGCGACAAATATTTAGCGTGATGTGAGAACCGTGTACATGCAGCTTATTAGTAGTAATTGAGAAAAACTTACAGCAAACATTAGACATCTATGGCAAAGTGCACATGGGAGACAGAGAAATGCTGGGACTTCAGAAAAAATCTTTAACAAAGCAGAGAGAAAAGCAAGAAGCTACTGCAAGGATTACATGAGAGTTCAGGCAGGCTATGAGTACAGGGAGCTTTAGCAGAGAGAGGCACCCCCCATTTCCTGCAGTCGGTCTACTCTTCTCTGTAACTAGAGACTGAATTTGCAGGACAACCGAGGGTGGACAACAAATTATAGAAAAGGAGTCACCTAGTGGCAGTAAGTTCATACAGACTTTTCAAGGATAAAACAGAAATTTTTTTGAAGATTTGACACAAGTTTTTAATGAAAAGTCCATTTAAAGTATTTTTTTAAAGATTTATAAGGCTGAAATTAGGCATTCAGTTTGTGGGGCAGTTTTTGTGGCAGTACTTGGTGCAGTTTTTTGGGCCAAAGCCAGTGGTGGTGACTCAAACCTTTGCTTCCTGCTGGATCCACTTCTGATTGACTATAAAAAAAAACTGCATGCAGCCTAATAGGTCATAAATTTGTCCACTTTGCGCTTTGAAAAATATAAAAATCACAAAATCCATTTTTAATCCTGTACAGTAAAGTTTACCGCTCAAACGGCACTGGTTACAGTCCAATATCACATTGGTATGGACACTCTCCCCCAGAAAAATGCAGTACACAGTTCGCAATTTAGTGAGGGTGTAGATAGAAATTCTTGTTCCTGTAGTCCCACAGAGCTCGTATATCTCTAATAGATGAAAGAAAGAGACATAGTTCAACACCCTATGTGATAGTGTTTGGCGTGCCGCCTAGGAATTTTTACCTATCGCAGGAGGTGTTGCACTATGTCTCTTTCTTTCATCTATTAGAGATATAGGATCTTTTCCCTACCAGGAGTCTTTTGAACATCTAGAGACGATACGGAGCTCTGTGGGACTACAGGGACAAGAATTTCCATCTACACCCTCACTGAATTGCGGATTGTCTACTGCATTTTTTTGGGGGAGAGTGTCCATACCGATGTGATATTGGACTGTAACCAGTGCCGTTTGAGCGGTAAACTTTACTGTACTTTATGCCATTTAGGGTATTCTTTGGATTATACCTGATTTAATTTTACCTGCTCCGGTCTGAGGTATATGCTGTGGGTATTAGAGCCTGGAGAAACTTCTGCATTTGTATCATTTTTAATCCTAACAGAAGATGCCAATGAGAACTCAATCAATTATAAAGTAGAAGATGAAGATATCAAGCAGCAGTCTTCAGGAGAAAACCTGATTACCAATAATGTACATCCAGGACTTCACAGTAAAGATCTGTTATATATTTCCCCTAATCATGAGAAATCTTCTACTGACCAATCCCAGATTGTTACCACAAGTACAGCTCATAAAGGGGGTAAAAGATTTCAGTGTGGTAAACGGGTCACAAAAATCTCAGGTCTTTTTAAGTACAGAAGAATTCACACAGGGGAGAAGCCGTATTCATGTTCTGAATGTGGGAAATTTTTTACATACAAATCACATCTTGTTATACATGAGAAAATACATACAGGAGAGAAGCCGTATTCATGTTCAGAATGTGGGAAATGTTTTACATACAAATCACATCTTGTTATACATGAGAAAATACACACAGGAGAGGAGCCGTATTCATGTTCAGAATGTGGGAAATGTTTTACATACAAATCACATCTTGTTATACATGAGAAAATGCACACAGGAGAAAAGCCGTATTCATGTTCAGAATGTGGGAAAAGTTTTAAATATAAATCATATCTTGTTACACACGAGAGAAGTCACACAGGGGAGAAGCCATATTCATGTTCAGAATGTGGGAAATATTTTACACAAAAATCACATCTTGTTAAACATGAGAGAAGTCACACTGGAGAGAATCTGTATTCATGTTCAGAATGTGGGCAAAGTTTTAAATATAAATCATATCTTGTTACACACGAGAGAAGTCACACAGGAGAGGAGCCGTATTCATGTTCAGAATGTGGGAAATGTTTTACATACAAATCACATCTTGTTATACATGAGAAAATACACACAGGAGAGAAGCTGTATTCATGTTCAGAATGTGGGAAATGTTTTACATACAAATCATATCTTGTTAAGCATGAGAGAATTCACACAGGCGAGAAGCCATATTCATGTTCAGAATGTGGGAAATGTTTTACACAAAAACCACATCTTGTTAAACATGAGAGAAGTCACACAGGAGAGAAGCCGTATTCATGTTCAGAATGTGGGAAATGTTTTACAGATAAATCAAATCTTGTTATACATGAGAAAAGTCACACAGGGGAGAAGCAATATTCATGTTCAGAATGTGGGAAATGTTTTACAGATAAATCACATCTTGTTACACATGAGAGAAGTCACACAGGAGAGAAGCCATATTCATGTTCAGAATGCGGGAAATGTTTTACACATAAATCAAGTCTTGGTAAACATAAGAGAAGTCACACAGGGGAGAAGCCGTATTCATGTTCAGAATGCGGGAAATGCTTTACACGTAAATCAAATCTTGTTATACATGAGAGAAGTCACACTGGGGTGAAGCCGTATTCATGTTCAGAATGTGGGAAATGTTTTACAGATAAACCAAGTCTTGTTATACATGAGAGAACTCACACAGGAGAGAAGCCATATTCATGTTCAGAATGTGGGAAATGCTTTGCACAAAAATCAACTCTTGTTAGACATGAGAAAACTCACAGAGGGGAGAAGTCATTTTGATGTTCTATATATGGAAATTGTTCTCATGGAAATAACAATGTTAAACTCATCAGAGAATAAAACAATACACTACCGTTCAAAAGTTTGGGGTCACCCAGACAATTTTGTGTTTTCCATGAAAACTCACACTTATATTTATCAAATGAGTTGCAAAATGACTAGAAAATATAGTCAAGACATTGTCAAGGTTAGAAATAATGATTTTTATTTGAAATAATAATTTTCTCCTTCAAACTTTGCTTTCGTCAAAGAATGCTCCATTTGCAGCAATTACAGCATTGCAGACCTTTGGCATTTTAGCTGTTACTTTGCTGAGGTAATCGGGAGAAATTTCACCCCATTCTTCCAGAAGCCCCTCCCACAAGTTGGATTGGCTTGATGGGCACTTCTTGCGTACCATACGGTCAATCTGCTCCCACAACAGCACTATGGGGTTGAGATCTGGTGACTGCGCTGGCCACTCCATTACAGATAGAATACCAGCTGCCTGCTTCTTCCCTAAATAGTTCTTGCATAATTTGGAGGTGTACTTTGGGTCATTGTCCTGTTGTAGGATGAAATTGGCTCCAATTAAGAGCTGTCCACAGGGTATGGCATGGCGTTGCAAAATGAAGTGATAGCCTTCCTTATTCAAAATCCCTTTTACCTTGTACAAATCTCCCACTTTACCAGCACCAAACCAACCCCAGACCATCACATTACCTCCACCATGCTTGACAGATGGCATCAGGCAATCTTCCAGCAATTTTTCAGTTCTGCATCTCACAAATGTTCTTCTGTGTGATCCAAACACCTCAAACTTAAATTTGTCTGTCCATGACATTTTTTTCCAATCATCCAATGTCTGTGTGCTTTTGCCCACATTAATATTTTCCTTTTATTAGCCAGTCTCGGATATGGCTTTTTCTTTGCCACTCTGCCCTGAAGGCCAGCATCCCGGAGTCGCCTCTTCACTGTAGACGTTGACACTGGCGTTTTGCGTGTACTATTTAATGAAGCTGCCAGTTAAGGACCTGTGAGGCGTCTATTTCTCAAACTAGAGACTCTAATGTACTTGTCTTGTTGCTCAGTTGTGCAGCGGGGCCTCCCACTTCTCTTTCTACTCTGGTTAGAGCCTGTTTGTGCTGTCCTCTGAAGGGAGTAGTATACACCCTTGTAGGAAATCTTCAGTTTCTTGGCAATTTCTCGCATGGAATAGCCTTAAAGAGGCTCTGTCACCAGATTTTGCAAGCCCTATCTCCTATTGCAGCAGATCGGCGCTGCAATGTAGATAAGAGTAACGTTTTTTTTTTGTAAAAAACGAGCATTTTTGGCCAAGTTATGACCATTTTTATATTTATGCAAATGAGGCTTTCTAAAGTACAACTGGGCGTGTTTAAAGTGAAAGTACAACTCGGCGTGTATTATGTGCGTACATCTGGGCGTTTTTACTTCTTTTATTATCTGGGCGTTGTGAATGGGAGTGTATGATGCTGACGAATCAGCATCATCCACTTCTCTTCGTTAACACCCAGCTTCTAGCAGTGCACAGACACAGCGTGTTCTCGAGAGATCACGCTGTGACGTCACTTCCCCAGGTCCTGCATCGTGTCGGACGAGCGAGGACACATCGGCACCAGAGGCTGCATTTGATTCTGCAGCAGCATCGGCGTTTGCAGGTAAGTCGATGTAGCTACTTACCTGCAAACGCTGATGCTGCTGCAGAATCAACTGTAGCCTGTGGTGCCGATGTGTCCTCGCTTGTCCGACACGATGCAGGACCTGGGGAAGTGACGTCACAGCGTGATCTCTCGAGAACACGCTGTGTCTGTGCACTGCCAGAAGCTGGGTGTTAACGAAGAGAAGTGGATGATGCTGATTCGTCAGCATCATACACTCCCATTTCAGTTATTTTGTTAAAAGTGTATTACATATTTTTATGTAGAATAAAGCATTTTAAAAAAAATTGTCTACACAGTATTATTTTCAAAGAATAATTAATATTTATTATCATATAAGAAATGTTTCAATTGAACAAAACAAAGGATTCTAACTAACAATCAGTCTTTTTTTCCTATTAGAATCTAGACACAAATTTTTTCACCATTTCAACTTTTAGTGGTCTCTCTGCAGGTGCTATGTTTACTGGAAGGTTAGGTAAATGTGATTCCCAATTGCTTTGTTTTTTTTTCCCGCTGCAAAATCAATAATATTTACCATAATGTCTTGAAGGAATTTTTGAGATCTTGGCTCATACAAGGTTTTCACGACCCATGCCTTCCGTGCTTTTGAATATTCGAACCGAAACCTTTTCATTGGTTCAACATTTATTTCTTCCAGAATTTTTTTTAGCACAGCCTGGACTCTACCTACATTGTAGTTGTGATCCATCACAGCTAACGTTGTTCTTGCCACCATGGCGTCAAAATAAGTGTGCACTCTTTTTGGCCTGTATTTGAGAGCACTTGAGTGGAAAACTTCAAGTTGTCCAGTGTGACAAAAAAAAGACAGATGTTGTATGTCTCTTGTCAACACTTTATTTTCCACTATGGCTTTCAGTTTTCAAAGGCCATAGAATTTTCCTCCAGCCATTTTGTGTCTTTTACATCTGGAAGGTGATGACAATGTGAGTAGCCGCCATCAGTTTCCCACTCATGAACATTTTGTACATGAAACAAAACAGATAGCCACCGTTTCAGTAAATCATCCGGGTTTTCTTGGCAGTTTCTTGCTGACCACCACAAGTGGTTCTTGACCGGAGCTCTCCAAGGTGACAATGTTGAGCAATTTCTCCCTTTTGATGCAAGTAAAATTTTTTGGCCAACAGACTTTGCAAGGTGCCACACATCAAACTGATGATTAATGTTGGAATATTCCTCCTTTAGAATTTTTCGAATACCGACATGTCGATCAGTTGTGATAATCCGAACATTGACATTACTTTGTAAAATGTTATCCAGAGTTTTTTTGAATGCGGTTTTCTCTAGGCTTACAGAAGTAGCGGGTGGAATGATTTGTTCCACTGTAAAATCTAAAAATTTTTGACCTTCAGATTCCATCATGGTGTATATGCAGTATTTTGCAGAGAAACCTGGGCTGTCTGATTGTCCATCCCCAGCCAAGCATATTGCACTAGAACCAATCGACAAAATCAGTTCCCTTTGCTCTTGTTTCCATTTTTCGTGTATCATCGGTAAGACAAATTTTGGTTGGTTATGGTAATGGGTTGATTCTGAAATCATGAACATATTGATGATATGAAATAAATTTTTTATTTTCACGAAATTATTCCCGCTTAGTACAATTCCACTCGATAGGATCAAGTTACCCGCTGGAATCTTGTTGATTTTTGGCTGACTTGACCACAGTTTTTGAGAATGTCCATCCTCACACTTCACATACACATTAATAGCAGTACCGTATTGTCTAATCTGTACATGAGTCAATTTTTTCAGACATAAATGTCGGTATTGGCACGGTATCATCGAAATGAGTATTTCCAAACACGATTGAAATACTATAAATTTCTTATCCTCAATAGGATTTTCACATAGCCCTGAAATTTCTTTATATTTGTCCTCCACTATTGGAACGTCAACAAGTGGCTCAATATCCTCTTCTATCTCATTTAGAATAGAGTCTAAGTCTTCATCCTCTTCCTCCTCTGAGTCAATTGGAATATATTCCGATGCTTCTTTGTCTTCAAAATCTTCCATTGAGTCTTCCTCAGTACTGTAATTGTCTAAAGACAATTTTTTGCAAGCAGTCTGTTGATTTGATGACATTGTTGAATCATTTATTTTTTTTTGGACGAACACTCTTTTTGCAAATTCATGATTGGCGTGGAAGTAGTGAACATAATATTTGAGCTTTCAACAGTGCTAGTGTTTATTGGTGACATAAATTAGGATCTGAAATTAAATTTGGATGGTGTAATTAGATTATAATTAAAATTAGTAGAATTTGAGGGTTGATTAAAAAGACCAATAGAAGTTGTGTCTTCTGGTGATGACATTTTCATCACGTCAATGAAACTCTGTGTAATGCTAGATTTTTCTGGCAAAAATTTACTTTTCTCCAAATGTAACATTTTTTCACTATTCGTTTCAATTTTCGCTTCATTCGAAACATGTGTACTTGGCAAAGAAGAAATATCAGACTCTAAGTTAGGTGACGAAACAACAGTCAAAATTGTATCAGAGTCTTTCAGTAAGTCACACTGTATTCCTTTTGATTTACATCTTGGCTTCATTGTTTGTATTCCAAAACTTTTCTTTCCTAACTTAGAATCCGTCCAAACAGATTGATGTTTTTTGCCAGTGAAAACATCAGTGTTTATTCCTATGTCTTTCTTGGTAGTAAACATCAAAGAATCTTTGTGGATTTTGTTGAAGGACACAATAGGTTGGATGTCTCCTACCATACTCGTGTTCCGTTGCCCAAAAATTTTATCCAAAGTATTATTAGTGGCTTCAATAACTGTAGATTCTGAATGCTCACTTAGTCTCTTTCTTTTTAGGGCTCTACTTTCCCACAAAGTGTTGTCTGTTACCTCATTACTGGCTAGCAGATTCGTTGAGCAAGATGGTGTTTGCGCATGGCTGCTCACAACACTGGGAAAAATACTTGGCAATGCATCAAAACGTAATTTTCGTTTTTCCCCATCATGGTGATATGCCATATTATCGAAATGTTTGGAGCACATCCGATAATGATCACTTTTTTTTCCCTCATGAATTTTTTGAACCCATTCATCAATGTTTGGAAAATGTCCTGCTGCTTGTTCAAGCCAACATCTTATTAGAGAAGGGTTTTTGGGAAAACCGTGCATAATCACATTTTTATCTTTGTTCTTCCATGTGTTTCCACATCCTCTAATAATACACGAGGGCATCTTATTAGAGAAAAAGACAAAAATGTATGGAATAAAATTAGAAGTAGAAGTTCTAAATTGATTATAACTACATGTATTACTTTTTTAAATATTGCAGTGGGTGTAACTAATTAAAGGAAATGTAAGGCATAGACCTAGTGGACACTAGACAAATAAAATGTTGATAAATGTTCCTAATCTAATCACATGTGAAATGTAGTGGCAATTTGTCAAATCATCTCATGGGATATGCACGAGGCTCCCCGGGGGCCGATGGCTGCCCAAAACGCAACTAATCTATTAAAAATCTGCTGCGCTATAGCGATGCTGACTAACGGTGTGTAGAGTGGTGTAGCTAAAGGGGTCACAATTGCGACCTGCCCCCTAAGGCCTGATGCCCACGTCAGTTTTTTCGTTTGGGTCGCTAGCCGTTTTTTTGAGGGCTATTAACCGACGACCGGACAAAAATGGGGCCATGAACACTTCAGTTTTTGTACAATTCACTTTTGTTCTGTTACGTCAAAAGTATAGCATGTTCCACTTTGTTACGAGATTTCGTGACCGTGGGGCACCAAAAAGTAAATGGGTCCGTCCAAAAAAATGAAGGCGCACAGAATGGTTGTTGACGTCTCCCTCTTTTGACATCCATTTCTTACTCCTTGGCTGACTTGGTGCCACCCAGCGCTGATCTCGCTGGTACCTTTTTCAACAGAACCTGCGTGGGCAGGACGTGGATTAGGTTGGGTTGAATGCTGGAGCCTCGCTCCACCATTCACTCTGCCGTGTGTGGCTCTGCGCAGAAAGGTGTGATGTAGTGATGTCATCACGCCTGTTCTGCACCTAGTCACTCCTGGGACAGTGCAGAGGAGGAGAAGCATCCTACACCCGTGGTGGTAACGTGAATAGCTAATTATGTTATGCTTTTTCTATAAGGTACATACATATGGGGGCATTACACTGTATAGGACAGCTAAGGGGAACATGATAGAGTATGGTGCAGCTATGTTGGGCATTATATAGTATGGGGGGCATACATACCCCATAGTAGCCTTCCGTAATGGGGTACATCTGAATGAAAACTTCCACAGTATAAGGGCGGATTCACACGAACGTGGTTTGCGTCCGTGCAGCCCGCATGGTTTTCACGCGGGTCGCACTGACCTATGCAAGTCTATGGGGCTGTGCAGACTGTCCGTGAGTTTTGCCCAGCGTGAGTACGCACTTCCATGGGACAAGCATTATTCGCGCAACAGCAGCAAAAGAATGAATGTAAACAGAATAGCACCACGTGCTTTTCTGTTTACAAACATCCTAAGGGAGTGTCATAATGATGGCGGCTTCGCGAAAAGCACGCAGCCGCGCATCCATATGCTGCTGCCACACGGAGCTGTCAAGTGCCTTTTGCTCTGGCAAAAGTCTGCGTTTTTTGCGTGCGCAAAAGGCACACGCTCGTGTGAATCCAGGCTAAGTGTTACTTTTTGTTGGCTTTGATACTTGATATAACACCCATGTACCCTGTATGTAAGCCTACCACATGTGTTTTCAAAAGTTATATTTGTGGGTGTTTGTGTTTTTCTAACTGTTTGGTTGCAAGACTGAATTGGGCTCGAGGACTACTTTATTAAAAAAATTTATTTTCTAAAGGGAAAGCGTAGTTACCAAACAATAATTATTTTTATTAAAAAAAAACATTTGATACAAAATATTTATATATTTTTTCTGTATTATGACCACATTTTTTTTGACAAGGGATATTATAAGAAAAAAATTCACAACAAATTGCTTCATGCATAATTTATATATTGTACTCAGGTTACGCTGTACCTATTGCACTACGTAGTATATTCGATTGACTACTGCAATGATGTACGATTTTTGTTGAAATAAAATGTTTAACGAGGATTATGTCTTGGGTTTTTTGTTTCAATAATTTTTTTTTGTAATATCTGTGGTTTTTTGACACTTTATTAGCGCATGCATAATGACAGTTGTCTTTGTGACGACGTCCATTAGGCTAGCAGTAAACAGCCATGACCCTAGTAACGCTTATCGGGAAGAGACTGGTACAATCCAGTGATGGTAGATCACTGTGTCGGACGCAGGCTGGTGTTATTAGCCTGGGAATGGACAAAAACAGTGGGCCTTCCCACCCGTGTAATGCCAGGCTGCTGCTGCATTCTATCTGGCTGGATAGTAAAAATGTGGGGGACCCAACGTCTATTGTTCAATTTGGTAAATTTTTAAAAAAAAATGACGTGGGGGTCCCCCCCATTTTTATAACCAGCCAGATACAACACAGCAGCAGCAGCCTAGCATTACAAGGGTGGGAAGGTCCACTGTTTTTGGCCCTTCCCAGCCTCATAATACCAGCCTACGGCCGCCTCAGTGCCCGACCATCACAACAGATGGTCGGGTACTGGATCGTACCCAGCTCTTCCCGGCACCCCTGGTGGTGGTGGGTACCGGGGTAATAATTGGTGGTTAGTGCTAGCCTCTGCATCGGCTAACACTAAGCCCCGCCTTAATAATGGACGCTGTCAATCACCCAACTGCCATTATCTAGGCACTAATAAAGTTTAAAAAAACAACACAAGTACAATTATTTTTTATTGAAATAAGAAATCCCCCACAAATCCATCGTTAACCATTTTATTTAAATTTCTGAAAACGTAGATCTACGCAGTAGTCCAAAGAATCGAAGATGTAGTCCAATCGGTACAGCAAAATCTGCAACAACATAAAAAATAAGTTATCACTGTGAACAATCCCAATACTTATACTCAGCTACACAAATATATACACGCACACACAAAGCAACACCCACAGACACACAAACACACACATAAACATAAACACACACACACACACACACACACAAACATATACCCAAACACAAATACAGAAAAACAACCAAATATACACAAACACACACATAGCCACACAAACATATACAGAAACACATATACACAACCACAACCATATATACCAAAACGCACACACATAAACATACAAACACACACACACATATACACACAAATAGGATGCCTCCAGCTCACCTTGTATGTGGACTTGTGTTTTGTAGTCCCTGCACACGGGTCCTCATGTCGGCACACGACTAGCTGAGTATGAATAGAAGAAAAAGGTTGGATCCAGCGCTGTTAGAAGTTAAAAAGAAACTATTTCCAAGTTTTAATTGTATCCATTGTTAAAACAGGATCGAGGGAAAAGTAATGGAGGTGTCCTGGAATGCAGAGAGTATTCAAATGAGGTAGGTAGCCTACGCGTTTCGAACGCTGGCTGCGTCCTTATTCATGGCCTTTGTTCAAAGGCCATGAATAAGGATGCAGCCAGCGTTCAAAACGCGTAGGCTACCTACCTCATTTGAATACTCTCTGCATTCCAGGACACATCCATTACTTTTCCCTCGATCCTGTTTTAACAATGGATACAATTAAAACTTGGAAATAGTTTCTTTTTAACTTCTAACAGCGCTGGATCCAACCTTTTTCTTCTATTCATACACGTATACACACTTATACACAAATACACAAAAATATAGACACATACACACCCATAGATACACAAATACACACAAACACAAACACACACATATACACAAACACACACATTCACAAACACATACACAAACACACCCATATATACACAAACACACATACAGAAACACATAAACATACACATATACACAAACATACACAAATTCCAAAACACACAAACATATACATATTTACACAAACACACACACATATATACAAACATATACACAAACACACAAATACGCACACACACAAAAAATAATATACAGTGAAGGAAATAAGTATTTGATCCCTTGCTGATTTTGTAAGTTTGCCCACTGTCAAAGACATGAACAGTCTAGAATTTTTAGGCTAGGTTAATTTTACCAGTGAGAGATAGATTATATAAAAAAAAAAAAGAAAATCACATAGTCAAAATTATATATATTTATTTTCATTGTGCACAGAGAAATAAGTTTTTGATCCCCTACCAACCATTAAGAGTTCAGCCTCCTCCAGACCAGTTACACGCTCCAAATCAACTTGGTGCCTGCATTAAAGACAGCTGTCTTAAATGGTCACCTGTATAAAAGACTCCTGTCCACAGACTCAATTAATCAGTCTGACTCTAACCTCTACAACATGGGCAGACCAAAGAGCTTTCTAAGGATGTCAGGGACAAGATCATAGACCTGCACGTGGCTGGAATGGGCTACAAAACCATAAGTAAGACGCTGGGTGAGAAGGAGACAACTGTTGGTGCAATAGTAAGAAAATGGAAGACATACAAAATGACTGTCAATCGACATCGATCTGGAGCTCCATGCAAAATCCCACCTCGTGGGGTATCCTTGATCCTGAGGAAGGTGAGAGCTCAGCTGAAAACTACACGGGGGGAACTTGTTAATGACCTCAAGGCAGCTGGGACCACAGTCACCAAGAAAACCATTGGTAACACATTACGCCGTAATGGATTAAAATACTGCAGTGCCCGCAAGGTCCCCCTGCTCAAGAAGGCACATGTACAGGCCTGTCTGAAGTTTGCAAATGAACATCTGGATGATTCTGAGAGTGATTGGGAGAAGGTGCTGTGGTCAGATGAGACTAAAATTGAGCTCTTTGGCATTAACTCAACTCGCCGTGTTTGGAGGAAGAGAAATGCTGCCTATGACCCAAAGAACACCGTCCCCACTGTCAAGCATGGAGGTGGAAACATTATGTTTTGGGGGTGTTTCTCTGCTAAGGGCATATGACTACTTCACCGCATCAATGGGAGAATGGATGGAGCCATGTACCGTCAAATCCTGAGTGACAACCTCCTTCCCTCCACCAGGACATTAAAAATGGCTCATGGCTGGGTCTTCCAGCACGACAATGACCCGAAATATACAGCCAAGGCAACAAAGGAGTGGCTCAAAAAGAAGTACATTAAGGTCATGGAGTGGCCTAGCCAGTCTCCACACCTTATTCCCATCAAAAACGTATGGAGGGAGCTGAAGATCCGAGTTGCCAAGCAACAGCCTCGAAATCTTAATGATTTACAGATGATCTGCAAAGAGGAGTGGGCCAAAATTCCATCTAACATGTGTGCAAACCTCATCATCAACTACAAAAATGTCTGACTGCTGTGTTTGCCACCAAGTATTACGTCTTGTTTGCCAAAGGGATCAAATACTTATTTCTCTGTGCACAATGCAAATAAATATATATAATTTTGACTATGTGATTTTCTGTTTTTTTTTTTTTTATATAATCTATCTCTCACTGGTAAAATTAACCAAGCCTAAAAATTCTAGACTGTTCATGTCTTTGACAGTGGGCAAACTTACAAAATCAGCAAGGGATCAAATACTTATTTCCTTCACTGTACACACAAACATATACACATACAAATAAACAGAAACACACATTGGGATTATTTTTTTTAATTAAACAGGCAGGTTGTGTATGCAAGCAAATAATTTTTCATACTTAGAGACAATTGCCTTGATAATATTTCAGACATTGGCAATTGTATCTAAGCATGACATTTTTTATGATTACATACACTGAACAGATGATGTTTATCAAAATGTCCACTGTATGTAATCTTTCCACAAAATATATACACTATTGCAGGTAGTACCTTCAGTGGACCGCAGACTTCTTCAATCGGTAGGTACAGCAAAATCTGCAACAACAACAAAAATAAGTTATCAATGTGAACAATGAGTAAAATGTAACTTTATTTAGATAACTCTCTAAAAACAGGGGTACAATCACCACTGTGAAAAAGCCCCACCGTGTGTATTAAAAACGTATTAAACAGTAATTACCGAGTCCTGATACAATTGTGAACCCTCTATGACTCAGTATATTGTAAAAGATATCAATCCGGAATCAGCATTTAAACATGGGCATAACAGTAGTATAGACCTTAAATCACACTAGAGCCCATGACAACCACACCTGAAACTCCTAGTGCTAGAGTATACAAAAATGCCACTGTCCCCTATGCTAAAATTCCTCATAAACCCGACCCAAACTTACCAAGTACAGACCACAGATAAGACCATTCTACCGAGTCAAACGCCTTTTCAAGATCTAGAGGCGCAACAATTCTGGATCCTCCCAAGCCCACAGCAGAGGACATGTTGGTAAAGAGCCTTCGGAAGTTAACATCAGTGGCCTTCTCAGGCATAAAACCAGACTGGTCCGGATGGATATTATGAGGAATGATTTTTTTGCAGACTCATCGCTAAAATTTTTGGACAATATTTTAATGTCTCAATTAATGAGCAAGATAGGCTGATAGGAGCCTCACACTTTCGGATCTTTATGGAGCTTGGGGAACAGTACTACAAGAGACTCTCTCATAGAGGGATGGAGGGTATCGGGAGGGAGGGTTTAGGGTAGTGTCCGCTCTAGCCAGGTAAGCCAACAAAATACCATTCTTGTCTCTATACTCAAAAACCCTCTGCCAAGAATATAAAGTTTTTTTCTTAGTAAGTTCAGTTAACATAAGACTATATTCTCGTTGTTTCACGGAGAAGGCAGCAAAGGCTGAAGACTCCCCAGTCCTAAGATACTCTTCCTCTGCCACAGCCAACTCAGCTTCCAAAACTGTACGCTGCTGATAGCCCCTTCCTATACAAGGATATTGCCCGTATGACTACTACCCCTCTAATATATGCCTTGAAGGCATCCCATACCAGATTGCTATCTGCCAACCCCAGATTAGTACTCCTGAACCCTACAATTTATTTTTCCGAGGTAGTCACAATTTAAGCACAGGAGATACAAAGGGGACTCAGTCTCCAGATCTTACGCTTTGACATTTTGGGGAATCCCATAGTAAGCATGAGTGGAGAGTGATCCAAGATTCCTCGAGGAAGGTATTGTGCATCCACTTCATATGCCAATGAGGCAGCATTACCAAATGCCTAGTCAATTCGGAAGAATGATCTATAGGCTGGTGAGTGGCATGAATAAGCTACAGAGTTAGGATAACTAGCTCGCCAAATTTCCCATAGATGATACATGGCAGCCTAATCCGTTAAAAGGGAACCAGAACCCGGGACTCCCTCCCAGTTTATTTGGGCCAGAACACAGCAAGGGGTTAAATTCCCACAGGAGCAGAAGAGGAACAGGTCCAAGTTCCGTTACCAGCATCATTATATCAGTGAGTAGTTGGATAGGGACCAGAGGAGGATTATAGATATTCACTATAATAAAGGATGTAAAATGGATTTGGCAGAATAACACAATGAACTTCCCCCGTGGATCTGTCCTTACATTTGTGACATCACATTATAGAGATTTGTGAACAAGAATAGAGACCCTACTGGAGTAACTGGAGTAGGAACCATGCCTGACCCAAGGCCGTGTAAGAGCTTGCAGCTTGGAACCAAGTAAATGGGTCTCTTGTAAAAGAACGACCTGTGGATTGTACGTAGAGAGGAAATTAAACACTAGAGCAAGTTTGAATTTGTCATTTAATCCTCTCACGTTCCAGGAAATAATTTTAAGATGGCTTTTCCATGAGTATTACTAAGGGCAATATAAATCTGGAAAGCCGCAGCACACTGGGGTTGAATATTGAATTTGTGTCCCCTATGGAAATCTCCGACAGCAGCACTCC
This sequence comes from Rhinoderma darwinii, assembly GCF_050947455.1. Taxonomy (NCBI): domain Eukaryota; kingdom Metazoa; phylum Chordata; class Amphibia; order Anura; family Rhinodermatidae; genus Rhinoderma; species Rhinoderma darwinii. The sequence continues at coordinate 654,625,819 of NC_134687.1, forward strand.
CATAGATCAAATCACCAGTCCACATATTCAGAGAAATTACATAAATACAAGCAGACAAGTATGAAAGACAAAAACAGTTAAATCCAACTCACCCTACCCATGCCCCCGAACTTGAGACAGGTTTCATTCCCAATTGCAGCAAGTAGAAGAAAACAGAAACTAAACTACAAGGTATGTTGAAATGGTTAGTAAAGTGGTCTTTTAAACATAGCGCCAACCCCACTCCCCTAGAAAACAGCAAGAATTTTCACATAAAATCAATAGACACGAGAGAACTACATCTTGGAAGACAGAAGTATTATGGAAATATATCCAAGTCCTGGTAGATGACGTGACATCCATCATCACTGAAGATATCATCGAGGATACTCCAAATCTAAAGTGAAGAACATGTTCCATGGTGTAAAACAGTCTCCCTTTTATTATAGTTCCTTACAGCATAGGAAAAAATAGATCCCAATAGTTAGAGTACCTGACATAGATCGATAATTTGGTGCATCTCTCAGCACCCATCAGACCTGAAATCTTTGGTGAGGAGAATCGAGAGCTTAGTCAAGGAGCAAAATTTCCACGTTGCAGAACAGTTTCCCCCTGTGGTATGTCTATGTCACATGAGGAGGTACAAAACTACAGGAGTGTAGAAACCATAGTCTGTTAAAGTTGATTACGTTCTAACCAGGCAAATACGTCTTCCGACTTGTTGAGAAATATGGCGGAGCCATTGTGCAGCAATCTGAGTTTTGCATGGGTATAGCATAGAATAGACTATTTGTTTCTCCCTCAAATATTGGTTGGCCTCCGTAAACTTCTGCCTCTATTTTTGTCCCTTCAACGAATAGTCGAGAAAGACTCACATCTTAATTGGTATATTTCAAAGGCCCTTGTTTCCTTGCAAGTTCCAGCAATTTATCTCTGTCTTTGAAATTCAGAACCAAAGCAATAAAAGTACGCAGTGGTGCCTTTGGCGGAGGAGCTCTAGTCGGGATCCGATGTGCACATTCCACACAGAACATAGAAGAAAAAGCAGTATCCCAAAATGTTGATTTGAGCCAATGTTCTAAAAACACAGCAGGGTCAGGTTTTTCCACGCCTTCAGGCAGGTCAATGAAGTGGATATTACCTCTAAGCAAGTGGTTATCCATATCATTAATTTTAGCCCGCCATGCACACTGTTGCATTTCTAGAGTGTCGACCGATGATCTCGGCGGAGTCACTACATCCTCCAAGTCAGAAATATGCTCCTTAGACTCTGTAGCTCTTTCACGCAGTGCATGCACATCAGCTCTGAGAAGACCACAGTCCATTTGAAGGGCATCAATTTTCTCAGTTAAAGCCGTATGAGATTCCGTGATAGCCTTCAGCACGTATAACATGGATGGCTCAGGAGGCGAGTTGACAGTAGTGGAAGGAGAGCCGGAAGCCTCAGAAGATCACAGTGTGCGGGGCTCAGATGCAGGACCAGTGGACTTGTCCAACTTAACCATAATTTTGTATTGCTTGGAGAAAGCCATTATGTGAGTACCCCTAGCAGCAGGATGGTGTAAGAACAGACAATCGCCTCTGATCAGTGCACAGCCACATATACATTAGAGAATTATATGCAAGGGGGAAGATCCTCCATGTGTCACATCATATCCAGGTTACATCTGTGCGGTGTATGGAGGGACAGCAGGGAGGTCGTAGCATACCCACAGTGTCGGTGGCTTCAAGCTGCTAAAGTCACTCACCACTCCTGTGCGCAAAATGGCGGCTGCATCTCCAGAAGCTTCTACTCCACAGAGGGTCCACTCTTTCTTGTCCCTACGTAGTACAAAGGAGTCAGGGCAGCACTGAGGCCTTGATGCAGGGCCCTGGCTGTGTAACCGAGGTCTTCCGCTGTTCTGGTCCGACCGGAAGTGGCGGCTTCCGTCAGAAATTTAGGCCGGGTATCCGCTCCCACTACTAGGCCCGAAAATAAAATGTGTCCGATTCGGGCAAGGAAGGTCCCAAACTGTGCCACCAGCGGAGCTCGGGAAGCACGTCCTCTCCCAAAGGAGTTCCGGGTGCATTCCCAGCCTGAATTCTTAGTGGAATGATACAACAATGTACTGGAAACTTCTATTCCAGATTCTGATTGATTACTTCACTCTGTCCATTCCACTACATCCCAAAGCTGTTCTATAAAATTGAGATCTGGTTACTGTTCAGCCATTATGACATACAGACCTCATTGTCATATCCATGAATTCAGCCTGAAATCTGTGCTTTGTGTCATGACTAGAGATGAGCGAACTTATGAAAAGTTCGCTTCGGCATGTTCGCCGAATTTCGTGAAAAAGTTCGATTCGGACCGAACTAGTTCTGACCGAACCTGTAATACAAGAAAGCCCCTAAAAATCGTGTATAACACTGTTTAAAAGCCCTAAAAGCCCTGTATAACACTCTTAGGTCACCCATGAGTGTATCCAAGTACTTTTGAGCTGTCTTTAAGGCAAAGTTAGTGTCAAAGTTACGCCAACATGTATGGCTATAGGAAAACGGAAGGGACACGGTGATAACTAACAGAAACCACTGCACTTGTGCATGTTGTATGCTTAATGCATTGTTAAAAAAGGTACAAAAATTAACCATTTTAGGCGGCTGATGCCTGCCAGGGTTCATACATATAAGGTGGTAAAAGAAGAAGCAATGGCTTTTGACAAGCCCTCAAAAAATTTACCTTTTATGGTGGCAGATGCCTGCCGGGGTTCTTCCATACATGGATGTAAAAGCAACAAGCAATGGCTTTTCACAAGCCCTCCAAAAATTTACCCTTTTTATTGGCAGATGCCTGCTGGGGTTCTTCCATACATGGATGTAAAATCAACAAGCAATGGCTTTTGACAAGCCCTCCAAAAATTTACCCTTTTTATTGGCAGATGCCTGCCGGGGTTCTTCCATACATGGATGTAAAAGCAACAAGCAATGGCTTTTCACAAGCCCTCCAAAAATTTACCCTTTTTATTTGCAGATGCCTGCCGGGGTTCATCCATACATGGATGTAAAAGCAACAAGCAATGGCTTTTGACAAGCCCTTCAAAAATTTACCCTTTTTATTGGCAGATGCCTGCCGGGGTTCTTCCATACATAGATGTAAAACCAACAAGCAATGGCTTTTGACAAGCCCTCAAAAATTTACCCTTTTTATTGGCAGATGCCTGCCGGGGTTCTTCCATACATGGATGTAAAAGCAACAAGCAATGGCTTTCGACAAGCCCTCCAAAAATGTACACTTTTTATTGTCAGATGCCTGCCGGGGTTCATCCATACATGGGTGTAAAAGCAACAAGCAATGGCTTTTGACAAGCCCTCCAAAAATTTACTCTTTTTATTGGCAGATGCCTGCCGGGATTCTTCCATACATGGATGTAAAAGCAACAAGCAATGGCTTTTGACAAGCCCTCCAGGCCTGCTTGTAGCAGACGGCAGTGGAAGTGTATTGGTGGTAGTAGAGGTAGCCAACGCAGACAGCAAGGGTGGTAGTAGTAGTAGCAGCACATTAAAAAAAGAGACTGGACGACAGTCACAGGACAAAGACCTGTGGTGGGGCAGGCCTGCTTGTAGCAGACGGCAGTGGAGGTGTATTCGTGGTAGTAGAGGTAGCCAACACAGACAGCAAGGGTGGTAGTAGTGGTAGCAGCACATTAAAAAAAGAGACTGGACGACAGTCACAGGACAAAGCCCTGTGGTGGGGCAGGCCTCAGGCCTGCTTGTAGCAGACGGCAGTGTAGGTGTATTGGTGGTAGTAGAGGTAGCCAACACAGACAGCAAGGGTAGTAGTAGTAGTAGCAGCACATTAAAAAAAGAGACTGGACGACAGTCACAGGACAAAGCCCTGTGGTGGGGCAGGCCTACTTGTAGCAGACGGCAGTGGCGGTGTATTTGTGGTAGTAGAGGTAGCTAACACAGACAGCAAGGGTCGTAGTAGTAGTAGTAGCAGCACATTAAAAAAAGAGACTGGACGACAGTCACAGGACAAAGCCCTGTGGTGGGGCAGGCCTGCTTGTAGCAGACGGCACTGGGGGTGGATTGGTGGTAGAAGTAGTAGCAGCACCAACAGCGGCACATTAAAAAAAGAGTGGACAGGACAGAATCCCGTAGTAGCAGGCGGCTGTAGCAGTCGACAGCAGCAGCAGCAGCAATGTCAGATCTAATCAGTGGCATCAGGCACAGGGGTTTTAAAATCCTCACCGATCCACGCTTGATTCATTTTTAGAAACGTGAGATTTTCCAAGCTGTTGGCGGAAAATCTTGTTCGCTTAGGGGTGACGAAGCCCTCTGCCGCGCTGAATACCCTCTCTGACGCTACACTGGAGGGTGGACAAGACAGTACACCCATGGCAAACTGGGCCAGTTCTTGCCAATGATCCAATCTGCTGACCCAGAAGTCCATGGGGTCTGGGATCAGCATTTCTGATGGAGAAAGGGCACAGTCCAGGTACGAGTGAACCTGGTTGTTTAGGTGCTGCACCTGGTGATGGTGAACATCCCTTTGGTGACTACGATGTGTGTCAGGTCGGGGTATTGGATGTAAAAATGTTGTAATCATATTTTCCAAACTGAATTGGCTGCTGCTGCTGCTGCCGCTGCTGCCGCCTATTGCAGAGGTAGCTCTGCCAGAGGCGATGGAACGATCAAACAGTGGGGAGCGGAGAGTGGCCCCCCGATCAGACATGCTTGCAGCAGGTGTTTGCCGTTTGAAAGCCGTGACAAGCTGGCTGCATAGCTTCTCTCGATAATAAGCCAATTTGGCCTCCCTCTCGGAAGGCGCAAAAAACTCCCCCATTCCGGCTTTATACCGAGGGTCTAAAAGTGTGGCTATCCAGTACTCATCTCTTTGCTTTATGCTAACAATACGACAGTCAGCGCGCAAGTAACAAAGCATGCAGCTCGCCATCCTGGCCAGCGTTTCAGAGGGCCCGGTTGGTTCCATCTCCGCCCCATACTGCCATGGTTATCCATCATCAAGGTCGTCGTCAGACTCGTCATCACCACCATCACTGTCAAGTTGTGCGGCTGCCTCGTCCCCTATCCCTTTCTGTGATTCCATCTTCAAATCCAGCTCCTCTTCATGTCCTCCTCCTCAACATCCATAGCCAGATGTGATCCTTCCTCCATCCTTTGCTGAATCATCGCTGTGAGCGTTTGCTCCATAATGAATATCAGCGGCATAACATCGTTCATTCCGCTAGCGTCACGGCTCACAAATCGTGTGGCCTCTTCAAAGGGCCTCAAAACGCGACATGCGTCTCTAACCAGCTGCCAGTGCCTGAGCTCGAAATTACACTGGCTCCAAACGCTGCCCGTCTGCTGCATCAGGAAATCATTCACAGCTTTCCGCTGCTCGTACAGACGGTCCAACATGTGCAGGGTGGAATTCCAGCGTGTTGGAACGTCGCAAATCAGGCTATGTTCTGGGAGATTGTTTTGATGCTGCAAGTCCAGGAGGGCGTGCTTAAATGCATATGAACGTCTAAAGCGAACGTAAACCCTCCTGGACATGGCCAGCACACCCTTCAAACCAACATATGACTTTAAGAAGCGTGTTATGACCAGATTGATCACATGTGCCATGCAAGGAGCGTGTGTCAGGTGACCTAGACGCAGTGCAGCCACAACGTTCTTGCCGTTATCAGAGACAACATTGCCCAGTGTGAGTTTCAGAGGAGACAGCGATTTCCTCCTTGATGCACAGCAGCAGCTCCTGCCCTGTGTGGCTTTTCTCGCCCAGGCTCAGCAGGTGTAAGACAGCGTTGTGGCGCTTTACCTTGCACCTATGAAAAGAGGAGGGATGAGGAGTGGAAGATACGCTGTGTCCTGTCGGGGACGGGAAGACCTCCAAGGAGGAAGGCAAGGAGGAGTAGGAGAAGGAGGATGGTAGGCGCCTGGTGTCCGGAGTTGAACCAGAAAGATACAAGCGTGGAGGTGGTAATGCCTGGCATTGCTGCGGTGGTGCATCGGACTGCAAAATATTGACCCAGTGGGCCGTGAAAGACATGTACTGTCCCTGCCCATAGTTGCTGCTCCACGTGTCGACGGTGGCATGTACCCTGCTGCACACGGATAATTGCAAGGACTGGCACACCTTTTCCTCCACATGCCTGTGCAAGGCAGGGACAGCTGTTTTGGAGAAGTAATGTCGGCTAGGTATTCGCCACCTAGGCTGAGCGCACGCCGTCAATTGCTTGAAGCCGGCGGAGTCGACCAGGTGGTACGGCAGCGACTGCACCACCAACAACTTAGCCATGTGTGAATTAAGCCGCACGACAAGTGGATGACTGGGTATATATTGTTGCTTCAAAAAAGAAACAGGTTATGGCTAAACCATACCCAAAAATCATACCCAAAAGTGCAATATACATATAGCACGGTGCCATTTCTGAAGAAGATATATACCAAAAAAGAAAAGAAAAAAGATCCAGAAATATATCAAGGCACTCTCAGGTAAATATAATTTATATAAAGTCAATTTTATTTAAACCTCCGAATATTTTCAGATACATTAATATATACATACAAAAAGTTGCGGTGGAGCTCCAAAGTGGGTAAAAAGAAACATATGAATATATAGTCTGGAATTTGCCGTTGGAAGGCTTTTTCGTCCCACCTGTTAACAGATTGCTCCCGCACATGGATTACAGAGGCTCACCGGAACATTAGAGGTAAAAATACAAGCTATTATACGAAATCTTGGAAAACTGATTGCCTTTTGAACAAAGAGGATCGAGGGGGATATATTTAAACCTTGCGTCTACCAAATAGACTGCCTATTACTTATCATCCCCAAAATCCAATGCTGTATGCAATAGGAGGGAAGAGCTAAACAATATAAAAATCTGCCGTCCAAACAGCTTATGTACCATGGGATGGTTATTCTCCCAGGATGGAATTTCACTACATAGGAGATTATAAAAATATTTCTACTTGTCATGAATAGGCATGGTGGCCACCTTGAGGATATAAAATTTATTTTGTCCAAAAACGCAAGTGTGAACACAACCTAGCGATTGTTCCAAATTTATTATCTGTCCCTATGCTTAGGGAGAACAAACGTATTGTATGAGGGAATTAATTAATATGTAAAGGTGTATCAGATTATATGTCATCCTTCCTCTCTTGGACAGGAGATTTTTTTTAAAAACTTTTTGTATGTATATATTAATGTATCTGAAAATATTCGGAGGTTTAAATAAAATTGACTTTATATAAATTATATTTACCTGAGAGTGCCTTGATATATTTCTGGATCTTTTTTCTTTTCTTTTTTGGTATATATATTGTTGCTTATTGGACAACGATTCCGTAATGGATAACTGACGGGACGTAGGAGGAGCACTAGATGACAGTGATGATGATGATGACAACGACATGGTGGATAAGGCCTGGCTACTACTTAGATGACAGGGACTCGGAGCAGCAGCGGAAGAGGGGTCTTCATTAGATGTACATGATGATGGTGGGGCATGTCGATTGTCCCACATGGCCTTGTGATGCCGCTCCATATGTTTACGTAGAGCGGTAGTTCCTACATTGCTGCCCTGCCCACGCCTTACTTTCTGCTTGCAGATACGGCACTGTGCCATGTTTTCGTCCTCCGGGAAGGTACAGAAAAATTGCCACATGGCAGAGTACCGTAAAGAGGTAGTACCACGTCCACCACCACCACCCGAGCTTGCCCCTTGTCTGGCAGGCTTTTTTCGGGAGCCTACACCAGCATCAGTGTCACCGGCTCCTGAGCTGACCCTACTGCTGCAACATTTTGCAGATTGACTTCTGCCCCTACCTCGGCTTGGCTGTCTATCACGGCCAGTGCCGTCACTACTACCCTCCTCCTCTGACGCCGTCATCACCTCGTCACCTGGTTCCCACGTCCTGTCTAAAACAACATCATCATCATAGCCTTCCTCATCATTCCTCATCATTCCCGCCACTTCTGTCACTGTGTTGTGAATGTGATGTGACATCATGGCGGGCTGCATGCCCCCCCACATTACTGCGTCTGCCACCACGGCTACCACCACCAACACTACCACTACCGCAGCTATGCGTCTCGGACACTGCTTCCACCTCCACCACCGCCGCAACACACTCCGTTGGCTGACTCGCGGAAAACAAATCATCATCATCACTATGTTGTTCAGTATCTTCCTTCGCACCCGAGGAGATGTCTCTTAGGACTCTCAGGAAATATGGCTTCCCGCTAGGAAGGGGGAGCGAAGACATAGATGATGGAATGGAAACGCTAGAAATACCTATATTACTACTGTCACTGTGCCAAGGAACTGTAGAGGATCTGGAATCCAACTAAACCTGGCTTGAAGCCAGATCGTCAGAGTCTTCCTGCTGAGATAACCGCGAGCCAGCCAACCAGTCCACAATGGCCGTATTGTCTAAAGTAACCCGCCCACCGGAGGAGATGGACAAGTCTGGCTTGCTGATACTGCTACTACTACCAGCAGGCACATGGCTGCTGCTACTAGTGGAACTGGGCACATGTCTTGTGCCACAAATGCTGGTACTGGGTCTGGCACCAATAGATCCAACATTTGGACTGGAAGATGAGACGTCATGGGTGTTTTTTCCTCTACCCCGTCCTTTCACAACCTTTTTTTTACCAGACATTTCACTGCTGGAGTGCAGCAAGTTGAATCAAAACCTGGGGGATGAGCCCCTTCTAAAAGCGTATTCACACTGACACTGGCTTGGCAAATGGCAATGAATGAGAATTTCTATCAGCCACGCCGCAGTGCACTCAGGGAATTCTGGGCCTTGTACTACTACTACTACTACTACTACTACTACTACTACTACTACAAAGGCTGCCTGTATTGCAAGTTGGATTGTTATTTGTTTGTTATGTTAATGGCCGGGGATGAGCCCATTCTAAAAGCGTATTCACACACTGACACTGGCTTGGCAAATGGCAATGAATGAGAATTTCTATCAGCCACGCCACAGTGCACTCAGGGAATGCTGTGCCTTGTAGTACTACTACGTCTACTACAAAGGCTGCCTGTATTGCAAGTTGGATTGTTATTTGTTTGTTATGTTAACGGCCGGAGATGAGCCCCTTCTAAAAGCGTATTCACACACTGACACTGGCTTGGCAAATGGCAATAAATGAGGATTTCTATCAGCCACGCCGAAGTGCACTCAGGGAATGCTGGGCCTTGTAGTACTACTACTACTACAAAGGCTGCCTGTATTGCAAGTTGGATTGTTATTTGCTTGTTATGTTAACGGCCGGGGATGAGCCTCTTCTAAAAGCATATTCACACACTGACACTGGCTTGGCAAATGGCAATGAATGAGAATTTCTATCAGCCACTGTGCACTGACTCAGGGAATTCTGGGCGTTGTAGTACTATAAAGCCTGCCTGTATTGCAAGTTGGATGCAATGGGGATGAGCCCCTTATAAAAGCGTATTCACACACTGGCTGAGTAGTGAGTAGTGGATGAGCCCCTTCGATTGCTGGATTCCTGCCTTTTAGATTCCTAAAGCTTTCCCTTACTGCACAGAGATGCTATTCCTACAGCTCCTGTCTGTAAAATGGTCGCTGAGCTCCGTGCATAGACTTTTATTGCAGGCTGGAGCCCGCCCCTATGCTGCCTCCCGATTGGCTGGGAGAGCCGTTTGCAAGGCATTATGGGGTAGCCTGATGTCAGGTGATCTTGTGAAATCCTCCATTTTAGATGTAACTTGTGGCAGGCGCCAAAATGTTACCGGGTTCGGTCAAAACGGGTTCGGCCGAACCCGGTGAAGTTCGGATTCGCTGCGAACCGAACTTTTCCAGAAGTTCGGACTGAAACCGGGTTCGGTTGTCCCGGTTCGCTGATCTCTAGTCATGACACATTATCTTGTTAAATGTAGACTGTGGCCAAGATTAGATTGTCAATAACTTTTGAGTTAAAGTTTTTTTTTAGTTAAACAGTTAGTGTATAAGTGATTAAACATTGTTCTAATTTTTACATTTTTTTCACGAGTCAGGAAATATTATAAATTAGATTCTAATTTATAACATTTCCCAGTGCTGGTCACTAGATGGAGCAATTCCCAAAATTGCAGCATTGGCATGTGGTAAAGCAACCACATTGCTTTATGCTGCAAAATTTGAGAATACACATTTGCTCTAGTGAGCTCACAGAATCCCCCCACCTTTATCCTGGCTAGTGCGGATCCTCCGGTCCGTCCGCTCCGTCTGCTCCCTCCGCTCCAAGTGCACAAGTCCGGAAGCCGCGACCGGAAGTAGTAATCTTACTGTCCGGCCGCGGTTTCCGGTCCACAAGAAAATGGCGCCGGACGTCGCTCGGCCGAAGACCTTCAATTTGGACTGTGTGGGAGCGGCGCATGCTCCGTTCCCACACAGACGGCGCACAGCATAGTCGATGGAACGGGCCCCGTTCGCATTCACTATGGGGCTGTATGTGCCGTATTCCATGTCTGTATGTGTCGTTAATCGACAAGAAAAAGTGAAAAAATAAAAAAAAGTAAAACACAAACACACAAATAAATTTTTTTTTAATAAAACACTAAGAGCAAATTGATATAAAAAGATTTTTTTTTCGTGACAATGGTCCTTCAGTTAAGATGTTGTATGTCTAATGAGTATTGAAGGGCCAACTATGTTGGCAGAGGACAGGCTTCATTGTGGAGGACTGGGTGTAAACTAGAATAATGGACGCTTGTCATGAATATATTTTAAACTGTTTATACAAAGCTTTTAAGACTGGAATCACACACAAAATTTTTGAGGCAGGTTCTTGAGCTATATCTTGGAGTGGATTTAACCCGTTAGTGACCGCCCCATAGTGTTTTTACGTCGGTCACTAACGGGCTTTATTCCGATGCAATATACTTTTTACGTCGCTGTATCGGAATAAATAAACAGAGCAGGGAGCTGTCAAATCTCCCTGCTCTCAGCTGCCAGAGGTAGCTGAGGGCTGGGGGCATCCGTGCTCGAACGTGTGAGATCGATATTAGTATCGATCTCACACGTTTAACCCTTCAGATGCGGTGCTCAATAGCGTGCACCGCATCTGAGTGGTTTTGGAGAGAGGGAGGGAGCTCCCTCTCATCCCATTGACACCCAGCGATAAAATCGCCGAGTGTCTGTGTCTCTGAGGGCAGCCGGGGGCCTAATAAAGGCCCCCAGGTCTGCCTGTAGTGAATGCCTGCTAGATCATGCCTCTGACATAACCTAGCAGATGCCTGTCCGTTTTACATGGACAGGCATAATACACTGCAATACAGAAGTATTGCAGTGTAGTATAAATCCGATCGGGTAATCGCATAGTGAAGTCCCCTAGGGGGACTAGTAAAAAAGAGAAAAAAAAGTTGAATAAAAAGTGAAAAAATAATAATTAAAAACCCACTTTTCCCCCTTACAAACTGCTTTTTTATTAACAAACAAAACAAATTAAAAAAGTTACGCATATTTGGTATCGCCAGGTCCATAATGACCCCAACTATAAACTTATTACATAATTTAATCTGCACGGTGAACGTCGTAAAAAAGAAAATAAAAAAATATGCAAAAATTGCTGTTTTCTTTGAATCCAGCCTTAAAAAAAATGTGATAAAAAGTGATCAAAAAGTCGCATCTACTCCAAAATGGTACCGATAAAAACTACAAGTCGTCCCGCAAAAAAATAAGCCCTCCTACAATTGCATCGGCGAAAAAATAAAAACGTTACGGCTCTTCAAATATGGAGACACAAAAACAAATAATTTTGAAAGAAAAGTGTTTTCACTGTTTAAAAGTAGTAAAACATATAAAAACTATACAAATTTGGTATAGTTGTAATTGCAACAACCCACTGAATAAAGTTATTGTGTTATTTATACCACACGGTAAACGGCATAAATTTAGGACGAAAAAAAAGTGTGGTGAAATTGCTGGTTTTTTTCTATTCCCCCCCAAAATAAAGTTAATAAAAGTTAATCAATAAATTCTATGTACCCCAAAATGGTGCTATTAAAAATTACAACTTCTCCCACAAAAAACAAGACATCATACGGCTATGTCGACGCAAAAATAAAAAAGTTATAGCTCTTTGAATGAGACGACGGAATAGTTACCACAGATAGTTACCACAAGTATAGCTCAGAAAGGGGATGAAAGGTTTCAATGTGGTAAACAGCTCAAAGAAATGTCAGGTCTTTTTACAAGCAGAAGAATTCACACAGGAGAGAAGCCATATTCATGTGCAGAATGTAGGAAATGTTTTACACAAAAATCACATCTTGTTAGACATGAGAGAAGTCACACAGGGGAGAAGCCGTATTCATGTCCAGAATGTGGGAAATGTTTTACAGATAAATCACATCTTGTTATACATGAGAGAAGTCACACATGAGAGAAGCCGTATTCATGTTCAGAATGTGGGAAATGTTATACTACTGAAGGCAAACTTAGTGCTCATCAGAGAAGTCACACAGGGTAGAAGCTATTTTGATGCTCTAAACGTCAAGTTCAACCAAGGGAAGGGGAAAATTTCTACACATAGGAGCTGATATTTTTTTGTTCTAGGAAATGTTTTAAGCCTTTTTTTTTAAAGCCATCTACTGTAGCTACTGTGACCAGCTCCTGCGGTAGACTATTCCATAGATTCACAGTTCTCAAACTAAAGAAGGCTTGTCGCCTCTGCAGATTGAACTTTTTTTCTCCAGACGGAGGGAGTGCCCCCTTGTTTTCCTACTCTGAATGGTCCCCCTTGTTTATTGAGGGGGTTTTACATAGAACAGGATTTCACCATATTTTTGGTTTTTGCCATTAATACATTTATATAAGTTAATCATGTTGCCCCTTAGTCGTGTTTTTTCAAGGCTAAATAGGTTTAATTCTTTTAATCTTTCCTCATAACTGAGATTCTCCATGCCCCTTATTAGCTTCGTTGCTCTTCTTTGTATTTTTTCTAAATCCAGGGCATCTTTTCTATGAACTGGAGCCCAGAACTGAACTTCATATTCTAAATGAGGCCGTACTAATGCTTTGTAAAGTGGTAATATCACATCCATGTCCCGCGAGCCCATGTCTCTTTTAATACACGACAATATCTTGCTGGCCTTAGAAGCAGCTGATTGACATTGCATGCTATTATTTAGTTTATGATCTACAAGTACACCCAGATCCTTCTCAATAAGTGACTCCCCCACTGTAGCTCCCCCTAGGACATATGATGCATGAGTATTGTTGGTACCCAGATGCATAACTTTACATTTGTCTACACCGTGTTCCCAATTATTATGCACATTGGATTTAAGTGTCATAAACATTTAATTATTCGTTTTTCAATTAAACTCATGGATGGTATTGTGTCTTAGGGCTCTTTGGATCATTGTAATCAATCTCAGACATCTGTGATAATTAGTTTGCCAGGTGTGCCCAATCAAAGGAAACCACAGGTTTCAAGCAATATGGGAAAGAAAAAGGATCTCTCTGCTGCCGAAAAGCATGAAATAGTGCAATACCTTGGACAAGGTATGAAAACATTGGATATTTCAACGTAAGCGTGATCATCGTACTGTGAAAAGATTTGTGGCTGATTCAGAACACAGACGGGTTCGTTCAGATAAAGGCATAATGAGGAAGGTTTCTGCCAGACAAATTAATAGGATTAGGAGAGCAGCTGCTAAAATGCCATTGCAAAGCAGCAAACAGGTATTTGAAGCCACTGGTGCCTCTGGAGTCCCGCGAACCTCAAGGTGTAGGATCCTCCAGAGGTTTGCAAATGTGCATAAAGCTATTATTCGGTCACCACTAATCAATGCTCACAAGCAGAAACGGTTGCAGTGGGCTCAGAAATACATGAAGACTAATTTTCAAACCGTGTTGTTTACTGATGAGTGCCGTACAACCCTGGATGGTCCAGATGGATGGAGTAGTGGATGGTTGGTGAATGGCCACCATGTCCCAACAAGGCTGCGACGTCAGCAAGGAGGTGGCGGAGTCATGTTTTGGGCTGGAATCATGGGGAGAGAGCTGGTAGGCCCCTTTAGGGTCACTGACGGTGTGAAAATTACCTCTGCAAAGTACGTAAAGTTTATGACTGACCACTTTCTTCCGTGGTACAAAAAGAAGAACCATGCATTGCGTAGCAAAATTATCTTCATGCATGACAATGCACCATCTCATGCTGCAAAGAATACCTCTGTGTCATTGGCTGCTATGGGCATAAAAGTAGAGAAACTCATGGTTTGGTTCCCATGTTCCCCTGACCTCAACCCTATTGAGAACCTTTGGAGCATCCTCAAGCAAAATATCTATGAGGGTGGGAGGCAGTTCACATCAAAACAGAAGCTCTGGGAGGCTATTCTGACATCCTGCAAAGATATTCAAGCAGAAACAGTCCAAATACTCACAAATTCAATGGATGCAAGAATTGTGAAGGTGATATCAGAGAAGGGGTCCTATGTTAACATGTATCTTGGCCTGTTAAGTTTTTTTTTATTGAAAGAGCTTTTGATTTCTGTAAATATGAACTCCTGATGCTGCAAATTCAGCAAATTACCATTTTAGTTCTCTTTACAACATTTCAAATGTTTTGATCTCTGCTGTGCATAATAATTTGAAACCGTGCATTTAGAGTTTTTTACTTCTAAAAGAAAATCTGTTATCATTAGGAGATTTGTTCAATAAAATTTGCATTATACTCCAACAGTTGATGGCTTGAAGATTATACTGACTGTCATTTGCATCGACTATTTAGGAAAATCAGCAAAAAATATAATTTGCATAATAATTTGGAATGCGGTGTAGATTAAACTTAATTTGCCAAGTGGACGCCCAAACAGTCTTGTTTTTTCAAGGCTAAATAAGTTTAATTATTTTAATCTTTCCTCATAACTTAGATTCTCCATGCCCCTTATTAGCTTCGTTGCTGTTCTTTGTATTTTTTCCAACTCCAGGGCATCCTTTCTATGAACTGGAGCCCAGAACTGAACGTCATATTCTAGATGAGGCCTCACTAATGCTTTGTAAAGTGGTAATATCACATCCATGTCCCGCGAGTCCATGCCTTTTTTAATACACGACAATATCTTGCTGGCCTTAGAAGCAGCTGATTGACTTTGCATGCTGTTATTTAGTTTATGATCTACAAGTACACCCAGATCCTTCTCAATAAGTGACTCCCCCAGTGTAGCTCCCCCTAGGACATATGATGCATGCAGATTGTTGGTACCCAGATGCATAACTTTACATTTATCTAGATTAAACTTAATTTGCCAAGTGGATGCCCAAACACTTAGTGTGTTTAAATCCGCTTGTAATTTGCAAACATCTTCCATAGACTGAACAATACTACGTGGCTTGGTGTCATCTGCAAAAATAGAAATAGTGCTATTAATCCCATCCTCCATATCATTAATAAATAAGTTGAATAATAGTGGTTCCAGCACGGAACCCTGGGGTACACCACTTATAACCGGGGACCATTCAGAGTAGGAATCATTTACCACAACTCTCTGGATACGGTCCTTGAGCCAATTCTCAATCCAATTACAAACTATATTTTCTAAACCTATAGTCCTTAATTTATCCATTAGATGTCTATTAGGGACAGTGTCAAATGCCTCTGCAAAGTCCAAAAACACTATATCCACAGCTGCCCCTCCGTCTAGGCTTCTGCTCACCCCTTCATAAAAACAAATCAGGTTGGTTTGACAACTTCTGTCCTTAGTAAAACCGTGCTGGCTGTCACTTATCATACTATTTCTTTTGTCACATAATCCTGTATATATTCCCTCAATAGCTCCTGAAACATTTTCCCCACGATGGATGTTAAGCTTACTGGCCTAAAATTACCCGGGGAAGACCTAGAGTCCTTTTTGAAAATAGAATTAAGGCAAGCGATAGGCATTTATAAAGTTTCGGCCCAACCAAGGCCTTTCTCACAATCGCTGTAAGAAAAATAAAAAATACAAAATCATGTATATAGTATTGTATGGAACAAAAACAAATAATGAAGATTGTACCAACGATAAATTCTAAAATTTTAGTTTGAAATCTCAAAAAGAATCCAGATAAGTTACAGAGATCAACATATATATGCAAATTAGACATTGTAAAGATTGAACAGAACATGTTTCAATGATAAGCGCACATGGCCATTATGATCAGGTATATATAAATTCATACATTGGTTGTGATTATCCTTAATAAAACAAGATACAACAGATCCACTTCAGGGAGCGACACATCTGTGGAAAGACCATCATACCGTCCCCAACGTTTTTTAGGGAATCGAAGGGGCAGAGGGGCCCCACCCGAAGGTCGAGGAGGAGAAGGGAGAAATCGAAAACCTGGAATCCAGACACGGTCCCAGGTAAGAACATTGACCTGGTCGCCAACATCTCCTCCTACACCCTGAATCCTGCTGAACTGTCAGTTTAACAGAAAGGCTTATCCTTCTGCCCGACTGCCTCTTGTAATACCTTTATTCTAGAGCAAGAACTGAATAGATTTTATAGATCTCTTAGGCTTAAAACTCATTTTGGAGTATCTGCTATTAATACTGATCCACCTATTTCCGCTGTAGCACAGACACCACTATCAATTGAACCACTGGGTCTGCATAATCGTAGTAACTTTTCTCCCCCGAGAACATACCATGCTACAGAAGCAGTCATTGACCTGATCAAAAGGGACACACAAGCCCTCTTGGTTAGATATAGAATGGGCCTATATCCACATAAAAACAACTTAACTAGATCAGAGTCGGCGGCCCTGAAATCCTTGAGCAACAATAAGGATATAATAATTAAATCTGCAGATAAGGGTGGGGCTATAGTGGTATGGGATAAAAGAGATTATATTTTGGAAATAGAGACAACTATCAGATCCAAATACATACAACAAAATTAATAGTGATCCCACCGCAAGGATCCGTACTAGGATAGCTACCATTTTGGAAGATCATAGAGGCCGGGGTACGATCGATGACAAAACTTACAAATTCCTACAGAATCCCCATCCAATAATTCCAGTATTTTACATTTTGCCTAAGATCCATAAGTCTCTACAAAATCCACCTGGTAGACCAATAGTAGCCTCGACAGACTCCATCCTCTCCCCGCTTTCTATCTTTCTAGAGAAGATCCTTACTCCCCTAATGAAAACAACACCCTCCTTTATCTTGGACACAGGCCACTTTTTAAAGAAAATCAGGGAACTCCCAAGGGTTAGCCCCACTTGTACTTTGGTAACCCTGGACATCAATAGCTTATATACCTCCATAACACACCAGAAGGGTATCCAAGCTGTTACTCGTCTCCTCGAATCTACCACAATGATATCAGACTCAATATCACTGTGTCTTGAGTTGCTTAAATTAATTCTACATGAAAAAAAAATTCTATTTAGGGACGAGTTCTATATACAAACGTGCGGGACGGCCATGGGTTTGAATGTAGCCCCACCATATGCAAATGCATACATGGCACTTTTTGAAGAGGAGTATATATACAATACCCCACTCTTCATACAGCATGCGTTATGCTGGTACAGGTATATAGATGACATCTTTTGCATATGGGACGGTCCCCCAGGATCCCTAGACAATTTCTATACTCACATTAACCAGATAAGAGAGGAACTAAAATTTACCTTAAGTTTTAGTAAAGAAAGGATTTCATTTTTAGATACCACCATTGTGATAGATGAGGATGGGCATCTTAGCTCAGATCTCTATTCCAAACCTACGGATAGAAATGGTCTGTTACATTCTAGCAGTAGCCATCCCAGGAACACGCTTTGCTCTTTACCACGATCGCAATTTATGAGAGTGTCCAGGATCGTATCTGATGAGGACACGAAAAAGACTAGACTGCAGCATATGTCCAAAAGGTTCGAACAAAGAGGCTACCCTAGTTCGTTATTGTCAAAAGAATTAGATAGATCACTAGTGACGAATAGGGAGGCCACAGTGAAAAGACCTAAACAGATTAGATTACCTTTGATATTGACTTATCATCCAATCATACCGAAATGACATCAGAGTATCCGTAGGCATTGGTCGGTATTACATACCGCCTATCCAGGGATTGAAGAATTCAAGAATCCAGTGATGATGTGTTCCAAAAGGTCCCCTAACGTTCGTGAACGCATTATTAGAGCTGACATTGGCAGCTTCTCAAAGACATCAAGACAAACCTTTTTGCAGACAAAACGAAACGGTACATTCCCATATTTACATTGTTCGTGTTGTTCCAACATTATCAAGGGGGACATAATCCAGCACCCCCATACTAACAAGACCTTTCTGGTTAAGGGCTTCTTCACGTGCGACTCCAATTTTGTGGTCTATTTAATTAAATGCCCATGTGGCTTGACCTACGTGGGAGAAACTACCCAACACATCAGGGACCGTTTATCCAGCCATAAGTCCACGATAAGGTGTAAGAAAACGTGGCTACCCCTTCCTGATCACTTTATTAAATCTAACCATAATATTTCTCAATTAAGGTTTCAAATTATTGGGCAGGTTTCTAGACCCAGGAGGGGAGGCAACCATATACACCTATTAAAACAGAGAGAGTCGTACTGGATCCACACATTAGAGACCCTTGCGCCCAAAGGTTTAAATAGGGAATTCGATCTATTATGCTGAAAACATTAATATCCACTGTCAATTTCTGTGGTCTCCGCAATTAACACTATATACTTATCTTTTTTCTAGGCACGATAGAAAAAACAAATAAACGAAATCCATAACGACCAGATACAGGTACCATAAAACCGGTTCACCAACTGTTTCTTTATGTACTATCTATTTTTCTTTCCAATTTGGTCGTAATCGATTAATCTCTTTTCTACTTCTACCCTCTACTTCTATGTTGTGCTATATATAATTTTTCTTTGCATATTTTTTCTTTACATATTTCTCTACTAAATATTTGTAATTCTCAGACCATTACAGACCCACATAGACCTAGTTTTTTGCCATCACTGTACATAGTGAGGATACTTTAACACCATATTCTATATATCATTATCTTTATGCCAATTTCTATATCTGTTTAATCCCTCTACATATATACAGTTCTTTGATTATATCACTGTATTTACATATATAGTTCTCTGATCATACCATAATAAAGCCATATAGATTCAGACTTTTTGGCATCACATATATAGACTAAGACCTATTTACTTTACCATGTCATTCTAAAACCCACATGGACTGAGACCATTATTACCATCAAACGGATGATACTTAACGCCATGTCCCATCATTACGTACCTTACATAATTTCTACTGTTAGATCCCATATACACGATAAATAAACATTTTGTTTCCTGAAATGGGGCTGCAATCCGGCTACATAGACTTTATTATGCCTTCAGTAGAAGGGAGAGAACTTACAAGTCAGGAACAGTCTCTATAGCAATGAGAACAGATTGCGTTCCACAGCGTGACTGCATCTAACAGACTGCGCATGCGTCAGAATAGGCTTGCGTATCACTTACCGGATATACGGTATGAGGAGCTGGCGCCATATATATGGACCCTGCTACGGAACATACCCACAGCTTGCAGCGTCTGGCAGACGCCGATATACGAATATATTCCTCAAAACTCTATGCAGGTACGATACCCCTGACAAATGTACACTCTATCTTTGGTCTTATATGTCTCCATGTACATCCTTTCACTTTTTACTCTAAATCACTATTCCTCTTTTTTGCCGGTACTTTATGGTATGGTCCTGAGGGGTATTTCACTAATACCTCTCCAACAAGTTCCTATATGTATGTTTTGACTATGCCTATTCTATGTACTGTGATCTACATAATTTAGGATGTCTACACCGTATGTTCCCTGAGAAATCCTGTGTATCTTGTTTTACGAAGGATAATCACAACCAATGTATGAATTTATATATACCTGATCATAATGGCCATGTGCGCTTATCATTGAAACATGTTCTGTTCAATCTTTACGATGTCTAATTTGCATATATATGTTGATCTCTGTAACTTATCTGGATTCTTTTTGAGATATCAAACTAAAATTTTAGAATTTATCGTTGGTACAATCTTCATTATTTGTTTTTGTTCCATACAATACTAAATACATGATTTTGTATTTTTTATTTTTCTTACAGCGATTGTGAGAAAGGCCTTGGTTGGGCCGAAACATTATAAACGCCTATCGCTTGCCTTAATAAATTCTGTTCTAAAAAATATCATTTGGAATGAATGAAAATAAATAATTCTTCCTTGAAAATCAAATTAGTCGAGTGACCTTGGAGTGCTTTTGGGTTTATTCTATACATCTGTAGTGGGGTACTCAAACCCGAACCTGAATAGCACCATCGAATTGGAGTGCATCCTTACAAATTTTTTATATTTTTGAAAATAGGCACCACATTTGCCCTGCGCCAGTCCCTTGGCACTATACCAGTCACTAGAGAATCTCTATATATTATGAAGAAGGGGACAGAAATAACTGAACTAAGCTCTTTCAGAACTCTAGAGTGTAACCCATCTGGTCCCAGGGCCTTGTGTACATTTTATTTAATTTAATTTAGCTTGGCCCATATCTACATTCAGCCAATTCAGTATATCAACTGATGTATTAACAATACTGACACCAGCTACATCAGCTGCTCTTTCTTCTGTTGTATATACAGAGCTAAAGAAACCATTTAGTAACTCTGCCTTCTCTAACCTATAACCCTACCATGTTGATCCAGGGGAAGGTTGATGCCAGTTGCCTCATTTGGGGGGGGGGGGAATACCTCCCTGACTCCAAATTTGGCAATCAGAATTAATCTCTGGATCAACGTCCCATCTCCAGAATCTAGTACTCATAACTTGTAATATTATATTTTTCAAGAAAGGTATCCAGGCCCTCCTAGAACTTGTTAAAAAAAATCAACCACAACAACATCCTGTGGTGGAGCATTCCATAGTCTCACTGCTCTGACAGTAAAGAATCACAGTCTGTGATGATGGTTAAACCTTATTTCCTCTAGACGTAGAGAATGCCTCCTTGTCCTTGTTACAGGCCCAGATGTAAAAATATCATTAGAAAGATCTCTGTTTATCTACAAGCACGTAATTATGTCATGCTCTTACTTTCACATCTCCCTCCCTTGGAATGGAACACAGGCTTTTGTTCATTCAATATTGGCTCGCCGACCTGTGGCGGGGGCCTCACCTCCAGATATTATAAATTCATACATAGTCCCTTGGATTATCAGGAATCTCAGGTCGCTCTGACCAGATGGTTGAGGGACATACCACAACTCACAACACAGACACTACTCATTGCTCTTGAAAATAGCATCAGATACCTTCCCTCAAGTAGATACACTGAGATGACTGCAGATCTACCATAGGGCATATATATCTCCAGTTTTGGGATTCAAAATGACTGTATTTTCCACTGATAAGTGTTTTAGGTGCCAAGAAGATTCAGCGGATATATATCATTGTCTTTGGAGTTGTCCAAGGATTCAGTACTTCTGGACAAAAGTACACACTTTCATTACCACTCATTTGGTCACCTATGTCCCATTCAATCCTATTTGGGCCATATTCAGCCACATTAATGTGGAAAATATCTCATGCACTTTGGGGAGCAGGAAGTTAGTTTTCAGGCCTGCCCCTGAAGCCATAAAAATGATCTTGCACACTTGAACACACCCGACATCCCCGCCATTTTAAATTGTATTTTGAAAAAGTTTATTTTCTGATAAAAATGGATTAGATAGAGGCCTTGTGAGCCATGATCGACTGAGGAATATATGGGTCTCTTATGAAACAGGTAAGGTGTTCATCAACAAATCAAGAGAGAGCTTGTTCACTGTTGTTGTTTTGTTCAACTCCCCTTATTATCTTTTATCTCCCCACAGTTTAAATCTGTGGAAGTATAACCCCACAATAACATCCCTTCCCCCTTATTCAGGTTTAGTTAGGTCTGTTTAACTTTTTCCTTCTTGTGAAAAGGTAACCCGGAAAATGACCCAACTTTATACCTTATAAATGATGTAATTTATATTTATAAAAAGGTCGAATTTGAGATGTAACTTCTTATGCAACACTTGAACTGTGTAATTCCTCTATGTCTGAATTTGTTATAACCTGTATGTACCTGCCTTCCCCTCTTCCCCTGTTATGTTTATGAAAAATTCAATAAAAACATTGAAATATAGAAAGATCTCTGCACTGTCCAATGATATATCTGTACATTGTAATTAGATCGCCCCTAATACGTCTTATTTACTAAGCTGAATAGCCCCAAGTTTGATAACCTTTCTTGGTACTGCAATCCGTCCTTTCCCCTAATTACCTTGGTTGCCTTTATTTGCACCCGTTCAAGTTCCGCCATGTCCTTCTTCACAGGTGCCTAAAATTGTACACAATATTCCACGAGTCGTATGACTTGTGATTTGAATAGAGGCAAAACGATGTTCTTATCATGAGCATCTATGCCTCTTTTGATGCATCCCATGATTTTATTTGCCTTGGCAGCAGCTGCCTGGCACTGGTTGCTAAAGGTAAATATACTGTCCACCAATATCCCCAGATCTTTTCCAGTAGCAGTTTTACCCAGTGTTTTACCATTTAATGCATATTTGTAAAATTAGTTTCTTCGGCCCAAGTGCATAACCTTACATTTATCAACATTAAACTTCATTTGCCAGTTCTCTGTCCAGACCTCCAGCTTCCCCAAATCCCTCTGTAATATTACATTATCCTCCTTTACAGTGCTTACTATCATCTGCAAATACTGAAATTATACTCTGTAAACCCTCTACAAGGTCATTAATAATCATATTAAAAAGATTTGTACCCAATAATGACCCCTGTGGAACCCCACTGGTAACTGTGACCCACTCTGAGGATGCACCATTAATAGCCACCCTCTGTTTTCTACCACTGAACCAGTTGTTGACCCAATTACACATGTTTACCCACAGTCCCAGGATTTTCATGTTATATACCAACATTTAATGTGGCACAGTGTCAAACACTTTTGAAAAATCTAGATACAGCACATACCCAGACTTACCCAGGTGCAGTCGTGATACACCACATCCACAGCCTTACCCAGGTCCGTCTAGATACACTACATCCACAGTCTTACCCAGGTACAGTCTAGATACACAACATCCACAGCCTTACCCAGGTCCAGTCTAGATAAACCACACCCACAGCCTTACCCAGGTCCAGTCTAGATACATCACATCCACAGCCTTACCCAGGTCCAGTCTAGATACATCACATCCACAGCTTTACCCAGGTCCAGTCTAGATACACCACAGCCTTACCCAGGAGCGGTCTAGATACACAACAACCACAGCCTTACACAGGTCTGGTCTAGATACAGCACATCCACAGCATTACCCAGATCCAGTCTAGCTACGCAATATCCACAGCCTTACCCAGGTCCAGTCTGGATACATAACGTTCCCAGCCTTACCCAGGTCCAGTCTAGATGCACCACATCCACAGCCTTACCCAGGTCCAGTCTAGACACACCACATCCACAGCCTTACCAAAGTCTAGTCTAGATACACCACATCTACAGCCTTTATCAGGTCCAGTCTAGATACACCAGATCTAGTCTAGATACACCAAATCTACAGCCTTACCCAGGTCCAGTCTAGAACGTAACTCCTCATAGACGCTAATCAGATTGGTTTAACAGGACCGATCCCTCATAAACCCATTCTGATGCTGCGTTAACAGTTTATTTACATTGCGATACTCGAGAATAGCATCTCTTAGAAAACCCTCAAATATTTTACCCACAATGGAGGTTAAACTTACAGGTCTATAGTTTCCTGGCCCACTTTTTGACCTCTTTTTTTAATGTTGGCACCACATTTGCTATGCGGCAGTCCTGTGGAACAGACCCAGTCATGATAAAATCCTTAAATATCACACATAATGGTCTGTCTATCACGGTACTTAATTCCTTCAGAATGCGGAGGTGTATACCATCCGGACCCGGTGATTTGTCTATTTTAATTTTTTTTAAAGGGGACCTGTCACCAGCATTTCACCTATTAAACTCTACTCACCCCTTGCTGGCCGCTGCTGTTAAAAGTTCATTGTCATTATCCCCTCTTCTAATCTACTCCTCTAACCGTAATTAACAGTCTGCAAACATTCTGGCCTTATATGGTAATAATCCGGCAGTCTCGTTCGTTCCTCTTCTTATGCCCACCCACCGCAGAAAACTGTCGCTCCCAAAATCTCGTCTGAGATAGCATGCATACGGTCATGTATGGTCCGACACCCTTCCCTGCTTCGTCCAGCCCTCAAATCTAGTTAGTGCGCATGCCCCTCTATGGTGTCCCGGTGTGCGGATGCATCAGAACAGCACATCAAAGCCCAAGCACAGGATTTTGTGTGTGCTTCGGGGAGGCAAGAAGCTGTTTATCAAGAGTAAGGAGGTGGGGTAAACTAGAAAAGGCTCGAGGAACGAAGATACGACTCTTTTCAAACTAAGATATGACTCATTTATGCTCATTAGCATATTGCACGCGAACACTAAAAAAGGGAATACTAAAGGTACAAAGCCAACTTTGATACCTTTAGTATTAATAGATACCTTAAGATAAATATAGGTTACATAAAAAATATTTTTCACCCACTTCGACCAGGTATTGCTGGTTTAATAGGTGAAATGCTGGTGACAGGGTCCATTTAAGGCGGCGCTGCACTTCTTGCTGGGTTAAGCAGGTGGCATTTACAAGAGAATTTACTTTATCCCTAATCTTGTCGTCTGTCGTTGGATTTTCATGTGTAAATACAGTAGAGAAGAAGACATTTAATAGATTGGACTTTTCCTCATCCTCCTCCACCATTATACCCAGATTATTTTTGGGAGGGGCAACACTTTTAGTTTTCAGTTTCTGATTATTTATTTGTTTGAAAAATAGTTTTTGAGTTATTTCTGCTTCCTTTCTCTATTTCAATCTTTTCTGCCTTTATTTGTCTTTTACGCAACTTATTTTTTTCTTTAGAATTATTTTATGCCTCTTAACGATCTTCTTGCTTTAGCAGTTTGAATTCTTTCTTTTTATCATTTATTGCCCCCTTACTGTTTTATTTAACCACATTGGTTTCATCCTATTTCTTGCTTGTTTATTCCCTCAAGGCCTGATTCAGACGAGCGTATATCTCGTCCATGTGACGCTGTTTTTTTAACGACCATCACATGGACGCATGTATGTCAATGGGGCTGTTCACACGGCCAATGTTCTAATGGACTGTGTGAAGGACCCGTGAAAAATAGGACATGTCCTATTTCATCTGTTTTCATGGATCCCTCAATAGACTCAAGTTCATCAGGGATATGTGAAAACGGGTCTTGCACGGGTGCGCTTCCCTCCGAATTTGCACTCGTTCGTGTGAATCTGGCCTCGGGTATATATTTATCACAGGCCTTATTTAAGAGGCTTTTAAAAATGTCCCATTTAGTTTGTGTATTTTTATTTTTGAGGACATTATCCTAGTTAATGCCCTTAAGGTCATCCCTTAGCCCATGAAAATTGGCCTTTCTGATGTTTAGTGTTATTGTAGATACTCTACCAAACATGTTTTTAAATACATGAAAACTTATTATGTTGTGGTCACTATTACCAAGGTGACCCCCTATCTATGCTTTTGATATCCTGTTCAGCCTTTAATTATTCTCAAAAATCTGTTTCCTTTGTGAGACCTGAAAGTTTCTGCCTCCCAGTTTATATCAGGGTAGTTAAAGTCCCTCATAATAATGACTTCATTATGGTTTGCTGCCTCATCTATTTGCTTTATTAGTTGATTTTTTTGCTTCAATTTCTATTCCTCTTGTTCATGGCTTTAGACGAAAATTTTAAAATAATCTCTAGATTCCTGAGCAAATATGAAACGACCTTTGGGTCTTATTTTCAGAACAAATTTCTACAGGGAACTTGACCTCAGGACGTTTGGTCCTGAGATCTTCAAATTATCAAGAATTGAGAATGGTCTGGAAAACCGTAAAAATTGGCCTTTCTAAAATTAAGACATCTCTATGTCAAGATTCTGTCTGACAATACTATATATGTCATCTGTGCCATGGAAATACTGTCCTTCTCATCAGTCCATCTAAAAGGATCATAAAACATGGTTGTGGACTTCCTAAGCCAGAAACACATACGGATGTAGCCATCTTTAACTTGATTGTGATAACTTGCTGCAGCGTAATATCACACAACAAAAGCCGTTGAGAAAGTCAAGATAAGGGATCTAGCCATTGTTTATTTAATGCATTAAAAGTCAAGGTAAAGACGGCTACATCTGTAGATCTGGGGTTTTTAACAAAGAGGTGTTTTTTTTTAGGAACATGGCTCTAGTATATGCCCATGCGCTGCCACCTTTCCATTCATTCTCTGATATGATGAAGCAGCCGACCCCTATTTTCCATATAGGTGCGGGTACCAGAGGCGGGACCTGCATCTACTAGACATTTATGGCATATCCTGTGTTGGGAATATTCCTTTATTCTGCTCTGTTTCCACATTGCAGCTTCCCACTTCTCTATGATTACGAGGTGTCATGACACCATGTCTTGTCTCCAAGGCAGCCAATCATCACCATCTGATGTGACATCATTGCCTTGTAAACAGAGACAGACAGATAACCCCTTTTAGGTACATTGATAAAACCCAATTCAACAAACACTGAGAATAACAAAATACATTGTGAGAATCAAGCATTTTTATTAAAAAATAAAATTCTAACAACACGTTACACATAAGGTTTAGTGTAAGATGATGGGAGATCATTGCGGCTGTGTAAGGATAGGAGTGGTAGTTCATGTAAAACCTGCTCTGTGGTTGGTAACACAACTATAATGTTTTTTCATGTGTAAGTTAAACACTAATGTCATTTTAGGCTTACTCACAATCATTCTTCTACCCTCCAAAATTACACGAGTATGGACGGGTTAAAGCCTCCTCTCTTTGGATCTTTTTTAATAACTTATTCTGCCCTGATGTGCACCACCATAGGTAAATTGTAAATAATAGGAAAAAAGAATGGGGATAAGAAAAAAGAAGGGCAAAAGTTACTTGGATCGTTTGATCTCTTATAATATTAAACCGGCACCAGAAGGCAGATTATGCCTGCCAATGGGATATATGGCGAACGGTCCCTCTGTGGCAAACACCAAAAATGTATTTTCAAATTCCATTAATATTTCTGTTATTTATTGTTGTTTTTTTAAATTAATTATTATGTGGTTATAAAGTCAAACATTATTCACCTCCTTAGCTGCCACTGGTACTTCCAATAGTTAGCAGTGGTTAATACAGAAATAAAAATGGGAATAGGAGGAAAGGCCGGGTTCCAAATTAAATGCTGTATCTCTAATAATCAAAAACTTTGTGCATGGTAACACTAGAAGAAGCTGACCGACTTCAGCGAAAGGTACGTCGGGACGAACCCGGCACCAGTTTAGGGATCATACAATTGAGGGAAATGTTAGGGAATCCATACTTCTTCTCTTGCACAGTACCACTAAAGCTTAGATATCCCCCCTAGGTGTGAGAGCGTGACCGAGATCACACATTATAATGCTCGTGTGCTGGCTCCGATCCCTGTATCACAAAGCAGTAAATATCATGCTTATCAGCTGACAGGCGGGGCGTGTGTCAGCTGTTCTAAGATATGCAAAAAATAAGGACATAGAATGTAATTAAAACCACAGAAAAGGCCATACTCACTGTGTCGTGCTGGCTGAGTGTGTGGCCGGCTGAGAGCAGAGCATTTCAGCTACACTATGTGCTTATATAACATTACAGTCAATGAAGAAGCTCTCTGCTCATGCTGCGGTTACATGTACGCTGCTGCTGTGTCTCCGCTCATGCTGTGGTTACATGTACTCTGCTGCTGTTGTATCTCTGCTCATGCTGTGGTTACATGTACGCTGCTGTTGTGTCTCTGCTCATGCTGCGGTTACATGTAATCTGCTGTTGTGTCTCTGCTGATGCTGTGGTTACATGTACTCTGCTGCTGTGTCTCTGCTCATGCTGCGGTTACATGTACTCTGCTGCTGTGTCTCTGGTCATGCTGCGGTTACATGTACTCTGCTGCTGTGTCTCTGCTCATCCTGTGGTTGCATAAACGCTACTGCTGTGTCTCTGCTCATGCTGTGATTACATTTACGCTGCTGCTGCTGTTGTATCTCTGCTCATGCTGTGGTTACATGTACGCTGCTGTTGTGTCTCTGCTGATGCTGTGGTTACATGTACTCTGCTGCTGTGTCTCTGCTCATGCTGCGGTTACATGTACTCTGCTGCTGTGTCTCTGCTCATGCTGCGGTTACATGTACACTGCTGTGTCTCTGCTCATGCTGTGGTTGCATAAACGCTACTGCTGTGTCTCTGCTCATGCTGTGGTTACATGTACGCTGCTGCTGTGTCACTGCTCATGCTGCGGTTACATGTACTCTGCTGCTGTATCTCTGCTCATGCTGTGGTTACATGTACGCTGCTGCTGTGTCTCTGCTCATGCTGCGGTTACATGTAATCTGCTGTTGTGTCTCTGCTGATGCTGTGGTTACATGTACGCTGCTGCTGTGTCTCTGCTCCTGCTGTGGTTACATGTACTCTGCTGCTGTGTCTCTGCTCATGCTGCGGTTACATGTACTCTGCTGCTGTGTCTCTGCTCATGCTGCGGTTACATGTACTCTGCTGCTGTGTCTCTGCTCATGCTGCGGTTACATGTACTCTGCTGCTGTGTCTCTGCTCATGCTGCGGTTACATGTACACTGCTGTGTCTCTGCTCATGCTGTGGTTGCATAAACGCTACTGCTGTGTCTCTGCTCATGCTGCGGTTACATGTACGCTGCTGCTATGTCTCTGCTCATGCTGCGGTTACATGTACGCTGCTACTGTGTCT
The DNA here is from genome assembly GCF_050947455.1 of Rhinoderma darwinii. Lineage (NCBI taxonomy): Eukaryota > Metazoa > Chordata > Amphibia > Anura > Rhinodermatidae > Rhinoderma > Rhinoderma darwinii. The sequence continues at coordinate 654,654,724 of NC_134687.1, forward strand.
CTGCTCATGCTGCGGTTACATGTACTCTGCTGCTGTGTCTCTGCTCATGCTGTGGTTACATGTACGCTGCTGCTGTGTCTCTGCTCATGCTGTGGTTACATGTACGCTGCTGCTGTGTCTCTGGTCATGCTGTGGTTACATGTACACTGCTGTGTCTCTGCTCATGCTGCGGTTACATGTATACTGCTGTGTCTCTGCGCATGCTGTGGTTACATGTACGCTGCTGCTGTGTCTTTGCTCATGCTGCGGTTACATGTACGCTGCTGCTATGTCTGCTCATGCTGTGGTTACATGTACACTGCTGCTGTGTCTCTGCTCATGCTGTGATTACATGTACTCTGCTGCTGTGTTTCTGCTCATGCTGCGGTTACATGTACGCTGCTGCTGTGTCTCTGCTCATGCTGTGATTACATGTACGCTACTGCTGTGTCTCTGCTCATGCTGTGGTTACATGTAGGCTGCTGCTGTGTCTCCGCTCATGCTGTGGTTACATGTACACTGCTGCTGTGTCTCTGCTCATGCTGTGATTACATGTACTCTGCTGCTGTGTTTCTGCTCATGCTGCGGTTACATGTACGCTGCTGCTGTCTCTCTGCTCATGCTGTGATTACATGTACTCTGCTGCTGTGTTTCTGCTCATGCTGCGGTTACATGTACGCTGCTGCTGTGTCTCTGCTCATGCTGTGATTACATGTACGCTACTGCTGTGTCTCTGCTCATGCTGTGGTTACATGTAGGCTGCTGCTGTGTCTCCGCTCATGCTGTGGTTACATGTACGCTGCTGCTGTGTCTCTGCTCATGCTGTGATTACATGTACGCTGCTGCTGTGTTTCTGCTCATGCTGCGGTTACATGTACACTGCTGCTGTGTCTCTGCTCATGCTGTGATTACATGTACTCTGCTGCTGTGTTTCTGCTCATGCTGCGGTTACATGTACGCTGCTGCTGTGTCTCTGCTCATGCTGTGATTACATGTACGCTACTGCTGTGTTTCTGCTCATGCTGTGGTTACATGTATGCTGCTGCTGTGTCTCCGCTCATGCTGTGGTTACATGTACTCTGCTGCTGTGTCTCTGCTCATGCTGTGGTTACATGTACTCTGCTGCTGTGTTTCTGCTCATGCTGCGGTTACATGTACGCTGCTGCTGTGTCTCTGCTCATGCTGTGATTACATGTACGCTACTGCTGTGTCTCTGCTCATGCTGTGTTTACATGTACTCTGCTGCTGTGTCTCTGCTCATGCTGCGGTTACATGTATGCTGCTGCTGTGTCTCTGCTCATGCTGCGGTTACATGTACATTGCTGCTGTGTCTCTGCTCATGCTGTGGTTACATATACTCTGCTGCTGTGTCTCTGCTCATCCTGTGGTTACATGTACACTGCTGTGTCTCTGCTCATGCTGTGGTTACATAAACGCTGCTGCTGTGTCTCTGCTCATGCTGGGGTTACATGTATGCTGCTGCTGTGTCTCCGCTCATGCTGTGGTTACATGTACACTGCTGCTGTGTCTCTGCTCATGCTACGGTTACATGTACGCTGCTGCTTTGTCTCTGCTCATGCTGCGGTTACATGTACGCTGCTGCTGTGTCTTTGCTCATGCTGCGGTTACATGTACGCTGCTGCTTTGTCTCTGCTCATGCTGCGGTTACATGTACGCTGCTGCTTTGTCTCTGCTCATGCTGTGGTTACATGTACGCTGCTGCTGTGTCTTTGCTCATGCTGCGGTTACATGTACGCTGCTGCTGTGTCTCTGCTCATGCTGCGGTTACATGTACTCTGCTGCTGTGTCTCTGCTCATGCTGTGGTTACATGTACGCTGCTGCTGTGTTTCTGATCATGCTGCGGTTATATGTACGCTGCTGCTGTGTCTCTGCTCATGCTGTGGTTACATGTACACTGCTGCTGTGTCTCTGCTCATGCTGTGGTTACATGTACACTGCTGTGTCTCTGCTCATGCTGTGGTTACATAAACGCTGCTGCTGTGTCTCTGCTCATGCTGCGGTTACATGTACGCTGCTGCTTTGTCTCTGCACATGCTGTGGTTACATGTACACTGCTGCTGTGTCTCTGCTCATGCTGTGGTTACATGTACACTGCTGTGTCTCTGCTCATGCTGTGGTTACATAAACGCTGCTGCTGTGTCTCTGCTCATGCTGCGGTTACATGTACGCTGCTGCTTTGTCTCTGCACATGCTGTGGTTACATGTATGCTGCTGCTGTGTCTCTGCTTATGCTGTGGTTACATGTACGCTGCTGCTGTGTCTCTGCTCATGCTGTGGTTACATATACGCTGCTGCTGTGTCTCTGCTCATGCTGTGGTTACATGTACACTGCTCTTGTGTCTCTGCTCATGCTGTGGTTACATGTACACTGCTGCTGTGTCTCTGCTCATGCTGTGGTTACATGTACGCTACTGCTGTGTCTCTGCTCATGCTGCGGTTACATGTACACTGCTCTTGTGTCTCTGCTCATGCTGTGGTTACATGTAGGCTGCTGCTGTGTCTCCGCTCATGCTGTGGTTACATGTACTCTGCTGTGTCTCTGCTCATGCTGTGGTTACATGTACTCTGCTGCTGTATCTCTGATCATGCTGTGGTTACATGTACGCTGCTGCTTTGTCCCTGCTCATGCTGTGGTTACATGTACTCTGCTGCTGTGTCTCTGGTCATGCTGTGGTTACATGTACGTTGCTGCTGTGTCTCTGCTCATGCTGCGGTTACATGTACACTGCTGCTGTGTCTCTGCTCATGCTGTGGTTACATGTACACTGCTGCTGTGTCTCTGCTCATGCTGCGGTTACATGTACTCTGCTGTGTCTCTGCTCATGCTGTGGTTACATGTACTCTGCTGCTGTATCTCTGATCATGCTGTGGTTACATGTACGCTGCTGCTTTGTCCCTGCTCATGCTGTGGTTACATGTACACTGCTGCTGTGTCTCTGCTCATGCTGTGGTTACATGTACACTGCTGCTGTGTCTCTGCTCATGCTGAGGTTACATGTACGCTGCTGCTGTGTCTCTGCTCATGCTGCGGTTACATGTATGCTGCTGCTGTGTCTCTGCTCATGCTGCGGTTACATGTACTCTGCTGTGTCTCTGCTCATGCTGTGGTTACATGTACACTGCTCCTGTGTCTCTGCTCATGCTGTGGTTACATGTAAGCTGCTGCTGTGTCTCTGCTCATGCTAAGGTTACATGTACTCTGCTGTGTCTCTGCTCATGCTGTGGTTACATGTACTCTGCTGCTGTATCTCTTCTCATGCTGCGGTTACATGTACTCTGCTGCTATGTCTCTGCTCACGCTGCGGTTACATGTACGCTGCTGTGTCTCTGCTCATGCTGCGGTTACATGTACTCTGCTGCTGTGTCTCTGCTCATGCTGTGGTTATATGTACGCTGCTGCTGTGTCTCTGCTCATGCTGCGGTTACATGAATGCTGCTGCTGTGCCTCTGCTCATGCTGCAGTTACATGTACTCTGCTGCTGTGTCTCTGCTCATGCTGCGGTTACATGTACGCTGCTACTGTGTCTCTGCTCATGCTGCGGTTACATGTATGCTGCTGCTGTGTCTCTGCTCATGCTGTGATTACATGTACTCTGCTGCTGTGTCTCTGGTCATGCTGTAGTTACATGTATGCTGCTGCTGTGTCTCTGGTCATGCTGTGGTTACATGTACACTGCTGTGTCTCTGCTCATGCTGCGGTTATATGTACACTGCTGCTGTGTCTCTGCTCATTCTGTGGTTACATGTATGCTGCTGCTGTGTCTCTGCTCATGCTGTGATTACATGTACGCTACTGCTGTACCTCTGCTAATGCTGTGGTTACATGTACTCTGCTGCTGTGTCTCTGCTCATGCTGCGGTTACATGTATGCTGCTGCTGTGTCTCTGCTCATGCTGCGGTTACATGTACACTGCTGCTATGTCTCTGCTCATGCTGTGGTTACATATACTCTGCTGCTGTGTCTCTGCTCATGCTGCGGTTACATGTACACTGCTGTGTCTCTGCTCATGCTGTGGTTACATAAACGCTGCTGCTGTGTCTCTGCTCATGCTGCGGTTACATGTACACTGCTGCTGTGTGTCTGCTCATGCTGCGGTTACATTTACGCTGCTGCTTTGTCTCTGCACATGCTGTGGTTACATGTATGCTGCTGCCGTGTCTCTGCTCATGCTGTGGTTACATGTACTCTGCTGTGTCTCTGCTCATGCTGTGGTTACATGTACGCTGCTGCTGTGTGTCGGCTCATGCTGCGGTTACATGTACGCTGCTGCTGTGTCTCTGCTCATGCTGCGGTTACATGTACTCTGCTGCTGTGTCTCTGCTCATGCTGCGGTTACATGTACACTGCTCTTGTCTCTCTGCTCATGCTGCGGTTACATGTACGCTACTGCTGTGTCTCTGCTCATGCTGCGGTTACATGTACACTGCTCTTGTCTCTCTGCTCATGCTGTGGTTACATGTAGGCTGCTGCTGTGTCTCCGCTCATGCTGTGGTTACATGTACTCTGCTGTGTCTCTGCTCATGCTGCGGTTACATGTACTCTGCTGCTGTATCTCTGATCATGCTGTGGTTACATGTACGCTGCTGCTTTGTCTCTGCACATGCTGCGGTTACATGTACGCTGCTGCTGTGTCTCTGCTCATGCTGTGGTTACATGTACACTGCTGCTGTGTCTCTGCTCATGCTGTGATTACATGTACACTGCTGCTGTGTCTCTGCTCATGCTGAGGTTACATGTACGCTGCTACTGCTGTGTCTCTGCTCATGCTGCGGTTACATGTATGCTGCTGCTGTGTCTCTGCTCATGCTGCGGTTACATGTACACTGCTCCTGTGTCTCTGCTCATGCTGTGGTTACATGTAAGCTGCTGCTGTGTCTCTGCTCATGCTAAGGTTACATGTACTCTGCTGTGTCTCTGCCCATGCTGTGGTTACATGTACTCTGCTGCTGTGTCTCTGCTCATGCTGTGGTTACATGTACGCTGCTGCTGTGTCTCTGCTCATGCTGAGGTTACATGTACGATGCTGCTGTGTCTCTGCTCATGCTGTGGTTACATGTACGCTGCTGCTGTGTCTCTGCTCATGCTGTGGTTACATGTACACTGCTGCTGCTGTGTCTCTGCTCATGCTGAGGTTACATGTACGCTGCTGCTGTGTCTCTGCTGATCCTGCGGTTACATGTACTCTGCTGCTGTGTCACTGCTCATGCTGTGGTTACATGTATGCTTCTGCTGTGTCTCTGCTCATGCTGTGGTTACATGTACTCTGCTGCTGTGTCTCTGCTCATGCTGTGGTTACATGCACACTGCTGCTGTGTCTCTGCTCATGCTGAGGTTACATGTACGCTGCTGCTGTGTCTCTGCTCATGCTGTGGTTACATGTACGCTGCAGCTGTGTCTCTGTTAATGCTGTGATTACATGTACGCTACTGCTGTGTCTCTTCTCATGCTGCGGTTACATGTACTCTGCTGCTGTATCTCTGCTGATGCTGTGGTTACATGTACTCTGCTGCTGTGTCTCTGCTCATGCTGTGGTTACATGTACGCTGCTGCTGTGTCTCCGCTCATGCTGCGGTTACATGTACTCTGCTGCTGTGTCTCCGCTCATGCTGTGGTTACATGTACGCTGCTGCTGTATCTCTGCTCATGCTGTGGTTACATGTACGCTGCTGCTGTGTCTCTGCTCATGCTGTGGTTACATGTACGCTGCTGCTGTGTCTCTGCTCGTGCTGTGGTTACATGTACGCTGCTGCTGTGTCTCTGCTCATGCTGTGATTACATGTACGCTGCTGCTGTGTCTCTGCTCATGCCGTGATTACATGTACACTGCTCCTGTGTCTCTGCTCATGCTGTGGTTACATGTAAGCTGCTGCTGTGTCTCCGCTCATGCTGTGGTTACATGTATGCTGCTGCTGTGGCTCTGCTCATGCTGTGGTTACATGTACTATGCTGTGTCTCTGCTCATGCTGTGGTTACATGTACGCTGCTGCTGTGTCTCTGCTCATGCTGTGATTACATGTACGCTGCTGCTGTGTCTCTGCTCATGCCGTGATTACATGTACACTGCTCCTGTGTCTCTGCTCATGCTGTGGTTACATGTAAGCTGCTGCTGTGTCTCCGCTCATGCTGTGGTTACATGTACTCTGCTGCTGTGTCTCCGCTCATGCTGTGGTTACATGTATGCTGCTGCTGTGTCTCTGCTCATGCTGTGGTTACATGTACTCTGCTGTGTCTCTGCTCATGCTGGGTTACATGTACTCTGCTGCTGTATCTCTGATCATGCTGTGGTTACATGTACGCTGCTGCTTTGTCTCTGCACATGCTGCGGTTACATGTACGCTGCTGCTGTGTCTCTGCTCATGCTGTGGTTACATGTACACTGCTGCTGTGTCTCTGCTCATGCTGTGATTACATGTACACTGCTGCTGTGTCTCTGCTCATGCTGAGGTTACATGTACGCTGATACTGCTGTGTCTCTGCTCATGCTGCGGTTACATGTATGCTGCTGCTGTGTCTCTGCTCATGCTGCGGTTACATGTATGCTGCTGCTGTGTCTCTGCTCATGCTGTGGTTACATGTACGCTGCTGCAGTGTCTCTGCTCATGCTGAGGTTACATGTACGCTGCTGCTGTGTCTCTGCTGATCCTGCGGTTACATGTACTCTGCTGCTGTGTCACTGCTCATGCTGTGGTTACATGTATGCTTCTGCTGTGTCTCTGCTCATGCTGTGGTTACATGTACTCTGCTGCTGTGTCTCTGCTCATGCTGTGGTTACATGTACGCTGCTGCTGTGTCTCTGCTCATGCTGTGGTTACATGTACGCTGCAGCTGTGTCTCTGTTAATGCTGTGATTACATGTACGCTACTGCTGTGTCTCTTCTCATGCTGCGGTTACATGTACTCTGCTGCTGTATCTCTGCTGATGCTGTGGTTACATGTACTCTGCTGCTGTGTCTCTGCTCATGCTGTGGTTACATGTACGCTGCTGCTGTGTCTCCGCTCATGCTGCGGTTACATGTACGCTGCTGCTGTGTCTCTGCTCATGCTGTGGTTACATGTACGCTGCTGCTGTGTCTCCGCTCATGCTGCGGTTACATGTACGCTGCTGCTGTGTCTCTGCTCATGCTGTGGTTACATGTACGCTGCTGCTGTGTCTCTGCTCATGCTGTGGTTACATGTACTCTGCTGCTGTGTCTCTGCTCATGCTGTGGTTACATGTACTCTGCTGCTGTGTCTCTGCTCATGCTGTGGTTACATGTACGCTGCTGCTGTGTCTCCGCTCATGCTGTGGTTACATGTACGCTGCTGCTGTATCTCTGCTCATGCTGTGGTTACATGTACGCTGCTGCTGTGTCTCTGCTCATGCTGTGGTTACATGTACGCTGCTGCTGTGTCTCTGCTCGTGCTGTGGTTACATGTACGCTGCTGCTGTGTCTCTGCTCATGCTGTGATTACATGTACGCTGCTGCTGTGTCTCTGCTCATGCTGTGATTACATGTACACTGCTCCTGTGTCTCTGCTCATGCTGTGGTTACATGTAAGCTGCTGCTGTGTCTCTGCTCATGCTGTGGTTACATGTACTATGCTGTGTCTCTGCTCATGCTGTGGTTACATGTACGCTGCTGCTGTGTCTCTGCTCATGCTGTGATTACATGTACGCTGCTGCTGTGTCTCTGCTCATGTCGTGATTACATGTACACTGCTCCTGTGTCTCTGCTCATGCTGTGGTTACATGTAAGCTGCTGCTGTGTCTCCGCTCATGCTGTGGTTACATGTACTCTGCTGCTGTGTCTCCGCTCATGCTGTGATTACATGTACGCTGCTGCTGTGTCTCTGCTCATGCTGTGGTTACATGTACTATGCTGTGTCTCTGCTCATGCTGTGGTTACATGTACTCTGCTGTGTCTCTGCTCATGCTGGGTTACATGTACTCTGCTGCTGTATCTCTGATCATGCTGTGGTTACATGTACGCTGCTGCTTTGTCTCTGCACATGCTGCGGTTACATGTACGCTGCTGCTGTGTCTCTGCTCATGCTGTGGTTACATGTACACTGCTGCTGTGTCTCTGCTCATGCTGTGATTACATGTACACTGCTGCTGTGTCTCTGCTCATGCTGAGGTTACATGTACGCTGCTACTGCTGTGTCTCTGCTCATGCTGCGGTTACATGTATGCTGCTGCTGTGTCTCTGCTCATGCTGCGGTTACATGTATGCTGCTGCTGTGTCTCTGCTCATGCTGCGGTTACATGTACACTGCTCCTGTGTCTCTGCTCATGCTGTGGTTACATGTAAGCTGCTGCTGTGTCTCTGCTCATGCTAAGGTTACATGTACTCTGCTGTCTCTGCCCATGCTGTGGTTACATGTACTCTGCTGCTGTGTCTCTGCTCATGCTGTGGTTACATGTACGCTGCTGCTGTGTCTCTGCTCATGCTGAGGTTACGTGTACGCTGCTGCTGTGTCTCTGCTCATGCTGCGGTTACATGTACTCTGCTGCTGTGTCACTGCTTATGCTGTGGTTACATGTATGCTGCTGCTGTGTCTCTGCTCATGCTGTGGTTACATGTACTCTGCTGCTGTGTCTCTGCTCATGCTGCGGTTACATGTACGCTGCTGGTGTGTCTCTGCTCATGCTGCGGTTACATGTACTCTGCTGCTGTGTTTCTGCTCATGCTGTGGTTACATGTACGCTGCTGCTGTGTCTCTGCTCATGCTGAGGTTACATGTACGCTGCTGCTGTGTCTCTGCTCATGCTGCGGTTAAATGAATGCTGCTGCTGTGTCTCTGCTCATGCTGTGGTTACATGTACGCTGCTGCTGTGTCTCTGCTCATGCTGTGGTTACATGTACACTGCTGTGTCTCTGCTCATGCTGTGGTTACATGTACGCTGCTGCTGTGTCTCCGCTCATGCTGTGGTTACATGTATGCTGCTGCTGTGTCTCTGCTCATGCTGTGGTTACATGTACGATGCTGCGGTTACATGTATGCTACTGCTTGTCTCTGCTCATGCTGCGGTTACATGTACGCTGCTGCTGTGTCACTGCTCATGCTGCGGTTACATGTACGCTGCTGCTGTGTCTCTGCTTATACTGTATTTACATGTACGCTGCTGCTGTGTCTCTGCTCATGCTTTGGTTACATGTAGGCCGCTGCTGTGTCTCTGCTCATGCTGCGGCTACATGTACTCTGCTGCTGTGTCTCTGCTCATGCTGTGGTTACATGTATGCTGCTGCTTTGTCTCTGCACATGCTGCGGTTACATGTACACTGCTCCTGTGTCTCTGCTTATGCTGCGGTTACATGTACGCTGCTGCTATGTCTGCTCATGCTGTGGTTACATGTAGGCCGCTGCTGTGTCTCTGCTCATGCTGCGGCTACATGTACTCTGCTGCTGTGTCTCGGCTCATGCTGTGGTTACATTTATGCTGCTGCTTTGTCTCTGCACATGCTGCGGTTATATGTACACTGCTCCTGTGCCTCTGCTCATGCTGTGGTTACATGTACGCCGCTGCTGTGTCTCTGCCCATGCTGTGGTTACATGTAGGCTGCTGCTGTGTCTCTGCTCATGCTGTGTTTACATGTATTATACATTTTTGATGTTGGCAACAGAGGGACCGTTCACCATATATCCCCTTGGTAGGCAAAATCTGCCTTCTGGTGTCGTTTTTATATCATAAGGGATCGAACGATAGAATTATCTTTTGTCCTTTTTTCTTATCCCGATCTTTTTTTCCTATTTACTACACGTGTATGGAGCCTTCAGTGTTTAAGTCTACAGTCACGTAAGGACACCCCATGTATGGTTTTTTTTTTCTTTACATTTGTTGACATGTGTATTAATATTTAATCTTCACTTATACAATATTTTCTGTCAGCTTTTTTCATTCTATAAAATACAAATTTGCAATAATTAGTTAAACAAACAAAATAAAAACACCTCACAGATATGCCACTTCCCTCTATGTCTCAAATACCTGGTTCTGCATCTTTTGTAAAAACAACCTCCAACAGGCGTTTTTTTTTTTTATAAGGCCTCATTCACTTTCGTACTTTGGTCAGTATTTTGCATCAGTATTTTATGGCAAAAACTCTGCCCTTTCACTCATTGCCTGAGCATTGTTGTGTTTACCAGTGTAAGTCTTGCAAATGGTCCCTTAGTGTTATCCTGTTCCCAGTTTTCCCGTACCTTCTACCTGTATCCCGTGCTACCGTTGTTCCTGTGCCTTAGAAAGTTGGAGTCGTGTTGTGCCATCGGTCATGCCTGCTGTGTTACACCACGCCTGGTGTCTGCTGCCAAGGTCCCATCTGAGCCTAGCCGTTACTGTCCAAACTGCTACAGGTATCTTTGTGCTTGGACTATATAGGCATTGACTTGGTACACTGTTTGGCCAGCTATTGCGCTACGGCCAGTGGGTCCACATACCCACGGATTGTAACAGACATTAGTGTACTAGTCACTTATATGAGAGATTTTGTTTCCTACTATTTAATGGGGAACATGCACAACCAGTTCTACACCCCCCCCCCCATCTTAAGGATATTTAGAACTAGGCTTTGCCTTGGCCATTCAAGAACCCTCCATTTCTTTTTTTAGGGTCATTCCTTGGTGGGTTTACTGGTATTGCCATGTTCCAAAGTCTACTTTAAGCTGAACGTAAGGCTTATAACTCACATTATATTCAAACAGCCTCTGCCAATGTAGAATTCATAGTGGATGCAAGGATGATGAGCTGCCCAGGTCCTGATGCAGTTTAGCAGTCCCAAACCATAACCTTTCCTCCAACATGCCCTCAAGTCATTTATAGTTTTGTTCTAGCGAAATACAGTCTATAACTTATGCCAAGCATGTTTTCTGGTGAAATGTGGTCTATAATTTAAGGCAAACATGTATTCTAGTACTGGGGACAAATACCTTTTTGACCTCTATAGAAAAGAGACTTCAACCAATAGCCTGTTAGATGCTGAGAGTGCACATTCTTCCAACACAATAAAGGGGATTCCCAAAGGGGAATTCCTACGTCTAAGACAAAACTGCTCGACTTTCTCTGTTTATTAACAGAGAGCTGCAAAACTTAAATCTAGACTGCAGATAAGAAACTACTCGAACATGAGTATTAAAGAGGCATATAACATATAAATAAGAACTAACCGAGAGGACATTTTAACACCAAAGAAAAGGAACACAGATTTTCCTAGCCAATCAAGGTTTATTACAGACTATCATAAATGATTGTTATGTAATGTTAAACATCATTAATAAACACTGCCATGTCTTAAAAACAGATTTAGATCTTAACAAAATAACCCTCGGGTTATCGTAAAGGAAAGATTATATCTCACATTCTTGTCCCGAGTCATTTTTCCCGTACAGTTACCAATGTAGCAACTTCAACACCAGGATTCTTTCTGTGAAAACCATGCAAGGCTTGTAGAAGTCTTAAAACTACAAAAGAGCTATAGATAGCTCTGAGGAAAAAATGTACCATTACAGAGCACATTAGATGCAAATCAGAAGCTGTAATTTACGGACTAGAATGCCCATGTGGCCTCAGATAAGTGGGTAAGACCACAAGGGAATTCAGGATTGGAATTAGAGAGCATATTGGCTCCATCTTAAATTTTGACACAAATGAGAGAGAAAGTCAGGCTAAAAAAAACCTTTTACTCCAACTCCAATTGCCAGGCACTACAAGCAGAGTCATAATTTGGACTGGACAAGTCTAAGAGGCTGGGCAATTTGGCAAGTAAAATTGGGCATTAGGGGAGGTAATTTGGATGAGGTTCTCCTCAAGAGGGAGAGCCAATGGATATTCCAGATGAATTCCATCAATCCCCATGGCCTTAATGAGAGTTTAAATTTTGGTTGCTTTCTGTAAGGAACTCACCCAAATTTATTTGCGTTATTACCGATCGTTGGTTTTGCCCTCGTATTGGCCATATTAGCGATGACATATTACTCTTATTCTCTCTCTCCTTCATTCCTCCCAACTTCCCTTAAATCTTTGCCCCTTACCAGTTAGGTTTGAATATAAGAGAGGCAATTTACAATTCTCTTTGGCATTACACATTCTTGTACTTAAGGTTTGAATAGCCCCTGTGAATTGGTATAGGCAAAGGGATACACCTTCACCTGTTCTTCTCACACTATGCGTGTGTTGTAAGCATTTTTCCCAGGGCTTGTCATTTATATGCATTTCTTTATTGATTACAATCCATGAATTTAGACAGAGAGATCGGAACTGAATCTTGCACAGTATTAATAGTAACAATTCTATTTAATAGTCCTCATAGAGCTTTCTTATCTATATTAGTTCTGCAACTTCTTGAATCCAAATATAATTTATTTTTTTTAACTTGGAAATTCAGTTTATCTGATCAGTGTTTCTAATATTGAGCCTCTTACAAGGCAATGTAGTAAACTGGCTTTGTTTTCACACACACTGAGACATTGTATTCCTTCAGTAACAATTCTATTGGCCCTTGAGGCTGTCAATCAAATATTGACCTATTTAAGAGATGTCAAATTGGCGGTTACCACCTCTAGAAGATGCCGGAAATGCCGGCGAAACGCCTGTCCGGTGTTTCGGTTTATTGTTTCCAACGTTAGGTTCTTTTTGTCTATGCACCAATAGAAACCAAATAGAGTTCACCAACGGCACCAATTGCCGGGTACTCTCACTGCTTCCGCTTGTGCCGCTAGCGGTGTGAGCGACAGACAGTACACCAGTGCTCACTGTCAGGTGGTACAACACCACTTACTTTCACACGCCGGGAGCAGCTCACAGAACTAGAGCGGCTCAGTCGCTCTCTTTTCCTCCGCTTCCTCTGCTTTTATATCTAGTGGTGGAGGAAATCAGTAGTAATACAGTGTTCACTTCCTGGTGGTATTACAGCTATCCACCTTATTTTTGGCGTGAGCGGTTGACGGAGGTGAGAGGAGCCCTAGAGCTTAACTGTCTCTTTGCCAGTTGCTTCCTCCACTATGCCAAGCGGTGCAGGCGATAGGCAGTAACACAGCGCCCACCGCCTGGTAATTAGTCCAAAGCAAATTATTAGAGAAGTGCAATCCCCTTGCTTATTTACCTACACAGAAATTAGCTGGTCTCACTGCTGGCACAGTTCTCTTGATTTAGGGACATTTGCCTCTAGCCATCAGCAGTTATCACCCATGTCTCATGAAACTATGACAGACTTTTACAACGTTCTGGAATCATTTTTATTTCAGGGCATTGTAACCATGGTGATCCCATTCCAGGCAATTTAATTTGCCCGTCCCTTGCACGATTAATGCCAACAGGGATATTGAATCCGATACAATTTGCAACAATAGTGACCGCCATTTCTTAGCACTAGCAACCACATTTTGTTAGGACCTTTGGATAGAAACCATTTACCAAGGCTAATTTTATCAATCACCTGTGCAGTAATAGGGGTCCTCTGCACTTAGATTATTGTAGACCTACATTGGACATTTTTATGTAAAATAAATACAATTTCTTGTATGTCAATTTAATAAAGTTTATTATTTTAGTTTTAAGTACATAGAATCAAACACTATTTCCCTTACCTTTAATTACCCCATTCTTAACATAGAATCACACTGTGTGAGTTCTCTCATGTTTAACAAGATTTGATTTATATGTAAAACATTTCCCACATTCTGAACATGAATACGGCTTCTCTCCTGTGTGACTTCTCTCATGTTTAATAAGACTTGATTTAGCTGTAAAACATTTCTCACATTCTGAACATGAATACGGCTTCTCTCCTGTGTGACTTCTCTCATGTTTAACAAGATGTGATTTATCTGTAAAACATTTCCCACATTCTGAACATGAATACGGCTTCTCCCCTGTGTGATTTCTCTCATGTATAACAAGATTTGATTTATATGTAAAACATTTCCCACATTCTGAGCATGAATACGGCTTCTCTCCTGTGTGAATTCTCTTATGTGTAACAAGATGTGATTTATCTATAAAACATTTCCCACATTCTGAACATGAATACGGCTTCTCCCCTGTGTGACTTCTCTCATGTATAACAAGATGTGATTTATCTGTAAAACATTTCCCACATTCTGAACATGAATACGGCTTCTCTCCTGTGTGAATTCTCTTATGTACAACAAGACTTGATTTATGTGAAAAACCTTTCCCACATTCTGAACATGTATATGGTTTCTCTCCTGTGTGACTTCTCTCATGTCTAACAAGATTTGATTTAGCTGTAAAACATTTCCCACATTCTGAACAAGAATACAGCCTCTCTCCTGTGTGACTTCTCTCATGTTTAGCAAGAGTTGATTTTTGTGTAAAACGTTTCCTACATTCTGAACATGAATACGGCTTCTCTCCTGTGTGAGTTCTCTCATGTATAACAAGACTTGATTTACGTGTAAAACATTTCCCACATTCTGAACATGAATAAGGCTTCACTCCTGTGCAAATTCTTCTGTTTGTAAAACGACCTGAGCTTTTTTGGAACTGCTCACCACATTGAAACCCTTTACCCCCTTTCTGAGATGTACTTGTGGTAACAATCTGTGATTGGTCAGGAGAAGATTCCTCATGATTAGTGGAATTATATAACAGATCTGTACTGTGAAGTACTGGATGTACATTAAGGGTAATGAGGTTTTCTCCTGAAGACTGCTGCATAATATTTTCATCTTCTACTTTATAATTGATCGATAATGTGTCGTTTCCCTCAGATTCCGTACTGGGATTTTCTGTTAGGATTAAAAATGTACTGTGTGATTTTGTTACAAAACACAAAAATTGACACATTTATAACATTCATATTAGGCTGGAAACACACATGCAGTGTTTTGTGCCAAAGCCAGGAGGTGGATAATGCCTTTTGAATCGACCACTAGTTTCAGCCCAAAAACCTGCCTAAAAAACTATATGTGCGATTCTAGCCTTATAACGCTTTAAAATATATTGATGACAAAATACAGGATTCTGGTCGAAACGCAGTCCTCCACTTGTCTTACATGAAGCTTGACTTGATCATTTATTTTTTTTGAAAAGCAGAGCCTTGTCTGGCAATGACGTCTGCCCTCTGCCCACACATTTGGCCTTTTAACCCCTTAGTGACCTCCAATACGCCTTTTTACAGCAGTCACTAAGGGGCTTTAGGCTAGGGAGCCGCCTTTTCACGGCAGCGCTTTAGCCTAAAGTAGTAATAATAATATATAGATTAGGGTCAGTGCTAGATTAGGGTTAGGATTTAGGGCTGTAATAGCAGTAATAACTGTAAGGCTAGATTAGGGCTTAATTAGGGTTAGGGTTTTATTTTATTTCATTTTTACGTTTGTATAAAAAAAATAAAATAAAAAAATACAACACGTTTTAGTGTTATTCTTAGGTTTACTTTAGGTTCTATTATGACTTATAGGGCTTATGTGTGTGTGTGTGTGTGTGTGTGTGTGTGTATACACACACACACACACACACACACACACACACACACACACACATATATTGTTAAGGATCTACCAGGCACAGCTTCTGTATCCACGCCCATAGGTAATCAGTCTGCACTTGCTTCTATGTCTGTGAGACGGACTCCATCTTCCACCACTCAGGATGGCAGGCTTAGGAGTGGAAGAGCCTATCACAGCCTGGCCAGACGGAGCTAGCTCCCGCCCTCTGTCTATTTATACCTGCCTTTCCTGTTCCTCCTTGCTTGTGATTCTTCTCTGTTGGTTTATTGGCCCTGCTGCAGCTTCTTGAACTACTTGTCCCTGCTTCATATTGACCCTGGCTTACTGACTACTCTTCTGCTCTGCGTTTGGTACCTCGTACACTCCTGGTTTGACTGGGCTTGTTCACTACTCTCCTGCTCTACGTTTGGCACCTCGTACTCTCCTGGTTTGACTTGGCTCGTTTACTACTCTTGTTGCTCACGGTGTTGCCGTGGGCAACTGCCCCGTTTCCCTTTGTTCTGTGTTTCCTTGTCTGGTTGTCTGTCGTGCACTTATTGAGTGTAGGGACCGTCGCCCAGTTGTACCCCGTCGCCTAGGGCGGGTCGTTACAAGTAGGCAGGGACTGAGTGGCGGGTAGATTAGGGCTCACTTGTCTGTTTCCCTATCCCTGTCATTACATAATCACAAGCCCATATACCTACTCTACCCTGGTCCCTCACACCACTATGGACCCCCTTGACACCCTGGTTCAGCAAATGCAGGGTCTCTCCCTACAGGTCCAGGCCCTGGCTCAGAGGGTCAACCAGCCTGATGCTACCATGGTAGTACCCCTCACCTCACCTCTTGGACCCCACCTCAAGTTGCCTGACCGGTTCTCAGGGGACCGGAAGACTTTTCTCTCCTTTCGGGAGAGTTTTAGGCTCTATTTTCGTTTAAAGCCCCACTCCTCAGGTCCTGAGAGCCAGCGGGTGCGTATAATTATGTCCCGGCTCCAGGAAGGACCCCAAGAATGGGCCTTCTCCTGGGCTCCTGACGCCCCTGAACTTTTCTCCGTTGATCTTTTCTTTTCTGCTCTCGGACTCATTTATGACGAGACTGACAGGACTGTCTTTGCCGAGAGTCAGCTGGTGACCTTACGTCAGGGTAAGAGACCTGTTGAGGAGTATTGCTCTGACTTTAGGAAGTGGTGCGTAGCTTCTCGGTGGAATGACCCTGCCTTAAGGTGCCAGTTTAGGTTGTGTCTGTCGAACGCCCTGAAAGACCTGCTAGTTAGCTATCCCTCTTCTGACTCCCTAGACCAGGTTATGGCTTTAGCGGTACGACTTGACTGACATCTCAGGGAACGACAACGTGAACGTTTATGTGTTTTCTCCTCTGACTCCCCCATGATGCCTCCCGAGGTTCCGTTGCTTCGTTCTTCCACGGAAGACTCGGAGGTACCTATGCAACTCAGGGCCTCCGTGTCCCCCCAACAACATAGAGAGTTCCGCAGGAAGAATGGTCTCTGCTTCTATTGTGGGGATGACAAGCATCAAGTGAACACCTGTCCTAGGCGTAAGAATAAGCAGCCGGAAAACTTCCGCGCCTAAGTGATCATCGGGGAGGTCACTTGGGCGCACAGGTATTTCCCGTAAATATGAAACGTAATAAAATCTTGCTTCCCTTTCAGGTCTCTTTTGGTAGTAGGTCTGCTACCGGCAGTGCCTTCGTGGATTCAGGGTCGTCTGCTAATATCATGTCTGTGGAATTTGCTATGTCTCTAGCTATGCCTTTGATTGATTTGCCTAAACCTGTCCCGGTAGTGGGTATCGACTCCACTCCTCTTGCTAATGGTTATTTTACACAGCATACCCCTGTTTTTTAACTCCTTGTTGGCTCCATGCATTTGGAGCAGTGCTCTGTACTGTTGATGCAGGGATTATCGTCCGATTTGGTTTTAGGCCTTCCCTGGTTGCAGTTGCATAATCCCACGTTTGACTGGAATACTGGGGATCTTACCAAATGGGGTAATGAATGCTTGACGTCATGTTTTTCTGTTAATGCTATTTCTCCCCCTGAGGAGGTGAACACTCTACCTGAGTTTGTTCAGGACTTCGCTGATGTTTTCTCCTAAGGAGGCCTCCGAAGTGTTACCTCCTCACAGAGAATACGATTGCGCTATCGATTTGGTACTAGGAGCTAAGCTCCCTAAGGGTAGGATATTTAATCTCTCTTGTCCCGAACGTGAAGCCATGAGAGAGAATATCCAGGAATGCCTGGCCAAGGGTTACATTCGCCCCCCTACTTCTCCGGTAGGTGCTGGCTTCTTCTTCGTAGGGAAGAAGGATGGTGGTCTTAGGCCATGCATTGACTATCGTAACTTGAATAAGGTCACTGTAAGGAACCAGTATCCCCTTCCTTTGATTCCTGATCTCTTTAATCAGGTTCAGGGGGCCCAATGGTTCTCTAAGTTTGATCTACGGGGGGCGTATAACCTTATCCGCATCAAAGAGGTGGATGAGTGGAAGACTGCGTTTAACACGCCCGAAGGTCATTTCGAATACCTCGTCATGCCCTTTGGGTTGTGTAATGCTCCCGCGGTCTTCCAGAATTTCATAAATGAGGTTTTAAGAGATTACCTGGGGGTATTTCTTGTAGTGTACCTTGATGACATACTTGTGTTTTCCAAGGACTGGTCCTCCCACATTGAGCATGTCAGGAAGGTGCTCCAGGTCCTTCGGGAAAACTGTTTGCGAAGACCGAAAAATGTGTGTTTGGGGTGCAGGAGATACCATTTTTGGGTCAAATCCTCACTCCTCATGAATTCCACATGGACCCCGCCAAGGTCCAGGCTGTGACGGAATGGGTCCAACCTGCCTCCCTGAAGGCGTTACAGTGCTTCTTGGGGTTCGCTAATTATTACAGATTTATTGCTAACTTCTCGGTCATCGCTAAGCCTCTTACGGACCTCACTCGTAAGGGTGCTGATCTCCTCCGCTGGCCCCCTGAGGCTGTCCAGGCTTTTGAGGTCCTTAAGAAGTGCTTTATCTCGGCCCCGATGTTGGTTCAGCACAACCAAATGGAGCCATTTATCGTGGAGGTTGACGCGTCCGAGGTGGGAGTGGGGGCTGTCTTGTCCCAGGGTACCAGGTCCCTCACCCATCTCCGTCCCTGTGCCTACTTCTCCAGGAAGTTTTCGCCCACTGAGAGTAACTATGATATTGGCAACCGCGAACTCTTAGCCATTAAATGGGCATTTGAAGAGTGGCGCCACTTCCTGGAGGGGGCTAGGCACCAGGTAACCGTCCTTACCGACCACAAGAATCTGGTTTTCCTAGAATCGGCCCGGAGGCTAAACCCGAGACAAGCTCAATGGGCGTTATTTTTTACCAGATTAAATTTTTTGGTTACCTATAGGACTGGGTCTAAAAATATTAAGGCTGATGCACTGTCGCGTAGCTTCATGGCCAGCCCTCCTTCGGAGGAAGATCCTGCTTGTATTTTGCCTCCAGGTATAATCATTTCCGCTATTGAGTATGATTTAGTCTCTGAAATTGCTGCTGATCAAAGAAATGCTAGCACAGGCTTCCAGTATCCGTAGTTTCAGTTGCTGCACATCTCGTAACTTCACAGCATAGACAATTGCCTTCAGATGACCCCAAAGATAAAAGTCTAAGGGGGTCAGATCGGGAGGCATTTCTTCTGCGGTGTTGCTATCAGTGTGTGAAGAGTGGGAGAAGAGGGTTGCATTGACAATCCAACACAATGTGCAGCACTTTGAACACATTTTATAAGTGGTCAGAAACTTGTAAATAACTCATGAAAGAATAAAGTAACGTTAAAACCAAGCACACCATTGTTTTTCTTGTGAAATTCTCGATAAGTTTGATGTGTCACATGACCCTCTTCCCATTGAAAAAACTAACGTTGGATACAAAATGTCCGCCATGGTCAACACCCAGCTTGAAAAGTTTCCCCCCTCCCATATACTAATGTGCCACAAACAGGAAGTTAATATCACCAACCATTCCCATTTTATTTAGGTGTATCCATATAAATGGCCCGCCCTGCATATATATATATGTATATGGGTCAGAGAATGTACATCGCAGAGAGAACCTACTCCTTGCTATGCTCCGACAGTTCTGAAGGATAAACCGACAACGTTTCAGAAGCGTAACTTTTTTCCTACAGTGATGATCACAATTCTTCCACTGGACCTCATAGCCCTATGGTGGTAGATACAACCGACGCTGTCGAGGTGTCAACTGCAGGGCTGAGTGTTGCAGTCCCTCCCACAGTGTGGGATCCCGCACTATAATTTCCCTCCAAGTAGCCGAATTGAAAGAGACTCCAAGAATTAATGTCAATGTCGCAAATTTTACCCGGTATGATTTTGTTTCCATGTATTCGTATGTGATGCAGTCCTACAATTAATTGTCCGGAAGAACTAATCTTTATGCTAGACAATATGTTTTGCAAAAGTCTGCATCTGTTTACTTAAGAATGTGGAACTGCACAAGTGAAAACATTTCTAGGCATTACTCTCAATATGGGCTTGCTTACAATCTGTCTGGTCCCACTGGACCTCTAGTGCTGTCATGTTATCCCTGTATTTGTAGCAGTGATGTCCAGAAACCGATATGAAGCCCTAATGTGGTTCATGCATTTTACAGATAATTCCCAAATCCCCCCAAGAAGTGACCCAGGCTGTGATCGGCTTAATAAATTAAGGCCATTAAACGCCCTTCTAAATCATTTATGTCTAAATTTGTATACCCTAAACAAAATCTATCTGTAGATCAATCACTTATGAGTTTAAAGGCCGTCTTTCTTTTCATCAGTTCATCCCCTCCAAACGAGCCAGATATGGGGTAAAATTAAACAAAGTGTGGGGGAGCAAAGCGGGTTACACCTGTGGTTTTAAAATCTATAAAAGCAGGGACTGCCAAATTCATCCCCCAGGCTGCCACGGAACCATTGGCATCTCTAGCAAAACCTGGAACCTAATGGAGCCATTTCTGCACAAAGGGTACCACGTCTATATAGACAACTTTTATACAAGTGTTGTCCTTTATAAATCCCTCCATGCTACAAATACAAGGGCCTACGGGTCAGTATGGAACAACAAAGTGGGATTCCCACAACCGTTGGTGTCCAGGCGTTTGGAAACAGGGACATCCATGGCCCTTGCAAGTGAGGAATTACTTGCAGTGAAGTGGAGCGACAGGAAGGATGTCTACATGCTGTCCATAGTACACACGGACACCACTGTGGCAATTACGGAGAGGGGGGGCTGCCACTGGAAAGCAGTAACCTGTCTGTGTAACAGACTACAACAAATTTATGGGGGGGGGGGGGGGGTGTAGACCTTTCCGACCAGGTGCTTCAACCTTACCTCATGAAGAAAAAATAAGGCCTGGTACAAAAAGGTAGCAATCTACCTAATCCAGATTGCTACCTATAACAGTTTTGTTCTTTTCAAAAAGGCCCAAGAAACGCTCACTTTTTTTCAGTACCAGGAGCAGGTCATGGAGTGTCTCATTTTTGATTCCGCTATACCTGCGAGTCTGATTATGTGCATTATCCTACAGTTTCCAATTACTAATAGTAACATAAAAAAAAGGGGTGAGGGTCTTTTTAGGGAGTCAATTTCTTTATATTTTGTTTTTAGTTTGTGGGCTTTTCAAGTAATGATGATTTCTATTGGGAGAAGGTGTAGAGCAAATTTTTTTCAGACAGTGAATTTTTTTTTATCCTTTATGATTTTATTTTGTATTTATTTGTGGGTGATCAAGTCCTGGAATTAAATTGTCCAGTACAAAAGCCCACCGCTATCAATTACAGATAATGGACCCACAATGTCCCTGAACGAAACATTTTTGGGGAATTACATTATTAAAGAGGTTTGTTAAAAAAAATAATACAAAAAAACATCTGTCCGCTCCTACTGGACTACTATACTAGTGCTGTCCACGCTACCCCTGTATTTAACAGTCATGTTCAAGTTCCCCCAAGAAAAGCCGGATGACTGCCAGAATAAATTGAAGCCATTGTTCACAATCCTGAATTAATAATTTCTAATTTCCTACACACCCGATATGAATTTATTAGTGCACGAATATTTGATGATCAACATTTTTCATTGAACCAAGCTGCACATTTTTTAATTTTGTAACTATAGACATGATATAAAATACATGTATTGGATATACCACAATTTTTTTCTTTTGACTGTTCTTAGGACTATTCGCTGCCACATAAAACTGCTATTTCCATTCATATTACTGTACGGTGATGCGGGCGTGATCTTGTTTTATTTCGAGGATCTCTAATAATCGAGCAGTTCCTTATGAATACACTGTGGGCTTTATTACAGATTTGTTCGGGTTTTTGATGGACCCTTACACCCAACAATGCTTCTACAAATAGTGCCATTATTTTGGGGACTAGTGATCCTTTACTGTTCCTATAGATGGTTTTGGACACTGTTCCTTTATATATTTAGTAGGTTAATGGTTGTTTGCTGCACATAGCGGTTCTTACTTTGCCGCGCAGGTGCCTGTTATGTTGTACCGCGACGCTTGGGACGTTCGTCCCTTATATAGGGATTGATTGGGCTAGACAGATGTTGTAGGACCAGTCACTATAAAAAATAACTTGTCATTATAGCCCTATAGGTGTTTTTTTTATCTTGTTAACAAACTCGAGTTGGATACATTTTCCTAAATTTTTTTACATATTGCCCTTCACTCCAGTACAGATTATTTTTCCGCTATAATTTATCATATATAAGACCAGAATACTGTTCACAACGACATCAGAATGACACAGATGTGGGAGAACTGCTTTGTTAGCAGGACATAGTCAAATGCATTTTTAGGCACATGCCTTCCTTATGGGAACATCGGTCTTTTTCTCTCGTCCACAAAGATAAGAGTAGGGTTGTCACGATACCAGAATTTGGATTTCGATACTGATACTAAGCATAGCATTGCGATACTCGATACCAAAACGATAATTTGCCAACAATAAAAAAAACCTCAAAAATCTAAAGTACTTCCATTTTCTGATGTGAGGCACGAGGTGTTATCAATTTTGAACCTCCATGCGCCTCACATTAGTAGTAATTAACCCCATCATGTACCTCACATTTACCCAATGTTGCCCATTACAATTGTGAGCGAGGTACTTGATGGGATCACTTATAATGATTATAGTGGGCATATTGGGTTAATGTGTGAGGGAAAAGATGTGGTTAATTCCCATGGCTGTGTTTGCTGCCTGAGATACAGTCCGTATGGCGCCCGCTTTTCCTCGATCCAACACAGTTGGGCTCCTATACTGAAAACATTACAGGACAGTATTCCCGCGGGGAGGCAATGACTCACAGCAGCATGGATAACTATGATGCTAGGAGCCCGGCTTTCTGAACTATGTTGGATCCAGGAAAAGCAGGCGACATACGGTCTGTATATCACGCACCGAACACAGCCATGTGAATTAACCACATAATTTCCCTCACATTTTAACCCAATAAGGCCCACTATAATCATTATAGTAAGTTATCCCATCATGTACCTTGCTCACAGTTGTAATGGACAACATTGTGTTAATGTGAGGTACATGAAGGGTTTAATTACTATTAATGTGAGGCACATGGAGGTACTAAATTCATAACACCCTGTGCCTCACATTAACGATAAGTGACCATTTCCCTCACATAATGGCAACATTGCGGTTAATGTGGGTCTTATTAACCCCAATGTTCCTCAATGCTGGCTGCCTTTATTTCAAGCTTGTGCTCGGCTATAATACCTGCCTGGGGCCGATCTGTCACTACACTGCAGCGCGAGCGACACAGGCACGTCATCAGGAAACCTGTGCCGCTCGTGACCGTCCCCTCCCTGCCCCTTTCTCACATTCTCAGATTATCATTAGTGACAGTAGAGAAAGGAAGGAGGAGCGTTCCTCCCTCCTACTGTGACGCGGCCGGCACTAATGATGAACGGGACGTCACAGTAGGAGGGAGAAACGCTCCGCCTTCCTTTCTCTACTGCCACCAATGATAATCTGAGAATGTGAGAAAGGGTCACTGTAAGAAGAGAACATCGCAGGCGCATTACACTGCGCACGCGCCATGTTTTCTTCATTTATTTCAATACTAAGCTGAGCGGTCAATAGCTTAGTATCGAAATACATAAATTGACGGTATTGAACCATTTGCCCCCGTACAGAATCGAAATGGTATCGAAATTTCGATGCATCGTGTATCCCTAGATAAGAATCCGGCATTTTTCTAACACAGTCGCCAATTTACAGATATTTATTTCTCCCATTTAATGCGAAAATGGATTAAAAATGTGAAGAAAACAATATATACCCATATTCCCTGAGACAATTGTTATTTCGTCCTACAAAAACTCGCGTTCAGCATGCTCACTACACCCCTAGAGGAATACCTTAAGGGGAGTAGTAGTCATTTCTTGGGGGTTTCTATCGTTCTAACAGCATAATGCCTCCACAAACATGGGATGGGGCCTGGAATCCATTCACATTGGTACGAAAATCAAAAGAGTACTCCATACATTTTAGGCCCAGTCGTGTGTCCAGTAAGCAGATTGGAGCCACAACGGGATGTTTTTGAATGAAGGAGAAACAGGGTGATACATTTTGGGGTGTGTTTCTTCATTTTCATGTGGGATTTACAAAAAAAACACCCTTTAACCCTTTCAGGACCGAGCTCATTTTGGCCTTCAGGACCAGCCCCATTTTTTCAAATCTGACATGTGTCATTTTATGTGGTAATAACTCTGGAATGCTTTTGCCTATCCAAGCGATTCGGAGATTGTTTTCTCATGACATATTGCACTTTATGTTAGTGGAAAAATTTGGTCAATAAATGAATTGCTTATTTGTGAAAAACACTACAATTTAAAGAAAATTTGCAAAAAATTATGATTTTTCTCATTTTAAATGTATCTGCTTCTAAGACATACAGTAATACCACACAAAATAGTTACTTTTTCACATATTTCATATGTCTACTTTATATTTGCATAGTTTTTTGAACATTATTTTATCTTTCTAGGACGTTACAAGGCTTAGAACTTTAGTAGCAATTTCTCATATTTTCAAGAAAATTTCAAAAGGCTATTTTTACAGGGACCAGTTCAGCTGTGAAGTGGTTTTGAGGGCCTGATGTAGTAGATAGATCCCATAAATCTGGCCGATGTCACACTGATAAATGGTGCACGATCTTATTTGCTTTTGGACAGTCTGCACAATTTCTGTCGCCATATTCTGAGAGCCAGAACTTTTTTATTTTTTCTTCACTGGAGCCGTGTGAGGGCTTATTTGTTGAAGGACAATCCGTAGATGTGATTTTTTTTATTACTTTTTCTTCGATATTTTTTTTTTTTCTTTGGCAAGCAGTGGCAAAAAAAACAAATATTGGCAATGCTATTTATAGTGTTCACCGTGCGCTATAAATAACATTTTATTTTATTCTTCGGGTCGATACGATTACGGCAATATCATATGTATATAGTTTTTTTATGTTTTGTGGCGTTTGCGCAATAAAATCACTTTTCGATAAAATAATTAATTTTTTGTGTCACCATATTCTGAAAGCCATAACTTTTTTATTTTTCAGTCAACAAAGCTGTGTAAGGGCTTGTTTTTTGCCGGACGAGTTGTAGTTTTTATTGGTACTAATTTGGGGTACATGCGACTTTTTGATCACTTTTTATTCTATATTTTGGGAGGGTTGATGACCAAAAAAATAATGATTCTAACATAGTTTTTTAATTATTTTTTTGCGGTGTATCCCGTGCAGGAAAAATAATATTATAGTTTTATAGTTTGGGTCGTTGTGAACACGGTGATACCAAATATGTGTACTTTTTTTTTACATTTTCATTTTTTTCCTATAATTAAAGTCTTATCATAGGAAGAAAATAATTTTTTGTTTTGTAACTTTTATAACTTGTTTTTACACTTTTATAAAACATTTTTATTACTTATTTTTTTTACTTTTTACTTGAAGACCTGCAGCACTGATCGCTCTGAGACACCCGAATCGCGCTTTTAACACCCACCGTGAATTCACGTTGGCGCTGCAAAGAGCCCAGCAAATGCCAACGTGAATTTACTGTGTGTGGTCGGGAAGCGGTTAAAATGAATTCAATAATTTTTTTCCACTTGCTTTGCATTAATTCCAGCAATACCTTAAGGGGTCTAGTTTTCTAAATGGGGTAATTTATTTTGGATTCTATCGTTCTGGCAGCTTAATGCCTCTCCAAATGTGCAGTGGGGCCTAAAACATTTTCAAGCAAAGTATGTGTCCTAAAAGCCACCAGGTGCTCCTTTCCTTTTAGGCCCAGCTGTGTGTCCAGGCAGTGCATTAGGGCCACAATGGAGTTATTTTTGAACACAGGAGAAATGGTGATAGAATTGGGGGGGGGGGGGGGGGGGGGTTCTTCATTCTCATGTTCGCTTTGCAAATAAATCTGTCTTTAAAATTACACATTTGTGAAAAAAAAGATAATTTTTTCCACCCATCAATGGCCTGCAAACTCAAACAATGACCGTCTAACAAAGTTCCCCAGTCCTGCCATGACTATATTCCTAAGCAGGCCGTGCCAGAAGCATTATAGTGGGACTAAAAAAAAAAAAAAAATTATTAAATAAAGTTAAAGTTTATTAAAAAAAAAAAAAAAAAGATCACATAAAAAATAGTTTTATGTTGTACAAGTGAATAAAATATATAACACACATGTATGGTATCACCGCGCTCGCTACGTCGAACAATAACGTTTACACTTTAACGTTTAAACCACATGGTGAATGCAAAAGCCACGGCGAAATAGCTTTTATTTCCATACCCCCCAAAAAAAGTTAAATAAAAGTTAATTGGTAAGTCCCATGTAACCCAAAATAACACCAATGTAAACTACACCTCGCCCTGCAAATAACAAGCCCCCATATGGCCACATCGACGGGAAAATACAAAAAATTCATGGATCGTGGAAAGTGGAGATGCAAAAACAAAGAATTTTGTTTAAAAAGTTATTTATTGTGCAAACGTAGTAAAATATAAAATCCTACACATATGTGGTATCACTGAAATCATACCGACCCATAGAATAAAAGGTAACACGTTACTCACGCCGCACAGTGAACTGCGTAAACACGAAAAACAATGCTGGGATGGATGTTTTTTTTAATTTCCTCCCAAAAAAAAGTTAATAAAAGTTGATGAGTATATGATTTGTATCGAAAAATATAGCTCGTCACGCAAAAAAACAGGCCCCCATACGGCTATGATGACGCAAATATTAAAAAGTTATGACTCTTGGAATGAGACTATGAAAAAACTAGAAAGAATGGCGGTCATTAAGGCCACAATAGGCCAGGCCGTTAAAGGGAATGTACATATTATATATATATATATAATTATATTATTTATTTTTTTAACTAATTAAGATCAGACAGTAAAACATTCTTTTTTCTAATCTGTTTTTTATTGTAGATTTTTTTTATTCCGTGTTCTGTACATGATTATGGGGGCAGCCATCTTGCCTGAGCTGTTGACAGCATTTAGAGATATTTACAGCAGCCACATGGGTCGTAGAAAACATTAGTCTGGAGCCATTGACTTCTACAGGACAGATTTCTAGGCGTGCTCTGTGACCTGTGCAGAGGTCATTGCGCAGGGAGGGGGAGGAGGGGAGCTGTGTCCATCACCTATTGTCAATGGTGGATCCTGTGTTATCTATATATAGGCTTTAGGCTTCGTTCACATCTGCGTTAGGGCTCCGTTCAAGGGTTCCGTCTGAGCTTTCCGTCAGGGGAACCCATGAAAGGAACCCTGACTGAAACAAACGGAAACCATAGGTTTCCATTTGCATCACCATTGATTTCAGTGGTGAAGGATCGGGTGGAAATGGTTTTCGTTTGTTAACATTGTTTAAGGGTTCCATCGTTTTGATTGAATTAACAGCGCAGTCGACTACAGAACCCTTAAACAAAGGTGACAAACGGAAACCATTTGCAACGGATCCGTCACCATTGTAATCAATGGTGATGCAAACGGAAACCTATGTTCAGGGTTTCGTCCATTGGAAAGCTCAGACGGAACTTGTGAACGGAGTCCCAACGCAGATGTGAACGAAGCCTTATTTGTCAGTGTAATCCTGCCTGTGATGATAACGAGATGTATGATGAGAAGCGATCTCTGCAGAACAGGAAGGATCAGTCTATTATGAGACCCAGTGGCCAGAATTTTTAATATAGATAATGACATACAAAATAATAAAAAAAAACATCACTAAAAAAATCTTAAAAAATAGGTTTAACAAAAACTTGATTTAAACAATAGGTTATTTTCTGACTACACATACCCTATAAGTGGATAAACTGAGTTTTCTCAGATCCCGGCTGTTAATCGCAGCTGGTTCCCACGCAAAATCTGATGCTAAGCCTAGTGCATGTCCGGATTCATACATCACCTTGTAGAGAACTTCTATGTGCAGTCACAGCTCCCTCAGGTCCTGCACTATGTATAACACATTGTCTGACGTGTTACTGTAATGTAGAACTAAGGAGGAACCCCGCCTTAACAAACCTCCCAATTCACTTTCTAAATTCATTATTACTGACCTGTGGTAACACCTCCTGGAATTTCCTCCTGCACTTCACTCTTACACGGTTGATCGCCCCTCACCCGCTCTTCTTCTGCTTCATCCTCCGCTTTATTATTAGTCAGATCTTCCCCCTGATTTCACATATGTAACAATTCAGTACAATATAGCAGAGAGTGCGAAGAATCTAACAGATCAACATAAGAAACCACCAAAATCTATGACCACATCTATGAGCGCAGGACCAAAAAACGCCCCACTCCCCGATATAGATCTGGTATAGGGCTCAGCTTCATCTACCTGATGATTCTCTGGCACATTGTGATTTTCCTCTGGACAGTCCTGGGAATACAGAGGACTGGGACATCTCTCTGGTGGATTTCTCCTACTGGATCCATCTGTAGGAAACACACAGTGGTGGAATAGATTATTTACATGAGATGATGAGATGATGGGAGTAGTATCTAGGTGACCCTCAAAACAGGTTTGTCTTTACAACTAATGAAAGTCTGCCGCTCCTTACACTGCTGATCAGCCACTACATCCGTCTCCTCTTCTGCTTCATCTTTAACCTCAACCTTAATATCAATCAGGTTTTCACCCTAAACAGACAAGAAAAAAAAATATAGCATGAACTTCGGGTTAATTGCTTTATAGTCATTGTAACGGTCGTGTCCTGCCACCTCTCCTTACGTGCTGACGGCCGCAGACCTGTCTCCTCCTGCTGACGTCTCCCTCCCCGGAGACGCCAGCACATGCGGCCGCCCTGCCCTGCAGTGAACACTAGGGTGCACAAGCTTGTTCCCGGTCTTAAGGGTCTGGCGCGCACACATGTAAATAATTAATTATCCCCAGAGCACCCTGAAAAATAAAAAAGGGCCCTGCCCTTCCACTCCCTGCCTAAGCGTTGTTGTCTATTCACATGTTAGTCTTAGCAAATGGTCCCTTAGTCGTATCCTGTTCCGAGTGTTCCCGTGCCCTGCTGCCTGTATCCCGTGATGTATTTGTTCCTGTGCCTCTTCTAGTGTTGGAGTCGTGTTGTGCCATCTGCCATGCCTGATATCATCCGCCACGTGTGGCGTCACATACCTTCAAGTTCCATCTAAGCCTAAGCCTCTGCTACTGTCTGGACTATTACTGGCACTCTTGTGCTAGGACTTTGCATAGACTGTTTGGCCAGCTGCTAGTCCGCTAAGGCAGTGCGGCCTGGTGGGTCCACATACCCATGGATTGTGACAGTCATGTTTTGATGAGACCTTGGAACCATCTACCTGATGATTCTCTGGAACATTGTGATTTTCCTCTGGACAGTCCTGGGAATACAGAGGACTGGGACATCTCTCTGGTGGATTTCTCCTACTGGATCCATCTGTAGGAAACACACAGTGACTGAATACATGACTACTGTATATCTGTCCATATATCACACACTTCTCTCTACACTTCTATGTTTACTGATCAGAGCCGAAATTACAATGTCGATGTCCTAACTACCTGTGTCAAGAGGCCAGCAACTTGTAAGCCGCAGGCCCAAAGTAGACTGTGGCCTACCAGAGCGAACGGTGGGGAACCTTCGGCTCCCTGCTCCGCCAAATTATTTAACTGTATCTGCGTTCTGTGGTCGCGGATACACTTGAAAGTGACGGGATAAGAGTTCCCTGCAACCAAAGAAAACATTATATATGTATATTGACTTTTATTAAAACTTTTTTCCGTTTTTAGGTCTCCTCTATACACAGAAGCTGGATCACTTGCGATCAGCCAAATCTGTAAGCACATAGGATGACAATAATGAAGATCACATCTAAGTTGATTATTCTGAGATTGTTTTTTCGGAACACATTGTACTTTATATTAGTGATAAATTTTGCTCCATACATTCTGTGTTACATAGTTAAAAAACATAAATCTATCAAGTGCAACCTATAATCCGACCGTGTTGATCCAGATTAAGGCAAAACCCCCATGAGGTGGATGACAATTGTTTCATTAGGGGAAAAACTCCTCCCCGACTCCAAATCTGGAAATCACAATAAATCCCTGGATCACTGCCCAGGGATAACTATAGCACTGACTACCCATAGTCCGTGCTGCCGGGTGGTCATAACTCAAGATTAGTCCTGCTGGTCTCCATGGCTCCCGTATCCAGAACAGCCGTCTGCGCTGCACAATATAATGTGACCTCTAATGCAGAGTTATGAGCAGCCGGCAGCGCAGACTATTGCTGTATTTAGAACCAAAAATGGAAATACATGTCATACATGTCATTTAGAAAGACGAATATTGGCAGACTGCAGTTCATTGGGGACACAGACCATAGGTATATACTGTTGCCACTAGGAGGCTTGGATATATCCTGCCCATAGACACTGAGCTATTTAGTCTGTCCGCAAGCAGTAGGAGAAGCAGATACAAGATAAGAGAAGGATGTCAAACACAATCCCTCAAACTGACAAGCGTAAATGCAAAAAAACCTTGAAAACAATTGGGTGAGAGAGGTGGACCCCGATGAACTGGACAAGAAAAGTATTTTTTTACTCTAAAAATCCTGTTTTCTTGTTTGTTTAATTGAGGGACATGGAACGTCGTAGAGCAGGACATGGTCAGTTATTTCACAGATGCCTGCAATACCTTCCGACCCAGAGAAGCGTCTGCAGAGGCGAAGGCATGCATCTGGTAGAACTTGACCAAGGTATGCAGAGAAGACCACGTGGCCGCCTTGCACAATTGTGGGTTAGAGGCCTAATGGCACACAGCCCAGGAAGCTACAACCACTCTGGTAGAGTGGGCCATGACCCAGAAAGAGGGAACCTTCCCCCGGATGCAATAAGCATTGCAAACAATTATTCAAATCCACCGAGCAATGGTAGCCTTAGAGGCCACAAAACCTTTCCTGGGACCCTCTGTGAGGATGAAGAGATAATCCAATCGCCTTGTCTTGGTGAAGAGTCAGAAACGGAGAATGTCAAGAGAGCCACCAACTCAGACAACAAGGAA
The DNA here is from genome assembly GCF_050947455.1 of Rhinoderma darwinii. Lineage (NCBI taxonomy): Eukaryota > Metazoa > Chordata > Amphibia > Anura > Rhinodermatidae > Rhinoderma > Rhinoderma darwinii. The sequence continues at coordinate 654,685,775 of NC_134687.1, forward strand.
AACCACCTTCCAGGACAGGAAACGAAGAGAGACTCTCAAGGGTTCAAAAGTAGCCACCCGGCCAAAACTAGATGTCTTGTGATGGTTTATTTTACATGTGGCCTCACAGGCCCAACCACTGTTACGGTTTTACTAAAAATGAAAACAACTCTTCAATAAAAATTTATTGAAACTAATTAGCACGTCCTCGGACGTATTATGAGATGTAGAACCATTACCAACTGAATCCGAATCGAAATCAGATAATTCACAGTCAGACAAAACCTCTCTAGGATGAGAGGAGGCACCAGACCGGACAACAGGACCAGAAACACCTTGCCCACATGGGGGAGGTGAAGCAAAAGAGGACGGAGAAAATGAAGGCAAGTGAGAAGCTCTGGTCCGCTTGTGGGGTAGGCCACGAGAAGAAGACATGGATGGGGAGTCCATAAGATACAGGCAGAACAAGATTCCGGCGGGCGGGCGGGCAGACATGCCACCCAGAATGGACTGAGTAATGTTCGCCAGGTTAACAACCATCCAGAAAAGGGAGAAAGCCCATTCCAGATCCACACCTATCATATCAGGGGTGAACAACACGGAGTGATAGAGGTGTTGAGGCCACAGGCATTTGGTTAGGAGGCCGGCATGCATCACATAAGGAAGTAGACGGACCACATGGAAATTTATTATTGCACTTAGAGCAGGCATATGAAATAACAAAGGTTGTCTGGTGTGAGGGTTCCCCTTTAGGGTCAGACATGGTAGTAGAGAGGGTTACTTAAGTTCACACTGAAGCAGTGAGAAGGAAGAAACAGAAAAAAAAAATACTCATACTGCGTAGCAAGTAGTACTCCCATTCAGGGAGTAATAGCTGCATCACTTAGCGCTGCTAGAGAAGTGTAGGAACTGAAAACTAGCACAGAAAGAAAAGAGTATGTTCCCTTAGGAAACTAACTCAGAGACTGTGGGCAAGTGCACCTGTAGGGGAGTAGAAGAAGCAAAGGCTGATCCTACCCGCTTACAAAATGTCAGAAGTCCTCCTGAGGCAAGAAGCAGTAGCTCTATTCCGGAGGTCCTGTGTCCCCAGCAGTATCTATCCAAATGGAGGAGAGAAGAGGGGAACGCTGAAGCTCCGCACATGGGGCACCGTGATTGGCCGTTGGCGGTCATGTGAATAGATCGGCCAATCAGGAGAAACATGATTCCCCATGAGGAGATAGGGAAAGCAGCGCTCTGGAGCACTACTGGTGCATACTATAGGGAAGGTTTCGGCTCTGCATGTGCAGTGAAGTGAAGTGCAAATCGGCGCCGCCGGCATAATGGCGTGGACATGCAGTATAAATTAGCGCTGTCGCCCAAAATTATCAGGGAGCGCAGAGAGGGCTAAGAGAAATAGGCTGGTCTTGTCTTCATAGGCAGGTTGGACAGCAGTGCATTTACATATGACACTGTGCGCCCACCGAATGGGGACACAGGGAGACCCTGTGTCCCTAGTTCTTCATAACAAACAGAATAACATAAAATAAAATAACAATTCTTGGTAGAGACTCTGCTGCTATCAGCAAAGTGTCTGCTTCCGATGACACAAAGCTAAGACTGAATAGCTCAGTGTCTGTGGGCGGGGTATATACTGTAGGAGGAGTCACTTTTTTATTTCATAGTGTCAAGCCACCTAGTGGCAACAGCATATACCCACGGTCTGTGTCCCCCAATGTAACCAACAAGAAAATTACATTTGTCACATTTTGAATTTCTCTTCTTGTTACACAGAAAAGGCTACTTTTTTTTTTAGCACTGATTGCGATCTTTTAGGGATATAGTGTTTTTCAAATATCGATGTTACTGTATATTGGTTAGTAAGTAATCTCTGCATGTATTGACAGATAATGCAGATGTGATAATATGTAAAGGATCTGCCAGGCACAGCTTCTGTGTCGACGCCCGTGGGCAATCAGTCTGCACCTGCTCCTATGTCTGTGAGACTGACTCCATCTTCCACCACTCAGGATGTCAGGCTTAGGAGTGGGAGAGCCTATCGCAGCCTTGCCAGGCGAAGCTATCTCCCGCCCACTGTCTATTTATACCTGCCTTTCCTGTTCCTCCTTGCCTGTGATTCTGCTCTGCTTGTTTCCTGGCTCTGCTGCTGCTGCTTGTACTACTGATCCTCTGCTTGCTATTGACCTTGGCTTTACTGACCACTCTCCTGCTCAGCGTTTTGTACCTCGTACACTCCTGGTTTGACTCGTCTCTTTCACTACTCTCGTTGCTCACGGGCCGTTTTTGCCGAGTTTTGCGACGCGGTTTCCGCGTCAAAAAACTCGGCAAAATACCCCGTGTGAACATAGCCTTACAAAGATATTTCAATAAAGCAGTGAATTCTAACAGATATGGCTACCACGCAACATAGCTGCTAATTGAAATTTCCCATATATCTACTTTATGTTGGCATCATTTTTCAAACATCTTTTTATTTATTTTTTTAGGACGTTAGGAGGTTTATAAGTTTCAGCCTTTTTTCACATTTTCAATACAATTTTAAAAAAAATGCATTTTTTATGGATCAATTCAGTTCTGAAGAGGCTTTGAGGATCTGTATATTAGAAACCCCCACAAATTACAGCGTTTTACAACTGCACCAAAATATTCAGAACAGCATTTAGGAAGTTTGTTGACCCTTTAGTTATTTCACAGGAATTGTTTTTTGCAGATATTCAATTATAATCCATTTTTCCTGTAACACAGCAAGTGTCACCAGAGAAACGCAACGCAATATTTATTCCTCCGATTCCACCTTTTATAGAAATATCCCACATGTGGCCCTAGTGTTCTACTTACTGAGACATGGGCCCCAGAAACGAAGGAGAACCTTGTGGATTCTGGGGTCTCCTTTTCATTAGGGTGTTTTCTAGGCACCACTATAGGTTTGCAGAGGCTTTAAAGGGGTTTTCCAGACCTCCCGGAACCTCCACCGACCAGCTGTTCTGAAGGGGGTGCAGTGCTTGTATGTTTTTTCTTAGGGGGAGGGGAATAGAAAAAACCCCAGAAATTCAGCCATTGTTCTATGTGTTATAAATTTACGCCGTTCAACATGCGGTGTAAATAACATTTTCCCTTTATTCTATGGGTCGGTACGATTACGGCGATACCACATATGTAGAGGCTTTTTATGTTTTACGACTTTTGCAGAATAAAAACCCTTTTGAACTAAAATTATTTGTTTGTGCATCGTCGCTTTTTTAGGGGTACATGGGACATATTAATTTTTAGTATTACTTTTTTGGGGGTGCGATGGAAAAAAATAGCAATTCCGCCATTTTTTATTTTTTATGGCATTCACCCTGCGGTTTAAATTAAAAGTTAACTTTATTGTGTGGATCATTACGGTCACGGCGATCGCATATTTGTGTACTTTTATTTCTCTTTTACACTTTTATGAAATAAAACCACATATTATGGAAAAAAAATGTTTTTTTTTACAGTATTCTTTATTAATAATTTTTATTTCACAGTAATTACTTATTTTTTCAGTCCACTAGGGGACTTCACTGTGCAATCTTCTGATCGCAGATATAATGCTTTGGTATACTTCGTATACCAGAGCATTTCTACATCTGACACGGCCTATTAGACATATAGCCAGGGCAGGTCCTTTGTTAGGCCCCCGGCTGCCATGGTACCTCATCGTGGGCCCGCGATCGCATTTGAGGACCGCTCATGGGTGACAGAGGGAGCTCCCTCCCTTTGTAAACAACAATTGATGCGGTCACTATTGACAGCAGAATTTAACGGGTTAAATGACCATGTTCAACGGAAACTTAGAGGAGGAGCACCCGCTCCAGCCAGCATGGGACACCCGTGCAGAACTTAGACTGGGATGCTGTGAAAAGTCATATTCGTGGTCACTAAGTGGTTAAACTTGAAATAGTTTTTCTTCTTTTCGTCTTACTAGGGGACTTGAACATCCAACGTTATGATCACTGGTATAATACTTATGTATTGCAGGGTATTACACCGTCAGCTTTACACTGACAGACTGACTATTAGGCTGGGTTCACACGACCATGTTACGTCCGTAATGGACGGAACGTATTTCGGCCGCAAGTCCCGGACCTAACACACTGCAGGGAGCCGGGCTCCTAGCATCATAGTTATGTACGACGCTAGGAGTCCCTGCCTCGCTGCAGGACAACTGTCCCGTACTGTAATCATGTTTTCAGTACGGGACAGTAGTTCCACGGAGAGGCAGGGACTCCTAGCATCGTACATAACTATGATGCTAGGAGCCCGGCTCCCTGCAGTGTGTTCGGTCCGGGACTTGCGGCCGAAATACGTTCCGTCCATTACGGACGTAACATGGTCGTGTGAACCCAGCCTTAGACTCCCCCTCTGGTAGGGCCTAACAGGCTTCCGTAGATGGCTGACCTGGAGGACATTGTTAGACCTCCAGTTGTCAAAGCAAAGCCGAACAGAAACTAAGAGGCTGAGCGCTTCGTTATAGTGGTTGGTGGGGGTCTCAGTGCTCGGACCCCACCAATCGAAACTTCTGACATGTTACGATGACATGTCAGAAGTCTGTTGAACGTTTAGTTAGACTTTAAGAATTTTTTAGTTTAACTTATGTTCTGGGGTCAGAGTACTTTTATAAAGGGTTTGTTTCTAGCTGCCATCGACAGCTCTATAGAATGCCGGACAGCAAGCACTGGACATAAGAGAATAGGGGGAGGGGGACCCCATTATGTAATACAGCAATGTGTAGTAAGCATGCTCCCAGCTTGCTCCCTGTACTGAGAGGAGGGGGAGGCAGCCAGTCACCCCATGGACCACAGGTCGATCACATATTACCAAGCTGCGGATGTGTATACCCCACATGATGACACAGAAGGGGGTCCCTGACAATAGTCTCATCATGTGGGGAATACACCCCCCCCGGCACGGCAATACCTCTGAATCCTGCATTGTAAAGATGTGTACTCCATGCAGTTATGGGGGAACTGGGGACGATAATAACGGAGGTGAACTGTGGCTGTCAGGAGATGCTGGGTGTTGTAGTTTTGCCCAGAAGGAGCGACACAGGTTGGAAAACATTGCCCCAGGACATAAGACGATGTAAGTGCAGAATTAAGTGTCTACCAGGAGAACGTCTCAACCATGTGCAGAAGAGAAGACCCCAGTATTAGATCTCACACTGAACATGCAGAACATCTTTCCACATGATTGTCATGTCCGCTGTTCACACATGGTAGAACTTTACACTCCTAATGTAGGAGCGATTATAAGAGCGGCACAGATCAGTCACTGGTTATATAAGACTATGTTCACACACACACACACACACACACACACACACACACACACACACACAAGTCACTGTCTATCTCAGCTGAATGTGGGTATTAAAAATTCATGTACCTGCTGCAGAAACTACAAGATTCAGATATATGGAAACTTCTACAACAAATCTGTGACCATCCCCTAGTGCAGCACTGCAGGAAAGCGAGGAACGTGTGATCAGAGATCAGGAATCACATGTCTGTATATACCAAACATGACGACATTAACACTTCAACAACAAAATAATAATATATAAATGATATATTTATATCTTACCTTGTGATGTGCGCGGCCGGTAGTCCTCCATCATGACCTCCTCGTACAGATCCTTGTGTCCTTCTAGATACTCCCACTCCTCCATGGAGAAATAGACAGCGACATCCTGACACCTTATAGGAACCTGACACACACAATGATACAGTCATCACCCAGACACCTCCAGTGCTGTTACTGTAGAATTTCCCAGCATTCCCAGCAGTGTCACCTCTCCAGTCAGCAGCTCAGTCATCTTGTAGATCAGGTCTAAGATCTTCTTCTCATGTATCCGGGAGTGAGGGGGAGGCTCTGTGATGGGGCTCTGACTACTGCTCCATCCTCCTGACTCATGGAAGATGGGAGTCGTACAGTCACCCAATGTCTTCTTCACTATTGTGTACTCCTGTGTATGGAGAGAGACACTTAGAGAACTGAACGCAGTATTCCCCCCTCAGTAGAAATAGGGAGATTGTGACCCCGCTGTATAGAGCTCTAGTGACCCCACATCTGTAATACTGGAGACGTCATCTACAAAAAGACATTGAGAAAATAGAACGAGGCCAAAATAAAAAGGAAATAATATTGGGGGGACTAGATGGACCATGTGCTCTCCTCATGCCGTCATCTTCTATGTTTCTATATAGATGTCATCCTGATCCTCCTGGTTCCTGGTCATTCTCATTGCTCTACAACATTACTATTGCTGCATTGGTGACATGACACATAACTGACCATATTGGTGGCTGATCTTCAGCTTTTCTGCTGGTGGCTTCTTGAGGTCACTTGGAAGTCTGGATGCTGTTATACAGGACACTGGATTCTTCCTATTATGTATTGTCCCTTCCCTATGTGTGACTTGTTCTATAATGTAGAAAAGTTTACCTCTCCGCTCAACAGGTAGATGATCTCCAAGGTGAAGTCTAAGATTCTTCTGCTCATCTCATTCCTGTCCTTGTCCATCCTTGGTGGGTCATTCAGGAGAAGGAACGTTGTGGAGGAGAAGATGAGAAAACTGGAGGAACTGGAGGATCTAGTACTGCACACGTCTTTATGAAGAGAGGAGAAGATGGAAATCATACTGGGGACAACATCATGTGTGACATACAGAACCTCACTTATTCATCATTGAGAGAAACATCTTCTCAGAGCCGTCACCACATGGAATAAAGGGGTATTCCCAACACGGACATTTCTCCCCAGGATATACCAGAAATGTCTGATAGATGCGGCTCCACCTCTGGCCGTGCTCGGCTGTTTCTGGAACTCCTATACAAGTGAATGGAGAGAGTCGTGCACATGTGTGGTCACCTCTCCATTCATTCTCCACCTGGATGTAGTCATCACCTCACCAGGCGGGTCGGGGGACCCCCGTTCTCCACATAGAGGTGGGACCCCCATATATCAGACATTTATGACATATCCCTCAGGTAAGAAGAGTAAAATGAAGACATTTCCGCCCCAGACAATGAAGACCTGACTCCTGACAACCTGACACATGGCGGATACTGGGGAGACCTTGCTGACATCTCACAAGACGTGGTGCACACTATGCAGTCAGTGCTTGATATGAACTGTGAGGTTCTGCAGCAGCTGAGGTGATATTATATATTGGGAACATGCATGTGATCCCTTATTATCACGTTATAGCGCAGGTGGAGCGGAGCAGAGTGATACATTGTTTTGTGGGATAAGATTCAGTATAAACTTTTATTTTACTCATTTAACCGCTTCCTGCACAGGACATTTACCACTTAGGAGCCGTTCACATGACACAGGGAAGACCTGACACCTGCTGCAACGGCCGGAGACCTGAGAGGACTTTGATTATAACCGTTTCACCCCTTCGATGCTGCAGTCAATAGCAACTGAGGCACCTAAGTGTTTGGGAGGGGGCTGTGAGATCATCCGAACCTCGAGATTGTGGAGTAATGAGCTGTTGTCAAGTTGAATTGTGTAGAGAAAAAAAAACAACTAAAATATCATAATTTATACCTTACAAAACGTTTTATTCTGGATGTTTTTGAACTATAAACTATTAACTATTTAACTGATAAATGATGATATTTTACGACTTCTTTCAGCGTGAAGTATAAGGAGCTCAGAAACATTATTGTAAAGTGTTTTCCCATTTGCGGTCAGGACTGGATGACATTATTCGGGATGGTGTACGAGTTATTACAGAGAGACCCCAACACGAGGACAACGTCTCCCCCCGAGTTTATGTGACAGTGAAATACGGAGTCAGACTTGTCTCACGACTGAAGGTTATTTCCACCGTGGTCATAAAAAGCCGATCCTGGAATTATAACAAAGCTACAAATAGTTCTTTGTCTTGTACAGATAACGGGGTGTCACTAGTAAGACAGATATAGATTATACACATCACGTCATTTATCTCATCCGCTCTCTACAATGTCAGGGTCAATATGTCGCTTGTACAACATTAATGGTGCGAATACATAAACCTCTTCTAGATAGTAACAAGAAAGACGCCAGTAATCCATCAGTCATGTCCAAAGGCGGCCATCCCCATGACAACAATGAACGTCATAGTGCGGGGGGGAGAAGTACGGAGCGGGTTTACAGGCTGAGCCCGCTACACACGCTGCAGGTGTATTACAGCTGACACCTCGTACTAACCGCCAGGATCAGAGAGAACGCCGATCCCGGACATTTAACTACTTAGATCCTGTGGTCAAGAGTTACTGTGGAATCTAAGCTTTTAGAAGAGGGGGTGGTCCTCTCTGACAGCTCATCGGCCCCTCACAAAGCAATCACGGGGTATGGTTGTCATGGCAGCCTGTGGGGGGTAATGAAGGTCACCCATCTTTCTGCTCCTATTAACCCCTTAACCTTAATCACGATATACTGTGATACATTAGTATTATAGTGTATTGTACCAGTGATCTAATCCGCACTAGTTCACGTTCCCCAGAGGTGTAATAAATATTTTTTATTTTTTTAAAGAGGCTCTGTCACCACATTATAAGTGGCCTATCTTGTACATGATGTGATCGGCGCTGTAATGTAGATTACAGCAGTGTTTTTTATTTAGAAAATTTTTGAAGGAGTTATGACCTATGTTAGCTTTATGCTAATGAGTTTCTCAATGGACAACTGGGCGTGTTTTACTTTTTGACCAAGTGGGCGTTGTGGAGAGACGTGTATGATGCTGACCAATCAGCGCCATACACTTCTCACCTTTCATTTACACAGCACATAGTGATATAGCTATATCGCTATGTGCAGCCACATAAACACACTATAACATTACTGCAGTGTCCTGACAGTGAATATACATTACCTCCAGCCAGGACGTGATGTGTATTCAGAATCCTGACACTTCACTAATACAATCCCTACACTACAGCACAGGAAGCGTAATCTCGTTTGAAATGACAGGTTACATCGTAATCTCGCAAGATTACGCTTGCTGTGCTGTAGTGTAGGGATTGTATTAGTGAAGTGTCAGGATTCTGAATACACATCACGTCCTGGCTGGAGGTAATGTATATTCACTGTCAGGACACTGCAGTAACGTTAGTGTTTGTGTATGTGTCTGCACATAGCGATATAGCTATATCACTATGTGCTGTGTAAATGAATTGAGAGAAGTGTATGACGCTGATTGGTCACTGATTGGTCAGCGTCATACACGTCTCTCCACAACGCCCACTTGGTCATATAGTAAAACACGCCCAGTTGTCCATTAAGAAACTCTTTAGCATAAAGCTAATATAGGTCATAACTCCGTCAAAAATGATCGCTTTTCTAAATAAAAAAACACTGCTGTAATCTACATTACAGCGCCGATCAAATCATGTACAAGAGAGGCCACTTATAATGTGGTGACAGAGCCTCTTTAAAAAAAACACTTTTTCCTCTAAAGGAATGTAAAAAACAAAATGATAATCATAACTGGAATCACCGCATCCATAAAAGTCAAAACCATTACAATATAACGTTATTTACCTGCACGGTGAACGCAGTAAAAAACAAAACTTGAATTGCTGTTTTTCGGTCACCTTAGCGCCGGAAAAAAAACAAAAAGGAAAAAGTAGTAAAAAGTGATAAAAAAACCTACAACCCGCCCCGCAAAAAATAATCCCAACACCGCTCCATCAACAAAAAAATGTAAAAAGTTAGGAAAGGGGGGAAAAACTAAAACAGAACCTGGCCTGGTGGTTAAGGGGTTAATCTGCGGTGCGGATTATAGACACGCAGGATATCGGATTTATACCGCGGATTCGCTGCGCATTTGTTGCAGAATTTCCCCATTAAGTTCAATGGGAGAGTCAAGTTCTGCAACAAACGCCATTGTTCCCAGAATCCTCTGCGGCTCCACCGCGTGTTCACAGCAACGCTGCAGGTTACACATCTATAAAAAAGAAGGCGTCATGTGACCCCTGCAGCCATTCACAGGCTGGAGAGGTCACATGTCATTATAGGGGTCATCTGGACACAGCCGGAAGAGCAGGGACGTGTTGCTATGGTAACGCTGGGGGAGGTGAGGATCGGCCTTGTTGTATTTCTGTAGTAGATATTCGGGAGGATTATACGTCCTCCATTTGGGGTGAATATTCGGGGTGATTTCCTGGCGTGTTGTGGGTCGTATTCGCTACGTGTGAACATTCCCTTAAACTGCACGGTGAACGACATTAAATAGAAATGTAAAAAAGTTGTATGTACCCATACCTCCCAACTGTCCCAGATACAGCAGGACAGTCACGGATTTCGGGTGGTGTCCCGCGGTCCTGGGTGGCCGGTTGTATGCTCCGGAATCCGGGTGTCAACTGTATCTGCATCCTCAGGAAGCAGATACAGTTGAAGCCAATGCTGAAGCAGGGAACAGTCAGCTCCCTGCTTCAGCATTAGTACAGAAGTCTCCCCAGACACAGCGCTACTTTAAAGAGAAGTGTATGACGCTGATTGGTCACTGATTGGTCAGCGACATACACTCCTCTCCACAACGCCCATTTGGTCATATAGTAAAACACGCCCAGTTGTCCATTGAGAAACTCATTAGCATAAAGCTAATATAGGTCATAACTCTGTCAAAAATTATCGTTTTTCTAAATGAAAAACTCTGCTGTAATCTAGATTACAGCGCCGATCACTTTATGTACAAGATAGGGCACTTATAATGTGGTGACAGAGCCTCTTTAAGTGTTGAGCCCGGGGAAGTCCTTAACGTCACTGTCACAGCTCCTCCTGGAGCGGAATCCCCGGCCACAGCGTATCCCCTCTGCGCTATATGCAGGGAGTGTGGCACTATCTACATGTACACTGACACTAGGGGCAGCTGAGCGGGCATTACACTGTATGGGGGCAGCATAATGTATGGGGGAATTATACCGTATGGGGGCATTATACTGTATGGGGACATTATATTGTATGGGGGCATTATACTGCCTGGGGGCATTATATTTTATGGGGGCATTATACTGTATTGGGGGCATTATACTGTATGGGGGCATTATACTGTATTGGGGGTATTATACTGTATGGAGGCATTATACTATATGGGGGCATTATACAGTATGGGGCATTATACAGCATGGGGAAATTATACTGTATAGGGGTATTATATTGTATGGGGGCATTATACTGTATTGGGGGCATTATACTGTATGGAGGCATTATACTGTATGGGGGCATTATACTGTATTGGGGGCATTATACTGTATGGGGACATTATACTGTATGGGGACATTATACTGTATGGTGGCATTATACTGTATGGGGGCATTATACGGTATGGGGGCATTATACTGTATTGGGGGTATTATACTGTATGGAGGCATTATACTATATGGGGGCATTATACTATATGGGGGCATTATACAGCATGGGGAAATTATACTGTATAGGGGTATTATATTGTATGGGGGCATTATACTGTATTGGGGGCATTATACTGTATGGAGGCATTATACTGTATGGGGGCATTATACTGTATGAGGACATTATACTGTATGGGGACATTATACTGTATGGTGGCATTATACTGTATGGGGGCATTATACGGTATGGGGGCATTATACGGTATGGGGGCATTATACTGTATGGGGGCATTATACAGTATGGGGCATTATACTGTATGGTGGCATTATACTGTATGGTGGCATTATACTGTATGGGGCATTATACTGTGGGGGCATTATACTGTATGGGGCATTATACTGTATGGGGACATTATACTGTATGGGGGTATTATACTGTATGGGGCATTATAATGTATGGGGGCAGCTATACTGGCATTATACTGTATGGGGGTATTATACTGTATGGAGCATTATACTGTATGGGGACATTATACTGTATGGGGACATTATACTGTGTGGTGGCATTATACTGTATGGGGCATTATACTGTATGGGGACATTATACTGTATGGGGACATTATACTGTGTGGTGGCATTATACTGTATGGGGCATTATACTGTATGGGGCATTATACTGTATGGGGGCAGCTATAGGGGCATTATACTGTATGGGGGTATTATACTCTATGGGGCATTATACTGTATGGGGACATTATACTGTATGGGGACATTATACTGTATGGGGGCATTATACTGTATGGGGCATTATACTGTATGGGAGCATTATACTGTATGGGGGCATTATACCGTATGGGGCATTATACTGTATGGGGACATTATACTGTATGGGGACATTATACTGTATGGGGGCATTATACGGTATGGGGGCATTATACTGTATGGGGACATTATACTGTATGGGGACATTATACTGTATGGGGACATTATACTGTATGGGGGCATTATACTGTATGGAGCATTATACTGTATGGGGCATTATACTGTATGGGGGCATTATACTGTATGGGGACATTATACTGTATGGGGACATTATACTGTATGGGGACATTATACTGTATGGGGGCATTATACTGTATGGAGCATTATACTGTATGGGGCATTATACTGTATGGGGGCATTATACTGTATGGGAGCATTATATTGTATGGGGGCATTATACTGTATAGGGACATTATACTGTATGGGGGCATTATACGGTATGGGGGCATTATACAGTATGGGACATTATACTATATGGGGACATTATACAGTATGGGGGCATTATACTGTATGGGGGCATTATACTGTATGGGGGCATTATACTGTATGGGGGCATTATACTGTATGGGGGTATTATACTGTATGGGGATATTATACTGTATGGGGCATTATACTGTATGGGGCATTATACTGTATGGGGGCATTATACTGTATGGGGGCATTATACTGTATGGGGGCATTATACTGTATGGGGGCATTATACTGTATGGGGGTATTATACTGTATGGGGATATTATACTGTATGGGGCATTATACTGTATGGGGCATTATACTGTATGGGGACATTATACTGTATGGGGCATTATACTGTATGGGGACATTATACTGTATGGGGGCATTATACTGTATGGGGGCATTATACTGTATGGTGGCATTATACTGTATGGGGCATTATACTGTATGGGGGCATTATACGGTATGGAGGCATTATACTGTATGGGGACATTATACTGTATGGGGACATTATACTGTATGGGGACATTATACTGTATGGGGCATTATACTGTATGGGGCATTATACTGTATGGGGACATTATACTGTATGGGGCATTATACTGTATGGGGCATTATACTGTATGGGAGCATTATACTGTATGGGGGAATTATACTGTATGGGGACATTATACTGTATGGGAGCATTATACTGTAAGGGAGCATTATACTGTATGGGAGCATTATACTGTATGGGGACATTATACTGTATGGGGCATTATACTGTATGGGAGCATTATACTGTATGGGAGCATTATACTGTATGGGGACATTATACAGTATGGGGCATTATACTGTATGGGGCATTATACTGTATGGGAGCATTATACTGTATGGGGGAATTATACTGTATGGGGACATTATACTGTATGGGGCATTATACTGTATGGGAGCATTATACTGTATGGGAGCATTATACTGTATGGGGACATTATACTGTATGGGGCATTATACTGTATGGGAGCATTATACTGTATGGGGCATTATACTGTATGGGAGCATTATACTGTATGGGAGCATTATACTGTATGGGGGCATTATACTGTATGGGGGCATTATACTGTATGGGGACATTATACTGTATGGGGACATTATACTGTATGGGGACATTATACTGTATGGGGACATTATGCTGTATGGGGACATTATGCTGTATGGGGCATTATACTGTATGGGGCATTATACTGTATTGGGACATTATACTGTATGGGGGCATTATACTGTATGGGGGGATTATACTGTATGGGGGTATTATACTGTATGGGGGCATTATACTGTATAGGGGCATTATACTGTATGGGGGCATTATACTGTATGGGGGCATTATACTGTATGGTGGCATTATACTGTATGGGGCATTATACTGTATGGGGGCATTATACTGTATGGGGACATTATACTGTATGGGGGCATTATACTGTATGGGGACAATATACTGTATGGGGACATTATACTGTATGGGGACATTATACTGTATGGTGGCATTATACTGTATGGGGCATTATACTGTATGGGGGCATTATACTGTATGGGGACATTATACTGTATGGGGGCATTATACTGTATGGGAGCATTATACTGTATGGGGGTATTATACTGTATGGGGGCATTATACTGTATGGGGGCATTATACTGTATGGGGACATTATACTGTATGGAGCATTATACTGTATGGGGGCATTATACTGTATGGGGACATTATACTGTATGGGGGCATTATACTGTATGGGGGCATTATACTGTATGGGGACATTATACTGTATGGGGACATTATACTGTATGGTGGCATTATACTGTATGGGGGCATTATACTGTATGGGGGCATTATACTGTATGGGGCATTATACTGTATGGGGGCATTATACTGTATGGGGACATTATACTGTATGGGGGTATTATACTGTATGGGGGCATTATACTGTATGGGGAATTATACTGTATGGGGCATTATACTGTATGGAGCATTATACTGTATGGGACATTATACTGTATGGGGGCATTATACTGTATGGGGCATTAGACTGTATGGGGGCATTATACTGTATGGGGGCATTATACTATATGGGGACATTATACTGTATGGGGGCATTATACTGTATGGGGACATTATACTGTAAGGGGACATTATACTGTATGGGGACATTATACTGTATGGTGGCATTATACTGTATGGGGGCATTATACTGTATGGGGACATTATACTGTATGGGGGCATTATACTGTATGGGGGCATTATACTCTATGGGGGCATTATACTGTATGGGGACATTATACTGTATGGGGCATTATACTGTATGGGGGTATTATACTGTATGGGGACATTATACTGTATGGGGACATTATACTGTATGGGACATTATACTGTATGGGGGCATTATACTGTATGGGGGCATTATACTGTATGGGGCATTAGACTGTATGGGGGCATTATACTGTATGGGGGCATTATACTGTATGGGGGCATTAAACTGTATGGGGACATTATACTGTATGGGGGCATTATACTGTATGGGGACATTATACTGTAAGGGGACATTATACTGTATGGGGACATTATACTGTATGGTGGCATTATACTGTATGGGGGCATTATACTGTATGGGGACATTATACTGTATGGGGGCATTATACTGTATGGGGGCATTATACTGTATGGGGGCATTATACTCTATGGGGGCATTATACTGTATGGGGACATTATACTGTATGGGGCATTATACTGTATGGGGGCATTATACTGTATGGGGACATTATACTGTATGGGGACATTATACTGTATGGGGGCATTATACTGTATGGGGAATTATACTGTATGGGGCATTATACTGTATGGAGCATTATACTGTATGGGACATTATACTGTATGGGGGCATTATACTGTATGGGGGCATTATACTGTATGGGGCATTAGACTGTATGGGGGCATTATACTGTATGGGGGCATTATACTGTATGGGGGCATTATACTGTATGGGGACATTATACTGTATGGTGGCATTATACTGTATGGGGGCATTATACTGTATGGGGACATTATACTGTATGGGGACATTATACTGTATGGGGGCATTATACTGTATGGGGACATTATACTGTATGGGGGCATTATACTGTATGGGGACATTATACTGTATGGGGCATTATACTGTATGGGGACATTATACTGTATGGGGCATTATACTGTATGGGACATTATACTGTATGGGGACATTATACTGTATGGGGGCATTATACTGTATGGGACATTATACTGTATGGGGGCATTATACTGTATGGGGACATTATACTGTATGGGGGCAGCTATGGGGGCATTATACTGTATGGGGATATTATACTGTATGGGGCATTATACTGTATGGGGGCATTATACTGTATGGGGACATTATACTGTATGGGGTATTATACTGTATGGGGGCATTATACTGTATGGGGGCATTATACTGTATGGGGGCATTATACTGTATGGGGTATTATACTGTATGGGGGCATTATACTGTATGGGGACATTATACTGTATGGGGGCATTATACTGTAGGGGGCATTATACTGTATGGAGGCATTATACTGTATGGGGGAACATTATACTGTATGGGGCATTATACTGTATGGGGACATTATACTGTATGGGGGCATTATACTGTATGGGGACATTATACTGTATGGGGGCATTATACTGCATGGGGACATTATACTGTATGGGGGCATTATACTGTATGGGGACATTATACTGTATGGGACATTATACTGTATGGGGGCATTATACTGTATGGGGGCATTATACTGTATGGGGCATTATACTGTATGGGGGCATTATACTGTATGGGGCATTATACTGTATGGGGACATTATACTGTATGGGGACATTATACTGTATGGGGGCAATATACTGTATGGGACATTATACTGTATGGGGACATTATACTGTATGGGGACATTATACTGTATGGGGATATTATACTGTATGGGGGCATTATACTGTATGGTGCATTATACTGTATGGGGCATTATACTGTATGGGGGGCATTATACTGTATGGGGACATTATACTGTATGGGGGCATTATACTGTATGGGACATTATACTGTTGTATGGAGGCATAATACTGTATGGGGGCATTATACTGTTGTATGGGGGCATTATACTGTATGGGGACATTATACTGTATGGAGGCATTATACTGTATGGGGACATTATACTGTATGGGGCATTATACTGTATGGGGGGACATTATACTGTTGTATGGAGGCATTATACTGTATGGGGACATTATACTGTATGGAGGCATTATACTGTATGGGGACATTATACTGTATGGGGCATTATACTGTTGTATGGAGGCATAATACTGTATGGGGGCATTATACTGTTGTATGGGGGCATTATACTGTATGGGGACATTATACTGTATGGAGGCATTATACTGTATGGGGACATTATACTGTATGGGGCATTATACTGTATGGGGGGACATTATACTGTTGTATGGAGGCATTATACTGTATGGGGACATTATACTGTATGGAGGCATTATACTGTATGGGGGCACTATACTGTATGGGGGCATTATACTGTATAGGGGCATTATACTGTATGGGGACATTATACTGTATGGGGCATTATACTGTATGGGGGCATTATACTGTATGGGGACATTATACTGTATGGGGACATTATACTGTATAGGACATTATACTGTATGGGGGCATTATACTGTATGGGGACATTATACTGTATGGAGGCATTATACTGTATGGGGCATTATACTGTATGGGGGCATTATACTGTATAGGACATTATACTGTATGGGGACATTATACTGTATGGGGCATTATACTGTATGGGGACATTATACTGTATGGGGCATTATACTGTATGGGGACATTATACTGTATGGGGGCATTATACTGTATGGGGGCATTATACTGTATGGGGGCATTATACTGTATGGGGACATTATACTGTATGGGGGCATTATACTGTATGGGGGCATTATACTGTATGGGGGCATTATACTGTATGGGGGCAATATACTGTATGGGGGCAATATACTGTATGGGGACATTATACTGTATGGGGACATTATACTGTATGGGGGCAATATACTGTATGGGGGCAATATACTGTATGGGGACATTATACTGTATGGGGGCATTATACTGTATGGGGGCATTATACTGTATGGGGGCATTATACTGTATGGGGGCAATATACTGTATGGGGACATTATACTGTATGGGGGCATTATACTGTAAGGGGGCATTATACTGTATGGGGACATTATACTGTATGGGGGTATTATACTGTATGGGGACAATATACTGTATGGGGACATTATACTGTATGGGGACATTATACTGTATGGTGGCATTATACTGTATGGGGCATTATACTGTATGGGGGCATTATACTGTATGGGGACATTATACTGTATGGGGGCATTATACTGTATGGGAGCATTATACTGTATGGGGGTATTATACTGTATGGGGGCATTATACTGTATGGGGGCATTATACTGTATGGGGACATTATACTGTATGGAGCATTATACTGTATGGGGGCATTATACTGTATGGGGACATTATACTGTATGGGGGCATTATACTGTATGGGGGCATTATACTGTATGGGGACATTATACTGTATGGGGACATTATACTGTATGGTGGCATTATACTGTATGGGGGCATTATACTGTATGGGGGCATTATACTGTATGGGGCATTATACTGTATGGGGGCATTATACTGTATGGGGACATTATACTGTATGGGGGTATTATACTGTATGGGGGCATTATACTGTATGGGGAATTATACTGTATGGGGCATTATACTGTATGGAGCATTATACTGTATGGGACATTATACTGTATGGGGGCATTATACTGTATGGGGCATTAGACTGTATGGGGGCATTATACTGTATGGGGGCATTATACTATATGGGGACATTATACTGTATGGGGGCATTATACTGTATGGGGACATTATACTGTAAGGGGACATTATACTGTATGGGGACATTATACTGTATGGTGGCATTATACTGTATGGGGGCATTATACTGTATGGGGACATTATACTGTATGGGGGCATTATACTGTATGGGGGCATTATACTCTATGGGGGCATTATACTGTATGGGGACATTATACTGTATGGGGCATTATACTGTATGGGGGTATTATACTGTATGGGGACATTATACTGTATGGGGACATTATACTGTATGGGACATTATACTGTATGGGGGCATTATACTGTATGGGGGCATTATACTGTATGGGGCATTAGACTGTATGGGGGCATTATACTGTATGGGGGCATTATACTGTATGGGGGCATTAAACTGTATGGGGACATTATACTGTATGGGGGCATTATACTGTATGGGGACATTATACTGTAAGGGGACATTATACTGTATGGGGACATTATACTGTATGGGGACATTATACTGTATGGTGGCATTATACTGTATGGGGGCATTATACTGTATGGGGACATTATACTGTATGGGGGCATTATACTGTATGGGGGCATTATACTCTATGGGGGCATTATACTGTATGGGGACATTATACTGTATGGGGCATTATACTGTATGGGGGCATTATACTGTATGGGGACATTATACTGTATGGGGACATTATACTGTATGGGGAATTATACTGTATGGGGCATTATACTGTATGGAGCATTATACTGTATGGGACATTATACTGTATGGGGGCATTATACTGTATGGGGGCATTATACTGTATGGGGCATTAGACTGTATGGGGGCATTATACTGTATGGGGCATTATACTGTATGGGGGCATTATACTGTATGGGGACATTATACTGTATGGTGGCATTATACTGTATGGGGGCATTATACTGTATGGGGACATTATACTGTATGGGGGCATTATACTGTATGGGGACATTATACTGTATGGGGGCATTATACTGTATGGGGACATTATACTGTATGGGGCATTATACTGTATGGGGACATTATACTGTATGGGGCATTATACTGTATGGGACATTATACTGTATGGGGACATTATACTGTATGGGGGCATTATACTGTATGGGACATTATACTGTATGGGGGCATTATACTGTATGGGGACATTATACTGTATGGGGGCAGCTATGGGGGCATTATACTGTATGGGGATATTATACTGTATGGGGCATTATACTGTATGGGGGCATTATACTGTATGGGGGCATTATACTGTATGGGGGCATTATACTGTATGGGGGCATTATACTGTATGGGGGCATTATACTGTATGGGGACATTATACTGTATGGGGGCATTATACTGTAGGGGGCATTATACTGTATGGAGGCATTATACTGTATGGGGGAACATTATACTGTATGGGGCATTATACTGTATGGGGACATTATACTGTATGGGGGCATTATACTGTATGGGGACATTATACTGTATGGGGGCATTATACTGCATGGGGACATTATACTGTATGGGGGCATTATACTGTATGGGGACATTATACTGTATGGGACATTATACTGTATGGGGGCATTATACTGTATGGGGGCATTATACTGTATGGGGCATTATACTGTATGGGGGCATTATACTGTATGGGGCATTATACTGTATGGGGACATTATACTGTATGGGGACATTATACTGTATGGGGGCAATATACTGTATGGGACATTATACTGTATGGGGACATTATACTGTATGGGGACATTATACTGTATGGGGATATTATACTGTATGGGGGCATTATACTGTATGGTGCATTATACTGTATGGGGCATTATACTGTATGGGGGGCATTATACTGTATGGGGACATTATACTGTATGGGGGCATTATACTGTATGGGACATTATACTGTTGTATGGAGGCATAATACTGTATGGGGGCATTATACTGTTGTATGGGGGCATTATACTGTATGGGGACATTATACTGTATGGAGGCATTATACTGTATGGGGCATTATACTGTATGGGGGGACATTATACTGTTGTATGGAGGCATTATACTGTATGGGGACATTATACTGTATGGAGGCATTATACTGTATGGGGACATTATACTGTATGGGGCATTATACTGTTGTATGGAGGCATAATACTGTATGGGGGCATTATACTGTTGTATGGGGGCATTATACTGTATGGGGACATTATACTGTATGGAGGCATTATACTGTATGGGGACATTATACTGTATGGGGCATTATACTGTATGGGGGGACATTATACTGTATGGAGGCATTATACTGTATGGGGACATTATATTGTATGGAGGCATTATACTGTATGGGGACATTATACTGTATGGAGGCATTATACTGTATGGGGGCACTATACTGTATGGGGGCATTATACTGTATAGGGGCATTATACTGTATGTGGACATTATACTGTATGGGGCATTATACTGTATGGGGGCATTATACTGTATGGGGACATTATACTGTATGGGGACATTATACTGTATAGGACATTATACTGTATGGGGGCATTATACTGTATGGGGACATTATACTGTATGGGGCATTATACTGTATGGGGGCAATATACTGTATGGGGACATTATACTGTATGGGGACATTATACTGTATGGGGGCAATATACTGTATGGGGGCAATATACTGTATGGGGGCATTATACTGTATGGGGGCATTATACTGTATGGGGGCATTATACTGTATGGGGACATTATACTGTATGGGGACATTATACTGTATGGGGGCATTATACTGTAAGGGGGCATTATACTGTATGGGGACATTATACTGTATGGGGGTATTATACTGTATGGGGACATTATACTGTATGGGGGCATTATACTGTATGGGGACATTATACTGTATGGGGGCATTATACTGTATGGGGCATTATACTGTATGGGGACATTATACTGTATGGCGCATTATACTGTATGGCGCATTATACTGTATGGGGGCATTATACTGTATGGGGACATTATACTGTATGGGGGCATTATACTGTATGGGGACATTATACTGTATGGGGACATTATACTGTATGGGGACATTATACTGTATGGGGCATTATACTGTATGGGGGCATTATACTGTATGGGGACATTATACTGTATGGGGGCATTATACTGTATGGGGCATTATACTGTATGGGAGCATTATACTGTATGGGGCATTATACTGTATGGGGACATTATACTGTATGGGGGCATTATACTGTATGGGGACATTATACTGTATGGGGCATTATACTGTATGGGGGCATTATACTGTATGGGGGCATTATACTGTATGGGGACATTATACTGTATGGGGGCATTATACTGTATGGGGGCATTATACTGTATGGGGGCATTATACTGTATGGGGGCAATATACTGTATGGGGGCAATATACTGTATGGGGACATTATACTGTATGGGGGTATTATACTGTATGGGGGCATTATACTGTATGGGGGCATTATACTGTATGGGGGCAATATACTGTATGGGGACATTATACTGTATGGGGACATTATACTGTATGGGGGCATTATACTGTATGGGGGCATTATACTGTATGGGGACATTATACTGTATGGGGGTATTATACTGTATGGGGACATTATACTGTATGGGGGCATTATACTGTATGGGGACATTATACTGTATGGGGACATTATACTGTATGGGGGCATTATACTGTATGGGGCATTATACTGTATGGGGACATTATACTGTATGGCGCATTATACTGTATGGGGGCATTATACTGTATGGGGGCATTATACTGTATGGGGGCATTATACTGTATGGGGACATTATACTGTATGGGGACATTATACTGTATGGGGACATTATACTGTATGGGGACATTATACTGTATGGGGCATTATACTGTATGGGGGCATTATACTGTATGGGGACATTATACTGTATGGGGGCATTATACTGTATGGGACATTATACTGTATGGGAGCATTATACTGTATGGGGCATTATACTGTATGGGGACATTATACTGTATGGGGGCATTATACTGTATGGGGACATTATACTGTATGGGGCATTATACTGTATGGAGGCATTATACTGTATGGGGGCATTATACTGTATGGGGACATTATACTGTATGGGGGCATTATACTGTATGGGGGCATTATACTGTATGGGGGCATTATACTGTATGGGGGCATTATACTGTATGGGACATTATACTGTATGGGGCATTATACTGTATGGGGCATTATACTGTATGGGGGCATTATACTGTATGGGGACATTATACTGTATGGGGACATTATACTGTATGGGGCATTATACTGTATGGGGGCATTATACTGTATGGGGACATTATACTGTATGGGGCATTATACTGTATGGGGCATTATACTGTATGGGGGCATTATACTGTATGGGGACATTATACTGTATGGGGACATTATACTGTATGGGGCATTATACTGTATGGGGACATTATACTGTATGGGGGTATTATACTGTATGGAGCATTATACTGTATGGCGCATTATACTGTATGGGGGCATTATACTGTATGGGGACATTATACTGTATGGGGCATTATACTGTATGGGGGCATTACACTGTATGGGGACATTATACTGTATGGGGACATTATACTGTATGGGGACATTATACTGTATGGGGCATTATACTGTATGGGGGCATTATACTGTATGGGGCATTATACTGTATGGGGACATTATACTGTATGGGGCATTATACTGTATGGGACATTATACTGTATGGGGACATTATACTGTATGGGGGCATTATACTGTATGGGACATTATACTGTATGGGGGCATTATACTGTATGGGGACATTATACTGTATGGGGGCAGCTATGGGGGCATTATACTGTATGGGGATATTATACTGTATGGGGCATTATACTGTATGGGGGCATTATACTGTATGGGGTATTATACTGTATGGGGGCATTATACTGTATGGGGGCATTATACTGTATGGGGGCATTATACTGTATGGGGTATTACACTGTATGGGGGCATTATACTGTATGGGGGCATTATACTGTATGGGGGCATTATACTGTAGGGGGCATTATACTGTATGGAGGCATTATACTGTATGGGGGAACATTATACTGTATGGGACATTATACTGTATGGGGACATTATACTGTATGGGGGCATTATACTGTATGGGGGCATTATACTGTATGGGGACATTATACTGTATGGGGGCATTATACTGTATGGGGGCATTATACTGCATGGGGACATTATACTGTATGGGGGCATTATACTGTATGGGGACATTATACTGTATGGGACATTATACTGTATGGGGGCATTATACTGTATGGGGGCATTATACTGTATGGGGCATTATACTGTATGGGGGCATTATACTGTATGGGGACATTATACTGTATGGGGACATTATACTGTATGGGGGCAATATACTGTATGGGACATTATACTGTATGGGGACATTATACTGTATGGGGACATTATACTGTATGGGGACATTATACTGTATGGGGGCATTATACTGTATGGGGGCATTATACTGTATGGGGGCATTATACTGTATGGGGCATTATACTGTATGGGGGCATTATACTGTATGGGGGCATTATACTGTATGGGGCATTATACTGTATGGGGCATTATACTGTATGGGGACATTATACTGTATGGGGACATTATACTGTATGGGGGCAATATACTGTATGGGACATTATACTGTATGGGGACATTATACTGTATGGGGACATTATACTGTATGGGGGCATTATACTGTATGGTGCATTATACTGTATGGGGCATTATACTGTATGGGGGCATTATACTGTATGGGGACATTATACTGTATGGGGGCATTATACTGTATGGGACATTATACTGTTGTATGGAGGCATTATACTGTATGGGGGCATTATACTGTTGTATGGGGGCATTATACTGTATGGGGACATTATACTGTATGGGGGTATTATACTGTATGGAGCATTATACTGTATGGCGCATTATACTGTATGGGGGCATTATACTGTATGGGGACATTATACTGTATGGGGCATTATACTGTATGGGGGCATTACACTGTATGGGGACATTACACTGTATGGGGACATTATACTGTATGGGGACATTATACTGTATGGGGCATTATACTGTATGGGGGCATTATACTGTATGGGGACATTATACTTTATGGGGGCATTATACTGTATGGGGCATTATACTGTATGGGAGCATTATACTGTATGGGGCATTATACTGTATGGGGACATTATACTGTATGGGGGCATTATACTGTAAGGGGACATTATACTGTATGGGGGCATTATACTGTATGGGGGCATTATACTGTATGGGGGCATTATACTGTATGGGGACATTATACTGTATGGGGGCATTATACTGTATGGGGGCATTATACTGTATGGGGGCATTATACTGTATGGGGGCATTATACTGTATGGGACATTATACTGTATGGGGCATTATACTGTATGGGGCATTATACTGTATGGGGGCATTATACTGTATGGGGACATTATACTGTATGGGGACATTATACTGTATGGGGACATTATACTGTATGGGGCATTATACTGTATGGGGCATTATACTGTATGGGGGCATTATACTGTATGGGGACATTATACTGTATGGGGACATTATACTGTATGGGGCATTATACTGTATGGGGACATTATACTGTATGGGGGTATTATACTGTATGGGGACATTATACTGTATGGGGACATTATACTGTATGGGGGTATTATACTGTATGGGGGCATTATACTGTATGGGGACATTATACTGTATGGGGGCATTATACTGTATGGGACATTATACTGTATGGGGACATTATACTGTATGGGGACATTATACTGTATGGGACATTATACTGTATGGGGACATTATACTGTATGGGAGCATTATACTGTATGGGGCATTATACTGTATGGGGACATTATACTGTATGGGGGGCATTATACTGTATGGGGACATTATACTGTATGGGACATTATACTGTATGGGGACATTATACTGTATGGGGATATTATACTGTATGGGACATTATACTGTATGGGGATATTATACTGTATGGGACATTATACGGTATGGGGGCATTATACTGTATGGGGGCATTATACTGTATGGTGGCATTATACTGTATGGTGGCATTATACTGTATGGGGGCATTATACTGTATGGTGGCATTATACTGTATGGGGGCATTATACTGTATGGGACATTATACGGTATGGGGGCATTATACTGTATGGGGCATTATACTGTATGGGGACATTATACTGTATGGGGGCATTATACTGTATGGGAGCATTATACTGTATGGGGGCATTATACTGTATGGGGACATTATACTGTATGGGGGCATTATACTGTATGGGACATTATACGGTATGGGGGCATTATACTGTATGGGGCATTATACTGTATGGGGACATTATACTGTATGGGGACATTATACTGTATGGGACATTATACTGTATGGGGACATTATACTGTATGGGAGCATTATACTGTATGGGGCATTATACTGTATGGGGACATTATACTGTATGGGGGGCATTATACTGTATGGGGACATTATACTGTATGGGACATTATACTGTATGGGGGCATTATACTGTATGGGAGCATTATACTGTATGGGGCATTATACTGTATGGGGACATTATACTGTATGGGGGGCATTATACTGTATGGGGACATTATACTGTATGGGACATTATACTGTATGGGGACATTATACTGTATGGGGATATTATACTGTATGGGACATTATACTGTATGGGGATATTATACTGTATGGGACATTATACGGTATGGGGGCATTATACTGTATGGGGGCATTATACTGTATGGTGGCATTATACTGTATGGGGGCATTATACTGTATGGTGGCATTATACTGTATGGGGGCATTATACTGTATGGGACATTATACGGTATGGGGGCATTATACTGTATGGGGCATTATACTGTATGGGGACATTATACTGTATGGGGGCATTATACTGTATGGGAGCATTATACTGTATGGGGGCATTATACTGTATGGGGACATTATACTGTATGGGGGCATTATACTGTATGGGACATTATACGGTATGGGGGCATTATACTGTATGGGGCATTATACTGTATGGGGACATTATACTGTATGGGGGCATTATACTGTATGGGGGCATTATACTGTATGGGGCATTATACTGTATGGGGACATTATACTGTATGGCGCATTATACTGTATGGGGCATTATACTGTATGGGGACATTATACTGTATGGGGCATTATACTGTATGGGGACATTATACTGTATGGGGACA
Source organism: Rhinoderma darwinii (assembly GCF_050947455.1). Taxonomy (NCBI): domain Eukaryota; kingdom Metazoa; phylum Chordata; class Amphibia; order Anura; family Rhinodermatidae; genus Rhinoderma; species Rhinoderma darwinii. Next base: position 654,712,782 of record NC_134687.1, read on the forward strand.
TTATACTGTATGGGGGCATTATACTGTATGGGGGCATTATACTGTATGGGGGCATTATACTGTATGGGGCATTATACTGTATGGGAGCATTATACTGTATGGGGCATTATACTGTATGGGGACATTATACTGTATGGGGCATTATACTGTATGGGGGCATTATACTGTATGGGGGCATTATACTGTATGGGGGCATTATACTGTATGGGGGCATTATACTGTATGGGACATTATACTGTATGGGGCATTATACTGTATGGGGGCATTATACTGTATGGGGACATTATACTGTATGGGGACATTATACTGTATGGGGCATTATACTGTATGGGGGCATTATACTGTATGGGGACATTATACTGTATGGGGCATTATACTGTATGGGGCATTATACTGTATGGGGGCATTATACTGTATGGGGGCATTATACTGTATGGGGACATTATACTGTATGGGGCATTATACTGTATGGGGACATTATACTGTATGGGGGTATTACACTGTATGGAGCATTATACTGTATGGCGCATTATACTGTATGGGGGCATTATACTGTATGGGGACATTATACTGTATGGGGCATTATACTGTATGGGGGCATTACACTGTATGGGGACATTATACTGTATGGGGACATTATACTGTATGGGGACATTATACTGTATGGGGGCATTATACTGTATGGGAGCATTATACTGTATGGGGGCATTATACTGTATGGGGGCATTATACTGTATGGGGCATTATACTGTATGGGGGCATTATACTGTATGGGGACATTATACTGTATGGGGCATTATACTGTTGTATGGGGACATTATACTGTATGGGGACATTATACTGTATGGAGGCATTATACTGTATGGGGGCACTATACTGTATGGGGGCATTATACTGTATGGGGGCATTATACTGTATAGGGGCATTATACTGTATGGGGACATTATACTGTATGGGGCATTATACTGTAAGGGGGCATTATACTGTATGGGGACATTATACTGTATGGGGACATTATACTGTATAGGACATTATACTGTATGGGGGCATTATACTGTATGGGGACATTATACTGTATGGAGGCATTATACTGTATGGGGCATTATACTGTATGGGGGCATTATACTGTATAGGACATTATACTATATGGGGACATTATACTGTATGGGGCATTATACTGTATCGGGACATTATACTGTATGGGGCATTATACTGTATGGGGCATTATACTGTATGGGGACATTATACTGTATGGGGACATTATACTGTATGGGGGCATTATACTGTATGGGGGCATTATACTGTATGGGGGCAATATACTGTATGGGGGCAATATACTGTATGGGGACATTATACTGTATGGGGGCATTATACTGTATGGGGGCATTATACTGTATGGGGGCAATATACTGTATGGGGGCAATATACTGTATGGGGGCAATATACTGTATGGGGACATTATACTGTATGGGGACATTATACTGTATGGGGGCAATATACTGTATGGGGGCAATATACTGTATGGGGGCATTATACTGTATGGGGGCATTATACTGTATGGGGGAATTATACTGTATGGGGGCAATATACTGTATGGGGGCAATATACTGTATGGGGACATTATACTGTATGGGGACATTATACTGTATGGGGGCATTATACTGTATGGGGGCATTATACTGTATGGGGGCATTATACTGTATGGGGGTATTATACTGTATGGGGACATTATACTGTATGGGGGCATTATACTGTATGGGGACATTATACTGTATGGGGACATTATACTGTATGGGGCATTATACTGTATGGGGACATTATACTGTATGGCGCATTATACTGTATGGGGGCATTATACTGTATGGGGACATTATACTGTATGGGGCATTATACTGTATGGGGACATTATACTGTATGGGGGCATTATACTGTATGGGGGCATTATACTGTATGGGGCATTATACTGTATGGGAGCATTATACTGTATGGGGCATTATACTGTATGGGGACATTATACTGTATGGGGCATTATACTGTATGGGGGCATTATACTGTATGGGGACATTATACTGTATGGGGGCATTATACTGTATGGGGGCATTATACTGTATGGGGGCATTATACTGTATGGGGGCATTATACTGTATGGGACATTATACTGTATGGGGCATTATACTGTATGGGGGCATTATACTGTATGGGGGCATTATACTGTATGGGACATTATACTGTATGGGGCATTATACTGTATGGGGCATTATACTGTATGGGGGCATTATACTGTATGGGGCATTATACTGTATGGGGGCATTATACTGTATGGGGACATTATACTGTATGGGGACATTATACTGTATGGGGCATTATACTGTATGGGGACATTATACTGTATAGGGGTATTATACTGTATGGAGCATTATACTGTATGGCGCATTATACTGTATGGGGGCATTATACTGTATGGGGACATTATACTGTATGGGGCATTACACTGTATGGGGGATTACACTGTATGGGGACATTATACTGTATGGGGACATTATACTGTATGGGGACATTATACTGTATGGGGACATTATACTGTATGGGGGCATTATACTGTATGGGGCATTATACTGTATGGGGGCATTATACTGTATGGGACATTATACTGTATGGGGGCATTATACTGTAAGGGGACATTATACTGTATGGGGCATTATACTGTATGGGGGCATTATACTGTATGGGACATTATACTGTATGGGGCATTATACTGTATGGGGCATTATACTGTATGGGGGCATTATACTGTATGGGGACATTATACTGTATGGGGACATTATACTGTATGGGGACATTATACTGTATGGGGACATTATACTGTATGGGGCATTATACTGTATGGGGACATTATACTGTATAGGGGTATTATACTGTATGGAGCATTATACTGTATGGCGCATTATACTGTATGGGGGCATTATACTGTATGGGGACATTATACTGTATGGGGCATTACACTGTATGGGGGCATTACACTGTATGGGGACATTATACTGTATGGGGACATTATACTGTATGGGGACATTATACTGTATGGGGACATTATACTGTATGGGGCATTATACTGTATGGGGGCATTATACTGTATGGGACATTATACTGTATGGGGGCATTATACTGTAAGGGGACATTATACTGTATGGGGCATTATACTGTATGGGGGCATTATACTGTATGGGGGCATTATACTGTATGGGACATTATACTGTATGGGGCATTATACTGTATGGGGCATTATACTGTATGGGGGCATTATACTGTATGGGGACATTATACTGTATGGGGACATTATACTGTATGGGGCATTATACTGTATGGGGGCATTATACTGTATGGGGACATTATACTGTATGGGGCATTATACTGTATGGGGCATTATACTGTATGGGGGCATTATACTGTATGGGGACATTATACTGTATGGGGACATTATACTGTATGGGGCATTATACTGTATGGGGACATTATACTGTATGGGGGTATTATACTGTATGGAGCATTATACTGTATGGGGACATTATACTGTATGGGGACATTATACTGTATGGGGGTATTATACTGTATGGGGGCATTATACTGTATGGGGACATTATACTGTATGGGGGCATTATACTGTATGGGGCATTATACTGTATGGGGACATTATACTGTATGGGGACATTATACTGTATGGGACATTATACTGTATGGGAGCATTATACTGTATGGGGCATTATACTGTATGGGGACATTATACTGTATGGGGGGCATTATACTGTATGGGGGGCATTATACTGTATGGGGACATTATACTGTATGGGACATTATACTGTATGGGGACATTATACTGTATGGGGATATTATACTGTATGGGACATTATACTGTATGGGGATATTATACTGTATGGGACATTATACGGTATGGGGGCATTATACTGTATGGGGGCATTATACTGTATGGTGGCATTATACTGTATGGGGGCATTATACTGTATGGGACATTATACGGTATGGGGGCATTATACTGTATGGGGCATTATACTGTATGGGGACATTATACTGTATGGGGGCATTATACTGTATGGGAGCATTATACTGTATGGGGGCATTATACTGTATGGAGACATTATACTGTATGGGGCATTATACTGTATGGGGGCATTATACTGTATGGGGGCATTATACGGTATGGGGGCATTATACTGTATGGGGCATTATACTGTATGGGGACATTATACTGTATGGGGGCATTATACTGTATGGGGGCATTATACTGTATGGGGCATTATACTGTATGGGGCATTATACTGTATGGGGACATTATACTGTATGGGGCATTATACTGTATGGGGGCATTATACTGTATGGGGACATTATACTGTATGGTGGCATTATACTGTATGGGGCATTATACTGTATGGGGCATTATACTGTATGGGGGCATTATACTGTATGGGGGCATTATACTGTATGGGACATTATACTGTATGGGGCATTATACTGTATGGGGGCATTATACTGTATGGGGGCATTATACTGTATGGGACATTATACTGTATGGGGCATTATACTGTATGGGGCATTATACTGTATGGGGGCATTATACTGTATGGGGCATTATACTGTATGGGGACATTATACTGTATGGGGACATTATACTGTATGGGGCATTATACTGTATGGGGACATTATACTGTATAGGGGTATTATACTGTATGGAGCATTATACTGTATGGCGCATTATACTGTATGGGGGCATTATACTGTATGGGGACATTATACTGTATGGGGCATTACACTGTATGGGGGATTACACTGTATGGGGACATTATACTGTATGGGGACATTATACTGTATGGGGACATTATACTGTATGGGGACATTATACTGTATGGGGGCATTATACTGTATGGGGCATTATACTGTATGGGGGCATTATACTGTATGGGACATTATACTGTATGGGGGCATTATACTGTAAGGGGACATTATACTGTATGGGGCATTATACTGTATGGGGGCATTATACTGTATGGGACATTATACTGTATGGGGCATTATACTGTATGGGGCATTATACTGTATGGGGGCATTATACTGTATGGGGACATTATACTGTATGGGGACATTATACTGTATGGGGACATTATACTGTATGGGGGCATTATACTGTATGGGGACATTATACTGTATGGGGCATTATACTGTATGGGGCATTATACTGTATGGGGGCATTATACTGTATGGGGGCATTATACTGTATGGGGACATTATACTGTATGGGGGCATTATACTGTATGGGGACATTATACTGTATGGGGACATTATACTGTATGCGGGCATTATACTGTATGGGGACATTATACTGTATGGGGCATTATACTGTATGGGGGTATTATACGGTATGGGGGCATTATACTGTATGGGGCATTATACTGTATGGGGACATTATACTGTATGGGGGCATTATACTGTATGGGAGCATTATACTGTATGGGGGCATTATACTGTATGGGGGCATTATACTGTATGGGGGCATTATACTGTATGGGGGCATTATACTGTATGGGGACATTATACTGTATGGTGGCATTATACTGTATGGTGGCATTATACTGTATGGGGCATTATACTGTATGGGGCATTATACTGTATGGGGGCATTATACTGTATGGGGGCATTATACGGTATGGGGGCATTATACTGTATGGGGGCATTATACTGTATGGGGCATTATACTGTATGGGGACATTATACTGTATGGGGACATTATACTGTATGGTGGCATTATACTGTATGGTGGCATTATACTGTATGGGGCATTATACTGTATGGGGGCATTATACTGTATGGGGACATTATACTGTATGGTGGCATTATACTGTATGGTGGCATTATACTGTATGGGGCATTATACTGTATGGGGCATTATACTGTATGGGGGCATTATACTGTATGGGGGCATTATACGGTATGGGGGCATTATACTGTATGGGGCATTATACTGTATGGGGACATTATACTGTATGGGGGCATTATACTGTATGGGAGCATTATACTGTATGGGGGCATTATACTGTATGGGGGCATTATACTGTATGGGGCATTATACTGTATGGGGACATTATACTGTATGGGGCATTATACTGTATGGGGGCATTATACTGTATGGGGACATTATACTGTATGGTGGCATTATACTGTATGGGGCATTATACTGTATGGGGCATTATACTGTATGGGGACATTATACTGTATGGGGACATTATACTGTAAGGGGCATTATACGGTATGGGGACATTATACTGTAAGGGGCATTATACGGTATGGGGCATTATACTGTATGGGGGCATTATACTGTATGGGGACATTATACTGTATGGGGGCATTATACTGTATGGGGGCATTATACTCTATGGGGGCATTATACTGTATGGGGACATTATACTGTATGGGGCATTATACTGTATGGGGGCATTATACTGTATGGGGACATTATACTGTATGGGGACATTATACTGTATGGGGCATTATACTGTATGGGGACATTATACTGTATGGGGGTATTATACTGTATGGAGCATTATACTGTATGGGGACATTATACTGTATGGGGACATTATACTGTATGGGGGTATTATACTGTATGGGGGCATTATACTGTATGGGGACATTATACTGTATGGGGGCATTATACTGTATGGGGCATTATACTGTATGGGGACATTATACTGTATGGGGACATTATACTGTATGGGACATTATACTGTATGGGGACATTATACTGTATGGGAGCATTATACTGTATGGGGCATTATACTGTATGGGGACATTATACTGTATGGGGGGCATTATACTGTATGGGGACATTATACTGTATGGGACATTATACTGTATGGGGACATTATACTGTATGGGGGCATTATACTGTATGGGGCATTATACTGTATGGGGGCATTATACTGTATGGGGGCATTATACTGTATGGGGGCATTATACTGTATGGGAGCATTATACTGTATGGTGGCATTATACTGTATGGGGGCATTATACTGTATGGGACATTATACGGTATGGGGGCATTATACTGTATGGGGCATTATACTGTATGGGGACATTATACTGTATGGGGGCATTATACTGTATGGGAGCATTATACTGTATGGGCGCATTATACTGTATGGGGGCATTATACTGTATGGGGACATTATACTGTATGGGGGCATTATACTGTATGGGACATTATACTGTATGGGGACATTATACTGTATGGGGGCATTATACTGTATGGGGACATTATACTGTATGGGGCATTATACTGTATGGGGGCATTATACTGTATGGGGACATTATACTGTATGGGGGCATTATACTGTATGGGGACATTATACTGTATGGGGACATTATACTGTATGGGGGCATTATACTGTATGGGGACATTATACTGTATGGGGGCATTATACTGTATGGGGGTATTATACGGTATGGGGGCATTATACGGTATGGGGCATTATACTGTATGGGGACATTATACTGTATGGGGGCATTATACTGTATGGGAGCATTATACTGTATGGGGCATTATACTGTATGGGGCATTATACTGTATGGAGGCATTATACTGTATGGGGACATTATACTGTATGGGGTATTATACTGTATGGGGGCATTATACTGTATGGGGGCATTATACTGTATGGGGGCATTATACTGTATGGGGACATTATACTGTATGGTGGCATTATACTGTATGGTGGCATTATACTGTATGGGGGCATTATACTGTATGGGGCATTATACTGTATGGGGACATTATACTGTATGGGGGCATTATACTGTATGGGGGCATTATACTGTATGGGGCATTATACTGTATGGGGGCATTATACTGTATGGGGGCATTATACTGTATGGGGACATTATACTGTATGGTGGCATTATACTGTATGGGACATTATACTGTATGGGGGCATTATACTGTATGGGAGCATTATACTGTATGGGAGCATTATACTGTATAGGGGCATTATACTGTATGGGAGCATTATACTGTATGGGAGCATTATACTGTATGGGGGCATTATACTGTATGGGGGCATTATACTGTATGGGGGCATTATACTGTATGGGGCATTATACTGTATGGGGGCATTATACTGTATGGTGGCATTATACTGTATGGGGCATTATACTGTATGGGGACATTATACTGTATGGGGATATTATACTGTATGGAGGCATTATACTGTATAGGGGCATTATACTGTATGGGGATATTATACTGTATGGAGGCATTATACTGTATAGGGGCATTATACTGTATGGGGGCATTATACTGTATGGGGATATTATACTGTATGGAGGCATTATACTGTATAGGGGCATTATACTGTATGGGGGCATTATACTGTATGGGGACATTATACTGTATGGGGATATTATACTGTATGGGGCATTATACTGTATGGGACATTATACTGTATGGGGGCATTATACTGTATGGGGACATTATACTGTATGGGGACATTATACTGTATGGGGGTATTATACTGTATGGGGGCATTACACTGTATGGGGCATTACACTGTATGGGGGCATTATACTGTATGGGGGCATTATACTGTATGGGGGCATTATACTGTATGGGGACATTATACTGTATGGGGACATTATACTGTATGGGGGCATTATACTGTATGGGGGCAGCTATGGGGGGCATTATACTGTATGGGGGCATTATACTTTATGGGGACATTATACTGTATGGGGACATTATACTGTATGGGGACATTATACTGTATGGGGGCATTATACTGTATGGGGGCAGCTATGGGGGGCATTATACTGTATGGGGCATTATACTGTATGGGAGCATTATGCTGTATGGGGACATTATACTGTATGGGGACATTATACTGTATGGGGCATTATACTGTATGGGGCATTATACTGTATGGGGCATTATACTGTATGGGGGCATTATACTGTATGGGGGCATTATACTGTATGGGGGCAATATACTGTATGGGGACATTATATTGTATGGGGGCATTATACTGTATGGGGGCATTATACTGTATGGGGGCATTATACTGTATGGGGGGCATTATACTGGATGGGGACATTATACTGTATGGGGACATTATACTGTATGGGACATTATACTGTATAGGGGCATTATACTGTATGGGGTCATTATACTGTATGGAGCATTATACTGTATGGGGACATTATACTGTATGGGGACATTATACTGTATGGGGACATTATACTGTATGGGGCATTATACTGTATGGGAGCATTATACTGTATGGGGGACATTATACTGTATGGGGCATTATACTGTATGGGGGCATTATACTGTATGGAGCATTATACTGTATGGAGCATTATACTGTATGGGGCATTATACTGTATGGGGGCATTATACTGTATGGAGCATTATACTGTATGGGGCATTATACTGTATGGGGGCATTATACTGTATGGGGACATTATACTGTATGGGGACATTATACTGTATGGGGACATTATACTGTATGGGGCATTATACTGTATGGGAGCATTATACTGTATGGGGACATTATACTGTATGGGGACATTATACTGTATGGGGGCATTATACTGTATGGGGACATTATACTGTATGGGAGCATTATACTGTATGGGGGACATTATACTGTATGGGGCATTATACTGTATGGGGGCATTATACTGTATGGGGGCATTATACTGTATGGGGGCATTATACTGTATGGGGGACATTATACTGTATGGGGCATTATACTGTATGGGGGCATTATACTGTATGGGGGCATTATACTGTATGGGGGCATTATACTGTATGGGGGCAGCTATGGGGGGCATTATGTGTGGGCTGAATCGGGTGTGTATTGGCGGAGATTGGACTGGATTAGAGGTGTGGCTTACACGCGCCGCATTGCTTGTCCGTCTTTTACGCTACTTGAAAGTTGGGAGGTCGTGAACCTAAAATTATGTCATTACAAAACACGACTCGTCCCACAAAACACCCGACCACTACAAAGACCAGAAATAACAACTTACCCCAAAGAGGCCGGCACTGAAGGGGTTAAATCCCTGCTAGGCGTCTAGTGGGCGGGGTCACTCAATGATTGACAGCACTCTGTATACACACTTATACAGGAGTGACTGATAACAGAGAGAACACCCGACCAGCGCTGCTCTCTACCTCATACACGGCAATAGCTGAAGGACCTGTGATGACGTCACCACCACATGACTGGAGGCAGGAGGGGCGGAGCCTATCAGTGGAGGAGAAGAGGATGAAGGACTTGTGATATCAAAATCACGTGAGCGCTGCATCAGGGGGCGGAGCTAAGAAGTGCAGAGAAATGGTGAAGGACCTGTGATGATGATCACGTGAAATGAGGGGTAATGAGGATCATGTGACCAGTGCAGGAGTGATCGCTGCTAAACCGGGCGAAATATAATGGGTTGTGGCTAAAGGAGCTGTGACCAAGGAGCTGAGCTGTGATGACGTCATCACCATGTGACCAATGCAGAAGGGGCGGAGCTGATCAGTAGGGAGAAGACGTGGGGGATGAAGATGTTGATCACGTGACATGACGGGCGGGTCTACGTGAGGGGGCGGGGCTACTGTGCTGTGTGGAGAAGTGATTATCACGTGATGTTATAGCCCATAATAACAGCCTGGACATGCTGGGAGTTGTAGTTCTGTCCTCTCTTATACCTCCTCCATGTAATGTCCTCTGAAATCCCATAATAACAGTCTGGACATGCTGGGAGTTGTAGTCCTTTCCTCTTATACTCCTCCCTGTAATGTCCTCTGATATCCCATAATAACAGTCTGGACATGCTGGGAGTTGTAGTCCTTTCCTCTTATACTCCTCCCTGTAATGTTCTCTGATATCACATAATAACAGTCTGGACATGCTGGGAGTTGTAGTCCTCTCCTCTTATACCTCCTCCCTGTAATGTCCTCTGATATCACATAATAACAGCCTGGACATGCTGGGAGTTGTAGTTCTCTCTTATTCCTCCTCCCTGTAATGTCCTCTGAAATACCATAATAACAGTCTGGACCTGCTGGTAGTTGTAGTTCTCTCCTCTTATACCTCCTCCCTGTAATGTCCTCTGATATCACATAATGCCAGCCTGGATATGCTGGGAGTTGTAGTTCTCTCCTCTTATACCTCCTCCCTGTAATGTCCTCTGATATCACATAATAACAGCCTGGACATGCTGGGAGTTGTAGTTCTCTCTTATACCTCCTCCCTGTAATGTCCTCTGATATCCCATAATAACAGCCTGGACATGCTGGGAGTTGTAGTTCTCTCCTCTTATACCTCCTCCCTGTAATGTCCTCTGATATCACATAATGCCAGCCTGGATATGCTGGGAGTTGTAGTTCTCTCCTCTTATATCTCCTCCCTGTAATGTCCTCTGATATCACATAACAGTCTGGACATGCTAGGAGTTGTAGTTCTCTCCTCTTATACCTCCTCCCTGTAATGTCCTCTGATATCCCATAATAACAGTCTAGACATGCTGGGAGTTGTAGTTCTGTCCTCTTATACCCGTCCCTGAAATGTCCCCCGATATCCCGTAATAACAGCCTGGACATGCTGGGAGTTGTAGTTCTCTCTTCTTATACCTCCTCCCTGTAATGTCCTCTGATATCCCATAATAACAGTCTAGACATGCTGGGAGTTGTAGTTCTCTCCTCTCATCCCCCTCCCTGTAATGTCCTCTGATATCCCGTAATAACAGCCTGGACATGCTGGGAGTTGTAGTTCTCTCTTCTTATACCTCCTCCCTGTAATGTCCTCTGATATCCCATAATAACAGCCTGGACATGCTGGGAGTTGTAGTTCTTTCCTCTTATACCTCTCCCTGTAATGTCCTCTGATATCCCATATTAACAGCCTGGACATAATGGGAGTTGTAGTTCTCTCCTCTTATACCTCCTCCCTGTAATGTCCTCTGATATCACATAATAACAGTCTGGACATGCTGGGAGTTGTAGTTCTCTCCTCTCATACCCCTCCCAGTAATGTCCTCTGATATACCATAATAACAGCCTGGACATGCTGGGAGTTGTAGTTCTCTCTAATACTTCTCCCTGTAATGTCCACTGATATCACATAATAACAGTCTGGACATGCTGGGAGTTGTAGTTCTCTCCTCTTATACCCCTCCCTGTAATGTCCTCTGATATCACATAATAACAGCCTGGACATGCTGGGAGTTGTAGTCCTCTCCTCTTATACCTCCTCCCTGTAATGTCCTCTGAAATACCATAATAACAGCCTGGACATGCTGGGAGTTGTAGTTCTGTCCTCTTATATCTCCTCCCTGTAATGTCCTCTGATATCCCATAATAACAGTCTGGACATGCTGGGAGTTGCAGTTCTCTCCTCTTATACCTCCTCCCTGTAATGTCCTCTGATATCACATAATAACAGTCTGGACATGCTGGGAGTTATAGTTCTCTCCTCTTATACCTCCTCCCTGTAATGTCCTCTGATGTCCCATAATAACAGCCTGGACATGCTGGGAGTTGTAGTTCTCTCCTCTTATACCTCCTCCCTGTAATGTCCTCTGAAATACCATAATACCAGCCTGGACATGCTGGGAGTTGTAGTCCTCTCCTCTTATACCCCTCCCTGTAATGTCCTCTGATATCACATAATAACAGTCTGGACCTGCTGGGAGTTGTAGTCCTCTTATACCTCCTCCCTGTAATGTCCTCTGATATCCCATAATAACAGCCTGGACATGCTAGGAGTTGTAGTTCTCTCCTTTTATACCTCCTCCCTGTAATGTCCTCTGATATCACATAATAACAGCCTGGACATGCTGGGAGTTGTAGTCCTGTCCTTTTATACCTCCTCTCTGTAATGTCCTCTGACATCACATAATAACAGCCTGGACATGCTGGGAGTTGTAGTTCTGTCCTCTTATATCTCCTCCCTGTAATGTCCTCTGATATCCCATAATAACAGTCTGGACATGCTGGGAGTTGTAGTTCTCTCCTCTTATACCTCCTGCCTGAAATGTCCTCTGATATCCCATAATAACAGCCTGGACATGCTGGGAGTTGTAGTTCTCTCCTCTTATACCTCCTCCCTGTAATGTAGCCTAGGTGGCAACATTGTGGCAGGGACTGTCCCCTTAAATCAAGGACAAGCCTGCCATCCGAGATCTGCCATCTACCGTGGATGACCTCGTTCTTCTGGCCGCCCGGATTGACATGAGGATCCGAGAACGGTCCCAAGAGGCTCGTCGGGAGGGAGGACTCCCTTGGCCGGCTCCTACATTTTAGCAATCCATGCTGCCCTCATCAGCTGTTCCACCAGAGTCTATGAAAATGGACCATTTCAAGTTGTCTAACTAGGAGAAACAACGCAGATGCACTTCGGGACTCTGTCTGTAATGCGGCCTTGGAGGCTACAACCCCCCTGGAGAGGCCGTTGATCGTTGGCTCGGTGAATGGACTGCATCTGCCCGACCCAATTGTAGCTGTGACCAAACCGCTGTTCCAAGTGGGAGCCCTTCATTCAGAGCTAGCCTCAATTCTTGTCCTACCCAAGGCCGTCAACCCTGTGCTGCTGGGCCTGCCTTGGCTTTGACTACATCCCCCAGTTCTGGACTGGAATTCCAGAGAGGTTCTCCAGTGTGGCACCAAGTGCCTCAACTGCTGCCTGGGGCAGATCCATCCGGCCCAGCCTCCCCTACCGCAGCCATCGGCAGGATTACCTTCTCACTATTCACACTTTGCTGATGTCTTGAGCAAGAGGGAGGCGGAGACGCTTCCCCCACATCGGGCGTATGACTGCCCTATTGATCTGGTTCCTGATGCATCCCTTCACCGTGGAAGGGTATACCCTTCCTCCTTGCCAGAGACTCAGTTTATGCTCGCCTACATTAAGGAGAATTTGGAGAGGGTTTCATACGAAAGTCCTCCTCCCCGGCCGGGGCCGGGTTCTTCGTTGTCAAAAAGAAAGACGGATCTCTTCGACCTTGTATCGACTACCGGGGCCTCAACCAGATCACGGTCAAAAATAGATATATACGTTGCCGCTGATTTCAGAACTGTTTAATTGCATACGAGGAGCCAAGATTTTTTACGAGCTAGACCTGCGTGGGGCTTACAACCTAATCCAGATTCTCTGGGGTGACGAATGGAAGATGGCATTTAACACCCGAGATGGGCACTATGAATACCTGGTGATACCCTTCGGTCTGTGTAACGCTCCTGCGGTCTTCCAAGAGTTCGTTAATGACATCTTCCGTGACCTGCTCTATTTTTGTGTTGTGGTCTATCTCAACATCTTGATTTTTTCACCAGACCCGACGACTCATCAACAGGGCCGGCCTTAAGATAGATGGTGTGCTATGGTCAATTATATTTCGGCGCCCCACCCATTCATAAAAAAAATGCCCCATAAAAACAGTATAATGCCTCCCACAGTATAATGCCCTATATAGTGCCCACACAGTATAATGTCCCTTAAGTGCCCCCCATACAGTATAACAATAATATAATATATTATAACCCCTTCAAGGACACAGTATTTTGTCCACTAATTGTGCCCACACAGTATTATGCCCCCTAAGTGCCACGCACTGTATATTGCCCCCTATAGTACCCCTACACAATATAATGTCCACTTAGTGGCCCCCACAGAGTATAATGCCCCCTCCTCTGGTTGCCACACACAGCCCCCCTTGTAGATAGTGCACCCACATAGATTGTGCCATACATCCCCCACCTCGCACTCGTAGATTGAACCATATTGCCCCCACCTCCCCCGTGTAGACATTGCCCCCAAACAAAAAATTTGTACTCACCTAGGCCCCCGTTCCCACAACGAAATGAGCTGCTCCACGACGGGATCCTTGCGTAGGCTGGCGTGATCCTGTAGCCTAGTACAGAGATTCTCAACCTTTTTGGACTCGAGGCACCACTGTAAAAATACAATTTCTTCAGGGCACCCCTAACAAAAATTGTTTCGAGAAAGACAGAAAATGGCTAAAAACAAGCACTACACTCATAGGGTATGTTCACACAGCGTTTTTTGTAAGGCAAAAAAAATCTGACTCAAAATTCCTTCAGGCATTGACCGCGTTGTGTGACCTTTTTGGGTGTTTTTTTAAGCCGTTGAAGATAATGCAAAAGACGCAGGCAAAAAAGCTCCAAACGAGTACCGCATGTATTGTCTGCCTCCTATTAATTTCAATTAGATTCAGAGGTGGAAACCACTTGAACACCATCAGCCTTCCACTCACAGTAAAATAACATCAGCCCCCCACTCACAGTAAAATTACCATCTGCCCTCACTCACAGTAAAATTACCATCAGCCCCCACTCACAGATTCCCCCTGTAGGTAGTGCCACAAAGCCCCCAGTATATAGTGCCACACAGACCCCTTGTAGGTAGCGCCACACAGCCCCCTTGTAGGTAGTGCCACACAGCCCCCTTGTAGGTAGTGCCACACAGCCCCCGGTAGATAGTGCCACACAGCCCCCTGTAGGTAGTGCCACACAGTCCCCTGCAGTTAGTGCCACACAGCCCCCTTGTAGGTAGTGCCAAACAGCACCCTGTAGGAGTGCCACTCTACACAGCCCCCTTGTAGGTAGTGCCACACAGCCCCCTGGTAGGTAGTGTCACACAGCCCCCTGTGATTCTGCTCCTGAAACGCTCCGCTTGATGTCCCTGTCCATATATGGACAGTGACATCAGGGGCAACTCCTGAAGTGGAATCCCCGTCCACAGTGTTTCTGACTCTGTGACAAGGGATTCCACTCCAGGAGAAGCCCCTGTGGTCTGTGTCCATTTATGGACAGTGACGTCACTGGCTTTGAAATGAAAACAGAGCAGGGAGATACCTCCCTGCTCTGTTAGAGTGGCGTCGCTACTGCGGTAGCAGCAGCAGAGGCTGCTAGCAGCACCGCCGGCCATGAGGGGGCCCGTCCCGACGGGCGGCATGGACCCCCTTATGCTCGCTGTCGCCGATAGCAGCCGCTATGACTGGTACAGCGGCAGCGATGCCACTGAATGAAGAAGCGCACAGGAGGAAAGGCAGCTGCTGAGTCGACAAGGCCCGGGCACTTCTAAAACAAGCTGGGGAAGGAAGCCAGAACAGCTCCCCCTTCCACCTGCTGGAGTGATGCGCCCTGTGCAAAGGCACAGGTCGCACACCCCTAAGGCCGGCCCTGAGTACAGATAATATAGTAGATGTTACCTGCAGTTCTATGTAACACCACAGATAACACACAGTGATAACTCTCTGAGTACATATAATGTAGTAGATGTTACCTGCAGTCCTATGTAACACCACAGATAACACACAGTGATAACTCTCTGAGTACATATAATGTAGTAGATGTTACCTGCAGTCCTATGTAACACCACAGATAACACAGTGATAACTCTCTGATTACAGATAATGTATTATTGTTACCTGCAGTCCTATGTAACACCAAAGATAACACACAGTTACACGTGTCATATTGTTGGAATGCACATCCGCCATAAATACATGGATAGCGTTAAGAGGTTAAGGCGGTTTAAACTTTTTATGTAGCAGCAGGAGAGGAGGGCATCAAATTAAAAAGAAGCCCATACTTACCTTTCTCCTCCCAGACGTTCCTGCGCTGGAGGCTTCTGTCATCTCTGTTCTGTGTGTACAGTGGTGGTGTACTGTCTACATGATGTCACTCTTTTTATACAAACAGAGAATAGAAGTGACGGGAGTCACCAATACAGATACGTCTGAGAGGAGAGAGGTCATTATAAGTTCTTTTTTTTTTTTTTTTAACAACCCCTTTAAAGGCTATGTAAACCTTTGAATTTTGTATTTTTTTAATTAAAAATTATTTAAACATTTTGAGATACAGCTGCTCAGTATTCTGTATACAGAGCAGCTGTATCATGCGCTGAGACATGTATCCGTCAGATCAGAAGCCCTGACGGGTTCAGTGATAGCGGGTCCTGGGTGTGTCTGTATCTCTGTGTCTCTGACACTCAGGACCCGCTGACCTGACAGATCTAAGTCTCAGCGCTAGATACAGCTGCTCTGGATATGGGATACAAAGCAGCTGTAGCTCAAAAAGTTAAAATAATTTAATAAAATTTAATTACAAAGTTTCACCAAACTCACAGATACACATTTTTATTAAAAAACAAAAAAACAACTATTTTAAAGGTGTACATACGTGTATATATATATATAGGAATTGAAGAATCATTTAAAATGATGCATCTGCCGAAACAGTCGGTATTGTGGCTTGTGACGGTGTACTTTCTAATTTCACTACCAGCGCATTGTGGATGAAATCCTGGACGGGGGGTACTGTGTCCAAAGATAAGAGGTGCTCCATCAGTTTTAGCAGAGAATATGTCTTTAACCCCGTGTTAGGCAGGATTTTTTGAAGCGTCGCAGACAAAAAGAAAGGCTTACGTGAGTAAAATAAAAGAATCAAAAAGAAGCAGTGCTTTTGGATTCCTAAATTTCGAACTCAGGAATGAATATAAGGAAAAAAAAAAGTTGGGTCCTATTACAAAGGAGGTAGGGGGTAGATGTTTACTCTTTAACCCAAACAGTAATAATAAACCTGGAAACAAACCGTTACGGCAGAGTAGTAAGAATTAAGAACTAAGCCGCAACAAATCAATTCTACCATCCAAACAGATACCAGTCAAAGGATGGATGGCATATCTACAAAATACTTTACTTCAAAGCTTCTGGACTAAGGAAATAAGTCTATAATCCTAAAACATTCCACGAGTTAGCAGCTTTCTGGGAAGCCTTAACTCGGGGGTGAGCGCCAATACACCTTTTCACGGCGCTGCATCAGAATAAATAAACAGAGCAGGGAGCCGTTAAATCTCTCTGCTCTCAGCTGCCAGAGGTAGCTGGGGGCATCCCTACTCGAACGTGTGAGATCGATATAAGTATCGATTTCATCCATTTAATCCCTCAGATGCTGCGCTCAATAGCGAGCGCCGCATCTGAGTGGTTTTGGAGAGAGGGAGGGAGCTCCCTCTCATCCCACGACACCCGAGTGTCTGTGTCTCTGATGGCAGCCGGGGGCCTAATAAAGGCCCCCAGGTCTGCCTGTAGTGAATGCCTGCTAGTCTATGCCAGAGGCATGACCTAGCAGAGGCCTGTCCGTTTTAAACGGACAGGCAGTAATACACTGCAATACAAAAGTATTGCAGTGTATTATAAAAGCGATCGGATGATCGCATATTAAAGTCCCCTAGTGGGACTAGTAAAAAAGTAAAAAAAAGTTGAATAAAGTTCACAAAAAAAATGTGAAGCAAAATGAAAAACCCACTTTTTCCCCTTACAAACTGCTTTGTTATTAAAAAAACTAAATAAAGTAAAAAAGTTACACATATTTGGTATCACCGCATCGGTAACGACCCCAACTATAAAGCTATTACATTATTTAACCCGCACGGTGAACGCCGTAAAAAATGAAATAAAAAAACTATGGAAAAATTGCTGTTTTCTGTGAATCCTGACTTTAAAAAAAATTTGATAAAAAGTGATCAAAAAGTCGCATCTACTCCAAAATGGTACCAATAAAAACTACAAGTCTTCCCGCAAAAAAAAAAGCCCTCATACAACTGCATCGGCGGAACAATTAAAAAGTTATGGCTCTTCAAATATGGAGACACAAAAACAAATAATTTTGAAAAAAAAGCGTTTTTACTGTGTAAAAGTAGTAAAACATACAAAATCTATACAAATTTGGTATTGTTACAATCGTAACAACCCGCTGAATAAAGTTATTGTGTTATTTATACCACACGGTAAACGGTGTAGATTTAGGACGCAAAAAAGAGTGGCAAAATTTCAGTTTTTTTTCTATTCCCCCCCAAAAAAAAGTTAATAAAAGTTAATCAATAAATAATCAGTACCTCAAAATGGTGCTATTAAAATATACAACTTGTCCCGCAAAAAACAAGACCTTATACAGCTATGTCGACGCAAAAATAAAATAGTTATAGCTCTTCGAATTTGACGACGGAAAAACTATAAAAATGCTTGGTCATTAGGGACCAGAATGCAAGCAGGGGGAAGGGGTTAATGTATATGCATTAATACTATTATTGTGTCCTAGGTGCATTACTTTACATTTATCAACATTTCATCTGCCATGTCTTTGTCCATGCTGCAGCTTATCTAGATCTTTCTGTGATATTTTATAGTCAAGTTGAGTTTTAAGTATCCTACAAAGTTGTGTATCGTCAGCAAAACCTGACATCTTGCTATCAATCCCATCCACAAGGTCATTAGCAAAGAGATTATGCCACTTCAGTGCCCAATATACTGTGCCAAGCTTGTGCCACTGTGAAAAGACAGCTCTTTAATTATTATGCTGTTTTCCTGGTTTTATAAACACCCTACATGTGGCCCTAATCCTTTGCCTGGACATGTGACCGGGCTCAGGAGTGAAAGAGCACCATGCGTAATTGAGGCCAAATTTGGCGATTTAATAGAACATTGGTTCACAATTACAGTGGCTCCGAGGTGAAATAAAAGAAACCCATTTTGGAAACTTAACCCCTCAAGGCATTTTTCAAGGAGTGTAGTGAGCATTAGAATCCACATGTTTTTTTTGGGATGTAGCGATGTGAAAATTGCAATTTTTGCACAGATATGCTATTTCAGTCCCCGATAGGTTGTACCGAAATGTTAAACTTTTTTTTTTATAGTCCCACTAGGAGGCTACTTATTGGAATACGTATGTATTGCAGTTCATTATGCTGGTCAGCTTTAGACTAATCGTCTTTCATAGAAACAATCATGGAAGCCATTGTTAGGCCTCCTGCTGCCAAAGCAACAATGGGCAATCCACAATTGCATCGCGGGGGGTGAAAGTGTTCTAATCACTCAATTGCCATGGTCGCTATAGATCTCTGCATCTAATGGGTTAAATAGCCAGAATCGGCAGTAGCTCCGATCCTCGCCGTTGCAGCAAAGTGTCAGCTGTATTATACAGTAATGGCCAAAAGTATTGAAACCCAACAAATTTTGTTTTTCACAAAGTTTGCTGCTTCAGTGTTTTTGTATGTTTCAGTCGGATATTTCTATGGTAACTGAAGTACAATTATAAGAATTTCATAAGTTTTTAAATGTTTATTAACAAATACATCAGGTTTATGCAAAGACTCAATATTTACAGTGTTGATCTTTCTTTTTCAAGACTTCTACAATTCACCCTGGCACGCTGGATCTCAGCTTCTGGGCCAAATCCTGATTGATGACCCATTCTTGCCTAATCAGTGCTTGGAGTTTATCACCATTTCTGTGTTATTGTTTGTCCGTCCACTTTTTGAGGATTGACCACAGGTTCCTGAAGAGATTGAGATCTGGGGAGTTTCCTGGCCATGGACCCAAAATGTAAATGTTTTGTTCACTGAGCCCCTTACAGATGTAGCCGTCTTTACCTTGACTTTTAACACATTAAATAAACAGTGGCTTGATCCCTTATCTTGACTTTTTCAATTACTTTTCAATGGCTTTTGTTGTGTGATATCACGCTGCAGCAAGTTATCAGAGTCAAGTTAAAGATGGCTACATCCATAGTTATCACTTTTGCCTTGTGACATGATGCTCCATCATGCTGAAAAAACATTGTACATCACTAAATTGTTCCTGGATAGTTGGGAGAAGTTGCTCTTGGAGGATTTGTTGACCAGAAACTTCAAATATTTGTAAAGTCATTACCACCCTTTGTCCTAGATACGGGTGATGTATTAACAAAGTTGCATAATTTATCAATCCCCCTCCCCAATTGTTTATTGTTGGGGCTTGATGTTGAATCTCTTTATACCTCAATTCCCCACTGGGCTGGTTTAAAAGCGGTAGAATACTATCTTGATAGATATCGGCCACAATTTTCTCATCAGAATGAGTTTATTGTTGATATGTTGGAATTTGTACTGACCCACAATTGTTTTTGCTTTGATAATAAATATTATCTACAGGTGGAGGGCACTGCTATGGGGTCGCCATGTGCTCCCTCCTATGCAGGGGTGTAGGGCCTCAGGCACAGGGCAAAGCAGCTAAGAGCAGCTGTAGTCTGTGCTGCTAACAAATCTCCCCCTCCAGCCCCCCTCCCTACTATTTAGACCTCTCCTCGGGCTGCTTCTGTTATCATTCAGGACTTGAGGGAGGGAGAGGGGAGACTGTCTGCGGCACTGTGTCTGGCCATCAAGCTGCAGAACTCCCTTCACAATGATCCTACATAAAAGGTAAGTGCATGTGTGTTTACAATGTGTATTTTATATGTGTATAATGTGTGCCTGTAATGTGCATATTTGTGATGTGTACATGTGTGTGTGTATATACAGTATATGTGATGTGTACATGTGTATATATAGTGTGTGATGTGTTCATGTGTATATATATATATATATATATATATATATATAGTGTGTATGTGATGTGTACGTGTGTATATATAGTGTATGTGAGAAACAAACATATAATAGGAGCAGCACTGTGCAAAAAAACAAAAACAGCTGGTGCTAAGCTTCAAATAACAGGGAGTGACGTTCTCCCAATAAGGTATATGGAAAAAATCGAGCAAAGAAGCAGCACTCAATAGCAAAAAATGAAATTTATTCACCCAACACAGCAACGTTTCACTTCCTCCATGGAAGCATTTTCAAGCAATTAGTGAAAAGCACACACAGGTATATATAGGGAGCACAAAGCTCAATTAACAATGCATCTAAATAGCAGCAATTATACACTTCATATTGAAAAAAATACCCCGTGTAACAGTGTAACAAAATATTATATATATGTGTACAAGAGTCAAACATTGACAAATGGTATGAAGAACTTTAAAATTCCAACGAGTGTCATACGTGCCTATAAAATAGTGTAATGCATTAATTGCATATTGATTAATAATCACATTATAATACACAATAGCTGGCACTCACCAATCTGGAGAAACAAGGACATCCTGAACAGAACATGTGTGGAATTAAAATTTCCGGCGTTACAAACACCGAACTGCACATGCCCCAACTCTATCTGTCCATTGGGTAAGGCTATCACATGTGATCTGACTCGCCGTGACGATGCACAGCGACGCAACAGCTGACATGATTACATCACTAGCAGAGGCCCATCAAATCGCACAGTCGTGTTAGGGTCAATGCAACATAATACGCCATGTTTGTTAAGGGCAAATATGCCAGAACTACAGTTTACAGGGTGGAGATACCACTAAAATACCTCTAATGAAGTCGTGAATAACACATTCCGCTAGTCAAGAAGGAGTGTATGAAAACATGTGTATATATAGTGTGTGATGTGTTCATGTGTATATATATATATATATATATATATATATATATATATATATAGTGTGTATGTGATGTGTACGTGTGTATATATAGTGTATGTGATGTGTTCATGTGTATATATAGTGTATGTGATGTGTACATGTGTGTATATATAGTGTATGTGATGTGTACATCTGTATATATAGTGTATGTGATGTGTACGTGTGTGTGTGTATATATAGTGTATGTGATGTGTACATCTGTATATATAGTGTATGTGATGTGTACGTGTGTGTGTGTATATATAGTGTATGTGATGTGTACGTGTGTATATATAGTGTATGTGATGTGGGTATGATGTGTACATGTGTGTGTGTGTGTATATACAGTTATGTGATGTGTACATGTGTATATATAGTGTGTGATGTGTACATGTGTGTGTGTATATATACAGTGTATGTGATGTGTTCATGTGTAAATATAGTGTGTGTGATGTGTACATGTGTGTGTATATATAGTGTATGTGATGTGTACGTGTGTGTGTATATATAGTGTGTGTGATGTGTATACACATGTACACATGACATAACTGTATATACACACACATGTACACATCACACACTATATATACACATCAGATAACTGTATACACACACACACACACACGTATATATTGTGTGATGTGTACATGTGTGTGTGTGTGTGTGTATATACAGTATACAGTGTATGTGATGTGTACATGTGTGTGTTTATATAGTGTATGTGATGTGTACATGTGTATATATATTGTATGTGATGTGTACGTGTGTATATATAGTGTATGTGATATGTACGTATGTGTATATATAGTGTTTGTGATGTGTGTATATATAGTGTGTGATGTGTTCATGTGTATATATATATATATTTTTATTTTATTTTATTTTTTTTCTGTTTTTTTCTGTCTATTTCAGATAATATATGAAGACTCACCTGTAATGGATCCCCTCATCCTGACTCCATGCTATTATAAAAAGAATTGATGCCTTGTTCCGCAATTTAGAGTTTGACATGAATTATACAGATCAAATTATATGAAATATGTCTATACGTCAAATCTGTATGTTATTATTAAATCAATAGGGCTTTACATCCACTTCCTCTATTTGCCATTGTCTATTCCCTTTATGATGTAACCAGTCTATATATTACAGAGAAACACATTCTATATAGAATGGATTAAATACCAAAATATCTTGCTAAACTAAGAAGGTTTATTCATAGTTGTGGGAATTATCTAAGATACATAAAATCATAGAGTGTAAAGTGAATGTATCGCGTCCTCTACGATTTCCAACACAATGTTAGACAAGCATGCGCGAGATGCGTGCCATTGGAGTGAGTGCGTTCCACGACTCTAGGTTCTTATGTGTGACATGCTATTCGACGCAGGCGCACAGGTACCCGGAAATATCGGCGAATTCAATCAGCATGGTAGAGGAAAGGGGATTCAAGTAATGGTGAGCCGGATTCAATACAATCGAATTAATTTTGTTTATTTTATTGGAATATTTTACACCTGCACTGGCTCTATTGGCATTTAGCCAATTAGATTGTATTTTAAAATTTTCTACAATTTGGGTGGTTTGCCCTTATTATCAACTGCACGTATTTCAGTGACAAAATGTAAACACCATATGGTGATTTTTTTGATCACATTGTTTTACACTAGAATTAAGATTTTAAGCATGATTGAAATTTTATTGCATGATTACAAGGATGTTACAAATTATGTATTTATATGTGCACCTAACATTGAAATGTATTGCTTGAGAAAGGCCCCATTGAGCAGGGCTGAAACGTTGCATGTGGTGAATAAAAAGATCCTTCTTTCACTTAAACCTGGAGTGCTGACCTGTGTATTGGATTTTGCTGTGGATTTGGGACACTGGTCGTGTGTCTGAACAGGGACTTGTGCACCCTACACTGGAAGAACGGTGCTGCTTTTGCTTTGCTTGTTTCTACTGTTGACCGATAAAGCTTTGCACGTTCATATAATGTCTACTACTAAGGATCATCATCAAGATTCTAAACAACCTGATGTCTTCTCATATACCCAAGCCGATATGGAGAGGATACTGCAAGGCGCAGTGGGAGATGCTACATTCTTATCGATTCCCTCAAGTAGAGAATCAAAAAAGAAATATGAGAATGAAAAGAAAAGAACCATTACTATGGGTTTACACCTGTCCACCCTGACGGAATACTACAGAGCACACAGGATTCCGAGAGGTATGCGTTCTCAAATGAGACCTAACCTTTTCTTCCAGAATAGTGATTTCTGCACCAGGTATACGCAAATTTCCAACAAATATGCATTAGATATCCTACTACTCAACATGGAATATTTACAAAAAGATTTATTATCTACCGAGGATAAAATGCACACTGTTGAGTTATCACTGAAAACATTGTTGAATACAGAAGAATTTGATGATTATATGGCCAAATTCAATAGCCATTTGGAAAAATTCCGTTCGGGATTAGAAGAGACGAAACGTCAAAAATGTCAGAGAGATGCCGATGATTATACCAATGGAAACATCTACAATTGGCAAATCGAACAAAAAAATTTCCGGCGTTATGTTGGAAACGATAAATCCCAGAACAGACGCACACCCTTTGACGACAGGAGGGATGAGAACTTCATTGCAGAACACAACCAACGTGCTCAGAATAGACGCACACATGACGACGAAAGGGGAGATGAAAATTTCGCTACGGGACATACCCAAAAAGATTTTTTAGGACGTACGAGGGACGAAGGTCGTCCACATATGGCCAAAGGAGGACTCGACGTGGTGGAAGAAAACATTCCAGACAACGGAAATCCCTTACAACCCAGATCACCCAGATCAGTGAGGACACGGACACAATCCTTATGCAAGATGGACTTTCCACGGAAACGTTAGTGGTAAATATTTCATCCATTTTGCTTACTAATGCTCAATGCACAGTATTAAATAAAGGTTTATCGTTTTGCCCCACATACAAAACCGATTGGTTTGAATTAGAATTAGATCTGTATAGATTTTACCGTACAATCAAACTTAAAACCTGGTTTGCAGAACGTAGTTATGTCTCTACTGATGTTAAAATTGGGGAATTAAAATTATGTGATTTTGATCTTTTTTTAAAAAGTGATTTTGTCCCATGCTGCAATTTACCGGCTATTGAAACTTTCATCACAGCCGTGAAGTTGGATATTGGAACATTAAAAGATAAATGTAAAAATCAGAGATTTAAACATCCCAACATGACTAGAGAGGAGATTAAGGCTATATCCGAACTGAAAAATAATACCAAAATTACTATTAAACAAGCAGACAAAGGGGGAGCGGTAGTGGTGATGGATACCAAGGATTATGTAGATGAAATATTGAGACAACTACAAGATAGACAGGTCTATGGGGAATTAACATCTGACCCTAAATTCAATATACAAAGACTCCTAGATAGAATCATTGAGAAAGCCATACAGAATAAAATTATTGATAATGACTTAAAACAATTTTTATTGGTTAAACACCCTGTTACACCAATCATATATACACTCCCCAAGATACACAAATCCCTCAATAAACCTCCTGGCAGACCCATAGTATCCAGTATGGGTTCTGTTCTGGGAAATGTCTCCATATTCCTAGACAAAATATTGCGACAATATGCAATTGAGGTACCATCTTACATACGTGATACCTCTGATTTTTTACTAAAAATTAGGGAGATACAGATCCCTAATACTGCCCTGCTATGTTCATTCGACATAGTGAGCTTGTATACGTCGATTGATCATGGGAGAGGCACTTCTTCCATTTATAAAACCCTGCGTAATAGTGAGTATTCACCAGCCTGCATTGAATTTATATTCGCTTTACTAGATCTTGTATTGCGATACAACTATTTTCTGTTCCAAGATCAATTCTTTATCCAACTAAGAGGTACTGCCATGGGTACAAATGTGGCACCCACCTATGCCAATATCTTCATGGCTACCCTCGAGAGGGAGTTCGTCTATGTGTCCCACCATTTCAGGCATGTACTGAGGTGGTGGAGATACATAGACGACATCTTCTTCATTTGGTTGGGGTCCGATGCAGAATTGGATTCATTTCATGACTATATTAATCACATTGACCCAGACATCAAGTTTACACTAGTCAAGTCCAGTCAATCTATTGAATTTATAGACACCACTATAACCAAATCAGATTTGAAATTAACATCAGACATCTTTACCAAAACCACGGATAGGAATAATCTCCTACGGTTTGAAAGCAACCATCCTAGGGGTCTCATTAAAGCGCTTCCATACAGCCAATTATTGAGAGTCAAGAGGATTGTGGACACTGACGAGAAAAATGAAAAGAGGTTGGATGAAATGGGTGCAAAATTCATTTCCCGTGGGTACCCGAAAAAATTGATCCAACAACATCGGGATAGGGTATTGTTGACAGATAGAGAGATACTATTATCTACAGAAATGCCCACACAATCAGTCAAAAAGAACAAAAGCAATATGGCCAACAGGATACCTTTTGTGTCCACATTCAATGAAACTAGCAACGAGGTTGCTAAAATTCTATACAAACATTGGTCCATATTGGGGAGTAATCTAAAATATGTCCCTGAATTCTCAGCACCCCCACTGATGTCATATAAACGTTCGAAAAACCTTAAGGATAATCTGGTGAAAGCAGATATAGGTTCAAACAAGAAAGTGACACAAACCTTCCTAGACAAGAAAAAACTGTGTTGTTTCCCTTGTCTGAACTGCGTTAACTGTAGATATATGAACAAAGGTGAATCGTTCATTCATCCCATAACGAACATGGAATTTAAAATCAACCAATTTCTTACCTGCACATCAGATTATGTCATCTATCTGTTGCAGTGTCCTTGTGATCTCCTTTATATAGGAGAGACAACGCTAGATTGTAAGACACGTATCAATAATCATAGATTCAGTATACACTCCAAAAGACTGGATTTACCAGTATCAAAACATTTTGCGGAAGCCAATCACACAGAGAAAGATTTAAGATTTAGAATAATAGACCATATCACTAAACCGAGACGTGGTGGCGACAGAATATCTCTTTTGAAAAAACGGGAGTTAGAATGGATCTATAGGTTAAATACACTACGTCCTTATGGACTAAACGTTGACTTCAAATTGAGTGGTATAAGATAGGAGGTGGTTTGCCCATGGCCTTGCTTTTTACTCTACATTATCAGGGATTATGATTAGACAGTGTGTACATATTACTATACTAACATATATATTTTTTTCTGTTTTTTTCTGTCTATTTCAGATAATATATGAAGACTCACCTGTAATGGATCCCCTCATCCTGACTCCATGCTATTATAAAAAGAATTGATGCCTTGTTCCGCAATTTAGAGTTTGACATGAATTATACAGATCAAATTATATGAAATATGTCTATACGTCAAATCTGTATGTTATTATTAAATCAATAGGGCTTTACATCCACTTCCTCTATTTGCCATTGTCTATTCCCTTTCTGATGTAACCAGTCTATATATTACAGAGAAACACATTCTATATAGAATGGATTAAATACCAAAATATCTTGCTAAACTAAGAAGGTTTATTCATAGTTGTGGGAATTATCTAAGATACATAAAATCATAGAGTGTAAAGTGAATGTATCGCGTCCTCTACGATTTCCAACACAATGTTAGACAAGCATGCGCGAGATGCGTGCCATTGGAGTGAGTGCGTTCCACGACTCACTCTAAGTTCTTATGTGTGACATGCTATTCGACGCAGGCGCACAGGTACCCGGAAATATCGGCGAATTCAATCAGCATGGTAGAGGAAAGGGGATTCAAGTAATGGTGAGCCGGATTCAATACAATCGAATTAATTTTGTTTATTTTATTGGAATATTTTACACCTGCACTGGCTCTATTGGCATTTAGCCAATTAGATTGTATTTTAAAATTTTCTACAATTTGTGTGGTTTGCCCTTATTATCAACTGCACGTATTTCATTGACAAAATGTAAACACCATATGGTGATTTTTTGATCACATTGTTTTACACTAGAATTAAGATTTTAAGCATGATTGAAATTTTATTGCATGATTACAAGGATGTTACAAATTATGTATTTATATGTGCACCTAACATTGAAATGTATTGCTTGAGAAAGGCCCCATTGAGCAGGGCTGAAACGTTGCATGTGGTGAATAAAAAGATCCTTCTTTCACTTAAACCTGGAGTACTGACCTGTGTATTGGATTTTGCTATATATATATAGTGTGTGATGTGTTCATGTGTGTGTATATATAGTGTGTGATGTGTTCATGTGTGTGTATATATAGTGTGTGATGTGTTCATGTGTGTGTATATATAGTGTGTGATGTGTACGTGTTCATGTGTGTTCATGTGTGCCTATGACTTTTAACAGAATTGATGCAGAAATTTTCTGCAGCAATTCTGTTGTGTGTGTGGACAAACCCTAAATCCGCAGTATAAGGGCTTCTCCACACGTATTGGAATTGCTACAGAAAATTTCTGCAGCAACTAGCAGCAATTCTGCTGTGGAAAAACAGCACCATTTCTTGCGGTTTTTGCTGCATAAAATGGTGCGGGTTTTGCTGCGTTTTTCACAATGTTGGGGGATGGTGACATCTCTGGAAAACACAGCAATTCAGTCCACTTTCCGCAGCAGGAATTGACTTGCTGCGGTACGAAAAATACGCACTGCAGGTCAATTTCTGGTCAGAAATTTTACGCAGCGCGTGGATGGGATTTGATAAGTATCACCCACTTTGCTGCTACTGTATTTTGCTGCGTATTTAAATACGCAGCAATTCCGTTACGCGTGGATGAGCCCAAATGCTGTAGCAGCAGTGGGTGAGATTTGAACAAATCTCACCCACACGTTGAGCGAGAAAAAGGCTCAGTAATTGACCTGTGGTCCGTTTTATTAATCCACAGCATGTTAA
Source organism: Rhinoderma darwinii (assembly GCF_050947455.1). Classification (NCBI taxonomy): domain Eukaryota; kingdom Metazoa; phylum Chordata; class Amphibia; order Anura; family Rhinodermatidae; genus Rhinoderma; species Rhinoderma darwinii. The sequence continues at coordinate 654,742,151 of NC_134687.1, forward strand.
TTGTATTTGCGTAAATGCTGCTTATTTGTTTCGGGTTCTCGCCATTTAATTAAATGGGGAAGTAAAACTCGCAACAAATAGCAGATGTTGCATTTTTTTGCGGCGGAAATGCAGCGATTCCGCTGCAAAAAACGCAACTCAAGAAAAATGTTAATCTTATACTTACCTAGAATTCTGTTTCTTTTTCCCGGCCGGCCTTCTGGGACGACGTTTTATCCCATGTGACCGCTGCAGTCAATCGCAGGCTGCAGCAGTCACATCGGATGAAACATCATCCCAGGTTTGCAGGATGTAGGAGGGAAGCGTCGCCATGGTAAGTAACCTTTTTTTTCTGCTCATTTTTCCGCAGCGGCCATTCCAGGGCAGCGCTTTTACACAGCGTATCTGCCCTGTGTGAACATACCTGTACAGGATATACATATAGTAGCTGCTGTCTTACAACGATACAGCTGCAAACCACGTCTACATGCTGCATTCCCACGAGTCAGCGCAGTTTTCAAATGATTGTTAATGTCCATAGAGTTTTTTGCAGACATTAACAATCATTTAAAAACTTCACCGACTTTTGGTAAAACTGCATGTGCTGCGTGTTGTACTGGACAATGGTTGTTACGATCTGATTGTTTGCATTAAAGGTTATGTACACCTTTGAAAGGGATTTTTTTTAAATGTCAGTGTGTTTTGTGCAACTTTATAATTCGTTTTTATTAAAAAATATTTTTACTTTTTGAAATACAGCTGCTCTGTATCCTGTATACAGAGCAGCTGTATCTTACGCTGAATCCTGAACTTGTCAGGTCTGTGGGACTGATGGGTTCAGTGTCAGTGGGTCCTGTGTGTCTCTGACACGCTGGATCCACCTGTAATACATCACATCTAAGTTAGATTACAGGTGGATACAGTCGACTACTCTATTGATACCGCCAATAAAACGGAAACCTTGTGAAACTGAGACAAACAGAAACCATTAGCAACGGAAGCGTTACCATTGAAATGGTAACGGAAAGCTATGGTTTTCGTTTGGTTTCCGTTCGTGGGTTCCCCTGACGGAAAGGTCTGACGGAACCCATGAACGGAACCACGACGCAGGTGAGAACGAAGCCTAATTATTACTGTATGATTTTTACAGATGGTGGAGGGTACTATTTATTGGGGTATAAGCAACTCCCAGTATATGATTATAATTATTAAAGTCATACTGGAAGCTGCTAACCTGACTTTGCAAATGATCTCTGTACTGAAATGTATTTGTACTGAGCTTTGTTCTGGTGTTGTATATATATATATAATGAGCTTTGTTCTGGCACTGTATATATGTAATGAGCTTGGTTCTGGTGTTGTATATATGTACTGAGCTTGGTTTTGGCGCTGTATATGTGTACTGAGCTTGGTTCTGGTGTTGTATATATATAATGAGCTTTGTTCTGGTGCTGCATATATGTAATGAGCTTGGTTCTGGTGTTGTATATATGTACTGAGCTTGGTTTTGGCGCTGTATATGTGTACTGAGCTTGGTTCTGGTGTTGTATATATATAATGAGCTTTGTTCTGGTGCTGCATATATGTAATGAGCTTGGTTCTGGTGTTGTGCATAGAACTATATTGCTTGTAAAATGTAAAAATGTTTTTATGCTCTAGTTACATAAAAAAAAATGTGGAAAAGAAATGACACGTCATTGATTGGTAGAAAAAACAAACATGGCGAGGGGGAAGGAGCTGTCAGGAAAGAGGTTGGGTGGGGCGCCAAACTGAATCTTTGCCCCGGGTGCTGGAGAACCTAGCTACGCCTCTGCTGCTATGCATGCCTCCACTTGGGATTCTGGGAATCGGTGGCAGTCTAACCTTGTGAACAATTTTCTGTTTCCTGTTGGTATAGATATATTTACGATGTCTTTATGGTTTGGAATGGCACACTTGAGCAGCTAAAGGATTTTGTTGAATTACTTAATTCTTCTGACCGCAATATCCATCTGACACACACGGCCAGTGACCAGAAGATCAGCTTTCTTGATCTTCTGCTTCGGAAAAACATTGACAAAATAGAAACTAGCACCTTCAGAAAACCTACTGCAGGTAATACTTTACTAGTAGCACAAAGCCACCATCCAAAATCCCTTATACCGGGCATCCCAGTAGGACAGTTTCTGCGTCTTCTCAGAAATTGTTCTGATCTTCATAATTTTAAGAAAGAAGCTTGTGATCTGGCATTACGGTTTAAACAGAGGGGATACTCAGGAAAATGCATTAAACGTGGATATAATAGGGCCCTACACACTGATAGAAAAACTCTTCTATATAATTACAGACAAAGACCTATTGGAACATTCAGGAAAATCTTGTCAATATACATGTAAAGTCTTTATGTAAACCATGTATAGACAAGAACGTGTTCGAAAACCAAGTATATCTTGGTGCATTGACCCTAGCAATGAGCATGAGACCTACAGGGGTACGATTAACACACAGTAAGGCTTTTTATAAAAAAATTTAAACTTTATTCATAATACAAAAATGATTAAAAGATGAGTCATGCAAAGCATGAACAAGACGTCCTTCGTTGCAGGGAACATGTATGGACAACATGTATGGCGCCCCCGGACGAAGGCATGTCGCCGAAACACGCGTCGGGTCTGACGTCTCTCTCCTGCAGGGCAAGCCACATGGGTATGTAATTCAAGTCTAATTATATGTTGTTTCATACAACACAACACTGATCATTGCATCTAATGATCAGCTGCACACTGGCATCTTTTGTCAGCTGTTCAGCTTATATGTTCTAGGACACATAGTGACTTTAGGATACGTGCCCTTTATATCCTGTATTTTCTCTTTTTTGTCCAATCTATGCCCATGTGTTATACTGTTATCCATACATGTTCCCTGCAACGAGGGACGTCTTGTTCATGCTTTGCATAACTCATTTTTTAATCATTTTTGTATTATGAATAAAGTTAGCATTTTTTTCTAAAAAATATTACTGTGTGTTAATTGTACCCCACACTCTATAGGTCTCATCATAATTACAGACAGGAGGGAAAGAACGATGATCCATCTATACGCATCCCCCCAATCCCTAACAAACAAAATAAAGTTACATTTATATCCAAATTTGGACAAATTTGGAGATTCTTCAAAAAAAACTGGCCACATCAGACATTGTGTAATAAAATACAAGACATGATAGGTGAATATCATACAAATGTATTGAAATATATTCTTTCATTTATCCTGATCATAAGGACTCCTGACTTGGAGGTGTAGTTTATTTTTTTTTTACCAGAAATATAGTATAAAACACAAGTGCCCCTTTTTTTTTTTTTTTGCACACTAAAATGTCTTAATTTAGTTTTTTACACCATGGTATTAATGTATGGGTAATGGACTTGAAGTCCAATAAATAATGGTAAAAAAGCATTGTGTTCTACAAACTAGACACTCTAAAGTGCCGCATCTGAGGGGTTAAATACAATCAGAGACCACTGCTAGTGGTCTCCAATCATTGCCCTGAAGCCCGGGGCTGTTACCAGCAGCCCGGTCATCAGGAGATCCCCGCGCAAACCGCTCTGATGCAGCCCCTTTCCTCCCAAACCACTCAGATGCGGCACTTGCTATTCAGCACCGCATCTGAGGGGTTAAAAATTATCAGAGACCACTGCTAGTGGTCTCCAATCGTTGACCTGAAGCCCGAGGCTGTTACTAACAGCTCGGTCTTCGAGAGATCCCAACACGATGGCAGAAAAGTTTTTCTGAAGTGCTGACGTGAAAAGCCGACACTTCAGAAGCACTACCCTAAACGACTGATGTAAAAACACTATATGCCAGTCGTTAAGGGGTTAAAGGGTATGTTAAAGTGTGGTACATGCTCACAATGTAAGTTCGTTAGAAAATCTAACATGTTCTCTGATTCTACCGGTGGCAAAAGATTATATGTACAACATTTTCTTAATTGCTGCTCATCGATGGTTGTCTATCTAATTTATTGTCCTTGTAGTAAATTCTATGTGGGAAAAACTATAAGTGAAGTACAACTAAGAATCTCCGAACATGTGAGGGATATCAAAAATGGAGATGAAAGGAGCTCCTTAACTATGCACTATAAGGAATGCCAGGGACAATCACTAGACGGATTAACATTTATGGCTATATATCAGCTTCCGAGGTATAATAGAGGTGGCAACTGTGATCGTTTGCTACTTCAAAAAGAAAGTATGTGGATTTAGAACTTAAAATCCTTAAATCCCCTAGGCCTGAATAATGAACTAAAGTTCCATATGTTTCTTTAGGTGCGGTCTTGGTTCTGAGTCTTCGCCCGCACGACTGCAACCAGTGCAAAGTCGGACTCTTGGAACCAACTTGCATCTACTTTATCTTATTTTTCTCTCCTATCTTTTTTCTTTAATTTCTAATAATATGTGTAATTTCTTTTAAATATATAATTTTTTTCTGAGAGGTTTTCCAGCTAGACACAATCCGAAACTGATTATCGACATAAAAAACTATTATGTATACTTACCCTAGGCCATTGGGTGCATCTAGGGTTAAACTAGATCGAATTGTCCTGGCATTGATTTCTGATTGATGTGATGTCTAATACTAGTGTTACTATGTACGCTCTCAGGAAGTCACGTAGTGACGAAACGCATCAGCATTCTGCCCTCTGTTCTGACATCACACGCCGGGAATGTGTGGATGTTGTGGAATGTGTGGACTTACCTATTATCCTTGTCAAGGCACATGTGCGATGTACGCTGCATCGCTTTGATTTACCCGGAACCAACAGGGATTTGCTCTGAAGCTGCTTCTGACATACGTGCAGTGTGTGTCGAGTGGACTCAACTGTCATTTCTGTGTGGATCACATGTTTATTACAGCCGCAAAGGAAAGTAAGCAAAAGATTTCATTGCTAAGGAAAGTTACCACCGGGACTTAATCGCTATTCATAGCCAAACGCTACTCCGTTCATCTCGGATCGCAGGCTTCCAAATTGATTACCGAAAAATCATATGTTCCCAACTAGCAGCTTAAAAGTGGAAGTATCAGGAGAACTTATCCATCTTTCTGAACTAAATCTCAGAAATCAAGCTAAATGTCGATAAGTATACTATTTTTGAAAACTTACGCTTTATCTCCATGTGCTTTTAATTGATTGCAGCTGCTTTTGCCATTTGTTGTGCCTTGTCTGTTGTGCCTACACTGCTACTATGTTTTTACATTGACTTATTGCTATTATATTGTGTACCCGACAAGGTTAACTATCAATATTGGTAAACACTAGCTCGACCGCTACATTGATGTTTTACTAAGTAATTTATTTACCATATATGCTCACTCGATACATCTTATATACCCACGTGGTATAGTGTATGTGGGCTCACCATACATAGGATCCACACACGATTTGCTCTAATTCTGGGTATCAATTAGGTGTTATGTAACACCTCTCACGCCTGCGCAGTATGTTATGCTTTGTGTGGTCGCTACTCAAGAAGATACTTCCGCTATTACTACACGAGCATGCGCAGTACTACCCGGAGGACGCCAGGTAGTTAGATAACTCATGGAAAGTCATAACAAAAATGAAAATCTGGATTTACATATATGGTCTATGTTTTGTGAGTGGCCTGGTAACCTCAACACCTCAAAACCCCAACACCTATACCTATACCTACACCTATACACATGTTGTATTTTTTATTAAATGCTAATCAAGCTCTAATATGCTTGTTTTTATATGTATGTTTATATTTAACACTTGATTTTTATTACTCCACGTAGACTTCATAATTGTAGCATATGTCTTTATTCAATTATTTATATCTTGTACAATATTTGACTCCAGAAAAGATGGAGAAAGGCTTGAGAAATGCTCTTGTGCTGAGCTGAGACGTCGCAATTATCTATGGACCAATAAAGCACCATCACTATATTGCTCATACTTTGGAGTGCTGCCTGATTTTTGGATCTACTCTCTCTCTCTCTCTCTCTCTCTCTCTCTATATATATATAGATAAATATATATATATATATATATATATATATATATATATATATATATATATAAAATGGTATGACTGGTTCTAAGGTGGCTGCTTAGGGTAGAAGCTGGTAAGGTTGCAGTCCAGTCCTCTATTAGAGGGTTTGGTGGGGCACCTGTGTCACGGCCTTTGTGCAAGTCTTTTGCACTGTGTTAGATACCACGAGAGGAGACAGAATCCACAGTAGTATGTAGCATGTTGCATGGAGTGTAGGAGAGGCCGTTGATGACCTATTGCTCCTGGAACGTGTGGGGGGTAGGGGGGAAACCAGGCCACTGAGAGGTTCTCACTGCAATCAGTGAAGGCAGCCGCTGGTTGCCGCTCCAATATCTTCGCGCTCCCTGTTACCGGATCGGGTAGCCCGGGTTCAGCCTCTATCTTTTAGTTACTTGCGGGGAACTTCATACTTCAATTTATTGACAGTAATACTTCTCTGTTCTCACCTAAATTCATGTGCGATCATCCTGAACTGACAGGCTGATCGCACGTGTAAATAATGAACTTAAAAGAAAGACATGCACAGATGGTACCCGAAGAGTATCCAGTGCGCTTGCGCTGTTTCTGGACGAGTCAGAAACCAGCGCAAGCGCAGAAGAGGGGCCGGAAGTTCATTATAGTTTAGGCATGGACGAGCTCAGTCTTCTGCCTGCCAATATCGCGCGCTACTATGGACGAGGGTGGCGTGATGGAGAGAGATAGGATTTTATTCACCTGGGGCATGGCTTTCTTAAACTGGAGAAAAAGGCAGAAGGGCTGAAGAGTTTATATTAGTAAGTGTCTTGTTTTTCCTCCAGCCACATATTAAAAGCCTTTCATGGTAAACTGGCCAACCCCTTTTATGCAAATTGCCACGATAAAAACCGAAGCAGCAAACTTTGTGAAAACCAAAATTTGTGTCATTCTCAAAACTTTTGGCCAGGACTATACAGCTGACACCCGCTGGTGATGGTGCAGACTACCCGTCATACATGTACAGTGGGTTGTGGAAACTTTTTTCCAACATTGCTATGAAGCAGATATCGGGAAAGGTTAGAGGACGTTTAAATTAATTTTACAAAGTGACACATCAGATTTTAAAACAATGGGGCTGTGTTCACAAGTCCATAATTGGCTGCGTCACCAAGGGGTTATTGTCTGTGAGTAACCTGATGAGTTAAAGATCTATTTTTGCTCTTATAGCTTTTCCCACATTCCAAACAAGAATATATTTTTTATTTTTTAACATTTTTAATTTCATGAGAACATTTTCCATATATAGAACATCAAAATTACTTCTCCCCTCTGTGATTTTTCTCATGTCTGACAAGATGTGATTTTCGTGCAAAGCATTTCCCACATTCGGAACATGAATACGGCTTCTCTCCTGTGTGACTTCTCTCATGTGTAACAAGATGGGATTTATCTGTAAAACATTTTCCACATTCTGAACATGAATATGGCTTCTCTCCTGTGTGACTTCTCTCATGTCTAACAAGATGGGATTTATCTGTAAAACATTTCCCACATTCTGAACATGAATATGGCTTCTGTCCGGTGTGAATTCTCTTATGTTTAACAAGACTTGCTTTATACGGAAAACATTTCCCACATTCTGGACATGAATACGGCTTTTCCCCTGTGTGAATTCTCTCATGTATAACAAGACTTGCTTTATATGGATAACATTTCCCACATTCTGAACATGAATACGGATTCCCTCCTGTATGACTTCTCTCATGTTTAACCAGACTTGATTTATCTGTAAAACAATTCCCACATTCTGAACATGAATATAGTTTCTCTCCTGTGTGATTTCCCTCATGTATAACAAGATTTGATTTATATTTAAAACTTTTCCCACATGCTGAACATGAATATGGCTTCTCCCCTATGTGAATTCCTCTGTTTGTAAAAAGACCTGAGAGTTTTGTAAACTGTTTACCACATTGAAATCTTTTAACCCCTTTCTGAGCTGTACTTGTGGTAAAAATCTGTGATTGGTCAGGAGAAGGTTCCTCATGATTAGAGGAAATATATAACAGATCTTTACTATGAAGTCCTGGATGTACATTAATGGTAATCAGGTTTTCTCCTGAAGACTGCTGCTTGATATCTTCATCTTCTACTTCATAATTGATCGAGTTCTCATTGGCATCTGCTGTTAGGATTAAAAATGGATTTTATAATTTTTATATTTTTCAAAACACAAAGTAGACACATTTATGACCTATTAGGCTGCATGCAGTTTTTTTTATAGTCAATCAGAAGTGGATCCAGCTGGAAGGAAAGGTTTGAGCCATTCCCTTCAAAACCACCACTGGCTTTGGCTCAAAAAAACTGCATCTAAATACTGCCCCAAAAGCGGAATGCCTTATTCCAGCCTTATAAATCTTTAAACACTTTAAATGGACTTTTCCTTAAAAACTTGTGATAAATCTTCAAAAAAAATTCTGTTTTATCCTTGCAAAGTCTGTGTGAAGCTACTGCCACTGGGTGACTCCTTTTCTATAATCTGTTGTCCACCCTCGGTTGTCCTGCAAATTCAGTCTCTAGTTACAGAGAAGAGTAGACAGACTGCAGAAAATGGGGGTGCCTCTCTCTGGTAAAGCTCCCTGTACTCATAGCCTGCCTGAACTCTCATGTAAATCCTTGCAGTAGCTTCTTGCATTGCTGTCTGCTTTGTTAAAGATTTTTTCTGAAGTCCCAGCATTTCTCTGTCTCCCATGTGCACTTTGCCATAGATGTCTAATGTTTGCTGCAAGTTTTTCTCAATAATTACTAATAAGCTGCATGTACATGTTTCTCACGTCACGCTAAATATGTGTATTTTGCAGAGATTCGCTGCATTTTGCAGTGACCTCACAAAATTTGTGGCAAATTTGTACAGTTTTTGCATTTATTTACAAGAATTTTCAAAGCTCTAAAGTGCGGGTACGACATCATAACATCATTGGGGACTGAGGAGCATCACTATTTGAACTTTTTGATAAAAACATAGGTGCGCTTTAAAAACTATCAATGATAAAGTCCGGGATTCTAGCCTACACCCAGTCACCCCTTTTATAAAATAAACCTTAACTTGATAAAACAAACATATTTAAAAAAACATAACCTTGTCTAACAATCCCAATGTTAGGAAAATGCTAGTTCCCTTAAGATCACCATGACTACTGTTCGAGCTTATGGGCGGTTCTGTTTTACTTTGAGCCTATCTCTTTTCTCTGTCTTTCTGCCAATTAAGTGTGGGGTTGTGTTTATACCAGGCTTCCTCCACCTGGTCTTTGCTTGCGATTTTCCTAGTCTTCTGGTGTTCTTATCAAGCTCTTAATCGAGAATAAATATTGGGATGCACTCCTCAATTTGTTGGTGTGGTGCTAGTAGGGTAGGGACGAAAATCCCATGATATTGTAATGACCGGGGGGTAGGGAAACGGACAAGTGAGCCCTAATCTACCCACCACTCTGTCCCTGCCTACTTGCAACGACCCGCCCTAGGCGACGGGGTACAACTGGGCGGCGGTCCCTGCACTCAGTAAGTGCATGACAAACACGACAAATATACAAGGGAATACAAGCAAGGGAAAGGGGCAGTTGCCCACGGGAACACCGTGAGCAACCAGAGTGGTGAATGAGCCGAGTCAAGCCAGGAGTGTGCGAGGTACCAAACGAAGAGCAGAAGAGTAGTCAGTAAGCCAGGGTCTGTATGGAGCAGGAACAAAATAGAAGGAGCTGTAGCTGGGCCAGGAAACCACACGAAAAAGAACAACAAGCAAGGAGGAACAGGAAATGCAGGTATAAATAGACAGAGGGCGGGAGCTAGCTGAGTCTGGCCAGGCTGCGATAGGCTCTCCCACTCCTAAGCCTGCCAGCCTGAGTGGTGGAAGCTGGAGTCAGTCTCAGGGATGTAGATTCAGGTGCTGACTGATTAATTAAGGGAGTTAACCCCGAAGCTGTGCCTGGCAGATCCTTTACAGATATATGGAAAGATAACCCCAACACTCACAAAAGTACAAAGAAGATCAAGACGCAAAATATATTTTTAGGTTTTATTGCAACTACAACAAAAATGGTGGTATTGTGGTAATGAGCGACTTGATCGGACGTTTTGGCCGACCCACGGCCTTTGTCACTGTAATAATGAACAAAAGGATTCTTTTTACAAAGTGACAATAAAAATTACATAAATGTGTCAAGATAAAATGAAATCAAAAGAACAATGAAATAATCATATGAGAATGAGACATATAGATGATAAATCAATACTCGTGTTACAACAGTATAGGAAAATGTCACCTAAAATGATGTCGACAGAGCCATGTAGAGAGAAATAATATAGCCAGAATAAAATAGCCATAATAAAATGGTAATAGGCAATCAAAAGAAATATGTATCACATGATTACAAAAAGTAACAAAAATGTCTGAATATATTAATTGTATGTGGAAGTCATAATAGAGGCTGAGTACCTTGAACAGAAATTATATCTTAAAAGAGAAATACAGCGATAGTCAAATCACATAACATCTAGGAATCATGTTGGAAATTAAATAGCTTATATATTGGTGAAGTGGAGAGAGGAAAGGATCCTCACTGTAGACCATACCACAAAATACCGGTAAGAAAGTAAGGTGAAATGAAAGAAAGAAATGAAACAAACGGAAAAGACAGTAGAAAGAGAATAGAGAACGAAGTTAAAGAGGCTCTGTCACCAGATTTTGCAACCCCGTGTTCTCGAGAGATCACGCTGTGACGTCACTCACTTCCTGCCCCAGGTCCTGCATCGTGTCGGACGAGCGAGGACACATCGGCACCAGAGGCTACAGTTGATTCTGCAGCAGCATCGGCGTTTGCAGGTAAGTCGATGTAGCTACTTACCTGCAAACGCTGATGCTGCTGCAGAATCAACTGTAGCCTCTGGTGCCGATGTGGCCGACACGATGCAGGACCTAGGGCAGGAAGTGAGTGACGTCACAGCGTGGTCTCTCGAGAACACGCTGTGTCTGCACTGCCAGAAGCTGGGCGTTGTGAAGAGAAGTGGATGATACTTCTCGTCAGAACGCCCAGCTAGTAAAAGTAGTAAAAACGCCCCGATGTACGCACATAATACACGCCCAGTTGGACTTTTACTTTAAACACGCCCACTTGGACTTTTGCAAGCCTCATTTACATAAATACAAAAATGGTCATAACTTGGCCAAAAATGCTCGTTTTTTAAAAATAAAAACGTTACTGTAATCTACATTGCAGCACCGATCTGCTGCAATAGCAGATAGGGGTTGCAAAATCTGGTGACAGAGCCTCTTTAAGTGAGAAAGAGGACATGAAGAAATGTACCTGATTGTAAGTATCACTGGTATGGGATGTCCGCCGGATCTGCCCTGTGTGTCTGTGATGTCTTGGTAATGTCTATGTTTTATATCTGACGCACCGGAAGTGCTACAGTGTCGAGGAGCGGAAATGACGTCAGCGGTACAACGATAGTCACCTGACAGCTGGTGCAGGAGTGAAGTGAAGTGGATAAGGTAAATATGATCTAAATGTATATATGTATGTTAATGAATGCATCTATATGCTGTATGGTAATCATGAGGTGGTAATGAGAAGAATATTTACGGGGACTAGAAAAACGGTTGCCATAGCAACGGAACTAGTATAATCGGAAAGCAAGGAACGATGTTGATGGCATTATAAATGTTGATAGGTAGTATGTGTGGAATATCTTCTATAGTATGCACAGTTCAAAAGGTGTCTAATGAAAGTATAATTTAAAGAATTCTAAAATATCTAACGGAGAAGATGACGTCAGCGGCAATTGCCATCAACATCGTTCCTGGCTATATACACTGTTAGGTAGATAGTACTCAGACTAGGACAATTAATTAGTTCATTAATAATCAATTAGGGCATATAATGTGTGTGTATGTATATATATATATATATATATATATATATACTGTGTGTGTGTGTGTGTGCGTATGTATGTATATATATATATATACACACACGTCTATATTATATATATATACACGTCTATATTATATATATGTGTATATATATATATATATATGTATATACACACACACACACACACACACACACACACACACACACACACACGTAATATATATTATATATAGACCTATATTTGAAATTTGTTAATACTAAAAATTAATAATTAGGGATGTTATATATCTATAACATCATATAGATATATACGTACATGTAATATATACGTATACACACATATACTTATATAAATCTCTTCATATATTTTACACGTCTGTAAATTCTAAATACATTGATTCATTGTTAGGCTGTGTTCACACAGAGTTTTTTGCAGGAGGAAAATTCCAGACGTTTTTTGCACAGTGGTTTGACAAAAACTCTTCAAAACACTCGTCGAGGTGTTTTTTGTACCCTCCTGACTGATTGAAATGGGTTTTGGAGGCGGAAACCGCCTCAAGATAGGTCATGTCGCTTCTTTTTACCGCGATGCCTTTTTTTTGCTCACGGTAAAAAAGCTCGTCCAACTCCCATTGAAATCAATCGGAGACATTTTCGGCCAGTTTTTGACGAGTTTTGCAGAGCGATTTCAATTAGAATTTTTAGATTTCAACAACTGGATAGCACTGTATATGTGCAGATTTTAGCCTCCAGACGCGTGAACGGCTCTGATACAATGACCGCCAATTCTAATTGAAATCGCTATCTAGTAATCCCTGATGAGGCATCACTCTTGATGTGTTGCTGAAACGCGTTGGATTTGGATAGATTGTTATCTATTGGCAAGGGTGTAGCGATATACTATAATAAGCAGGGTGGGTGGTCCTGGAGTGTCTGAGTAACTTCGTTCACTCTGGTACACCTCTCCTGTCGCCAATCACCTGCTTTTGCCTGTTTCTGGAATAATGGCTGGTTGAGCCATACCTTTTATCAATTTAACAATAAACTAAAATTTCCCCTCTACTTTGCTTTAATTCCTGTGAAACGCCTAAAGGGTTAAGAAACTTTCTGAATGCTGTTTTGGATACTTTGAGGGGTGCAGTTTTTAAAATGGGGTGATTTATGGGGAGTTTCTAATATATAAGGCCCTCAAAGCCACTTCAGAAATGAACTGGTCCATGAAAAAATAGGTTTTGGAAATTTCTTGAAAATATGAGAAATTGTTGCTAAAGTTCTAAGCCTTGTAACGTCCTAGAAAAATAAAAGGATGTTCAAAAAATGATGCAAACATAAAGTAGACATATGGGGGATGTTAACTAGTAACTATTGTGTGTGGTATTAATATCTGTTTTGCAAGCAGATACATTCAAATTTAGAAAAATTCAATTTTTTGCAAATTTTCTCTAAATTTTGGTGTTTTTCACAAATAAATACTGAATTTATCAACCAAATTTTTTCACAGACGTAAAGTACAATATGTCACAAGAAAAAAATCTCAGAATCACTTGGATAGGTAAAAGCATTCCCAAGCTATTGCCACATAAACTAACACATGTCAGATTTGAAAAAATCGCCTGCGTCCACAAGGCCAAAACAGGCTGTGTCCTGAAGGGGTTAAGTTAATGTGTTTGAAACACAGAGAAATGTAAAATGACAAGAGACAAATTGGTCTGAGTATCCCCAAATCTGCCAGTCTTGTGGGTTGTTTCTGGTATGTAAAGGTTCTTACCTACCAAAAGTGCTCCAAGGAAGGACAACCGGTGTACCGGCAACAGGGTGATTGGCGGTCAAGACTCATTAATGTGCGTGGGGAGCTCATCTGGTTCCAACCCACAGAACAGTTACTGTATGACAAATTACTGAAAAAAGTCACTGCTGGCTATAATAGAAAGATGTCAGAACACGCAGAGCATCGCAGCTTAGTGTGTATGGAGCCGTGTAGCCGCAGACCAGTCAGAGCGCCCATGCTGACCCCTGTCCAACAGCAAAAGCGCCTACAATAGGCAGTATCAGAACTGGGCAATGGAAGAAGGTGGCCTGGTCCCATAAATCCTGTTTTCTTTTACATCATGTGGACGGCCAGGTGCATCGCTTACCTGGGAAAGAGATGGCAGCAGGATGCATTTTTGGGAAGAAGACAAGCCCGTGGAGGCAGTGTGATGATCTGGGCAATGTTCTGCTGGGCCTAGCATTCATGTAAATGTGACACGTACCACCTACCTAAACATTCCTGCAGACAAGTACCCACTTATGGCAGCTTTATTCCTAATGGCAGTGCCCTCTTTCAGTAGGATAATGCAAATGTTGATCAGAAATGGTTCAAGGAGTTGACTTGTCTCCATATTCCCCAGATCTCATTCCGATCGATTATCTGTAGGATGTGCCGGAAAAACAAGTCCGATCCATGGAGGCCGCACCTCACAACTTACAGGACTTTAAGGATCTGCTAACGTGTGCCAGATACCATGGAGTGGCCATGTCTCCATGGGTCAGAGCTGTTTTGGCAGCACGGGGGCGACCTATACAATATTAGGCAGGTGGTTTTAATGTTAGGGCTGTTCGGGATAGACAGAGAGACATTTTACATAGTTACATAGTTAGTGGGTTAAACAAGGTCTAAGTCCATCAAGTTTAAACTTTTTAGACTTACAAACCCCAGTTCACCCAAAGGAAGGCAAAAAACACTCTTTATAGAGGACTTGTCGACACTCCTCACACGTCTGTTTACTACATACAAGTATTCCCCATGAATCAATAATTCTGGAGCATCTTTTCTCAGAACTCTGCGTTATGCCGTTCCTCTGTTATTCCTACTGGAAATGTAAGATTAAATTGAGAATAGGTCTTACCATTTGCCTTGTGAAAGAGTCATGTTCCTACACCTTCTGATATTGTCAGCACTGATTGGACATTGTCAGACTGTATGGATACACCCCCAGCTGGTAACACCTAGATGTCAAATCATTCATACATTTCTAGGAGGAATAACAGAGGAACAGCACAATGCAAAGTTCTAAGAAAAAGTGATCTCTAATTGTTAAATTATGGGAAATGCAAGTATTTAATATATATAACGAATCCCAGTAGATCCAGAGGAAGGTGAAAACCAATCATCACACGACAGAGACCCAATTCCACATAAACTGGAAAATACCTCCCTGTCCCCGGCTGTCAATCGGACATATCCCTGGATCCACATTCTACATTACTACCAGTGACCCTGTATATTGTGTCTCACAAGGAAGATATTTAACTCTTTGTTATATCTCAACATAATTGTCATGTCCGCTGTTCCCACATGGTAGAACTTTACACTCCTCATGTTGTAGAGATTATAAGAGCAGCGCAGATCAGTCACTGGTTATATAAGACTATGTTCCCACATGGAGAAATGGAGGCAGAAATTTCTGTGATTGTCCTACTCATCTGATTGTGGTTAGAAAAAATTAATGTACACTACCGTTCAAAAGTTTGGGGTCACCCAGACAATTTTGTGTTTTCCATGAAAACTCACACTTATATTTATCAAATGAGTTGAAAAATGACTAGAAAATATAGTCAAGACATTGACAAGGTTTGAAATAATGATTTTTATTTGAAATAATAATTTTCTCCTTCAAACTTTGCTTTCGTCAAAGAATGCTCCATTTGCAGCAATTACAGCATTGCAGACTTTTGGCATTCTAGCTGTTAATTTGCTGAGGTAATCGGGAGAAATTTCACCCCATGCTTCCAGAAGCCCCTCCCACAAGTTGGATTGGCTTGATGGGCACTTCTTGCGTACCATACAGTCAAGCTGCTCCCACAACAGCTCTATGGGGTTGAGATCTGGTGACTGCGCTGGCCACTCCATTACAGATAGAATACCAGCTGCCGGCTTCTTCCCTAAATAGTTCTTGCATAATTTGGAGGTGTGCTTTGGGTCATTGTCCTGTTGTAGGATGAAATTGGCTCTTTTCCTTTTATTAGCCAGTCTCAGATATGGCTTTTTCTTTGCCACTATGCCCTGAAGGCCAGCATCCCGGAGTCGCCTCTTCACTGTAGACGTTGACACTGGCGTTTTGCGGGTACTATTTAATGAAGCTGCCAGTTGAGGACCTATGAGGCGTCTATTTCTCAAACTAGAGACTCTAATGTACTTGTCTTGTTGCTCACTTGTGCAGCGGCGCCTCCCACTGCTCTTTCTACTCTGGTTAGAGCCTGTGTGTGCTGTCCTCTGAAGGGAGTAGTACACATCGTTGTAGGAAATCTTCAGTTTCTTGGCAATTTCTCGCATGGAATAGCCTTAATTTCTAAGAACAAGAATAGACTGTCGAGTTTCACATGAAAGCTCTCTTTTTCTAGCCATTTGGAGAGTTTAATCGAACCCACAAATGTAATGCTCCAGATTCTCAACTAGCTCAAAGGAAGGTCAGATTTATAGCTCCTCTAAACAGCAAAACTGTTTACAGCGGTGCTAACATAATTGCACAAGGGTTTTCAAGTATTTTCTAATCATCCATTAGCCTTCTAACACAGTTAGAAAACACTATGTACCATTAGAACACTGGAGTGATGGTTGCTGGAAATGGGTCTCTATACACCTATGTAGATATTGCATTAAAAAACAGACGTTTGCAGCTAGAATAGTCATTTAGCACATTAACAATGTATAGAGTGTATTTCTGATTAATTTACTGTTATCTTCATTGAAAAAAACTGTGCTTTTCTTTCAAAAATAAGGAGATTTCTAAATGACCCTAAACTTTTGAACAGTAGTGTACCTGCTGCAGAAGCAACAACATTCAGATATATAGAAACTTCTACAACAAATCTGTGACCATTCTCTAGTGCAGCAGTACAGGAAAGCGAGGAACGTGTGATCGGAAATCAGGAATCAAATGTCTGTATATACTGCACATGACGAAATTAACACTACAACAATAAAATAATAATATATAAATTATATATCTTTATCTCACCTTGTGATGTGCGCGGCCGGTAGTTCTCCATCATGACCTCCTCGTACAGATCCTTGTGCCCTTCTAGATACTCCCACTCCTCCATGGAGAAATAGACAGTGACATCCTGACACCTTATAGGAACCTGACACACACAATGATACAGTCATCACCCAGACACCTCCAGTGCTGTTACTGTAGAATTTCCCAGCATTCCCAGCAGTGTCACCTCTCCAGTCAGCAGCTCAGTCATCTTGTAGATCAGTTCTAAGATCTTCTTCTCATGTATCCGGGAGTGAGGGGGAGGCTCTGTGATGGGGCTCTGACTACTGCTCCATCCTCCTGACTCCTGGATGATGGGAGTCGTACAGTCACCCGATGTCTTCTTCACTATTGTGTACTCCTGTGTATGGAGAGAGACACTTAGAGAACTGAACACAGTATTCCCCCCTCAGTAGAGAGAGGGAGATTGTGACCCCGCTGTATAGAGCTCTAGTGACCCCATATCTGTAATACTGGAGACCTCACCTACAAAAAGACATTGAGAAAATAGAACGAGGCCAAAACTAAAAAGGAAATAATATTGGAGGGACTAGATGGACCATGTGCTCTCCTCCTGCCGTCATCTTCTATGTTTCTATATAGATGTCATCCTGATCCTCCTGGTTCCTTGTCATTCTCATTGCTCTACAACATTACTATTGCTGCATTGGTGACATGACACATGACTGACCATATTGGTGGCTGATCTTCAGCTTATCTGCTGTTGGCTTCTTGACGTGACTTGGAAGGTCTGGACGCTGTTATACAGGACACTGAAATCTTCCTATTACTTCCAATTATGTATTATCCCTTCCCTATGTGTGACTTGTTCTATAATGTAGAAAAGTTTACCTCTCTGCTCAACAGGTAGAGGATCTCCAAGGTGAAGTCTAATATTCTTCTTCTCATCTCATTCCTGTCCTTGTCCATCCTTGGACATTCAGGAGAAGGAACGTTGTGGAGGAGAAGATGAGAAAACTGGAGGATCTAGTACTGCAGACGTCTTTATGAAGAAAGGAGAAAATGGAAATCACTCAGGGGACATCATCATGTGTGACATACAGAACCTCACTTATTGATCATTGAGAGAAACATCTTCTCAGAGCCGTCACCACATGGAATAAAGGGGTATTCCCAACACAAACATTTCTCCCCAGGATATGCCAGAAATGTCTGATAGATGCGGCTCCACCTCTGGCCGTGCTCAGATGTTTCTGGAACTCCCATACAAGTTAATGGAGAGAGTCATGCACATGTGGGGACCTCCGTTCTCCAAATAGAGGTGGGACCCCAATATATATTACAGTAACTCCACATGTAACATCATCTCACCACCATCATCATGTGACTACTGCGCCTGTAACGATTATATTATATTCTATACAACATATACTAGAGTAACTCCACATGTATTATCATCTCACCACTTCCATCATGTGACTACTGCGCCTGTAACTATTATATTATATTCTATACATCATATATTACAGTAACTTCACATGTAACACGTCATCTCACCACCGCCATCATGTGACTACTGCTCTTGTAACAATTATATTATATTCTATATATCATATATTACAGTAACTCCACATGTAACGCGTCATCTCACCACAGCCATCATGTGACTACTGCGCCTGTAACTATTATATTATATTCTATACATCATATATTACAGTAACTCCACATGTAACATGTCATCTCACCACCATCATCATGTGACTACTGCGCCTGTAACTATTATATTATATTCTATACATCATATATTACAGTAACTCCACATGTAACACGTCATCTCACCACCGCCATCATGTGACTACTGCGCCTGTAACTATTATATTATATTCTATACATCATATATTACAGTAACTCCACATGTAACACGTCATCTCACCACCTCCATCATGTGACTACTGCGCCTGTAACGATTATATTATATTCTATACATCATATATTACAGTAACTCCACATGTAACACGTCATCTCACCACCGCCATCATGTGACTACTGCGCCTGTAACTATTATATTATATTCTATACATCATATATTACAGTAACTCCACATGTAACACGTCATCTCACCACCACCATCATGTGACTACTGCACCTGTAACTATTATATTATATTCTATACATCATATATTACAGTAACTCCACATGTAACACGTCATCTCACCACAGCCATCATGTGACTACTGCGCCTGTAACTATTATATTATATTCTATACATCATATATTACAGTAACTCCACATGTAACATGTCATCTCACCACCATCATCATGTGACTACTGCGCCTGTAACTATTATATTATATTCTATACATCATATATTACAGTAACTCCACATGTAACACGTCATCTCACCACCGCCATCATGTGACTACTGCGCCTGTAACTATTATATTATATTCTATACATCATATATTACAGTAACTCCACATGTAACACGTCATCTCACCACCTCCATCATGTGACTACTGCGCCTGTAACGATTATATTATATTCTATACATCATATATTACAGTAACTCCACATGTAACACGTCATCTCACCACCGCCATCATGTGACTACTGCGCCTGTAACTATTATATTATATTCTATACATCATATATTACAGTAACTCCACATGTAACACGTCATCTCACCACCACCATCATGTGACTACTGCACCTGTAACTATTATATTATATTCTATACATCATATATTACAGTAACTCCACATGTAACACGTCATCTCACCACCCCCATCATGTGACTACTGCACCTGTAACTATTATATTATATTCTATACATCATATATTACAGTAACTCCACATGTAACACGTCATCTCACCACCACCATCATGTGACTACTGCGCCTGTAACTATTATATTATATACATCATATATTACAGTAACTCCACATGTAACACGTCATCTCACCACCACCATCATGTGACTACTGCACCTGTAACGATTATATTATATTCTATACATCATATATTACAGTAACTCCACATGTAACACATCATCTCACCACCACCATCATGTGACTACTGCGCCTGTAATGATTATATTATATTCTATACATCATATATTACAGTAACTCCACATGTAACACGTCATCTCACCACCACCATCATGTGACTACTGCACCTGTAACTATTATATTATATTCTATACATCATATATTACAGTAACTCCACATGTAACACGTCATCTCACCACCACCATCATGTGACTACTGTGCCTGTAACTATTATATTATATTCTATATATCATATATTACAGTAACTCCACATGTAACATCATCTCACCACCGCCATCATGTGACTACTGCACCTGTAACTATTATATTCTATACATCATATATTACAGTAACTCCACATGTAACACGTCATCTCACCACCGCCATCATGTGACTACTGCGCCTGTAACTATTATATTATATTCTATACATCATATATTACAGTAACTCCACATGTAACACGTCATCTCACCACCCCCATCATGTGACTACTGCTCCTGTAACTATTATATTATATTCTATACATCATATATTACAGTAACTCCACATGTAACATGTCATCTCACCACCACCATCATGTGACTACTGCGCCTGTAACTATTATATTATATTATATACATCATATATTACAGTAACTCCACATGTAACACGTCATCTCACCACCGCCATCATGTGACTACTGCTCCTGTAACTATTATATTATATTCTATACATCATATATTACAGTAACTTCACATGTAACACGTCATCTCACCACCTCCATCATGTGACTACTGCGCCTGTAACTATTATATTATATTCTATACATCATATATTACAGTAACTCCACATGTAACACGTCATCTCACCACCGCCATCATGTGACTACTGCGCCTGTAACTATTATATTATATTCTATACATCATATATTACAGTAACTCCACATGTAACATGTCATCTCACCACCACCATCATGTGACTACTGCACCTGTAACTATTATATTCTATACATCATATATTACAGTAACTCCACATGTAACATGTCATCTCACCACCGCCATCATGTGACTACTGCGCCTGTAACTATTATATTATATTCTATACATCATATATTACAGTAACTCCACATGTAACACGTCATCTCACCACCACCATCATGTGACTACTGCGCCTGTAATGATTATATTATATACTATACATCATATATTACAGTAACTCCACATGTAACACGTCATCTCACCACCGCCATCATGTGACTACTGCGCCTGTAACTATTATATTATATTCTATACATCATATATTACAGTAACTCCACATGTAACACGTCATCTCACCACCGCCATCATGTGACTACTGCGCCTGTAACTATTATATTATATTCTATACATAATATATTACAGTAACTCCACATGTAACATGTCATCTCACCACCGCCATCATGTGACTACTGCGCCTGTAACTATTATATTATATTCTATACATCATATATTACAGTAACTCCACATGTAACACGTCATCTCACCACCACCATCATGTGACTACTGCGCCTGTAACTATTATATTATATTCTATACATCATATATTACAGTAACTCCACATGTAACACGTAATCTCACCACCACCATCATGTGACTACTGCGCCTGTAACTATTATATTATATACATCATATATTACAGTAACTCCACATGTAACACGTCATCTCACCACCACCATCATGTGACTACTGCGCCTGTAACTATTATATTATATACATCATATATTACAGTAACTCCACATGTAACACGTCATCTCACCACCGCCATCATGTGACTACTGCGCCTGTAACTATTATATTATATTCTATACATCATATATTACAGTAACTCCACATGTAACACGTCATCTCACCACCACAATCATGTGACTACTGCGCCTGTAACTATTATATTATATTCTATACATCATATATTACAGTAACTCCACATGTAACACGTCATCTCACCACCGCCATCATGTGACTACTGCACCTGTAACTATTATATTATATTCTATACATCATATATTACAGTAACTCCACATGTAACACGTCATCTCACCACCACCATCATGTGACTACTGCGCCTGTAACTATTATATTATATTCTATACATCATATATTACAGTAACTCCACATGTAACACGTCATCTCACCACCACCATCATGTGACTACTGCACCTGTAACTATTATATTATATTCTATACATCATATATTACAGTAACTTCACATGTAACATGTCATCTCACCACCGCCATCATGTGACTACTGCACCTGTAACTATTATATTATATTCTATACATCATATATTACAGTAACTCCACATGTAACATGTCATCTCACCACCACCATCGTGACTACTGAGCCTGTAACGATTATATTATATTCTATACATCATATATTACAGTAACTCCACATGTAACACATCATCTCACCACCGCCATCATGTGACTACTGCGCCTGTAACTATTATATTATATTCTATACATCATATATTACAGTAACTCCACATGTAACATGTCATCTCACCACCACCATCGTGACTACTGAGCCTGTAACGATTATATTATATTCTATACATCATATATTACAGTAACTCCACATGTAACACATCATCTCACCACCGCCATCATGTGACTACTGCGCCTGTAACTATTATATTATATTCTATACATCATATATTACAGTAACTCCACATGTAACACATCATCTCACCACCGCCATCATGTGACTACTGCACCTGTAACTATTATATTATATTCTATACATCATATATTACAGTAACTCCACATGTAACACGTCATCTCACCACCGCCATCATGTGACTACTGCGCCTGTAACAATTATATTATATTCTATACATCATATATTACAGTAACTCCACATGTAACACATCATCTCACCACCTCCATCATGTGACTACTGCACCTGTAACTATTATATTATATTCTATACATCATATATTACAGTAACTCCACATGTAACACGTCATCTCACCACCACCATCATGTGACTACTGCGCCTGTAACTATTATATTATATTCTATACATCATATATTACAGTAACTCCACATGTAACACGTCATCTCACCACCACCATCATGTGACTACTGCACCTGTAACTATTATATTATATACATCATATATTACAGTAACTCCACATGTAACATGTCATCTCACCACCACCATCATGTGACTACTGCGCCTGTAACTATTATATTATATTCTATACATCATATATTACAGTAACTCCACATGTAACACGTCATCTCACCACCTCCATCATGTGACTACTGCACCTGTAACTATTATATTATATACATCATATATTACAGTAACTCCACATGTAACACGTCATCTCACCACCACCATCATGTGACTACTGCACCTGTAACTATTATATTATATTCTATACATCATATATTACAGTAACTCCACATGTAACATGTCATCTCACCACCGCCATCATGTGACTACTGCACCTGTAACTATTATATTATATTCTATACATCATATATTACAGTAACTCCACATGTAACACGTCATCTCACCACCGCCATCATGTGACTACTGCGCCTGTAACTATTATATTATATTCTATACATCATATATTACAGTAACTCCACATGTAACACGTCATCTCACCACCACCATCATGTGACTACTGCTCCTGTAACTATTATATTATATTCTATACATCATATATTACAGTAACTCCACATGTAACATGTCATCTCACCACCACCATCATGTGACTACTGAGCCTGTAACTATTATATTATATTCTATACATCATATATTACAGTAACTCCACATGTAACACATCATCTCCCCACCGCCATCATGTGACTACTGCGCCTGTAACAATTATATTATATTCTATACATCATATATTACAGTAACTCCACATGTAACATGTCATCTCACCACCACCATCATGTGACTACTGAGCCTGTAACTATTATATTATATTCTATACATCATATATTACAGTAACTCCACATGTAACACGTCATCTCACCACCGCCATCATGTGACTACTGCTCCTGTAACTATTATATTATATTCTATACATCATATATTACAGTAACTCCACATGTAACATGTCATCTCACCACCTCCATCATGTGACTACTGCGCCTGTAACGATTATATTATATTCTATACATCATATATTACAGTAACTCCACATGTAACACGTCATCTCACCACCGCCATCATGTGACTACTGCGCCTGTAACAATTATATTATATTCTATACATCATATATTACAGTAACTCCACATGTAACATGTCATCTCACCACCACCATCATGTGACTACTGCGCCTGTAACTATTATATTATATACATCATATATTACAGTAACTCCACATGTAACACGTCATCTCACCACCTCCATCATGTGACTACTGCACATGTAACTATTATATTATATACATCATATATTACAGTAACTCCACATGTAACACGTCATCTCACCACCACCATCATGTGACTACTGCGCCTGTAACTATTATATTATATTCTATACATCATATATTACAGTAACTCCACATGTAACATGTCATCTCACCACCGCCATCATGTGACTACTGCGCCTGTAACTATTATATTATATTCTATACATCATATATTACAGTAACTCCACATGTAACACGTCATCTCACCACCACCATCATGTGACTACTGCGCCTGTAACTATTATATTCTATACATCATATTAAGAATAATTTTAAAGAACTAGGCTACAAGCTGAAGGGAAGGACCTCCAAGGTTGTATTCTCAGGAATACTGCCTGTGCCATGCGCATCACAGGAAAGACAGCGGGAGCTTAGGGAGTTAAATGCATGGCTGAAGTCTTGGTGTAGAGGAGAAGGATTTGGGTTCCTAGAGCACTGGGCTGACTTTTCATTGGGGTACAAACTGTATTCTGCAGATGATTTGCACCTAAATGGAAGGGGGTCCGCTGTGCTGGGGGAGAGAATTCTAGCTGGGGTGGCGGAGTATTTAAACTAGGGCTGAGGAGGGAGGTCAATGTAGAAAAAAAAGGGGTAGCCAGGTTAGAGAGGGGTCAGACTATATTGGTGGGGGGAGAAACAGAATGTGGGGAGAGGGCTAGACAACAAGATAAGGAGATCCTTTCGTTACAAAACATCAGTGTAAATAAAAAGGACCGATTAATGTCAAATCACATTTCTGATAATAAAAGTGAAAAACTGACAGGCAAGTTAAAGTGTATGTTCACAAATGCCAGAAGTCTAGCAAGCAAAATGGGGGAGCTGGAGGCCTTGATACTGGAAGAAAATATAGATATAGTTGGTGTTGCTGAAACATGGCTGGACTCTTCACATGACTGGGCTGTAAATCTACAGGGTTTTACACTTTTTCGTAAAGACAGGACAAATAGGAAAGGTGGTGGTGTATGTCTGTATGTGAGAAATGATATGAAGGCGAGTGTGAAAGAGACAATAGTGGGTCAAGACTGTGAGGAGGTTGAAACCTTGTGGGTGGAACTAGAAAGGGAGGTAAACACTGAAAAAATTACTTTTGGTGTAATCTATAGACCCCCCAATATAACTGAGGAGATGGAAGGTCAGATATATAAACAGATGGAGCGGGCTGCACAGGCGGGTACTGTAGTGATAATGGGAGATTTTAATTTCCGGGATATTAATTGGTGTCATGGTTCGGCTTCAACTGCAAAGGGGAGACATTTCCTCAACCTGTTGCAGGAAAATTTTATGGGCCAGTTTGTGGAAGACCCGACTAGAGGTGAAGCTCTGTTGGATCTGGTCATTTCTAATAATGCAGATCTTGTTGGGAATGTCAATGTTCGTGAAAACCTCGGTAACAGTGATCATAATATAGTTACATTTTACCTATACTGTAAAAAACAAACGCAGGCTGGGAGGGCAAAAACATTTAATTTTAAGAAAGCCAATTTCCCCAGGATGAGGGCTGCAATTCAGGATATAGACTGGGAAGAACTAATGTCAAATAATGGAACAAATGATAAATGGGAGATTTTCAAATCTACTTTGAGTTATTATAGTGCAAAATTTATTCCTACAGGTAATAAGTATAAACGACTCAAATTAAACCCCACATGGCTTACACCTTCTGTGAAAGGGGCAATACAGGACAAAAAAAGGGCATTTAAAAAATACAAATCTGAGGGTACAGCTGTAGCCTTTGTAAAATATAAAGAGCTTAATAAAATCTGTAAAAATGTAATAAAATTAGCAAAAATACAAAATGAAAGGCAGGTGGCCAAGGATAGTAAAACAAATCCTAAAAAATTCTTCAAGCATATAAATGCAAAAAAGCCAAGGTCTGAACATGTAGGACCCCTAGATAATGGTAATGGGGAGTTGATCACAGGGGATCAAGAGAAGGCAGAGTTACTAAATGGGTTCTTTAGCTCTGTATATACAACAGAAGAAAGAGCAGCTGATGTAGCCGGTGCCAGTGCTGTTAATATATCAGTTGATATACTGAATTGGATGAATGTAGAGATGGTCCAAGCTAAATGAAATAAAATAAATGTGCACAAGGCTCCGGCACCAGATGGGTTACACCCTAGAATTCTTAAAGAGCTTAGTTCAGTTATTTCTGTCCCCCTTTTCATAATATTCAGAGAATCTCTAGTGACTGGTATAGTGCCAAGGGACTGGCGCAGGGCAAATGTGGTGCCTATTTTCAAAAAGGGCTCTAGGTCTTCCCCGGGTAATTATAGACCAGTAAGCTTAACATCCATCGTGGGGAAAATGTTTGAGGGGCTATTGAGGGACTATATACAGGATTATGTGACAATAAATAGCATTATAAGTGACAGCCAGCACGGTTTTACTAAGGACAGAAGTTGTCAAACTAACCTAATCTGTTTTTATGAAGAGGTGAGCAGAAGTCTAGACAGAGGGGCCGCTGTGGATTTAGTGTTTTTGGACTTTGCAAAGGCATTTGACACTGTCCCCCATAGACGCCTAATGGGTAAATTAAGGACTATAGGTTTAGAAAATATAGTTTGTAATTGGATTGAGAATTGGCTCAAGGACCGTATCCAGAGGGTTGTGGTCAATGATTCCTTCTCTGAATGGTCCCCGGTTATAAGTGGTGTACCCCAGGGTTCAGTGCTGGGACCACTATTATTCAACTTATTTATTAATGATATAGAGGAAGGGATTAATAGCACTATTTCTATTTTTGCAGATGACACCAAGCTATGTAATATAGTTCAGACTATGGAAGATGTTCATGAATTACAGGCAGATTTAAACAAACTAAGTGTTTGGGCGTCCACTTGGCAAATGAAGTTTAATGTAGATAAATGTAAAGTTATGCATCTTGGTACCAACAACCTGCATGCATCATATGTCCTAGGGGGCGCTACACTGGCGGATTCACTTGTTGAGAAGGATCTGGGTGTACTTGTAAATCATAAACTCAATAACAGCATGCAGTGTCAATCAGCTGCTTCAAAGGCCAGCAGGATATTGTCGTGTATTAAAAGAGGCATGGACTCGCGGGACAGGGATGTAATAATGCCACTTTACAAAGCATTAGTGAGGCCTCATCTAGAATATGCAGTCCAGTTCTGGGCTCCAGTTCATAGAAAGGATGCCCTGGAGTTGGAAAAAATACAAAGAAGAGCAACGAAGCTAATAAGGGGCATGGAGAATTTAAGTTATGAGGAAAGATTGAAAGAATTAAACCGATTTAGCCTTGAAAAAAGAAGACTAAGGGGGGACATGATTAACTTATATAAATATATTAATGGCACATACAAAAAATATGGTGAAATCCTGTTCCTTGTAAAACCCCCTCAAAAAACAAGGGGGCACTCCCTCCGTCTGGAGAAAAAAAGGTTCAAGCTGCAGAGGCGACAAGGCTTCTTTACAGTGAGAACTGTGAATTTATGGAATAGCCTACCGCAGGAGCTGGTCACAGCAGGGACAGTAGATGGCTTTAAAAAAGGGTTAGATAATTTCCTAGAACAAAAAAATATTAGCTCCTATGTGTAGAAATTTTTCCTTCCCTTATCCCTTCCCTTGGTTGAACTTGATGGACATGTGTCTTTTTTCAGCCGTACTAACTATGTAACTATGTAACTATGTAACTATATATTACAGTAACTTCACATGTAACATGTCATCTCACCACCGCCATCATGTGACTACTGCGCCTGTAACTATTATATTATATTATATACATCATATATTACAGTAACTCCACATGTAACACGTCATCTCACCACCGCCATCATGTGACTACTGCGCCTGTAACTATTATATTATATTCTATACATCATATATTACAGTAACTCCACATGTAACATGTCATCTCACCACCTCCATCATGTGACTACTGCACCTGTAACTATTATATTATATTCTATACATCATATATTACAGTAACTCCACATGTAACACGTCATCTCACCACCACCATCATGTGACTACTGCACCTGTAACTATTATATTATATTCTATACATCATATATTACAGTAACTCCACATGT
This sequence comes from Rhinoderma darwinii, assembly GCF_050947455.1. Classification (NCBI taxonomy): domain Eukaryota; kingdom Metazoa; phylum Chordata; class Amphibia; order Anura; family Rhinodermatidae; genus Rhinoderma; species Rhinoderma darwinii. The sequence continues at coordinate 654,770,611 of NC_134687.1, forward strand.
AACACGTCATCTCACCACCACCATCATGTGACTACTGCGCCTGTAACTATTATATTATATTCTATACATCATATATTACAGTAACTCCACATGTAACATGTCATCTCACCACCACCATCATGTGACTACTGCGCCTGTAACTATTATATTATATTCTATACATCATATATTACAGTAACTTCACATGTAACATGTCATCTCACCACCGCCATCATGTGACTACTGCGCCTGTAACTATTATATTATATTCTATACATCATATATTACAGTAACTCCACATGTAACACGTCATCTCACCACCGCCATCATGTGACTACTGCGCCTGTAACTATTATATTATATTCTATACATCATATATTACAGTAACTCCACATGTAACACGTCATCTCACCATCACCATCATGTGACTACTGCGCCTGTAACTATTATATTATATTCTATACATCATATATTACAGTAACTCCACATGTAACATGTCATCTCACCACCGCCATCATGTGACTACTGCGCCTGTAACTATTATATTATATTCTATACATCATATATTACAGTAACTCCACATGTAACACGTCATCTCACCACCACCATCATGTGACTACTGCGTCTGTAACTATTATATTATATTCTATACATCATATATTACAGTAACTCCACATGTAACATCATCTCACCACCTCCATCATGTGACTACTGCGCCTGTAACTATTATATTATATTCTATACATCATATATTACAGTAACTCCACATGTAACACGTCATCTCACCACCGCCATCATGTGACTACTGCACCTGTAACGATTATATTATATTCTATACATCATATATTACAGTAACTCCACATGTAACACGTCATCTCACCACCACCATCATGTGACTACTGCGCCTGTAACTATTATATTATATTCTATACATCATATATTACAGTAACTCCACATGTAACACGTCATCTCACCACCACCATCATGTGACTACTGCACCTGTAACTATTATATTATATTCTATACATCATATATTACAGTAACTCCACATGTAACATCATCTCACCACCGCCATCATGTGACTACTGCGCCTGTAACTATTATATTATATTCTATACATCATATATTACAGTAACTCCACATGTAACACGTCATCTCACCACCACCATCATGTGACTACTGCACCTGTAACTATTATATTATATTCTATACATCATATATTACAGTAACTCCACATGTAACACATCATCTCACCACCACCATCATGTGACTACTGCACCTGTAACTATTATATTATATTCTATACATCATATTACAGTAACTCCACATGTAACACGTCATCTCACCACCGCCATCATGTGACTACTGCGCCTGTAACAATTATATTATATTCTATACATCATATATTACAGTAACTCCACATGTAACACGTCATCTCACCACCACCATCATGTGACTACTGCGCCTGTAACTATTATATTATATTCTATACATCATATATTACAGTAACTCCACATGTAACACGTCATCTCACCACCGCCATCATGTGACTACTGCGCCTGTAACTATTATATTATATTCTATACATCATATATTACAGTAACTCCACATGTAACATGTCATCTCACCACCGCCATCATGTGACTACTGCTCCTGTAACTATTATATTATATTCTATACACCATATATTACAGTAACTCCACATGTAACACGTCATCTCACCACCGCCATCATGTGACTACTGCGCCTGTAACTATTATATTATATTCTATACATCATATATTACAGTAACTCCACATGTAACACGTCATCTCACCACCGCCATCATGTGACTACTGCGCCTGTAACTATTATATTATATTCTATACATCATATATTACAGTAACTCCACATGTAACACGTCATCTCACCACCGCCATCATGTGACTACTGCGCCTGTAACTATTATATTATATTCTATACATCATATATTACAGTAACTCCACATGTAACACGTCATCTCACCACCACCATCATGTGACTACTGCGCCTGTAACTATTATATTATATTCTATACATCATATATTACAGTAACTTCACATGTAACATGTCATCTCACCACCGCCATCATGTGACTACTGCGCCTGTAACTATTATATTATATTCTATACATCATATATTACAGTAACTCCACATGTAACACGTCATATCACCACCGCCATCATGTGACTACTGCTCCTGTAACTATTATATTATATTCTATACATCATATATTACAGTAACTCCACATGTAACACGTCATCTCACCACCGCCATCATGTGACTACTGCACCTGTAACTATTATATTATATTCTATACATCATATATTACAGTAACTCCACATGTAACATGTCATCTCACCACCGTCATCATGTGACTACTGCACCTGTAACTATTATATTATATTCTATACATCATATATTACAGTAACTCCACATGTAACACGTCATCTCACCACCACCATCATGTGACTACTGCAACTGTAACTATTATATTATATTCTATACATCATATGTTACAGTAACTCCACATGTAACATGTCATCTCACCACCGCCATCATGTGACTACTGCGCCTGTAACTATTATATTATATTCTATACATCATATATTACAGTAACTCCACATGTAACACGTCATCTCACCATTGCTATCATGTGACTACTGCGCCTGTAACTATTATATTATATTCTATACATCATATATTACAGTAACTCCACATGTAACACGTCATCTCACCACCACCATCATGTGACTACTGCGCCTGTAACTATTATATTATATTATATACATCATATATTACAGTAACTCCACATGTAACACATCATCTCACCACCACCATCATGTGACTACTGCACCTGTAACTATTATATTATATTCTATACATCATATATTACAGTAACTCCACATGTAACACGTCATCTCACCACCGCCATCATGTGACTACTGCGCCTGTAACTATTATATTATATTCTATACATCATATATTACAGTAACTCCACATGTAACACGTCATCTCACCACCACCATCATGTGACTACTGCGCCTGTAACTATTATATTATATTCTATACATCATATATTACAGTAACTCCACATGTAACACGTCATCTCACCACCGCCATCATGTGACTACTGCGCCTGTAACTATTATATTATATTCTATACATCATATATTACAGTAACTCCACATGTAACACGTCATCTCACCACCACCATCATGTGACTACTGCACCTGTAACTATTATATTATATTCTATACATCATATATTACAGTAACTCCACATGTAACACGTCATCTCACCACCACCATCATGTGACTACTGCACCTGTAACTATTATATTATATTCTATACATCATATATTACAGTAACTCCACATGTAACACGTCATCTCACCACCGCCATCATGTGACTACTGCGCCTGTAACTATTATATTCTATACATCATATATTACAGTAACTCCACATGTAACACGTCATCTCACCACCACCATCATGTGACTACTGCGCCTGTAACTATTATATTATATTCTATACATCATATTACAGTAACTCCACATGTAACACGTCATCTCACCACCACCATCATGTGACTACTGCGCCTGTAACTATTATATTATATTCTATACATCATATATTACAGTAACTCCACATGTAACACGTCATCTCACCACCACCATCATGTGACTACTGCACCTGTAACTATTATATTATATTCTATACATCATATATTACAGTAACTCCACATGTAACATGTCATCTCACCACCACCATCATGTGACTACTGCCCCTGTAACTATTATATTATATTCTATACATCATATTACAGTAACTCCACATGTAACGTCATCTCACCACCACCATCATGTGACTACTGCACCTGTAACTATTATATTATATTCTATACATCATATATTACAGTAACTCCACATGTAACGTCATCTCACCACCACCATCATGTGACTACTGCGCCTGTAACTATTATATTATATTCTATACATCATATATTACAGTAACTCCACATGTAACACGTCATCTCACCACCACCATCATGTGACTACTGCACCTGTAACTATTATATTATATTCTATACATCATATATTACAGTAACTCCACATGTAACGTCATCTCACCACCACCATCATGTGACTACTGCGCCTGTAACTATTATATTCTATACATCATATATTACAGTAACTCCACATGTAACATGTCATCTCACCACCACCACCATGTGACTACTGCGCCTGTAACGATTATATTATATTCTATACATCATATATTACAGTAACTCCACATGTAACATGTCATCTCACCACCGCCATCATGTGACTACTGCACCTGTAACTATTATATTATATTCTATACATCATATATTACAGTAACTCCACATGTAACACGTCATCTCACCACCACCATCATGTGACTACTGCACCTGTAACTATTATATTATATTCTATACATCATATATTACAGTAACTCCACATGTAACACGTCATCTCACCACCACCATCATGTGACTACTGTGCCTGTAACTATTATATTATATTCTATACATCATATATTACAGTAACTCCACATGTAACACGTCATCTCACCACCACCATCATGTGACTACTGCACCTGTAACTATTATATTATATTCTATACATCATATATTACAGTAACTCCACATGTAACACGTCATCTCACCACCACCATCATGTGACTACTGCACCTGTAACTATTATATTATATCCTATACATCATATATTACAGTAACTCCACATGTAACACGTCATCTCACCACCACCATCATGTGACTACTGCACCTGTAACTATTATATTATATTCTATACATCATATATTACAGTAACTCCACATGTAACATCATCTCACCACCTCCATCATGTGACTACTGCGCCTGTAACTATTATATTATATTCTATACATCATATATTACAGTAACTCCACATGTAACACGTCATCTCACCACCACCATCATGTCACTACTGCGCCTGTAACTATTATATTATATTCTATACATCATATATTACAGTAACTCCACATGTAACATGTCATCTCACCACCACCATCATGTGACTACTGCGCCTGTAACTATTATATTATATTCTATACATCATATATTACAGTAACTCCACATGTAACACATCATCTCACCACCTCCATCATGTGACTACTGCGCCTGTAACTATTATATTATATTCTATACATCATATATTACAGTAACTCCACATGTAACACGTCATCTCACCACCGCCATCATGTGACTACTGCACCTGTAACTATTATATTATATTCTATACATCATATATTACAGTAACTCCACATGTAACACGTCATCTCACCACCGCCATCATGTGACTACTGCGCCTGTAACTATTATATTATATTCTATACATCATATATTACAGTAACTCCACATGTAACACGTCATCTCACCACCACCATCATGTGACTACTGCACCTGTAACTATTATATTATATTCTATACATCATATATTACAGTAACTCCACATGTAACACGTCATCTCACCACCGCCATCATGTGACTACTGCACCTGTAACTATTATATTATATTCTATACATCATATATTACAGTAACTCCACATGTAACACGTCATCTCACCACCGCCATCATGTGACTACTGCGCCTGTAACTATTATATTATATTCTATACATCATATATTACAGTAACTCCACATGTAACACGTCATCTCACCACCACCATCATGTGACTACTGCACCTGTAACCATTATATTATATTCTATACATCATATATTACAGTAACTCCACATGTAACACGTCATCTCACCACCACCATCATGTGACTACTGCGCCTGTAACTATTATATTATATTCTATACATCATATATTACAGTAACTCCACATGTAACACGTCATCTCACCACCACCATCATGTGACTACTGCGCCTGTAACTATTATATTATATTCTATACATCATATATTACAGTAACTCCACATGTAACATGTCATCTCACCACCGCCATCATGTGACTACTGCACCTGTAACTATTATATTATATTCTATACATCATATATTACAGTAACTCCACATGTAACATGTCATCTCACCACCACCATCATGTGACTACTGCACCTGTAACTATTATATTATATTCTATACATCATATATTACAGTAACTCCACATGTAACATGTCATCTCACCACCGCCATCATGTGACTACTGCACCTGTAACTATTATATTATATTCTATACATCATATATTACAGTAACTCCACATGTAACATGTCATCTCACCACCTCCATCATGTGACTACTGCGCCTGTAACTATTATATTATATTCTATACATCATATATTACAGTAACTCCACATGTAACATGTCATCTCACCACCACCATCATGTGACTACTGCACCTGTAACTATTATATTATATTCTATACATCATATATTACAGTAACTCCACATGTAACACGTCATCTCACCACCGCCATCATGTGACTACTGCGCCTGTAACTATTATATTATATTCTATACATCATATATTACAGTAACTCCACATGTAACACGTCATCTCACCACCACCATCATGTGACTACTGCGCCTGTAACTATTATATTATATTCTATACATCATATATTACAGTAACTCCACATGTAACACGTCATCTCACCACCACCATCATGTGACTACTGCGCCTGTAACTATTATATTCTATACAACATATATTACAGTAACTACACATGTAACATGTCATCTCACCACCACCATCATGTGACTACTGCGCCTGTAACTATTATATTATATTCTATACATCATATATTACAGTAACTCCACATGTAACACGTCATCTCACCATCACCATCATGTGACTACTGCGCCTGTAACGATTATATTATATTCAATACATCATATATTACAGTAACTCCACATGTAACACGTCATCTCACCACCGCCATCATGTGACTACTGCCCCTGTAACTATTATATTATATACATCATATATTACAGTAACTCCACATGTAACACGTCATCTCATCACCACCATCATGTGACTACTGCGCCTGTAACTATTATATTATATACATCATATATTACAGTAACTCCACATGTAACATGTCATCCCACCACCGCCATCAGGTGACTACTGCGCCTGTAACTATTATATTCTATACATCATATATTACAGTAACTCCACATGTAACACGTCATCTCACCACCTCCATCATGTGACTACTGCTCCTGTAACGTTTATATTATATTCTATACATCATATATTACAGTAACTCCACATGTAACACGTCATCTCACCACCGCCATCATGTGACTACTGCGCCTGTAACTATTATATTATATTCTATACATCATATATTACAGTAACTCCACATGTAACATGTCATCTCACCACCACCATCATGTGACTACTGCGCCTGTAACTATTATATTATATTCTATACATCATATATTACAGTAACTCCACATGTAACACGTCATCTCACCACCACCATCATGTGACTACTGCGCCTGTAACTATTATATTATATTCTATACATCATATATTACAGTAACTCCACATGTAACACGTCATCTCACCGCCACCATCATGTGACTACTGCGCCTGTAACTATTATATTATATTCTATACATCATATATTACAGTAACTCCACATGTAACACGTCATCTCACCACCACCATCATGTGACTACAGCGCCTGTAACTATTATATTATATTATATACACCATATATTACAGTAACTCCACATGTAATACGTCATCTCACCACCGCCATCATGTGACTACTGCGCCTGTAACTATTATATTATATTCTACACATCATATATTACAGTAACTCCACATGTAACACGTCATCTCACCTCCACCATCATGTGACTACTGCGCCTGTAACGATTATATTATATTATATACATCATATATTACAGTAACTCCACATGTAACACGTCATCTCACCACCGCCATCATGTGACTACTGCGCCTGTAACTATTATATTATATTCTATACATCATATATTACAGTAACTCCACATGTAACATGTCATCTCACCACCACCATCATGTGACTACAGCGCCTGTAACTATTATATTATATTATATACACCATATATTACAGTAACTCCACATGTAATACGTCATCTCACCACCGCCATCATGTGACTACTGCGCCTGTAACTATTATATTATATTCTATACATCATATATTACAGTAACTCCACATGTAACACATCATCTCACCACCGCCATCATGTGACTACTGCACCTGTAACTATTATATTATATTCTATACATCATATATTACAGTAACTCCACATGTAACACGTCATCTCACCACCTCCATCATGTGACTACTGCGCCTGTAACTATTATATTATATTCTACACATCATATATTACAGTAACTCCACATGTAACACGTCATCTCACCTCCACCATCATGTGACTACTGCGCCTGTAACGATTATATTATATTATATACATCATATATTACAGTAACTCCACATGTAACACGTCATCTCACCACCGCCATCATGTGACTACTGCGCCTGTAACTATTATATTATATTCTATACATCATATATTACAGTAACTCCACATGTAACACGTCATCTCACCACCGCCATCATGTGACTACTGCGCCTGTAACTATTATATTATATTCTATACACCATATATTACAGTAACTCCACATGTAACACGTCATCTCACCACCACCATCATGTGACTACTGCGCCTGTAACTATTATATTATATTCTATACATCATATATTACAGTAACTCCACATGTAACACGTCATCTCACCACCACCATCATGTGACTACTGCACCTGTAACTATTATATTATATTCTATACATCATATATTACAGTAACTCCACATGTAACACGTCATCTCACCACCGCCATCATGTGACTACTGCGCCTGTAACTATTATATTATATTCTATACATCATATATTACAGTAACTCCACATGTAACACGTCATCTCACCACCCCCATCATGTGACTACTGCTCCTGTAACTATTATATTATATTCTATACATCATATATTACAGTAACTCCACATGTAACACGTCATCTCGCCACTGCCATCATGTGACTACTGCACCTGTAACTATTATATTATATTCTATACATCATATATTACAGTAACTCCACATGTAACACATCATCACACCACCGCCATCATGTGACTACTGCACCTGTGACTATTATATTATATACATCATATATTACAGTAACTCCACATGTAACACGTCATCTCACCACCGCCATCATGTGACTACTGCACCTGTAACTATTATATTATATTCTATACATCATATATTACAGTAACTCCACATGTAACACGTCATCTCACCACCGCCATCATGTGACTACTGCACCTGTAACTATTATATTATATTCTATACATCATATATTACAGTAACTCCACATGTAACACGTCATCTCACCAGCCCGATCATGTGACTACTGCGCCTGTAACGATTATATTATATTCTATACATCATATATTACAGTAACTCCACATGTAATACGTCATCTCACCACCGCCATCATGTGACTACTGCGCCTGTAACGATTATATTATATTCTATACATCATATATTACAGTAACTCCACATGTAACATGTCATCTCACCACCACCATCATGTGACTACTGCGAATGTAACTATTATATTATATTCTATACACCATATATTACAGTAACTCCACATGTAACACGTCATCTCACCACCTCCATCATGTGACTACTGCGCCTGTAACTATTATATTATATTCTATACATCATATATTACAGTAACTCCACATGTAACACGTCATCTCACCACCGCCATCATGTGACTACTGCACCTGTAACTATTATATTATATTCTATACATCATATATTACAGTAACTCCACATGTAACACGTCATCTCACCACCGCCATCATGTGACTACTGCACCTGTAACTATTATATTATATTCTATACATCATATATTACAGTAACTCCACATGTAACACGTCATCTCACCACCGCCATCATGTGACTACTGCACCTGTAACTATTATATTATATTCTATACATCATATATTACAGTAACTCCACATGTAACACGTCATCTCACCACCACCATCATGTGACTACTGCACCTGTAACTATTATATTATATTCTATACATCATATATTACAGTAACTCCACATGTAACACGTCATCTCACCACCGCCATCATGTGACTACTGCGCCTGTAACTATTATATTATATTCTATACATCATATATTACAGTAACTCCACATGTAACACATCATCTCACCACCGCCATCATGTGACTACTGCACCTGTAACTATTATATTATATTCTACACATCATATATTACAGTAACTCCACATGTAACATGTCATCTCACCACCACCATCATGTGACTACTGCACCTGTAACTATTATATTATATTCTATACATCATATATTACAGTAACTCCACATGTAACACGTCATCTCACCACCACCATCATGTGACTACTGCGCCTGTAACTATTATATTATATTCTATACATCATATATTACAGTAACTCCACATGTAACACGTCATCTCACCACCACCATCATGTGACTACTGCACCTGTAACTATTATATTATATTCTATACATCATATATTACAGTAACTCCACATGTAACATCATCTCACCACCACCATCATGTGACTACTGCACCTGTAACTATTATATTATATTATATACATCATATATTACAGTAACTCCACATGTAACACGTCATCTCACCACCACCATCATGTGAATACTGCACCTGTAACGATTATATTATATTATATACATCATATATTACAGTAACTCCACATGTAACACGTCATCTCACCACCACCATCATGTGAATACTGCACCTGTAACGATTATATTATATTCTATACATCATATATTACAGTAACTCCACATGTAACATCATCTCACCACCACCATCATGTGACTACTGCACCTGTAACTATTATATTATATTATATACATCATATATTACAGTAACTCCACATGTAACACGTCATCTCACCACCACCATCATGTGAATACTGCACCTGTAACTATTATATTATACTCTACACATGATATATTACAGTAAGGCCACATGTAACACATCATCTCACCACTGCCATCATGTGACTACTGCGAATGTAACGATTATATTATATTCTATACATCATATATTACAGTAACTCCACATGTAACACGTCATCTCACTACTGCCATCATGTGACTACTGCACCTGTAACTATTATATTATATTCTATACATCATATATTACAGTAACTCCACATGTAACACGTCATCTCACCACCGCCATCATGTGACTACTGCACCTGTAACTATTATATTATATTCTATACATCATATATTACAGTAACTCCACATGTAACACGTCATCTCACCACCGCCATCATGTGACTACTGCACCTGTAACTATTATATTATATTCTATACATCATATATTACAGTAACTCCACATGTAACACGTCATCTCACCACCACAATCATGTGACTACTGCACCTGTAACTATTATATTATATTCTATACATCATATATTACAGTAACTCCACATGTAACACGTCATCTCACCACCACCATCATGTGACTACTGCGCCTGTAACTATTATATTATATTCTATACATCATATATTACAGTAACTCCACATGTAACATGTCATCTCACCACCGCCATCATGTGACTACTGCGCCTGTAACTATTATATTATATTCTATACATCATATATTACAGTAACTCCACATGTAACATGTCATCTCACCACCACCATCATGTGACTACTGCGCCTGTAACTATTATATTATATTCTATACATCATATATTACAGTAACTCCACATGTAACACGTCATCCCACCACCATCGTCATGTGACTGCTGTGCCTGTAACTATTATATTATACTCTACACATGATATATTACAGTAAGGCCACATGTAACACATCATCTCACCACTGCCATCATGTGACTACTGCGAATGTAACGATTATATTATATTCTATACATCATATATTACAGTAACTCCACATGTAACACGTCATCTCACTACTGCCATCATGTGACTACTGCGCCTGTAACTATTATATTATATTCTATACATCATATATTACAGTAACTCCACATGTAACACGTCATCTCACCACCACCATCATGTGACTACTGTGCCTGTAACTATTATATTATATTCTATACATCATATATTACAGTAACTCCACATGTAACATGTCATCTCACCACCGCCATCATGTGACTACTGCATCTGTAACGATTATATTATATTCTATACATCATATATTACAGTAACTCCACATGTAACATGTCATCTCACCACCATCATCATGTGGCTACTGAACTGTAAGGATTATATTCTATACATCATATATTACAGTAACTCCACATGTAACACGTCATCTCACCACCACCATCATGTGACTACTGACCCTGTAACTATTATATTATATTCTATACATCATATATTACAGTAACTCCACATGTAACACGTCATCTCACCACCACCATCATGTGACTACTGCTCCTGTAACTATTATATTATATTCTATACATCATATATTACAGTAACTCCACATGTAACATGTCATCTCACCACCTCCATCATGTGACTACTGCACCTGTAACTATTATATTATATTCTATACATCATATATTACAGTAACTCCACATGTAACATGTCATCTCACCACCGTCATCATGTGACTACTGCGCCTGTAACTATTATATTATATTCTATACATCATATATTACAGTAACTCCACATGTAACACGTCATCTCACCACCGCCATCATGTGACTACTGCGCCTGTAACTATTATATTATATTCTATACATCATATATTACAGTAACTCCACATGTAACACGTCATCTCACCACCGCCATCATGTGACTACTGCGCCTGTAACTATTATATTATATTCTATACATCATATATTACAGTAACTCCACATGTAACATGTCATCTCACCACCATCATCATGTGACTACTGCTCCTGTAACGATTATATTCTATACATCATATTACAGTAACTCCACATGTAACACGTCATCTCACCACCGCCATCATGTGACTACTGCGCCTGTAACTATTATATTATATTCTATACATCATATATTACAGTAACTCCACATGTAACACGTCATCTCACCACCACCATCATGTGACTACTGCGCCTGTAACTATTATATTATATTCTATACATCATATATTACAGTAACTCCACATGTAACACGTCATCTCACCACCCCCATCATGTGACTACTGCGCCTGTAACTATTATATTATATGCTATACATCATATATTACAGTAACTCCACATGTAACACGTCATCTCACCACCACCATCATGTGACTACTGCACCTGTAACTATTATATTATATTCTATACATCATATATTACAGTAACTCCACATGTAACATGTCATCTCACCACCACCATCATGTGACTACTGCGCCTGTAACTATTATATTATATTCTATACATCATATATTACAGTAACTCCACATGTAACACGTCATCTCACCACCCCCATCATGTGACTACTGCGCCTGTAACAATTATATTATATTCTATACATCATATATTACAGTAACTCCACATGTAACATGTCATCTCACCACCACCATCATGTGACTACTGCGCCTGTAACTATTATATTATATTCTATACATCATATATTACAGTAACTCCACATGTAACGTCATCTCACCACCACCATCATGTGACTACTGCACCTGTAACTATTATATTATATACATCATATATTACAGTAACTCCACATGTAACACGTCATCTCACCACCGCCATCATGTGACTACTGCGCCTGTAACTATTATATTATATTCTATACATCATATATTACAGTAACTCCACATGTAACATGTCATCTCACCACCACCATCATGTGACTACTGCGCCTGTAACGTTTATATTATATTCTATACATCATATATTACAGTAACTCCACATGTAACACGTCATCTCACCACCACCATCATGTGACTACTGTGCCTGTAACTATTATATTATATTCTATACATCATATATTACAGTAACTCCACATGTAACACGTCATCTCACCACCGCCATCATGTGACTTCTGCGCCTGTAACGATTATATTATATTCTATACATCATATATAACAGTAACTCCACATGTAACACGTCATCTCACCACCGCCATCATGTGACTACTGCAAATGTAACGATTATATTACATTCTATACATCATATATTACAGTAACTCCACATGTAACATGTCATCTCACCACCATCATCATGTGACTACTGCGCCTGTAACTATTATATTATATTCTATACATCATATATTACAGTAACTCCACATGTAACATGTCATCTCACCACCACCATCATGTGACTACTGCGCCTGTAACGTTTATATTATATTCTATACATCATATATTACAGTAACTCCACATGTAACACGTCATCTCACCACCACCACCATCATGTGACTACTGCGCCTATAATCATATTATATTATATTCTATACATCATATATTACAGTAACTCCACATGTAACACGTCATCTCACCATCGCCATCGTGTGACTACTGCGAATGTAACGATTATATTATATTCTTCACATCATATATTACAGTAACTCCACATGTAACACGTCATCTCACCACCACCATCATGTGACTACTGCGCCTGTAACTATTATATTATATTCTATACATCATATATTACAGTAACTCCACATGTAACATGTCATCTCACCACCACCATCATGTGACTACTGTGCCTGTAACTATTATATTATATTCTATACATCATATATTACAGTAACTCCACATGTAACACGTCATCTCACCACCACCATCATGTGACTACTGCGCCTGTAACTATTATATTATATTCTATACATCATATATTACAGTAACTCCACATGTAACATGTCATCTCACCACCGCCATCATGTGACTACTGCGCCTGTAACGATTATATTATATTCTATACATCATATATTATAGTAACTCCACATGTAACACGTCATCTCACCACCTCCATCATGTGACTACTGCGCCTGTAACTATTATATTATATTCTATACATCATATATTACAGTAACTCCACATGTAACACGTCATCTCACCACCTCCATCATGTGATTACTGCGCCTGTAACTATTATATTATATTCTATACATCATATATTACAGTAACTCCACATGTAACATGTCATCTCACCACCACCATCATGTGACTACTGCGCCTGTAACTATTATATTATATTCTATACATCATATATTACAGTAACTCCACATGTAACACATCATCTCACCACCGCCATCATGTGACTACTGCGCCTGTAACTATTATATTATATTCTATACATTATATATTACAGTAACTCCACATGTAACACGTCATCTCACCACCACCATCATGTGACTACTGCGCCTGTAACTATTATATTATATACATCATATATTACAGTAACTCCACATGTAACACGTCATCTCACCACCGCCATCATGTGACTACTGCGCATGTAACTATTATATTATATTCTATACATCATATATTACAGTAACTCCACATGGACATGTAATCTCACCACCACCATCATGTGTCTACTGCTCCTGTAACGTTTATATTATATTCTATACATCATATATTACAGTAACTCCACATGTAACACGTCATCTCACCACCACCATCATGAGACTACTGCGCCTGTAACTATTATATTACATTCTATACATCATATATTACAGTAACTCCACATGTAACACGTCATCTCAACACCGCCATCATGTGACTACTGCGCATGTAACTATTATATTATATTCTATACATCATATATTACAGTAACTCCACATGTGACATGTCATCTCACCACCGCCATCATGTGACTACTGCGCCTGTAACTATTATATTATATTCTATACATCATATATTACAGTAACTCCACATGTAACACGTCATCTCACCACCGCCATCATGTGACTACTGCGCCTGTAACTATTATATTATATTCTATACATCATATATTACAGTAACTCCACATGTAACACGTCATCTCACCACCGCCATCATGTGACTACTGCGCCTGTAACTATTATATTATATTCTATACATCATATATTACAGTAACTCCACATGTAACACGTCATCTCACCATTGCTATCATGTGACTACTGCACCTGTAACGATTCTATTATATTCTGTATATCATATATTACAGTAACTCCACATGTAACACATCATCTCACCACCGCCATCATGTGACTACTGCGCCTGTAACGATTATATTCTATACATAATATATTACATTAAAGGACGGGTGTTGCGACACATACAGAAATGGAATACGGCACATACATCCCCTTAGAGAATGCGAAAGGGAGCCATTCCATTCCATGCGCCGTTCCCACACAGTCCAAAAAGAAGGTCTTCGGCCGAGCGACATCCTGCATTTTCATGTGGACCGGAAGCCGCGGCCGGACAGTAAGATGACTACTTCCGGTCGCGGCTTCCGGACATGTGATTAGAAGCAAGAACTAGGAGCGGAGCTAGCGGACGGTGCGAAGGGAGCGGCGGCAGCGGCGGAGGCAGGAGCAGGTAAGTTATGTTTGTGTTTTACTGTGTGATTACCACTGTATGTAAGCCTACTACACTGTGCATTTGCTCAAAAAATGGCGGCACACAGTGTAGGAGGTTTAAACATTCAACCCCCTCCTTTCTCCTGGCACCAGGATAAGGGAGGGGGGATTCTGTGAGCTCGCTAGAGCGTGTGTGTCTACACCAAATTTGCAGCATTAAGGAATGAGGTTGCTTTACCACATTGCAATGCTGCAATTTTGGGAATTGCTCCCTCTAGTGACCAGCACATGGAAATGATATAAATTAGAATCTAATTTATAATATTTCCTGACTTGTGAAAAAATAAAAAATAAATAAGACAATGTCTAATCATGTATATACTAACTGTTAAACTAAAAGAAAAAAAAATACATTTCTAGCGACACATTCCCTTTAACTTTACTTGTAACATCATCTCACCACTGCCATCATGTGACTACTGCGCCTGTAACGATTATATTATATTCTATATATCATATATTACAGTAACTCCACATGTAACACGTCATCTCACCACCACCATCATGTGACTACTGCGCCTGTAACGATTATATTATATTCTACACACCATATATTACAGTAACTCCACATGTAACATGTCATCTCACCACTGGCATCATGTGACTATTGCACATGTAACGATTATATTATATTCTTTACATCATATTTTACAGTAACTCCACATGTAACACGTCATCTCACCACCACCATCATGTGACTACTGCGCCTGTAACGATTATATTCTTTTCTATACATCATATATTACAGTAACTCCACATGTAACACGTCATCTCACCACCCCCATCATGTGACTACTGCACCTGTAACTATTATATTATATTCTATACATCATATATTACAGTAACTCCACATGTAACACGTCATCTCACCACCGCCATCATGTGACTACTGCACCTGTAACTATTATATTATATTCTATACATCATATATTACAGTAACCTCCACATGTAACACGTCATCTCACCACCACCACCATGTGACTACTGACCCTGTAACTATTATATTATATACATCATATATTACAGTAACTTCACATGTAACATGTCATCTCACCACCACCATCATGTGACTACTGCGCCTGTAACTATTATATTATATTCTTTACATCATATTTTACAGTAACTCCACATTTAACACGTCATCTCACCACCACCATCATGTGACTACTGCGCCTGTAACGATTATATTCTTTTCTATACAACATACACTAACGTTCAAAAGTTTGGGGTCACCCAGACAATTTTGTGTTTTCCATGAAAACTCACACTTATATTTATCAAATGAGTTGCAAAATGACTAGAAAATATAGTCAAGATATTGACAAGGTTAGAAATAATTATTTTTATTTCAAATAATAATTTTCTCCTTCAAACTTTGCTTTCGTCAAAGAATGCTCCGTTTGCAGCAATTACAGCATTGCAGACCTTTGGCATTCTAGCTGTTAATTTGCTGAGGTAATCGGGAGAAATTTCACCCCATGCTTCCAGAAGCCCCTCCCACAAGTTGGATTGGCTTTATGGGCACTTCTTGCGTACCATACGGTCAAGCTGCTCCCACAACAGCTCTATGGGGTTGAGATCTGGTGACTGCGCTGGCCACTCCATTACAGATAGAATACCAGCTGCCTGCTTCTTCCCTAAATAGTTCTTGTATCATTTGGAGGTGTGCTTTGGGTCATTGTCCTGTTGTAGGATGAAATTAGCTCCTATCAAGCGCTGTCCACAAGGTATGGCATGGCGTTGCAAAATGGAGTGATAGCCTTCCTTATTCAAAATCCCTTTTACCTTGTACAAATCTCCCACTTTACCAGCACCAAAGCAACCCCAGACCATCACATTACCTCCACCATGCTTGACAGATGGCGTCAGGCACTCTTCCAGCATCTCTTCAGTTGTTCTGCGTCTCGCAAATGTTCTTCTGTGTGATCCAAACACCTCAAACTTCGATTAGTCTGTCCATAACACTTTTTTCCAATCTTCCTCTGTCCAATGTCTGTGTGCTTTTGCCCATATTAATCTTTTCCTTTTATTAGCCAGTCTCAGATATGGCTTTTTCTTTGCCCCTCTGCCCTGAAGGCCAGCATCCCGGAGTCGCCTCTTCACTGTAGACGTTGACACTGGCGTTTTGCGGGTACTATTTAATGAAGCTGCCAGTTGAGGACCTGTGAGGAGTCTATTTCTCAAACTACAGACTCTAATGTACTTGTCTTGTTGCTCAGTTGTGCAGCGGGGCCTCCCACTTCTCTTTCTGCTCTGGTTAGAGCCTGTTTGTGCTGTCCTCTGAAGGGAGTACACACCGTTGTAGGAAATCTTCAGCTTCTCAGCAATTTCTCGCATGGAATAGCCCTCATTTCTAAGAACAAGAATAGACTGTCGAGTTTCACATGAAAGCTCTCTTTTTCTAGCCATTTTGAGAGTTTAATCGAACCCACAAATGTAATGCTCCAGATTCTCAACCAGCTCAAAGGAAGGTCAGTTTTATAGCTCCTCTAAACAGCAAAACTGTTTACAGCGGTGCTAACATAATTGCACAAGGGTTTTCAAGTGTTTTCTAATCATCCATTAGCCTTCCAAGACAGTTAGCAAACACAATGTACCATTAGAACACTGGAGTGATGGTTGCTGGAAATGGGCCTCTATACACCTATGTAGATATTGCATTAAAAACCAGACGTTTGCAGCTAGAATAGTCAGTTACCACATTAACAATGTATAGAGTGTATTTCTGATTAATTTAATGTTATCTTCATTGAAAAAAACTGTGCTTTTCTTTCAAAAATAAGGAAATTTCTAAGTGACCCTAAACTTTTGAATAGTAGTATATATATATATATATATATATATATATTAATAAATGCATTTTAAAGGAAATTATTGCCTACAGAGGTGTAGACAGCCTTTAAGAGGATTATAAGCAGATGATGCCTTAACAATTTTTTGGTTGCAGGCAACTCTCAAAGTAGAGGTGCCCTGTGTCCCACCACTTTCATGTGTATCCACAGAACGCAGATACAGTTAAATACTATGGTGGAGCAGAAATCTGTTGGTGTCCCGCAATTCTCTTTGGTAGGACACAGTCTACTTTAAGCCTCTGGCTTACAAGGTGCAGGAACATCGGCACAGGTAGTGAGGACCTCAACATTGTAATTTCGGCTCTAATCAGTAAACATAGAAGTGTAGAGAGAAGTGTCTGATATATAGACAGATATACAGTAGTCATTTATTCAGCCACTGTGTGTCTCCTACAGATGAATCCAGTAGGAGAAATCCACCAGAGAGATGTCCCAGTCCTCTGAATTCCCAGCAATGTCCAGTGGAAAATCACAATGTCCCAAAGAATCATAAGGTAGATGAAGCTGAGCCCTATACCAGATCTATATAGGGGGGTATGGAGCTGTTTGGTCCTGCGGTCATAGATGTGGTCATAGATTTTGGTGGTTCCTTATGTTGATCTGTTAGATTCTTCGCACTCTCTGCTGTATTGTACTGAATTATTACATATGTGAAATCAGGGGGAAGATCTGACTAATATTAAAGCGGAGGATGAAGCAGAAGAAGAGCGGGTGAGGGGCGATCAACCGTGTAAGAGTGAAGTGGAGGAGGAAATTCCAGGAGGTGTTACCACAGGTCAGTAATAATGATATTAGAAAGTGAATTGGGAGGTTTGTTAAGGTGAGGTTCCTCCTTAGATCTACATTACAGTAACACTTTAAACAATGTGTTATACATAGTGCAGGACCTGAGGGAGCTGTGACTGCACATAGAAGTTCTCTACAAGGTGATCTATGAATCCGGTCATGCACAGGGCTTAGTGTCAGATTTTGGGGGGGCCCCAGCTGCGATTAACATCTAACGACCAGGATCTGAGAAAACTCAGTTTAACCACTTGAGCACCAAGATCAATTCTGATAGGTGGCTCTCGTTGACATTTCCAGCCTTGCACTGCGGGTCAAACCCCCCTCATAGTGTTGGTTTTTTGTTGTGTTTTTCCTGCCTTTTATTTTATTTTTTTCAGGCAGATGTTACATGACAGTTTATAGTAAAATATTAAATGCACTGCTAACAATGGGTGTTTTTTTTTTTTCTTCTGCCTTTTCTTCTTCTGGTGAGTGTTTTGCTTCTGTGGCATTTTTTTCAAAACGCAGCATGTTTCTCTATAGAACCTGAAATCCGGCCACATTTTTTTTTACAAATGTATGAATCAAAAAAACTAAAAAAACTCCAAACTAGTCGCTTGTAAAACACTCATGAAATTCATGGCGTTTTTTTACAACTCAAGAATTGACACGCTGTAAATTTGTTGCAGAAATTTCTGCGACTTTTTCCATTCATCTGTTTGAGGTTTGCAGAAATTTATGCACAGAAACGTTTCTATTCACATGAGTCTCATCTGCAGAAGTTTCTGTAACAAATCTGCCGCATGTGAATTTACTATAAATGTCAATACATTGTGGAGGAACTACATACCGCCAATCCAATGCGAGAAAGGGTTAAAAAAAACATATATTTTGGTACTTTTTTAATTTATTTGGTTTAACCATTACAAATATTCTAATAATAACAGCTGAGAAAAAAGATCCTCATTATCGTAAAACAAAAATGGCTCAAGGACCGTATCCAGAGAGTTGTGGTCAATGACTCCTACTCTGAATGGCCCCGGGTTATAAGTGGTGACCCCAGGGTTCCGTGCTGGGACCACTATTATTCAACTTATTTATTAATGATATAGAGGATGAGATTAATAGCACTATTTCTATTTTTGCAGATGACACCAAGCTATGTAGTAATGTTCAGTCTATGGAAGATGTTTGTGAATTGCAAGCGGATTTAAACAAACTGAGTGTTTGGGCATCCACTTGGCAAATGAGGTTTAATGTAGATAAATGTAAAGTTATGCATCTGGGTACAAACAACCTGCATGCATCATATGTCCTAGGAGGAGCTACACTGGGGGAGCTATACTAACTACTTGTTGAGAAGGATCTGTGTGTACTTGTAAATCCTAAACTAAATAACAGCATGCAATGTCAATTAGCTGCTTCAAAGGGAAGCAAGATATTGTCGATTATTAAAAGAGGCATGGACTCGCGGGACAGGGATGCTGGGACCACTATTATTCAACTTATTTACTAGTAATATAGAGGATGGGATTAATAGCACTATTTCTATTTTTGCAGATGACACCAAGCAATGTAGTATTGTTCAGTCTATGGAAGATGTTTGTAAACTACAAGCGGATTTAAACACACTAAGTGTTTGGGCGTAAACTTGGCAAATTTAGTTTAATGTAGATAAATGTAATGTTATGAATCTGGGTACCAACAATCTCTATGCATCATATGTCCTAGGGGGAGCTACACTGGGGAGGTACTTGTAGATCATAAACTAGATAACAGCATGCAATGTCAATCAGCTGCTTCAAAGGCCAGCAAGATATTGTCGTATATTAAAAGAGCCATGGACTCACGGGACAGGGATGTAATATTACCACTTTACAAAGCATTAGTGAGGCCTCATCTAGAAAATGCAGTTCTGTTCTGGGCTCCAGTTCATAGGAAGAATGCCCTGGAAAAAATACAAAGAAGAGCAATGAAGCTAATAAGGGGCATGGAGAATCTAAGTTATGAGGTAGGATTAAAATATGAAACCTATTTAACCTTGAAAAGAGACAACTAAGGGGGGACATGATTAACTTATATAAATGTATTAATGGCACATACAAAAAATATGGTGAAATCCTGTAAGCCCCCTCAAAAAATAAGGGGGCACTCCCTCTGTCTGGAGAAAAAAAGGTTCAATCTGCAGAGGCGACAAGCCTTCTTTACTGTGAGAACTGTGAATCTATGGAATAGTCACGCAGGAACTGGTACAGTAGATGGCTTTAAAAAAGGCAAAGATAATTTCCTAGAACGAAAAAATATCAGCTCCTATGTCAATGTGTAGAAATTTTTCCCTTCCCTTTTCCCATCCCTTGGTTGAACTTGATGGACATTTGTCTTTTTTCAACCGTACTAACTATGTAACTATTATAGTTCTATATTTAATATGAGGCTGGGACAAGAATTGAGGATCTATTAGAAAACACACAAGGTCCCCATGACAACTCTGCACACAAGTCACAATGTTTTTTTGGGGGGGTTTTCAGGATAGTTCAATCTTGCAGAGCCATGATTATTAGGAAGCTCGTATTTCACATGTAATTATTGTACATACAAAGACGTTTCAGTGATGATCACCTGCACTCAGAGGCCACTTCACTAGGTCCACCTTATTAGTACTTGATAGGACCCTCATTCCCTTTAGAACAGCCTGAATTCATAGTGGAATGATATAACAAGGTACCGGAAACCTTCATTACAGATTCTGATTGATAACTTCACTCTGTCTATTCCACTACATCCTAAAGATGTTCTATAAAATTGTGATCCGGTAACTGTGCAGCCATTAGGATATACAGACCTCATTGTCATGTCCGTGATTTCAGCCGGAGATGTGTACTTTGTGTCATGACGCATTATCCGTAGCCAAGATTAGATTGCCAATGACAATATTAGGTTCTTGTAATAAAGTGATTCCCAATTGGTGTTAAAGGGTCAAATGTGTTGGCATAGGACAGGTGGGATTGTCAGACAAGGTTATGTTTTTTAAAATATTTTTGTTTTATCAAGTTAAGGTTTATGTAATAAAAGTTGTGACTGGGTGTAGGCCAGAATCCCAGACTTCATCATTGATAAATTTTAAAGCACACCTAACGTATGTTTTTATCCAAAAGCTCAAAATAGTCATGCTCCTCGGTCCCCAACGGGTTTATAATGTTGTACCTGCATTTTAGAGCTTTGAAAATTCTTGCAAATAAAAGCAAATCTGTACAAATTTGCTGTGATTTTTGTGAAGTCATGACATATTGCCACGATTTCGTGCAATTCTCAGCAAAAGACACATTTTTTTGCGTGACATGAGAGCCCTGTGCATGCAGCTCATTAGTTGTTATTGAGGAATACTTGCAGCAAACATTAGACATCTAGGGCAAAGTGCACATGGGAGTCAGAAATGCTGGGACTTCAGAAAATATCTTTAACAAAGCAGACAGAGATGCAAGAAGCTACTGCAACGACTACATGAGAATTCAAGCAGGCTATGAGTACAGGGAGCTTTAGCAGAGAGAGGCATCTCCATTTTCTACAGTCTGTCTACTCTTCTCTGTAACCAGAGACTGAATTTGCAGGACAACCGAGGGGGGACAACAAATTATAGAAAAGAGGTCATCAGGTGGCAGTATCTTCATACAGACTTTGCAAGTATAAAGCAGACATTTTTTGAAGAAATAAAATAGAAAAATTGCTAGATATCAGGTATACTACTAGATTATCACAAGTTTTTAATGAAAAGTTATTGTCCATTTAAAGCGTTTGTAAAAGATTTATAAGGCTGGAATTAGTCATTTAATTTTTGTGGCAGTAGTTGGTGCAGTTTTTCTTTTAGCTAAAGCCAGTTGTGGTTTTGAGGGGAATGGCTCAAACCTTTCTTTCCTGCTGGATCCACTTCTGACTGACTATAAAAAAAACTGCATGCAGCCTAATATGTCATAAATTTGTCTACTTTTTGGTTTGAAAAATATAAAGATCACAAAATCAGTTTTTAATCCTAACAGAAGATGCCAGTAAGAAAGAGGGAAACTTCATGTTTTCGATAACTTATGAAGTAGAAGATGAAGATATTATGCATCAGTCTTCAGGAGAAAATCACATTGCACTTAATGGTACATCCAGGACTTCACAATACAGATCTAGCATATAATTCTCCAAATCAAGAGGATCCTTCTCCTGACCAATCCCAGATCGTTACCACAAGTACAGCTCAGAAAGGGGGTATAAGGTTTAATTGTGGTAAACAGTTCACAAAAATCTCAGATCTTTTAATGCACAGAATAACTCACACAGGGGAGAAGCCATATTCATTTTCAGAATTTGGTAAATGTTTTACAAATAAATCATATCTTGTTAGACATAAGAGAATTCACACAGGAGAGAAGCCATATTCATGTTCAGAATATGGGAAATGTTTTACACAAAAATCAAGTCTTGTTACACATAAGAGAAGTCACACAGAGGAAATGTCATTCATGTTCAGAATGTGGGAAATTATTTACAGTTAAATCAAGTCTTGTTGAACATGAGAGAATTTACACAGAAGAGAAGCCATATTCATGTTCAGAATGTGGGAAATGTTTGACACAAAAATCAGATCTTGTTATACATGAGAGAATTCACACAGGGGAGAAACCGTATTCATGTCCAGAATGTGGGAAATGTTTTACAGATAGATCAAGTCTTATTATACGTGAGAAAATTCACAAAGGAGAGAAGCCGTATTCATGTTCAAAATGTGGGAAATGTTTTACAAATAAATCACGTCTTGTTACACATGAGAGAAGTCACACAGGAGAGAAGCCATATTCATGTTCACAATGTGGGAAATGTTATACACAAAAATCATATCTTGTTACACATGAGAGAAGTCACACAGGAGAGAAGCCGTATTTATGTTCAGAATGTGGGAAATGTTTTACAGGTAAATCCCATCTTTTTATACATGAGAGAAGACAAACAGGAGAGAAGCCGTATTCATGTTCAGAATGTGGGAAATGTTTTACACAAAAATCAAGTCTTGATATACATGAGAGAAGTCACACAGACAAACCATAATCATGTTTAGAATGTGGGAAATGCTTTTTATGAAAATCAAATCCTGCTAAACATGAGAAAACTCACAGAGGGTAGAAGTCATTTTTTTCTATGTATGGAAAAAGTTTTACATGGAAATAAAAAAATTTAATTCATCAAAAAATTAGCATAAACAAAACCTGTATTCTTGTCTGGAATGTGGGAAAAGCTGTATAAGCAAAAAAACATGTTTAACTCATCCGCTTATTCAGAAACAATAACCACTTGGCGACGCAGCCAATTATTGCCTCGTGAACACAGACCCATTTTTTTTTTCATCTGATGTATCACTTTTTGTGATATTAATTTAAACATCCTTTAACCTTTCCCGATATCTGCCGCGTAGATACAGCACTGTTGGAAAAGTATTTCCACAAACCGCTGTATATGTATGACGGGGAGTCTGCACCATCACCAGTGGGTACAGTCCTGGCCAAAAGTTTTGAAAATGACACAAATTTTGTTTTTCACAAAATTTTCTGCTTTAGTTTTTATAGAGGCATTTTGCATTAACTCTATATTGTTATGAAGACTGATCAGATGAATTGTAATTAATTTCAAATTCATTGTTTGCCAGGAAAATTAACTTAATCACAAAACCCCCATTTCCACTGCATTTCAGCCCTGCCACAATATGTCCTGCTAACATCATTTCAGTGATGTTCTCGTTAGCTCAGGAGAAAGTGTTAA
This sequence comes from Rhinoderma darwinii, assembly GCF_050947455.1. Lineage (NCBI taxonomy): Eukaryota > Metazoa > Chordata > Amphibia > Anura > Rhinodermatidae > Rhinoderma > Rhinoderma darwinii. The sequence continues at coordinate 654,796,707 of NC_134687.1, forward strand.
CAAGGACAAGGCAGATGATATCACTCTGTCATGCTGATTGAATTATAAGAGCAGACTGGTCGCTGTAAAAGGGAGATGGTTCTTAACATGTCCCTTCTGCCCATTAAGGATGGTGGTGTGATGACATAGGAACGTCCACACGCATGCGTGACTGTGCGCTCCCCGTGATCCTCCATCTTCCATGCTGAACACCACTGAGGCCGTGCACAGATATTTTTCACCCTGCGAACACTAATGCCACCTATGCCACTAAATATAAATAAATATGCATTACTGCTAAATCTTCTTACAATAGGGAGGTTCTTAGCACACATTTTCATCAAATTGTGTGAGCCTGCCTGCCACGGCAAGGCGACCTCTATGAGGTGGGAACCTACTCTGCACATACACCCAGAACTTGGACTAAACCTACATATTCTTGGTGATGGTAGGAACCAGTATTAATCTAATTAAAATGACCAAGGGTAGAATCACAGATATCCACAGATGTCTTGGCTGGCCTGCTGTGATACTGCCGCTACTGTGCTATTGTCTCCGTGCTGCTCCACCTGTATTACACTGTACTGCTCCACCTTTGTTGCCTCACCTATGATAGTACACCTGGCCTCCCTGTAGCTGGGGAATAATCCATCTTAGGGCCTGAGTTTGTGCAAATGCTGCTAGGAGCTCTGGGCTGCCTAAGAGTGCTCTGAACTTTTAACTTGACTGCATTTGAGGAATAGGTTGCTAAACATAAAAGTGAGCCACTAGATAAGCTATATATCTATATTTTATATATGCTAGCCTGCTCTCAGGAAACAGTTGGCTGAATACTTGTGATAAAACCTGGGACAAATGTACATTGAATATGCAGGAAGGTTATTTTTCTGCATGAAGTGCTTTATGTGCATAGTCTGCAATGGTCCTCAATAGCCGGTAACAGTGTGCAATAGTGATCTAGATCAATCTTTTCATCTCAGTGATTGGATGCTACAGACGACGGAATACAAAGTAAAAGCTGGGTAAAAATATCTGATAAATCCCGGGTATGCATTAAATTCTTTAGCTACCTAAAGTGTGCAACAGCTTGCAATGGCCAGCAGTGACTCTCATTGTATCTGTGTGACGTTTCTTTTCTGGGGACAGATTTTGTGTCGGTCCCTGGAGGCCCTCGTATGGATTCCAGGCTGCAGTCTCCCCTCATATAGATATACACGTCAGGTCGTTCTGCTCCTAGCACAACATCATCAGGTGAGCACAGCCAAATTACCGCTGCTTTTTCTCCAGACATTTAAGATAGCCCACGGAGCCTACATCTCCCCTCACAGGGGATTTTTCATGTAGAATTCCTCTGACTATTCTTGACCAAAATGTAATGTGCCACATGCAGATTTACAGCATTGCAGTTGGTCTTGCCCTTCTATTACTGTGATTTGGTTACAAATACAACAGTTTGTTTTGTGTTAATTTTCTCTGCACTGTCTTCTTACTCTTGAATGGGAACTTTTTGGTATTTTGTTCTCATCTATAATTAATATATTCCAAAACACCATTTTAAAAAAACTGCCGTACTATGTGTCAGCAGCTGCAAGATAAACAATCCTACAGGTATGGATTGTGGCTGCTCCTCCCACTCATCGTATTTTTTGGGCAAAATTATCTTTTTTTGTTTCGCATGGACTGGATTGGGATTTCTCTTTGCAGAGAAAGAACCGTTGAAGTTTCTTTAAATTATGGGATACATTTATACTCATCCCATCTCATTTGAAACAAAAACTCACAAATTGCTTTGGTTCTACTACTTGGTACTTGTAGCGGCAATTGATTAGTGATGTACCACTCACTACATAGTGCTCCTTCTTTTAGTGTGGTGTGCATTACCATTGGATGATATGCGTGTTACCCTCCCCTTCCCCCTTTTGACTAGTTTTCCCTATTTCCTGGTTTCCATTCTCTAATTGCTGATTTCCTGCTCCTTGAAAGAATAATGTTGCTTATTGCTTGTTTGGGCAAAATCCCATCCATAGCACAGCTTGAAGTCTTGGGTTGAAACTCTCGGACCCATGTTCTTCTCTAAATAACCTCTTGGTTTGCTTAGTCAATAAATATAAGGTCACCTTTATTCTTACACAATGATATGAAATTGTTATGGGATGGGATTGTTGAGGAGTACAGCATTGATTTGTTTGTTGTTATGTTTTTGTTTCCTGCATTTGGGAAATGCTTAATGAAATCATGATTTAAAAAAACAAAAACTATTTCCGAGAGGCAACAGCCTTTTAAGGTTTTTAAATCAGTACGATAGTGGAGGAAGACGTTAAATCGTGGAGCTGGAGAAATTGATTTGCAGATAAAACCCTTCTCCAGGTTTTCATTAATGTTTGCTCTTCTCTTACAATGTGTGAAGTAGCGCTATAACTACTCATTGTCTAAAACACAGCACTGCTGTACTCTTAGCACTTGAAACAGGATCCTGCCAGACATGGGGAGTACAGAAAGCAGCGGAAATAGGAGACATATAATGTATGACATCATATTCTACTGGGAGAGTAGATAACCAAGTGTTCAGTGCACAGAGAATCACTCTAGTCAAAGATAAACACCGGAAGCATGGTCATGTGACTGTATTGTATGCCAAATGCTTCGCTGTAAACAGGATTTGAATGTGTGCAGGGAGACCCCATTGGATTTCGAGTCCAACGCCTTAACAGTTTGGCCATCACAGCTTACACTTTGAACATTTTCTCTGAAATCTTCTGGGAACTGTAATTCAGGGGCAAGGCAACAAATATTGGATCAGGCTTTTGATTGGTGAAGGCGACCATATGAATGTCAATGAGTTTTTATAAGAAGTTTGTCAGATACAAAGTAATCTGACCTTTTTTCGCACAGCTTTAAAGAGGCTCTGTTACCAGATTATAGGTGACCTATCACCTACATAATCTAATCGGCGCTGTAATGTAGATCACAGCAGTGGTTTTTATTTTTACAAAGTAATCTGACCTTTTTTGGCACAGCTTTAAAAAGGCTCTGTCATCAGATTATAGGTGCCCTATCTCCTGCATAATCTGATCGGTGCTGTAATGTAGATCACAGCTGTGGTTTTTATTTTGAAAAACGATCATTTTTTTAGCAAGTTATGAGCAATTTTAGATTTATGCTAATTTGTTTTTTAATGCCCAACTGGGCATGTTTTACGTTTTGACCAAGTGGGCATTGTGAAGAGAAGTGTTTGATGCTGACCAATCAGCGTCATACACTTCTCTCCATTCATGTTCATGTGTACTCAGAACAGCGTGATCTCGCTGTGCTGTCACATACATCCACATTAACTTTACTGAAGTGTTTTGAGAGTGAATAGACATCACCTCCAGCCAGGATCCGATGTCTATTCACACTACTGACACTTCGGTAAAGATTGTGTGGGACTTAATCGCTGCACAGCGTGATCTCGCTGTGCTGTCATTCATAGCGTGATATAGCGAGATCAAGTTGTGCAGCGATTAGGTCCCAAACAAACTTTACCGAAGTGTCGGGAGTGTAAATAGACATTGCATCCTGGCTGGAGGTGATGTCTATTCACTCTCAAGACACTTCAGTAAAGTTAATGTGGGTGTATGTGGCAGCACAGCGAGATCACGCTGTGCTGAGTACAAATGAAGATGAATGGAGAGAAGTGTATGACGCTGATTGGTCAAAAGGTAAAACACGCCCAGTTGGACATTAAGAAACGAATTAGCATAAATCTAAAATTGCTCAAAAATGATTGTTTTTCAAAATAGAAAACACTATTGTTATCTACATTACAGCGCCGATCACATTATGTAGGAGATAGGGCACTTATAATGTGGTGACAGAGACTCTTTAAAGCTTAGACATATCCAGTAAGACAGCAGTAAAATAGTAGAGGAAGAAGTTGAATCGTGGAGCTGGAGAAGGGGATTTACATATGAAACACCTGTAGGTTTTCCTTAATGTATTCAGACAAAGTTTCTGTCTCAGGAACAGACAAAGGGTACACCTGGATCCGAGGAGGAGCAGAATCCCGGTCAATGGCACGATCTATTTGTGTGCCAGCATTTGAATCACAATCCTACCAGAGATAGGGAGAGGTGGGGAGAGCAGGAAGCAGTGGAAATAAGAGGCATATAATGTATGACATCATATTCTACAGGGAGGTGGAGAGGAGATAAACAAGTGTTCAGAGCATCACCCCAGTCAGAGATAAACACCGGAAGCATGGTCATGTGACTCCATGTGGGACAGGGCTATATCCATTTGTCCAACAGATTTTACCCGTGCTACATTTTTCTGACATCTTTTGGGAAAATCAGTTCAGGGTCAGGGTTTAAAATGTCGGATACCGGCTTCTGATTAGTGACAGAGCTGTTGGGTAGGGCTCTATGAGCAGCAAATTGCCTTCCAGAAAGAGACAGATCTGATCTTAGTTTTCCGAGAAGTAAGATGGAAATTGTTCTTTAAATGGGAAAACTGCAGCATGATTCATTTTACTTATTTTAGTTTTAAAAGTTTTATGAGACATGAAAGGCTCAAAGTGAAAGTAAAAGAGTTGATGTTTCTGGGGAAGTTTTGTTTTTTTCTCTCTCTCTTTATAAAACAATTCGCTGTGAACAGGATTTGAACCTGTGCGGGGAGACCCCATTGGATTTCGAGTCCAACGCCTTAACCTCTCGGCCACCACAACTTATACTGTGTTCCTTTTCTCTGAAATCTTCTGGGAACTGTAGTTCAGGGGCAAGTCATCAAATTTTGGAACAGGCTTTTGATTGGTGAAGGAGACCCTGTGAATGTCAATGAGTTTTTTATAAGAACTATGTCAGATACAAAATAATCCAACCTTATTTGGCACAGCTGTACAGCTGAGGAAGAAGTACATTTATGTCAGCTCTACGATAGTGGAGGAAGACGTTGAATCTTGGAGCTGGAGAAGAGGATTTGCAGATGAAACCCTTCTTTCGGTTTTCCTTAATGTATTGAGACATAGCTTCTGTCTCAGGGACAGACAAAGAGTATACCCTGCCGCGAGGAGTATAATTGGTTACCAGGTCAATGGCACAATGGTACCATCTATTTGTGTACCAGCATTTGAAACACAATCCTGCCAGAGATAGGAAGAGGGGGGGGGGGGGAGAACAGGAAGCAGTGGAAATAAGAGGCATATAATGTATGACATCATATTCTACAGGGAGGGAGTTTTTTTTTTATAAGAAGTCAGATACAAAGTAATCTGATTTTATTTGGCACAGCTTTAACCCCTTAAAGGGAATGCGTTGCCAGAAAAACATGTTTTTTTTTAAAAAATTAAACATTTAGTGTGTGGGTGATTAAACATTGTTCAAATTTTTTTTATTTTTTTCACGAGTAAGGAAATATTATAAATTCATTCTAATTTATAATACTACCCATTTTTGGTCACTAGATGGAGCTATTCCCAAAATTGCAGCTTTGCAAAATTGGGTAAAAAGCCCTCGCTCTAGTGAGCTCTCAGCATCCCCCCCTCCTTTATCCTGGCTAGTGCCGGGATAAACGAGGGGTTTGAACGGTGTAACCTCCTACACTGTGTGTCGCCATTTTTTGAGCTAACACACAGTGTAGTAGGTTTACATACAGTAGTAAACACACACAAACACGAACATACATTGAAATCTCTTACCTGCTCCTGCCGCCGCGGCTCCCTCCGGCCCGTCCGCTCCGTTTGCTGCCGCTGGTCCAAGTGCACAAATCCGGAAGCCGCGACCGGAAGTAGTAATATTACTGTCCGGCCGCGACTTCCGGTCCACAGGAAAATGGCGCCGGACGGCGCCAATTTCGAATTGGACTGTGTGGGAGCGGCGCATGCGCAGTTCCCACACAGACGCCGTACACTGAAGTCAATGGGACGGGAGCCGTTCGCAGTCCCTATGGGACTGTGGCTGCCGTATTCCATGTCTGTATGTGTCGTTAATCGACACACACAGAAATGGAACAAAAAATGGCAGCCCCCATAGGGAAGAAAAAGTGTAAAAATAAGAAAAAGTAAAACACAAACACACAAATGAATATAAACATTTTTAATAAAGCACTAACATCTTTAACATATAAAAAAATAATTTGTGATGACACTGTTCCTTTAAGGACGCAGCCACTTTTGGACCAAATGACACAGCCTCATTTTTTAAATCTGACGTGTGATAATATATGGGGTAATAACTTGGGATTGCTTTTACCTATCCAAGCGGCTCTGAGATTGTTTTCTCGTGACATATTGTACTTTATGTTAGTGAAATATTTGGTTAATATATTCAATATTTTTGTGTGAAAAACACCAAAATGTAGAGAAAATTTGCAAAAAATTAGCATTTTTAAATTCAAATGTATCTGCTTGTAAGACAGATAGTTATACCACACAAAATAGTTACTAGCTAACATTTCCCACATGTCTACTTTAGATTGGCATTGTTTTTTGAACATCCTTTTATTTTTCTAGGACGTTACAAGGCTTATAAGTTTAGCAGGAATTTCTCACATTTTCAAGAAAATGTCAAAAGTCTATTTTTTTAGGGGAACAGTTCAGATCTGAAGTGGCTTTGAGGGCCTTATATATTAGTACCCCCACAAATCACCCCATTTTAAAAACTGAACCCCTCAAAGTATTCAAAACAGCATTTAGTAAGTTTCTTAACCCTTTATGAGTTTCACAGGAATTAAAGCAAAGTGGAAGGGAAATTTGCAAATGTAATTATTTTTTTTTGCAGAAATTCCATTTTAATCATTTTTTCCAGTAATACTGAAGGCTTTTACCAGAGAAACACAACTGAATATTTATTGCCCTGATTCTGCAGTTTTTAGAAATATCCCACATGTGGCCCTAGTGCGCTACTGGACTGAAAAAAAAGCCTGGGAACCAAAGGAGCACCTAATGGATTTTAGGGCCTTCCTTATCTTAAATTATATTTCAGGCACCATGTCAGGTTAGAAGAGGTCTTGTGGTGCAAAAACAAAGGAAACACCCAAAAAAGACCCTATTTTGGAAACAACACCCCTTGAGTAATTCATTTAGGGGTGTAGTCAGCATTTTGACCACACAGGTATTTCATAGATTTCATTAGAATTGGGCAGTGAAAATGAAAAATTACATTATTTTCCAATAAGATGTAGGTTTACCTCAGAATTGTACATTTTTTCAACAAATAAATGAGGAAAAGCCCCCCAACATTTGTAAAGAACGTTCTCTAGAGTACGGAAATACCCAACATGTGGTCATAAACTGCTGTTTGGGCAAGCGGCAGGACTCCGAAAGGAAGGCACTCCATTTGGCTTTTGGAGTACAGATTTTTCTGGATTGATTTCTCTGCACCATGTTGCATTTATAAAGCTCCTAAGGTATCAGTACAGTGGAAACCCCCCACAAGTTACTCCATTTTGGAAGTTACACCCCTACAGGAATTCATCTAGGGGTGTAGTGAGCATTTTGACCCCACAGGTGTTTCATAGATTTCATTAGAATTGGGCAGTGAAAATGAAAAAAACATTTTTTTCCCACTAATACGTAGCTTTAGGTCAAAATGTTTCATTTTCTCACCAATAAAGGAGAAAAAGCACCCCAACATTTGTGAAGCAACTTCTCCAGAGTACGGAAATACCCCATATGTGGTAATAAACTGCTATATGAATACACATCAGGGCTCAGAAGGGAAGGAGTGCCATTTGACTTTTGGAGAGCAGATTTTGCTGGATTGGTTTTTCTGCACCATGTCGTTTTGCAAGCCCCTTAGGTACCAGTACAGTGGAAACTATTAAAAAGTGACTCCACTTGGTAAACTACACCCATTGAGGAATTCATCTAGGGGTGTAGTGAGCATTTTGACCCCACAGGTGTTTCATAGATTTTATTAGAAATGGGCAGTGAAAATGAAAAAATTACATTATTTTCCAATAAGCTGTAGCATTAGTTCAAAATTTTTCTTTTTCTCAACAAATAAAGGAGAAAAAGCACCACAACATTTGTAAAGCAACTTCTCCCGAGTATGGAAATACCCCATATGTGGTCATAAACTGCTGTTTGGATACACGGCAGGATACAAGGAAAGGAGCACCAGATTTTGCAGGATTGATTCCTGGGCACCATGTTGCATTTAGAAAGCCCCTGAGGTACCAGTACAGTAAGAACCCCTGAAATGTGACTCCATTTGGTAAACTACACCCCTTGAGGAATTAATCTAGGGGTGTACTGAGCATTTTGACCAAACAGGTTTCTGCTGAATTTATTACAATTGGGATGTGAAAATAAAAAAAAATGTTAATTTTTTTTGCGAAAAGATGTAGTTCTAGCCCAAAATTTAGCATTTTCCCAAGGACTATAGGAGAACAGCACCTCAACGTTCGTAAAGCATTCTCTCCAGAGTAAGGCAATACCCTAAACATGGTCATAAACTCCTATTTGGACACACAGCAAGGCTCTAAAGGGAAGGAGCGCTATTTAGTATTTGGAGTGGAGATTTTAGAAGATTAAATTTTTGACACCATGTTGCATTGAGCTATAGTACCAGTACAGTGCAACCCCTGAAAAATTACCCCATTTTGGAAACTAGATCCCTCAAAGAATTTATTTAGGGGTGTAGTGAGCATTTTGACCCCACAAGTGTTTTGCAAAAATGAGTACACAATAGATGTTGCAGATTGAAAATTGCCGTTTTCCACAGATATGCCATTTCAGTGCCCAATGTGTTGTGCCCAGCTTGTACCACCATAGACAGACACCCCATAAATTGTTAAGCGGGTTCTCCAGAATACAGTAATACCCCATATGTCGTCATAAATTGCCATTTGGGCACACTGCCAGGCTCAGTTGGACCACCATTTGGCTTTTGAAGCGCAGATTTTGCTTGGTGTTTTAGTGGTATTGCAGCTTATAATGTGGGGGCATATGGGCATATGGGGGCAAACACAATCCTACCAGAGAGACGAAGAGGTGGGGAGAGCAGGAAGCAGTGGAAATAAGAGGCATATAATGTTTGACATCATATTCTACATGGAGGGAGTTTTTTTTTATAAGAAGTCAGATACAAAGTAATCTGATTTTATTTCACACAGCTTTAACCCCTTAAGGACGCAGCCACTTTTGGACCAAATGACACAGCCTCATTTTTTAAATATGACGTGTGTTACTATATGTGGTAATAACTTGGGATTGCTTTTACCTATCCAAGCGGTTCTGAGATTGTTTTCTCGTGACATATTGTACTTTATGTTAGTGAAAAAATGTGGTCGATATATTCAATATTTTTGTGTGAAAAACACCAAAATGTAGAGAAAATTTGCAAAAAATTATCTGCTTGTAAGACAGATAGTTATACCACACAAAATAGTTACTAGATAACATTTCCCACATGTGTACTTTAGATTGGCATCGTTTTTCTGAACAACCTTTTATTTAGACGTGTAGTGGGCGGAGTACATCAGTGTATATGTAAGCTGGGCGGAGTACATCAGGGCATAATAGGATGATGTAATAATGGGGTGAATGAATAATCCATGGATTGGTGTGGTACGCTTTGAACCAATCCTTTATGCACAGGCCGGGTTTTTGGTGTATTATACAAAATATCTGCGCTCCAGTATTGCCTAATCTTTGACTTCTACACTAGCCTTATAAGCAGCAAAAGGCCCTAAAGTTTCCCCATCTCTGCTGCATCTACAGGGTCCACCTGTGGGGTCCAGCAAATGACGATGTGAGGTATTTAGTGAAATTCTACTGGACATAAAAAAATTAGTCTGTGCCGTCATTTAGCATTATTTAGCATCATTGCGTTTTGAGAGTCATAACGTGTTTTTTTTCCATTGACGGAGCTGTGTGAGGGCGCGTCTTTTGTGGAACGAGCTGTAATTTTTATGGGTTCCATTTTGGGGTAAATGCGATTTTTTTATATCACTATTTATTCCAATTTTTAGGAGATGAGGAAAGCAAACAACAGAAATTCTAGCGCGGTTTTGTTTTTTTATTTTTTACAGTGTTCAACGTGCAGTATAAACAACATGTTAACTTTATTCTGCGGGTCAATACGATTACAGCAACACCAAATTTATATCGTTTTTTACGTTTCACTACGTTCCCACAATAAAAATACTTTTTTCTAAAAAAATCATGTTTTAGTATCACCATATTCTGACAGCCATAACTTTTTTATTTTTTAGTTGATATCGCTGCAGGAGGGCTTGTTTTATGTGTGACGAACTGTAGTTTCTATTGGTACCTTTTTGAGTTACTTGAAACTTTTTGATCACTTTTTATAAAAAAAATATTTGAGACAAGATGACCAAAAAATAAGATGCTGTCATTGTTTTTTATTAACAAATTTTACGGTGTTCACCGTGCAGTAAAAATAATGTGATATTTTTATAGATCAGGCCGTTCCAAACGTGGCGATACCTATTATGTATAGGTTTTTTTCATGTTTTCATTTTTTTTCTAATAATAAAGGAGTTGATGAGGAAAACAGGGCGATTATTGTTTTTATTAGTTAAAACATTTATTTATTTTTCTTTAACATTTTTTTTTTACACTTACCTGAGGTCTTGAAGATCTGGTCTTCTGATCCCCGGTACAATACACTGCACTACTTATGTAGTGCAGTGTATTGTATCTGTCATTCTTCATCTGACAGTTAGCCTATTACGTCATACCTCGGAATGCCGCAGGACCTAATAGGCTTCCGTACCTGGGCAACGGCTTCCTGGTTGCCATAGCAATGATCACCACCAACGATCTCTCGCGGGGGGCCTGGGGGTACAGAGGGAGCTCCCTCTGTCAACCACTTCATTGCGGCGGACGCCATTGACAACCACTTTGAAGGGGTTAAATGGCTGCAATCGGTGGTAACTGCCGTCGCCACCATTGCAGCAGGATGTCAGCTGTGTATTACAGCTGACAGCCGCTGAAGATGAAGCGCGCACAGCTCCTGTGCCGGCTTTATCTACAGGGCGTGACTGTACGCCCTATTGCGGGAATGCACTGTGAATTTGGACGTACAGTCACGCCCAAAAGCGGGAAGGGTTTAAAGCTTAGACATATCCAGTGAGACAGCAGTACGATAGTGGAGGAAGAAGTACGTAGGTGTTAGCAGTATGATAGTGGAGGAAGAAGTTGAATCATGGGGCTGGAGAAGAGGATTTGCAGATAAAACCCTGCTCTAGGTTTATAAAGTGCATCCAAATCAAGACGACTCCATTATTTGCTTCAGGAAACTGTCAATTTTGTTTCCAGCGTCCCAAGAACAGATTGGCATATGAGGGCACGCATGTCGCCCCCATTGCCACTTTTTTTTTTTATAAGAAGTATCGACCACTGAAAAGGAATAGATTATGATGTAACACAAATTCTAATAGGAGAATCAGAAGTTCAATCAGATCAGGTTCCAGGTTAGTTCTGTTTAAATAGTATTGAGTTGCTTCAATTCCGTTCTTATGTTCAATTATGGTGTAAAGTGACTCTACATCACATGTCACAAAATAATCGTCTTGTCCCATGAACACCCCCTCCAATCTATTGAGGACTTTCGTGGAGTCCTGAATATATGATGAAAGTTCGGCCACCAAAGGTTTTAAATAAAAATCTATAAATCCGCAAATTGTCTCACACAAACTCCCCTTATCAGAAACTATAGGTCTTCCTGGGGGATCTGCTATGTTTTTGAGGAGCAAATGGAGGGTAGATATTACTGGTTTTTCTTCAATCAGAGCTTCCAGTCTGGGTTTAGGAATGATAAACAAAAACCTATAGTTCGGAGTCTGACACACCAAAATAACTTTAAAATAGAAAATTTATTGAATACATCTAAAAAATGCCACAAAAGTTAAAACAGAGATGATATCCACAGTACAGAAAGACAACCAGATTAATTGTATATAATAATTCCAGATATATGGGTAAAGGGCAACACTGTTCAAATACAGGAATACATCCACAGTGGGTTACAATTGTGTAAAGTCATATACATATTCTGATACATTAACCAGCAAAATAGGCTATTCAGCAAACAGGGCAAATCTCCCACGTATGTATCTCTCACACATCTTTAAAGTATAAATTAAGTAAGCATGGGGGTCCAGACGAAGGCTTCCGGGCCGAAACGCGCGTCGGGTTTGACACCAGAGACGGTGACCTGTTACAATGGGTATGAACTCCGTTTCCAGCATATGCCTGTGTTCCAGCAAAAAGTTTCTTTCTATCACATTTAACCTAATGGGTGTTTGAGTGTCTGTAACTGGGGCTGACATTACAGCTATTGCCCTGCTCCTATTTCATGTGTCTGTTTTCACCTGTTTAAATAGAGCCATGTATTTTACTTGTGCATGGTACTAGTATTTCTACTGTTTTTTTCTACTGATTTTTGCATCTGGCTTTATTCAGGGGTATTTATACTTTTGTACACTCATTCATTGATGCTTACTTAATTTATACTTTAAAGATGTGAGAGAGATACATTCGTGGGAGATTTGCCCTGTTTGCTGAATAGCCTATTTTGCTGGTTAATGTATCAGAATATGTATATGACTTTACACAATTGTAACCCAATGTGGATGTATTCCTGTATTTGAACAGTTTTGCCCTTTACCCATATATCTGCAATTATTATATACAATTAATCTGGTTGTCTTTCTGTACTGTGGATATCATCTCTGTTTTAACTTTTGTGGCATTTTTTAGATGTATTCAATAAATTTTCTATTTTAAAGTTATTTTGGTGTGTCAGACTCCGAACTATAGGTTTTTGTTACTAATCAGCAGGTTCACCGTTATTACCATGCGTCTTTCCCCATAAGTTATTATGTTATAAGTCAGATTTGTGACTACAATAAATGTATCTGGGGAATTTCTTTCGTGGTGTTCTTCATGTAGGTATACTACTATTATTATCTGTTTGTTTTGCAGATTCTGGGAGGTCCACCAGCATGGACTTTAAAGCCAGGGAAAAAGCCTGGCTGACCAAATTAGATACGGTCTTCAGAGATGAACCCATGGTTGGAGATTCTGACACTCTGGGAAATTTTGCTGCTATTAGGAATAGTCTAAAGGCACTACTCCACAAACGTACAAAAACGTGGTGGAATAAGGCTTTTCTAGAAAAGTATTTACAAAGGGGCCTCATACCTAGAGGTCTCCGCATTCAAGTGTTCCCGACTCTTAACAGTTTAGATGAGAGCTTCATTAGCCGATGGGAGGATAATTGTAGATCTTCCTCCCAGACCTTTATGGAGCTATTGATAGGCCTAGACAAACAGTCTCTTGAAGTACTGGATGTTGAAATAGATAAGGTACAGGCTCAATTGAAAGCCAAATGCAGTGAAGATGAATGGATTGCTATCTCGCAGCAATTTAATACAGAAATGGATAAGTGGGAAAAGGGTATACAAGACATCAAGAGCCGTAAATTTCAGTGGGATTTAAATGATAAACTGACAAACAAGATGTATAAATGGCAATACTCCAAAGCACAGAACAGGGTCACCAGTAGATCCCCTTCAGTATCCTCGGGCAGTTCAATCTCAGAATCCGATGATAATGGGCAGAGAGGTAAAACACGTAGTGGTATGGATTACAGGAGATACAACATACCCAACCAAAGGGGTAGACAGAGATTCCGTACGGATGAACGACGTACGCAACCGTATGGGTTTGATCCCCCTGGTAGACAAAGAGATGAAATGAGGCGTTTTCCAATATCTGACAACCAACGTATGAAGGTAATTAATTTATCGACCCATCAACTGTCTTCCATTGATATTGGGGTATTATCAAGGGGTTTAACATTTGCACCCTCAAATCAATTTGATGCCTTTACAGCCATAAAGGATTTACACCTTTTCGCTAGAGGCCTGATATTTAAAAGGTGGTTCCACAGGAAGACTGATAACAATTTTACCACACCAGAGGAAATAGAGGCTTTGCATTCTTTAGAACAACTACTGAATGAGCAGGAATCCCATGAGACAGGTATGATTCCACAATCTATTAGGAAACGATCGACTAAATTTCCTCCTTTTACTATATGTCCAGCAATTGATTTATTTGTCAAACTAGTCACGCAGGATATGGAGAAAATGTCCAGTAGGATTAGACACGATAATTTGACGACTAGTGAACGAATTAGTTTAAAGAAATTAAAATCCCTTGATGATACGGTTTATAAACCAGCGGACAAGGGAGGAAATATAGTTGTCTGGCCTAGAGATTTATATGAGAAAGAAGCATATCGTCAATTGAGAAACCCCACGTGTTATAAAAAGCTAACGTTCAATCCTTTATCTGCTTTCAGTACATCACTTCATCGTATATTAAGAGAAGCCCTTGACGCGGGCACCATCTCTCCGGCCTTGATGGATTGTCTGTTGGTTCAGGACCCTAAAGTGTCAAGTTTATATTTATTACCGAAAATACACAAAAATCTTAACCTACCACCAGGGCGACCTATCATCTCCGGGAGAGAGAATGTTTGTGATAATGTGAGTAAATACATTGACACAATTCTGAAACCAATAGTGGAGACTTTACCATCTTACCTCCGTGACTCGGCTGATCTCCTTAAAAAATTGGAAGGTGTTCAACTTGAACCTAATATGCTACTGGCAACATGTGACGTTGAATCACTGTATACAAATATCCGCCACCAAGATGGCCTTCAGGCAGTGGCATATTTTCTAAGGATGACAGACAATGATTCGGCCAAATCACAGTTGGTTTTAACTTTATTGGAATTTGTGCTCACACACAATTTTTTCACCTTCAACGGATCTTTCTACCTCCAGCTCCAGGGAACGGCGATGGGGTCAGCTTGTGCTCCCTCATACGCCAATTTGTTCCTGGGGCTGTGGGAGAGGGACCTTTTCCTGTCAGACCGTTTGTCATCTATGAGCAAGGTGGTCCTCTGGACCAGATTCATCGATGACATTTTCATCATCTGGCAGGGCACCCAGGGGGAATTCGATTCCTTCATGGGTGAGTTGAATGTAAATGAGGTTAATATACGACTGACTTGGAAAACTAGCTCAACAGCCATCGATTTTTTGGATGTTTTGATCAAAAGTGATAGTACTGGCTGTATTCAAACAGATTTACACAGAAAGGAAACGTCGGTTAACTCCTATTTGCATGCCTCTTCTTCGCATCCTCCACATATGATTCGATCTATCCCGATCGGACAATTCTTGAGAATACGTAGATTATGCTCATCTGATGATGACTTTGAAAGACAAGCGACCATCCTTAAACAGCGTTTCTCCGATAGGGGCTACACCAGGAGATGCATTAATCGAGCGTACAATAGGGCGTGCAGAGCTACACGGATTCAATTGCTTCATCCTACTACTACAAAGAAAACTGCTGACACTAAAATCAGGTATGTCACTACGTATCATGATAGATGGGGTGAGATGCAGAAATGTCTGTCCAAGCATTGGTCAGTTTTACAAACTGATGGTGTTTTAGCTGAGCTACTACCGGTCAAACCAGCATTTGCATCAAGAAGAGCTAGGAACCTTCGTGACACTCTGGTTTATAGCGATCATCAAACCCAGCTAGCTAAACCCATATTCGGAGCATCCAAACCCAGATGGGGGTGTAAACCATGTGGGAGATGCATTGCATGCCCGAATGTTGTTTGCAGTGATGACTTTGTGGACTCATCAGGGCAATGTAAATATAAGATCACTTGGCCCATTAATTGTAACACAAAGGGTGTAATTTATTATGCTTATTGCCCCTGCCCAAAGATTTATATTGGGCTTACGACTAGAGAATTGAAAACACGTACGAGGGAGCATGTCAATAGTATTGAGGCAGCTAGGGGAACAGCTTTGGACAAAATTGAATTTTTGAAAACCCTGCCACGACATTTTGCTCAGTACCATAATTGCGCATCCAAATCTTTGAAGATTAAGGGCATTGACCACGTACAACTGGATATGAGGGGAGGATCCCTAATGAAGAAATTGTTAAGAGTTGAATCCAAATGGATTTGGAAATTAAAAACATTACAACCTAATGGCTTAAATGAAAGCCTGGGTTTCGCAGCTTTCCTGTAGAGTGTCAGTATCTTTCATGGTGTTGTTTTTAATATGTCCGTGGTTCGTGTACAAGTTTTAATATAAATATGCTTTGTACCCCCAGACGAAGGCTTCCGGGCCGAAACGCGCGTCGGGTTTGACACCAGAGACGGTGACCTGTTACAATGGGTATGAACTCCGTTTCCAGCATATGCCTGTGTTCCAGCAAAAAGTTTCTTTCTATCACATTTAACCTAATGGGTGTTTGAGTGTCTGTAACTGGGGCTGACATTACAGCTATTGCCCTGCTCCTATTTCATGTGTCTGTTTTCACCTGTTTAAATAGAGCCATGTATTTTACTTGTGCATGGTACTAGTATTTCTACTGTTTTTTTCTACTGATTTTTGCATCTGGCTTTATTCAGGGGTATTTATACTTTTGTACACTCATTCATTGATGCTTACTTAATTTATACTTTAAAGATGTGAGAGAGATACATACGTGGGAGATTTGCCCTGTTTGCTGAATAGCCTATTTTGCTGGTTAATGTATCAGAATATGTATATGACATTACACAATTGTAACCCACTGTGGATGTATTCCTGTATTTGAACAGTGTTGCCCTTTACCCATATATCTGGAATTATTATATACAATTAATCTGGTTGTCTTTCTGTACTGTGGATATCATCTCTGTTTTAACTTTTGTGGCATTTTTTAGATGTATTCAATAAATTTTCTATTTTAAAGTTATTTTGGTGTGTCAGACTCCGAACTATAGGTTTTTGTTACTAATCAGCGGGTTCACCGTTATTACCATGCGTCTTTCCCCATAAGTTATTATGTTATAAGTCAGATTTGTGACTACAATAAATGTATCTGGGGAATTTCTTTCGTGGTGTTCTTCATGTAGGTATACTACTTGGGTTTGGGAATGATGTTTAGTTCAAACACACACAACAAAATCCTATCAAGCTGCATTTTGTAGTTCATCAGAGGACAACTATCATGTCTCTGATAGCATGATTTGTCATTAAGTTGCCGAAATGCTTCCTTCTCATACTTATCAATGGGCCATACCACCATGTTCCCACCCTTGTCAGCTGGTTTGATAGCCACCGTTTTTAATAGTTCAGACTTTTACGGACACGTCAATACCAGTTATGTTAGCTTTTTATTTTTTTCACATTGTGCTTGAGGGAACATGGGAAAAGTTTTTTTTTTGAGCTTTTAATATTTTTTATTTTTTTATTTGTTAAAAAAACGTTATTTTACTGTTTTTTACTTGTGCCCCAAGGGGACTTTAACCAGCGATCATTAGATTGCTTGCATGATATACTGCAATACTAATGTATTGCAGTATATCGCGATTCTGACAGTCTCCTATGAAGCCGTGCCGGAGGCTGGGGGATTTCGTCAGGCCCCCAGGCAGCCGTGCCAACCAACGGCTCCCCCAGATCTCACCGCGGGGGGGCTGTTGGGACGTTACAGGGGGTCACCCCCCCTGTTTTTAGTAATTTAAATGCGGTGATCGCTATTGAAAGCGGAATTTAATGGGTTAAACAAGCGGGATCACGCTCAAACGGTTTCCCGCTCATTACCCGGAAGTGTCGGCTGTAACACACAGACGACACACTCGCTCTATGGAGCGGTCTCAGCCCGTGAGCCCACTCCATATTCCCCTTCTCGGCGTGCGCCTTTTATATACGGCGGATGTCGGGAAGGGGTTAACAAGATATGATTTAACTGTAAAACATTTCCCACATTCTGAACATGAATATGGCTTCTCACCTGTGTGAATTCTCTCATGTGTTACAAGACTTGAATTTCCTGTAAAACATTTCCCACATTCTGAACATGAATACGGCTTCTCAACACTGTGAATTCTCTCATGTGTAACAAGAGCTGATTTATCTGTAAAACATTTCCCACATTCTGGACAGGAATATGGCTTCTCTCCTGTGTGACTTCTCTCATATCTAACAAGACCTGATTTAAATGTAAAACATTTCCCACATTCTGAACATGAGTACGACTTCTCTCCTGTGTGAATTCTTCTGTTTGTTAAAAGACCACATTGAAAACTTTTATTCCCTTTCTGAGCTGTACTTGTGGTAACAATCTGTGATTGGTCAGGAGAGGGTTCCTCATGATTAGTGAAATTATATGATAGGTCTTTACTGTGAAGTCCTGGATGTATATTAAGGGTAATGAGGTTTTCTCCTGAAGACTGCTGCATCATATCTTCATCTTCCACTTTATAATTTAGCAATAACATGCAGTTTCCCTCAGAGTTCTTACTGGGATTTTCTGTTAGGATTAAAAAAGTCAGAAGTGGATCAAGCAGGAAGAAGTTTAAACCAAGACTTTTTACTCCATTCCAGCCTTATAACACTTTGTATAACACTTTAAAATAAATCCATGACAGTCCAAGATTCTGGTCTACACTCAGTCCTCCACTATTAATTGATTACATAAAGTTTGACTTAATAAAAATATTTTTTTGGAAAAGCAGAACCTTGTATGGCAATGAAGCCTGTTCTCTGCTAACACATTTGGCAGTTTAAATACTAATAAGGCATACACAATCTTAACTTAATATTGCTACAGTCTAATATTGTCCACAGTCTACATTTAACAAGATAATTTGTCATGAGACAAATCACAGGATGAATTCATGGACATGATCATGAAGTCTGCATATCCAAATGGCTGAACAGTCACCGGATCTCAATTTTATAAAACATCTTTGGGATGCGGTGGAATAGAAAGAGTGAAGTTAATAAACAGAATCTGTAATAAAGGTTTCCAGTACATAGTAAAATCATTCCACTAAGAATTCAGGCTGTTGTAAGGGGAAAGAGTGTCCTATCAAGTACTGATAATGTGAACCTGGCTCTGTTCTGAGCTTGGTGGATTAAGTGTTTCTGATATAAGTGGAGTTATAAAACCGGAGTTAAAAAGAGGAGTAAAAGCCCCAGTAAGTAATCTTCTTTTCTTTTACTTTAACAATTGTTCACTGTTTTTTTGTAACTGGGATAATGGACAGAAAGATTGGAGGTTTTCTTCAGTGCACAGTCTGCCATATGTATGCATGACTGGAGCCGGAGTTCCAGGGTGAATACCTCTGTGACAGATGTGAGCATGTTGTTCACCTGGAAGCTCGCATTCGAGATCTGGAGGAGCAGAATGCAACACTGAGGACGATAGGCAATCTTGGGCGGAGCTTGCTGCTCACGAAGCACACAGTTAGTGGGGTAGATCTGGAGGGTGAAGACATGGGTCAGAAGGATCAGGCAAGTAGCTGGGTTAATGTAGTTAGGGGAAGTAGAAAGGGGTCCAAGAAAAGGAAGGCCAATCCTGTTTCTGATATTCCAAGCAAAATTGCCAAGTTGGGTGATGATGCGAGGGTGTCTGTCTCAGAAATGGCAGCCCTAGTGGATACTGATCTCCCTAACAGCCAGGAGAACAGCCCAGCTAGTAGTTGGCGGGGTGGTAATGCAGGTAAGGCAAGACAATTGATAGTTGTAGGGGGATTCTATAATCAGGTAGATGGATAGAATAAATTGTCGCCAAGATCGCCTCAACTGAATGGTTTGCTGTCTCCCTGGTGCCAGGGTTCGGCATGTGGTGGAACGGGTGGACAAATTGCTGGGAGGGGCTGGTGGTGATCCAGCTGTTGTGGTCCATGTGGGTACCATCGACAGAATAAATGGTAGATAGAGGAGCCTTAAGAATAATTTTAAAGAACTAGGCTACAAGCTGAAGGGAAGGACCTCCAAAGTAGTATTCTCAGGAATACTGCCTGTGCCATGCGCATCACAGGAAAGACAGCGGGAGCTCATGGAGTTAAATGCATGGCTTAAGTCTTGGTGTAGAGGAGAAGGCTTTGGGTTCCTAGAGCACTGGGCTGACTTTTCATTGGGGTACAAACTGTATTCTGCAGATGATTTGCACCTAAATGGAAGGGGGTCCGTTGTGCTGGGGGAGAGAATTCTAGCTGGGGTGGCAGAGTATTTAAGCTAGGGCTGAGGAGGGAGGTCAATGTAAAAAATAAAGGGGAAGTTAGGTTAGAGAGGGGTTAGACTATATTGGTGGGGGGAGAAACAGACTGTGGGGAGAGGACTAGGCAACAAGATAAGGAAATCCTTTCGTTACAAAACAGCCGTGTAAATGAAAATAAAAATGGCCAAATAATGTCAAATAATCACATTTCTGATACTCAAAGTGAAAAATTTAAAGGCAAGTTAAAGTGTATGTTCACAAATGCCAGAAGTCTAGCAAGCAAAATGGGGGAGCTGTAGGCCTTGGCACTGGAAGAAAATATAGATATAGTGGGTGTTGCTGAAATATGGCTAGACTCTTCACATGACTGGGCTGTAAATCGACAGGGTTTTACACGGTTTCAGAAAGACATGACAAATAGGAAAGGCGGTGGTGTATGTCTGTATGTGAGAAATGATATGAAGGCGGTGGTGTATGTCTGTATGTGAGAAGTGATATGAAGGTGATGTATGTCTGTATGTGAGAAGTGATATGAAGGCGGTGGTGTATGTCTGTATGTGAGAAGTGATATGAAGGCGGGCATGTATGTCTGTATGTGAGAAGTGATATGAAGGTGATGTATGTCTGTATGTGAGAAGTGATATGAAGGCGCTGGTGTATGTCTGTATGTGAGAAGTGATATGAAGGCGGTGGTGTATGTCTGTATGCAAGAAGTGATATGAAGGTGGTGGTGTATGTTTGTATGTGAGAAGTGATATGAAGGCAGTGGTGTATGTCTGTATGTGAGAGGTGATATGAAGGTGGTGGTGTATGTCTGTATGTGAGAAGTGATATGAAGGCGAGTGTGAAAGAGACATTAGAGGGTGAAGATTGTGAGGATGTTGAAACCTTGTGGGTGGAATTACAAAGGGAGGTAAACACTGAAAAAATTATTTTTGGTGTAATCTATAGACTCCCCAATATAACTGAAGAGATAGAAGGTCAAATATGTAAACAGATGGAGCGGGCTGCACAGGCGTGTACAGTAGTGATAATGGGAGATTTTAATTACCGGGATATTAATTGGTGTCATGGTTCGGCTTCAACTGCAAAGGGGAGACATTTCCTCAACCTGTTGCAGGAAAATTTTATGAGCCAGTATGTGGAAGACCCAACTAGAGGTGAAGCTCTGTTGGATCTGGTCATTTCTAATAATGCAAAGCTTGTTGGGAACGTCAATGTTTGTGAAAACCTCCGTAACAGTGATCACAATATAATTATATTTTACATATATTGTAAAAAACAGACACAGGCTGGAAGGGCAAAAACACTTAATTTTAAGAAGGCCAATTTCTTCAGGTTGAGGAAGGTTCTGATGCAGTTTAGCAGTTCCTAACCATAAGATTTCCTCCACCATGCTCTCTAGTATTTATATTTATAGTATTTATAGTTTTGTTCTAGCGAAATGCGGTCTATAATTTATGCCAAGCATGTCTTCTAGTACTGGGGACAAATAACTTTTTGATCCTTCCTTACACAGCAGACTTTTCCAGAAGTCATATTTTTTGCCTAGGTGTTCACGAGCAAACTTTAGTCTTGCCCTGATGGTTTTTCTGGATAGCTAAGGTTTTTGTTTGGCACACCCCCATATAGTATTAATTTTTGAAGCCTTTTATACAATGGAAGACATCAAGAGTGGCAAAATCTGCATGAATATCTGTAAAGAAATTCTGGGATTCTCAGAAACTTCTCCCAGTATCTTGTGTTCTGCTCTCAGGCTGATCTTACAGAGACAAACTGTCCTGGACCAATTGGCAGTTGTCTGAAATCTCCAGATGTAGATGGTTTTCTGGACAGTGGAATGATTAACATCTACGGCTGGGTTCACACTGAGTTTTTTGCAGGAGAAAAATCTGTCTCAAAATTCAGTTTGGAATTTTGAGGCAGGTTTTCCTCAGCCTGCATGCCGATTTTCGCAGCGTTTTTCACCCACGGCCATTGAGTTTCGCGGGCATAAAACGTTGCAAAATACGAAGATAGGGCATGTCCCTTCTTTTTCCCCCGAGCCGGTTTTTCCGCTCGCGGGAAAAAAACACCCCCGCCTCCCATTAAAATGAATGGGAGGCATTTTCGACCATTGTTTGGCGGTTTCCGCATCAAAAAAACTCTGTGTGAACTAGCCCTAATAGTTTGAACATCTTCCCTTTCCTGAATCATAGACATCCATAACCTTTCTGAAGGCCTCAGAGTGTTCTGGATCTCAGCATGGTGATACCACACATTTCACTAACAAAGGGTAAACAAAACATCAGAGATTTAAATGAAACACATTCCTCCTAGATCCTCTGAGGCTGGAATCACACAAGCAGTTGTTTTTTTGCCAAAGCCAAGAGTGTATTAAAAAGAAATGGGAAATATAAATGAAGGACTTATACTTCTCTTTCAGGCTGGATCCACTTCTCGCTTTGAGGTGCAGTTTTTCATGCATTTCTGTGAGCCAAACTGCATGTGTGATTCCAGTTCACAAATAGCAGTTTTGGCCAAAGGGCCATTTCTACGTCTAAGACGAAACAGCTCGACTTTCTCCGTTTATAAACAGAGAGCTGCAAAACTTTAATCTAGACTGCAGATAAGAAACTACTAAAACAGGAGTGTTAAAGAGGCATATAACATAGCCATAAGAACTAACCGAGAGGACCTTTTAACCCCAAAGAAAAGGAATACAGATTGTCCTAGCCAACCAAGGTTTATTACAGACTATCATAATGATTAGAACTTAATGTTAAACATCATTAATAAACACTGGCATGTCTTGAAAACAGATTTAGATCTCAACAAAGTAACCCTCAGGTTATCGTAAAGGGAAGAGTATATCTAACCTTCTTGTCCCGAGTCATTTTTCCCAGTACAGTTACCAATGTAGCAACTTCAACACCAGGATTCTTTCCGTGCAAACCATGCAAAAATTGTAGAAGTCTTAAAACGACAAAAGAGTTATTAGATGACTCTGGGAAAAAATGTACCATTACAGAGCACATTAGATACAAATCAGAAGGTTTAATTTACTGTCTAGAATGCCCATGTGGCCTCAGATATGTGGACAAGACCACAAGGGAATTGAGAATTGGAATTAGAGAGCATATTGGCACCATCTTAAATTTTGATACAAATGAGAAAGTCAGGCAAAAAAACAACAAATTGCCAGGCACTACAATCAGAGTCATAATTTGGACTGGACAAGTCCAAGAGGCTTTGCAATTTGCCAGCTCAAATTGGGCATAAGGGGAGGAAATTTGGATGAGGTTCTCCTCAAGAGGGAGAGCCAATGGATTTTCCAGATTAATTTTTTTTTTTTTCAACGCCTGACAGAACGATTAAAATTTACTTTATTAAATGGTTTCCTTTAAAACATAGCACAAAAAGCCCACTTATCCAGAAACAGGCAAAAGCAAGTGGTCAGAACAAAGAGAACCGTCAGTGGGTGATAGTGTGCATTTACACCCAGAGATCGCAGTCTCTCCTTATATCATAGACGTTCACTGGACCCTTGCCATTAGTTGTCCACGTAATCCTACGTGTTTCAGTACCACCTATGTGATTTGTCATCAGGGATTATTGAAAGATTAATCAAACGACTGGATACCACTGTTTTTATGCTTATTAAGCCTCCCGGCGCATGTACGACTCAGATGTAATGGCCGCACACGCGCCGGGGAAACACCGGACCTTTAAAGATTTGAGCTAACCTCTATTTTGAAGTCATTGCGGCAAGCCGCCAATCCGCATTCAACACGTCCTTCCTGACATCCCGGAGGGCGGCGAGCCTCCATCCTGACAGCCAATCAGAGCACCCGGACGACGAAGCGTAACACTGGGGAGCTAAAGGCGGCTTCATATACACAGACCGATAACTCACAGATGATAGCCGATCCAGGCCTAAAGTATACCATATAACTTCTTTCAAAATAGGCAGCAAATGCGGTCGGCCAAACGGGACCGGAGCCCCGCATTTATTCATGATGTAGTGACATAGTCACATCGTCATAATCGGGCACTTAGGAGTATGTTGTGATCTAATACACGCTGCCTAGGTAATGGCAACCAAACCCAATAGGGACGAGATGGCATCCCTGTGTGTCCCTTCCCATATGTGCATATCCCCTTTTTGTTCCATGGGACACCACACTACATACCAGTGCATATATAGGAAATCCAAAGCTGGAACGAAAATACACAGACGCAATTGCTATACATAATGTCACATCATAGCAGAAAAAACTTGAGGGTATAGTCAGAGGAAGCAAGAATAGGAAATTTGCTCATTCAACCCATGTGGGCTAATCAAATGCATCCTAAAGATCCATTCCGCCTCCTTTTGCAAAATCTATTTCTCCAAGTTTCCACCTCTCAGTGATGGTCTGATATGTTAAATTCCTTGAAATTTAAGGACCATGACGTCCCCTTTGTGGCATGCCCACACATGGCGTGACACCGCGGTGTCATCTTTCCTCCTAATATCTCCTACGTGATCACGAATCCTTCTCCTTAACTGCCTACTTGTTTTACCAACGTATTGCATTTGACATACGCTTGTGATAAGGTATACAATCCCCTTGGTTTTACAATTGATGTAGGACCTGTTCTCAAATGTCTTACCAGTCTTTGAACTCTTAAAGTTCTTACTACAAGGAATGGACACGCAAGCCCTGCACGATCCGCACCTGAAAGTACCTTTAAGACTACTATTCAGCCAAGTAGTGGGTTTAACCTGTGGTTTCAGGTTGCTATGAACAAGCCGATCTCTCAAATTACGTCCCTTTCTGTATGTAATCATGGGAGAGTCCCCCACCAGGCTACCCACATCTGGGTTAGCTTTCAAAATACCCCAGAAGCGTTGTAAAATTTCCCTGACCTCTCTATTAGCCGAGTCAAAAGTTCCAATGACCCGGATAGATTCTTCTTCAAGTTTCTTGGGTTTTGGATTCAGTAGGTCATTCCTGTTGCAACCAAGGGCGTTTTGATATGCCACCTTCAAAACTCTCTTGGGGTAACCCCTACGCTTGAACCTCTCTTCCAAATCTCGTGCAGAGGTTTTGAAATCAGAGAAAGTCGAACAGTTTTGACGCGCCCTCAGGTATTGACTCTTAGGTATCCCACGCCTAAGGGTCATAGGGTGCCAGCTTTCCCAGCGCAGCAGACTATTAGTAGCAGTCTTTTTATGATACATGTTGGTATGAATAGTTCCCGAGTCCGGCTTGGAAATCATAACATCCAGAAATGTGATCTTCCTTTTATGGATTGCTGACATGAAAAACAATCCTGGCTCATTAGCATTAAGGATGCTGAAAAACTCAATCAAAATCACCCTTTGTTCCTGTCCAGAGGATCAAGACATCGTCAATATATCTAATCCACAGAAGGATAAACGATGTCCATTTCTCCATTAGGTCACTGAAGACAACCTATTTTTCCCACCAGCGCAGGAACAAATTGGCATAAGTAGGAGTACAGGGACTACCCATTGACACCCTCCTGAGCTGGTGGTAAATCTTTTGATCAAATAAGAACTTGTGCTCAAAGATGAATCTGAGTAGTTCAGTGACAAACTCGTTATGGGCCTGATCCTGTGTTCTTTATCATTCAGGAAGAATTCTACAGCTCTACATCCATGCTCATGAGGGATGGAGCTATATAAGGATTCTACATTAAGAGAGGCCAATAAGACATCATGATCACACCGTATATCCTCTAATTTTCTCAGAGCGTCCATGGTGTCCCTCACATACGATGAATTCCATCAATCCCCATGGCCTTAATGAGAGTTTAAATTTTGGTTGCTTTCTATAAGGAACTCACCCAAAATTTATTTGTGTTATTACCCATTGTTGGTTTTGCCCTTATTGGCCATATTAACGATGACATATTCTATCTCTCCTTCATTTCTCCCAACTTCCCTTAAATCTTTACCCCTTACCATTTAGGTTTGAATATAAGAGAGGCAATTTACAATTCTCTTTGGCATTACACATTCTTGTACTTAAGGTTTGAATAGCCCCTGTGAATTAGTATAGGCCAAGGGATACACCTTCACCTGTTCTTCTCACAATATGCGTGTGTTGTAAGCATTTTTCCCAGGGCTTTTCATTTATATACATTTCTTTATTGATTACAATCCATGAATTTAGACAGAGAGATCGCAATTGAATCTTGCACAGTATTGATATTAACTATTCTATTTAATAGTCCTCATAGATCTTTCTTATCTATATTAGTTCTGCAACTTCTTGAATGCAAATATAATTTATTTTTAGAACTTGGAAATTCAATCATATTCCACTTTATCTGATCAGTGTTTCTAATATTGAGCCTCTTACAAGGCAATGTAGTAAACTGGCTTTGTTTTCACATACTGAGACATTGTATATCCTATAAATATTGACCTATTTAAAGGCATAGTGTTGCCAGAAAAACATGTTTGTTTTTTTTTAAATTAAACATTTAGTGTGTGGGTGATTAAACATTGT
Source organism: Rhinoderma darwinii (assembly GCF_050947455.1). Lineage (NCBI taxonomy): Eukaryota > Metazoa > Chordata > Amphibia > Anura > Rhinodermatidae > Rhinoderma > Rhinoderma darwinii. Next base: position 654,823,236 of record NC_134687.1, read on the forward strand.
TCAAATTTTTTTTATTTTTTTCACGAGTCAGGAAATATTATAAATTAATTCTAATTTATAATACTACCCATTTTTGGTCACTAGATGGAGCTATTCCCAAAATTGCAGCATTGCAACATTGGGTTAAAAGCCCTCGCTCTAGTGAGCTCTCAGCATCCCCCCCTCCTTTATCCTGGCTAGTGCCGGGATAAACGAGGGGTTTGAACGGTGTAACCTCCTACACTGTGTGTCGCCATTTTTTGAGCTAACACACAGTGTAGTAGGTTTACATACAGTAGTAAACACACACAAACACGAACATACATTGAAATCTCTTACCTGCTCCTGCCGCCGCGGCTCCCTCCGGCCCGTCCGCTCCGTTTGCTGCCGCTCGTCCAAGTGCACAAATCCGGAAGCCGCGACCGGAAGTAGTAATATTACTGTCCGGCCGCGACTTCCGGTCCACAGGAAAATGGCGCCGGACGGCGCCAATTTCGAATTGGACTGTGTGGGAGCGGCGCATGCGCAGTTCCCACACAGACGCCGTACACGGAAGTCAATGGGACGGGAGCCGTTCGCAGTCCCTATGGGACTGTGGCTGCCGTATTCCATGTCTGTATGTGTCGTTAATCGACACAGACAGAAATGGAACAAAAAATGGCAGCCCCCATAGGGAAGAAAAAGTGTAAAAATAAGAAAAAGTAAAACACAAACACACAAATGAATATAAACGTTTTTAATAAAGCACTAACATCTTTAACATATAAAAAAATAATTTGTGATGACACTGTTCCTTTAAGGGCTGTCAAAATGGCAGTTGCCACTCCTAGAAGCTGGAAATGCCGGCGAAAAACACGTCGGGTATTTCGTATTACTGTGTCCAATGTTAGCTTATTTTATCTAACAATACAATAGTGTTCACCAACGGCAATTGCCCAATGTCCTCTCGCTGCTTCCGCTGCTGGTGGTGTGAGCGACAGACAGTACAGCAGTGCTCACTGTCAGCTGATACAACTTTACTTTCACACGCTGGAAGCGACTCACAGATCTAGAGTGGCTCAGTGGCTTAGTAGCTCTGTTTTCCTCCACTTTCATCTTTAGCAATGGAGGCGATCAGTAGCAACACAGTGCTCACCTCCTGGTGGTATTACAGCTATGCACCATATGTTTGCGGTGAGCGGCTGACAGAGGTGAGTAGAGCCCTGGAGCTTAACTGTATCTTTGCCTTTGCATCCTCCAAAATGCCAAGCGGTGCAGGCGATAGGCAGTAACACAGTGCTCACCGCCTGGTATTCAGTCCAGAGCGAATTAGAGAAGGTGCAATCACCTCACTTCTCTACACAGAAATTAGCTGGTCTCACTGCTGGCACAGTCCTCTTGATTTAGGGACATTTGCCTCTAGCCATCAGCAGTCATCACCCATGTCTCATGAATCTATGACATGGACTAGAGACTTTTACAGCATTCTGGAATGATTTTTATTTCAGGGCATTGAAACCATGGTGATCTCATTCCTGGCAATTCCATTTGCCGTTTCCTTGCACTATTGATGCCAACAGGAACATTGAATCTGATACAATTTGCAACAATAGTGACAGGCATTTCTTAGTACTAGCAACCACAGTTTCGTAGGACCGTTGGATAGCAACCATTTACCAAGGATAATTTTGTCCCTTACCAGCGCAGTATTAGGGGTCCTCTGCACTTAGATTCATGTAGACCTACATTTACTAAAGTTTATTATTTTACTTTTAAGTTCATAGAACCAAACACTATTCCCCTTTTCCCTGCCCTTTAATTACCCCACTCTTAACATGAATATCGCTTCTCCACTGACTCCGTGTGACTTCTCTTATGTTTAGCAAGACTTGATTTATCTATAAAACATTTCCCACATTCTGAAAATTTATATGGCTTCTCTACTGTGTGACTTCTCTCATGTTTAACAAGATGTGATTTATATGTAAAACATTCCCCACATTCTGAACATGAATATGGTTTCTCTCCTGTGTGACTTCTCTCATGTACAAGATGCGATTTATCTGTAAAACATTTCCCATATTCTGGACATGAATACGGCTTCTCCCCTGTGTGAATTCTCTTATGTTTAACAAGATGTGATTTATCTGTAAAACATTTCCCACATTCTGAACATGAATATGGTTTCTCTCCTGTGTGAATTCTCTTATGTTTAACAAGATGTGATTTAACTATAAAACATTTCCCAAATTCTGAACATGAATACGGCTTCTCTCCTGTGTGGCTTCTCTCATGTATAACAAGGTATGATTTATCTGTAAAACATTTCCCACATTCTGAATATGAATATGACGTCTCTCCAGTGTGCATTCCCTTTTGTCTAACAGGACTTGATTTAGCTGTAAAACATTTCCCACATTCTGAACATGAATACGGCTTCTCTCCTGTGTAACTTCTCTCATGTACAACAAGAAGTGATTTATATATAAAACATTTCCCACATTCTGAACATGAATACAGGCTTCTCTCCTGTGTGAATTCTCTTATGTCTAACAAGATTTGATTCAGCTGTAAAACATTTCCCACATTCTGAACATGAATACAGCTTCTCTCCTGTGTGATTCTCTCATGTACAACAAGACATGATTTATATATAAAACATTTCCCACATTCTGGACATGAATACGGCTTTTCTCCTGTGTGACTTCTCTCATGTTTAGCAAGACTTGATTTTTGCTTAAAATGTTTCCCACATTGTGAACATGAATACAGCTTCTCTCCTGTGTGAATTCTCTTATGTCTAACAAGATGTGATTTATTTGTAAAATATTTCCCACATTCTGAACATGAATACAGCTTCTCTCCTGTGTGAATGCTCTCATGTATAACAAGATGTGATTTCTTTGAAAAACATTTCCCACAATCTGGACATGAATACGATTTCCCTCCTTTTTGAGTTCTCTTATGTATAACAAGATGTGATTTAACTGTAAAACATTTCCCATATTCTGAGTATGAATATGGCTTCTCTCCTGTGTGAATTCTTCAGTTTGTAAAACAACCTGAGCTTTTTGGGAACTGCTCACCACATTGAAAGCTTTTACCCACTTTTTGACCTGTACTTGTGATAACTATCTGTGATTGGTCAGGAGAAGATTCCTCATGATTAGTGGAATAATATAACAGATCTCTACTGTGAAGCCCTGGATGTACATTAAGGGTAATAAGGTTTTTTCCCTGAAGACTGCTGGATGATATCTTCATCTTCTACTTTATAATTGATAATGTACTGGGATTTTCTGTTAGGATTAAAAATGTATTGTGTGATTTTGTTACAAAACACAAAAGTTGACAAATTTATAACATTCATATTAGGCTGGAAACACACATGCAGTGGATAAAGCAGGAGGTAGATGTTTAAGCCTTGTCTTTTGAATCCACCCCTGGCTTCAGCTCAAAAACCTGCTTCAAAAACTATGTGTGTAATTCTAGCCTTATAACGCTTTGTATAACACTTTAAAATATATTGATGAAAAAATCCAGGATTCTGGTCTACATGCAGTCCTCCAGTTATCTTACATAAAGCTTGACTTTATAATTGTTTTTTTTGTTAAAAAGCAGAACCTTGTCCGGCAATGACGTCTGCCCTCTGCCAACACATTTGGCCCTCTAACACCATAGTGACCACCAATACGCCTTTTCATGGCAGTCACTAAGGGGTCTTAGGCTAGGGTGAGCCTTTTCACGGCAGCGGTTAAACCTAAAGTAGCGCCGTATGATTTCATTTAAGCTCCGTTCTCTCAGCTACCGGAGGTAGCTCAGAGCAATGACCGGAGACCATAACGAGTGGTCTCTGGTCAGGGGATCGCCGTGATTCATTAAATCACGGCAGTCACCCCAAGTTGCCGGTTCCTCACCCTTTCTCCTCCCATGGAATAACTCCTGAGGAAAGCGGAAAAGTTATAAATATTAAACTAAGGGCCCCGACAGTAATACTCCCCCTCTCACTGCCAATACCCCGGGCCACATTGTTAAAATAAAAGATGGTGAACGCATGCACAGATATTAAGCTGTGCTCAAGCTGCCTGTGGCAGCAGCTGGCACAGCAACCATTCTGACTGGTCCATGATCAGGTGATCTCTGTGATAAACCTATCACAGAGATCACAGAAAGTTATTATTTTTATAACACAGCCAGGACTTGGGCTGTGTTTCCCTCTCCTCTCATTGCAGTTGTTTTGTGAGAGGAGAGAGAAAATCAGTCTGCATCCTATTGGTTAGGATCAGTGCTAGATTAGCATTAGGATTTAGGGCTGCAATAGCAGTAATGCTAGATTAGGGCTAGAGCTCTATTTTATTTTTACGTCGGTTATAAAAATAAAAAAAAGATACAAAAGAAATACAAAACAAAAATGACAAAAAAGTTTAGAATTATTCTTAGGTTTTCTTTAGGTTCTATTATATTAGGGCATGTGTATATATATATATATATATATATATATATATATATATATATATATATATATATATATATATATATATATATATATATATAGCAACAAAAGAAAACCGCAGCACTCACTAGAGAAGATGCACAGGTGCCAAGCAAGCCATCCAGATCCAAGGACTAGGTAGTATATAAAAGTAGAGATCTTGCAGCACTCAAAGTGGTGAAAATAAAGTGGTTTATTCAGCCAACAAACAGCGACGTTTCTGTCCAACAATAGGACCTTTATCAAGCATTGATTTATCATGCTTGATAAAGGTCCTATTGTTGGACAGAAACGTCGCTGTTTGTTGGCTGAATAAACAACTTTATTTTCACCACTTTGAGTGCTGCAAGATCTCTACTTTTATATATATATATATATTATGTCTCAGAAAAGGAACAGCACGAAGCAAGCCTTCGCCTTGCTATGCTCCAACAGTTCTGAAATAGAAACTGGCACCGCTTCAGAAGCGGAACTTTTTAGAACGATGAATCTATTCTTTATTTATTTATTTTTTTCCTTTCTCCTCTTGTTATTGCTTTTATCTTACTGTATATTGTCAGGAATTTCTGAAGTATGGCTCAGTCGATTCTTTCCTTAAACGTTAAGGGGTTGAACTTGGATCAGAAGAGTTTTTTAGAATGGAAAGAAATCTTAGATATGAAATGTGAAGTTGCTTTTTTGCAAGAAACGCATTTGTTAGCGTCAGGTACTGGTAGATTTAAAAATTAAAATTCTTCACAAATTTTCCATGTTTCAGCAGCCAAAAAGTAAGCAGAACGGGTGATTCCTATTAAGGATTCGGCAAATATCCAAATTAAGTGATATGAACCTGATTTTCAGGGAAGATATCTGATATTATATGTTATAATAATAAATAGGCCCTACATATTGGTAAATCTGTGTGCCCCGAATCAAGGACAATGCAAATTTATCAATCAGCTCCTTAAAAAGGTTTGGGCAAATGCTGTGGATAATCTCATTATCAGTGGTGATTTTAACACAATTATCGATCCTCTGATGGATCTATTAAGCAACAAGAGAAAGGGTCGCGTATCTATCAAAAGATCCTTCTAGATCAAAAACTACACGATATTTGGCGTTATAGCAATAGGGAGGATCGCAACTTTACTTTCTTCTGGCATGTTAACCATACGTACTCTCGCTTAGACTTGTTTCTGTTAAATGCAGAGTGCATTAGTAGTGTAAAAAATGTAGAGATTTTGCTGATGAAATGGTCTGATGATGCTCCAATTATCCTAAGGGTTGAAATCTTGCCAGGCTCCCGTCCATGTTTCTCATGGAAACTGAACACTCATCTGGTGCTATCTTACAAACAGTTCTTAGAAAAGGCAATTAATTACTTCTTTGTGTTTAATGACAAAGGAAATGTTCATCCAGCTATATTATGGTGTGCGCACAAGGCCTCCCTTGGGGGTATATGTATAAGTGCTCTTTCATGGATCAAAAAATCTGATCACATTGAACTTGACATAACAGTAATGATGTCAAAAGAACTAGAATTGGCTTAAAAAAAAGTTCCCGTTAGAGAAAACTTACCGTGAACTAAAGCTCTTGAGAAGTCATTTAAAATAGTTATTGCTTCAACAATATACTGACAATTTGATTGACTCTAAGGCTCAATTTTACGAAATGGGTGATAAGGCGAGTAAGTTATTAAGCCAGAGAGTCAATCAGAAGAAGTCAGGTAATCTAATAGATAAATTGGCTGATTCGGAGGGTCGGGTTTTTTATAACCCCCAATCTATTGCAGAATATTATGGGAGATTGTACAATCTAAAAGATGAACTAGACGTAATTTATCCATCAGTTGATAATATTAATTTTTTTTGGATTCTTTGTGTCTGCCAGTGTTGGATGATAAGCAAATGGCTGAGATACATAAAGTATTCATTTTATATTACAGAAGTAAAGGATGCAATTGAACAGTTAAAGGCTAAAAAAGCCCCTGGCCTAGATGGATTCACTTCTGAATATTTTAAGAATTTTAGAGATCTTTTGGCCCCCTATCTTGTGTCCATGTTCAATTATTTCGGGGAAACACGGAATATCCCTCTGGAAATGTTGCAAGCTGAAATTATTGCTAAACGGAGATATAAAAATCTTTGACCACTTTAGCGAAGAGACTCTTGAGAGTAGTCTCTTGAATAATTGGTAGAGATCAGGTAGGGTTTCTTCCAAAAAAAAGGTTAGGGGTGCTACAAGAAGAGTGGTTTATCTGGTGGAACTGACGGGACTCTCAGGGGTCCCCAATGCTCTCCTCTCACTTGACGCTGAAAAGGCGTTTGATAGGGTGCATTGGGGATTCCTGAGAGCCTCTTTGAGGAGGTTTGGATTTTGTGGGTTCTTCTTAGATGAAGTGCTCTCCTTATATACTTACCCAAGTGCAAAGGTTGTTATTTCAGGGTTCCACTCTAAAATAATTAATATTACAAGGGGGCACTCCCTCCGTCTGGAGAAAAAAAGGATCAACCTGCAGAGGCGACAAGCCTTCTTTACTGTGAGAACTGTGAATCTATGGAATAGCCTACCGCAGGAGCTGGTCGCAGCAGGGACAGTAGATGGCTTTAAAAAAGGCTTAGATAATTTCCTAGAACAAAAAAATATTAACTGCTATATGTAGAAATTTTTTACTTCCCCTTTCCCATCCCACTTCCCCTTTCCCATCCCTTGGTTGAACTTGATGGACATGTGTCTTTTTTCAACCATACAAACTATGTAACTATGTAACTATGTAAAATGGCACAAGACAGGGGTGTCCCCTGTCGCCATTAATGTTTAATATTTTTGTTGAGTAGCAATAAGGTCTTGTAAAGAAATAGAGGGCATTCAGTGTGGTAAGGAGACGTATGTAATTGGCCTATTCGCAGATGATATTATAATCTCCTGCAGCAATCCACTGACGTCTCTAAATAGAGTTAAAGGGGTTGGCCAGGAATAAATTGTATTTTTATTTTAACCTGATGTGACATGTACAATTACTTTTCTAATATATTTTTTTATATATGGCAGCGTTACCTACTTATAATTTGCGGTCACGTGACCGCACCCAGAGTAAATTTTTATTTTCCGGTGATGTTCCATTTCTTAGCTCAGCCAACCCCTACTAGCTGAGAAAGGCATGGCATGTCATAAACGACATTTACAGGCAGTGGGCCGGGCGGATGTTTCATGAGCTCCGACTCAGGTCCCACTGCCTGTAGACGTAGTTCATGACGCGCCGTGTCTCTGTTCAGTCGGAAGTGATGGCTGAGCAAAGACACGGAGCGTCATCAATCATAGTACACATCATCTCCTCCTCCTGTCTCGTCGTCCACGCCTCCTCCTTCTTCACTCTTCGAGCTCCCGCACTGAAGTGCATGTGTGGAGGAGGAGGAAATTTTTGGGCTCCCTTTAGGAGCGGAATCCCTAATGCCCGGCCACAGCGTTGCCGAAGCTGTGGCCTGGGATTACGCTCCAAGAGAAGTCCCTGACTTCACTGTCCATATATGGCTCCTTTTACATCACCTTAGATCCCTACATTTCGTGCTGCCGACTGCTCATAATTCTGCATTAGAGGTCACATTACATTGTACAGCGCTGGCGGAATGTTCTGGATAAATGTAGACAAGCAGAATGCTCTGTCTCCTAATGCAGAGTTATGAGCATCCAGCAGTGCGGACTATGGGCAGTCTGTGCTGTAGTTAGAAGTAAACATGGTAATTTAAGTAATTTAGAAAGACGATTATTGGCACACTCCTGCACTATAATAGTGTCCTGTAAAATGTCAGTATAACCCTTGGTACTCTTTAATATAACAAGTTCTGGGTACTAGATTCTGGAGATAGGATGTTGATCCAGCAATTTATTGTGATTTCCAGATTTGGAGTCGGGGAGGAGTTTCCCCCTGAGACAATGGTCATCCACACCTCATGGGGGTTTTTGTCTTCCTCTGGATCAACACAGTCGGATTATAGGATGAACTTGTGTCTTATTTCATCCTTATTAACTACGAAACACAGAATTTTTGGAGCAAAATTTACCACTAGAATAAAGTACAATGTGTTCTGAAAAAACAATCACTTGGATAAAAAAAAAAAAAGCTAATTCCCACTAATGCTATGTACATCTTTTGTAGGCAACTTTTTTTAATCAAATATTTGAGTTTGTTTTTTTCATTTGACTTTAATTTAACATTTTCTTTTTTTTTTTCGTTTTTAGCCGATAGCGAAGTTTCCCTTCTGATTTCCATCATACATATGCAGAGGATGTCGGTAAGGGTTTAGTATTCTCTGTGAATTATATATGACATCACATTACACGACCATGAAGTTCCTCATTGGCACAAATAAAAATGTTTAACTGATTAAAAATACCATTTAAAAAATATCTATGGAAAACAAAACATACATATTATCTCATAAGACAGTGATCAGTAGAGACCATGCACATACTTTTATTCCTGTACTCCCATCTAACTATACAATAAATATCACATAAGACAGTGATCAGTAGAGAACATACACGTACTTGTATTCCTGTACTTACATCTAACTATACAATAAATATCACATAAAACAGTGATCAGTAGAGAACATACACATATTTGTAACGATCTAGGGGTATGTGGACCCACTAGGCCGCTGCACAGTAGTGGAGAGGCAGCTGGCCAAGTCACAGTCTATTCAAAAGTCTATACGAGTTCGTAGCACAAGGGTACCTGAAATAGTCCACATGGTGGCAGGGGTTCTGGCAAGTATGGTAGTTGTTGCAGCAGGTTGTGCCAGAGGTGGCGGCTGACAGCAGATGCAGCTGGTTGCTCCAGACATGGCGGATTACAACGGGTGCAGTACGTTGCGCCAGACGTGGCGAATTACAACAATTGTAGTGGGACACGACTCCAATCACTAAACAGGCTCAGGAACAATAACACAGCACGGGATACAAGATACAGGTAGCAGAGCATGGAACACTTGGAACGGGACAACACTAAGGAACCATTTGCAAGACTAACATGGGTATTACAAACAACGCTCAGGCAAGGATCAGAAGGGCAGGGCCCTTTTTATAGTTCAGAGGGATCAGGGAATAATTATTTACATATGCGCACGCTGGCCCTTTAAGGCCAGAACAATTGCGCACCCTCTAGTGAGCACAATGGAACAGAGCGGTCGCGTGTGTCGGTGTCTCCGGGGAGGGAGACACCGGCAGGAAGAGGAAGATCTACGAGAGGCAGGTAAGTGGAGGTCGTGGTCATAACATTACCCCCCCCCCTTACGCCCCCTCATCTTGGGTCCAGCGTGAGAGCGGAATTTTTTACTGAGGGTAGGGGCATTGAGGTTCTCCTCTGCTCCCAGGATCTCTCCTCAGGGCCAAACCTTTTCCAGTCCACCAAATAGAAAGTCTTTCCTCCTACACTCTTGCAGTCCAGGATATTTACAGGAGTTTTACTGTAGCAGTTCAGGACCCAAGGTTTAAGGAGGGACACGTGTAAAGAGTTGGGAATCTTGAGCGTAGGAGGCAACCGAAGTTCATAGAATACAGGGTTTATCCTTCACTAGAATAGTTACCTATATAATGTCAGTATAACCGTTGGCACTCTTTAATATTACAATATCGCCACGCCGCATTGATGCAGTAATTCATGCAAAAGGAGCCCCGACCAAGTATTGAGGGCAGATACTGTACATAATTTTCAGTAGGACAACATTTCGGTATTAAAAATCATTTTTGAAATTGGGCTTATATAATATTCACATTTTCTGAGACACTAAATTTTGGGTTTTCATTAACTGTGACCATAATCATCAACATTAAAAGAAAAAAAATGCTGGAAATAGATCAATCTGTGTGTAATGAACCTATAGAATATATATGAGTCTCACTTTTTGAATTGAATTACTGAAATAAATTAACTTTTTGATGATATTCTAATTCATTGAGAAGGACTAGTAGTTTGTCAGCAATAGTGTGAGAGCTGGAGCAAGGGAAATGCTGGTAGTTGTAGTCCTCTCCTCTTATATCCCTCCCTGTAATGTCCTCTAATATCCAATAACAACAGTCTGGGATTGCTTGGAGTTGTAGTTCTCCCCTCTTAAACCCCTCCCTGTACTGTTCTCGGATATCCAATAAGAACATGGATATGCTGGGAGTTGTAGTTCTCTCATCTTATACCTACTCCCTGTAATGATATCATATTATAACAGCCTGAACATGCTGGGAGAGGTAGTTCTTTCCTCTTAAACTCCTTCCTGTAATGTCCTCTGATATCCCATAATAGCAGCCTGGACATGCTGGGTGTAAAAGGGCTATATATAATATATAAAAATAATATATGCTCACTACACACTCACTCACGTGTGTACAAGGGCTGGTATAATAGCTGGGTTTCACCTACTTGGTCGCCCACTATTACTACCTCCTTTATAACCAGGGTCACTAGGGTTATGCCTAGTTCCCCTACCTTTTTCTTATACTAACGTCTACTTGCTTTGCTTTGCTTCTACAGAATAAGACCGTACAATAAATACAATTGTATAGTAAATAAAGGGTAATATTTATTAATAACAATAATCACACTTACATATAAAATACTCCAACCAAACACAGAACACTGTAACTGATCACAGTATAGTATCAGTATACCCCAATACACATAACACGTTAATATATACGGAGTATACTCACACTATATGTAGTACAGTATAAACATGGTATCCCATGTTATGCCTCCACCCACATACCTAAACATACATATGAATACAGTTACGTTACAATCCAATACACGCTACCTAATATCACTTTCCCTATACTCTAAGGGTTCAGCAATGGGTTATCAAGTGGAATGGGTTGCTGTGTAAATGGTGGGAAAGGGTTAAACAGGTACAGCAGGGCTAGCAAGTTACTCAGGGCAGCAAGGGTAAACAGGGACTCAGGGCTACAAGGGTTGAAGTAAGGAGGGGGGAGATCATAACGTGTAGCTGCTGCTACACGTGGATACTTAGCAGTCCATGTGGTCTCTCAGGAAGGGCCATGAGCCAAGAGCAGGCCAGGAGGGAAGAGGAGACCCTTAGTGGAGCCAGGTAGCAGGAACAAAAGAGAGAGCTTTGGGAAAATTTGTCCTTTTAAACCTCCCCGTGCACACCTGTGTGACCACACAGGCTCATGCACGTGAAAGGGAGGGGCCTGGGCCTCATGGTATCTAGTAGGGGGCTGGAAGGGCAGTTGGAACTTCCTTCTACCTGGATTAGTTCATTGTTTGTTTTACACCCCCCAGGGTGTCCGAGTAGATGACACCTTTCTGGAGGGACAAATATATATATATATATATATATATATACCTACACTACATGTACATAGATATAAATATATAAAACACTTCCCTTTACAATCCCCCTGTTGTCGGGAACACGACAATGAAATTTGTGGAAGTGTTTGTTCTGTATTACCCCCTCAACCTTGTTACTGGTAATGGTCGTAGATGGAATGAAGTATACTATTGGACCTAGATATGTGACATCAGCTATCTTCTCAAGGACACCTTCCCGCCAGTCCTCCAACTCTGGAGTCTAGTGTCGAAATAAAAGAAACCTCACAGTTCATAGAATGAAGTTGAAATGAAATCTCTTAGTCCATAGAACGAAGCCTCAAGGTCCACAGAACGAGGTTGAAACAAAACCTTCACAGTCCATAGAACTCAGTCTCAAAGTCGATTGAAACTCCCCAAGTCTCTATCCTTGATCTTCTTTCTTGGATCTTGATCATTCTTATAAATCTTTTCCACTTTAGCGGCGTCAGCAGGTCTTTTAGCGGCCGATCCCATTTGAGCATGCCAACCCGTGTAAGGCTACTTGTGCCCTCACACGGTCAGCCTTGGAATGGCTTAGCCCGCCTTCCGACAACCTTTGTACGCAGTCCGTTATCTTTCCAAAACTTTTCAGTATCTTGATTGAAGACGAAACAATCTTTGTGGGCCGATATCCATGTCTCTATCATGGCAGGTTAACATCCCCGAGGAGGAGATGATGTCTTAGTACCCAGGAATCTACTGTGGGGTGGAGCATCGCCTTCCATTTCCCCTCCAACATTCAATCCATCATCGTATTGACAATACCAGTTCTCAGGTTGAGGTAGCAAATACCTACCAGGGTGTGTGTGTACCTTACCTGTCCCTAAGGGTTCCTACACACTACCCAATCATACATACAAAATGTAAAATAATCAAAACATACAAAAATATTCCCCCCAAACCATAGGTATATTTACATATAGAGATTCATGCTCAACCAGCATCTCTCACTACTCCTCCATCAACACGTGAAAGGTACACATGTAAATGGGGTGACTACAGGCTGTAAATATATGTCCGCCTACATGTACATACTCACTCACGTGTGTACAAGGGCTGGTATAATAGCTGGGTTTCACCTACTTGGTCGCCCACTATTACTACCTCCTTTATAACCAGGGTCACTAGGTTTATGCCTAGTTCCCCTACCTTTTCCTTATACTAACGTCTACTTGCTTTGCTTTGCTTCTACAGAATAAGACCGTACAATAAATACAATTGTATAGTAAAGGGTAATATTTATTACTAACAATAATCACACTTACATATAAAATACTCCAACCAAACACAGAACACAGTAACTGATCACAGTATAGTATCAGTATACCCCAATACACATAACACGTTAATATATACGGAGTATACTCACACTATACGTAGTACAGTATAAACACGGTATCCTATGTTATGCCTCCACCCAAATACCTAAACATACATATGAATACAGTTACGTTACAATCCAATACACGCTACCTAATATCACTTTCCCTATACTCTAAGGATTCAGCAATGGGTTATCAAGTGGAATGGGTTGCTGTGTAAATGGTGGGAAAGGGTTAAACAGGTACAGCAGGGCTAGCAAGTTACTCAGGGCAGCAAGGGTAAACAGGGACTCAGGGCTACAAGGGTTGAAGTAAGGAGGGGGGGGGGGGAGATCATCACGTGTAGCTGCTGCTACACGTGGATACTTAGCAGTCCATGTGGTCTCTCAGGAAGGGCCATGAGCCAAGAGCAGGCCAGAAGGGAAGAGGAGACCCTTAGTGGAGCCAGGTAGCAGGAACAAAAGAGAGAGCTTTGGGAACATTTGTCCTTTTAAACCTCCCCGTGCACACCTGTGTGACCTCACAGGCTCATGCACGTGAAAGGGAGGGGCCTGGACCTCATGGTATCTAGTAGGGGGCCGGAAGGGCAGTTGGAACTTCCTTCTACCTGGATTAGTTCATTGTTTGTTTTACACCCCCCCAGGGTGTCCGAGTAGATGACACCTTTCTGGAGGGACAATAACATATATATCTACACTACATGTACATAGATAGAAATATATAAAACACTTCCCTTTACACTGGGAGATATGGTTTTCTTGTCATATCTCCTCCCTGTAATGTTTTCCTCTGATATCTCATAATAGCTGAATGGAGATGTTGGGAGTTGTAGTTCTCTCTTCCTATGTACGCTTCTAAGCAGGCCTTTGTTCATTTTGGTGCTACAGCAGATTTTCTAGATTTAGATTTGGCCAAGAAGTTGGGGATTATCCCTGCACCTCTGGAGAAACCATTGACATTTGTTCATTGGATGACACTTGTGTGTATGGAGGATCGGTAAGATCCCGTACTCCTGGTCTGAAGTTTTCAGAAGGAAGCATCCACTGTGAGACTTTCTTCTGTTAGTTCTCTGTCCCACATATCCATGACACACTCCATCCCCTTTTTTTTTTTTAGATTACCTAATTTACCGAAACTTGTTATATGGGATTGGGGTTTCTTGGATCCCTGAGTTTGGGACCTCCTATGGGTCAGTAGTTTTACCAACCCCCCCCCCACTCGACTGCCTACCATCTCGGACCCCTATACTAGTCAGCTCACTTGATTAGTGACATTATTTGAAAAAATTATTTCATTTTCTTCTTTCAATGGTACCATTTATCTTTTTTCCTTGAATTTTATTTAATTTTATTATTTATATATATTTTTCTTTTCCCTCTTTCCCTCCCCCCTTTTTTTTATATAGGGATACCTCCCTCAGCCCATTTGTGTAATTTAGCTTTTGATTTTCTATGTGAATATTTGTTTAGTATTAAAATTAGAAGATATTTATCTTCATAAAGTATGGATTGTTGCTATTTAGACATTTTCATTGCTGTAATGCATAAGGACAATGTTGTTCTAATATACATGGAGGTTCTGATTATTCCATGAAAGCAAAGTTCAAAATACATTTCAATGTATTTGATATATTTGAATATAATTGGGTAATATACCTTTAAATGTATCTCCATAAATTGTTGGATGCTGGGAAACGTGATCCAGCGGCCCTGAGGAAGTCCCAATGGGGATGAAACGCGAAAGCCACACTCTACTTCGCAGCTGTGATTGACGTCATCACACTGCGTCCCTCCAGCGTGTTTGACTGCTACAGCACGCTGATGAACAGATTACTGTTTGCTTTCCTGGTCTCCAGAAACCAGGCTCCATATGCTCGGGACCAAACTACGATGCGTGGTGCCTCTACCTTCAACTAAAGGATTCTTTTTCAAGGACTTGAAAGGTATTTGAGTGGATGATCTAGCTACACCCTTGGACGAACATAGCAATGTCCTTAATGTTTAACAGCTGCCGAACATAGGAGCCGCGCTACGCTCTGTCTTGAGCTGAATGAACTTCATAAACAGATGAGTACTCTTTAACCCTCTACTGCTGAAAATTCAATTATTGCAGGAATTTATGGCTGATAAGGGCGTTTGGAAATTGTCCCATTCTAACTTTCTGGACGTAATGAGATTCACTCTCTGAAATAGGATAGTTTGTAAAATATATGCACCTCAATATTTAAACAAAGTGGATTGTCAAAGTTTGTCTTAAATAATCTTGGGAATTTGATTGTTCCTCGACTATCTTATCTCCACTTTGTTATGTGGATAGATTACATCCGAATCAATTCATACTGTTCTTTGAAGGGTTTCCATACCACTAGAATTCTTTAACTCGGTCAAGCTATCTTGTACTATGGTACATCCTCCATGTCTCGTACACACTGCTTTACAATACTAAATTATGTGTATGTTGGGGGTGTTTTTTTGTATGCAAATTGTATGTTCATTGCCTAAATTTGTTTCTGGGACTCTACATATACATCTGGCCAGGTTGTATTTTAAATTGTATTTACTCAAATTGCACTATGCTTGGTAATTGGTTTTACCTTACTTCGTATATTTTCAATTAAACATTTATACATTTTTCTATTAGCTCTGATAAATGCTTGATATGTCCTAGATACATTCTTTTCTTTTTTGTTTTTCTATAACTGGATCTAGTACCTATAGGATATAATACTATATTTCATATTTTAGAGTCGGGGATTTTTGGGGCTCAACATTATAAAATGGTTATACTATTCCTTTCCTTACATAAAGTATGTAAAGATATTAGGAAACTATTATTAGTCGTTGGGTACTTTGACTTTAACCCTTTATGGAAATCTAGGCGCCTTGGGCAATTGTATAACATGGATAGTCTTTTTTGGATTACCAAAGGAATTACACAGATTTCCCATATCTTAGTTGATGGAATATGAGAGACTTCTCTAGCTTTAAAACGGAGTATGGATTATCTAACAAAGACTTCCTCGAATACCTACAGTTAATATCTGCATATGACTGTATACAACGTAAAAAAGATCACTATAGAAAAAAGGGGCATAATGCACTTAATGTTAGAAATGGTTATTAAAAAGGGAGGTTACATAAGCTGCCTATGAGCCATCTCGCTCAAATCGCAAAAAAGATAGGAGGTATATATAGGGGTATAATCAGAGGACTTCTGGTCTAGTGTACCAACAAATCTCAAGGGTATCCTCCAACAGCAACCATAAAATTTCACATTTTATGATAGTCCATAGACTATATTATTCAGCTACCTTCTTAAAAAACATAGGTCTAAGACAAATGGATAGTTGTCCCAAATGTCTAGGTCCACCTGGCGCTGGTTAGAAATTACAGCAAAGTGGCTCTCCTCAGCTCCCCCGTACGTAAAAGCTTGGGAGGCGAGAGTAAACAAATTTACTCACATTGAGCATAGATTTTCCTGTTCAACAGGGAATAATATACTCTTTAGGGATCAATGGGATCCTTGGATTAAGACATTTCCAATTATGAAGTTTTAATGGGTTTTCTAGTTTCCTATCTTTTTTTTTTAAGGAAAAAGAATAGGGAAATAATTATTAGTTCTATCCCAGTTATATAACTGAACGTCATCTTCCCTATATTATGTTATTACTGTAAATGTACTCTTATTTGATGTACTGGCTATTATGCTGTAAAATTGTAAAACTTTTTGAATTTTTTTTAAAATAAATCTTTCACTTTAAATTATTATTTTTTAAATATACTTAAATACCATAGCAACTTATATTAAAATCTTAATATACTCCATTATAGATCGGGTCCCATTGATTCACATACAGATGTCCCTAATAGATATGTAGGATATGTCTGTAGAGTTTTATGTACATAATCCAGCCACATGGATGAAATATAAAGGAAAGAAGACAGAGCTCTGTATTAGATCCCCTAATAGCGCTAACCTAGTGTTTGCAATATCACACCCAGAACAGCATCATGAAGTCTCTATTGTGGGGGAAAGGGAGAGCAGAAGTTAGTAGCAGAAACTAGCCATGAATCATCGGGTGACTCCTCTCAACCAATAAGCTAAGCGGGACATGTTAATTTGCATAGTGATATATCTTTTAGGTAATATCAGAAATTATATCACGTAAAGTATACTTTTAATTCAGGCCCATTTGCCCAAAGAGCATATTTGAAAATGTACAGGTTAAAGAGGCTCTGTCACCAGTTTATAACTGCTGTAGCAGTTTGGGGAATGTTGTTAAGCAAAGAGACACTCAGCGCAGTATTCTGGTTTAAACAGGACTTTAGAAGCTTAATTTCTCTTTCAATCAGGGAAGTCCAATAAACACAACGGTAGCTTGTCTCATCATCATACACAAAGGTTAGAACAGCAAGAAACGTTTCACGTAACAAAAGTCCAGGTATAACTCACACAATCCAGCCCTTTGCAGGGGTTAGCTCTCACCTCTCGGTAAATGCCATATCTGGGCAGTAGCAAACCAGTCTTCACCTTCTCTGCCTGACACACTCCCCCAGCAGTGCTTTTCTCTTCGTTAATTACCCTCCACCTGTGTGGAGGGAAGACCCTATATTAACCTCTTAATAGGCGCCTAGGGACAGAGCTCCCTTGACAGACTAACCCCCCTCAACCTGTTACACTGCACTATCTCCTACCTAATCTGATAGGCGCTGTAATGTAGGTAACAAGATTTTTTTTTAAACGTTTATTTTTGACCAAGTTATGAGGATTTTTCGTTTCATGCAAATTTGTTCTAAACTGGGCATTTTATTTTACTTTTGGCCAAGTGGGCATTGTAAAAAGGAGTTTCATGTCCAGCTGTACTCACAGCACAGTGTGATCTCACGAGATCACGCTGTGCTGTCACTTACTCCCAAAGTAACTTTACTGGAGTGTCCGAAGAATGACCAGAGATCGGCTCCAGCTAGGAGGCGGTCTTTTCATTCTCCAGACACTCCGGTAAAGTTACTGTGGGAGCGACAGCACAGCGTGATCTCGCGAGTATAGCTGGACATGAATGGAGAGAAGTGTATAACGCTGATTGGTCAGCATCATACACTTCTCTTTACAACGCCCACTTGGTCAAAAGTAAAAAAAGACGCCACTTGAGCATTTAGAACAAATGTGCATAAAACTAAAACATCCTCATAACTCGGTCAAAAATAAACATTTAAAAAAAAACAAACCCTGTGAATACTATAATATGAAATGAATATCACAATACACTCACATGGGCCTGTGCTCAAATGTTTTTTTTTGGCATGGACCTAGAACGAAGAATATTTTTTTTATAAAAATAATGTATTCTTTCTTTTAAAACTATATGCACAAAGTGAAATAAATAAATAAAATACGGAAAAAAATGTCCTCTGATATTACATAACAGTCTGGACATGCTGGGAGTTGTAGTTCTCTCCTCTTATACCTCTTCCCTGTAATGTCCTCTGATGTCACATAACCGAATGGACATGCTGGGAGTTGTAGTTCTCTCCTATTATACTCCCCCTGTAATGTCCTTTGATATCACATAAGTCTGTACATGCTGGGAGTTGTAGTTCTCTACCATTATAATCCTCCCTGTAATGTCCTCTGATATCACATAATAATAGTCTGGACATGCTAGGAGTTGTAATTCTCTCCTATTATACTCCTCCCTGTAATGTCCTCGGATATTACATAATTACAGTCTGGACATGCTGGGAGTTGTAGTTCTCTACTATTATAATCCTCGCTGTAATGTCCTCTGATATCCCATAATAATAAAACTTCCCTCAATGCCATAGTAAAGATTACCCATCCAATATAGAAAAAAATACTAAATTCTTTATTAAGACACAAAACAGATGTAAATACCATTTAAAAAGCAGCCATAAAACCAAAATTTACATAAAATACAAAAAGAGGACAGTGTATAATCGTAAGGCAGGACATATATGGTGGTAACATAGGTCAAGGTCACTCAATATCATGACTTCAAACACAAAACTTTTAGACAAAATGGATTCCAAATATCCAAGATGGAGTCCACACAGTATGTACTTATTTAAACATCTGTTAATCACTTTCACATACACTTAATTACAAGAATGAAGTAACAGATGATTTTGGTTTCCTTAGACTTAACTCTTCTTTTGCTCTTCTGGTGAAATAACGAGAAGCAGATCAGCTAGTACAATCCTATCCCTGACGAATTCTCTCCTTTGTGACTTCTCTCATGTATAACAAGACTTGATTTATGTGTAAAACATTTCCTACATTCTGAACATGAATATGGCTTCTCTCCTGTGTGACTTCTCTCATGTATAACAAGACTTGATTTATGTGCAAAACATTTCCCACATTCTGAACATGAATATGGCTTCTCTCCTGTGTGAATTCTCCTATGCTTAGCAAGACTTGATAGATCTGTAAAACATTTCCTACATTCTGAACATGAATATGGCTTCTCTCCTGTGTGACTTCTCCCATGTACAGAAAGATGTGATTTATCTGTAAAACATTTTCCACATTTTGAACATGAATATGGCTTCTCTCCTGTGTGACTTCTCTCATGTCTAACAAGATGTGATTTAACGGTAAAACATTTCCCACATTCTGAACATGAATATGGCTTCTCTCCTGTGTGAATTCTCTCATGTCTAACAAAACCTGATTTATATGCAAAACATTTCCCACAATCTGAACATGAATAAGGCTTCTCCCCTGTGTGAATTTTGTGTGTAAAAAGGCCTGAGATTTTTGTGAACCGTTTACCACATTGAAAGCTTTTACCCCCTTTCTTAGCTGTACTTGTGGTAACAATCTGTGATTGGTCAGAAGGTCCTTCATGATTAGGGGAAATATATGATAGATCTGTACTGTGAAGTCCTGGATGTACATTAAGGGTAATGAGGTTTTCTCCAGAAGACTGCTGCACGATATCTTCATCTTCTACTTTATAATTTATCATTAGCATGAAGTTTCCCTCAGACTTCTTACTGGAGTTTTCTGTTAGGATTAGGATGAATTTCATTATCTTTTTTTAAACCACTAAGTAGACAAAATTTATAACATTCATTTCAGACTGAAACACAAATGCAGTTTTTTTTTTTTTTTTAAATCGAAGCCAGAAGTGGATCAAGCAGGAAGGAGAAGTATAAGTAATTTGTTTTGATTCTACTCCTGGCTTTGGCTTAAAGAAAAAAACCGTTGATAACAAAATAAAATATCTAGATGACAAAGTCGAGGTTTCTGGTCTATTCCTAGTCGCCGCTTTTATTACACAAACCTTGACTTAATAAAACAAATAAATATGAGCGCCACCTTACCTGGCAATCAAGCCTTTCTTCCACCAACACATTTGGTCTTTCAATACCAATTAGAAATCACTTTAATACTACAACTTAAAGCAACACTCCGGTTCCAGGACAACGCTTTTACTATGATAGTGTATATGGTGTAACATTACCTGGTGCCCTTCTGACATGGATTTGCCGCTTTAGGGTCCTCTCTGTGCTATACCAAAATGACCGCAGCACTCCTTTGACTATGAGACACTCCTACTGTTCTCGGATTGGCCAGAGCAGCTCACGTGAGCAGTTGTCCAATATGTGGACAGATGGACAGTCTGAGAAGCGCTATGGCCTTTTTGAGAGAACACAGAGGGGACCCTAAAACAGTGTATCCACGGCAGAGGGGCACAACTGAACGGCACCAGGCAATATTACACCATATACCCCATCACATCTCTAATTTTGTCCTGAGACCGGGAACTTACTGAAAATCTAACCTTACCCACATTTAACAAGACAATGTTAGAGATTCATGGACATGAAAATAAGATAATAATGGCTGCACAGTCAGCAGATCTCCATTTTACAGAACACATTTAATATGTAGTGGACATCACTATCTGTGGGTATGTGGACCCACTAGGCCGCACCTCCATAACGGGGAGGCAGCTGGCCAAATAACAGAGTACCCAATAAATACAAAGTCCAGCACAAGGGTACCTGAATAGTCCAGACAGTCGCAGTAGCTAGGCACAGATGGACGGCAGAGGATGTCACACGTCGCGGAGGATATCAGGCGTGGCCAGACGTGGTGTACGACAGCAGACGTGACCGATGACAGAAAACGACTCCAACACTCTATAGGGCTCAGGAACCAACACAGCACAGGATACAGGAACAGGCAGTAGGGCACAGGAACACTTGGGAACAGGATAACACAGGGGGACCACTTGAAAAGACTAACATGGGAATTACAAACAACGCTGAGGCAGGGAGTGAAAGGGGAGGGCCCCTTTTATAGTCCAGAGAGATTAGGGCTGATTAATAATAAAATTCATGTGTGCGTGCACCCTACGGGACACAGCCGAACAGAGCGGAAGTGGGTGCTGGCGTCTCCTAGGAAGTAGTTACCGGCCTACAATTACAGATCCATGGCCGCAGCCGCCGAGCAGTGAGTAGGAACAGTGGTCCGCGGACGCTACGGTATCCCCACTCTTACACCCCCTCTTCTTGGGACCAGAGGAAGAGAGACATTTCTTAATGAGGGTAGGGGCATTAAGGTTCTACTCCGGCTCCCTGGACCTCTCCTCAGTACCAAACCCTCTCCAGTCTACCAAATATAAAGTCCTTCCTCTTACCCTCTTGCAGTCCAGAATCTCCTTCCCCTCAAAGACATCAGATGAACCGCTGGGAGCAAAAGCGGGACTGGGAGTCTTACTGTAGCGGTTCAGGACCATCGGTTTCAGGAGGGACACATGAAAGGAGTTAGGGATTCTGATGGTAGGAGGCAGCCAAAGCTTATAGGAGACAGGGTTTATCTGTTGTAGTATCTCAAAGGGTCCGAGGGAACCTGGGAGCAAACTTGTACAAAGGCATCTTCAGACGGATATTCCGTGAGTACAGCCAGACTTTGGTACCTGGAAGATACTAAGGCGGCTCCCTTCTTTTAATATCCGCTTTTCGCTTCATCTGATCAACTGCTAGCAGAATAGAGGACTGGGTCTGTTGCCAGATTTGCAGAAAGTCCCCAAATGCAGAGTCCGCAGCGGGTACCTGAGATGTAGCCAACATAGGAAGAGGGATTCTAAAATGTTCACCGTACACAATGTAGAACAGTGTGGAAGTGGTGGACTCACTTGTGTGAATGTTGTATGAGAACTCAGCCCATGGAAAAAGCTGTACCCAGTCGTCATGCTGAATGGAGATGAAGTGGCGGAGCTAATTCTCCATGATCTGGTTAATCCTCTCGACTTGACCATGGGACTGCGGATGGTAGGCTGAGGAAAAGTCCAATTTTACATCCAGGATTTTACAGAGAGCTCTCCAGAATTTCGAGGTGAAATGAGACCCCCCCCCCACCCCCTACCCCCCCGATCAGACACGATGTGAAGAGGCAAGCCATGCAAGCGGAAGATGTGCTGAATAAAGAGAATAGCCAGTCGAGGAGCAGAAGGTAGGCCAGTCAGCGGAACAAAATGAGCCATCTTGGAGAACCGATCCACCACCACCCAGACCGTATTGCATCCCACTGATGGAGGAAGGCCAGTGACAAAGTCCATTGCAAAATACTGCGAGGGAGCATTGGGCACAGGCAGAGGTTGGAGCAGACCGGCAGGCTTGGAGTGAGCAACCTTGTTAGAAGTACACACAGTGCAGGAAGAGACAAAGTCCACAACATCTTTGGGCAGCGTGGGCCACCAGAAATGACGAGTTATCAGGTCTAGAGTCTTACAAACACCAGCGTGTCCAGCCAGTTTGGCGCAGTGTCCCCAGCGAAGGATTCTCCTCCTTTCTGCCAACCACACAAAAGTCCTCCCCGGAGGGATGTCTCTAACTTGCAGAGGATTAGCCATAATAAAGCAGTACAGGTCTCTGTGGAGTCCCTGAAGTGTATCAATGTCCTCGGTTTCAAACGATCTGGATAGGGCATGGGCCCTCACATTTTTGTCAGCAGGATGGTAGTGGAGCACAAATTGAAAACAGGTGAAGAACAGCGACCACCTGGCTTGGCGGGGATTTTGCAGTTGAGCCGACTGGAGATAAGTGAGGTTCTTGTGGTCAGTGTATATCAGGATGGGATGAGCCGTGCCCTCTAACAGATGTCTCCACTCCCCCAGAGCCAATTTGATGGCCAATAACTCCCGATCTCCAATAGAGTAATTGCGCTCAGCGGAGGAAAAAAAGTCTTGAATAATAGCCACACACCACTGCCTTTCCTTTGAAGCTTCTCTGGAACAGAAGTGCACCTGCACCAACAAAGGAAGCGTCCACCTCCAACGAGAACTGTCGAGCGACGTCAGGATGATGGGGGATTGAGGCTGAGGTAAAAAGCACTCTTGAGGCTATTGAATGCAGATTCTGCCTCTGGAGTCCACACCCTGGAGTTCACACCTTTCTTGGTAAGGGTAGTGAGGGGAGCAGTCAGTGATCAGAAGTTTGGGATAAACTGCCGATAGAAGTTGGCGAATCCCAAAAAAGCTGTATGGTCTGCAGGCCCTGAGGACATGGCAATTCCAGGACGGACTTTACCTTCTCAGGGTCCATCTTAAGACCTTGATCTGAGATGATGTAGACCAGGAAGGGCAGAGAATTTTTTTACAAAAACGCACTTCTCCAGCTTGGCATACAGATGATTCTCCCTTAATCGCAGTACAAGTTCACGAACTTGTCTCCGATGAGTCGTCGGATCTGCAGAGAAAATCAAAAGATCATCGAGATAGACCACAACACAGACATAGAGGAGATCTCTAGAAGACCGCGGGAGCGGTACATAGACCGTAGGGCATCACCAGATATTCGTAGGGCCCGTCTTGAGTGTTGAATGCCGTCTTCCACACGTCTCTTTGACAAATTCGGATCAAATTGTAAGCCCCGCGCAAGTCTAGTTACGAAAAAATCCTGGCTCCTCGTATACGGCCAAACAGTTTGGATATTAGTGGCAACGGGTATTTGTTCTTGACCATGATCTGGTTGGGCTCAATGTAGTCAATGAAGGGTCGAAGAGATCCGCCTTTCTTCTTAACGGAGAAGAACCCAGCCCCGGCCGTGGAGAAAGACTTTCATATGAAACCTCTCTCCAGATTCTCCTTGATGAAGGCCGACATGGATTGAGTCTCTGGCAAGAAGAGGAGGATATACCCATCCATGTGGAGAAGCATTTGGAACTAGTTCAATAGGACAGTCGTAAGACCGGTGTGGGGGAAGCATCTCAGCCTCCTTTTTGCTAAAGACATCTGCAAATGGGGAAAAATTAGCATGGTAATCCCGTTAATGACTGAGGCAGAGAAGGCTGGACGGGATGGATCTGTAACAGGAAGTGGTGAGGACATTTGGGACCCCATTGGAGAACTTCTCCGTAACTCCAATCCAGGACAGGAGCATGCAGCCAGAGCCAAGGAAGGCCCAGTAGAACCGGATTGACGGCTTTAGGCAAGACAAGGAAGGTAATCCGTTCAGTATGAAGGACTACAACTTGGAGCTGAAACGGCTTGGTTTCAGACACGATTGGATCGGGCAGAGGAAGACCATTCACCGAGGCAACAGCCAAAGACGTCACCAGGGGAACAGTGGGCAACTAGAGATGATCCACTGCTGGATGAAGTTTGCCGTGGATCCTGAGTCCAGATAGGCAGAGATCCGGTGCGTCTTCTCGCCAGACACTATGGTCACAGGAATGGTCAGTTTGGAAGAGAATTTTTTTATTTAGTGCCGTTCTGCCGAGAGTTGTCTTTCCAACCAATCCTAGGCACTGGAGTTTCTTTGGCTTCTGGGGAGACAAACGCACAACATGGCCTCTGAGGCCATAATACAGACAAAGTACTGAAGTGTGTCTGCGTAGTTTCTCCTGGGTAGACAATTTGATCCGGTCCACCTGCATAGGCTCCTCTGGTGAAACAACGGATGGGGACAGTAGGGATTGATGGAAAGTAGGAGCTAACCCAGGAAATCATCTCTCCTGGCGAACCTCCTGGGAACGCTCCCGGATCATCATGTCAACCCGGGTGGCTAGTAGAATGAGATCGTCCAGGGTAGGTGGCAGATTGCGAGCGGCAAGCTTGTCTTTAGTCCCAGAAGACAGTCCCTGCCAGAATGTAGCCACCAAGGCCTTGTTTTTCCCAGGTTAGTACTGCAGCCAGGGTACGGAACTGAATGGCATACTCGCCCACGGAGAGGTCTCCCTGGTGTAGGGTCAGCAGGGATGCAGCAATCTCACCCAGATTCTTCAAATATAGAACGGAAAGTCTGTAAAAAATACTGTAAGTCACGAGTCTCTGGTTCCTGATGTTCCCAAAGGGGGTTCACCCATGCCAGGGCCTTGCCAGTAAGGAGAGAAAGGCCAAATAACAGAGTACCCAATAAATACAAAATCCAGCACAAAGGTACCTGAATAGTCCAGACAGTCGCAGTAGCTGGGCAAAGATGGACATTAGGCGTGGCCAGACATGGTGTACGACAGCAGACGTGACCGATGACAGAACACGACTCCAACACTCTATAGGGCTCAGGAACCAACACAGCACAGGATACAGGAACAGGCAGTAGGGCACAGGAACACTTGGGAACAGGATAACACAGAGGGACCATTTGCAAAGTAACATGGGAATTACAAACAACGTTGAGGCAGGGAGTGAAAGGGGAGGGCCCCTTTTATAGTCCAGAGAGATTAGCATCGATTAATAATTAAATTCATGTGCGCGCACTGGCCCTTTAAGGCTGGGAATGCGCATGCTCGCGCACCCTACGGGACACAGCCGAACAGAGCGGAAGTGAGTGCTGGCGTCTCCAGGAAGGAGATGCCGGCCAGCACTCACAGATTCATGGCCGCGGCCGCCGAGGGGTGAGTAGGAACGGCGGTCCGCTGCCGTGGACGCTACAGTGGAATAGACAGAGTGAGGTTATCTCTCAGAATCTGTAATAAAGGTTTCCAGTACATTGTTGAATCCATTCCACTAAAGGCCTGCTTCACACGGCCATGTTCGTACCGTATGTCAGACGGATTTCCTGGACAAACACAGTTCAGGGAGCCGGACTTCTACCATCATAGTTAGGAGTCCCTGCCCCATGCTGCAAGTTTTTTCTTTAGTACGGTAGTCCCATAGAGAGGCAGTGACTCATAGTATCATGCATCATTATGCTGCTAGGAGTCTGGCTCCCTGAACTGTGTTTGGTCGGGGAAATATAGTCAACATACAGTCTGAACACAGCCGTGAGAATTGAGGCTGTTCTAATAGGAAAGAGGTTTCTAACTAGCACTGAAAAGGTGGACCTAGTGCAGTGCCATCATGAGTGCAGGTGATCATCACTGAAAAGTTTTTGTATGTATAATAAATAAAGGTGAAATACAAACTTCATAATAATCATTAGATCTGGAAGATTGCCCCGAAAGTTAAAAAACAAACAAACGAAAAAACCATATTGCTAAAGCCACTATAAAATTTTAAAGCAGAGACCTACCAGAAGACATGTTTCAAAAAATGTACAGTAGATTATAGCAGAGATCTGAGTGCTTGACATTGAGGCCTAAGGTTGTACTACGTAAATACCCTGACAACATGTCGCCTTGTGACTTGTGTGTAGAGTTGTCATGGGGACCTTGTGTGTTTTCTAACAGTTCCTCAATTCTTGTCCCAGTCCCATAACAAATATAAAACTATAATGAGGATCTTTCATCTCAGCTGTTATTATTAGGGGATCAGTAATGGAAGAACCCAAAAAATTACAAAGTACAAAGCAAATCACCAAAATGTATGTGTTAATTTCTTTCTATTTATGTAGACTATTCCAAAATTATGCTTAACCCCTTCCCAACATGTGCCGTATATATATATACAGCCCAGTCAGGAAGTAGATCCCACAAAGCTCAGTACAGTTACGTTGCGGTAATAACGCGGGCTCAGAAGCCAAGCCCGTGCCATCACCGCCGGGTGTCAGCTGTATATTACAGCTGAGAGCCTGCTCTAATGGCTAGTCTCCGATCCGGCCCAATTTACCCCTTAGATGCTGAGGTCAATAGCAATCACTGAATCTAAGTTTTTTTTTAGCCAATCGGCACCCCTGCGAGCAGATCACGTGGGTGCCAATGGTTGGTATGGCAACCGTAGGCCTAATAATCCCTCCTGGTCTGCCAAGTCTGGAAGCCTGTTAGGACCCACCTCCGGGAGGTCCTAATTGGCTTGCTGACAGTGTCACACTGACAGCTCTAATACATAGCACTACGTAGGTAGTGTAATGTATTAGTATAGTGATCAGTGTTGCAGGCCTACAAGTCCCTTAGTGAAACCGTTAATAAAAATGTTGCATAATAATAAAAAAAGTTTCAAGTTAAAAACCCCAAATTGCCTTTTTTCCCCCATAAGCCTTTTATAATTGTAAAAAAAAAAACAAAAAAAAAAAAACCTATACATAAATTGGTATTGTCGCATCCGTAAGGACCAAAACTATAAAACTATTATGTAATTTATCCCACACGGTGAACGCACAACAATAATAAAATATAAAAAATATAACACCAGAATCGCTGTTTGTAAGGCTTTATTCAGACGAACGGGAAAAACGTCCGTGCAACGCGCGTGATTTGCACGCGCGTTGCACGGACCTATATTAGTCTATAGGGCCGTGCAGACATGTTCGTGATTTTTACTCAGTGTGAGTCCGCTGAAAAAAAGTCACGACATGTCCGTTCTTTGGGTGTTTTGCGTGAATAACGCACCTATTGAAGTCAATAGGTGCGTGAAAACCACGCATGTCGCACGGAAGCACTTCTGTGCGAAAAGCGTGATTCGCGCATTAGCTGTCAAAAGCATGAATGAAAACAGAAAAACATCACGTGCTTTTCTGTTTACAAACATCCAAATGGAGTGTCATAATGATGGCGGCTGCGCGAAAAGCACGCAGCCACGCATCATATGCTGCTGCCCCACGGAGCTGTTAAGTGGTTTTTGCGCAAGTCACATCTCCTAAAAAAATGGAATAAAAAGTGATGAAAAACTCATATTTTACCCAAAATAGTACCAATATAAATGGCAGCCCGTCCTGCAAAAAAAAATGCCCTGACACAGCTTTGTCTATGCAAAAAAAATAAAAAATAATTATTATGGATCTTAAAATATGACAACACAGAAAACAAATGTTTTTTGGAGGTTTTATTAAAAAGTGATTTTATTGTGCAAAAGCTGGAACACTAAAAAATAAATATATATACATTGGGTATCGCTGTAATCGTATCGACCCCGCAGAATAAAATTAACATGTAATTTATGGCGCACAGTGAATGATGGAAAAAAATACAAAAGATTAATTTAAAAAAACATTCCATAATTGCCTGTTTTTGATAAATTTCGTCTTCCAAAAAATTAAACAACAAGTGATCAAAAAGTCGCATTTGACCCAAAATGGTACCAATAAAATCTACATCTTGTCCCGCAAAAAAACAAGCCCTCACACATCTACAACAACCGAAAAATAAAAACGTTATGCTCTAGAAATGCGTAGAGTAAAAAACTTACTGACCCGCCAAATAAAGTGAACGTCATTTATACTGCACAGGAACCACCGTAAAGAAAAATAAATAAGGAAAATTGTTTTTGGTCCCTAGCCTCCCAGAAAATGTTACAATAAAAACTACAGATCGTCCCTCGAAAAAAAGTCCCTGATACGGTTACGTGGATAGAAAAAAACAAAAAAAGTTATGGCACTAGTAAGGCGGTGAAAAAACATCCCAATGTGCAGGCCGGAGGGGAACATTCCTTCAGTTTCTAGAAGTGGTTATCAAGGCCCTAGTATTTAGGAACCAGGAAGGGGAGGGCCATAGCACATCTGCCAGTAGCGAGGGTGCCCATATTATACCAGGGCAACACGCTCCAAGCAAAATTTCCAAATTACAAAAGGAGAGAAAGTCCCAAAAATGGCACTACCAAGCAAAATCCATGCTCCAAATGGCGCGCCTTCCTTTCTAAGCCCTACAGGGTGCCCAAATAGCAGTTTATGAGCACATATGGGGTGTTGTCGTACTCTGGAGAAATTGCTTTACAAATGTTGGGGTTCTTTTTCTCCTTTTAGTCTTGTGGAATTGAAAACATTTTGAGCTAAAACTACAACTTATTGGAGAAAAAAAATATATGTTTCATTTTCACTTCCCAATTCTAATAAAATCTATGAAACACCCGTAGGGTCAAAATGCTCACTACACCCCTAGATTAATTTCTTAATTTTTTGTGGGGTATAGTTTCCAAAATGGTGTATGTTTGGGGTTTTTCCTATGTTTTGGCACAACAAAACCTCTTTAAACCGGGCATGGTGCCCAAAATATTATCTAATAAAAATAAAGCACCAAAATCCCCCCCAAAAAAGCATTAAAATGGAATTTTAAAAAAAAGAAAATTTGAAATGTCATCTTCACTTTGCTTTCATTCCTGTGAAACGCCTAAAGGGTTAAGATACTGCTGTTTTGAATAATGTAAGTGTTGCAGTTTTTAAATGGGGTGATTTATGGGGGTTTCTAATATATAGGCCCCTCAAAGCCACTTCAGAAGTGATCTGGTCCCTAAAAAAAAATAGGCTTTTGAAATTTTCTTCAAAATGTGAGAAATTGCTGCTAAACTTATAAGCCTTGTAAGGTCCTAGAAAAATAAAAGGACGTTTCTGGGGGGGGGGGGGGCGTGGCTGCTAGCGCATGGAGTAGGACGTGTTTGGATCCAGCTCTCTAGCTCCTAGGCTAACATCGGCTCACACAGAGATCCTCGTTGAATCGAACGGTCACTAACGCAAACCGGACACTTACCTTGCCAAGATGGAGAGGATTCGTAAGAAACCGGCCGCAGCAAAGGTCTGAGTTTTTTCCGGCAGCAAGGTCCCAAAATGGCGCCGGCTCGCCGTCTTCAGAGCTGCCAGGAGATCCTCAAGTTGGTCGGCGGTCTTCAGGGGCTGCTAGTGGTGCAGGCCTCGCAGTCTCCTCACCCTGCCTTCCTCGGTCCCCCGATACCTCACTGCTGCACTCTGCTTCTCATGATGGGATGTTTTTCCTGCAGGCCGCCATCTTCTCCAACAGTGAGTACTGCTAACTCTCCTGCAGAACATGTGCTTAACATGGCGCCTGGGCTGCTGCATAGTACAGAGGCTGATAAGCCAGTGACTGAAGCTGCACTTAAACATCTGCTGCATGATCTTCTTGGTTGTCTATCCAGCATGCATTTCATGATTTACAGAAAGATTTCATGGCCTTGGGGGACAGAACCTCTCATATTGAAAATAAGCTGGCAGAATTCTCTGTTGCTCACAATGATTTAGTGGACACTAATACCTGTTTGGAAGAACAAGTGGAAGCGCTGACATGCAAAATTGCGGACCTGGAGTACCGGTCACGTCGCAATAATGTTCGTTTTCGGGGTATACCTGAAGACATAACAAATGTTCAACTGGTGGAATATTTAACCCCTTAAGGACACGGCCAATTTTAGCCTTGAGGACAGAGCAATTTTTTTTACATTTCCCTCTTTACATCCCGACGCTCATAACGCTTTTATTCTTTGTACGACGTAGTTGTATGAGACTTTGTTTTTTGCGGGACGAGTTGTACTTTATGTACGTACCATTTTTTGGTACAAATACATTATCGTTTAATTTCTATAAATTTTTAATTAGATTAAAATGCAGAAAAAAAGCAGTTGTGCAGCAGTTTTAATATTTATTTTTTTTACACCATACACCGATCATAATAAAGAATGGTATACATTTGTAGTACAGGTTGTTACGGTCGTGGCGATACCTAATATGTCTATATTATTTCATGTTTTGGGACTTATATTTTAAAAAGTTGATTATAAAAAATGTGTATTTCTGTGTATTGTATTAACTTTTTATTTATTTATTTACCATTATTTTTTTTTTACATTCATTTAACTTTTTTTTTTAATCCCATAAAGGGATTTATCATTTTGATTTTGTAACTGTAATGTACTGCCATAGATCTATATGCCAGTACATTAGCCTGTTACTGATCGTACACAGGCAGTTGTTAGGGCATACCTCAGTATGCCCTAACAACAGGAAATATGTTCAGACAGCCCTGGGGTCCTTCACTGGACCCTGGGCTGTCTGGCCATATGAGTTATGGGCTTTGATCGCGTCACAGTTATTTTCTGTGACGCGATCAATGTGCAGTCCACTCTCCTTGAACGCCGCGATCAGCTGTCATCGCGGCGTTCAAAGGGTTAACGGCGGAGAGAAGATGTTTCTCTTCTCTCCGCTGTCAGAGCGGGGCCGTGGCTGTGTATTACAGCCGTTGCCCCGCTCTCGATCGCGCGCACAGACGCGCGCAGGGACGGCTGTCACACAGGACGAGTATGCTTGTCCTAATGCGTGAAGTGCTCGCCGCTCAGGACGAGCATACTCGTCCTGTGTCGGCAACCAGTTAATGAATCTTTCTGTGGCCCTCTTGCTGGAGGCGCCGCAGTCAGATTTGCTAATCGACAGGGCACATCGTATCCCTAAACCGGAATCCCTTGACACCTAGAGATGGGATTGCCCGTATCCACTTCTACCACTTCAAGGATAAGCTCCTGATTGCAGCTCGGAACGTCACCTCCCTTCCTGATCGGTTTAGGAATGTACAGCTATTTGCTGACCTTTCTGCAGCCACTCTACTACGCAGGAGAGAATTTGTGTCAACTACACGTATTCTTCGTGACTGCCAGATTCCCTATAAATGGGGTTTTCCTGTAAAACCGATTATCTCGTACAAGGAATCGAAACATGTGGTGAATACTCCGGCCAAGGACGCGGCTCTCATTAACAGGTGGAATTTGGAGGTTGGGGGACTATCTACGTCTGGATCCTCTTCACTGCCTCGTGCTGTCTCTCCGCCTAAGAAGCTTCACCGCCTTGATGCGGAGTGGCGAGAAGATCTATATCTTAACTGTATACTGCGGTTTCATTCTGCTTTTTACTTACACTGGTGGAATGCATTTTGTATGTATAAGTAGCCTCCATGGAGGCAGTTATATGCTGCAATTGTTTTATGTCCTTTACGCCTCCTATGTCGGTCTGGCGAGCTCTCTCATTAATACGGCCTAGGGTGGGGTCATGTCTGTTATTTGTTGATGCAGATTTCCCTCCCTTCTAGGTTTGCACTGTCGGTTCGTCGGGTGTGTCCTGGATTGTTTTGCTTTGTTTTTTGTTTCTCAGTCCGCAGGTTGGACTTGGTTGTTCTGTTAGCTAAACTCACTGGTCATACTTTAATATGTCTTACTACCACACTGAGACTAGATGCGGTACTGCTACGCTGCGGGGTATGTTTTTTGAGACAGTTTCATTTTGGTTTTTCCTATGGTGCTTAGATTTTCCTCTTTGAACACTAAAGGGCTGAACAGCCCTTTCAAACGCTCTATGTTATGGACCGAAACCAAGAAGCTGCAGGCATCTGTACTTTGTCTACAGGAGACACATCTGAATCATTCAGATATGTTTCGATTAAAAAATAAGCACTTCCCCCACATATATACAGCTCCGGCAGTTTCGAAGAAGAGGGGAGTGTCTATCATAATTAACCACTCGGTTGCATCTTGTACACATAGACCCCGAAGGCCGATATATTATTCTTGTATGTCATTTGAATAATGTGCAATACACCATTGTCAATGTGTATGTACCAAACATCCATCAGATTCGATTTATTAACAGACACTTCAAAAAGATTCATAAGGTTCAAAAGGGGCATCTTGTAATAGTAGGAGATTACAACAAAGTCATGTGGCCTTCTTTGGACACAACAGCTCCTGGTGCTATGCATTCTCCCTCTGATTTATTTAAGGTTATGTCTGTATGGGGTGTTTTTCTATACACATGGTATTTTGCGTTGGATTTTATACAATTATGTTTAACCATATTTAATCACTATTTGAGTAATACATCATAATTAATACATTTTATAGAATTTTAATAGAAGGATGATATTTGAATATATGGTCAGTCATGTAGTTATTTATCCATGTATTTTTTGAGTCATTTATTTCTAGTATTGAGTGATACGCATATTAAGGATATTTTCGATATAGTCAGGTTTATTTTCATGTGCAAGTACATAGATATGATTGATAGTTTTCGATAGTTCCAGGGACCGGAATGATTTATGACACTCTCCCCTAATGATAGTATGCTTCCTGCTTCACCTGTTGGTTACTTGATGGGTGCGCATGCGGGTCGTGTGATCTCCTGTGCGTTGGACCGGAAGTTGTCTCTAGGTTTGAGAACGAGTCCTGGTTTCCAGGTACGAACTTCCGGCCGTGACGCGGATGGTCTGACGCATGGAGATGTGCGTGACCTGTCATGCGCCGCTTAACATCACCTCATTTGGAGGTGTACTTAAGAGGAGAATCAGTAGGCATACCTCATCTCCTGACGAAGGAAGCGAAACGCGCGTCGAGGTGGTCCTCGGATCGGAGTGTGTTCTTTTCACCATTTCCACTTCAGGTAAATGACGTATTTACTTAGACTTTTATGTACTTTTGCATAATTATTGAGTTATATCTTGCCGTTTATAGTTGATCATTCTAGATATTGGATCTTCTGGTTATTCTGCTAGTATATCATATGCTGTCATCATGTTATAATATATGGTCATTTCCATGGGACTTGGTGTACATTCCCATCCGGGGTGTTTTTAGCTCTTTGTATTTTAAATGTATGTTTTTTGTGGGTAATTTCTCCCGTATGGGATAATAAAGATTTACATATTTTATTTTTGCTGTCTACTTGGTGTTATTTTTACATCAGGTATATTTTTGGATTTTTTATGTCTGTAGAAGGACTGATGGATGTTTGGCGCTTGCAACATTTAAATGAAAAAGATTTTACGTTCTTTTCGCATCCCCACGGTACATACTCACGAATCGATATGTTCTCTGTGGACAAAAAATTATTTGATAAGGTCTCTTCTTCTCAAATAGGACTAATTACGTGGTCAGACCATGCACCCATTTCAATGTCAATATCAGAAACTTTTAATAAACCCCCCTCATTTCCTTGGCGGATTAATCACTTTATTTAAAATTCCCCTAAATACCAGGACGCCCATATTTCCAATCTGGAAGAGTTCTTTAAATTTAAAATGACTCCTGATGTGACCCCTGCAACAGTTTGGTGTGCTCATAAAGCCTATATGAGGG
Source organism: Rhinoderma darwinii (assembly GCF_050947455.1). Lineage (NCBI taxonomy): Eukaryota > Metazoa > Chordata > Amphibia > Anura > Rhinodermatidae > Rhinoderma > Rhinoderma darwinii. Next base: position 654,857,543 of record NC_134687.1, read on the forward strand.
GACATTTCCTTAGCTTCGCAGCTAGAGACAAAAAGCTTAGGGAAGCTAAAAGGATTCAACTATTAGAGGAGATTCTCCGTCTTACGCAGTTGAACAAGGGGAAAATATGTGCGGATAGATCTCGTGTCATCAGTCACCTCCATACACAATTGCACCAACTTGACTTATATAAATACGATAGAGCGTTACGGCTACTAAAAGTTAAGTACTACAGACATAGTAATAGAGCAGGAACCCTCTTAGCGCAACAATTAAAGCATCAGGATTTTAAGGCTAGAGTTCCCTTCCTCTATAACCAGCAAAATGAAATTATATTTAATCCACAGGATATTGCAAACTCTATAGCACAATACTACTCTTCTCTTTATAACTTAAATCAAGACCCCGCTGTTCCTCAGCCTTCCCCCTCTGGCATTGCAGACTTTTTGGAGTCCATTTCCCTTTCGTGTATCTTGCTGTCTCAATTGACTGCTTTATCCCAGCCTTTCCAACTTATAGAAATTATGGATGCTATAGCTTCCCGAAAATCCCAGAAATCCCAAGGTCCTGATGGTCTTACTAATGACTATTTTAAAAAATGTAAATCTATTCTAGGTCCCCAGCTTTTAAATCTTTTCACGCATATTCACTCCACGGGTCAAATACCTCCGGAAATGCTCCGGGCCACGGTTCTAACGATACCCAAACCAGGCAAACCTGCTGATCCACCGCAAAATTTTAGACCCATCAGCTTACTGAATACAGATTTAAATTGTACTCTAAAATCCTGACCATGAGATTGGCTTTAATAATTCCTCAATTGATTCATCAAGATCAGGTTGGATTTATTAAGCAGAGATCCTCGGTGGATGGGACGAGGAGGTTTGTGTATCTCATTGATTGGGTGGGGCGCCGTCGGACGCCTTCTCTGCTTCTATCTTTGGATGCGGAGAAGGCGTTTGACCGTGTGCATTGGGGATACCTGGACACTGTTGTTACCAAGTTTGGCATCATAGGGAAAGCTTGAGACATTATTATGGCCTTGTACACCCATCCTTCCGCTATGGTGCTGGCTTCACGGTATCAATCTTCCCCGTTCCCCATCTCTAATGGCACTCGTCAGGGATGCCCGCTCTCCCCGCTAATTTTCACTCTAGTGATGGAGCCATTGGCGGAGGTCATAAGATCAACCGCAGAAATTCGAGGGGTAACTGTTGGGCAAACTGAGCATAAAATAGGGCTATTTGCCGATGATGTCCTTATGATTCTGTCAGATCCTTGTGCCTCCCTCCCACATATTATGACTATTCTGATCACATATCTCTTATTATAAATTAAAGGGAATGTGTTGCTAGCAAAAAATTTATATTTTTTTTTAGTTAAGCAATTAGTGTGTGGGTGATTAAACATTGTTCTATTTTTTTTAATTTTTTTCACGAGTCAGGAAATATTATAAAATTAGATTCTAATTTATAATATTTCCCAGTGCTGGTCACTAGATGGAGCAATTCCCAAAATTGCAGCATTGCATGTGGTAAAGCAACCACATTGCTTTTTGCTGCAAAATTGGGAAAAACTCACTCGCTCTAGTGAGCTCTGAGAATCCCCCCCCCCTCCTTTATCCTGGCTAGTGCCGGGAGAAACGAGGGGATTGAACGGTCAAACTTCCTACACTGTGTGTCGCCATTTTTTGAGCTAACACACAGTGTAGTAGGTTTACATACACTAGTAAACAAACAGTAAAACACTTACATACACACAAATCACTTACCTGCTCCAGTCGCCGCCGCTCCCTCCGGTCCGTCGCTCCGTCTGCTGCCGCTGCTCCATGTGCACAAGTCCGGAAGCCGCGACCGGAAGTAGTAATCTTACGGTCCGGCCGCGACTTCCGGTCCACAGGAAAATGGCGCCGGACGGCGCACAGTTCAACTTGGACTGTGTGGGAGCGGCGCATGCGCCGTTCCCACACAGACGGCGTACACCATAGTGGATGGAACGGGCCCCGTTCGCATTCACTATGGGACTGGAGCTGCCGTATTCCATGTCTGTATGTGTCGTTAATCGACACATACAGAAATCGAGTAAAAAATGGCAGCCCCCATAGGGAAGAAAAAGTGTAAAAATAAAAAAAAGTGAAACACAAACACACAAATAAATATAAAAGTTTTTAATAAAAAAGACTAAAATCAAACGGATGCTAAAAAAAATTTTTTCGTGACACTATTCCTTTAAATGAAAATAAGTCACAAATTATGAATATGGGTTTACCACCTCCTGTGGTTCAGACTTTGCAATCCTTGTACTCCTTTCAGTGGTCTTCTCAAGGGCTACCTTATTTAGGGATTAAATTAGCTTATCCAGCATCTCAGATGTATGCTCTCAATTATCCCCCTTTACTGGGCCAGCTAACTAAGTTTTAACCTTAGTTTTGAAGTCTCGTGGGTAGGGCGTATTGCAGCGTATAAAATTTTGATTTTGCCTAAAATCCTTTATTTGTTCAGAAACTTGCCTATCTGGATCCCTGCTTCGTACTTACACAAACTTCAGAATTTATTGGTAAAACATGTATGGAAAAAACAAAAAGCCAGGGTCGCTATTCAGGTTCTATATCTTCCTTTATCCCAAGGTGGTCTGGGTTTTCCTCATATTACAGCGCACTATCATGTTTGCATTTTGGATCAGTTGCGACAGTGGTTGCACCCCATGCAGTCACTACATTGGGTTCTCATTGAAAGGACATGGGTGCATCTTGGCTCCCTGGATTCCTATTTATGGGCTGTGGCGCTTAAACGGTCCATTCCTACCCCACCTATGTTAACCATCAAGGCTGCTTTATCTTCGTGGAAACTGATTGTGGTTAAAAAAAGCCCTTTTCCCGCTGCGGATAGCGGAGATGTCTATTCGGACTCTCTCACAACTGATTCCAGATATGAACTTGTCTTTATGGGAGGTGAGGGGTATTGGGACTGTTGGGGATGTCTGGAGTGGAGGTGTTCTTCCTACCTTTGCAGAGCTATCCACTAAGTTTCATTTGCCAGCCACCGAATTTTATAAATATGTCAGAGTACGTCACTTCCTATTGGGCATAAGTAGTAACTCCCCTTCCTCTAAATCCCTTTACGAATTGTTTTTTTATCAGCATGCTAAAACTGCAAAAGGAGTTTCAAAGGCGTATCTGGCTATTTTGGATATTTTGCAACAATCTACCCTTCAATGTGTTGAACGGTGGGAGACAGATTTATCTTTACCCCGGGCAGTGTAGATTGGGATGCCACTTTTTCTCTGGCCTCTCAGCTGTCCAACTCCACTCACCACTTAGGTACCATCTATATAATACTTTTCTAGATGCTTCTGACACCTCACCGCCTTTCCCTTATCTATCCTAATTCTTCCAATGTATGTTGGCGATGTTGCTCGGAGGTGGGTACTCTTAAACATATTTTTTGGCATTGTTCAGCTCTTAGACACTTTTGGAAGTAAATAGATAAATTATTATCAAATGTCCTACAATTCCCACTAGAATGTAGCTGGCCTTACTTAATGTTGGATTAGGCGATTTTCATTCTCATGGTAAGACGGTAATCTTCCATGTGTTGTGCTCTGCAAGAATTCTGATCTCTAAGTATTGGAAGAAGACCTCCACTCCTACGCTGCCTGAGGTGATTCAATATGTCAATTTAAACTGTATCATGGAGCGTACGATTTTTCTGCAAAGAACCCATGCCTTACAATGTCTTTCTTGGGACAAATGGACCGCTTCCAGCTAGTATGTAGATTCTCTTTACACATAAGTCATTTATCCTTGCCAGTCTATGACCCTGTGAGCTATGTATAGTTTTGTTATCCTTAGTTTTGTTTGTTTCCTTAACTGGATATTTATCTCAAATTTTGATGTATAATCTTCCTACTAAGGGATTGCATATGTTCTGAGTTTCTTGTGACTCCATGACTACCTATTGTACAATATTTTGTATGCTTAACAACGACAATTTTGTACTCTACGACTAACTTGAATTTTGTAATGTATGTTTTTATAGCGGTCAGTGGGGGAATGTCCCGCTATTCATATGTATATTTCAATGTATGCAAGACCTCTGTTTTTCTTAAAAAAAACCTTATATTTTAAAAAATTATTTTTCTGCTGCTCTGCTCTATTATATCCACTGGAAAGCAGGGGCTGTGTCCCGCGCTCCCAATCTTCCGAGCACACCTCAGGCGCGCTCCCAATCTTCCCAGCACACCTCAGGCGCGCTCCCAATCTTCCCAGCACACCTCAGGCGCGCTCCCAATCTTCCCAACATACCTCAGGCGCGCTCCCAATATTCCTAGCTCACCTCAGGCGCGCGCTCCCAATCTTCCCAGCACACCTCAGGCGCGCGCTCCCAATCTTCCCAGCACACCTCAGGCGCGCTCCCAATCTTCCCAGCACACCTCAGGCGCGCTCCCAATCTTCCCAGCACACCTCAGGCGCGCTCCCAATCTTCCCAGCACACCTCAGGCGCGCTCTCAATCTTCCCAGCACACCTCAGGCGCGCTCCCAATCTTCCCAGCACACCTCAGGCGCGCTCCCAATCTTCCCAGCACACCTCAGGCGCGCTCCCAATCTTCCCAGCACACCTCAGGCGCGCTCCCAATCTTCCCAGCACACCTCAGGCGCGCTCCCAATCTTCCCAGCACACCTCAGGCGCGCTCCCAATCTTCCCAGCACACCTCAGGCGCGCTCCCAATCTTCCCAGCACACCTCAGGCGCGCTCCCAATCTTCCCAGCACACTTCAGGCGCGCTCCCAATCTTCCCAGCACACTTCAGGCGCGCTCCCAATCTTCCCAGCACACCACAGGCGCGCTCTCAATCTTCCAAGCACACATCAGGCGCGCTCCCAATATTCCTAGCACACCTCAGGCGCGCGCTCTCAATCTTCCCAGCACACCTCAGGCGCGCTCTCAATCTTCCCAGCACACCTCAGGCGCGCTCTCAATCTTCCCAGCACACCTCAGGCGCGCTCTAAATCTTCGCAGCACACCTCAGGCACGCTCTCAATCTCCCCAGCACACCTCAGGCGCGCTCCCGTACACAGGCTTCTCAGCATCCAGAGCCTGTGTTTCCTGTACTGCAGCCTCTCCAATCTGGACTTCCCTCTCTTTCTGTCTATTATATAACCGCTCCTTTCTCAGAGGTGTAATCTGTAGATTATTTATAATACACTTATGCTTTCTACAGAGCTCCTGACTTGTAAATCTACTTCCCCTCCCCCATCCTCCCGCTTGTCTGTATGGGTATCGTAACTATCATCTTCTTCATAGTCAGCTGTTCATACAATCTACAGAGCTCCTGGCTTGTGTGTCATACATTGTATGGGTATCATAACGGGGGATCCTCTGCATAGACTATGAAATGGATCTTAGTTCCGATACCTATAGAGACAACTGGAGGGGGAGGGGGGCAGTTGTATTACACATACAAGGAGAGAGAGACATACCATGGGACGACTTTGCATTTTGTTGGATTATATTTCACTATAGACGTTTATGTAACGTGGGCAATACAAAAAATGTGCTGTGACAACACGAGCCCCTATCAGAATTGATGTGGTGTTTAAGAGGTTAAACAGAGTTCTCTCAGATCCCGGATTCATAGAACACCTTGTAGAGAACTTCTATGTACAGTCACAGCTCCCTCAGGTCCTGCACTATGTATAACACATTGTCTAACGTGTTACTGTAATGTAGAACTAAGGAGGAACCTCACCTTACCAAACCTTCCAATTCCCTTTCTAAATTCATTATTACTGACCTGTGGTAACACCTCCTGGAATTTCCTCCTCCACTTCACTCTTACACGGTTGATCGCCCCTCACCCACTCTTCTTCGTCTTCATCCTCTGCTTTAATATTAGTCAGATCTTCCCCCTGATTTCACATATGTAACAATTCAGTACAATACAGCAGAGAGTGCGAAGAAACTAACAGATCAACATAAGAAACCACCAAACTCTATGACCACATCTATGACCGCAGGACCAAAAAGCCACACACCCCCCTATATAGATCTGGTATAGGGCTCAGCTTCATCTACCTGATGATTCTCTGGGACATTGTGATTTTCCTCTGGACAGTCCTGGGAATACAGAGGACTGGGACATCTCTCTGGTGGATTTCTCCTACTGGATCCATCTGTAGGAAACACACAGTGACTGAATACATGACTACTGTATATCTGTCTATATATCAGACACTTCTCTCTACACTTCTATGTTTACTGGTCAGAGCCAAGGTTACAATGTTGAGGCCCTCACTACCGGTGTTGATGTTCCTGCACCTTGTAAGCTGCAGGCCTAAAGTAGACTGTGACCTACCAGAGTGAACGGCGGTGCACCAACGGCCCCCTGCTCCGCCATAGTATTTAACCCGTCAGTGACCAGCCCATAGTGTTTTTACGTCGATCACTAATGGCCCTTATTCCGACGCCATAGACTTTTTACGTTGCGGCATCGGAATAAGTAAACAGAGCAGGGAGCTGTCAAATCTCCCTGCTCTCAGCTGCCAGAGGTAGCTGAGGGCTGGGGGCGTCCCTGCTCTGCCGGGTGAGATCGATATTAGTATCTATCTCACCCGTTTAACCCCTCAGATGCGGTGCACAATAGCGTGCACCGCATCGGAGTGGTTTTGGGGAGAGGGAGGGAGCTCCCTCTCATCCTAATGACACCCGGCGATAAGATCGCCGAGTGTCTGTGTCTCCGATGGCAGCCGGGGGCCTAATAAAGGCCCCCAGGTCTGCCTTTAATGAATGCCTGCTAGATCATGTCGCAGGCATGACTAGCAGATGCCTTTCCGCTTTAAACGGACAGGCAGTAATACACTGCAATACAGAAGTATTGCAGTGTATTATAAAAGCGTTCGGAGAATCACATATTAAAGTCCCCTAGTGGGACTAGTAAAAAAGTAAAAAAAAAAAGTTTAATAAAGTTCATTAAAAAAAAATGTGAGAAAAAAAATTAAAAACCCACTTTTTCCCCTTACAAAATGCTTTATTATTAAAAAACCAAAATAAAGTAAAAAAGTTACACATATTTGGTATCGCCGCATCCGTAACGATCCCGACTATAAAGCTATTACATTACTTAACCCGCACGGTGAACGCCGTAAAAAAATAAAAAACAACGGAAAAATTGCTGTTTTCTGTGAATCCTGACATTAAAAAAATTTGATTAAAAAGTGATCAAAAAGTCGCATCTACTCCAAAATGGTACCAATAAAAACTACAAGTCTTCCCACAAAAAAAAAGCCCTCATACAACTGCATCGGCGAAAAAATAAAAACGTTACGGCTCTTCAAATATAGAGACACAAAAACAAATAATTTTGAAAAAAAAGCATTTTTACTGTGTGAGTAGTAAAACATACAAAAACTATACCAATTTGGTATCGTTGTAATCGCAACAACCCGCTGAATAAAGTTATTGTGTTATTTATACCACACGGTAAACGGTGTAGATTTAGGACGCAAAAAAGTGTGGCGAAATGTCAGATTTTTTTCTATTCCCGCCCAAAAAAAGTTAATAAAAGTTAATCAATAAATAATATGTACCTCAAAATGGTGCTATTAAAAAATACAACTTGTCCCGCAAAAAACAAGACCTTATACAGCTATATCGACACAAAAATAAAAAAGTTATAGCTCTTGGAATGCGACGTAAAAAATAGCTTGGTCATTAAGGTCTAAAATAGGCTGGTCATTAAGGGGTTAACTGTATCTGTGTTCTGTGGATACACATGAAAGTAGCAGGACACAGGGCTCCTCTATATCGAGAGTTTCCTACAAACAAAAAAAGTGTCTGGGTGTTACCTGATTATTAACCTCTTAAAGCCTGTGTACACCTCTGTAGGCAATATTTTCTATACATTATTATTAACCCCTTCACGACAGCCATACGGCTATATACGTTCCAACTGCTGATGCCCCGGGCAGTTGTCACATATATAAACGTTGGCAGAAAGGAACAGAATTTAATGTGTGCAGCGCTGCACTTTCACGTCTGCCGTCTCTCTCCACAAGTGCCACAACATCTCCCCCTTAGTTTCATCAAACTTAGATGCCAACCCCCAGCAGATAGCACATTAAACCCCCTGTAGAAAATGCCACACACCCCTGTAGACAGCGCCACCCCCCCCTGTAGATAGCGCCACTGAAGCTCCCTCTAGGAGTGGAATCCCTTGCCAAAGCGTTGCCGTCATTTTTGGCTGGGAATTGTGCTCCTAGAGGGAGCCCCTGAAGTCTCAGTCCATATATGGACAGAGAGAGTGATTTCAGGGACTCCTCCAGGAGTAGAATCCACGGCCTAGTTAAGAGAGGATCATTTCTCAAATCGGACGTGCCACTTTAAAGGGTATGTGCACATGGGGCGGATAAGCTGCAGATTTTCTACAAAGTATTTAATTGCGGGAAAATCTGCACCGTACTACAGTAGAAGCAATGAGGATGAGATTTCAACAAATCTCATCCACACGATGCAGAAAAAACACGCAGAAAAGAAGTGCGGTGCAGATTCTCAATCTACAACATGTTAATATCTCCTGTGAAAATCCCGCTGAATCTCCACACAGAAAATCTGGTCAGAAGTTCCGCAGTGTTTACACGGTTATACTGACATTATATAGAAAACTATTATACTGCCAGAGTGTGCCGATAATCGTCTTTCTAAGTGACTTGTATTATCATGTGCACACTCCGGCAGTATAATAGTTTTCTATATAATGATATAATGTCAGTATAACCGGAGGTTCTCTTTAATATTACAAGTTATGGGCACTAGATTCTGGAGATGGGACGATGATCCAGGGATTTATTGTGATTTCCAGATTTGGAGTCGGGGGGGGGGGGGAGGAGCAATGAGACAATTGTCATCCACCTCATGGGTGGTTTTATCTTCCTTTGGATTGACACGGTCGGATTATAGGTTGCACTTGATGGACTTGTGACTTTATTCATCCATATTAACTATATAACACAGAATGTATGGGAAGGTTGTAACGATCAGTAACTTCTTTTGTTTTCTGTCTGTTTTATTAGTCTATATATAAATAAACCTTTTTAAATGGTGATTATTAAAGTTTAAGTCTCCACCATTTACTAATCCCTTTATATGAGTTTTTTGAGGACATTATTCTTTCTTAAATGATTTGCAGCCATTATCAAAGTCCTGCAGAAGTTCTTAGCTTGTGAACTACTAGTCTAAAGCCGGTCATACACTCTAGATGTCAGGTGAACCATCGTTCCTCCCCTCCTCCATGTACATGAACGCTCGGTCGGGTGTGTATGTGTCTTCAATAGGGGAAAGTCGCTGCCAAACTCCTCTGATAGTGACTTATCTACGAACAAAAGGATCCGGCATGTTGAAATTCCACAGCCCGATCCTTCTCTCTGCCGACATCGGACGTCCGGGGAGAGTTGGGAAGTCGCCATATACATTAGAAAGACAGCAGATCTGGCCTACATACATCTACTGTGTATGACCAGCTTAGCACACTGGTGTAGAGTGATGACTGGCAGGAACATACACCTGGTACCACTGCCCATCCTCCGCACTACAGATGAGCGGCATGTCACAGAATATGATTGTGTTGTTCCTCCCCACAATTGTGTACAGAGGTATAAAGTAATGGCCCCCACATCACAGATTTCCATCAGCTGATCTTAAAGTCTGTGTGGGGCTGATATTAACCCATTCCAGCATCGCTCCTCACATGTTATACACAGAGAGGAGGTAAAGCAAGGAACGTGTGTTTGGAGCTCCGGCATCGGCCCCATCAGGAACATCTGTCACACCCTCAGATTTTATCTGCAGGACCACAAAGGAAAACCTGTCAATCATTCTGTGTGGGCGGGGGCAGCAGGACTCACAGGCTTTCTCTAGGAGTCCTGGCAGCATTTAGAAGGGAACCTGTCAGTAGGTTTGGAGTCACTAAACCCCAAGCATGTCGGTATGTAGATGGAGTTAAGTGTTCCAAACCTGCACACGTTAAAACCCTCCGTTTCAGCAAAAGAACTTACAAGTTACTGAGAGGAGTCCAGGAGAGGAGTCCAGCGGGAATGAGAGCATAAACATTACACACATGAAGCTGAGGATGGTACACCTCGCTTTACTGCGCTCGTACAGTGTACTGCTCTGGGCTTCATTTGTGGCAAAGACAAAATCTGTCTGGTGAATGGAGCGCTCTGGATTTATTGGACATATACAGGAAACATAAGGATCTAACGTGATGTGAAAAGAGCAGAAATTGTGGAGCTCCTACATTACATGTCATTGTACACACGTGTATATGTACTGAACATGACGATATTAAGACTTCAGCATGGCCGCCAGTCCAGCCTGTGCCCCCAGTAATGGCCAATATATATATATCGGTCTCTTCTTACCTTGTGATGTGCGCGGCCGGTAGTTCTCCATCATGACCTCCTCATACAGATCCTTGTGTCCTTTGATCACTGCAATATCACAGTGCTGCTTATAGCAACTACTTACATTACGTCTAATTATTCCACTGCGCCTGAGCGTAAAAATCGGTTGTTTATCACTTTGAGTAATTTTCTATCACCTTGTCTCACCATAGTGCGCCTGTGCACCTATCTATAAACCCCTTGGTAACTTTTTCGGCATCACAGCAACGCTATAATGCTGAGCACAGCGATTATCTATATTACCTTCAATTACCGTATTGCGCGTGTGCGCCTGAGCGTTACCCATTGGTGGCATCTGCTAAGCCAGTGATTTGTAGCACCGTCCGTCTATCAATACAGGAGGAGGCTCGGCCCTCTATTCCTCTCTTGATAGGCTACTGACCGATTGTAGACACGAGTGTAGCTTTGTGCAGTGAATATATAATTAGGCCGACACCGCCACTCGCTGTCATTGGCCCCGATACCCCTGAAGACGCTACATCGTAGCGAAACATGTCGGGGGGGCTTCTACCTTCATTTTAATAATTGTCCTATTGACGCGCTAGAATCTAACTACTAACTAATTGAATGTAGCGCTCTGTGTTTGTGGTACTTAACCCTTTCTAGACAGAGCTCCTACGTCTGGCATTATGCTGACTGCTGTCAGAAATGGACATTAACTTTTAAACTTTATGTAGTCTGTCCTGTTGCAAATGTAATAAAGAATTTCTTGCTTTTACATAATAGTTGGAAAACAGGGCTTCTTTCTGCCGGCAGGCAGCTCTTTTTGAATCCTACATTACACGTCATTGTACACACGTGTATATGTACTAAACATGACGATATTAAGACTTCAACATGGCCGCCAGTCCAGCCTGTGCCCACAGTAATGCCAATATATATATATATATCTGTCTCTTCTTACCTTGTGATGTGCGCGGCCGGTAGTCCTCCATCATGACCTCCTCATACAGATCCTTGTGTCCTTCTAGATACTCCCACTCCTCCATGGAGAAATAGACAGTGACATCCTGACACCTTATAGGAACCTGACACACACAATGATAGTCATTACCCAGACACCTCCAGTGCTGTTACTGTAGAATTTCCCAGCATTCCCAGCAGTGTCACCTCTCCAGTCAGCAGCTCAGTCATCTTGTAGATCAGGTCTAAGATCTTCTTCTCATGTATCCGGGAGTGAGGGGGAGGCTCTGTGATGGGGCTCTGACTACTGCACCATCCTCCTGACTCATGGATGATGGGAGTCGTACAGTCACCTGATGTCTTCTTCACTATTGTGTACTCCTGTGTATGGAGAGAGACACTTAGAGAACTGAGCACAGTATTCCCCCCTCAGTAGAAAGAGGGAGATTGTGACCCCGCTGTATAGACCTCTAGTGACCCCACATCTGTAATACTGGAGACCTCACCTACAAAAAGACATTGAGAAAATAGAACGAGGCCAAAACTAAAAAGTAAATAATATTGGGGGACTAGATGGACCATGTGCTCTCCTCCTGCCGTCATCTTCTATGTTTCTATATAGATGTCATCCTGATCCTTCTGGTTCCTTGTCATTCTCATTGCTCTACAACATTACTATTGCTGCATTGGTGACATGACACATGACTGACCATATTGGTGGCAGATCTTCAGCTTTTCTGCTGGTGGCTTCTTGACGTCACTTGGAAGGTCTGGACGCTGTTATACAGGACACTGGATTCTTCCTATTACTTCCTATTATGTATTGTCCCTATCCTATGTGTGACTTGTTCTATAATGTAGAAAAGTTTACCTCTCCGCTCAACAGGTAGATGATCTCCAAGGTGAAGTCTAATATTCTTCTGCTCATCTCATTCCTGTCCTTGTCCATCCTTGGTGGGTTACTCGGGAGAAGGAATGTTGTGGAGGAGAAGATGAGAAAACTGGAGGAACTGGAGGATCTAGTACTGCAGACGTCTTTATGAAGAAAGGAGAAGATGGAAATCATACAGGGGACAACATCATGTGTGACATACAGAACCTCACTTATTGATCATTGAGAGGAACATCTTCTCAGAGCCGTCACCACATGGAATAAAGGGGTATTCCCAACACGGACATTTCTCCCCAGGATATGCCAGAAATGTCTGATAGATGCGGCTCCACCTCTGCCCGTGCTCGGCTGTTTCTGGACCTCCTATACAAGTGAATGGAGAGAGTCGTGCACATGTGTGGTCACCTCTCCATTCATTCTCCACCTGGATACAGTAATCACCTCACCAGGCGGGTCGAGGGACCCCCCTAACTTCACGGAGGTGGGACCCCCATATATCAGACATTTATGACATATCTCTCAGGTAAGAAGAGTAAAATTAAGACGTTTCCCCCCAAGACAATGAAGACCTGACTCCTGACACATGGCGGATACTGGGGAGACATTGCTGACATCTCACAAGACGTGGTGCACACTATGCAGTCAGTGTTTGATATGAACTGTGAGGTTCTGCAGCAGCTGAGGTGACATTATATATAGGGAACATGCAGTGTGATCTTTTATGTTATAGCGCAGGTGGAGCGGAGCAGAGTGATACATTGTTTTGTGGGATAAGATTCACCATAAACTTATATTTGACTAATTTAACCCCTTCCTGCACAGAACATTTACCGCTCAGGACTTGTTCACACATCATAGGGAAGACCGGACATCCTGCTGCAAAGGCCGGAGACCTGAGAGAACTACGATTATGGCCATTTAACCCCTTCGATGCTGCGGTCAATAGTGACTGAGGTACCTAAGTGTTTGGGAGGAGGCTCCTCTGTAATACTATCCTCACCTCGAGATTGTGGAGTAATGATGAGTTGTCAATTTCAATTGTGAACATAAAAAAAATAAAACTTCACCTTACAAAATGACGTAGGTTTAGATAGCACCAGGTGATTCAGTATAAGGGGGCATAGATAGGGGCCCAACCCCCCATAGACTGTAGAAAGTATTACGCACACCAATGGGGATAATTTTGCAAGTAAAATCTTTAAAGAGGCGCTGTCACCACATTATAAGTGCCCTATCTTGTACATGATTTGATCGGCGCTGTAATCTAGATTACAGCAGTGTTTTTTTATTTATGTTATGACTATATTAGATTTATGCTAATGACTTTCTTAATGAACAACTGGGCGTGTTTTACTTTTTGACCAAGTGGGCGTTGTGGAGAGAAGTGTATGACACTGACCAATCAGTGACCAATCAGCGTCATACACTTCTCACCATTCATTTACACAGCAGATAGCGATATAGCTATATCACTATGTGCAGCCACATACAGTGAAGGAAATAAGTATTTGATCCCTTGCTGATTTTGTAACTTTGCCCACTGTCAAAGACATGAACAGTCTAGAATTTTTAGGCTAGGTTAATTTTACCAGTGAGAGATAGATTATATAAAAAAAAAAGTAAAATAAAAATCACATAGTCAAAATGATATATATTTATTTGCATTGTGCACAGAGAAATAAGTATTTGATCCCCTACCAACCATTAAGAGTTCAGCCTCCTCCAGACCAGTTACTGCTCCAAATCAACTTGGTGCCTGCATTATAGACAGCTCTTACATGGTCACCTGTATAAAAGACTCCTGTCTACAGAATCAATTAATCAGTCTGACTCTAACCTCTACAACATGGGCAAGACCAAAGAGCTTTCTAAGGATGTCAGGGACAAGATCATAGACCTGCACAAGGCTGGAATGGGCTACAAAACCATAAGTAAGACGCTGGGTGAGAAGGAGACAACTGTTGGTGCAATAGTAAGAAAATGGAAGACATACAAGATGACTGTCAATCGACATCGATCTGGGGCTCCATGCAAAATCTCACCTCGTGGGGTATCCTTGATCCTGAGGAAGGTGAGAGCTCAGCCGAAAACTACACGGGGGGAACTTGTTAATGATCTCAAGGCAGCTGGGACCACAGTCACCAAGAAAACCATTGGTAACACATTACGCCGTAATGGATTAAAATCCTGCAGTGCCCGCAAGGTCCCCCTGCTCAAGAAGGCACATGTACAGGCCCGTCTGAAGTTTTCAAATGAACATCTGGATGATTCTGAGAGTGATTGGGAGAAGGTGCTGTGGTCAGATGAGACTAAAATTGAGCTCTTTGGCATTAACTCAACTCGCCGTGTTTGGAGGAAGAGAAATGCTGCCTATGACCCAAAGAACACCGTCCCCACTGTCAAGCATGGAGGCGGAAACATTATGTTTTGGGGGTGTTCCTCTGCTAAGGGCACAGGACTACTTCACCGCATCAATGGGAGAATCGATGGAGCCATGTACCGTCAAATCCTGAGTGACAAACTCCTTCCCTCCACCAGGACATTAAAAATGGCTCGTGGCTGGGTCTTCCAGCACGACAATGACCCGAAATATACAGCCAAGGCAACAAAGGAGTGGCTCAAAAAGAAGCACATTAAGGTCATGGAGTGGCCTAGCCAGTCTCCAGACCTTAATCCCATCGAAAACTTATGGAGGGAGCTGAAGATCCGAGTTGCCAAGCGACAGCCTCGAAATCATAATGATTTACAGATGATCTGCAAAGAGGAGTGGGCCAAAATTCCATCTAACATGTGTGCAAACCTCATCATCAACTACAAAAAATGTCTGACTGCTGTGCTTGCCAACAAGGGTTTTGCCACCAAGTATTAAGTCTTGTTTGCCAAAGGGATCAAATACTTATTTCTCTGTGCACAATGCAAATAAATATATATAATTTTGACAATGTGATTTTTTTTTTTTTTTATATAATCTATCTCTCACTGGTAAAATTAACCTAGCCTAAAAATTCTAGACTGTTCATGTCTTTGACAGTGGGCAAACTTACAAAATCAGCAAGGGATCAAATACTTATTTCCTTCACTGTATATCACTATGTGCAGCCACATACACACTAACGTTACTGCAGTGTCCTGACAATGAATATACATTACCTCCAGCCGGGATGTTTAAACACAATCCCTACACTACAGCACAGCAAGCGAGATTAATTATGGTGATCACATGCTTACCAGCCGAACCAATCGGTTCAGCTGTCAGTGAGCAGGTTGCTGGGGAGGCGGGGACACTGAAACAGCCGGCATCCGAGCTCTTTTCACAGCGCTATGCCGGCTGAAACAGTAATCTGTATATACACGTCCTGGCAGCACGGGGTATGTGCGAAAAGGACATGTATGTAAAGATTGTCGGCATGAAAGGGTTAAGTCAGGACGTGTTACAGGATGTAAAGTATCATTGTGCGTGTGTGTAGTCCGCTGATCTATCCGAATATATGTCCAAGAATGAAGGTATATAGATATATTCCTCCTACATGGTGACATATAGCACAATGACTATAGTTACATCTCTCTTCATGTCTCTTTCTGACCGGTCACTTACCTTGCTATGATATGGAATAACATATATCTGTACTTATTATGAGTCTCCAGTGCTTGAAAAAGGTCCGTGCCGGCACCGAAACGTCGCCCCCTGGCATCAGAGACTCAAGATTTTACCTGCAAAATGTTCCCCATTGGTGTGCGTAATAAGGGTATGTGCACACACACTAATTACGTCCGTAATTGACGGACGTATTTCGGCCGCAAGTCCCGGGCCGAACACAGTGGAGGGAGCCGGGCTCCTAGCATCATACTTATGTACGATGCTAGGAGTCCCTGCCTCGCTGCAGGACAACTGTCCCGTACTGTAATCATGTTTTCAGTATGGGACAGTTGTCCTGCAGAGAGGCAGGGACTTCTAGCATCGTACATAAGTATGATGCTAGGAGCCCGGCTCCCTGCACTGTGTTCGGTCCGGGACTTGCGGCCGAAATACGTCCGTCAATTACGGACGTAATTAGTGTGTGTGCACATACCCTAATACTTTCTAGTCACCTTACAAAATGTTTTATTATGGATGTTTTTTGAACTATAAATAATTGTTATCGCCCCAAAAATAATGTCTGGACTCATAAATGATGATATTTTACGACTTCTTTCAGCGTGAAGTATAAGGAGCTCAGAAACATTATTGTAAAGTGTCTTCCCATTTGCGGTCAGGACTGGATGACATTATTCGGGATGGTGTACGAGTTATTCCAGAGAGACCCCAACACGAGGACAACGTCTCCCCCGAGTTTATGTGACAGTGAAATACGGAGTCAGACTTGTCTCACCACTGAAGGTTATTTCCACCGAGGTCATAAAAAGCCGATCCTGGAATTATAACAAAGCTACAAATAGTTCTTGGTCTTGTACAGATAACGGGGTCACTAGTAAGACAGATATAGATTATACACATCACGTCATTTATCTCATCCGCTCTCTACAATGTCAGGTTCAATATGTCAGTTGTACAACATTAATGGTGCGAATACATAAACCTCTTCTAGATAGTAACAAGAAAGACGCCAGTAATCCATCAGTCATGTCCAAAGGCGGCCATCCCCATGACAACACTGAATGTCATGGTGCGGGGAGAAGTACGGAGCGGGTTTACAGGCCGAGCCTGCTCCACACGCTGCGGGTGTATTACAGCCGACACCTCGCACTAAGGGCGATTTACACGAGCATGTGTGTTTTGCGTGCGCAAAAGGCACTTAACAGCTCCGTGTGTCATCACCATATGGTGCGCGGCTGTGTGCTTTTCGCGCAGCCGCCATCATTATGACACTTCGTTTGGATGTTTGTAAACAGAAAAGCATGTGGTGCTTTTCTGTTTTCATCCATAGTTTTTACTGCTGTCGGGCAAATCACGCGCGTCCCACGGAAGTGCTTCCGTGTGCTGCGTGTGATTTTCACGCACCCATTCACTTCAATGGGTGCGTGATGCGCGAGAAACGCAGAAATATAGGACATGTCGTGAGTTTTACACTGCGTAAAAATCACGGACTGTCTGCACTGCCCCATAGACTAACATAGGTCCGTGCGAGGCGCCTGAAAATCACCCGCGTTGCACGGACGTATATCCCGTTCGTGTAAATCCGCCCTAAGGCGGATATACGACCGTGTAACGCGGGTGATTTTCAGGCGCCTCGCACGGACCTATGTTAGTCTATGGGGCTGTGCAGACAGTCCGTGATTTTTACGCAGCGTAAAACTCACGACATGTCCTATATTTCTGCGTTTCTCGCGCATCACGCAGCCATTGAAGTGAATGGGTGCGTGAAAATCACACGCAGCACACAGAAGCACTTCCGTGGGACGCGCGTGATTTGCCCGACAGCAGTAAAAACTATGGATGAAAACAGAAAAGCACCACGTGCTTTTCTGTTTACAAACATCCAGAGTGTCATAATGATGGCGGCTGCGCGAAAACCACGCAGCCGCGCATCATATGGTAATGACACACGGAGCTGTTAAGTGCCTTTTGCGCACGCAAAACGCACATGCTCGTGTGAATCCGCCCTAACAGCCAGAATCAGAGAGAACGCCGATCCCGGATATTTAACTACTTAGATGAAACAAGTAGAAATTATCGAGGCACTCACCGGATATTCAACAAACTTCTTTATTTCTGGATCTCGGTCAGGATGTGGAATTAGCCTACGGCCGTTTCACGTGCGTACACGCTTTCTCAAGGCCTTGAGTGCCTCGATAATTTCTACTTGTTTCATTCAAGCTACATTGTGCTGTACTGATCGATGAGCACCTCCGGGCAACGTGGCTGCTACAATCAGCAAAGATAAGAAAACCATTTTATACACTCCGTTTATAGAAGTGATTCTGGTTCAGCAGTGCCAGCCGGTTTTTTCTTCTTCCCAATCATTTAACTACTTAGACGCCGCGGTCAATAGTGGCTGCAGAATCTAAGATTTTAGAAGAGGGGGTGGGCCTCTCTGACAGCTCATCGGCCCCTCGCAATGCAAACACGGGGTATGAATGGTTGTCATGGCAGCCTGTGGGGGGTAATGAAGGCCGGCCATTTTTCTGCTTGTATTAACCCCTTAAGCATAATCACGATATACTGCGATACATTACTATTAGGGTATGTTCACACAGCTTATATTCGGACGTCTTTCGGGCCATAAACGGGCACAAAACGGCCGAAAATTCAGAAGTAGAACTTCTCCAAACATCTGCCCATTGATTTCAATGGGAAATACGGTGTTCTGTTCCGATGGGACATTTCTTTACGCGGCCGTTTTGAAAAAACATCACGTAAAACGATGCCCCGTAAAAAGAAGCGCAGGTCACTGCTTGAGCCGGTTTTCATTGACTATAAAAAAAAATTGCTCCAAAAACGGCCGTAAAAAACACTGCAAAAAATGTACGTTTTATTAAAAAAACGGCAGAAAATCAGGAGGTCTTTTCCCTTGAACAGAGTGTGAACAGAGCCTTACAGTGTATTGTACCAGCGATCTGATCCGCTCTAGTTCACGTCCCCCGGGGAGGAATACAGTTTATTTTATTTTTAATTTAAAAACTATTTTTTCTCTAAAGCGATGTAAAAAACAAAACGATAAACATAACCGGGATCACCGCAACCGTAAAAGTCAGAACCATTACAATATAACGTTATTTACCCGCACGGTGAACGGCGTAAAAAAAATATATAATTGCTGTTTTTTGGTCTCCTCAGCGGTAATTTTTTTTTAAATGTAGTAAAAAGTGATCAAAAACTACAACCCGCCCCGCAAAAAATAGTCCCCAACACCGAAAAAACGTAACGAAATCTAAAACTGGCCTGGTGGTTAAGGGGTTAACCTGCGGTGCGGATTATAAACACGCAGGATATCGGATTTATACCGCGGATTCGCTGCGCATTTGTTGCAGAATTTCCCCATTAAGTTCAATAGGAAAGTCAAGTTCCGCCACAAACGCCATTGTTCCCAGAATCCTCTGCGGCTCCACCGCGTGTTCACAGCAACGCTGCAGGTTACACATATATAGAAAAGAAGGCGTCATGTGACCCCTGCAGCCAATCACAGGCCGGAGAGGTCACGTGTCATTATAGGGGTCACCTGGACACGGCCGGAAGAGCAGGGACGTGTTGCTATGGTAACGCTGGGAGAGGTGAGGATCGGCCTTGTTGTATTTCTGTAGTAGATATTCGGGGGGATTATACGGCCACCATTTGGGGTGAATATTCGGGGTGATTTCCTTGCGTGTTGTGGGTCGTATTCGCTACGTGTGAACATTCCCTTAAACCGCACGGTGAACGACATTAACAAGAAATGTATAAAAGTCAGTGAATAAGTTGTATGTCCCGAATATTATGTCATTACAAAATACGACTCGTCCCACAAACCACTACAAAGACCAGAAATAACAACTTACCCCAAAGAGACCGGCACTGGAGGGGTTAAATCCCGGCTAGGAGTCCAGTGGGTGGGGTCACTCAATGATTGACAGCTCTCTGTATAGATACTCATACAGGGGTGACTGATAACAGAGAGCACACCCGACCAGCGCTGCTCTCTACCTCATACACGGCAATAGCTGAAGGACCTGTGATGACGTCACCACCACGTGACCGTGGCAGGGGAGGCGGTGCTTATCAGTGGAGAGACATGGTGGATGAAGGCCTGTAACGATATAAAGATCACGTGACCGTTGCATCTGGGGGCGGAGCTTAGAAGTGCACAGAATAGGCGATGTATAAAGGAAATATGATCACGTGACATGAGGATCATGTGACCAGTGCAGGAGTGATCGGAGCTAAGCAGCGCAAAATATAATAAGTTGCGGCTAAAGGACCTGTGATGACGTCACCAACATATGACCCATGCAGAAAGGGGCGGAGCTTATCAGTGGGTAGGAGACGTATGCACCGGTGATGTTGATCACATGACATGACGGGTCTATGTGAGGGGGCGGGGCTCCTGTGCTATGTGGAGAAGTGATGATGATCACGTGACGTTATAGGCCATAAAAGCCTGTACATGCTGGGAGTTGTAGTCTACTCCATTTATATCTACTCCCTGTAATGTCCTCTGATATCATATAATAACCGTCTGGACATGCTGGGAGTTGTAGTTCTCTCCTCTAATACCACTTCCTGTAATGTCCTCTGATCTCCCATAATAACAGTCTGGACATGCTGGGAGTTGTAGTTCTCTCCACTTATACATCCTCCCTGTAATGTCCTCTGATAGCCCATAATAACAGTCTGGACATGTTGGGAGTTGTAGTCCTCTCCTCTTATACCTCCTCCCTGTAATGTCCTCTGATATCATATAATAACAGTCTGGACATGCTGGGAGTTGTAGTGCTCTCCTCTTATACCTCCCCCCTGTAATGTTCTCTGATATCCCATAATAAGTCTGGACATGCTGGGAGTTGTAGTTCTCTCCTCATACTCCTCCCTGTTATGCCCTCTGATATCACATAATAAGTCTGGGCATGCTGGGAGTTGTAGTTCTCTAATACTCCTCCCTGTAATGTCCTCTAATATCCCATAATACCAGTGATACTGTTTCGATACTCTGCAGCCCCAAACGGTTCGATACCGTTATTTCATGTATTTAGATACGGAGCTGAGCGGCCGCACAGCTCAGTATAGTAATACATGAATGTATGAGAGCGGGGCTGCGGCTGTGTAATACAGCCATCGCCCCGCTCCAGAGTCCTGACAACAGGTGCGCGCCGTCAGTATGAGGTGATGCTGCCGGCGCTGCACTAATGATTGCCGGCAATGAAGACAGAACATGGCGGGCGCACTGCAAAACACCCCCCATGTTCTGTCTTCAGTGCCGGCGCTCATTAGTGCAGCGCCTGCCGCATCACCTCATGCTGACTGCGCGTCCCGCAGCCCCGCTCTATAACGGTGGAGATCAGAGAAACCTCTCATCTCCGCCGTTATTCTCCTGAATCCTGCGATCACAGCTGACTGCAGCATTCAGGAGAAAATGAGAAGGGGGGGTGCCCATGGATCGCAGCACAGGGAATTCCTGTGACACGATTGAGGGACATCCCATATATGGGCAGACAGCCCAGGATCCATTGAAGGACCCCAGGGCTATCTTACCATATTTCCTGTTAGGGCATACTGAGGTATGTCCTAACAACTGCCTGTGTACTATCCGTCCACAGACTAATGTACTGGCATATAGATATACGCCTGTGTGCTATCAGTATATAGATGTACGCCTGTGCGCTATCAGTATATAGATATACGCCTGTGCGCTATCAGTATATAGATGTACGCCTGTGCGCTATCAGTATATAGATGTACGCCTGTGCGCTATCAGTGTATAGATATACGCCTGTGCGCTATCAGTGTATAGATATATGCCTGTGTGCTATCAGTATATAGATATATGCCTGTGTGCTATCAGTATATAGATATATGCCTGTGTGCTATCAGTATATAGATATATGCCTGTGTGCTATCAGTATATAGATATATGCCTGTGTGCTATCAGTATATAGATATATGCCTGTGTGCTATCAGTATATAGATATATGCCTGTGTGCTATCAGTATATAGATGTACGCCTGTGTGCTATCAGTATATAGATGTACGCCTGTGCGCTATCAGTATATAGATATACGCCTGTGCGCTATCAGTATATAGATGTACGCCTGTGCGCTATCAGTATATAGATGTACGCCTGTGCGCTATCAGTGTATAGATATACGCCTGTGCGCTATCAGTGTATAGATATATGCCTGTGTGCTATCAGTATATAGATATATGCCTGTGTGCTATCAGTATATAGATATATGCCTGTGTGCTATCAGTATATAGATATATGCCTGTGTGCTATCAGTATATAGATATATGCCTGTGTGCTATCAGTATATAGATATATGCCTGTGTGCTATCAGTATATAGATATATGCCTGTGTGCTATCAGTATATAGATATATGCCTGTGTACTATCAGTATATAGATGTATGCCTGTGTACTATCAGTATATAGATATATGCCTGTGTGCTATCAGTATATAGATATATGCCTGTGTGCTATCAGTATATAGATATATGCCTGTGTACTATCAGTGTATAGATATATGCCTGTGTACTATCAGTATATAGATATATGCCTGTGTGCTATCAGTATATAGATATATGCCTGTGTACTATCAGTATATAGATATATGCCTGTGTGCTATCAGTGTATAGATATATGCCTGTGTACTATCAGTATATAGATATATGCCTGTGTGCTATCAGTATATAGATATATGCCTGTGTACTATCAGTATATAGATATATGCCTGTGTACTATCAGTATATAGATATATGCCTGTGTGCTATCAGTATATAGATATATGCCTGTGTACTATCAGTATATAGATATATGCCTGTGTGCTATCAGTGTATAGATATATGCCTGTGTACTATCAGTATATAGATATATGCCTGTGTGCTATCAGTATATAGATATATGCCTGTGTACTATCAGTATATAGATATATGCCTGTGTACTATCAGTATATAGATATATGCCTGTGTGCTATCAGTATATAGATATATGCCTGTGTACTATCAGTATATAGATATATGCCTGTGTACTATCAGTGTATAGATATATGCCTGTGTGCTATCAGTATATAGATATATGCCTGTGTGCTATCAGTATATAGATATATGCCTGTGTACTATCAGTATATAGATATATGCCTGTGTGCTATCAGTATATAGATATATGCCTGTGTGCTATCAGTGTATAGATATATGCCTGTGTACTATCAGTATATAGATATATGCCTGTGTGCTATCAGTATATAGATATATGCCTGTGTACTATCAGTATATAGATGTATGCCTGTGTACTATCAGTATATAGATATATGCCTGTGTACTATCAGTATGTAGATGTATGCCTGTGTGCTATCAGTATATAGATATATGCCTGTGTACTATCAGTATATAGATATATGCCTGTGTACTATCAGTATATAGATATATGCCTGTGTGCTATCAGTATATAGATATATGCCTGTGTACTATCAGTATATAGATATATGCCTGTGTACTATCAGTGTATAGATATATGCCTGTGTACTATCAGTATATAGATATATGCCTGTGTACTATCAGTGTATAGATGTATGCCTGTGTACTATCAGTATATAGATATACGCCTGTGTGCTATCAGTATATAGATATACGCCTGTGTGCTATCAGTATATAGATATATGCCTGTGTACTATCAGTGTATAGATATATGCCTGTGTACTATCAGTATATAGATATATGCCTGTGTGCTATCAGTATATAGATATATGCCTGTGTGCTATCAGTATATAGATATATGCCTGTGTGCTATCAGTATATAGATATATGCCTGTGTACTATCAGTGTATAGATATATGCCTGTGTACTATCAGTATATAGATATATGCCTGTGTGCTATCAGTATATAGATATATGCCTGTGTGCTATCAGTATATAGATATATGCCTGTGTGCTATCAGTATATAGATATATGCCTGTGTACTATCAGTATATAGATGTATGCCTGTGTACTATCAGTATATAGATATATGCCTGTGTACTATCAGTATATAGATATATGCCTGTGTGCTATCAGTATATAGATATCTGCCTGTGCGCTATCAGTATATAGATGTATGCCTGTGTACTATCAGTATATAGATATACGCCTGTGTGCGATCAGTATATAGATATATGCCTGTGTGCTATCAGTATATAGATATATGCCTGTGTGCTATCAGTATATAGATATATGCCTGTGTACTATCAGTATATAGATATGTGTCTGTGTACTATCAGTATATAGATATATGCCTGTGTGCTATCAGTATATAGATATATGCCTGTGTACTATCAGTGTATAGATATATGCCTGTGTGCTATCAGTGTATAGATATATGCCTGTGTACTATCAGTATATAGATATATGCCTGTGTGCTATCAGTATATAGATATATGCTTGTGTACTATCAGTATATAGATGTATGCCTGTGTACTATCAGTATATAGATATATGCCTGTGTGCTATCAGTATATAGATATATGCCTGTGTGCTATCAGTATATAGATATATGCCTGTGTACTATCAGTATATAGATGTATGCCTGTGTACTATCAGTATATAGATATATGCCTGTGTACTATCAGTGTATAGATATATGCCTGTGTGCTATCAGTATATAGATATATGCCAGTGTGCTATCAGTATATAGATATATGCCTGTGTACTATCAGTATATAGATATATGCCTGTGTACTATCAGTATATAGATATATGCCTGTGTACTATCAGTGTATAGATATATACCAGTACATTAAAGTTTAAAAATAAAGTAAAAACATAAAAGTAATATTACATTTAAAAAATACACACACACACCAATAAACATTCAAATAAGTCTCAATACATAAAATACACACATTCAGTAATGGCGCGCACAACTATTTTCTTGCGTCATTTATGATGTGTGCGCTGTAAAAAAATAAAATAAAAACTTTTACTTATTATTGTGGGGCACGAGGTGCGATGAATTTACCCTCCATGTGCCTCACATTAATAGTAATTAACCCCATCATGTACCTCACACATTAACCCATTATGACTGAGAAACATGATGGGATTAATTACTATTAGGCCTCATTTACACGAGCGTATTATACGCGCGTGCGACGCGCGTGCTTTTCACGCGTGTCGTACGCACCTATAATAGTCTATGGGGCAGTTTAGACGATGCGTGAATTTTGCGCTGCGTGAGTGCGTTGCGTAAAACTCACGACATGTTCTATATTCTTGCGTTTTTCACGCAACACGCACCCATTGACTTCAATGGGTGCGTGAAAACAACGCATGCCACACGGACGGTCCTGCGTTGCATGCGCGAAAATCACGCAAGAGCTGTCAAAAGGATGAATGTAAACAGAAAAGCACCACGTGCTTTTCTGGTTACAAACATCCAAACGGAGTGTCAAATTAGAGATGAGCGCACCGAACTTCACCGGGTTCGGCCGAACTCGTTTTGACCGAACCCGGCAAAAAATGTTCGGGTACGCGACGTCAGGAGACAGTCACTGCCCACGGTGCTGAAAGACTTAAACTGTTTCAGCACCATGGACAGTGACTTTCGATCACAATATACATATACGTGTAAAAAAAACCAGAAGTTCTGACTTACCGATAACTCCCGGCTTCTTCCTCCAGTCCGACCTCCCGGGATGACAATTCAGGCCAAGTGACAGCTGCAGCCAATCACAGGCCAATCACAGGCTGCAGCGGTCTCATGGACTGCCGCGTCATCCTGGGAGGTGGGGCCGGATGACAAGAGAGGGACGCGTCACCAAGGCAACGGCCGGGAGACCGGACTGGAGGGAGCAGGCAGTTCATGGTAAGTTTGAACGTCTTTTTTTATTCACAGGTTGCTGTATATTGTGATCGGCATTCACTGTCGAGGGTGCTGAAAGAGTTACTGCCGATCAGTTAGCTCTTTCAGCACCTTGGACAGTGACGGGCGTCGACTACCTCATCTCTATGATGGCGGCTGCGTGAAAATCACGCAGCCGCGCATCATACACGGATGACACACGGAGCTGCCAAGTGCCTTTTGCGCGCGCAAAACGCAGCGTTTTTTGCGCGCGCAAAACGCACACGCTCGTGTAAATCCGGCCTTAATGTGAGGCGCCTTCAAAATTCATCACACGTCGCGCCTCACATCAGAAAATAGATTTTAATTTTTATTACTGTTGGCAAAGTATTGTTTTGGTATCGAAATTGCAATACTACACATCGAAGTCCAAATTCTGGTATTGCGACATCCCTACTGGGAGTTGTAGTTCTCTCTTAAACCCACCCCCTGTAATGTCCTCTGATATACCATAACAGTCTGGACATGCTGGGAGTTGTAGTTCTCTTCTCTTATACTCCTCCCTGTAATGTCCTTTGATATCCCATAATAAGTCTGGACATGCTGGGAGTTGTAGTTCTCTTCTCTTATACCTCCATCCTGTAATGTCCTCTGATATCACATAATAACAGTCTGGACATGCTGGGAGTTGTAGTTCTCTTCTCTTATACCTCCTCCCTGTAATGTCCTCTGATATCCCATAATAAGTCTGGACATGCTGGGAGTTGTAGTTCTCTCCTCTTATACCTCCTCCCTGTAATGTCCTCTGATATCCCATAATAACAGCCTGGACATGCTGGGAGTTGTAGTTCTCTCCTCTTATACCTCCATCCTGTAATGTCCTCTGATATCACATAATAACAGTCTGGACATGCTGGGAGTTGTAGTTCTCTTCTCTTATACCTCCTCCCTGTAATGTCCTTTGATATCCCATAATAAGTCTGGACATGCTGGGAGTTGTAGTTCTCTCCTCTTATACCTCCTCCCTGTAATGTCCTCTGATATCCCATAATAACAGTCTGGACATGCTGGGAGTTGTAGTCCTCTCCTATTATACCCCTCCCTGTAATGTCCTCTGATATCACATAATAACAGTCTGGACATGCTGGGAGTTGTAGTTCTCTTCTCTTATACCTCCTCCCTGTAATGTCCTCTGATATCCCATAACATTTTTTACACGCTGGGAGTTGTAGTACTTTTCTCTTATACCTCCTCCCTGTAATGTCCTCTGATATCAAATAACAGTCTTGGAATGCTGGGAGTTGTAGTTCTCTCCTCTGAGATGGAAGCTTGTGCTTTATCATTTATTTTCTAATCATGTTCTTATGAACAAGATTCAACTTATTCTCCTGTCTAATAAACTATTCCTTACAAAGCAAAAAGATATTGCAAAATCAAGTTGCATAATAACTTTCTCTCACCATTAACTGTAAAGATTCTTCCTCTTTCCCTGAAATGTCTGACCACAAACTGAAGAGATACTTCTTCTTTTCAAGAAATAACACATTACAAACTCTAAGAATATGAGGACTACATTCATAATAAATCATGTGATAATGTATAGTGTTCTCATTATGATTGGACGGACCATAGGCCACGGCCCCCTGTGGCATTTTGCAGTGACTTTACAAAAATAGCCGCAAAATTGTACATTTTTGTTTCTATTTGCAAGAATTTTCAAAGCTCTGAAATGCGGGTACAACATCATAACATCGTCGGGGACTGAGGAGCGGGACTATCTTAAACTTTTCGATAAAAACATACGGTAGGTGCGCTCTAAAATCTAGCAATGATGAAGTCTGGGATAATGTCCTACACCCGGTCACCACTTTTATTACATAAACCTTAACTTGATAAAAACAGATATATTTAAAAAACCAAAACCTTGTTTGGCAATCCCACCGTCCTCTGCCAACACATTTAAACCTTTAACACCAATTGGGAATCACTTTATTAGAAGAACCGAATATTGACATTGACATTCTAATCTTGGCCACAGATAATGTGTCATGAGACAAAGCACACATCTCAGGCTGAAATCACGGACATGACAATGAGGTCTGTATATCCTAATGGCTGCACAGTCACCGGATCTCAATTTTATAGAACATCTTTAGGATGTAGTGAAATATACAGAGTGAGGTTATCAATCAGAATCTGTAATGAAGGTTTCCGATACCTTGTTATTGTTGTTCACTAAGAATTCAGGCTGCTCTAAGGGGAAAGAGGGTGTTAGGAAACATCTGTCACTTTAAGGTTGTAATGACTACTAGCCAAGCTTCTGGGTGACCCTGGTTTGAGATGCAGAGCCAATCTCATTTCTCTGTCTGCCGCCCTATCAGGGCCATGGGTGGAGTATTTGGGTCTGGTCAGTTTTCTCGTTGTTCCCTGTGATTTTCTTGTGTACGCATGTGTCTGATCAAGCTCCTGGTTACACCCTGTATCACCTTTACGGTTTTGACTACTTGAACTGGACTTCGGCTTAGACTTTGGATTTACCCTCTGCTCACTGATTTGGATATTCTGCTCTCGGCTGGTTTTGACCTCTGAAACATCTGGTATTCTTCTGTTTTGCGATTTCGACTTTTAGTATCTCCTGGTTGTGAACTCTGCTTTCTGATTACCTCTCTATGTCCGGTCTGGTTATCCATTCAGGTATTGGTATTCATGTCCAATACCGTATTCTGTAAAAGCAACCTGGGTTCTATGCAGCCAAATCCAACCTGCCTTGCGGTGGGCTCTGGTGAAGACCTCAGAGTAGCCTTAGATTCTGCTGACCAGTGTGGTGATGGACTTGAGGTAGCTGATTTACCTGGAAGCTTGATCAAGAAAATCTCCAGCTACCTTTGGGGAATTGCTCATATAGCAATTCCATGAAGTTGCACTCTGGGGAAATGCTCAAGTAATGATTCCTTGACAGAGGGTCCAATCAAGAACTAATAAGGTGAACCTAGTGAAGTGGGGTCTGAGTGCAAGGAATCATCACTGATACGTCTTTGTATGTACAATAATTACATGTGAAATACGAGCTTCGTAATAATCATGGATCTGGAAGATTAAACTATCCAGAAAAAAAACCAACACAACCCTTGTGACTTGTGTGCAGAGTTGTCATAGGGACCTTGTGTGTTTCCTAATAGTTTCTAAATTCTTGCCCCGGCCTCATATTAAATATAGATCTATAATGGGGATCTTTCCTCTCAGATGTTATTATTAGGGGATTTGTAATTGTTAAACCGAATTAAAAAAGTACAAAAGAAATCACCAAAATGTATGTTTTTTGTTGTTGACTATAACAAAATTATGTTTAACCCTTTCCCATAAAATGTAAGTGATTGGCGATATGTAGGTTCCCCACAATGTACTGACATTTAGGGCTTGTCCACACGTAACGGAACTGCTGCGTATTTTCCATCCGGAATGGAGGACGGAAAACACGCAGCAGAACAAAGTAGGAGCAAAGTGGGTGAGATTTAAGAAATCTCATCCACACGCTGCGTAACATTTACGACCAGATATTGACCTGCGGTGCGTATTTTTCGTACGACAGTAAGTCATTTCCTGCTGCGGAAAGTTGACTGAATTGCTGCGTTTTTCAGAGGAGACGTCACCATCTTCCAGCATTGAGAAAAACGCAGCAAAATCCGCACCATTTTCTGCAGTAAAAAAACGCAAGAAATTGTGCAGTTTTTCCGCAGCGGAAATCCTTCTAGTAACGTGTGGACAAGCCGTTAGGCCGAGTTCACACGTTGCGGATTTGTCGCAGATTTTCTTGCGGTTTTGACATAGATCTCACCGTTTTGCATTGCAAAGTGTAAAATCTGTGCTGAAAATCTACGTAAAATCCGCGACGTGTGAACACTGCCTTATAGTCAATTCAGACGTGGCAGATTTGTTACAGAAACTTCTGCAGATGAGACTCGTGTAAATAGAAAAGTTTCTGTGCATGAATTTCTGCAAACCTCACACAGATGAATGGAAAAAGTCGCAGAAATGTCTGCAACAAATTTGCTGCGTGTCAATTCTTAAATTGTAAAAAAAAAAACGCCATGAATTTTATGTGTGTTTTACAAGCGTTTCATCTGAAGTTTTTTTTGGTCATACATTTGTAACATCTTTTTCTGAAGTTTTTCAGGTTTTATAGGGAAGCGTGCTGCGTTTAAAAAAAAAAAAAACTGCCAGGGAAGCAAAACATGTACCAAAAGAGCAGACAAAATAAAATAAACACACAAATAAAAAACAGCCATTGTGTGCGGTGCATTTTATATTTTACTATAAAGTGTCGTGTAACATCTGCCTGAAAAAAAGAAGGCAAGAAAAACACCACAAAAAAATGCCACTGTGAGGGTTTCACACAAAGTGCGAGGCTGGAAATGTCTACGAGAGCCGCCCATCAGCATTGATCTCGGTGCCCAAGTGGTTAAACTGAGATTTCTCAGATCCCGGCTGTTAATCGCTGCTGGTGCCCCCCAAAATCTGACACTAAGCCTAGTGCATGACCGGATTCATAGAACACCTTGTAGAGAACTTCTATGTGCAGTCACAGCTCCCTCAGGTCCTGCACTATGTATAACACATTGTCTGACGTGTTACTGTAATGTAGAACTAAGGAGGAACCCCACCTTAACAAACCTCCCACTTCATTAATACTTACCTGTGGTAACACCTCCTGGAATTTCCTCCTCTTCACTCTTACACGGTTGATCGCCCCTCACCCGCTCTTCTGCTTTATAAAATGGAGAAGTGTAAAATTACAAGGGCCATATTAGTCAGAGTATCTCCAAAACTGCCAGTCTTGTGGGGTGTTTCTGGTATGTAAAGGTGTAAAAGTTCCTACCTACCAAAAGTGGAAGGAGAACCGATGTACCGGCAACAGGGTGATTGGCGGTCAAGACTCATTAATGTGCGCGGGGAGCTCATCTGGTCCCAACCCACAGAAGAGTTACTGTACCACAAATTACTGAAAAAGTCACTGCTGGCTATAGTAGAAAAGTATCAGGACACGCAGAGCATCGCAGCTTACTGTGTATGGAGCTGCAGACCAGTCAGAGGGCCCATGCTGACCCATCCACCACCAAAAGCGCCTACAATAGGCAGTATCAGAACTGGGCAATGGAAGAAGGTGGTCTGGTCCCATAAATCTAGTTTTATTTTTACATCATGTGGACGGCCGTGTGCGTCGCTTACCTGGGAAAGAGATGGCAGCAGGATGCATTATGGGAAGAAGACAAGCCAGAGGAGGCAGTGTGATGATCTGGCCAATGTTCTGCTGGGCCTGGAATTCATGTAAATGTGACACGTACCATCTACCTAAACATTGCGGCCGACAAGTACCCCCTTATGGCAGCTTTATTCCTAATGGCAGTGCCCTCTTCCAGCAGGATAATGCCCCCGCCACACTGCAAATATTGATCAGGAATGGTTCAAGGTGTTGACTTGGCTCCAAATACCCCAGATCTCAATCCGATCGATTATCTGTAGGTGGTTCTGGAAAAACAAGTCCGATCCATGGAGGCCGCACCTCACAACTTACAGGACTTGAAGGATCTGCTAACGTGTGCCAGATACCATGGAGAGGCCACGTCTCCGTGAGTCAGAGCTGTTTTGGCAGCACGGGGGCGACCTACACAATATTAGGCAGGTGGTTTTAATGTTAGGGCTGATCGGGATAGACAGAGGGAGACATTTTACATAGTTCTATAGTTCGTGGGTTAAACAAGGTCTAAGTCCATCAAGTTTAAACTTTTTAGACTTACAAACCCCAGTTCACCCAGAGGAAGGCAAAGAACACTCTTTATAGAGGACTTGTCGACACTCCTCACACGTCTTAGTACATACATGTATTCCCCATGAATCAATAATTCTGGAGCATCTTTTCTCAGAACTCTACGTTATGCCGTTCCTCTGTTATTCCTACTGGAAATAAGAATAAATTGGGAAAAGGTTGTTATCATTCCCCTTGTGAAAGAGACGTGTCCCTACACCTTCTGATATTGTCAGCACTGATTGGACATTGTCAGACTGTATGGACACGCCCCCGGCTGGTAACACCTAGATGTCATATAATTCATACATTTCTAGGAGAATTAACAGAGGAACAGCACAATGCAAAGTTCGAAGAAAAGTGACCCTGTATATTGTGAGCTGTACATGTGACCTTGTATATTGTGTCTTACAAGGAAGATCTTTAACCCTTTGTTATATCTCCACACGACTGTCATGTCCGCTGTTCCCACATGGCAGAACTTTACACTCCTCATGTTGCAGAGATTATAAGAGCAGCGCAGATCAGTCACTGGTTATATAAGACTATGTTCACACATGGAGAAATGGTGACAGAAATTTCTGTGATTGTCTAACTCATCTGATTGTGGTTAGTAAAAATTCATGCACCTGCTGCAGAAACAATAACATTCACTTATATGGAAACTTCTACAACAAATCTGTGACCATCCCCTAGTGCAGCACTGCAGCAAAGCGAGGAACGTGTGATCAGAGATCACGCCCAGCGTGTATGCACGGAAGGTCCCGGCCGCCCAGCGTGTATGCACGGAAGGTCCCGGCCGCCCAGCGTGTATGCACGGAAGGTCCCGGCCGCCCAGCGTGTATGCACGGAAGGTCCCGGCCGCCCAGCGTGTATGCACGGAAGGTCCCGGCCGCCCAGCGTGTATGCACGGAAGGTCCCGGCCGCCCAGCGTGTATGCACGGAAGGTCCCGGCCGCCCAGCGTGTATGAACGGAAGGTCCCGGCCGCCCAGCGTGTATGAACGGAAGGTCCCGGCCGCCCAGCGTGTATGTACGGAAGGTCCCGGCCGCCCAGCGTGTATGCACGGAAGGTCCCGGCCGCCCAGTGTGTATGTATGGGAGGTCCCGGCAGTGAAGTGTGAGGAAGCAGCATGTATTGTGCTGTGTGTGAAGGATCTCTGCAATATCTTATCACTTAGTCACATCTTACACAAAGACTTCTGCAAAGTGTCACCTGTCCTCCACATTACTCTGTGCTCCTCCTTCTAGACCCGTCCTCCACCTTCTACATTACTCTGTGCTCCTCCTTCTAGACCTGTCTTCTACATTACTCTGTGCTCCTCCTTCTAGACCTGTCTTCTACATTACTCTGTGCTCCTCCTTCTAGACCCGTCCTCTGCTTCTACATTACTCTGTGCTCCTACTTCTAGACGTGTCCTCTGCTTCTACATTACTCTGAGCTCCTCCTTCTAGACCTGTCCTCTGCTTCTACATTACTCTGTTCTCCTTCTAGACCTGTCCTCTGCTTCTATATTACTCTGTGCTCCTCCTTCTAGACGTGTCCTCTGCTTTTACATTACTCTGTGCTCCTCCTTCTAGACCTGTCTTCTATATTACTCTGTGCTCCTCCTTCTAGACCTGTCCTATGCTTCTACATTACTCTGTGCTCCTCCTTCTAGACCTGTTCTCTGCTTCTACATTACTCAGTGCTCCTACTTCTAGACATGTCCTCCGCCTTCTACATTACTCTGTGCTCCTCCTTCTAGACCTGTTCTCTGCTTCTACATTACTCTGTGCTCCTACTTCTAGACAAGTCCTCCGCCTTCTACATTACTCTGTGCTCCTCCTTCTAGACCTGTCTTCCGCCTTCTACATTACTCTGTGCTCCTCCTTCTAGACCTGTCCTCTGCCTTCTACATTACTGTGCTCCTCCTTCTAGACCTGTCCTCTGGCTTCTATATTACTCTGTGCTCCTCCTTCTAGACCTGTCCTCTGCTTCTACATTACTCTGTGCTCCTCCTTCTAGACCTGTCCTCTGCTTCTACATTACTCTGTGCTCCTCCTTCTAGACCTGTCCTCTGCTTCTACATTACTCTGTGCTCCTCCTTCTAGATCCGTCCTCTGCTTCTACATTACTCTGTGCTCCTCCTTCTAGATCCGTCCTCTGCTTCTACATTACTCTGTGCTCCTCCTTCTAGACCTGTCCTCTGCTTCTATATTACTCTGTGCTCCTCCTTCTAGACCTGTCCTCTGCTTCTACATTACTCTGTGCCCTCCTTCTAGACCCATCCTCTGCTTCTACATTACTCTGTGCTCCCCCTTCTAGACCTGTCCTCTGCTTCTATATTACTCTGTGCTCCTCCTTCTAGACCTGTCCTCTGCTTCTACATTACTCTGTGCTCCTCCTTCTAGACCTGTCCTCTGCTTCTACATTACTCTGTGCTCCTCCTTCTAGACCTGTCCTCTGCCTTCTACATTACTGTGCTCCTCCTTCTAGACCTGTCCTCTGGCTTCTATATTACTCTGTGCTCCTCCTTCTAGACCTGTCCTCTGCTTCTACATTACTCTGTGCTCCTCCTTCTAGACCTGTCCTCTGCTTCTACATTACTCTGTGCTCCTCCTTCTAGACCTGTCCTCTGCTTCTACATTACTCTGTGCTCCTCCTTCTAGATCCGTCCTCTGCTTCTACATTACTCTGTGCTCCTCCTTCTAGACCTGTCCTCTGCTTCTATATTACTCTGTGCTCCTCCTTCTAGACCTGTCCTCTGCTTCTACATTACTCTGTGCCCTCCTTCTAGACCCATCCTCTGCTTCTACATTACTCTGTGCTCCCCCTTCTAGACCTGTCCTCTGCTTCTATATTACTCTGTGCTCCTTCTAGACCTGTCCTCTGCTTCTACATTACTCTGTGCTCCTCCTTCTAGACCTGTCCTCTGCATTCTACATTACTCTGTGCTCCACCTTCTAGACCTGTCCTCTGCTTCTACATTACTCTGTGCTCCACCTTCTAGACCTGTCCTCTGCCTTCTACATTACTGTGCTCCTCCTTCTAGACCTGTCCTCTGCTTCTACATTACTCTGTGCTCCTCCTTCTAGACCTGTCTTCCTACATAACTCTGTGCTCCTCCTTCTAGACCTGTCCTCTGCTTCTACATTACTCTGTGCTCCTCCTTCTAGAGCTGTCCTATGCTTCTACATTACTCTGTGCTCCTCCTACTAGACCTGTCCTCTGCTTCTACATTACTCTGTGATCCTCCTTCTAGACCTGTCCTCTGCCTTCTACATTACTCTGTGCTCCTCCTTCTAGACCTGTCCTCTGCTTCTACATTACTCTGTGCTCCTCCTTCTAGACCTGTCCTCTGCTTCTACATTACTCTGTGCTCCTCCTTCTAGACCTGTCCACCACCTATGACTGTCAATCACACCCTCCTGATACAAATTCTCTAGTTCCTTGACATCACAGACTTGGCCCTCTCCTGGATCTCCTCATACTTTACCAAATAAACATTTAGTATCTCCCACTCACCACCACCTCCTCCTCCTCCTCCTCCTCCCACCCTCTCTCTGTTATTTCCCCTCTAGGGTCTCAGTGTCCTGGACCCTTAGGGTATGTTCACACGCAGTGGTTTCAGACGTAAGTCGGGCAGTTCACGCCTCGAATTACGCTTGAAAAAACGCCACCATTACGCCTCCAAAGATCTGCTTGCAATGGGATTTACGGTGTTCTGTTACCACGAGGCATAATTTTACAGGTCGTTGTCAAAATACAACGCGTAAAATGACGCCGCGTCAAAAGAAGCGCAGGTCATTTCTTGGGACGTTTTTCATTGAGTCCATTGAAAAACAGCTCCAATAATGTCCGTAAAATACACCGCGAAAAACGCGAGTTGCTACAAAAACCTCTGAAAATCAGGAGCTATTTTCGCTTGAAAACAGCTACGTATTTTCAGACATTTTTTTGCTAAGCGTGTGAACATACCCTTACTCTTCTCCATCTAAACCTTTGGTGATATTTACCCCCCTGGTCTTGATGTTACCTCCCTGCTATCTACAGTGTATAACAGTTATCTCCTCCTTCACCTCCCGCTACCTAAACATCAACATGGAGAAAATTGAGTCATCTTCACCCCATTTCACTCCCCCCCCCCCTTACCAGAACGATCAGTCACAGGTAATGGCTCCACACTTTTCCCCGTCTCACAGGTCGCTGTATTGGGATAACCCTTAATGTCAGACAGAACAGCCAAACGCTTCCCACTTCTTGCTGCCTCCACCTCATAAACCATCTAGAAGTCCGTCTCCCCTCCCCCTCCAGGGGTCCGTCTTTCCACCCCCTCCAGGAGTCCGTCTTTCCACCCCCTCCAGGAGTCCGTCTTTCCACCCCCTCCAGGAGTCCGTCTCCCCTCCCCCCTCTAGGAGTCCGTCTCCCCTCCCCCCTCTAGAAGTCCGTCTCCCCTCCCCCCTCTAGAAGTCCGTCTCCCCTCCCCCCTCTAGAAGTCCGTCTCCCCTCCCCCCTCTAGAAGTCCGTCTCCCCTCCCCCCTCTAGAAGTCCGCCTCCCCTCCCCTCCCCCCTCTAGAAGTCCGCCTCTCCTCCCCCCTCTAGAAGTCCGCCTCTCCTCCCCCCTCTAGAAGTCGGTCTTTCCTCACCCTCGAGCAGACATAAATGCCAGTACATATGTCCTCATCATCCACCGTCTAGACTACTTCCCCCATCCTCCTCTGTGGCTTCTCATCTAACACTATTACACCCTCCTACCCATTCTCACCTCTGCTGCAGGGGTAAATCTACCTCTCCCCTCATTCCACCTCTGCGGTCACTGGTCACCCATTACCTAATAAATTATGTACAACACAGTGCCAAACAAACGCACCAAAACTGCACAAAAATGACATCATGTAACCTTACCTTACTACTGCATCATGGGAAATCTTCTGACTGATAACAGAGAGAACACTAAACAACAGCAGTGACCGGAAGTCATGTACATCCGACCAGCGCCGCTCCACCTCATACACCGCAACAGCTGAAGGCGCTATCATAACGTCACCCCCACGTGCCGGAAGAGGGGCGGGGCTTATCATTGTAGCCATAGGTCCGCCCCCTCACAGGGACCACTCATGTTACGTGATCATCATCACTTCACACAGCACAGGAGCTACGTCCCCATACAGAGCCCCGCCCCTTCATGTCAAGTGATCATCATCAGTTTTCCAAACATCACAGTAGCCCCACCCCCTAACTAAGCCCCGCCTCTCGCATCGCTCAATCACTCCTCTCCACTGATAAGCTCCGCCCCTCCTGCCCCCCGGTCACGTGGTGGTGACGTCATCACAGGTCCTTCTGCTATTGCCGTGTATTAGGTAGAGAGCAGCGCTGGTCGGGTGTTCTCTCTGTTATCAGTCACCCCTGTATGAGTGTGTATACCGAGAGCTGTCAATCATTGAGTGACCCCGCCCACTGGACTCCTAGCCGGGATTTAACCCCTTCAGTGCCGGACTCTGGGGTAAGTTGTTATTTCGGATGTTTTGTGGGACGAGTCGTGTTTTGTAATGACATAATATTCGGGACATACAACTTATTCACTGACTTTTATACGTTTCTTGTTAATGTCGTTCACCGTGCGGTTTAAGGGAATGTTCAGACGTAGCGAATACGACCCACAACACGCAAGGAAATCACCCCGAATATTCACCCCAAATGGTGGCCGTATAATCCTCCCGAATATCTACTACAGAAATACAACAAGGCCGATCCTCAGCGTTACCATAGCAACATGACCCTGCTCTTCCGGCTGTGTCCAGGAGACCCCTATAATGACATGTGACCTCTCCAGCCTGTGATTGGCTGCAGGGGTCACATGACGCCTTCTTTTCTATATATGTGTAACCTGCAGCGTTGCTGTGAACACGCGGTGGAGCCGCAGAGGATTCTGGGAACAATGGCGTGTGTTGCGGAACTTGACTTTCCTATTGAACTTAATGGGGAAATTCTGCAACAAATGCGCAGCGAATCCGCGGTATAAATCCGATATCCTGCGTGTCTATAATCCGCACCGCAGGTTAACCCCTTAACCACCAGGCCAGGTTCTGTTTTAGTTTTTCCCTCTCCGTCTTCTCCGATCTATAAGGCTTTATTCACACGATCGGGTCCGAGAGTCGGCCGATAAAAATGGTCATTTTGGTTTATTTTTCCCTGGCGTTTTGCTTCCGCTCCGGACCGTGTTTGCGTTTTTTAGCATCCGATTTTGACTCGTTTTGCATCCGTTTTTTCCCTGTCTGTTTTAAAATCGGATTAATTTCATTTGTAAATTCTTTGCCACACACTTCCCTCTGTAGATACTGCCACAGCCTCCATAGTAGGTAGTGCCACACAGCCGCCTGTAGGTAGTGCCACACAGCCCCCTGTCAGTAGAGCCACACAGCCGCCTGTAGATAATGCCACACAGCCCCCTGTAGATAATGCCACACAGCCCCCTTGTAGGTAGTGCCACACAGCCCCCTTGTAGGTAGTGCCACACAGCCCCCTGTAGGTAATGCCACACAGCCCCCTGTAGGTAGTGCCACACAGCCCCCTGTAGGTAGTGCCACACAACTCCCTGTAGGTAATGCCACACAGCCCCCTGTAGGTAATGCCACACAGCCCCCTGTAGGTAATGCCACACAGCCCCCTGTAGGTAATGCCACACAGCCCCCTGTAGGTAATGCCACACAGCCCCCTGTAGGTAATGCCACACTGCCCCCTGTAGGCAATGCCACACAGCCGCCTGTAGGTAGTGCCACACAGCCCCCTGTAGGTAATGTCACCCTGCCCCCTGTAGGTAATGCCACACAGCCCCCTGTAGGTAGTGCCACACAGCCCCCTGTAGGTAGTGCCACACAGCCGCCTGTAGGTAGTGCCACACAGCGTCCTGGTAGGGAGTGCCACACTGCTCCCTGTAGGTAATGCCACCCAGCCCCCTGTAGGTAATGCCACACAGCCCCCTGTAGGTAGTGCCACACAGCTCCCTGTAGGTAATGCCACACAGCCCCCTGTAGGTAATTCCACACTGCCCCCTGTAGGTAATGCCACACAGCCCCCTGTAGGTAATGCCACACAGCCCCCTGTAGGTAATGCCACACTGCCCCCTGTAGGCAATGCCACACAGCCGCCTGTAGGTAGTGCCACACAGCCCCCTGTAGGTAATGCCACACAGCCCCCTGTAGGTAATTCCACACAGCCCCCTGTAGGTAATGCCACACAGCCCCCTGTAGGTAATGCCACACAGCCCCCTGTAGGTAGTGCCACACAGCCCCCTGTAGGTAGTGCCACACAGCCGCCTGTAGGTAGTGCCACACAGCGTCCTGGTAGGGAGTGCCACACTGCTCCCTGTAGGTAATGTCACACATCCCCCTGCAGGTAATGCCACACAGCCCCCTGTAGGTAGTGCCACACAGCCCCCTGTAGGTAGTGCCACACAGCCGCCTGTAGGTAGTGCCACACAGCGTCCTGGTAGGGAGTGCCACACTGCTCCCTGTAGGTAATGCCACACAGCCCCCTGTAGGTAATGCCACACAGCTCCCTGTAGGTAATGCCACACAGCCCCCTGTAGGTAGTGCCACACAGCCCCCTGTAGGTAATGCCACACAGTCCCCTGTAGGTAATGCCACACAGCCCCCTGTAGGTAATGCCACACAGCCGCCTGTAGGTAGTGCCACACAGCGTCCTGTAGGTAGTGCCACACAGCCCCCTGTAGGTAATGCCACACAGCCCCCTGTAGGTAATGCCACACAGCCCCCTGTAGGTAATGCCACACAGCCCCCTGTAGGTAATGCCACACAGCCCCCTGTAGGTAATGCCACACAGCTCCCTGTAGGTAATGCCACACAGCCCCCTGTAGGTAATGCCACCCTGCCCCCTGCAGGTAATGCCACACAGTCCCCTGTAGGTAATGCCACACAGCCCCCTGTAGGTAATGCCACACAGCCCCCTGTAGGTAATGCCACACAGCCCCCTGTAGGTAGTGCCACACAGCCCCCTGTAGGTAGTGCCACACAGCCGCCTGTAGGTAGTGCCACACAGCGTCCTGGTAGGGAGTGCCACACTGCTCCCTGTAGGTAATGTCACACATCCCCCTGCAGGTAATGCCACACAGCCCCCTGTAGGTAGTGCCACACAGCCCCCTGTAGGTAGTGCCACACTGCCCCCTGTAGGTAATGCCACACAGCCCCCTGTAGGTAATGCCACACAGCTCCCTGTAGGTAATGCCACACAGCCCCCTGTAGGTAGTGCCACACAGCCCCCTGTAGGTAATGCCACACAGTCCCCTGTAGGTAATGTCACCCAGCCCCCTGTAGGTAATGTCACCCAGCCCCCTGTAGGTAATGCCACACAGCCCCTGTAGGTAATGCCACACAGCCCCCTGTAGGTAATTCCACACAGCCCCATGTAGGTAATGCCACACAGCCCCTGTAGGTAATGCCACACAGCCCCCTGTAGGTAATTCCACACAGCCCCCTGTAGGTAGTGCCACACAGCCCCTGTAGGTAATGCCACACAGCTCCCTGTAGGTAATGCCACACAGCCCCCTGTAGGTAGTGCCACACAGCCCCCTGTAGGTAATGCCACCCTGCCCCCTGCAGGTAATGCCACACAGTCCCCTGTAGGTAATGCCACACAGCCCCCTGTAGGTAATGCCACACAGCCCCCTGTAGGTAATGCCAAACAGCCCCATGTAGGTAATGCCACACAGCCCCTGTAGGTAATGCCACACAGCCCCTGTAGGTAATGCTACACAGCCCCCTGTAGGTAATTCCACACAGCCCCATGTAGGTAATGCCACACAGCCCCTGTAGGTAATGCCACACAGCCCCTGTAGGTAATGCCACACAGCCCCTGTAGGTAATGCCACACAGCCCCCTGTAGGTAATACCACACAGCCCCCTGTAGGTAATGCCACACAGCCCCCCTGTAGGTAATGCCACACAGCTTTAGGTAATTCCACACAGCCGCCTGTAGGTGGTGCTACACAGACAATTGCAGGAGAAGTCTGACTTCAATGTCCTTATATGGACAGTGGAGTCAGGGACTACTCCTGGAGTGTAAACACTGGCAACAGTGCCGGCAACGCTGTGGTCGGGGATTGGGGATTCTGCTCCTACAGGGAGCAAAAAAATACCCTCCTCCTCACATGCACTTCGCACTGTGAGAAGGAGAAGAGAGCAAACGAGCGTCAGAAAGCACGGCCGTTGCTCGGATCACATCCGAGTGACAGCCGTTCATTACACGGCCCCATAGACTTCTATGGGAGCTATGCGGCCTGGGAGAATGGCCGAAAATAGGACATGCTCCCAGTTTATTGACGGCCTCGGCTTTGGGGTCTATTGTACCTACTGTGGCCGTGTCAAAATAACGTCCGTCACATGGCCGGGAATCCCTGTCGTGTGAATAGGGATACTTTTGTGTTTTCCTGTCAGTGCCGCGGTGCGAGGATTAGATTCTGCGGGACGAGTTGTAGATTTTCAGGGCGTCATATAAAGTATCACCTAATGTCACTGCAACTGCAAAACTTCTATGTGGGGTGAAATGGGGAAAATCTGTGATTCCTCCAATGTATTTTGGGTTTCGTTTTTGCTGCGTTCACCGTGCGTTAAAAGCGTCATAAGAAATTTATTCTGCGGTCGATACGATTACGGTGATAACACATTTTTATTGTCTTTCATGATGTGCGACATTTACAAAAAAATCCTTTTTGTTTCAAGTTTTTTGTTTTTTTTCAATTTTCTGCCGCCAGATTCTCATAGTTGCCCACAGTCCTGGATTTACAGAGACTGTCCCGGCAAATTACTGTACTGGACGTGTCCCGGCCATATACAATTGTATCTGCATCCTCAGAACACAGATACAATTAAATACTATGGTGGAGCAGGAAACTATCCGCTCCCTGCTCTGCCATTAACTCCTCCTGGGGTGGAATCCCTGGCCAGAGCGTCGGCAACACGCTGGCTGGAGATTCCACTCTTATAGGGAGCCCCAATTGCCTATCTATAGGGAGTGGTGTTTGTGGCGCTATCTAAAAGGGAGTGTGTGTGATGCTATCTACAGGGGGGTGTGTGGCGCTAATTACAGGGTGCTGTTTGTGGCACTATGTACAGGGGGGGGTGTGTGTGTGGCGCTATCTACAGGGGTTGTGTGTGTCGCGCTGTCTACAGGGGGTGTGTGTGTGGCGCTGTCTACAGGGGTTGTGTGTGTGGCGCTATCTACAGGGGTTGTGTGTGTGGCGCTATCTACAGGGGTTGTGTGTGTGGCGCTATCTACAGGGGTTGTGTGTGTGGCGCTATCTACAGGGGGTGTGTAATGACGGGGGAGACAGACAAGTGAGCCCTAATCTACCCGCCACTCAGTCCCTGCCTACTTGCAATGACCCGCCCTAGGCGACGGGGTACAACTGGGCGACGGTCCCTACGCTCAATAAGTGCACGACAGACAAACAGACAAGGGTACACAGAGCAAGGGGGAGAAAGGGGCAGTTGCCCACGGCAACACCGTGAGCAACAAGAGAAGTGAACAAGCCGAGTCAAACCAGGAGAGTACGAGGTACCAAACGCAGAGCAGGAGAGTAGTCAGCAAGCCGGGGTCAATATGAAGCAAGGACAATAGTACAAGAAGATGCAGCAGGGCCAGGAAACCAAACGAGAAGAATCACAAGCAAAGGAGGAAAAGGAAAGGCAGGTATAAATAGACAGAGGGCGGGAGCTAGCTCCGTCTGGCCAGGCTGTGATAGGCTCTCCCACTCCTAAGCCTGCCATCCTGAGTGGTGGAAGATGGAGTCAGTCTCACAGACATAGAAGCAGGTGCAGACTGATTATCTATGGGCGTTAACCCCGAAGCTGTGCCTGGCAGATCCTTTACAGGTTGTGTGTGTGGCGCTATCTACAGGGGTTGTGTGTGTGGCGCTATCTACAGGGTTGTGTGTGTGGCGCCATCTACAGGGGGGTGTGTGGAACTATATACAGGAGTGTATGTGTGGCACTATCTACAGGGTTTATGTGTGGCACTATGTACAGTGGGTTGTGTGTGGCACTATGTACAGGGGGTGTGTGTCAGCACATATCACCTCGCCCTAGTGATAAAGTGAGGCATCACCTGCCTGTAAACAACCACATACCAAGAGAGATACCGGCCACCAGAGTGGTTGTCAGCCAAACTAGTCCAGAATATTTGGTCTGTTTATTAATATGGAGAAATTCTGGGAAGCCACGCCCCATAACCCACACCCACTGTATAAATTATGCCCATAACCCACACCCACCAGATAAGTCACGCCCCATTAGCCACACCTACCAGATAAGCCACACTCCATAAGCCACACCCACCAAAGAAGCCACACCCTAAGTGTGCCTGGAAATTAAAATGTTGCAAACCATGTATAGAGAGCCAGAACTTTTTATTTTTCTGTGGATGGAGCGGAGTGAGGGCTTATTTTTTGTAGGACGAGCGGCAGTTTTTTTTATTACTTTTTGATGCTTTTTTTATTTTGTTTTTTGAGCTTCTAGTGTTTTTTTGTTTTTTTTTCTTGCATCGTTCACCGTTCGGGTAAATAACCTTTTATTATAATCCTTCTGTTTACGGATGCCGTGATACCAGTTATATTTATTGTTTGTCTTTTTTACGTTCCTTTTAAAGACAAAATGGTAAAAAGGTTTTATTTTATATTTAATAATATTTTGTAGAGAACTAAACGCTTTATTTAACTATTTTTAGCAAATTGTATTACTCTTCTGGGGGACGTGAACTAGTGATGATTAGATCGCTGGTACAATACACTGTAATACTAATATCGCAGTATATCGTGATTAAGATTAAAGGGTTAATGGAAGCAGAAAGATGGCAGACCTACATTACCCCCAGGCTGCCATGACAACCATCTATACCCCGTGATTGTGTTGCGAGGGGCCGATAATCTGTCACAGAGGACCCCCCCCCTCTTTCTTACAGCTTAGATTCTGCAGTCGCTGTTGACCACGGCATCTAAGTAGTTAAATGTCCGGGGTCGGCGTTCCCTCAGGTCTCCGGCCTTTGCAGCAGGTGTCAAGTCTTCCCTATGTCATGTGAACAAGTCCTGAGCGGTAAATGGTCTGTGCAGGAAGGGGTTAAATGAGTAAAATTCAAGCTTATACTGAATCTTATCCCACAAAACAATGTATCACTCTGCTCCGCTCCACCTGCGCTATAACATAAGACATCACACTGCATGTTCCCTCTATATAATGTCACCTCAGCTGCTGCAGAACCTCACAGTTCATATCATACACTGACTGCATAGTGTGCACCACGTCTTGTGAGATGTCAGCAATGTCTCCCCGGTATCCGCCATGTGTCAGGTTGTCAGGAGTCAGGTCTTCATTGTCTGGGGGGAAATGTCTTAATTTTACTCTTCTCACCTGAGAGATATGCCATAAATGTCTGCTATATGGGGGTCCCACCTCTATGTGGAGAACGGGGGTCCCCCAACCCGCCTGGTGAGGTGATGACTACATCCAGGTGGAGAATGAATGTAGAGGTGACCACACATGTGCACGACTCTCTCCATTCACTTGTATAGGAGTTCCAGAAACAGCCGAGCACGGCCAGAGGTGGAGCCGCATCTATCAGACATTTCTGGCATATCCTGGGGAGAAATGTCCGTGTTGGGAATACCCCTTTATTCCATGTGGTGACGGCTCTGAGAAGATGTTTCACTCAATGATGAATAAGT
This sequence comes from Rhinoderma darwinii, assembly GCF_050947455.1. Taxonomy (NCBI): domain Eukaryota; kingdom Metazoa; phylum Chordata; class Amphibia; order Anura; family Rhinodermatidae; genus Rhinoderma; species Rhinoderma darwinii. The sequence goes on from NC_134687.1 coordinate 654,901,728, forward strand.
GAGGTTCTGTATGTCACACATGATGTTGTCCCCTGTATGATCTCCATCTTCTCCTTTCTTCATAAAGACGTCTGCAGTACTAGATCCTCCAGTTCCTCCAGTTTTCTCATCTTCTCCTCCACAACGTTCCTTCTCCTGAGTGACCCACCAAGGATGGACAAGGACAGGAATGAGATGAGCAGAAGAATATTAGACTTCACCTTGGAGATCATCTACCTGTTGAGCGGAGAGGTAAACTTTTCTACATTATAGAACAAGTCACACATAGGGAAGGGACAATACATAATAGGAAGAATCCAGTGTCCTGTATAACAGCGTCCAGACCTTCCAAGTGACATCAAGAAGCCAACAGCAGAAAAGCTGAAGATCAGCCACCAATATGGTCAGTTATGTGTCATGTCACCAATGCAGCAATAGTAATGTTGTAGAGCAATGAGAATGACCAGGAACCAGGAGGATCAGGATGACATCTATATAGAAACATAGAAGATGACGGCAGGAGGAGAGCACATGGTCCATCTAGTCCCCCCAATATTATTTACTTTTTAGTTTTGGTCTCGTTCTATTTTCTCAATGTCTTTTTGTAGGTGAGGTCTCCAGTATTACAGATGTGGGGTCACTAGAGCTTTATACAGCGGGGTCACAATCTCCCTCTTTCTACTGAGGGGGGAATACTGTGTTCAGTTCTCTAAGTGTCTCTCTCCATACACAGGAGTACACAATAGTGAAGAAGACATCGGGTGACTGTACGACTCCCATCATCCATGAGTCAGGAGGATGGAGCAGTAGTCAGAGCCCCATCACAGAGCCTCCCCCTCACTCCCGGATACCTGAGAAGAAGATCTTAGAACTGATCTACAAGATGACTGAGCTGCTGACTGGAGAGGTGACACTGCTGGGAATGCTGGGAAATTCTACAGTAACAGCACTGGAGGAGTCTGGGTGATGACTGTATCATTGTGTGTGTCAGGTTCCTATAAGGTGTCAGGATGTCACTGTCTATTTCTCCATGGAGGAGTGGGAGTATCTAGAAGGACACAAGGATCTGTACGAGGAGGTCATGATGGAGAACTACCGGTCGCACACATCACAGGGTAAGAAGAGACAGATATATATATATTGACATTACTGTGGGCACAGGCTGGACTGGCGGCCATGTTGAAGTCTTAATAGCGTCATGTGCAGTACATATACACGTGTGTACAATGACATGTAATGTAGGAGCTCCACAATTTCATCACTTTTCACATCACGTTAGATCCTTATGTTTCCTTTATTTGTCCAATAAATCCAGAGCGCTCCATTCACCAGACAGATTTTGTCTTTGCCAGAAATGAAGCCCAGAGCAGCACACTGTACGAGCGCAGTGAAGCGAGGTGCACCGTCCTCGGCTACTTGTGTGTATTGTTCATGCTCTCATTCCCGCAGGACTCCTCTCCTGGACTCCTCTCAGTAACTTGTAAGTTCTTTTACTTTTGCTGAAACGGAGGGTTTGGACGTCGGCAGGTTTTGGAACACTAAACTCCAGCTACATAACGACATTCTGGGGGTTTAGTGGCTGCAAACCTACTGACAGGTTCCCTTCTATATGCTGCCAGGACTCCTAGAGAAAGCCTGTGAGTCCTGCATCCCCCGCCCACTCAGAATGATTGACAGCTTTTCCTTTGTGATCCTGCTCATAAAATCTGAGGGTGTGACAGATGTTCCTGATGGGGCCGATGCCGGAGCTCCAAACAGACGTTCCTAGCTTAATCTCCTGTCCGTGTTGAACATGTGAGGAGCGATGCTGGAAGGGGTTAATATCAGCCCCCCACAGACATTGAGATCAGCTGCTGTGAATCTGTGACGTGAGGGCTATTACTTTACACATCTGGGCACATGTGTGGGGAGGGAAAATCATATTCCATGACCTGCCGCTCATCTGTAGTGTGGAGGATGGGCAGTCGTACCAGGTGTATGTTCCTGCCAGTCATAAATCTCCGCCAGTGTGCTAAGCTGGTCATACACATTAGATGTATGTCGGCCGGACCTGCTGATTTTCTAATGTATATGGCAACTTCCCAACTCTCTTTGGACGTCAGATGTCGGGAGAGAGAAGGATCGGGCTGTGGAATTTCAATATTCCCGATACTTGTTAGTAGATAAGTCACTATCAGAAGAGTCTGGTGGCGGCTTTCCCCCTTCTTCCTATTGAAAAAACAAACACACTGACCGAGCGTTCATGTATATGGAGGAGCGGAGGAACGATGGTTCACCTGACAGCTATCTAGAGTGTATGGCCGGCTTTAGACTAGTAGCTCACAAAACTAAGATCTACACTAATCAGCCATAACATTAAAGCCACCTGCCTAATATTGCGTAGGCGCTGCCAAAACCGCTCTGACCCATTGAGGCACGGACTGCACAAGACCTTGGAAGGTTCCTGTGGTATCTGGTCCCATGATCTTAGCAGAATATCCTCCAAGTCCTATAAGTTATGAGGTGCGGCCTCCATGGATCGGACTTGTTTTTCCTTAGGTCAAGGAAACAATTGAATACTGTCATGGGGTTCGTTACGTTAATACACGATCAACAGAGCCAGTGACGACAGGGCAACTCCAATAGGGTTTATTATATCCAATGCTGACAGAACAAGTCGCGTTCAATGCAGGTACAACACACAGTCCACAAAATAAGGTAATCACAGGAGCATCCTCAGAGCGCTAGCCTCAGCTTCAGCTCTCCTTAAGGTCTAAATTCAGAAGATCTCCATCCTCCCCAGGACAAGCCCTTATATACCCCTCAGGGGGGGGGGGACATCTTTTCAGTTTCTAGTCACCATCATTTGTTATAATGGCTTTAGATTGTAGTTCTACTGTCTGTATGTGAGTTGTGTCCTTTGTACTATTATGTGTATTGCCCAACTATTGTCTGCCACAACCGGGATGAGAACACAATGGAGAAGATAATTGGATCTGCTTGGTTTGCTTGGCTCTAGCTGAGTAATGGTGGTGCCTCCTGATGACCCCCTGTGGGGACTCAACAATGAGAACACTTTAGGTCTCGTGGACTGTACCTCGGTCTCGTCTCATTGTCCATAGGCTGGAGACATGACCTGTGGTACCCGATTACAGAGTCGTTCCTCCCTGCTGAGGACTCGCAATAAAACACACATAATGCACCATCACAAATACTAAGGCCGAGCAGGGAGCCATTGACACCCCACCATCTACTCTGGTAGGCAAGTGACTTTCAAGGCACATTGACCTCAGCACAGGTAGTGAGGACCTCAACATTGTAATTTCGGCACTGATCAGTAAACATAGAAGTGTAGAGAGAAGTGTCTGATATATAGACAGATATACAGTAGTCATGTATTCAGTCCCTGTGTGTTTCCTACAGATGGATCCAGTAGGAGAAATCCACCAGAGAGATGTCCCAGTCCTCTGTATTCCCAGGACTGTCCAGAGGAAAATCACAATGTCCCAGAGAATCATCAGGTAGATGAAGCTGAGCCCTATACCAGATCTATATAGGGGGGTGTGGAGCTTTTTGGTCCTGCGGTCATAGATGTGGTCATAGATTTTGGTGATTTCTTATGTTGATCTGTTAGATTCTTTGCACTCTCTGCTGTATTGTACTGAATTGTTACATATGTGACATCAGGGGGAAGATCTGACTAATATTAAATTGGAGGCTGAAGAAGAAGAGCGGGTGAGGAGCGATCAGCCGTGTAACAGTGAAGTGGAGGAGGAAATTCCAGGAGGTGTTACCACAGGTCAGTTATAATGAATTTAGAAGGTGAATTGGGAGGTTTGTTAAGGTGGGGTTCCTCCTTAGTTCTACATTACAGTAACACGTCAGACAATGTGTTATACATAGTGCAGGAGCTGAGGGAGCTGTGACTGCACATAGAAGTTCTCTACAAGGTGATCTATGGATCCGGTCATGTACTAGGCTTAGTGTCAGGTTTTGGGAGGGGCACCAGCTAGGGCTGGGCGTTTAGGACTTAAATCAAAAGCATGATTAATTAAATAAGTAACCTCGATGAAGATTAATGTACATTTTTTTATGCCACACCCCCTTTTGCATGCCACGCCATTGGATGTAGATCCCCTGAGCCTGCTGTATACTACTGAATATAATATACCCCCCAACACTGCCCCTCACACAGTATAACGCCTCATATCTGCCCCCACGCAGTATAATGTCCCATACAGCACCAATAGTGCCTAATAAAAATAATAAAATACATACTCCTCTAACCCCTTTCCGACGGCGAGTGGAGGAGATCCCTCTGCTCCTCCAGTCTGTGTATCTCGGCGTATTTAGCATAAAGTACATTTTATCGCCCCGACATTACATCAATATAAAAAACGACACATATTCGGTATCGACGCGACCATAATAACCTAAAGAATTAATTTACAGACTTTTTAGCGTGAAACGTGAACGGGATAAATAATAAACAAAGAATGCTGAATGTGGCTTTTTCCTATATTTTATCTGCAAAAATAAATGATGTAACTTTTTTCAACCCTGAAAGTGCGCAATTTTTTAAAAAAAATTCTCCAGCATAAAAAAAATCCTCATACACCTACGTCAATAAGAGGCAAAAATAAAAAAAATAGCTGGTCATTAAGGCCTTTTCAGGCCTGGTCATTAAGGGGTTAACGGCCCCATGTACCTTCGGTACAGCCATTTTTCAGTTTTTTATTTTAGTTTTTTCCTCCTCACCCGGCCATAACTTTTTTTATTTTTCCGTCGATATACTCCTATGGGCTTGATTTTGTGGGGCGAGTTGTCGTTTTCACGGCCCCATATATTCTACCAAATAATGTACAGGGAAACTGAAATCAATTTCTTTGTGGGCTGAAATGGGGGAAAAAAACATTTTTATGGGGGTTTTGTTTTTCTGGTGTTAACCATGCGGTAAAAACATCATGTTATCTTTATTCCTCGGGTCAAAATAGATTTTGAAGACTTTATTTCGCTGTGTTTTACTTCATTTTAGTAATGTCCCTAGGGGATTTGCAGAATTGCAGTATACTGTATTTTTTACTGCCTACTATTTAAGCCCTGCCAAAGAGCAGAAAGATGGCAGACCTCATTAGGCCCCTAGGCTGCCATGACCACCATCGGCATTGCGGGTGGAGGGGGTGAAGTGTTGTCGAAGGGGGCTCCATCCCCTCTTTCTAATGTCTTACATGTCTCTATTGAATGCGGCATCTAAGGGTTAAACGAGCGGGATCGGACTTCTCTCCGTTCCCGCTCGTTGCAATGAAGTGTGGGCTGTGATATGCAGCCGACACATGCAGCGAATTGCACAAAAACAAAGCTTTTGAATTAAAAAAAGCATTAAAAAATACGTATGCGTTTTTGCTGCGGTTTTCGATGCAGGTCACTGTTGAGTGTGGCATCTAAGGCTATGTTCACACGGTTAACAAGAAAAAGCTGAAAAAGTCAATGAAAAACAGCTCCAAAAACGGCTAATGAAGGGACATGCAATTCTTTTTCTGGGCGTCTTTTTACGTGCCGTTATTTGAAAATGAGGCGTAAAAAAACGTCACGTCGGAACACATTGCCGTATTTCCCATTGAAATCAGTGGGCAGATGTTTGTAGTTGTTTTGCTTCCGATTTATCAACCGTTTTTCAAGATGTTTACGGCCCGAAAAACTGCTGAAAACAGCCCGTATGCAAATACCCTTAAGGGTTAAACGGGGTTGATCAGAGTGAGTATTGCACAACCGACACACGCTGAGTATGTAGCTCGCATAGCCCGTGGGCGGGCTCCATACTTCCCTTTAACGCTTGTCACGTACATGTAGGTGACAATGTGTTAAGGGGGGGGGGGGTTATGTGTAATTAGTTTTTTTTGGTCTGATTAACTTTTTATTTTTATGGCCTTTCCATCAGAAAAGACAATTGGGGAAATTTATTATTTAATTTTATTTTTATTACACTATACTTTTCCTCTGTAGGTGGCGCTGCACAGCAGGGGAGATCAGCCCTGTTAGGATGAGTTCACACATAGCGTAAATACTGCGGATTTTCCACAACAGATTTAGTTGCGGAAAATCCGCAGCATAATACAGTAGCAGCAGAGTGGATGAGGTCTGAACAACTCTCATCCACACGCTGCGTAAATGATGAGCGGAAAAAACTTTCAGAAATTGACCTTTGTTTTTTTTTAGTCCGCAGCATGTCCATTGTATTTGTGTAATCGCTGCTTATTTTTTCCGGGTTTTCCGCATTGAATTCATTGCGGAGGTAAAACCCACAACAAATAGCAGATATTGCATTTTTTCAACCAGAAGTCTGTTTCTTTGTCCAGGCCGGCCTCCTGGGATGATGTTTCAACCCATGTGACCGCTGCAGCAAATCACAGGCTACAGCGGTCACATGGGATGAAACGTTATCCCAGAGCTGCAGGACGTTGGAGGGATGCTTCGCCATGGTTGTTTGTGTTTTTTGTTCAGTACAGTTTTCCGCGGCGGACATTTTGGCCGAAAAACTGCACCACAATATGGTGCGGTTTCTCGGCCGGAATTCCCGATGGCGCACAGGGCGGATACACTGTGTGCTTTTATGCAGCGTATCCGCCCTGTGTGAACATACCCTTGTAGTATCTATCGTCACTGATAGGGCTCTGCTGGGTTCAGTCAGACCCAGCAGCAGCCTCTTTCTACCATCATCTCGGCAATCAGGTGACCAGTCACATGACCACCAGGGCCAATAGAGGCAGCGACCTCCATACTATACACTGCGCTGATTAAGTGATATGTACGTGAGTACCGAGAAGACAGAAGTTGTAAAAAACACTTTTGTCTTCTCTCCAGGGTTTCTGGCAGTCTCCGACATCCAGTTGCCCAATGGCTTGGCTAGCAAGCTTATTAGATATATACACACAGTGGGCAGTTCTCAACCGGTTGAGCATCATTTTAGGAATCAACCGAAATGAAAAACACGTACATTTTGGTGATTGCTTTTGTACTTTGTCATTTATTTGGTTCTTTCATTACAAATCCCCTAATAATAACAGCTGAGAGGAAAGATCCTCATTATAGTTCTAGTTTACCAGGGACTCTACATTTTTCAGTTCGGGCAGTGCACAATCACTGAGGAATAGCATGAATGTGAAGAAAATGTGGTAGGTATTGAGGCATAAGCAAAGAATTGAACAGGGCGGGCATTGAGGAGGCTGTGGACCAATAGCATGCCTCAAACCTGGGACTTCTGATGTATACCCGGGTTTGTGGCATCCTATTGGTCCACAGCCTCCTCAATGCCCGCCCCGTTCATTATTTGCTTATGTCTCAATGCCAGCACCATTTTCTTGGCATTCATGTTATTCCTCAGTGCCCGCCTCGATTGTATCTACAGTGATGATGGGGATTACATATATACAGGGATTATGGGGTTTACATATGGTATCTACAGTGATGATGGGGATTACATATATTCAGGGATTATGGGGTTTACATACGGTATCTACAGTGATGATGGGGATTACATATATTCAGGGATGATGGGGTTTACATATGGTATCTACAGTGATGATGAGGATTACATATATTCAGGGATGATGGGGTTTACATATGGTATCTACAGTGATGATGGGGGTTACATATATTCAGGGATTATGGGGTTTACATACGGTATCTACAGTGATGATGGGGATTACATATATTCAGGGATGATGGGGTTTACATATGGTATCTACAGTGATGATGGGGATTACATATATTCAGGGATTATGGGGTTTACATATGGTATCTACAGTGATGATGGGGATTACATATATTCAGGGATTATGGGGTTTACATACGGTATCTACAGTGATGATGGGGATTACATATATTCAGGGATGATGGGGTTTACATATGGTATCTACAGTGATGATGGGGATTACATATATTCAGGGATTATGGGGTTTACATATGGTATCTACAGTGATGATGGGGATTACATATATTCAGGGATTATGGGGTTTACATACGGTATCTACAGTGATGATGGGGATTACATATATTCAGGGATGATGGGGTTTACATATGGTATCTACAGTGATGATGGGGATTACATATATACAGGGATGATGGGGTTTACATATGGTATCTACAGTGATGATGGGGATTACATATATTCAGGGATTATGGGGTTTACATATGGTATCTACAGTGATGATGGGGATTACATATATTCAAGGATTATGGGGTTTACATATGGTATCTACAGTGATGATGGGGATTACATATATTCAGGGATGATGGGGTTTACATATGGTATCTACAGTGATGATGGGGATTACATATATTCAGGGATGATGGGGTTTACATATGGTATCTACAGTGATGATGGGGATTACATATATTCAGGGATTATGGGGTTTACATACGGTATCTACAGTGATGATGGGGATTACATATATTCAGGGATGATGGGGTTTACATATGGTATCTACAGTGATGAATGGGATTACATATATTCAGGGATTATGGGGTTTACATATGGTATCTACAGTGATGATGGGGATTACATATATTCAGGGATTATGGGGTTTACATATGGTATCTACAGTGATGATGGGGATTACATATATTCAGGGATGATGGGGTTTACATATGGTATCTACAGTGATGATGGGGATTACATATATACAGGGATGATGGGGTTTACATATGGTATCTACAGTGATGATGGGGATTACATATATTCAGGGATTATGGGGTTTACATACGGTATCTACAGTGATGATGGGGATTACATATATTCAGGGATTATGGGGTTTACATATGGTATCTACAGTGATGATGGGGATTACATATATTCAGGGATTATGGGGTTTACATATGGTATCTACAGTGATGATGGGGATTACATATATTCAAGGATTATGGGGTTTACATATGGTATCTACAGTGATGATGGGGATTACATATATTCAGGGATGATGGGGTTTACATATGGTATCTACAGTGATGATGGGGATTACATATATTCAGGGATGATGGGGTTTACATATGGTATCTACAGTGATGATGGGGATTACATATATTCAGGGATTATGGGGTTTACATACGGTATCTACAGTGATGATGGGGATTACATATATTCAGGGATGATGGGGTTTACATATGGTATCTACAGTGATGAATGGGATTACATATATTCAGGGATTATGGGGTTTACATATGGTATCTACAGTGATGATGGGGATTACATATATTCAGGGATTATGGGGTTTACATATGGTATCTACAGTGATGATGGGGATTACATATATTCAGGGATTATGGGGTTTACATATGGTATCTACAGTGATGATGGGGATTACATATATTCAGGGATTATGGGGTTTACATATGGTATCTACAGTGATGATGGGGATTACATATATTCAGGGATTATGGTGTTTACATACGGTATCTACAGTGATGATGGGGATTACATATATTCAGGGATGATGGGGTTTACATATGGTATCTAAAGTGATGATGGGGATTACATATATTCAGGGATTATGGGGTTTACATATGGTATCTACAGTGATGATGGGGATTACATATATTCAGGGATTATGGGGTTTACATATGGTATCTACAGTGATGATGGGGATTACATATATTCAAGGATTATGGGGTTTACATATGGTATCTACAGTGATGATGGGGATTACATATATTCAGGGATTATGGGGTTTACATATGGTATCTACAGTGATGATGGGGATTACATATATTCAGGGATGATGGGGTTTACATATGGTATCTACAGTGATGATGGGGATTACATATATTCAGGGATTATGGGGTTTACATATGGTATCTACAGTGATGATGGGGATTACATATATTCAGGGATTATGGGGTTTACATACGGTATCTACAGTGATGATGGGGATTACATATATTCAGGGATTATGGTGTTTACATACGGTATCTACAGTGATGATGGGGATTACATATATTCAGGGATGATGGGGTTTACATACGGTATCTAAAGTGATGATGGGGATTACATATATTCAGGGATTATGGGGTTTACATATGGTATCTACAGTGATGATGGGGATTACATATATTCAGGGATTATGGGGTTTACATATGGTATCTACAGTGATGATGGGGATTACATATATTCAGGGATTATGGGGTTTACATACGGTATCTACAGTGATGATGGGGATTACATATATTCAGGGATTATGGGGTTTACATACGGTATCTACAGTGATGATGGGGATTACATATATTCAGGGATTATGGGGTTTACATACGGTATCTACAGTGATGATGGGGATTACATATATTCAGGGATTATGGGGTTTACATACGGTATCTACAGTGATGATGGGGATTACATATATTCAGGGATGATGGGGTTTACATATGGTATCTACAGTGATGATGGGGATTACATATATTCAGGGATGATGGGGTTTACATATGGTATCTACAGTGATGATGGGGATTACATATATTCAGGGATTATGGGGTTTACATATGGTATCTACAGTGATGATGGGGATTACATATATTCAGGGATGATGGGGTTTACATATGGTATCTACAGTGATGATGGGGATTACATATATTCAGGGATTATGGGGTTTACATATGGTATCTACAGTGATGATGGGGATTACATATATTCAGGGATGATGGGGTTTACATACGGTATCTACAGTGATGATGGGGATTACATATATTCAGGGATTATGGTGTTTACATACGGTATCTACAGTGATGATGGGGATTACATATATTCAGGGATTATGGGGTTTACATACGGTATCTACAGTGATGATGGGGATTACATATATTCAGGGATGATGGGGTTTACATACGGTATCTACAGTGATGATGGGGATTACATATATTCAGGGATTATGGGGTTTACATACGGTATCTACAGTGATGATGGGGATTACATATATTCAGGGATTATGGGGTTTACATATGGTATCTACAGTGATGATGGGGATTACATATATTCAGGGATTATGGGGTTTACATACGGTATCTACAGTGATGATGGGGATTACATATATTCAGGGATTATGGGGTTTACATACGGTATCTACAGTGATGATGGGGATTACATATATTCAGGGATTATGGGGTTTACATACGGTATCTACAGTGATGATGGGGATTACATATATTCAGGGATTATGGGGTTTACATACGGTATCTACAGTGATGATGGGGATTACATATATTCAAGGATTATGGGGTTTACATACGGTATCTACAGTGATGATGGGGATTACATATATTCAGGGATGATGGGGTTTACATATGGTATCTACAGTGATGATGGGGATTACATATATTCAGGGATTATGGGGTTTACATATGGTATCTACAGTGATGATGGGGATTACATATATTCAGGGATTATGGGGTTTACATATGGTATCTACAGTGATGATGGGGATTACATATATTCAGGGATGATGGGGTTTACATATGGTATCTACAGTGATGATGGGGATTACATATATTCAGGGATTATGGGGTTTACATATGGTATCTACAGTGATGATGGGGATTACATATATTCAGGGATGATGGGGTTTACATATGGTATCTACAGTGATGATGGGGATTACATATATTCATGGATTATGGGGTTTACATACGGTATCTACAGTGATGATGGGGATTACATATATTCAGGGATTATGGGGTTTACATATGGTATCTACAGTGATGATGGGGATTACATATATTCAGGGATTATGGGGTTTACATATGGTATCTACAGTGATGATGGGGATTACATATATTCAGGGATTATGGGGTTTACATACGGTATCTACAGTGATGATGGGGTTTACATATGGTATCTACAGTGATGATGGGGATTACATATATTCAGGGATGATGGGGTTTACATATGGTATCTACAGTGATGATGGGGATTACATATATTCAGGGATGATGGGGATTACATTAGCTAGCTGAGATGTGGTCACGTGATTCTGACCACATTCAGAGAAAGCTGGTGGGTGGGATAAAAAAACTAAGAGGGAAGGGAGAACTAGTGGGGAGGATAAATAGACAAATAGAAGGGGAAGAATACTTACTAAAAAAAAAAACAATGTGACGTTACAAAAGGAGACATGAGCTGCTGGTAAGAGTTAGGCTGGGTTCACACGACCTATTTTCAGACGTAATGGAGGCGTTTTACGCCTCGAATTACGTCTGAAAAAACGGCTCCAATATGTCGGCAAACATCTGCCCATTGCTTGCAATGGGAATTACTATGTTACATAGTTACATAGTTACATAGTTAGTACGGCTGAAAAAAGACACATGTCCATCAAGTTCAACCAAGGGAAGGGAAAGGGGAAGTAAAAAATGTCTACACATAGGAGCTAATATTTTTTTGTTCTAGGAAATTATCTAACCCTTTTTTAAAGCCATCTACTGTCCCTGCTGTGACGGCTCCTGCGGTAGGCTATTCCATAAATTCACAGTTCTCACTGTAAAGAAGCCTTGTCGCCTCTGCAGCTTGAACCTTTTTTTCTCCAGACGGAGGGAGTGCCCCCTTGTTTTTTGAGGGGGTTTTACAAGGAACAGGATTTCACCATATTTTTTGTATGCGCCATTCATATATTTATATAAGTTAATCATGTCCCCCCTTAGTCTTCTTTTTTCAAGGCTAAATAGGTTTAATTCTTTCAATCTTTCCTCATAACTTAAATTCTCCATGCCCCTTATTAGCTTCGTTGCTCTTCTTTGCATTTTTTCCAACTCCAGGGCATCCTTTCTATGAACTGGAGCCCAGAACTGAACTGCATATTCTAGATGAGGCCTCACTAATGCTTTGTAAAGTGGCATTATTACATCCCTGTCCCGCGAGTCCATGCCTCTTTTAATACACGACAATATCCTGCTGGCCTTTGAAGCAGCTGATTGACACTGCATGCTGTTATTGAGTTTATGATTTACAAGTACACCCAGATCCTTCTCAACAAGTGAATCCGCCAGTGTAGCGCCCCCTAGGACATATGATGCATGCAGGTTGTTGGTACCAAGATGCATAACTTTACATTTATCTACATTAAACTTCATTTGCCAAGTGGACGCCCAAACACTTAGTTTGTTTAAATCTGCCTGCAATTCATGAACATCTTCCATAGACTGAACTATATTGCATAGCTTGGTGTCATCTGCAAAAATAGAAATAGTGCTATTAATCCCATCCTCTATATCATTAATAAATAAGTTGAATAATAGTGGTCCCAGCACTGAACCCTGGGGTACACCACTTATAACCGGGGACCATTCAGAGAAGGAATCATTGACCACAACCCTCTGGATACGGTCCTTGAGCCAATTCTCAATCCAATTACAAACTATATTTTCTAAACCTATAGTCCTTAATTTACCCATTAGGCGTCTATGGGGGACAGTGTCAAATGCCTTTGCAAAGTCCAAAAACACTAAATCCACAGCGGCCCCTCTGTCTAGACTTCTGCTCACCTCTTCATAAAAACAGATTAGGTTAGTTTGACAACTTCTGTCCTTAGTAAAACCGTGCTGGCTGTCACTTATAATGCTATTTATTGTCACATAATCCTGTATATAGTCCCTCAATAGCCCCTCAAACATTTTCCCCACGATGGATGTTAAGCTTACTGGTCTATAATTACCCGGGGAAGACCTAGAGCCCTTTTTGAAAATAGGCACCACATTTGCCCTGCGCCAGTCCCTTTGCACTATACCAGTCACTAGAGATTCTCTGAATATTATGAAAAGGGGGACAGAAATAACTGAACTAAGCTCTTTAAGAACTCTAGGGTGTAACCCATCTGGTCCCGGAGCCTTGTGCACATTTATTTTATTTAATTTAGCTTGGACCATATCTACATTCATCCAATTCAGTATATCAACTGATATATTAACAGCACTGGCACCGGCTACATCAGCTGCTCTTTCTTCTGTTGTATATACAGAGCTAAAGAACCCATTTAGTAACTCTGCCTTCTCTTGATCCCCTGTGATCAACTCCCCATTACCATTATCTAGGGGTCCTACATGTTCAGACCTTGGCTTTTTTGCATTTATATGCTTGAAGAATTTTTTAGGATTTGTTTTACTATCCTTGGCCACCTGCCTTTCATTTTGTATTTTTGCTGATTTTATTACATTTTTACAGATTTTATTAAGCTCTTTATATTTTACAAAGGCTACAGATGTACCCTCAGATTTGTATTTTTTAAATGCCCTTTTTTTGTCATGTATTGCCCCTTTCACAGAAGGTGTAAGCCATGTGGGATTTAATTTGAGTCGTTTATACTTATTACCTGTAGGAATAAATTTTGCACTATAATAACTCAAAGTAGATTTGAAAATCTCCCATTTATCATTTGTTCCATTATTTGACATTAGTTCTTCCCAGTCTATATCCTGAATTGCAGCCCTCATCCTGGGGAAATTGGCTTTCTTAAAATTAAATGTTTTTGCCCTCCCAGCCTGCGTTTGTTTTTTACAGTATAGGTAAAATGTAACTATATTATGATCACTGTTACCGAGGTTTTCACGAACATTGACATTCCCAACAAGCTCTGCATTATTAGAAATGACCAGATCCAACAGAGCTTCACCTCTAGTCGGGTCTTCCACAAACTGGCCCATAAAATTTTCCTGCAACAGGTTGAGGAAATGTCTCCCCTTTGCAGTTGAAGCCGAACCATGACACCAATTAATATCCCGGAAATTAAAATCTCCCATTATCACTACAGTACCCGCCTGTGCAGCCCGCTCCATCTGTTTATATATCTGACCTTCCATCTCCTCAGTTATATTGGGGGGTCTATAGATTACACCAAAAGTAATTTTTTCAGTGTTTACCTCCCTTTCTAGTTCCACCAACAAGGTTTCAACCTCCTCACAGTATTCACCCACTATTGTCTCTTTCAGACTCGCCTTCATATCATTTCTCACATACAGACATACACCACCACCTTTCCTATTTGTCCTGTCTTTCCGAAAAAGTGTAAAACCCTGTAGATTTACAGCCCAGTCATGTGAAGAGTCCAGCCATGTTTCAGCAACACCAACTATATCTATATTTTCTTCCAGTATTAAGGCCTCCAGCTCCCCCATTTTGCTTGCTAGACTTCTGGCATTTGTGAACATACACTTTAACTTGCCTGTCAGTTTTTCACTTTTATTATCAGAAATGTGATTTTGACAACGAGCTGTCATTTTACGCGTTGCTGTCAAAATACGGCGCGTAAAATGACGGCTCGTCAAAAGAAGTGCAGGACACTTCTTGAGACGTTTTTGGAGCCGTTTTCTCATAGACTCCAATGAAAACAGCTCCAAAAACGGCCGTAAAAAATGCTGAGAAATACACAAGTTGCTCAAAAAACGTCTGAAAATCGGGCTGTTTTCCCTTGAAAACAGCTTCGTATTTTGAGACGTTTTTGACTCTGCGTGTGAACATACCCACATATGTCACCCCAGTGCTGGGTTTTTGGCTACACTGCTCCTTACTCATGTATGATGTGCTCCATGCTGCTGCAGCTTCTAAGGCCTCATTCACACGGCAGGGTTTCCCGGCCGGGTGCCGGCCGTTCATAAATCGGCCGGCACCCGGCTGCATTAGGAATAATAGACTCCTAATGGGGCTATTCACACGGCCGATTTTTTGACGGCCGGGAAAACCGCCCGTCAAAAAATAGGACATGCTCTATTTTCGCCCGGGTACCCGGCCGCCCGGCTCCCATAGAAGTCTATGGGGCCGGGTAATACCCGGCCATCACCGGGATGTGTCCCGAGTGACGGCCGGGTTTTCCGGCTCTTGCGCTCTATCTCCTCCTCCTCACAGCGCAGAGTGCATGTGAGGAGGAGGAGTTGATGCCATTCTGACGAATGGCATCGCTGTACACGGTGTGGCAGGGCCGGGGTGTACAGCAAGTGGAAGGGAACGCTGCGCTGGCTCCCTTCTCCTGCTTGTTAAAAGCGCCCTGGCCCGGCGACACCTTTGATGGCGCCGCTAGCAGCTGCAGCAGCTGCTGCGGCTGCTACTACTGTAGCGACGCCACTATAGCAGAGCGGGGAGGTATCTCCCCGCTCTGCTATGTGCTAGCCGCACTTAGCTCCTTGAAGGAGCGGAATCCCCGTGTGTTCGGGGATTCCGCTCCTGGACAGAGCGCTTGATGTCTCTGTCCATATCTGGGCAGTGACATCAGGGGAAACTCCAGAAGCGGAATCCCCGAACACATGGGGATTCCCCTTGAGGAGTTGCCGATGATGTCACTGTCCGGATCTGCCCGGCCCGGCACGGATGCATAACTTTATGCAAACCGGCCGGGCAGAATGGCCGATTTTACCGGCCGGCACTCGGGCTCGGACGCGACCCGGTCGTGTGAATCCCGCCTAAGGGTGTGTTACATGGAGATAGTGGACCAGGCTGGCTCTCTGCTCTGTGTGTACAGTGTATAGAAGACATGATAGCAGTTAGGCTCCACCCACTACCTCAGGGAAAACTAATAATTATAGATAAAACTCGCAGAGGGAAAAATGCTAAAACAAATGGCATATACAAGTCATATATTGAGAAATAGTGTTATTCCTCCTGTACACACATATGACAGATTATTCAGTCGTCTAAAAATTAGGTATGCTTTTAAGGGAAGGTGTCATGATTTTTATTTTATTTTTTATTATATTGCTTTTAATATAATGTAAACAAAAATTGTATTTATTTGTGTTGTCACTTTCTACTTTTATTTCAATATATTTTTATTAAGAAATTTGTAACAAAATAAACACGGTACAAACAGTACATTTACAATGCATATAAGATCTGCGGCTCAAAGATCTGTGCATGGAATTACTTGTATGCAAACAAAGGCAATTTTTACATCAGTTCTCAACAGAAAGAAAATGAACAAGACAGAGTACTAAACCATACGTGACATAATTAATCACTTTCTCATTATATCAAGTGTTTGCCTGCTCGGGCAGTTCTACTTTTTCGGCAGATGCCTTACCCTTAATTATCAGAGCAACGTAACAAAAACAGACAGTAAACAAGAACAAACAATAACAGGTGACTAACATGAGACCATTGTACAAGTTGTTGTGAGTATTAGAATACTCCACTTCAGTATGTGAGATAATAGTAGGTGTTAAATTCAGACCAAAGGAGAGGAGGCCAGGACCTGACTATATATCGGACCTTTAGTGAAATCTAGCCATTTCTGCCACGTACTTAGAAATTTTACATGGGTTCCGCTCTCCCATCCAGCTAGTTCCTCCATTCTAAAAATCTGTCCAATCTTTTCCAGCCATTGAGGAATTATAGGCGGGGACTTCGATTTCCAATGTATGGGGATGAGGAGTTTAGCTGCCATCAACATATGAGTTGCCAGTGAATTCTTAGTCGGTCGAAATGAGATGTTAGGTAACCACAGCACTACCAATTCAGGAGTTAAACATACATTCAACCCACATATTACATTAATAAGTCTCACAACCTCAGACCAAAATTTCTTTAAGACTGGACAGTGAAACCATATATGTGAGATGGTCCCTACACCTAATCTACACCTCCAGCATAATTCGTCAGTAGTAAGTCGCCATTTGTGTAGGAGCTGGGGAGTTCTATACCATCTCGTAAGTGTCTTGAAGGAGTTCTCTTGGATCTTGACACAGCGAGAAAAGCCATGCGAGTTGGACAGAACCGTGGAGACTTCAGAAGGGGTAAAAGTGGTGGAAAACTCCTTTTCCCATGCCAACAGGTATCTAGGTTTGGATGGGGCAGCTAAGTGTAAGAGTTTAGTATATATTTTAGATAGCAGGCCTTTGGGTAGGGTTGGAAATAGCAAATAATGTTCTAACCAAGTAATGTCCCGTAGAGGTTGAGTGTACTTTGTACTAAATTCTCTACACACCTCAGTGAACCCTAATTCATGTATGAATGAGATGGAGGTAGATTCTAATGGGGGTAATAAGTCAGCTAGTTTCGGCAGAGCCGAGGCATTTTGTAGGGTAGGATACACTGAGGTTTGTAGTAAGTGAGACCAGGGGAAGTGAATTGGGGTGATTGCCGCTTTCAAGAAGGCCGGGAGAACCTTGAGAGGCATAAGAGGGGAGGGACTTGTACCTGGTTCTGGTTTTGTGAAGAGGGTCTGCCACACCTCTATCGTACCCCTCAAAGTGTTGCTCAACTGAATCGCCTTTATTGGGACATTGGACCAGAGGTGTATGATCCCCTCCTCCCCAAGAATGTGTCGTTCAACATGTATGTGAGGCCACACAGGTTGCTGTGCATGCACCAACCCCAGCCATCTAGCCAAATGATTAGCTCTATAGTAGGCCTGAACATCTGGGAGTCCGCATCCCCCCTGCCGTTTGCCAAGTCGCAACTGAGCATATGCCAGCCTGGGGTGAGCAGAATTCCAAATAAACTTTGAGAATAAGCGGTGTATTTGGATAAAGAAGGTTTGCGGAAGCCAAATTGGAACTGTCTGCATCACATACAAAATTTGCGGCATTATATAACATTTTAGTATGTTCTTTCTTCCCATCCAAGATACATATGGGATCTTTAAGCCTGAAAGATGGGAATTAATTTTCTTATACAGCGTTTTATAATTGTACTCAAATAGCTTAGCAGGGTCTGAAGGGATGCGGACACCCAGGTAAGTTATGTCAGTTGTATTCCAAGTGAAAGGTGTAGACACTTTGAGACGTTGGATCACTGATTTCTGCACCGTGATATTTAATGCTACAGATTTCCCCAGATTGATCCTGAAATTGGACACTTTTCCAAAATCCTCTAAGATTGCTAGTATCTCTGGAAAAGCTTGGAGGGGGTTTGATATAAATAAAAGTAGATCATCTGCGAATGCTGCCGTTGAATGGATGACCTCCCAAATTTAAAGCCCTTGACCTCCTGTGACTGTATAAATTTCTGAATTAGGGGTTCTATGGTTAATACGAATAATGCTGGGGACAACGGGCAGCCCTGTCGCGTTCCATTGTATATATCAAAGGATGGCGATAGGGTACCATTTATTCTGATCCTAGCCGATGGCTGGCGATAAAGCGTGAAAATGGCTCTCACAAAGGCGGAAGGAAATCCATATCTAATGAGTGTCGCCTCCATAAAGTCCCATGCCACCCGATCGAACGCCTTTTCTGTGTCAGTGCTGAGGAGAACTAAGGGGAGTTTCTGTTGTTTGGCCCAAGATATTACATTAATTACTCTGGTAGTGTTAAATTTCCCTTCCCTTTGTGGTACGAAGCCTGTCTGTTCTGGATTGATAAGTTTGGGGAGCAATATTTTTATGCGATGTGCCAACAACTTTGCCCACCATTTGAGATCTGTATTCAGGAGGGATATAGGCCTATAGCTTCCACATACCATAGGGTCCTTTCCTTCTTTTGGGATAATTGTGATATGCGCGTCAAGCATTCGTTTGGAAAGGCCCCCTCCCTCCAACAGTGAGTTGCTAAGTTTCACAAAATGCGGCAACAGAGTTGCTGCGAATGTTTTGTAGT
Source organism: Rhinoderma darwinii (assembly GCF_050947455.1). Taxonomy (NCBI): domain Eukaryota; kingdom Metazoa; phylum Chordata; class Amphibia; order Anura; family Rhinodermatidae; genus Rhinoderma; species Rhinoderma darwinii. The sequence continues at coordinate 654,921,240 of NC_134687.1, forward strand.
AAGATATGGGGAACCCATCTGGGCCAGGGCTTTTACCGCTTGGTATGGAGGCAAGTACCTCCTTAACTTCTTGTTCTGTAAAGGGGGTCATCAGTCCCTCCAGATCTGCCTCTTCCAATTTAGGTAGGGATATAGAATTAAGGAAAGATTCAATGGGGGCCGAGCGATCCCCCATACTCGAGGTTGGACCGCTGGTCCCCAGATTATAAAGAGAGGAATAAAATCTGTGGAACTCCGTCGCAATATCTTCCGTGGAGGAAATCACCTTACCCCCTTCTGTTTTCAGTTTGGTGATAAAAGATTTTTCGTTTTGTTTTTTAAGGAGTCCTGACATAATTTTAGATCCCTTATCTCCATGGGCATAATATTTAAATTTACATCGCTGGAGGGCTTTGGCGGCTTTGACATTCAGGAGATCCCTAAGATCATTTCTCAGTTTTGCAAGTTCAGGTTGAGATTTCTGTATAGCGGATTGTTTCCTTAGCGTTTCCAAAACTGAGATTCTATTCAGGAGAGAGTTCATGGTGGCATCCCTAGCTTTTTTGACTCTGGCGCCCAATGCGATGAATTCGCCTCTAATACAGGCCTTGTGGGCCTCCCATATGATTGGCACAGGGGTCTCTGGAATGCTATTAAAATGAAAATATTCCTGGAGTTTGTTATCTATATTCAAAATATCCTCTGGGGAACCCATCAAAGTTTCATTTAGTGACCAGGTCAACGTTTTTCTAGGGAGGGATAAAATAGATAAAAACATAGAAATTAACGCATGGTCAGATATTAGTATGGACCCTATGTTTGAGGCCGTAGCTTCGCCAAGGTGTCTGTTGGAGATATATATGCGGTCTAACCTATGATATGTCCCATGTACTGTAGAATAGTATGTGTAATCTTTTGTGTCTGGGTGGGCTGTTCTCCATACATCTACAAGCGAAAGGTCAGCTAGTGCCCTCTTCATTTTCCTGATCGCTTTATTAGATATAGCCGCAGTTTTGGAAGTAGTGTCAAGGTTGTGTTCTAATACACAATTGAAGTCCCCTCCCAGAACCAGAATTCCTTCCCCAAAGGTTTGTAGCTTATTTAAAGTACCAGTTAGCCATGTAGCTTGATTTCTATTCGGAGCATAGATGTTGGCTAAAGTTATTATAGTATTCCCCACTGTTCCTTTAACAAACACATATCTATCAGCAGGATCAATTTGTTGAGCTATTAGGGTGAAGGGAACCCATCTACCTATGGCTATGCTGGCCCCTCTCGATGCCGAAGAGTGCGTGCTATGGAACCATTGTGAGAATGAGGTGTGAGCTAATGAGGGTATGTGTGCGTGTCTGAAATGAGTTTCTTGCAAGAATAGTATGTCTGACCGAGCTTTCCTGACTATAGCAAACACTTGGCTGCGTTTTTGAGGAGTATTAAGCCCTCTCGCGTTCAGTGACACAATATTTATCTCAGCCATACTTACAGATGTCTAATAGGCAGATGATAGTGTAATGGAACTCATGAGGCGTCACCCCAACTTCAAACCCAAAACAAATTGTGGGAAAAAGAAAAACCTTACAGATATTGTAGATCATATCACATAATAACCAGACTGGAAGGCCTGAGATCTCGCAAATCCCAGCTTCCATAGGTAGGAGATTAGCACTAGAAACAATTATACATATTACAATACTCATATGCACAATGCTAGATGAATAAATCCGATCCATTCTGTAGGGGGGAAAAGAATACAAAAGAAAGAAGAGACGCACTTTCTTGTTAATAGCTGCAAAACTTATGGTACCATTATGGTATAACTCTTAAAAGGATACACAAGGTGCTAGTTGGAAGCTTCCAACACGTAATAATAGTTCTTCCATAGCAATATGACAGGGGCCCATTCAAGGCAACTTCAAGGCGGGTTTGCCTCTGCAATTATTCTTCAAGTTTCCAAGTTCCAAAGTTCCGGTGGGTGCCCTCCTCGGGGACTTAACTTTGGTTTGCAGGGACCAACCATCTGAAGGCGGTAATTCCGGAAACGAAGTAGGTAGGTGGACCGGTAGCCATGATGGAATATCCAATGGGTTGACTTGTAGAACAGTCCAAATTTTTTGTAGATCCGCAGGTTGTCTCACCATGAGAGGTTTGCCATTAATCATCACAGAAAGTCCAAAGGGATATAGCCATCTGTAGGGGATACGACGGTCCCTCAGAATGTCAGTGAGCGGCTTCAAGATCCGTCGTTTGGTTAGAGTGCTTGCTGCGACATCTTGGAAAAACAGGATTTTACATTTGTCGTAATAAATTCCTTGAGAGTCCCTGGCCTTCTGCAAAAGAGCTGCTGTGTCAACAAAACTCAGGAGCCCGCACACTACATCCCTCGACGGTTCTCCAGGTGCAGGTTTAGGGCGTAACGCTCTGTGTATGCGTTCAATAACCACTTGGGAGGCCCGTTCAACCCCCAGTAGGTCCGTGAAAATTGAGACAGCTGCAGCCTTCAGAGCCTCTGGTGCCACGCTTTCCGGCATCCCTCTCAGCCTAATGTTCTTCCTTCTATTTCGGTTCTCCTGATCCTCCAGCTGGAGAAATGCAGCATTTAGGTGCTCCTGTTGGGAGACAACCGCCTGTTGTGTTGCTGTACTGTGAGATAGTAAAGTGGCGTGGACATTTTCCAACTCATCTACTCCAATGTGCTTTACATCCATTTTGATATCAGAAAGTTCCTTTAGCACTGGTGACAAGGCTTGTGCCAAACATTTCTTGAGAAAGGCTCTAGAGATATGGCATGCATCTGAATCCTCGTATGTGGTAGTCTGAGCCGTACTGCTCTCTCTATCCGAATCGCCATCTTGTGACATTTCAGTGTCTTCATCATGTGCGGAAGGGTTACTCCCAGCCAATGATAAGGTGGAGTGCTTTTTATTAAAGAAACGATCAACCTCATGTTGATTCTTGTGCTTTTTAGGTGTGTGATGTATATCCTTGAGCTTGTCTTTGCCCGTTTTCACCATTTTGTTTTAGCTTGTGGTACCAGAGAAAGAAGAAAGTGCGTGTCTCTCCAGTGAAAGTTACATGTGGCTCATTAAAAACCGCGCTTACAGCTTCCCAACTACCTCCCTAGTAATGGAGGGGAGGAGAGGGTCACCTAGCAATAAATTTGGTATGAAAGTCCAGCTGACTGCAGTATGTAGCAGATCAAAAATAGAACAAATACACTAGGTGTACTCCCAGCGATAAAATATTAGAGCGGTGCTCTCATAGGTAGTGTGAAGAACGAAATATGGGTCTTGGGGGTATATGTGGCACTTACTCCGAAGTCTATGGACGCTTGTCTGCAGGTTCAGGCCCAAGCCCAGTCTCCCCAGACGCACAGTGAGTTTCCAGCTGCTACTAAGGATCAGGTAAGCTTCTCTAATGTAATATCCTCAGATCGGCGTCCTTAGTGTATCTGCATCTGTGTTGTGTGCAGCTTTAAAAGGTACCTGCAACAGCTCTGCTGATCCCTCCGAGCCGTCTCGCCAGAAATTTAGGTCCCGGTCCGCCACGAGGCAAGGCCTCACTTGCTCCTTCTCCTTAAATCACCGGTGTACGGGTTCGAGCGGGTGCCCGGTCTTCACCGAGTCAGCTGGGAGGAAGGACGGAGCTGCTCTAGTTCAATCAGAGCCAGATTCTCCCGGTTTAAAGCCGATTAAGCTCTGTTTCGGCGGAGCTCCCCGAAGTTGCGGCCGGTCACTGCAGCGTCCAAGCCACGCCCCCTCCACTTTCTACTTTTTAACTGATTAATGACCGGGCCATTTTGCGCGTTAATGACCAAGGATTATTTTTTGCTTTTTCACGGTCGCATTCCAAGAGTCGTGTCTCTTTTTTTTTATTCCGTCTACATCGCCGTATAAGGGCTTGTTTTTTGCGGGACGAGTTGTATTTTGTAATTGTACCATTTTTAGATGCTTACAATATATTGATTAACTTTTATTAACTTTATTTTAGGAGAGAATTGAAAATAAGCCGCTATTCCAGCATTGATTTTCACCTTATTAAATTACGCCATTTACTATGCAGCGTAAATAACATGTTAACTTTATTCTATGGGTCGGCACGATTACGGGGATACCAAATATGTAAAGGTTTTATATGTTTTCCAACGTTTGCACAATAAAAACCCTTTTAGAAAAAAATTACTTGTTTTTGCATCGCCGCATTCCAAGAGACGTAATTTTTTTTATTTTTCCGTCGATGTGGCCGTATGTGGGCTTGATTTTTGCGGGACAATGTGTAGTTTTCATTAGTACTATTTTGGGGTACATAGGACTTATAGATTAACTTTTATTTTATTTTTTATGGGGGGAATGGGAGAAAAGAGAGAATTTTGATGTTGTTTTTTTGCGTTTTCTTTGGACGCCGTTCATCCGGCGGTTTAATTAATATGTTCATTTTATTGGTCAAGTTGTTACGATCGCGGGGATACCATATATGTGTATGTGTGATTTGTTTTGACCGTTTTACAAAATAAAACCACTTTTTGGGGCAAAAAAGTAGTTTTATTTGACTTTGACTGTAATTTTTATTTTTATTTTTTCCCAAACTTTATTTAACTGTTTTACATTTATTTTTTTAGTCCCACCAGGGGACTTCACTATGCAATGTGCTGATCGCATATATAATGCTTTGGTATACTTTGTATACCAAAGCATTATTGCCTGTCAGTGTAAAACTGACAGGCAACCTGTTAGGTCATGCCTACGGCATCGCCTAACAGGCAGATGCTGAAGACAGACCTGGGGGTCTTTGTTAGACCCCCGGCTGTCATGGAAACCCGACGGCGACCCGCGATTTGTTTGCGGGGGCGCCGATCGGGTGACAGAGGGAGCTCCCTCCCTCTGTCAAACACATTAGATGTCGCTGTCACTATTGACAGCGGCATTTAATGGATTAAACTGCCGGAATCGGAGCGCGCTTCGATTCCGGCAGTTGCAGCAGGAGCCAGGCTGTGTATAACAGCCGTGCTCCTGCCACTGATCGCGTGGGTAAACTGTCAGTACCCGCGCCATCACAGGACGGATATATCCGTCCTCCTGCGCGAACTAGCAGCTGCTGAGGACGGATATATCCGTCCTTCGGCATTAAGGAGTTAATGTATTCATACTTTTACTTCTCTATGGGGGCTGCCATTTTTATTTTAATCTCTGTATGTATCCATTAACGACACATACACAGATGGAATACGGCAGCTACAGGGCACAATAAACGTTAGCTGTTCATTGCTTCTGCTATCTGGTTCTGTACTGCACATACGCAGGTCAGAGTCACACAGCAGAGAAGCCGGTTTGTAGGGAGAAAGCAGGCGCCATTATGAAGATCAGCTGCACTGCAGGTAAGGTGTGTGTCTCTGTCTGTCCCTCTCTCTCTCACAGACCCCCACCCTCGTGACCCCCCAACGGGCCCCCCCCCCTGTCGCTAGATGTATTCTGTGTGGACGGTGTGCGGAGCTGAGCTTGTCAGATGTAGTAAAGCTGAGTGTGTGTGTGTGTGTGTGTGTGTGTGTCTGTGTAGTAGGGCTGAGTGTATGTATGTATGTAGCAGTGCTGAGTGTGAGATGTATTCTTAGTGTGGACGGTGTGCAGGGCCAAGCTTGTCAGATGTAGTTGAGCTGAAGTGTGTGTGTGTGTGTGTGTGTGTGTGTATGTAGCAGTGCTGAGTGTGAGATGTATTGTCACTGTGGACGGTGTGCGGACTGTGATCGGGTGAGGGGGTGAGGTATCCGTCAGCAGGAGGTCGGGGAGGAGACTGTCATTAGCAGATGGTTATTCCTATCACAGAGTGGTGTGACAGTCTCCTCTACTACGGAGGAGACTGTCAGCAAGATTGTATGGGGACGCTGGAGGAGACTGTCACCGGTATTGGGCGGTGATGCTGGAGGAGACTCTCAGCAGTATTGGGTGGTGATCCTGGAGGAGACTGTCAGTAGGATGGAGGGATAAAGACATTTAGCAGGAGAGGCATGTAAAATGCGCAAAAAAAAGTGTCAAATAGAAGCCGTGTGAACCTGTCAAAGGAAAAGTCATTCACTTCACTTTCATCATTCTAAGGGTATGTTCACACGCAGTGTTTTCAGCCGTTTTTCGGAAGCTGAACACCTCCAAACATCTGCCCATTGGTTTCAATGGGAAATACGGCGTTCTGTTCCGACGGGGCGTTTTTTTACGCGCCCATTTTTTAAAAACGGCACATAAAAAGACGCCCGCCAAAAAGAAGTGCATGTCACTACTTGGGATGTTTTTGGAGCCGTTTTTCATTGACTCTATAGAAAAACAGCTCCAAAAACGGCCATAAAAAACGCCACCAAAAACGCGAGTTTGATTAAAAAATGGCTGAAAATCATGAGCTGTTTTCCCTTTCTTTAGTAAGCGTGTGAAGCCTTTTGGTGTGTCCTATAACTTCTGCCAGCTACAGAATCACACCCAATACGGATGCCGGACACTGCTGAGCAATTTGAAGACACCTTTTCCTGGCTTGTAGAAGGGGAGTGAGATTCCCTCCCACATTTACGGCAGCTGTGAGTCAGGTTGATTTGCCTTATTCACCATGCTGTAATTCTGGGAAGTGCCCACTCTAGTGGCCAACATAGGAAAACATGTAAAATTATTATTTCATTTTTAATACTTTCCACCATGTGGAAGAAAAAAAAAATACAGCAAAAAAAACTTAAAAAATATAATAGAAATAAGTAACTTACTTTTAAAAAAAAAAGTTTAATTCACGACACATTCCCTTTAACCCCTTCCCGCTCCTTGACGTACTATTACGTCATGGCAGCTGTATCGTTCGCGCTCCATGACGTAATAGTACGTCTCGGAAGTAACGGCCGTTTCGGCCGTCCTCCCGACACATACAGGAGCTGTGACGCTGCTGTCTTGTTCAGCAGCTGTCACAGCTCCTACAGCGGGGACCGATCGCTGTGTCCCCGCTGATTAACCCCTTAAAAGCCGCGTTCAATAGAGATCGCGGCTTTTTAGGGGTTAAGCTGCCATCGCCGGCCTGCTACGCGATAGCGGCCGGCGATGGTGACTATGGCAACCGGACACCAAACAATGGCGTCCGGCTATGCCATAGACGGAAGCCTAGTGGGTCCTGACAACGTCAGGACCCACTATGCTTGCTGTCAGTGAGTAGCTGACAGTTCTAATACACTGCACTACGCATGTAGTGCAGTGTATTAGAATAGCGATCAGAGCCTCCTGCCCTCAAGTCCCCTAGTGGGACAAAGTAATAAAGTTAAAAAAAAGTTAAAAAAAGATGTGTAAAAATTAGAAAATAAAAGATTTAAAAGTAATAAAAGTAAAAATCCCCCTTTTCCCTTATCAGTCCTTTATTATTAATAAAAATATATAAACAAACAAATAAACTATACATAATTGGTATCGCCGTGTCCGTAACGGCCTGAACTACAAAATGATTTTATTATTTAACCCGCACGGTGAACGCCGTAAAATAAAATAATAATAAACCGTACCACAATCACAATTCTTTGGTCACTTCACCTCCCAAAAAATGGAATAAAAAGAGATCAAAAAGTCGCATGTACCTCAAAATGGTACTGATTGAAACTACAGTTCGTTACGCAAAAAAAAGGCCTCGCACGGATTTATTGATGGAAAAATAAAAAAGTTCTGGCTCTTAGAATAAGGTAACACAAAAAGTGAATGATTGTTTACAAAACTTATTTTATTGTGCAAACGCCATAAGACATAAAAAAAAACTATAAACATCTGGTGTCGCCGTAATCGTATCGCCCCGCAGAATAAAGTGAATATGTCATTTATAGCGCACGGTGAACGCTGTAAAAAAAAAAAGAATAAAAAAACAATAGTAGAATTGCTGTTTTTTAGTCACCACGCCACCTAAAAATAGAATAAAAACTGATCAAAAAGCCGCATGCACCCCAAGAAAACTACAATGCATTCCTCAAGGGGTCTAGTTTCCAAATTGGGGTCACTTTTGGGGGGTTCCCAATGTTTTGGCACCACAAGACCTCTTCAAACTGGACATGGTGCCTAATAAAAAAGAGGCCTCAAAATCCACTAGGTGCGCCTTTGCTTCGGAGGCCGGTGCTTCAGTCCATTACCGCCCGAGGGCCACATGTGGGATATTTCTCAAAACTGCAGAATCTGGGCAATACGTATTAATTTGCGTTTCTGTGATAAATCCTTTTGTGTTATAAAAAAAATGGTATAAAGAGGATTTTCTGACAAAAAAAAAAATGTAAATTTCACCTCTACTTTGCTCTAAATTTTTAACACCTAAAGGGTTCATAAACTTTCTAAATTCTGTTGTGAATACTTTGAGGGGTCTAGTTTCTAAAATGGGGTGTTTGATAGGGGTTTCTAATATATGGGCCCCTCAAAGCAACTTCAGAACTGAAGTGGAACCTAAAAAAATAAATAAATGAGGCAATACTTCGCTTCTTACATTATACTGATAATAAGCCGTGCCCACCCCGAGATGACCCCAGTTTTGACCGTTTGTATAAACGGAGACCCCTATTAGACCGTTTCAGTGCCCGGTTTTCCCAAGCATACACCCCCGAGAAGTGTATTTCTATTGATGAGTCCCTGGTACATTTTAAAGGGAGGGTTCAATTCCGCCAGTACCTGCCGGGTAAAAGGGCAAGGTATGGCGTGAAGATGTATAAGCTGTGAGAGTGCATCAGGGTATACCTACAAGTTTAGGATATATGAAGGAAAGGCCACCCCCAAACCAGACTGCATCCTGGACTACAATAGGTACATGGGAGGGATGGACTTGTAAGATCAAGCCCTGAAGCCCTACAGCGCTATGCGGTGTGGTATAAGAAGCTGACCGTGCACATCATACAGATGGTTTTGTACAATGCGTACGTGCTACGTCGATGTGCAGGCCAGACGGGAACTTTCCTGGAATTTCAAGAGGTGATTATCAAGAACCTAATCTTTAGGGACCAAGAAGGGGGGGCACCCAGTACTTCTGGAAGCGAGGCCACACGCATCGTACCAGGGCAACACTTTCCAGGAGAAGTTCCCTAAACTGGCAAGAAGGGAAAAAGTCAAAAGAGGTGCAAAGTCTGCTATAAGAGGGCGATAATGGATGACACAATATATCAATGTGACACGTGTCCCGAAAAACCAGAGCTCTGTATGAAAGAGTGTTTTAAAATTTATCATACATCCCTTGGTTTATAATTTACCCCAATTTTACTTACCCTGATGGACTCCGCACAGCTTATCCCCCCTAGTCTTTCCCCTCTGGGCCCTGCTGTGTGCCCAGGCAGCTGATAACAGCCACATTGAGGGTATTGCCATACCCGGGAGAACCCACATTACAGTTTATGGGGTGTATGTCTCCGGTCAAAATGCTCACTACACTTCTAGATGAATGCCTTAAGGGGTGTAGTTTTAAAACGGGGTCACTTCTCGTGGGTTTTAACTGTACTGGTACTTCTGGGGCTTCTGCATACATGACTTTGCACTAGAAAATCCCCAGTAGGCCAAATGGTGGTCCTTTCCTTCTGAGCCCTCCCATGGGCCCAAACGCCAGTTTATCACAACAAATGGGGTATTGCGGCACTCAGCCAAAACTACATATTATTTGAAAAAAATAATTTTGTTTTCATTCCCAGCCCAATTCAAATAAGTTCTGTGAAAAAACTATGGGGTCAAAATGGTCACAACACCCATAAATGAATTCCTTGAGGGGTGTAGTTTCCAAAATGTGGTCATTTGTGGTTGGTTTCTATTGCTTTGATACCTCTGGGGCTCTGCAAATGCGACATGGCACCCGAAAACCAAACCAGCAAAATCTGTACTCCAAAGAACACACAGCGCTCCTTCCCTTCTGAGACCTCCCATGGGCCCAAACGGCAGTTTATTGCCACAAATGGGGTATTGATGTACTCAGGAGAAATTGGGCAACAAAATTGAGTATTTTGTTCCCTGTGAAAATAAGAAATTTTGGTAAAAAATTACATCTTATTGGAAAAAATTTCATTTTTTTAATGTCACAGCCCAATTGAAATAGGTGCTGTGAAAAAACTGTGTGGTCAAAATGCTAACAACAACCATAAATGAATTCCTTGAGGGGTGTAGTTTCCAAAATGGGGTCACTTTTGGTGGGTTTCCATTGCTTTGATACCTCTGAGGCTCTGCAAATGCGACATGGCACCCGAAAACCAATCCAACAAAATCTGGACTCCAACAAACATATAGCGCTCCTGTCCTTCTGAGCCCTCCCATGGGCCCAAACGGCAGTTTATCACCACAAATGGGGTATTGCCACACTAAGGACAAATTGGGCAACAAAATGGGGTATTTTGTTCCCTGTGAAAATAAGAAATTTTGATCACAAATGAAATTTTATTGGAAAAAATGACATTTTTTTCATTTGACAGCCCAATTCAAATACGTGCTGTGAAAAAACTGTGCGGTCAAAATGGTAACAACAACCCTAAATGAATTCCTTGAGGGGTGTAGTTTCCAAAATGGGGTCACTATTGGGGGATTCCTAGTGTTTTGGCACCTCAACACCTCTTCAAACCTGGCATGCTGCCTAAAATATATTCTAATAAAAAAGAGGACTCAAAATGCACTAGGTGCTTCTTTGCTTCTAGGGCTTGTGTTTTAGTCCACGAGCGCAGTAGAGCCACATGTGGGACATTTCTAAAAACTGCAGAATCTGGACAATACATATTTAGTAGTGCTTCTCTGGTAAAACCTTTTGTGTTACAGAAAAAAAAATGAATACAATTGAAATTCAGCAAGAAAAATGAAATTTGCAAATTTCACCTCCACTTTGCTTTAATTCCTGTGAAATGCCTGAAGGGTTAAAAAACTTTCTAAATGCTGTTTTGAATACTTTGAGGGGTCTAGTTTTTAAAATGGGGTGTTTTATCAGGGTTTCTAATACATAGGCCCCACAAAGCCACTTCAGAACTCAAGAGGTACCTTAAAAAAAAGGCTTTTGAAATTTTCTTAAAAATATGAGAAATTGCTGTTTATGTTCTAAGCCTTGTAACGTCCAAGAAAAATAAAAGAATGTTCAAAAAACGATGCCAATCTAAAGTAGACATATGGGAAATGTGAACTAGTAACTATTTTGGGTGGTATAACCGTCTGTTTTACAAGCAGATGCATTTAAATTCTGAAAAATTCAATTTTTTATACATTTTCTCTAAATTTTGCAATTTTTCACCAATAAACACTGAATATATCGACCAAATTTTACCACGAACATGAAGCCCAATGTGTCACGAGAAAACAATCTCAGAATCGCTTGGGTAGGTTTAAGCATTCCGACGTTATTACCACATAAAGTGAAATATGTCAGATTTGAAAAATGGGCTCTGAGCCTTAAGGCCAAAACTAGGCTGCGTCCTTAAGGGGTTAAGGAGTTTTCAAGTGGGTATTAAAGATGGTTTTTTTTTGGGTGTTTTTTTTATATTTGATTTGAAAAAAGAAAATATCCGATCCATGATTATTAGGAAACATCTATTTTAACCAGTTGCTGTCTGCATCCCACAGATGTTCTATAAAATTGAGATTTGGTGACTGTTCAGCCATTAGGATATGCAGACCTCATTATCATGTTCGTGAATTCATCCTGAGATGTGTGCTTTGTCTCATGGCACATTATCTAGTTAAAGGGGTTTTCCGGAACCGAAAAAAACATGTCTTTTAACTAAACAATGCAAAATAATAAATTTTGTAATATACTTACGTTGGATCTTATGTTTGTAGCGGCATATCCCATCCTCAGTCACGTAACCGCTTGCTGACTCGAAATTGGCACTTCCTCCCCAGACCTGTCCATTATCTGCAAGTTCCTGTTTCCTGTCCTTCGAGTGTACGGTCACGTCACAAGTGAAGTGACTGTACCACGTGTTTGTGTTGTACAATTTCTTCATCTGATTTAGAGCATGTGTGGTTGACACACACTCAGCGTCCTCCACGCATGCTCTGTTGGATGATATGGCTGCGGTTAGTACGGCGCATTGCATGCTGGGACAAACGTGGTGCATGCAGGGAGGACAAACAGAAAGAGAAGAGGAAAGAAGATAGTGAGGTAAACAACCTCCAAAAGGTAAACAATAGGTTTTAACCCCGTCCCGCACCTTGACGTTAATGCACGTCGAGGTAAGCAGTAACTTTGCGCACCTCGATGTGCAGTTACGTCTGTGCTTTGACAGTTAACCGCCATGCGGCGCTACACCGCAGCGGCGGTTAACTGTGCAGGGTGTCTGCCCTGCATTCCCTGTTGCCGATCAGCGGCCCATCGCCACTGATTTCGGCAGTTAATCCCTTCGATGCAGCGGTCGTTTCCGATCGCCACATCTAAGGATTTTAGCGGAGATCGTCAGCCCCCATATTAAATCACGGGGGCTGGCGATGGTACCCATGGCAACCGGACGCCAGACAATGGCTTCCGGGCTGCCATGTACAGAAGCCTACGAGGACCAGCCGGAGGGTGGTCGTCGTAGGCTTCCTGTCAGTGTGACTGTCACGTCACAATGACAGTTGGAATGCATTAAACTACGTAGGTAGTGTAATGTATTCCAGCAGCGATCAGAGCTGCAAGTCTAAGTGTCCCCTAGTGGGACAAGTAAAGAAAGTAAAAAAAAGAATAAAAATATTTAAAAAAAGTGTAAAAATAAAAGTTATAAGTGACATAAACAAGAACTGCTTTTTTTCCTATAATAAGTCTTTTATTATAGGAAAAAAATGAACACGTAGAAAAAAATACACATATTTGGTATCACCGCGTTCGTAACAACCCCATCTATAAAACTATAATATTATTTTTCCCGCATGGTGAACACCGCAAATAAAATAAACGAAAAACAATGTCAGAATCACTATTTTTTGGTCACCACCCCTCCCAAAATATACAATAAAAAATGATCAAATAGTCACATGTACACCAAAATGGTACCAATACAAACTACATCCCGTCCTGCAAAAAACAAGCCCTTACACAGCTTTTTTGACTGAAAAATAAAAAAGTTATGGCTTTCAGAATATGGTGACACAAAAAATAGTTTATTTTATAAATAAGTTCTTTTATTGCGCAAACGCTGCAAAATATAAAAATAACGATATACATATGGTATTGCCGTAATCGCACCGACCCGCAGAATAAAGTATAATGGTCATTTATAGCCCAGGGTGAAAGCCGTAAAAAATAAATAAAAAACATTCTCAGAATTGATTGTTTTTGGTCACCTTGCTTAACGAAAAATGGAATAAAAAGTGATAAAAAAAATCGCATGTACCCCAAAATGGTACCAATAAAAACTACAGATTGTCCCGCAAAGAATAAGCCCTCACACGGCTCCGGTGGTGAGAAAATAAAAAAAGTTCTGGCTCCCAGAATATATTGATGCAAAATGTGCAGTGTTCCAAAAGCAGATAAGATCGGGCGCCATTTATCAGTGCGACACCGGCCACATAACTGCGGATTATTATTTATTTACCCCATTATTATACCCTCTTATTATGCCCCTGATGTACTCTGCCCTGCCTACATGTACCCCCACATTATAAACTGAAATACCAGCAAAATGCCAGAGCTACTACCAAGCTAAATCTGCGCTCCAAAAGCCAAATGGCGCTCCCTCCCTTCTGAGACCTACAGCGTGCCCAAACAGCCGTTTACGTCCACCGATATGGCATCGCCATACCCGGGAGAACCCTGTTAATATTTTATTTGTGGCACAAACTGGGCACAACATATAGTGCATTAAAATTTTCACTTTTCACCATCCGCTGCGCATGAAACCTTTCACGCACCATGACTTAATAGCATGTTGTGGTGTGAGGGCTGATGTATGGAGCGTCTCACTCACTGAGCCCGTGCCATGCGCTGTGCCCGTGCTATTACAGCTGACACCCGGGACTAACGGACAGAAACAGCGATCGCGCTGTTACAGGAGCATTAACCCAAAAAGAGAAACAAGTCACGACCAAATGATAGAAAAAGTAACAAAGCCTTTATTAAAGTCAATTTAGACACAGAAAAACACATAGACACAACTAGACATGATAAAATGAGCCCTCATACAAAGATGGAATCAGAACATAAAAACAGCATGGCCCCCCAGGTGGAAAATTAGTCTAAAGATCGCCCAGGAAAAAAGTGCTTGAATCATGAGTTTAAAACAAGTATCAGGTATGGTACATTTTGCAGAGATTGGTATAATGAAGTAAGAAAGATATGAATGCAATCACAGAAATATGTATCACACAAACGGCAATGTGCCTATACCTACAAAGTACAACGCAGGCAAGGAGATCAGGACCGGAATGAGGGGGGGACCACTGCTGCACCCGACGCACGTTTCGCTGATGCTTCGTCAGGGGTTGATGTCCAAATCACCACCACAGCCCTAAATAGTGCCTCCTCTCATACGATTTCAGGTGAAGCATATCTTAATTATAGCTACCAGCTGTTTCCCATTGGGTGGCTGAGTGTTCGGCAGCGGTCATCACTGACAACCGCCGATACCTCCCGCCAACCCACGATGGCGTCCCATCGTGTAGTCCAATAATAACCAGCCTCCTCCTCCCATGCACGCCCCCGGCAGCACGGCCACACATGACAGGCGGGGAGCACACAGCTCCCCCCCCCCCCTGTCAGACGCGGCACCGCGGCCGGGGGCAAATGCAGAGAGTGGAGTCAACATAAAAACCTTGCAAACTTATCCACAGATGTGGTATTAGATTCCCCAGCTTCACAGCTGTATTTCTGCAATAATCATGCAGAAAATACAGCAATCAGCTGGAAGCGCCGTGAGAGACCCGAGCCAGAGCGTCTTGTTGCCACCCGATGGGAAACAGCTGGTAGTGGTGCAGCCATGGTCCCCCCTCATTCCGGTCCTGATCTCCTGGCCAGCGTTGTACTTTGTAGGTATAGGCACATTGCCGTTTGTGTGATACATATTTCTGTGATTGCATTCATATCTTTCTTACTTCATTATACCAATCTCTGCAAAATGTACCATACCTGATACTTGTTTTAAACTCATGATTCAAGCACTTTTTTCCTGGGCGATCTTTAGACCGGTTTTCCACCTGGGGGGCCATGCTGTTTTTATGTTCTGATTCCATCTTTGTATGAGGGCTCATTTTATCATGTCTAGTTGTGTCTATGTGTTTTTCTGTGTCAAAATTGACTTTAATAAAGGCTTTGTTACTTTTCTATCATTTGGTCGTGACTTGTTTCTCTTTTTGGGTTATTGTATTAGTCACTAGGACCATTGGGATATTCTGGGGTATTGCTCGGTTTGCTCTGTTACAGGAGCATGTAAAAATGACAATATACTGCAATACATTAGTATTGCAGTGTATTCTACCAGTGATCTAACGATCGCTGGTTCAAGTCTCCTATGGGGATTAATAAAATTTGTAAAAACAAAAGTAAATAGTTATTATTAGTGGAAAAAAATAAATCAATATTTAAAGTAAAAAAAAACAACCTTTTCAAATTTTTTCTCTAAAGTAATGTAAAAAAATACACAAAATTGGTATCGCTGCTGTAAAGGATCTGCCAGGCACAGCTTCTGGGTCAACGCCCATAGATAATCAGTCTGCACCTGCTTCTATGTCTGTGAGACTGACTCCATCTTTCACCACTCAGGGTGGCAGGCTTAGGATTGGGAGAGCCTATCGCAGCCTGGCCAGACGGAGCTAGCTCCCGCCCTCTGTCTATTTATAACTGCCTTTCCTGTTCCTCCTTGCTTGTGATTCTTCTCGTTTGGTTTCCTGGCCCTGCTGCAGCTTCTTGTTCTATTTGTCCTTGCTTCATATTGACCCCGGCTTGCTGACTACTCTCCTGCTCTGCGTTTGGTACCTCGTACACTCCTGGTTTGACTCGGTTTGTTCACTACTCTCCTGCTCTGCGTTTGGCACCTCGTACTCTCCTGGTTTGACTCGGCTTGTTCACTACTCTTGTTGCTCACGGTGTTACCGTGGGCAACTGCCCCTTTCTCCCCTTATCTCTGTGTACCCTTGTCTATTTGTCTGTCGTGCACTTATTGAGCGTAGGGACCGTCGCCCAGCTGTGCCCCGTCGCCTAGGGCGGGTCGTTGCGGGTGGGCGGGGACTGAGTGGCGGGTGGATTGGGGCTCATTTGTCTGTTTCCCTACCCCCGTCATTACAGCTGCATCCATAAAAGTCCAAACTATTACAATATACCATTATTTAACTCGCACGGTGAACGCCGTGAAAAATAAAGAATTTAAACCGGTAAATCCGCAGTTTTTTGGTCACCTTGGCACTACCAAAAAATGTAATAAAAAGTGCTAAAACAGTTGTATGTACCAAAAAATGGTACCAATAAAAACTACAGCTCGTCCTGCAAAAAATAAGCCCTCACACCGCTCTATTGACAGAAAAATAAAAAAGTTATGGCTCTCAGAAAGCGGGGAGTGAAAAATTTAAAAGAAAAAGCAAAACATGGATCAGTCCGGAAACGGTTAATTACTTTCTAATGAAAAAGCATTTATGACCACATGTGGGGTATAGCCGTACTCGGGAGAAATTGCTTTACAAATATTGGGGTGCTTTTTCTCCTTTTATCCTTCGTGAAATTGAAAAACTTCTACATTTTAGTGGAAATAATGTTGATATTAATTTTCACGGCCTAATTCTAATAAATTCTGCAAAAGACGTGTGGGGTCTAAATGCTCACTATACCCGCTAGATAGATTCCTTAAGTGGTGTAGTTTCCCAAATGGGGTTACTTTTGGGGGGCGTCCACTGTTTTGATCCCTCGGGGGCTTTGCAAATTCGACATGACACTCAAAAACTATTCCAGCTAAATTTGAGCTCCAAAAGCCAAATAGCGCTCCTTGCCTTGTAAGCCCCGCTGTGGGTCCAAGCAGCACTTTATTACCACATATGGCGGATTTACGTAATAGGGAGAAATTGTTTGACAAATGTTGGGGTGCTTTTTCTGTTTTATTCCTTGTAAAAATTAAAAATGTCTATGTTTTTTCAGCAAAAAAGTAGATTTTTACCTTTACAGACTAATTCCAATGAATTCAGCAAAACGACTGTTTGGTCAAAATGCTAACTTTACCCCTAAAAGAAATTCCTTGAGGGGTGTAGTTTCCAAAATGGGGTCACTTTTGTGTGGTTTCCACTATTTTGGTTCCTCCAGTGCATTGTAAAAGCGAGACTGTGCTGAAAACTATTCCAACAAAATCAGAAATCCAAAATCCAAATGGCGCTCCTTCCCTTCTGAGCCCTGCTGTGGGTCCAAACAGCAGTTTATTACCACATATGGGGTATTGCTATAATCGGAAGAATTGCTTTACATATCTTGGGGTGTTTTTTCTACTTTATTCCTTGTAAAAATTAAAAATGTCTATGCTTTTTCAGAAAAAAAGTATATTTTCATCTTCACATACTAATTCAAATAAATTTAGCAAAAAAACTGTGGGTTCAAAATGCTAACTATACCCATAGATAAATTCCTTGAGGGTGTAGTTTCCAAAATGGGGTCACTTTTGGGGGGGTCTTTACTGTTTTGATACCACAAGACCTATTCAAACCTAACATGGTGCCTAAAATATATTCTAAATAAAGAAGGCCCCAAAATCCTATAGGTGCTCCTTTGCTTCTGAGGCCTGTGTTTTAGTCCATTACCGCACTAGGACCACATGTGGGATATTTCTAAAAACTGCAGAATCTGGGCAATAAATATTGAGTTGCATTTCTTGGGTAAAACCTTCTGTGGTACAGAAAAAATGTATTACAAATGAATTTTCAAAAAAAAAAAAAAAAAGAAATTTGTACATTTCACCTCTACTTTGCTTTATTTCCTGTGAAACGCCTAGAGGGTTAAAACACTTTCTGAATGCTGTTTTGAATACTTTGAGGGGTGCAGTTTTCAAAATGGGGTGATTTGTGGGGACTTTGTAATATATAAGGCCCTCAAAGCCACTTCAGGACTGAACTGGTCCCTGAAAAATAGGCTTTTGACATTTTCTTGAAAATATGAGAAATTGCTGCTAAAGTTCTAAGCCTTGTGACGTCCTAGGAAAATAAAAAGAATGTTCAAAAAAACGATGCAAACATAAAGTAGACATATGGTAAATGTAAACTAGTAACTATTTTGTGTGGTATTACTATCTGTTTTACAAGTAGATACATTTAAATTTAGAAAAATGCTAATTTTTGCTAATTTTCTCTAAATCTTGGTGTTTTTTACAAATAAATATTACATTTATCCACCAAATTTTTTCCCTAACAAAGTACAATATGTCACGAGAAAACAATCTCAGAATCACTTGGATAGGTAAAAGCATTCCGGAGTTATTACCACATAAAGTGACACATGTCCGATTGGAAAAATCTGCTTCGTCCTGAAGGCCAAAACAGGCTCAGTCATGAAGGAGTTAATCAAAGAGGAAAGCTTTTTAACCACTTAATACCGAAGGTGTTTTAAACTTTCGTGACCAGAGCAATTTTTGCAGTTTTGCTATTCACAGATGTAACGCAGTATAACTCTGTGTGTGTTTTATGTATCGATGTGAATTTTTCCACTGTTTTCTTGGGACATGTAGTGCTTCCTTTTTGTGGTATACATGTATAGGTAACATGTTTGTTACTTTTTTATAGCCGTGATTTTTCATCATTTAAAATGTAACAGTTTGAAAATAAAAGTAATTGTATCATACAAATGTATTGAAATATATTCTTTAATTTACCCTGATCATAAGGACTCCTGATTTGGTGGTCTAGTTTATTTTTTTTGACCCGAGATATAGAGTCTAAAACACAAGTGTCCCTTTTTTCAATTGCGCACTAAAATGTCTTAATTTCGTTTTTTACACCATGGTATTAATGTATGGGTAATGGACTTGAAGTCCAATAAATAATGTGTTCTACAAACTAGACACTCTAAATTCTATTTCTAGCAGTTCAATTTCTATTTTAACCCTTTACACTTTTTACAGAATTTGCCCAAACTTGGGCCAAAAAAATGTAAATTGCATTTTTTTTTCTTACAAAAGTGTCACTTTTTTTAAGCCATTTCGAAACACCATATGACATACTGGTAAAAGTGACACCTTTCCACATTCTGCTATTTCTCCCGTGTACGGCGATACCAAATATGTGTGTCTAATCTATTATATGGACCCGTTATAGGGCATATCATAGAAGGAGTCCATTTTGGCTTTTGGAGGCCTTTTTACACCAGAGCTGATTTTAGGGAACCACGCTATATTTGCCGTGGTACTGCAGGTCATTTTGACAAGTATAAATGTCCTGCTAATATTCATCTAGGGGTGTAGGGAGTATTTTTAATAGGTGGAAAGAAATAAAAAATAGGTTTTTCCAGAAAATACAGTATTGCTGCATTCTTACAGTGAAACATTATCCAATAAGCAACCCTCCCTTTTGGTTCTCCCTACAAAAACAGTGTGAAAGTAAATGAGTTAATAATGTGGGTAATATCACGGTCTTTGCCTTCATAAGTTCTAAAGGCAGATGTGTAGCCTGTACCGCTCTCACAGAGCTTGTAGATTTTAACCCCGTATTTTGCTCTCTTTGAGGGGATGTACTGGCGGAATGAGAGCCTGCCTTTATAACTCATCAGCGATTTCATCCACCACTAGGTTTTCTTCGGGGTTGTACAACAGCATAAATGACTCCTGCTAAATTTTTATCGGGCCTTATTTTATACAGGCGGTCACGGTCTGGATCACTACGAGGGGGGCTGGTGATTGTCGTTAAAATGAAGGAAGCGCATTAGCCCTTCATATCTGCTTCTGGTCATAACGGCTGGAAAAACAGGTGTGGCATGTGTAGGGCTTGTTGCCCAATATGACCGGATTGAGGGCTTTTTCACTAACTCCATGTTGAGGATGAGCCCCAAAAATGTTTAAGTTCGCCAGTATTTGTGCGGTGCCACTGCTTTGCATAGGACATTGGCTTTTCAGCAAAGAATTGGCGAGCATACAGATTGGTTTGGTTGACAACCCACTTCAATAGTTCATCTGTAATGAATATTTTTTTTAAATCGAGGGCTGTAAAATTTTCCACATTAATATTTATCCCTGGTGTGGCAATAAATTCTGGGATATTAGGGGAAAATGACTCTGTGGGTACCCACTTTATATATTCTGGGGGAATAGAGTGGCCTGTGTTTTGTGGTACTTCTGCAACATGCCCTGTGCTTGTGGACTCTGCAGCGACACTTAAATTGCAGAAAGCGTATCACTGTCGTCGCTATCACTGGTAGACAACATTTCTACCTCGGACCCGGTTTCTGTATGGCTTTCATCAGAGTCAGAAATTAACATGGCGTATGCCTCTTCCACCGTGAACCTTCTATGGGCCATTGTAATTACACACACGTACAACAAAGACTGTAACCAGACGCACACGCAGACAAATTTATTATGTTTTCTTTTACTTTTTCACAGACAAAAATACACGGACGTCACAAAAGCACGCTTCACAAAAAACTGATGTCGAACAAACACGTAGACTATAAAACTTTTTTTTTTACATATTTTTTGTAACTTTTTTTTTTTTGCACAAAAAAAATACACAGACGTCACACACGTACGCTACACAAAAACCTGTGGCTAAACCTAGACTATACCTAGGCTAACCCTAGACTAACTCTAGAATAACTCTAGATGTGGCGGAATTGCTGTGGAATTCCGCTGCGGACAGTCCGCAGTGGAATTCTCCAGCGGCCGTTTTTTACATTTGTTTCTATACATTTTTAGGAAAATTAGTGCAGACGTTGCGAAAAACTCCGCTGCAGACCATAGGCTGCGGTGCAGAATTTTCTGTCTGCAGCATGCACTGTCTGTTGCGGAGAAGAAGCGGACTTTCACTGTGTATTTCAGCCTTTGCAATGCAAAAACTGAAATATGTGGCAAGTCCGCTGTTTTTTCTGCAACGTCTGAACTACCTGTCAAATATGCAAATGTTGGTGCAGATTCTTTGCGTAATTGCCCCGAATCTGCACCAACATTCGCAGCGGAAAAACTCTGCCATGTGTGAACGTGCCCTAAGGGTAACCCTAGCCTAGGTATACAATTAAAGTTTATATTAAATTTATATATTAGATTTTTTGTGTCTTTGGTGTCACTGTAAAATTCTCTCTGTCTCTTCTCATACAGAGTTACAAGTGTGAGGAGAGACAGAGAGACAGGTAGGAGAAACACTTCGTTCATGTGATCACTGTGAGAACCATTCACAGTGATCACAAAATGAAAAACTGAGTCCACTGTTATTGGTCTCCGATCATCACTCTGAAGCCAAGGCTGTTGCTAACAGCTTTGGCTTCAGAGGCAGATTACCCGATGACCGGGAAAACCACTCCGATGCGGCCCCCTCCCTCCCAAACCACTCAGATGTGGCGCTTGCTATTGAGCTAGTGTTGCTAACAGCCTTGGCTTCAGAGGCAGATTACCCGATGACCGGGAAAACCGCTCTGATGCGGCCCCCTCCCTCCCAAACCACTCAGATGTGGCGCTTGCTATTGAGCTAGTGGTCTCCGATCGTGTCCCTGAAGCCCAAGGCTGTTACCAGCAGCCCGGTCTTCAGGAGATCCCCGCGAAAACCGCTCCGATGTGGTCGCCTCCCTCCCAAACCACTCAGATGCGGCCGGCACTTGCTATTGAGTGACGCATCTGAGGGGTTAAATACGATCGGAGACCACTGCTAGTGGTCTCCGATCGTTGCCCTGAAGCCCGATGCTGTTACCAGCAGCCCGGTTTTCAGCAGCACCCCGCACGATGCGGGGAAAGTTCTTCTGAAGTGCCAACGTGAAAAGCCGACACTTCAGAAGAACTGCCCTGAACGGCAGACGTAAAAACACTATACACCGGTCCTTAAGGGGTTAAACAAGACCCCGTTATACACAGTGCAATATATTAATATAGAAGTGTTGCAATGATTAAAAAAAAAGAAAGGTTCGGAAAACCCCTTTTAAATCTAGACTGTGGCCAATATTAGACTGTAACATTATTAGGTTAAGATGTTGTGTGTCTTATTAGTATTTAACCCCTTCACGACTGCAATATGGCGATATACTGTAACGTTTATGGCCGCGGACCGTTGTCCTGACTTACCCTCTGACGGCCGCGGCCATGGACGAGCGAGTTCCCGGCAGCACCTCACTTCCAGGTTCAGACACTGTCTCCCGCAGGGTGCCCGCGCATGCTCTGCCTTAAAGGGCCAGTACGTGCACATTTGCAGAATAGCTGCAATTAGCCCAGATTACCTCTGGACTATAAAAGGAGCTCTGCCCTCTCAATCATTTCCTGAGCGTTGTTGTGTTACCTTAAGTTTGTCTTTGCAAATGGTCTCCTAGTGTTTTCCAGTTCTCAGTGTTTCCCGTTCCTGCCGCCTATACCCTGTATCCCATGCTACCGTGCCTCTGTGTCTTCAAGAGTAGGAGTCGCGTTGTGCCCTCCGCTGCATCTACTGTGCCGCCCCACGCTGGGTGTCTCTCTCCTGCCGGAGCCTCATCTTAGCCTGAAACCACCGGTATTGTCTACATTGCCTCAGGTATCCTTTCAGAACTATAGACATTGCATATATACCTGTTTGGCCAGCTGCTATCCCGCTACGCGGTATGGCCCAGTGGGTCCACACCCCGCACGTGACAGTACGCTCAGGTCATGGACCCCGCTGGTCAATTCAAGGCCCTGTCACCTTCTCAAGATATGCAAGCGGACCTGCAGACACGACAGGATCAACTCCTTGTGGCAGTAAACTCCATGGCACTACAGCTAGGGGCACTAGCTGCTTCCTCCTCTGCTACTGTTCCAGCTTCTCTGGCTGATCCTCCTGCTACACCTTCTGTCAGCACCAGTTCTGATCCTTGGTTCTCAATGCCACTACCGCCTAGTTTTTACGGAGATGCAAGCGCGTGCAGGGGATTTCTCAACCAGTGTCATATAAACTTCACCATGCACGCCAGAGCATTTCCCTCGGACGGCGCCAGGATCGCCTTCATTGTTTCTCTGCTTGCCGGCAAAGCCCTGGCGTGGGCGAACCTTATCTGGGAACGACAGGGACCTGAGACTTCCAGGGGTTTCTGCGGTTATTCCGCACTGTGTTTGAGGAGCCTGGCCTGCTACTTCTCTAATGAACCTTCGCCAGGAAGACACCTCCGTGGGCGAGTACACCATCCAGTTCCGGACCATGCCAGGGGAGCTGTCCTGGAACAACGAGGCGTTAGTAGCTTCCTTCTGGCATGGTCTATCTGAGATCAAGGACGAACTGGCTGCTCGTGATCCACCACCTACCTTGGACAACCTAATTTTACTTGCTACCCGGGTTGATATAAGGCTCAGAGAAAGATCCCAAGAGGTTCGTCAAGAGAAAGAAGGTTTCCTAAGTTAGCTCCCAACTTCCAGCAACCCCTCTTGTCCTCATCTGTTGCTCCATCCGAGGTCCCAATGCAAGTGCATCGGCTTAGACTATCTGTCCAGGAGAAACAGCGCAGTCGCACTTCTGGACTTTGTCTATATTGCGGCCTCGCTGGCCATGTCATGCGTCTGTGTCCCCAGAAGCCAAAAAACTCCCAACGCCTAGGGTTGGTTGGGGAGACAACCCTGGGCGACACAGCATTTGACAGAGAACTCTCCTTCAAGCTGTCCATCCCTGTGATTATTGTTGCTGGCGAGAGGACACACTTGGCCTCTGCCTATCTGGACTCTGGCTCTGCAGCCAATTTTATATGCGGAGACCTTGTGGATCTTCCTAACTTGCCCACTACCCTTCTGGAGAAGCCAATTGATCGTTGCCTCAGTAGATGGACTGCCGCTGCCCGACCCATTATTGTCTGTGATCAAACCACTGAGGCTTCAAGTGGGAGCTCTTCATTCTGAGCTCATTTCCTTTTTTGTCCTGCCCAAGGCCGTCAACCCCGTGCTGCTGGGTTTGCCTTGGCTCCATCTACATGCCCCAGTCCTGGGTTGGAACTCCGGAGAGATTCTCCAGTGGGGTCCCAAGTGCCTAAACTGCTGTCTGGGGCATATCTATCCGCTTCAGCCTTTTCCGCATCAGTCATTGGCAGGGTTGCCCTCTTGTTACTCTCAGTTCTCAGATGTCTTCAACAAGAGGGAGGCAGAGACGTTGCCGCCACACTGGGCGTATGATTGTCCTATTGACTTGGTCCCTGATTCGTCTCCTCTTCGCTGTAGAGTATAGCCTCTCTCCTTACCTGAGACCCAGTCGATGTCTGCCTATATCAAGGAGAATTTAGAAAGGGGCTTCATACGCAAATCCTCATCCCCGGCCGGGGCCAGGTTTTTCTTTGTTAAAAAGAAGGACGGATCCCTCCGACCCTGCATTGACTACCGGGGTCTCAACCAGATCACGGTAAAGAACAGATACCCGTTGCCTTTAATCTCTGAACTGTTTGATCACATACGGGGATCAAATTTTTTTTCCAAATTAGACCTATGGGGGCCTAAAGTCGAATCCGAATTAGTCAGGGTGACGAACGGCATTTAATACACGTGATGGGCACTACGAATACCTGGTTATGCCCTTCGGCCTGTGTAACCCCCCCGCAGTCTTTTAAGAGTTCGTCAATGACATCTTCCGTGATCTCCTCTATGTCTGTGTTGTGGTGTATCTCGATTACCTTTTGATTTTTTTCCCCCAGATCCAGCGACTCATCAGAGACATGTCCGCCAAGTTTTGCTTCAATTAAGGGAGAATCACCTATATGCCAAGCTGGAGAAATGCATGTTCGAGAGAAAGTCTCTACCCTTCCTGGACTACATCATCTCCGATCAGGGCCTCAAAATGGATCCGGTAAAGGCTGTCTTGGAATGGCCACGCCCTCAAGGTTTAAGGGCCATACAGCGCTTCCTGGGATTCGCCAACTTCTACCGGCTGTTCATCCCCAACTTCTCATTGACAACTCCGATCTGCCCTCACCAAAAAAAGGCATGAACGCCAAGGTGTGCACTCCAGAAGCAGAGGCCGCGTTCAAGAGCTTAAAGAAGGCCTTCACGTCAGCCTTAATCCTCCATCATCCTGATGTGTCTCTACAGTTTTCTTTTGAGGTGGACGCCTCCTCTGTTGGTGCTGGCGCACTTCTGTTCCAGAGAGGCACCAAAGGCAAGACTGTGGTATGTGGCTACTACCCTAAGCTTTTTTCTCCAGCAGAGCGCAACTACTCGATTGGGGACCGGGAGTTACTGGCCATCAAGCTGGCTTTGCAGGAGTGGAGACTCCTACTAGAGGGCGCAGCTCATCCAATCCTGGTATTCACAGATCACAAGAACCTCACCAATCTCCAGACGGCCCAACGGCTGAACCCTCATCAGGCCAGGTGGTTGCTGTTCTTCGCTCGATTCCAGTTTGAGCTCTACTACCACCCTGCCGACAAGAATGTGAGGGCCGATGCCTTGTCTAGGTCGTTCGAGACAGAAGACACTGTGGTGTCCCCACAGAATATCATTGACCCTTCCTGCATCATCCCGGTCAACCCTCTTCAAGGACGGGGAGGACGTTTGTGCGTCTGGCAGACAGAGGAAGAATCCTCTGCTGGGGACATCGTTCCAAGCTGGCAGGTCACGCGGGTGCCCGTAAGACCCGAGACCTAATTGCCCGTCAGTTCTGGTGGCCCACGCTGCCCAAAGACGTCACAGATTTTGTCTCCTCCTGCACAGTGTGTGCAGCAAATGAAGTTGCCCACTCCAGACTGGCTGTTCTGCTCCAGACGCTGCCTGTGCCTGATGCCCCTGGCAGCATATTGCTATGGACTTTGTCACGGACCTGCCTCCCTCTGCTGGATGCAGTATGGTCTGGGTGGTGGTGGATCGATTTTCCAAAATGGCTCATTTTGTTCCACTGACTGGTCTGCCTTCTGCTTCCCGACTGGCCGGCCTCTTCATCCAACGCATCTTCCGTCTGCACGGCTTGCCTCTGCATATTGTGTCAGATTCTGGAGAGCCCTCTGCGGTCTCCTCGGTTTGAAGTTCCTCGGTGTGAAGTTGGACTTTTCCTCAGCCTACCATCCCCAGTCCAATGGTCAAGTCGAGAGGATTAATCAGATTATGGAGAACTATCTGCGGCACTTATCTCCAGGCAGCATGATGACTGGGTGCAGCTGCTTCCTTGGGCTGAGTTCTCCTACAACAACCATACAAGTGAGTCCACCACCTCCAGCCCATTCTTCATTGTCTACGGCCAACATCCACGAATACCTCTTCCTGTTTCCACTTTGTTCAAGGTGCCTGCAGCTGACCCTACTTTCAGAGACTTTCTACAGATATGGCAGCGGACCCGATCTTCTATTCTGCTGGCGGTCGACCACATGAAGAGAAAGGCAGACACAAGAAAACGAGAGCCTCCCCAGTTTCTTCCAGGCACTAAGGTCTGGCTGAGGATGGAGTCTAAGAATATCCGGCTGAGGGTGCAATCTTACAAGTTTGCTCCCGGGTTCCTCGGACCCTTCGAGATTCTGTTGCAGATAAATCCTGTCTCTTACAAGCTTCGGCTGCCTCCCACCCTCTACATCCCAAACTCCTTTCACGTCTCTCTGATGAAGCCTGTGGTCCTGAACCGCTACTCCAAGACTACTAGTTCCGCAGTGGCTCCTAGCGGTTCGTCGAGAGCATTAGAGGTGAGGGATATCTTGGACACCAAGAGAGCAGGAGGAAGAACGTTTTATATGGTGGATTGGAGGGGATTTGGTCCTGAGGAGAGGTCTTGGGAGCCAGAGGAGAAGATCAATGCTCCTGCCCTCGTGAAGAAGTTTCTCTCCCGCTCTGGTCCCAAGAAGAGAGGGCGTAAGAGGGGAGAAACTGTAACGTCTATGGCCGCGGACCGTCGTCCTGACTTACCCTCTGACCGCCACGACCATGGACGAGTGAGTTCCCGGCGGCATCTCCCTCCTGGGAGACGCCGGCGCTCATTTCCTGGTTCGGACCCCGCGTGTGCTCGGCCTTAAAGGGCCAGTACGTTCACATTTGCAGAATAGCTACAATTAGCCCAGAATGCCTCTGGACTATAAAAGGAGCTCTGCCCTCTTAATCATTGCCTAAGCATTGTGTTATCTTAAGTTTGTACTTGCAAATGGTCTCCTAGTGTTTTCCAGTTCCCAGTGTTTCCCGTTCCTGCCGCCTTTACCCTGTATCCCGTGCTACCGTGCCTCTGTGCCTTTAAGAGTTGGAGTCGTTTTGTGCCCTCCGATGCATCTACTGTGCCCCGCTGGGCGTCTGTCTACTGCCAGAGCCTCATCTTAGCCTGAAACCACTGCTACTGTCTACATTGCCTCAGATATCCTTTCAGAACCATAGACATTGCATATATACCTATTTGGCCTGCTGCTATCCTGCTATGGGGTACGACCCAGTGGGTCCACACCCCGCATCGTGACATTTATGTTCTAACTGCCAATGCCCCGTGAAGTTAGCATGTGTATAAACGTTGACAGCCTGGAACGGGTTTAATGAGTGCAGCGCTGCACTCTCATTTCGGCTGGGGCTTTGTGAGCCCCGGAATACACCCCCCCCCCCCACTGTAGATATTACCACCCACAACCCCATGTAGGCAGCGCAAAACCCTCTGTAGATAACGACACCTAAGCTCACTCCAGCATCTGAATCCCCTCCCCGCCATCTTTCCATCCCTGCTGTAGATAGTGCCACCCCCCCCCCCCCGCAGATAGCAATCCCCCACTGTAGATAGCATTGCACCCCCTACTGTAGATAGCGCCACCTGAACTGACTTTAGGAGCGGAATCCCAGGTGTCAGTTCGCACTGGCCAGGATTCCGCTTCTAGAGAGAGCCCCTGACA
The DNA here is from genome assembly GCF_050947455.1 of Rhinoderma darwinii. NCBI lineage: Eukaryota > Metazoa > Chordata > Amphibia > Anura > Rhinodermatidae > Rhinoderma > Rhinoderma darwinii. The sequence goes on from NC_134687.1 coordinate 654,949,038, forward strand.
TCACCGTCCATTTGGACAGTGACGTTAGTGGCTCTTTCTAGGAGCGGAATCTTCGGCCGACACTCTGGCGGAATCCCCAGTGTCCGATCACTCCGTGCCGGGGATTCCCCTACTGTAGAAGCCCCTGGTATCACTATCCATATATGGACAGTGACATCAGGGGCTATTCCTGGAGCGGAATCCCCCTCTGACAGGAAATTTCGCTTTTAGAGTTAACCCCTGACGTCACTGTCCTTATATGAACAGAGATATCAGGGGCTTCCTGTAGGATCGTAATCTTTGGCCAGAGGGATTCCGCTCCTACAGGGATCTACAGTGGTGCTATTTACAGGAAGAGGGTGCCATTTACAGGGGGAAAGGGTTGGCACTATCTGCAGTGAGGATATTGCTAAATACAGGGGGGATGTTGCTATCTACACGGTGTGGTGCTATCTACACGGGGTGCTATATACAGGGGGTGTGGCACGATCTACATTGTTATTGTGGCATTATATTGGCACTATCTACAGGAGACACTGGTGCTATCCACATGGGCACTGTGTGTGGCACTGTGGGAATTATCTACAGGGAGAACTGTGGCACTATGTGGGCACTGCCAGGAAATGGATTCAAATTTAAAGTCATATTGATGCAAAACAGCCATGAAAAACTGACAGTTGATTCGTTGTTGACTGCCATTTATTTCACGGTCGTGTGTGGATAGCCCTCTTCACTCTCCCCTCACAGCGATCCAGGGTGACGGAGAGAGAAGAGGACTAACCGTTACAGAGCTCTACAATGTGTATATATATATATATATATATATTACAAAAAATATATATTTTTACATTTTTATTGATTTGTCTTATAATAAAAATTAAAAACACTGAATTAATTTAAACTACTCCAGAAAATGAAAGTCTCATAAGTCTTGTAAAAAAAAAACAAAGTAAAAATGGTTGTGATATTAAAAGCTTTTCCAAAGATATTATCGTTTAAAGAAGTGCATATCAAAAATGGAAAATTTGACCTGGACACACGAGCATCAATGACCCTTGGTCATAAAAGGGTTAAAGGGCCAAATGTGTTGGCAGAAAACAGGCTTCATTGCCAGACAAGGTTCTGCTTTTCCAAAAAAAATAAAAAATTATCAAGTCAAGCTTTATGAAATAAATTAAAAGTGGAGGACTGAGTTTAAACCTGAATCCTGGACTGTCATGGATTTATTCTAAAGTGTTATACAAAGCGTTATAAGGCTGGAATCACACACATAGTTTTTGAGCTGAAGCCAGGAGTGGATTCAAAAGGCATGGCTTAAACTTCTTCCTGCTTGATGCACTTCTGACTTTGGCTCAAAACACTGCATGTGTGTTTCCAGCCTAATATGAATGTTATAAATTTGTTAACTTTTTTGTTTTTAAACAAAATCACAAAACAAATTTTTAATCCTTACAGAAAATCCCAGTAAGAACTTTGAGGGAAACTTCAGGTTATTGCTAAATTATAAAGAAGAAAATGAAGATATCATCCAGCAGTCTTCAGGAGAAAACCTCATTACCCTTAATGTACATCCAGGACTTCGCAGTAAAGACCTATCATGTAATTTCACTAATCATGAGGAACCTTCTGACCAATCACAGCTTGTTACCACAAGTACAGCTCTGAAAAAGGGTAAAAGGTTTCAATGTGGTAAACCGTTCAAAAAAATCTCAGGTCTTCTTACGGAGAAAAGGATTCACACAGGGGAGAAGTTGTATTCATGTTCATTATGTGAGAAATGTGTTATCGATAAATCACATCTTGTTAAACATGAGATAATACACACAGGAAGGAAACCATATTCATGTTCAGAATGTGGGAAATGTTTTGCACGAAAATCAAATCTTGTTACACATGAGAGAATTCACACAGGAGAGAAGCCATATTCATGTTCAGAATGTGGGAAATGTTTTACAGAAAAATCAAGTCTTGTTAAACATGAAAGAATTCACACAGGAGAGAAGCCACATTCATGTTCAGATTGTGGGAAATGTTTTAAAATGCAATCACATCTATTTACACATGAGAGAATTCACACAGGAAAGAAGCCATTTTCATGTTCAGAATGTGGGAAATGTTTTACTGAAAAATCACATCTTGTTACACATGAGAGAATTCACACAGGAGAGAAGCCGTATTCATGTTCAGAATGTGGGAAATGTTTTGCACAAAAATCAAATCTTGTTAAACATGAGAAAAGTCACACAGGAGAGAAGCCATATTCATGTTTGGAATGTGGCAAAAGTTTTGTACAAAAATCATATCTTGTTACACATAAGAGAATTCACACAGGAGAGAAGCCGTATTCATGTTCAGAATGTGGGAAATGTTTTACAGAAAAATCAAGTCTTGTTAAACATGAGAGAATTCACACAGGAGAAAAGCCGTATTCATGTTCAGAATGTGGGAAATGTTTTACAGTTCAATCACATTTAGTTACACATGGGAGAATTCACACAGGAGAGAAGCCACATTCATAGACGGAAAAAAAAATGGTTTACACCGTATCTAATAGAAATCCCCAACAATGCAGTAGACTTCCTGCACGGTGCCGTTTCAGGAAAAAGCTAAATTAGTGAAAAAAGAAAGGAAAGAAAAAAGATTCCAGAAACATATCAGGCACTCTTTGAGATATTAAATAATTTGTATTCATTTATTATTTGAATTATAGAAAAATTTGTAGAAATACTTTTCAAAACACTGTACATAATAATTATGCAATGTTAAATACTTCTGTGTCAAAAAGACAAAAGTATAGTAGGTATGATACCATTATTGGTTAACCATAAAAGTTCTATATGAAGCTTTCAGAGCACAAAGGCTCCTTCGTCAGGCAAGTTAACAAATGAATGACTTAGAAAAAAGCACAACATTTAAGATGTTACACAAAGACAATTAGTAGATGAGGTGATACATCATTAGGATAAGCCGGGGCAATAAAACTGAGGTTATAGGGGTGATGACTTAGGATTTAAGGCATCTGGAGTCAGTCTGATGGGGGATGTGACGTGTGTCCATGTAGTGGCTCATAAATCCAGGTGTTAGATTGAGGCCTACTGTCAATGACTGGAATTTTATTATCAGCTTGAATTCCCAAATTTTTCTTTCTCTGTTGTTTTTAAAATGATCCTTCAGAATTAGGACCTTTAAATCTGCCAAACTGTGATCAGGTCCAGAGAAGTGTTTTGCCACGGGTGTATCCACCTCCTGTTTTATTGTATGTCTGTGAAGATTCATCCTGGATTGTAATTTTTGCATTATATCTCCAATGTAGATTCCTTTATTGATGCACCTTGTACACAGGATCATGTACACGGTACTACACTATTTATTTTTTACTGTACTACAAAATAATTAAAAACACCACCTGGCCAGGTTCTAATAAAAATACAAATAGACTATGTTCCTATTACAAAATTCAGATATATCCCCATCTATGTATTTGCTAAACAAATTTTAAATATACAATAAGCAATTCAATAGCCCGTCAAAGTACAAAATTATTAATGCAGGGGAAATAATGTAACTGCAGTTTTTTTTGGACCTAACAGATTCTTCCTTTTAAATCAAGTAACCGCTTGACCTAATTCACATTTGCAAAGATAGGAGTAGGTCCAAAACATGGTCCAAACACGCCTGCTAAAGGTTGTTTTTGCCAGAGGGGCAGAACCAGGTATTTGAGCCATAGAAGGAGATGGCATATCTGTGAAGAGCCAAGAATAAGGACAAAAGCGTTGTCCGAAACGCGTAGGCTGCTGCTACCCCCCCCCCCTTGCACTTAAACTTTTAACCCGTTAGTGACCGGCCCATCGTGTTTTTACGTCGGTCACTAACGGGCCTTATTCCGATGCCATAGACTTTTTACGTCGCGGCATCGGAATAAGTAAACAGAGCAGGGAGCTGTCAAATCTCCCTGCTCTCAGCTGCTAGAGGCAGCAGGGGGCATCCCTGCTCTGCCGGGTGAGATCGATATTAGTATCGATCTCACCCGTTTAACCCCTCAGATGCGGTGCGCAATAGCGAGCACCGCATCTGAGTGGTTTTGGAGGGAGGGAGCTCCCTCTCATCCCACCGACACCCGGCGATACGATCGCTGAGTGTCAGTGTCTCTAATGGCAGCCGGGGGTCTAATAAAGGCCCCAGGTCTGCCAGTAATGAATGCCTGCTAGATCATGCCGCAGGCATGACCTAGCAGATGCCTGTCCGTTTTAAACGGACAGGCATAATATACTGCAATAGAGAAGTATTGCAGCGTATTATAATAGCGATCGCAGAATCGCATATTAAATTCCCCTAGTCGGACTAGTGAAAAAGTAAAAAAAAAAGTTTAATAAAGTTAATAAAAAAAATTGAAAAACCCACTTTTTCCCCTTACAAACTGCTTTACTATTAAAAAACCAAAATAAAGTAAAAAAGTTACACATATTTGGTATCGCCGCATCCGTAACGACCCCGACTATAAAGCTATTACATTACTTAACCCGCACGGTGAACGCCGTAAAAAATGACAGAAAAATTGCTGTTTTCTGTGAATCCTGACTTTAAAAAAATGTGATTAAAAAGTGATCAAAAAGTCGAATCTACTCCAAAATGGTACCAAGAAAAACTACAAGTCGTCCGGCAAAAAAAAAGCCCTCATACAACTGCATCGGCAAAAAAATAAAAACGTTACGGCTCTTCAAATATGGAGACGCAAAAACAAATAATTTTGAAAAAAAAAGCGTTTTTACTGTGTAAAAGTAGTAAAACATACAAAAACTATACAAATTTGGTATCGTTGCAATCGTAACAACCCGCTGAATAAGCGTATTGTGTTATTTATACCACACGGTAAACGGTGTAGATTTAGGACGCAAAAAAGCGAGGCGAAATTTCCGATTTTTTTCTATTCCCCCCCAAAAAAAGTTAATAAAAGTTAATCAATAAATAATGTCCCTCAAAATGGTGCTATTAAAAAATACAACTTGTCCCGCAAAAAACAAGACCTTATACAGCTATGTCGACGCAAAAATAAAAGAGTTATAGCTCTTGGAATGTGACGATTGAAAAACGTAAAAAATAGCCTGGTCATTAAGGTCTAAAATAGGCTGGTCATTAAGGGGTTAAATTATTGGAATAAACTTTGGAACTTTGTTTCCTTTTTACAACTTTCTACAAGCGCTGGATTGTTTCCTCTGTTTTTTCCTGTTGCCTTGCCGTGTGCCGTCACGCAGGATCCGAACGCAGTCCGGATTGAGACAACTAGTGGGTGAGCTGGAGGATTCCTCCCTATTTTTCCTAATAAAAACAAACACTGCCTTTTTTTCCCATAATAAATCTTTTATTATAGGAAAAAAATGTAAACGTTAAAAAAAGTACACATTTGTTATCGCTGCGTCCATAACAACCCAAACGATAAAACTATAATGTTATTTTTCCGACGCGGTGAACAACGCAAAAAAGAAAGACATTTTTTTTTTTTAGCACCACCCCTCCCAAAACATGGAATAAAAAGTGATCAAAAAGTTGTACCTCAAAACAGTACCAATAAAAACTACAACCGGTCCCGTAAAAACAAACCCTTACACCGCTTTTTTGACTAAAAAATGAAAAAGTTATGGCACTCAAAATATAGTGACACAAAAACATTTTTTTTATAAAATAGCAAACGCTGCAAAACGTAATAAAACTATATACATATGGTATCGCCATAATCGTATCGACCCGCAGAGTAAAGTAAAATGTAATTTATAGCCCACGGTAAACACTGTAAAAGAAAAAAAAACAATGAAAAACATTGTCAGAATTGATGGTTTTTGGTCACCTTGCGTGCCAAAAAATTGAATAAAAAGTGATCAAAAAATCGTGTGTACCCCAAAATGGTACCAATGAAAACTACAAATTGTCCCGCAATAAATAAGCCGACACACAGCTCCGTTGGCGAAAAAGGTTCTTGCTTTCAGAATATGGTGACACAAAATGTGCAGAGCGTTCCAAAAGCGGATAAGATTGGGCGCTATTTATCAGTGTAACACCAGCCACATATCTATGAATTATTATTTATTTACTGCATTATTACACCCTCTTATTATGCCCTGATATTCTCCGCACAGATTACATATGCCCTGATGTACTCCTCACATATTACATATACCCTGATGTACTCCTCACATATTACATATACCCTGATGTACTCCTCACATATTACATATACCCTGATGTACTCCGCACAGCTTACATATACCCTGATGTACTCCTCACATATTACATATACCCTGATGTACTCCTCACATATTACATATACCCTGATGTACTCCTCACAGCTTACATATACCCTGATGTACTCCTCACAGATTACATATACCCTGATATACTCCTCACAGTTTACATATACCCTGATGTACTCCTCACATTTTACATATACCCTGATGTACTCCTCACATATTACATATACCCTGATGTACTCCTCACATATTACATATATCCTGATGTACTCCTCACAGATTACATATACCCTGATGTACTCCTCACATCTTACATATACCCTGATGTACTCCTCACATATTACATATACCCTGATGTACTCCTCACAGCTTACATATACCCTGATGTACTCCTCACATATTACATATATCCTGATGTACTCCTCACATATTACATATACCCTGATGTACTCCGCACATATTACATATACCCTGATGTACTCCTCACATATTACATATACCCTGATATACTCCTCACAGTTTACATATACCCTGATGTACTCCTCACATTTTACATATACCCGGATGTACTCATCACAGTTTACGTATACCCTGATGTACTCCGCACAGATTACATATACCCTGATGTACTCCTCACATATTACAAATACCCTTATGTACTCCTCACAGTTTACATATATCCTGATGTACTCCACACACATTACATATACCCTGATGTACTCCTCACATATTACATATATCCTTGTTAGGGATCTGCCAGGTACTACGTCTAGGTATACTCCTGGGATTAATCAATCCACACCTGTTCGACTGACACTCTGCACAGATTACATATACCCTGATGTACTCCTCACAGATTACATATACCCTGATGTACTCCGCACAGCTTACATATACCCTGATGTACTCCTCACAGATTACATATACCCTGATGTACTCCTCACATATTACATATACCCTGATGTACTCCTCACATATTACATATATCCTGATGTACTCCTCACATATTACATATACCCTGATGTACTCCTCACATTTTACATATACCCTGATGTACTCCTCACAGTTTACATATACCCTGATGTACCACTCACAGATTACATGTACCGTGATGTGCTCCGCACAGATCACATATACCCTGATGTACTCCTCACATATTACATATACCCTGATGTACCCCTCACAGATTACATATACCTTGATGTACTCCTCACAGATTACATATACCCTGATGTACTCCTCACAGATTACATATACCATAATGTACTCCTCTCGGATTACATATACCCTGATGTAATCCGCACAGTTTACATATACCCTGAAGTACTCCGCACAGATTACATATACCCTGATGTGCTCTGCACAATTTACATATAGCCTGATGTACTCACAGCTTACATATACCCTGAAGTACTCCGCACAGATTACATATACCCTGATGTGCTCTGCACAATTTACATATAGCCTGATGTACTCACAGCTTACATATACCCTGATGTACTCTGCACAGTTTACATATTCCCCCAAATTATAAACCAAAGTCCAGAAAAAAACAAATCGAACTGCCACCAAGCAAAATCTGCGCTCCAAAAGCCAAATGGCCCTCCCTTCCTTCTGAGCCCTACAGTGTGCCCAAACAGCAGTTTTCATCCACATATATGGCATCACCATACACGGGAGAACCCGATTAACATTTTATGAGGTATTTGTCTTTGGTGGCACAAACTGGACACAACATGTTGTGCACTAAAATGGCATATCAAAGGAAAATTGCAATTTCAGTTTGCAACATCCTCTGCACATTAATTTCTAATTAAAAAACACCTATGCGGTCAAAATGCTCATTACTCCTCTTTATATGCCCTATGAAGTGTAGTTTCCAAAATAAGGGCCACTACTTGGAGGTTTGTTTTTCTATTTGTCCTCAGAGCCCTGAAAGTGTGAGTCAATGCTGTGAAAATCACCAAAATATAACTCAAATGTGCATGGTGTTCTTAATTTCTGCCCCCTGTCATATGTCCAGACAAATGATAACTGCCTTGAGGGGTGTAGTTTCTAAAATGGGGTCACTTCTTGGGGGCTTCCAATGTCCTCTGGTACCTCAGGGTTTTACAAATGCAACATGGCGCCCCAAATCGAAGCCAGCAAAATCTGCATGCCAAATAGCTCTCCTTCCTTTCTGAGCCCTGCTGTGTGTCCAAATAGCAGTTTATGACCATATGGGGTATTTCTGTACTCGGGAGAAATTGCTTTTCAAATGTTGGGGTGCATTTTCTCTATTATGCCTTGTAAATATTGAAGATTTCTATATTTTGTTGGAAAAAATTTAGATTTTCATTTTCACATCCTAATTCCATTAAATTCAGCAAAAAAAAACTGTGGGGTTAAAATTCTCACTATACCCCTTGATGAATTCTTTGAGGGGTGTAGTTTGCCAAATGTTGTCTTTTTTGGCGGGTTTGCACTGTTTTGTCACCACAAAACCTCTTCAAACCTGACATGGTGCCTAAAATATATTCTAATAAAATACAGGCCCCAAAATCCAAAGGCGCTCCGCTCCTTTGCTTCTGAGGCCTGTGCTTCAGTCCATGACCACACTAGGGCCACATGTAGTATATTTCTAAAAACGACAGAATCTGGGCAATAAATATTGAGTTGCTTTTCTCTGGTAAAACCTTTTGTGTTACAGAAAAAAAAAAATATTACATTTGTAAATTTCACCCTACAACAGGACAATGACCCAAAGCACACCTTCAAATTATGCAAGAACTATTTAGGGAAGAAGCAGGCAGCTGGTATTATATCTGTAATGGAGTGGCCAGCGCAGTCACCAGATCTCAACCCCATAGAGCTGTTGTGGGAGCAGCTTGACCGTATGGTACGCAAGAAGTGCCCATCAAGCCAATCCAACTTGTGGGAGGGGCTTCTGGAAGCATGGGGTGAAATTTCTCCCGATTACCTCAGCAAATTAACAGCTAGAATGCCAAAGGTCTGCAATGCTGTAATTGCTGCAAATGGAGCATTCTTTGACGAAAGCAAAGTTTGAAGGAGAAAATTATTATTTCACATAAAAATCATTATTTCTAACCTTGTCAATGTCTTGACTATATTTTCTAGTCATTTTGCAACTCATTTGATAAATATAAGTGTGAGTTTTCATGGAAAACACAAAATTGTCTGGGTGACCCCAAACTTTTGAACGGTAGTGTAATAGACTGACCCTTCCTGTCCCGTAGAGATCAACTTCCAGCGGACATCTCATTATCATCACAGGCAGCATTACAATGATAGGTAACACCTGCATTATGCGGACAAAAGTATTGGGACACACCTCTTAGGTTCATACACCGTGTGAACACAGCCTAAATAATTTAATTCAGGTGTTTCAGTCCCCTTGCCACAGGTGTATAAATTCAAGCACCTAGCCTTGCAGTCGCCTTTACAAACATTTGTGAAATAATTAGTTCTAACAAAACTCACTGAATTCGAGCATGGTGCTGTAATATTATGTTACCGTTGCAACAAGTCAGTTTGTGAAATTTCTTCCCTCCTAGATATTCCACGATTAAGGCCGGATTCACACGAGCGTGTGCGCGCAAAAGGTCCATAACAGCTCTGTGTGTCAGCAGCGTATGATGCGTGGCTGCTTGAGTTTCCCGCAGCCGCCATTATTATGACACTCTGTTTGTAAACAGAAAAGCACGTGGTACTTTTCTGTTTTCATTCATAATTTTTACTGCTGTTGCGTGAATCACACGCGTCACCCAGAAGTGCTTCCGTGTGCTGCGCATGATTTTCACGCACCCATTGACTTCAATGGGTGCGTGATGCGCGAAAAATGCACAAATATAGGACATGTTGTGAGTTTTACGCAGCGGACACACGCTGCGTGAAAATCACTGAGAGTCTGAACATAGACTAACATAGGTCCGTGTGAAAATCGAGCGTAGCACGGACGTATTACACATTCGTATGAATAAGCCCTAACTGTGAGTGGTTTTATTGCAAAGTGGAAGCGTTTAGAAACCACAAACCAATGTAAAGTTACAGAACGGGGTCGTCAAGTGCTGAGCATAGTGCATAAAGTTCGCCAACGCTTTGCTGACCTAATAACTGAAGAGTTTCAAGCCTACTCTGGCATTAACATCCGCACAAAAAGTGTGCCCCGTGAGTTTAATGCCATGAGTTTCCATAGCTGAATGCAAGCCTTACATCACCAAGCATAATGCCAAGCATCGGATGGAGTGGTTTAAAGCACGCTGCCTCTGGAATAGCTGAAACGTGTTTTGTGGAGTGACGAATCACGCTTCTCTATCTGTCTGGGTTTGGCGAATTCCAGGAGAACGTTACCTACTTCAATGCATTGTGCCAACTGTAGGGTTTTGTTAGAGGAGGAATAATGCTATTTTTCAGGGGGTGGCCTAAGACACTTAGTTCCAGTGAAGGGAAATCTTAAAACTTAGGCATACCAAGACATTTTGGACAACTGTATGCTTCTAACTTTGTTGGAATGGTTTGGGGTAGGCCCTCGTCTGTTCCAGCATGACTGTGCCCCAGTGCACAAGGACCATAAAGGCATTGTTGGTGTGGAAGGATTTGACTGACCCACACAGAGCCCTGACATTAACCCCATCGAACACCTTTGGAATTAATTAGAACGGAGATTGCGAGCCAGGCCCTCTCCTCCATTATCAGTGTCTGACCTCACTAATGCTCTTCTGAATGGGCAAAAATTCCCACAAACACCCCAAGATCTTGTAGAAAGTCTTCCCAGATTATTGGAAGCTGTTTTAGCTACGAAATGGAGACCGATTCCATATTAATACCTATAGATTTAGAATTGGATCTGTAGGTGTCCCAATACTTAACTGCCAGTTGAGAACCTGTGAGGCATCTATTTCTCAAACTAGAGACTCTAATGTACTTGTCTTGTTGCTCACTTGTGCAGCGGGGCCTCCCACTTCTCTTTCTACTCTGGTTAGAGCCTGTGTGTGCTGTCCTCTGAAGGGAGTAGTACACACCGTTGTAGGAAATCTTCAGTTTCTTGGCAATTTCTCGCATGGAATAGCCTTCATTTCTAAGAACAAGAATAGACTGTGGAGTTTCACATGAAAGCTCTCTTTTTCTAGCCATTTTGAGAGTTTAATCGAACCCAAAAATTTTATGCTCCAGATTCTCAACTAGCTCAAAGGAAGATCAGTTTTATAGCTCCTCTAAACAGCAAAACTGTTTACAGCGGTGCTAACATAATTGCACAAGGGTTTTCAAGTGTTTTCTAATCATCCATTAGCGTTCTAACACAGTTAGCAAACACAATGTACCATTAGAACACTGGAGTGATGGTTGCTGGAAATGGGCCTCTATACACCTATGTAGATATTGCATTAAAAACCAGACGTTTGCAGCTAGAATAGTCATTTACCACATTAACAGTGTATAGAGTGTATTTCTGATTAATTAAATGTTATCTTCATTGAAAAAAACTGTGCTTTTCTTTCAAAAATAAGGACATTTCTAAGTGACCCTAAACTTTTGAACGGTAGTATATATATATATATATATTACAGTAAAATGAATAAATAACACACTTAAAATAGCCAGTCATGTGGCTAAATGAAACTGTAAGGGGGCAAAAAAGAATAAAAATAAAACATTTACCCTACTAAAGCAAGAAGATCGTTAAGAGAAATTAAATAATTGTAAAGAAAGAAACATATTGTGTAAAAGAAGAATAAAGGAGCAAAGATTGAAACAGACATTTATTACCACAGAAAGTCAAAATAACCAACTACATAAATAATAAAACACTAAAACAGACAAATCACCGGGTAAGGATGGCATACACCACGAGTTCTGCAGGAATTAAGTACCGAGACAAACAGACCCTTGTTTCTATAATGACAGGGACCAATATGTGGTGGGAATATATTTTAAATTGGTATAAAAGTAACTCCGGATACTACAGGCCTTCTAACGTCACTTCTATTGTGGGAAAAATATTTGAAGGTTTTCTAAGAGATGCTATCCTGATGCAGGGCTTTCATACAGAGGGGATTTTCAGATTGGACCTGGGTAAAGCTGTGGGTGTAGTGTATCTAGACTGAACCTGGGTAAGGCTGTGGATATGGTGTATCTAGACTGGACCTGGGTAAGGCTGTGGATGTGGTGTATCTAGAATGGACCTGAGTGAGGCTGTGGATGTAGTGTATCTAGACTGGACCGGAGTAAGGCTGTGGAAGTAGTGTATATAGACTGAACCTGGGTAAGGCTGTGTATGTGGTGTATCTATTCTGGACCTTGGTAAGGCTGTGGATGTGGTGTATCTAGACTGGACCTGGGTAAGGCTGTGGATGTTGTGTATCTAGACTGGACCTGGGTAAGGCTGTGGGTGTAGTGTATATAGACTGGACCTGGGTAAGGCTGTGGATGTTATGTATCTAGACTGGACCTGGGTAAGGCTGTGGATGTTGTGTATCTAGACTGGACCGGGGTAAGGCTGTGGATGTAGTGTATCTAGACTGGACCTGGGTAAGGCTGTGGATTTAGTGTATCTAGACTGGAACTGGGTAAGGCTGTGGATGTGGTGTATCTAGACTAGACCTGGGTAAGGCTGTGGATGTGGTGTATCTAGACTCGACCTGGTTAAGGCTAAGGATGTTGTGTATCTAGGCTGGACCTGGGTAAGGCTGTGGGTGTAGTGTATCTAGACTGGACCTGGGTAAGGCTGTGGATGTGGTGTATCTAGACTGGACCTGGGTTAGGCTGTGGGTGTAGTGTATCTAGACTGGACCTGGGTAAGGCTGTGGATGTGGTGTATCTAGACTGGACCTGGTTAAGGCTAAGGATGTTGTGTATCTAGGCTGGACCTGGGTAAGGCTGTGGGTGTAGTGTATCTAGACTGGACCTGGGTTAGGCTGTGGGTGTAGTGTATCTAGACTGGACCTGGGTAAGGCTGTGGATGTAGTATATCTAGACTGGACCGGGGTAAGGCTGTGGATGTAGTGTAGTTAGACTGGACTGGGGTAAGGCTGTGGATGTTGTGTATCTAGACTGGACCTGGGTAAGGCTGTGGATGTGTATCTAGACAGGACCTGGGTAAGGTTGTGGATGTTGTGTATCTAGACAGGACCTGGGTAAAGCTGTGGATGTGATGTATCTAGACTGGACCCCTTGAAAAAGCTACACGCGAAAGGCGCGTCGGGGCGCAACTTTATCTTCTGGGTCACACCACTACACTACGGAAATATGGGTAAGCATACCATGGAGCTTATGTCAGGTCATTTAGATACCTACTACATTGATCATGCTTATTGGGTGTAAGCTCTCACTCTATCGCTTCCTTCACCCGACATATATTTTATACTTTGCATATCTCCCTGGTTTGGGACAAAACATAGATGTGTTTCTTTATATACTATTTATTGTCTACATATATTTTTGATAAAGTGTATCATACTTTGATCCAGTCATAAAGACTTGTTTTAGATTCTCATCTTTTGACTTACAATAAAGATTTTCGACTTTTTCAAACTTCTTTTGATATCTATGGACTTCTTTTTCTCTTGTATATATATATATATATATATATATATATATATATATATATATATATATATATATATATATGATTTTGAGTCTTTATCTTCAACAAATGTAGTGGGTGGTTGTGATTCTTGTTTCCCACCCTGACATTCATGTGTCCTGTGAGACTTTTTTGTCTAATATGTGGATGTGATGTATCTAGACTGGACCTGGGTAAGGCTGTGGATGTGGTGTATCTACACTGTGTTACGTCCATGGCCGGGGGTCGTCGTTCAAACTCACCCCTTGACGATCCTGGCTATGGACATCTCTGTACTCTGCGTCCGCTCCCTCCAGGGAGACGCCGGCACTCTCTTCCAAGACCTCGTACTGTTTCCCGCAGGGCACGCGGGCCCGCGCGTGCACGGCCTTAAAAGGCCAGTACGCGTCCAGCTATCTAAGATCCATTATCAGCCCAAATGGCTGCTGGACTATAAAAATGGGCTCTGCCCACTGGTTCCTTGCCTGAGCGTTGTTGTATACCCTAGTTTGTCTTGCTAAAGGTCTCCCAGTGTTTTCCAGTTCCCAGTGTTACCCGTTCCTGCTGCCTGTACCCTGTATCCCGTGCTATCGTTACCTGCTGTGAAAGTCAAGTCGTGTCTTCCCGCTGCATCCGCGGCGTTACCTGCTGTGAAAGTCAAGTCGTGCTCCTGCCACTGTCTACATTGCCTCAGGTACCCGTTCAGAACTATAGACATTGTTTTGTACCTTGTTGGCCAGCTGCTACTCTGCTACATGGTACGGTCCAGTGGGTCCACACCTTGCACCGTGACAGTACGCTCAGGCCATGGACCCCGCTGGCCAAGTCAAGAGCCTGTCACCCTCCCAAGCCATGCAGGCGGACCTGCAGGATCTGCAAGCACGGCAGGATCAACTCATTGTGGCTGTAGACTCCATGGCACAGCATCTTGGTGCGCTAGTTACTTCCGTCACTACTCCAAGTCAAGCTCCTCCGATCGACCCTCCTGCTACACCTCCTGGCAGCTTCAGTTCGGACTCTCGGTTCTCGCTGCCATTGCCACCTCGGTTTCATGGAGACGCAAGGGGGTTCCTGAACCAATGCCAAATCCACTTCACTCTGCACGCCCGAGCATTACCTTCGGACGGAGCCAGGATCGCCTTCATTATATCCCTACTCGCCAGTAAGGCCCTGGCGTGGGCGACAGTGACCTGAAACCAGAGACTTCCAGGGATTTGTGCGGTTGTTCCGTTCCGTATTTGAGGAGCCTGGACGAGTCTCATCGGCAGCTACTGCTATCCTTAACCTGTGTCAGGAGGACACCTCCGTGGGCGAATACACCATCCAGTTATGGACTCTGGCAGGAGAATTGTCCTGGAACAATGAGGCCTTGGTAGCATCCTTCTGGCATGGTCTATCGCCTGAGATCAAAGACGAACTGGCTGCTTGAGATCTCCCAGCTGCCCTGGTTGATCTGATTCTACTGGCTACCCGTGTGGACATAAGGCTCAGAGAGAGATCCCGAGAGATTCTTCAGGAAAAACGGCTTCCTAGACTGGCGTCCAACTTCCACCAACCCCTCTTGCCTTGTTCTTCTACTGCGCCCGAGGCTCAGTTGCAGGTGGATCGGCTCAAACTGTCCGATCAGGAAAAACAGCGCAGGCGCACCTCTGGACTCTGTCTGTACTGCGGCCTTGCTGGTCATGTCGTGCGTCTGTGTCCCCAGAGGCCAAAGAAACCCCAATACCTGGGATTGGTTGGAGATACAACCCTGGGCGCTACTGCACTTGATAGAGAACTCTCGTCCAAGCTGTTTATTCCTGTGACGATCGTCGCTGGCGAGAGACCTCATCCAGTCTCTGCCTACCTGGACTCTGGCTCCGTGGCCAATTTAATCTGTCAAGACCTTGTGGATCTTCTTCAGTTGCTGGAGAGACCATTGATCGTTGCCTCGGTAGATGGACTGCCTTTGCCTGACTTAGTATGGTCTTTGACCAAGCCATTGAGACTCCAAGTGGGAGCTCCTCATTCCGAGCTCATATCCCTGTATGTCCTGCCCAAGGCCATCAACCCCGTGCTGCTGGGTTTGCCTTGGCTCGGTTTTCACGCTCCAGTCCTGGATTGGAACTCCGGAGAGGTTCTCCAGTGGGGCCCCAAGTGTCTAGACCGCTGCCTGGGCCATGTCCATCCATCCCAGCCTACTCCACATCAGTCATTGACAGGTTTGCCTCCTTGTTACTCTCAGTTTGCTGATGTCTTCGACAAAAAGGAGGCAGAGATATTGCCACCACATCGAGAATACGACTGTCCTATCGACTTGGTTCCTGATTCGTCCCCTCCTCGCAGTAGAGTATACCCTCTCTCCTTGCCAGAGACCCAGTCTATGTCAGCCTACATTAAGGAGAATCTGGAGAGGGGCTTCATACGAAAGTCTTCATCCCCGGCCAGAGCCGGGTTTTTCTTTGTCAAAAAGAAGGATGGATCCCTTCGACCCTGTATTGACTACCGGGGTCTCAATCAGATCACGGTGAAGAACAGGTACCCCTTGCCGTTGATTTCTGGGCTCTTTGATCGTATACGGGGGGCAATTTTTTTTTTCCAAAGCTTGACTCTAGTCTGCAACTGTGAAGAGACATCAGAGGTGTAGGATAAGTGAGAGGCCCTCCGCCTCCCCTCCCTCTTCGCGGGGGGCTGGGGCACGGGTGAAAGGGGCGCCGCCGGTAAAATACCACTACTCATCCTTTTTTCACTTACCCAGTGAGGCGGGGAGACGAGCCCCGAGGGGCTCTCGCTTCTGGCTCCGAGGACCGTGGCAGGTGTGGGGTTTGACTGGGGCAGTACACCAATCAAGCCGTAACGCAGGTGTCCTAAGGCGAGCTCAGGGAGGACAGAAACCTTCCGTGGAGCAGAAGGGCAAAAGCTCGCTTGATCTTGATTTTCAGTATAAATACAGACCGTGAAAGCGGGGCCTCAGAATCCTTCTGACTTTTTGGGTTTTAAGCAGGAGGTGTCAGAAAAGTTAACACAAGGATAACTGGCTTGTGTCGGCCAAGCGTTCATAGCGACGTCGCTGTTTGATCCTTCGATGACGGTTCTTCCTATCATTGTGAAGCAGAATTCACCAAGCGTTGGATTGTTCACCCACTAATAGGGAACGTGAGCTGGGTTTAGACCGTCATGAGATAGGTTAGTTTTACCCTACTGATGATCGGGTTGTCGCCATAGCAATCCTGCTCAGTACGAGAGGAACCGCAGGTTCAGACATTTGGTGTGTGTGCTTGGCTTTGGAGCCAATGAGGCGAAGCTACCATCTGTGGGATTATGACTGAACGCCTTGTAGCAGTGCAGCTACTGGACGGTGCAGAAACGTAGGTTTTAAACAACCAGGGATCATGTACAGCAGAGAGGGTTTTCTCTGCTGTTGCTTGGCTGTAAAGCCTGGAATAGGGCCTGGTTTGCTGGAGTGTGAAGGAGAAGGGCGGGCTTCCACTCCATACAGACAGTCCATGTCTTGGGCTGTCTGATGAGCTTAGTTAGGCTTCACCTGAGACGGCTCTTTAATTCAGGTGTGTACAGTTCACACAGGGCTCTCAGTCTGGGGAAGACAGGCATGCTAGCCTGTGAGAGTCACCAACGTGTAAAGGGGCTCTCAGTCTGGGGAAGACAGGCATGCTAGCCTGTGAGAGTCACCACCGTGTGAGGTAAAACTGTGAAGGTTTTGAGGTGCTGGGCACAAGGCTCAGTGTCTCGTAGTGAGGGAAACTGAATGTGTTAGATAGAGGCTGGACGGCCTAGGGTTTATTTTGTATGTTTATTGTTGTAACACTGAATGCTGTGGTGAAGACAATAAAGCTAGCTGCGGCTGGTTTAAACCTTTTATTCAAGGAGTTGGAGTGAACTTTCTATGTGTGCCAACCATCTCACCCGGGAGATGGCGATCCTGTGAGTGAATTGGTCCCCAGGTTGTCACATATGGCGGAGAATTGCTTTGGGCAATAAAATGGCACAAGAAGTGTGCAGTGAAATTTAAAGGGCCAGAAGCCCAATTAAAGAGACTGTTTTTCCATTGCAATGGGTCTTATGGAGGAACTCCTCAAACAAATGGTGCAGATGAATGCAGAGCTCCAGGAAACAAATGCCAAACAAAGGGAGGATAACCAAAGGCTCCTGGCACAGTTGGAAGCAGATCGAGAGGCTCTAAGGGCACAAGTGCTGTCCAAGGATAGGCAGCATTCCAAGCCAAGTGGATGCTCTTCAACACCAGCTGCATTGATGCCGGGTACTCCGGAGGTGTTACAGACAGTTCGCAGAAGAGAGCAAAGAGCATGCATACCTGTGATACAAGCTGTGACGACCGTTGCTAATGGCAACCACCCGAACTCATGGTGGGAATCTTTGCAAGCGGACTATTGTCTGGATGGAAAAGGTGTTCCAAAGCAATGTTGGGTAGCTGTTAAAAAGCCAAGTGTGCTGAATCGCCCAGATGTGGTTGCTAGGAGCAACCAACCCCGACAGCATGTGGCGGCTGTTCAGCAAAAGGAGCGCTGTTGGAGATGCCATCGAGCGGATGGATGTGCACCTGATTGTTCTCTGGTCAGGAGGCCAGAGAGAGCGCAAGAGAAGACACGTGAAGTCTTGGTTGGTGGGATTCCGCTACTGGTCAGTCTGGATCTTCGCCAAGAGTTCTCGTGGGTGCATCCGGACATTTTGCTGTTTGTGAAGAAGGATCCTGAGATGGGTGAGACTGTTCTGATTGACTTTGAAACTGATTTTTGGACTGTGCAGCACAGACTTATAAAATGTCAGGAACTTGATGAGGAGTTTGTGCTGGGAAGGGACTTCCCTCATTTTTGGCAGTTGTGGGAGAAAGGCAATATCTCTGATAAGCATTGTAGCTATTACAGGGAAAAGTCCTCTGCAGGATGTGCTGCTCCACTGCCAGAAAGGGAAAATGCACCAGTTGTAATGATGTCAAGTGATAATGTGATTCAGGAAATGCCTGCTAAATATGCTGCACATAATGTATTTGATGCACAGCGTTTCTGTGATGACACTAGTGAAATGTCAAAAATTGTGCCTAACGTGTCTTTAACCCGTGAGTATGTCACCCAGCCTGAGCAGGTTAATGCATTGTGTGAACAGGCTGTTAAAGAAACAGCAGCCGAGACAGAAGAGGGGATTAGTTCAAGTGTGCCCCTTGAGGCTGTAGTGGAGAAAGTCGAGTGTGTCACATGTGATGTGCGTACTGTTACTGATGGTAATCCAGAGGATGTGTCCTTGGAAACAGATGTGCCAGGTGTATCTGAGATTTCCCTAGAGGTTGGGATTGTTGATGGTGGTAACCTGGAGTACAGCCCTGCCATGTCTAGTGATGGTGATGAAAATGTGCCTGGTGCAATAGAGGTGACTGCAGCACCTTTAGAAATGTTGCCCCGTACAGGTCATTCCTATGCTGTAGAAACGGAGACTGATGTAACGCTCACTCATTCCATGGTGATGGGGGAAGCACAGGAGTTAGACTTCAAGTCGTGTTCAGTGGATGCACTATAGTGTATGCTTCTGTCCCTGATATTACATGTGATGTAAAACAGGTTACTAATGGCTCAAGTGTGCCCCTAGAGGTCATGGTTCACAATAACAAGACTGTTGCATGTGATGTGTGCACTGTTCCTAATGGCAACCAGCTGTATACTGCTGTGATGTGTGAGTGGAGTGGTGATAAACTCTACAGGTTTGAGAATGTGGTTGGGGTCACCTCAGAGTCAGCTGAATCCAGCAACAGTAATCCACCGTTTTATTTGAACGCCCACACCAGTGTGAATGTAACCCTAAGTGACGCACATGAGTTCTTGGACGGTGGAGTCAGTGAGGTGAGTGCGCTGGTGGCTGTGGCCTCGGTCACTAATGAACCGCCCAGTAGTGAACCAGATGTACATGAAAACATTACCCTAGAGGTTGGGGCTTTCAATGGTACCAATGAGGACACTACTGCCATGTATAGGGTGAGAAGGGTTACTGCTTCACCCTTAGAAGTTCTGCCCCCTGCAGGTCTTTCACATGTAGACGTTAAGACCCAGGTAGCTCCCACACTTTCCCAGGAGGTAAGGGGAGCAATAGAGGTGGTCTTCCAGGCTTGTTCAGTGGATACTGTTACAGTGTGTACTTTAGCCATTGAAGTTGCCTGTGACACAAGACAGGTTGCTAAGGGCAACAAGTGGTGCTATACCACTAAGCAGGATGCAGGCCCTAACGCTGCTCCAGAGACGACCACTACCGGGTCTGATAGAAGTAA
Source organism: Rhinoderma darwinii (assembly GCF_050947455.1). NCBI lineage: Eukaryota > Metazoa > Chordata > Amphibia > Anura > Rhinodermatidae > Rhinoderma > Rhinoderma darwinii. Next base: position 654,969,091 of record NC_134687.1, read on the forward strand.
CCCAGAGGGGTCGGGTCAGTGCGGTGAAAAATTGTCTCTGGACGGACAGTCTGAGCATTTAAATGCTGAGATGAAAAACGCCAAGATGGAGGGGAGTATAGCGTCTGAAAGTGGTTTGGTAGATGGTACGGTGTATACCAAAACTCACGAGATGAGTGTTACTGAACACTATGAGCCAGTGTCTAAACCAAGGGGTGACACACAAAGCCACTTCATGGATGCGGAAAGGTCCATGAATGTAGGGCACCACACATGTAAATACGGCTGTGATCAGCAAAAGCTAGTAGTGCCTACAAGGGATGAAGATGCTAGGAATGCCAACATAGAAGAGTTCCAGAAGCACCTGTCTAATACCCCCAGGGGTGATTATCAAATGTCTGTTATTGTAGAAGTGACCCTAAGTGTGATTATGTCCAACGTAGGAGCTTTGATTCTGGAGGGAGGTTGAAATGTGATCAGTCCTACGGCCTTTATCAAAGGGGGGGGGGATATGTAGCAGTGCAGCTACTGGATGGTGCAGAAACTCAGGTTTTAAGCAACCAGGGATCATGTACAGCAGAGAGGGTTTTCTCTGCTGTTGCTTGGCTGTAAAGCCTTGAATAGGGCCTGGTTTGCTGGAGTGTGAAGGAGAAGGGCGGGCTTCCACTCCATACAGACCGTCCATGTCTTGGGCTGTCTGATAAGCTTAGTTAGGCTTCACCTGAGACGGCTCTTTAATTCAGGTGTGTACAGTTCACACAGGGCTCTCAGTCTGGGGAAGACAGGCATGCTAGCCTGTGAGAGTCACCACCGTGTGAGGTAAAACTGTGAAGGTTTTGAGGTGCTGGGCACAAGACTCAGTGTCTCGTAGTGAGGGACACTGAATGTGTTAGTTAGAGGCTGGACGGCCTAGGGTTTATTTTGTATGTTTATTGTTGTAACACTGACTGCTGTGGTGAAGACAATAAAGCTAGCTGCGGCTGGTTTAAACCTTTTAATCAAGGTGTTGGAGTGAACTTTCTATGTGTGCCAACCATCTCACCCGGGAGATGGCGATCCTGTGAGCTAAGTGGTCCCCAGGTTGTCACAGCCTCTAAGTCAGAATCCCCCCTAATTGCGACGATACCGCAGTGCCGAGGAGCCCAGGTGGGCCAAGGATAGCCGGCCCTCTCCTTTACCCTCCCCTCGCGGCGGGGGGCGGAAGGGCCGCTGCGTAGAGCCGCACGCCTCGGGGCCGGAGCACAGTCGGAAGCCCCGCCGCCTCTCTCCCAGAGCGCATCGCATGTTCGTTGGGAACCTGGTGCTAAATCATTCGTAGACGACCTGATTCTGGGTCAGGGTTTCACGAGTAGCAGAGCAGCTACCTCGCTGCGATCTATTGAAAGTAATCCCTCGAGCCAAGCTTTTGTCAGAGTGTTGTACCACACACACACACACACGCACGCCAAAGGGAGGGAGAAGAACGTGCCCTGGCCTGGAGTGGAACAACCCCCCCCACCCGGGGCCCGGGCGGTAGCGGTGGGTTGGCACGTTGCTAAGGCGCCAGCAGCGAGCCTCTCCACTTCTCTCCCATAGCCGGGGTTCGCCTTCCTGACGGGGACGTGAGACGACGGGGACGTGAAGGGAAGCCACAGCGGGCGCAAGTCAACACGCCCAAGTGCATCTTCTCTCTCCAAGTCGGCCAAACTAGGCCGCGTCTTCTTGGGCGGAGCTATTTTCCCCGGAGCCCCCGAAATTGACTGGCCAGCAAGCTTTTTTTCAGAAACGGCAGCCTGGGCGTGGCACTTGGCAAAAAGATAAAAACCGCATCCCCATTCACACCCGAAATCGAGGGCGAGTGCGGGACAGTCCAGTGGGGCTTAATAGTCATGGTAATGGGGTGGGGGCAGAGGGAGAAAGCCGCCTTCCCCATTCCAGCCCAGAGTTCCAGGGAGATTGCGGGAAAGTCCGGTGGGGCTTAATAGTCATGGTAATGGATTGGGGGGGGGCAGAGGGAGAAGCCCACTTCCCCCATGCCCGCCCGGATTTCCAGGGCGAGTGCGGGCAAGTTCGCCGGCACTTTGCCTCTTTGCATCAGCAGCTGCGGCCGGGAGAGGTGTATGGCGTCGGCGTAGGCCGGGGCATAGTTCCAGGGCGAGAGGAGCCAAGTCCGCTGGTAGTTAACCCTTTGCGCATCAGCAGCTGCGGCCGGGAGCGGAGTATGTCAGCAGCGAAGGCCGGGATAGAGTTCTAGGCTGAGAGTGGCACTGTCCGCTGGGACTTTGCCTCTTTGCATCTGCAGCTGCGGCTGAGAGCGCTATATGGCAGCGGCGAAGGCCGGGATAGAGTTCCAGGGTGAAAGGCTGTGAACGCTGCGGTCTGAGAGCGAGCTCCAGATCGGCGTGTGCTGCTGTCTGAGGCCGCTACAGAGTTCCAGGGTGAGAGTGTCACTGTCCGCTGGTAGTTAACCCTTTGCGCATCAGCATCTGCGGCCAGGAGCATTGTATGTCAGTGGCATTGGCCGGGGCATAGTTCCAGGGCGAGAGGGGCCAAGTCCGCTGGGACTTTGCCTCTGTGCTTCAGCAGGTGCGGATGAGAGCAGTATATGGCAGCGGCGAAGGCCGGGATAGAGTTCCAGGGCGAGAGTGGCACTGCCCGCTGGTACTCTGCCTCTCTGCATCAGCAGCTGTGGCTGAGAGCGGTGTATGGCAGCGGCTAAGACCGGGATAGAGTTCCAGGGAGAAAGGCTGCGAACGCCGCTGTCTGCGGTCCAAGGGGGAGCTCCAGAGTGGCGCGTGCCGCTGTCCGAGGCCGCTACAGAGTTCCAGGGCGAGAGTGTCACTCTCCGCTGGTAGTTAACCCTTTGCGCATCAGCAGCTGCGGCCGGGAGAGGTGTATGTCTGCGGCGTAGGCCGGGGCCGAGTTCCAGGGCAAGAGTGTCACTGTCCGCTGGGACTTTGACTATTTTGCATCAGCAGGTGAGCCTGAGAGCGGTGTATGGTGGCGGCGCGGTCCGGGACAGAGTTCCAAGTCATTTGCAATGCAGGTCGGTGGCCGATCGCGAGCTCCACAGTACAAGCGGCGGGTGCTACTGAGTGCAGCCGGGATAGAGGACCAATGTGGGAGCTGTGCATGCCGGGGGAAGCAGTGTGTGAGCTCCACAGCTCGAGCAGCGAGTGCCGCTTTCTCTAGCCGCTATATAGTTCCAGGGCGTGAGCGATGCATGTCGGCGGCTGCTAGCGAGCTCCACAGTACAAGCCGCGGATGCTGCCCTGTGCAGCCAGGATAAGGAACCAGTGGGGAAGCTGTGCATGCAGTGGACAGCAGTGTGTAAGCTCCACTGCGCGAGCGGCGAGTGCCGCTGTCAGCAGCCGTGGCGGAGTTCAATGGCGCGAGTGATGTATATCGGCGGCTGATAGCGGTCTGCAGAGTACAAGCGGCGGCTGTCGCTATGTGCAGCCGGAATAGAGCACCAATGTGGGAGCTGTGCATGCCGGAGACAGCAGTGTGTGAGCTCCACAGCGCGAGCGGCGAGTGCTGCTGTCTCTAGCCGCGGCTGATAGCGGGCTGCAGAGTAAAAGCGGCGGCTTTCACTATGTGCAGCCGGGATAGAGGACCAATGTGGGAGCTGTGCATGCCGGGGACAGCAGTGTGTGAGCTCCACAGCTTGAGTGGTGAGTGCCGCTTTCTCTAGCCGCGATATAGTTCCAGATCATGAGCGATGAATGTCGGCGGCTGTTAGCGAGCTCCACAGTACGAGCGGCAGATACTGCTGTGTGCAGCCAGGTTAAGGAACCAGTGGGGAAGCTGTGCATGCCGAGGACAGCAGTGTGTGAGCTCCACAGCGCAAGCGGCGAGTACCGCTGTCAGCAGCCAGGGTAGAGTTACAGGGCGAAAGTGTCACTGTCCGCTGGTAGTTAATCCTTTGCACATCAGCAGCTGCGGCTGGGGGAGCGGTGCATGGCGTCGGCGTAGGACGGGGCCGAGTTCCAGGGCGAGAGTGGCACTGACCGCTTGGACTTTGACTCTGTGCATCAGCAGCTGAGCCTGAGAGCGGTGTATGACGGTGGGCGCGGGCCGGGACAGAGTTTCATGGCATTAGCAATGCATGTCGGTGGACAACTGCGAGCTACATAGTAAGAGCGGCGTGTGTTGCTGAGTGCAGCCGGGATAGAGGACCGATGCGGGAGCTTGTGCATGCCAGGGGCAGCGGTGTGTGAGCTCCACAGCGCGAGCGACGAGTGCCGCTGTCAGTAGTCGTGGCGGAGTTCAATGGCATGAGCGATGTATGCTGGCGGGCTGCAGAGTACAAGCGGCGGCTGTCGCTATGTGCAGCCGGGATAGAGGACCAATGTGGGAGCTGTGCATGCCGGGGACAGCTGTATGTGAGCTCCACAGCGCGAGCGGCGAGTGCCGCTGTCTCTAGCCGCGATATAGTTCCAGGGTGCGAGAGATGCATGTTGGCGGCTGTTAGCAAGCTCCACAGTATAAGCGGCGGGTGCTGCTGAGTGCAGCCGGGATAGAGGACCAATGCCGGAGACACCAGTGTGTGAGCTCCACAGCGCGAGCGGCGAACGCCGCTGTCAGTAGCCGTGGCGGAGTTCAATGGCGCGAGCGAAGTTTGCCATTGACTGATAGCGGGCTGCAGAGTACAAGCGGCGTGTGTTGCTGAGTGCAGCCGGGATAGAGGACCAATGTGGGAGCTGTGCATGCCGGGGGCGGCAGTGTGTGAGCTCCACAGCTCGAGCGGCGAATGCCGCTGTCTCTAACCGCAATATAGTTCCAAGGCGCCAGCGATGCATGTCGGCGGCTGCTAGCGAGCTCCACAGTACGAGCGGCGGATGCTGCCATGTGCAGCCGGGTTAAGGAACCGGTGGGGAAGCTGTGCATGCTGGGGACAGCAGTGTGTGAGCTCCACAGCTCGAGCGGCGAGCACCGCTGTCTCTAGCCGCGATATAGTTCTATGTATAAAAGTCAGTGAATAAGTTGTATGTAGCGAATATAATTTCATTACAAAATACGACTCGTCCCACAAAACATCCGACCACTACAAAGACCAGAAACAAAACCTTACCCCAAAGAGTCCGGCACTGGAGGGGTTAAATCCCGGCTAGGAATCCAGTGGGCGGGGTCACTCAATGATTGACAGCTCTCTGTATATACTCATACAGGGGTGACTGATAACAGAGAGAACATCCGACCAGCGTTGCTCTCTACCTCTTACATGGCAATAGCTGAAGGACCTGTGATGACGTCACCACCATGTGACCGGGGCTGGAGGGGCGGGGCTTAAAAGTGGAGAGCAGAAGTGGTGGATGAAGTACCTGTGATGACATCACCACCATGTGACCAGAGCAGGAGGGGCGGAGCTTATCGGTGGAGAGAAGTGGTGGATGAAAGACCTTCGATGGTGATCACATGACATAAGAGGGCATTGCTCTGTGAGGGGCCGGTCTCCTGTGCCGTGTGGAGAAGTGATATTTTCAGTCTGGATAACAACCTGGAGATCAGGGGCACAAGGGGCCCCGATACATATATCCCCCACCCACTGAAAAATAAATAAATTTTTACATATATATCGGAGATAGCATATCTATAAAACGAAGGCTCCTATAGCTACACCGCTGGATATTGGATGCATTGTCTCAGCAGACAGTATCACACATGATAGGCTTAGATACATGGGCCCAGCAGACAGTATAACACATACTAGGCTTAGATACATGGCCCTAGCAGACAGTACCACACATGATAGACTTAGGGCTCATTCAGACGATCGTGATTCTCATCCGTGTGCTGTGCATTGAAACAACACACAGCACACGGACCCATTCATTTCAAAGGGGCCATTCACAGATGCGTGTGTTTTCATGCAGCGTGTGTCCGTTGCGTGAAACTCACTGCATGTCCTACATTGGTGTATTTCACGCACCTAGTCGCCCATTGGAGTCAATGGGTGCGTGAAAACCATGGACAGCACACGGACGACATCCGTGTGCTGTCTGTTTCACGCATCAATTACACTGAAAAAAAGTGTTTGCGAGTGCGTGAAAAACACATGCCACACGCAAAGCATACTGATGCAAAACGCAACGCACACGGACAGATTTACGCACGTTTTTTACGCATGTAAATCTTAGATACGGGGCCCCAGCAGCAAGTACTAACCCTCAGGGGAAAATGTGGCATTTCTGGGGCCCCAGGCAAATTTATGTTTCGGGCCTCTAATCAAAGACACCTGTAGAGAGTTCCACACACAATGCTTCATGTATATAGTGTCACAACCCCCTTGTATACAGTGTCCCAACCCCCCTGTATATAGTGTCACAACCCCCCTGTATATAGTGTCACAACCCCCTGTATATAGTGTCACAACCCCCTGTATATAGTGTCACAACACCCCTGTATATAGTGTCACAACCCCCTGTATACAGTGTCACACCCCTGTATATAGTGTCACACACCCTGTATGGTTCCACACACAGTCCCCCTGCCATACATCTCCCTTGAAGACAGTACCATGCAGTCCCCTGTAGGTAGTCCCACATACCTTAGTTAAACCAAAAAAGAATACCTATTTATTTGAAGGTCATATAATCAATGTATATAATTACATATATTGGAACCCATACATAGCATAAACGCCAAAAAATTATCCCTAAATGCTACAATAAGACCAAATCAATCATATTATAGAAAAATGCAAAAAAATCTTTATTGAAGACAAACAACACAGTTAGTCAAAATTGGGTCACTCAGTTGTCAGAGGTTTTTAAAAGTGATATACATTCAGAGGTTGGCACCTATATACCACAAAATAGAGATATTCAAATACGTATTAAATCATTATTGGAAAAACGGACCAGAACATGGTGGAACAAGGCATCATTAGAGCATTACCTCAACAAAGACATCATTTCCAGGGGTTTGAGAGTTAGGCTGGATTCATACAAGCACATTACGTCCGGACGGACGTATTTCGGCCGCAAGTCCCAGACCGAACACACTGCAGGGAGCCGGGCTCCTAGCATCATAGTTATGTACGACGCTAGGAGTCCCTGCCTCGCTGCCGGACAACTGTCCCGTACTGTAATCATGTTTTCAGTATGGGACAGTAGTTCCACGGAGAGGCAGGGACTCCTAGCATCGTATATAAGTATGATGCTAGGAGCCCGGCTCCCTGCAGTGTGTTCGGTCCGGGCCGAAATACATCCGTCCATTACGGACGTAACATGGTCGTGTGAACCCAGCCTTAGAATCACGCCTTCATTTCAGGTTGATGACGACTTATTTAGACAGAGATGGGAAGATGCTTGCAAAATGTGTTATAAAACGATGCTAGAATTATTGATAGGGTGTGATAAACAGACCCTTGAAGTACTGGAAAGTGAAATTGAAGCATTACAGCAAGATTTGAAGGCAAAAATGACGACGGACGAAATGGTTACCTTTGAAAAAGAATTGGATAATGAGTTTCTTAAATGGGAAAAGGAGATCCAACAATTCAAAACTAAGAAGTTTTAGCGCGACCTATCTGATTACCAAAATGATTGTGTATTTAGATGGTTTGGCCACACTCTACGAGATCAAGATCTAGATCGCAATCAGGTTATACATCGTCATCCTCCAATGAAGGACCATCGACTGGCCGTTTTTTAGGCAAACGCCCCAGGTGGGGGCAAGACACAGGACATCAGGATGGCAAAAGCAGAAGAAACAAGGTTCCAGATGGAGGGATGAACCTCAGGAACAGACAACCAAAGACCAACTAAAGGTAATCAATCTATCTAATGTGATATTATCTATCTTATGTGATATAGTATCCAATTTTGATTTTTTTTGAGACCGTCAAGGATGTACATCTTTTTGCCAGAAAATTGCTTTTTAAAAAGCACTTTTCCAAATATGATTGTAATGGCAGGGGGTAGGGAGACGGACAAGTGAGCCCTAATCTACCCGCCACTCTGACCCTGCCTACTTGCAACGACCCGCCCTAGGCGACGGGGTACAACTGGGCGGCGGTCCCTGCGCTCAGTAAGTGCACGACAAACACGACAAACATACAAAGGAACACAAGCAAGGAAAAGGGGCCATTGCCCACGGCAACACCGTGAGCAACCAGAGTGGTGAACGAGCCGAGTCAAGCCAGGAGTGTGCGAGGTACAAAACGAAAAGCAGAAGAGTAGTCGGTAAGCCAGGGTCTGTATGGAGCAGGATCAAAAATAGCAGGAGCTGTAGCTGGGCCAGGAAACCACAAGGAGGGAAACACAAGCAATAACAAGCACCGAGGGACAGGAAGTGCAGGCTTAAATAGACCGAGGGCGGGAGCTAGCTGAGTCTGGCCAGGTTACGATAGGCTCTCCCACTCCTAAGCCTGCCAGCCTGAATGGTGGAAGCAGGAGTCAGTCTCAGGGATGTATTCTCAGGTGCTGACTGATTAGTTCTGGGAGTTAACCCCGAAGCTGTGCCTGGCAGATCCTTTACAGTACCCCCCCTTTTATGAGGGGCCACCGGACCCTTTCTAAGTGGACCTGGCTTACAGGGGAAACGCAGGTGGAACCTCCTGACCAATACCCCAGCGTGAACATCCCGGGCGGGTACCCAAGTCCTCTCCTCGGGCCCGTATCCTCTCCAATGGACCAGGTACTGGAGGGAGCCTTGGACCATCTTGCTGTCCACAATCCTGGCCACCTCGAATTCCACCCCCTCCGGGGTGAGGATGGGAACAGGAGGTCTCCTCGAGGGAGCCAAGGACGGGGAGCAGCGTTTGAGGAGGGAGGCATGAAACACGTCGTGTATCCGAAAAGACGGGGGTAACTCCAGCCGGAAGGAGACAGGATTGAGGACCTCAATGACCTTATATGGCCCAATAAACCGGGGAGCAAACTTCTTGGACGGAACCTTGAGACGCAAGTTCCTAGACGACAACCACACCAGATCCCCGACCATAAACAGGAGGTTAGCAGAACGTTTTCTATCAGCCTGAGTTTTTTGTACGCTCTGGGACACCTCTAGGTTTTTCTGAACCTGGGCCCAGACTGTGCACAGTTCCCGATGAACGACCTCTACCTCGGGATTGTTGGAACTACCAGGTGAAACAGAGGAGAACCGTGGATTAAACCCAAAATTACAAAAAAAAGGAGAGACCCCTGACGAGTTACTGACCCGGTTATTAAGGGAAAATTCGGCGAGGGGAATGAAAGAGACCCAATCAAATTAACAGTCAGAGGCAAAACACCTTAAGTATTGTTCTAGAGATTGATTAGTCCTCTCCGTTTGGCCATTGGTTTCAGGATGGAAGGCAGAGGAGAAGGACAGATCAATCTTCAACTTCATACAGAAGGCTCTCCAAAACAATGAAACAAATTGTACCCCTCTGTCCGAAACAATATTGACAGGGACCCCATGGAGACGCAGGATGTGTTTGACAAACAAGGTAGCCAACGTTTTGGCGTTGGGTAGTTTCTTGAGGGGCACAAAGTGGCACATCTTACTGAAGCGGTCCACCACCACCCACACCACCGACTTGCCTTGGGATGGAGGCAAATCGGTGATAAAATCCATGGAGATATGTGTCCAAGGTCTCTGGGGAATGGGCAACGAACGCAGTAAGCCCGCTGGTCGGGACCTGGGAGTCTTGGACCTGGCACAAACCTCACAAGCGGCGACGTAGGCCTTAACGTCTTTAGGCAACCCAGGCCACCAATAATTTCTGGTAATGAGGTGTTTGGTACCCAGGGTGCCTGGATGGCCAGATAGTGCGGAGTCATGATTTTCCCTAAGTACCCTTAGCCGGAATTGCAGGGGAACAAACAGCTTGTTCTCAGGAAGGTTCCCGGGAGCTGCACCTTGATCAGCAGCAATATCAGAGACTAAATCAGAATCGATCGAGGAAATGATTATACCTGGAGGCAAAATACAAGCAGGATCTTCCTCCGAAGGAGGGCTGGCCATGAAGCTACGCGACAGTGCATCAGCCTTAATATTTTTAGACCCAGCCCTATAGGTAACCAAAAAATTGAATCTGGTAAAAAATAACGCCCATCGAGCTTGTCTCGGGTTTAGCCTCCGAGCAGATTCTAGGAAAACCAGATTCTTGTGGTCGGTAAGGACCGTTACCTGGTGCCTAGCCCCCTCCAGGAAGTGGCGCCACTCTTCAAATGCCCATTTAATGGCTAAGAGTTCGCGGTTGCCAATATCATAGTTACTTTCAGTTGGCGAAAACTTCCTGGAGAAGTAGGCACAGGGGCGGAGATGGGTGAGGGACCTGGTACCCTGGGACAAGACAGCCCCCACTCCCACCTCAGATGCGTCAACTTCCACGATAAATGGCTCCATTTGGTTGGGCTGAACCAGCACCGGGGCCGAGACAAAGCACTTCTTAAGGACCACCGAAAAAGGCCATACTTGCAAATGGACACAGCCAGGCCAGAAATGCTGATGAAAGGGCGAGCAGGTGCTTTAAATAATAATAGCCACTCCCACTAGTCTTGAGGGGAGTGGTGTGTGGTGCATGGGATGTGTAGTAAGAAATAATAAATGAATAGTGTGTGTGCAAGTGTAATACTATAAGTGAAATATAGGGGGCAGTAATAAATGAAGTGCCTCAATAGAAATAAATGGATAATGGGGTGCAAGTGAGTGAAACATGGAGGGATAGTGTGTATGTCATGAGGCACAACGTGTATAGCCAGGTAGAAGCCTATTTGTGACGCCTTGATAATTCATAGAGCGGGCTACCCTGCTTGCTATGCCAAACAACAACACACCATGCTCTCCCAGCATCAAAGACCCGGCTGTGTCCAAGAGAAGCGAATATACATAATAATGAAAAATACCTGGGGTATTGGTAATCATTTTGGCCAAAAGGACGCAAGCTCGCAATCCACGACAAGGATCCCCAGACTTGCGAGTCCCTAAATCCTAAACTGGAACAGAACGTTCCTGATGCACAAACAGAACCGATAAAAACACAGGGACATATACAGAAACACCGAAAAAGGCCATACTTGCAAATGGACACAGCCAGGCCAGAAATGCTGATGAAAGGGCGAGCAGGTGCTTTAAATAATAATAGCCACTCCCACTAGTCTTGAGGGGAGTGGTGTGTGGTGCATGGGATGTGTAGTAAGAAATAATAAATGAATAGTGTGTGTGCAAGTGTAATACTATAAGTGAAATATAGGGGGCAGTAATAAATGAAGTGCCTCAATAGAAATAAATGGATAATGGGGTGCAAGTGAGTGAAACATGGAGGGATAGTGTGTATGTCATGAGGCACAACGTGTATAGCCAGGTAGAAGCCTATTTGTGACGCCTTGATAATTCATAGAGCGGGCTACCCTGCTTGCTATGCCAAACAACAACACACCATGCTCTCCCAGCATCAAAGACCCGGCTGTGTCCAAGAGAAGCGAATATACATAATAATGAAAAATACCTGGGGTATTGGTAATCATTTTGGCCAAAAGGACGCAAGCTCGCAATCCACGACAAGGATCCCCAGACTTGCGAGTCCCTAAATCCTAAAATGGAACAGAACGTTCCTGATGCACAAACAGAACCGATAAAAACACAGGGACATATACAGAAACACCGAAAAAGGCCATACTTGCAAATGGACACAGCCAGGCCAGAAATGCTGATGAAAGGGCGAGCAGGTGCTTTAAATAATAATAGCCACTCCCACTAGTCTTGAGGGGAGTGGTGTGTGGTGCATGGGATGTGTAGTAAGAAATAATAAATGAATAGTGTGTGTGCAAGTGTAATACTATAAGTGAAATATAGGGGGCAGTAATAAATGAAGTGCCTCAATAGAAATAAATGGATAATGGGGTGCAAGTGAGTGAAACATGGAGGGATAGTGTGTATGTCATGAGGCACAACGTGTATAGCCAGGTAGAAGCCTATTTGTGACGCCTTGATAATTCATAGAGCGGGCTACCCTGCTTGCTATGCCAAACAACAACACACCATGCTCTCCCAGCATCAAAGACCCGGCTGTGTCCAAGAGAAGCGAATATACATAATAATGAAAAATACCTGGGGTATTGGTAATCATTTTGGCCAAAAGGACGCAAGCTCGCAATCCACGACAAGGATCCCCAGACTTGCGAGTCCCTAAATCCTGAACTGGAACAGAACGTTCCTGATGCACAAACAGAACCGATAAAAACACAGGGACATATACAGAAACACCGAAAAAGGCCATACTTGCAAATGGACACAGCCAGGCCAGAAATGCTGATGAAAGGGCGAGCAGGTGCTTTAAATAATAATAGCCACTCCCACTAGTCTTGAGGGGAGTGGTGTGTGGTGCATGGGATGTGTAGTAAGAAATAATAAATGAATAGTGTGTGTGCAAGTGTAATACTATAAGTGAAATATAGGGGGCAGTAATAAATGAAGTGCCTCAATAGAAATAAATGGATAATGGGGTGCAAGTGAGTGAAACATGGAGGGATAGTGTGTATGTCATGAGGCACAACGTGTATAGCCAGGTAGAAGCCTATTTGTGACGCCTTGATAATTCATAGAGCGGGCTACCCTGCTTGCTATGCCAAACAACAACACACCATGCTCTCCCAGCATCAAAGACCCGGCTGTGTCCAAGAGAAGCGAATATACATAATAATGAAAAATACCTGGGGTATTGGTAATCATTTTGGCCAAAAGGACGCAAGCTCGCAATCCACGACAAGGATCCCCAGACTTGCGAGTCCCTAAATCCTAAACTGGAACAGAACGTTCCTGATGCACAAACAGAACCGATAAAAACACAGGGACATATACAGAAACACCGAAAAAGGCCATACTTGCAAATGGACACAGCCAGGCCAGAAATGCTGATGAAAGGGCGAGCAGGTGCTTTAAATAATAATAGCCACTCCCACTAGTCTTGAGGGGAGTGGTGTGTGGTGCATGGGATGTGTAGTAAGAAATAATAAATGAATAGTGTGTGTGCAAGTGTAATACTATAAGTGAAATATAGGGGGCAGTAATAAATGAAGTGCCTCAATAGAAATAAATGGATAATGGGGTGCAAGTGAGTGAAACATGGAGGGATAGTGTGTATGTCATGAGGCACAACGTGTATAGCCAGGTAGAAGCCTATTTGTGACGCCTTGATAATTCATAGAGCGGGCTACCCTGCTTGCTATGCCAAACAACAACACACCATGCTCTCCCAGCATCAAAGACCCGGCTGTGTCCAAGAGAAGCGAATATACATAATAATGAAAAATACCTGGGGTATTGGTAATCATTTTGGCCAAAAGGACGCAAGCTCGCAATCCACGACAAGGATCCCCAGACTTGCGAGTCCCTAAATCCTGAACTGGAACAGAACGTTCCTGATGCACAAACAGAACCGATAAAAACACAGGGACATATACAGAAACACCGAAAAAGGCCATACTTGCAAATGGACACAGCCAGGCCAGAAATGCTGATGAAAGGGCGAGCAGGTGCTTTAAATAATAATAGCCACTCCCACTAGTCTTGAGGGGAGTGGTGTGTGGTGCATGGGATGTGTAGTAAGAAATAATAAATGAATAGTGTGTGTGCAAGTGTAATACTATAAGTGAAATATAGGGGGCAGTAATAAATGAAGTGCCTCAATAGAAATAAATGGATAATGGGGTGCAAGTGAGTGAAACATGGAGGGATAGTGTGTATGTCATGAGGCACAACGTGTATAGCCAGGTAGAAGCCTATTTGTGACGCCTTGATAATTCATAGAGCGGGCTACCCTGCTTGCTATGCCAAACAACAACACACCATGCTCTCCCAGCATCAAAGACCCGGCTGTGTCCAAGAGAAGCGAATATACATAATAATGAAAAATACCTGGGGTATTGGTAATCATTTTGGCCAAAAGGACGCAAGCTCGCAATCCACGACAAGGATCCCCAGACTTGCGAGTCCCTAAATCCGAAACTGGAACAGAACGTTCCTGATGCACAAACAGAACCGATAAAAACACAGGGACATATACAGAAACACCGAAAAAGGCCATACTTGCAAATGGACACAGCCAGGCCAGAAATGCTGATGAAAGGGCGAGCAGGTGCTTTAAATAATAATAGCCACTCCCACTAGTCTTGAGGGGAGTGGTGTGTGGTGCATGGGATGTGTAGTAAGAAATAATAAATGAATAGTGTGTGTGCAAGTGTAATACTATAAGTGAAATATAGGGGGCAGTAATAAATGAAGTGCCTCAATAGAAATAAATGGATAATGGGGTGCAAGTGAGTGAAACATGGAGGGATAGTGTGTATGTCATGAGGCACAACGTGTATAGCCAGGTAGAAGCCTATTTGTGACGCCTTGATAATTCATAGAGCGGGCTACCCTGCTTGCTATGCCAAACAACAACACACCATGCTGACTGATTAGTTCTGGGAGTTAACCCCGAAGCTGTGCCTGGCAGATCCTTTACAATGATGTGCAGCTCTTTACAGAAAAGGATGAACAGTTAACTCTAAGGGCTCTAGATGAGCTACTTAAGGAACAAGAACCAACTGTTGAACATAGATTCCCCCCCCCCCCCCCGGGAGTTAGGGGGTGCTCTACCACATTTCCACCTTTGTCAATGTGTCCTGCAGTAGACACTTTTGTGAGACTGGTTACAAATGAATTGAGTAAAGTGTCCTCACATCGTACACATGACAATCTAAATGGGGCACAACGTGAGGCCCTGGAACAATTAAAAAGAATTAAAACGGTGGTTATTAAGCCAGCAGACAAGGGTGGAAATGTGGTATTGTGGCCTGTCGATAAATATGAGAGAGAAGCTTTCAGACAGCTCAATGATGGGTCATGCTATCAGAAGCTGGATGGGTGTCCTCTTGTAAGCTTTAAGACCCAGTTGGATAAAATCTTATGGAAGGCCTTCGAATCCAACATTATACTCGAACCACATTAGAAGGTCTGATTGTGGACAACCCCATTATAGCAACCTTATACTTACACCCCAAGGTTCACAAAAATTTAGTGGACCCTCCGGGGAGACCGATAGTCTCGGGCAATGGGAGTTTGTGTGAAACAGTATGTCGCTTCATTGATCATTATCTTAAACCCCTGGTAAGTGAATTGCCCTCATACATTCGTGATTCTACGGATGTTCTCAATAGATTAGAGGGGGTCTTCATGGGACATGAGGATTTTTTTGTGACGTGATGTGGAGTCACTTTATACTGCAATCGAACACAAACATGGTATTGAAGCTGCTAGGTTTTATTTAAATGGAACCAACTTAGAACCTGATCTCATTAATCTGTTGATCATATTGCTGGATTTTGTATTACATCACAATCTATTCTTATTTAAAGATCGCTATTTTTTGCAGAAGAGGGGTGTGGCAATGGGGGCGACTTGTGCGCCCTCATATGCCAACCTTTTTCTTGGTCATTGGGAACAGAGCTTACAATTACCTGATGCTGATGATGGAGGCGTCCTAATTTGTATGCGTTACATCAATGACATACTCTTTCTTTGGCATGGTGAGAGAGAAAAGCTAGAAAGTTTCCTTGTGGGTCTGAATGTCAACCAGCTTAATATCCGCCAGACTTCCAATGTGAGTCGGACGGATATTGAGTTTCTTGACATCAGACTTACTATTGATATAGATGGATCGATTGTTACTGACATTTTTAGGAAAACTACATCAGTTAATTCCTTCCTTTATGCCAAATCATCTCATCCCCCACAGACATTGAGAGCAGTTCCAACGGGACATTTCCTAAGAGCACGTCGGATTTGTTCCACTGAGTCAGCTTTTGAGAATCAGGCTTCTGACCTTTCAAAGAGATTTCGTGCTAGAGGATACAAATCTATGGATATTGAGCAAGGATATGTGAGAGCTAAAAATACGCAAAGAAGTGATTTACTTATACCAAAACCAAAGAAAAAGAACAACAATGAAGAGGTAAGGTTTATCACTGGATACCATGCCCAATGGAGAGTAATGAAGGCAATTTTTGTGAGATTCTGGCCGATTCTGCATACTGATGTAGATTTGAGCCTAGTGCTATCAGATTATCCCCTCATGACCTCATGTAGATCACGTAACCTAAGGGATATTTTGGTAAAGAGCCATTATGTAGCTCCTACCTCAAGATTTATATTTAATTCTAGAGGGCCCAAATGGGGATCTTACCCATGTGGTGATTGCGGGGCATGTTCCCTAATGATTAAATCTCAACATTTTATTGATTCCTCAGGGTCAAAAGAATACAAGATCTGCCATAATATCACCTGTCGTTCAACTGCTGTGATCTACTACGCAAACTGTCCATGTCGATTAATATACGTGGGTCTCACTTCTAGAGAACTTTGTGTGAGAATCCTTGAACATGTAAGGGATATAAAGGGAGTCATGAAAACTGATGATCCTGAAAAACTAAGCAAATTAAAACCAGTACCTTGTCATTTTCGTGATCACCATCAAGGTAATTGGAGACTCCTCACATTTAGAGGCATTGACAAAATCTCTTTGGGAAATAGAGGGGGTAATATTCAGAAAATCCTTGCCTAACGTGAATGTAAATGGATTGTGAAATTACAGACTGTTACCCCTAAGGGGTTAAATGAAATGGTCAGTTTTTCCCCGTTTTTACAATAATCATTAGTAGGTGCCAACCTTTGTTATGTTTTATCCTTTGTGTGTTGGGAGGATCTTTGAGGATATAATACTTTCTGCTTACAATTTCAGAGTGGACCCCATTTGGTTATATTGGCTGCGTATGAGGACAGAGATATAATTTGGTATGATTAACATGTGGACTTCGAGTCAGCATCATCTGAATGCATTTGGATGAAGGGATTGGATTCTTTATATCCTGCTTATATATGATTCAATAGCTATATAGCTTTGTATTGAATGGCATTAATAAAAAAAATTTGGACACTGTATGGTCACTTTTTGAGTGAAATGTCCACATATATCGGTATTATGTAGATGCATTGCTATAGGGATGGATATTTTGTTTGATCACGTTTTTGTTTGTATTTTAATGATCATATGCTTTTTTCTACCCATATGTCTTTTCACGTACGTTTTGGTCGCTTGCATGCGTGCACACATATGGATTATACGCGTTTGAGAATATGGCTTGAGAAATGTTCCTGTTGAACCGAAACGTTGCTGTGTTGAGGTGAATAAATCCACCCTGCTTTCATCTACTCTGAAGTCCTGGTGCCGTTACTGTGTTCTATGCTTCTTTATATATATATATATATATATATATATACATACATGTATACTCTTAGTACTACACATTTTTTATATTTTAGTATTTATTTATATTTTCATTTATTTTATTAATATTTTTTTCAACATTTGGTCCATCTAGTAGATGTGGTTGTAGTACTACAATCGTTTGGGCATCCTCTTATTTGCATGGTGATATATCATCTGTAAATTACTTGCCGAGAGTGTACACAGTGGGCTCCTGGGCATGCATTGGGTCCCCCTCTGTACACACTTATTGCAAAATGTGTTGCTAAATCTGATATTTAAATTATAATGTCAATTGTTAGACCTTAGAACATATGATCGTGTGATTCCTTATGCTTGACTAGGCTCTAATCTACATACATTGCTGAGCTCTTAAAATGCATTTCTCCATTTTAATTTGGTTCTCCTGTATACATACCGTTCTCTATCGTTGGATAGGGGCAAAAGCGATTGCTTTTCCCTTGTCCAAGATGGATGCGGTGGTCCCTGGTTGTGAGCATTCGCGGGGTGAGGGGCCGTTCATGACGTAGTTCATGGCACAACATGGACTTGAGCTCTGTGCGGCTGCGCACTGCTCACTTCCGGACGTCGTGAACTGCGTGATCGAGGTGCCGCCTCTCCTCGTGGATGCGCCGGTAAACATCTTCTGGACAAGTAAGTGAAGTACACTTTCAGCTGTGTACTGCCTATTTAAGTCCTCCTATCACACTTTGTTCAGCACCCCCTGACGAAGCCAGGTGCTAAACGCGCGTTGGGGTGTTCTGACAGTGTGGTGGCAGTGGAATGGCTCATGGTGGGTGCAGGAATGTGTGTCATGAGGTTTTCATGGTTTATTTATGACTATTACCATTTATGATATCGTTGCTCTACTGAGGTTAGAGGCTGTGTAATGTTGGTATATATATATATATATATATATATATATATATATATATATATATATATATATAGTAATACGCATGGAACATGGTTTATATACATTGATATTGCATGCATAGCCCCACCATTGTTTGCCCTGCCTTATGTTCAACACTGTCTATTTCTTGTACTGATTGTACATTCTTTTTATGGGTGTAAATCTTTAAAGAGTCTTGACTAACTGTGTTGTTTGTCTTCAATAAAGTTTTTTTTGCATTTTTCTATAATATGATTGATTTGGTCTTATTGTAGCATTTAGGGATAATTTTTTGGTGTTTAGTACCACATACCTACCTTGTCTCAGCAGACAATATCATACATGATAGGCTTAGATACATGGCCCCATCAGACAGTATCACACATGATAGACTTAGATACAGTGCCCCACCAGACAGTATCACACATGATAGTCTTAGATACATGGACCCAGCAGACAGTACTTCTTGTACTAACACATGTTCACCCCCAAAAAATGTATGCGCGTGTATGTATATGTGTATATGTGTGTGTGTGTGTGTGTGTGTGTATGTGTGTATGTGTGTATAAGACAGCATATCTGTAGCATTCCGACCCAATAGCTATGGATAAGATTAGATACAGTGGCTCAGCAGACATTATCACACATGTTAGGCTTAGATACATGACCCCAGCAGACAGTACTTCTTGTACTAACACATGTTCGCCCCCCAAAAATGTGTGTGTATGTGTGTGTGTGTGTTTGTGTGTGTGTGTGTGTGTGTGTGTATATATATATATATATATATATATATATATATATATATATATATATATATATAAAACACAGCATATCTGTAGCATTCTGACCCAATAGCTATGGATACGTTTAGATACAGTGGCTCAGCAGACAGTATCACAGATGATAGGATTAGATACACAGCTCAGCAGACAGTATCACATATGATAGGATTAGATACAGTGGCTCAGCAGACAGTATCACACATGATAGGCTTAGATGCATGGCTCAGCAGTATCACACACAATAAAATTAGATACAGAGGCTTAGCAGACAGTATCACACATGATAGGATTAGATAGAGCCCAGCAGAAAGTATCACACATGATAGGATCAGATATAGGTCCCAACAGACAGTATCACACATGATGGGATTAGATACAGTAGCTCAGCAGACAGTATCACACATGATAGGATTAGTATAGGGCCCAGCAGACAATATTACACATGATGGGATTAGATACAGTAGCTCAGCAGACAGTATCACACATGATAGGATTAGTATAGGGCCCAGCAGACAGTATTACACATGATAGGATTAGATATAGGGCCCAGCAGACAGTATCACACATGATAGGATTATATATATTGGCTCAGCAAACAGTATCACACGTGATAGGATCACACATGATAGGATTAGATATAGGGCCCAGCAGACAGTATCACACATGATAGGATTAGATATATTGGCTCAGCAGACAGTATCACACCTGATAGGATTAGATATAGGTCCCAGCTCACTGACATTGCGGCTCCAGCGATGGACCCAGGAAAGGTAAGAATAATAATTGCTTTTCTTTTTTATGTGCTACTAAGTCCTTGAATTTTTTTAAACTTGATTACTACCGCCTTAGTAATGGCCGCTGGCTGATTGTCAACATCCATTAGTAAGGCAGGACTTAATGTTAGCCGGTGCACAGGCTAACACTAACCCCCATTATCAGCCCGGTACCCACGGCCACCAGGGGTGCCGGGAAGAGCAGGGTACAATCCAGTACCCGACCATCTGTAGTGCAGGTTGGTAACTGGGGCAGCCGCAGGCCTGTGTTATTAGACTTGGAAAGGCCAAAAACAGTGGACCTTCATCCCCTGGTAATGCTAGCCCGCTGCTGCTGTGTTGTATCTGGCTGGGGTTATGAAACATGGGGGGTGGGGGGGGGGGGACCGCATGATCTTTATTCCATTTGTAATTTTAATTATTTTTCATTGAAGTTTTACATACATAAAAACAAAGTAACAGCAAAATCTAACTTGTCTTCTAATAGTAAAAAACATTTAGGAAATTTACGAGTCAAGAAATACTCAGGATATTAGAATGTATAAAATACTGCATATGAAATTTCCAATCTAATAAGTCCAATATAGGGTTATTTATGAACAAAATAACGTGTCATTTCATATTAGACTAAGCATTTTCATGACAACCATGTATATTAAATACGCATATACCAAGTATACATACAAACAGTAACAGAAACCGTTGAATTACTGAGAGCAAGCCCAACGGGGCTTCAGTTATTGATTCCCTGAGCAGAAAGTGGAACTTGTCCAAGCTAACCAATATTTATTAAAAGTCGCAATCGAGAAATTCCCGAAAGCAATTGCTGTTTCATATATATAAGTAGTGTTCACTAAAGAAAGGAGTTCTGATACTGATGGAATGTCATTTTTTTTTCCAATACCGTGTTACCACAAGTTTAGCCATAACTAGAATTTTACAAAACAGTCGTCTATGGACCCCCGGGACAATGTCCAATTTTAAAAACAGTAAAGATAATTGTGGAATACCAGGGACTTACATAGAAAATATAACATCCATCCAGTACTGCTGAATAAGTTGGCAATCCCATAAAATATGGATAAGGGAACGAATATGCCCGCACTTCCGCCAGCACATTGCGGTAGTATTTGGATCAATTTTTTGCAAACGCTCTGGCGTATAATACCGTCTGGAAAGAGATTTATTAGCGACTTCTAAATGCGATACACATTTAAGGGAGGTATGTATCCATTTTAAAGCTAAAGACCATTGTTTATCTGGAAATAATTTCCCCAACTCCCTTTCCCAATGAGCAATTGGAGTTGTTTTCTCAAAAACAGAATGATAGGATATAGAGCTATAAATGAGTTTGAGGCCTTTCGTTTCTTTGGTAAAACTATTCAGTAGTGTAAGATTCCCTTGGAATTTAAGATCCATATGACTATGAATAAAATTTTTAACTCTAATGTATCTAAACATTTCATTTTGGGGGATAGAAAATGATGCAATCAAGTTTGCAAAACTCAACAATGTATTGTTACTAAACAGTTGGTCACACGAGATTATGCCTCGCGATTTCCAATACCCAAGATCCATGTCAGTAATGGACAATTCTAAAAAATCTAATGGAATATATGACCTAGGTATTTGTAAACGTTCTGATGAGTTAACATGCATATGTGTCCAATAAATCAAGGTAGATTTAGTGAGCGGGGATAGCCCCTCCGGAAGTGATAACCGCTCAAGTGGTAGGAACAGCAGGGCCTTTAGGTGACGTGATCCCAAGTAAGATGCTTCAATATGTACCCAATACACCGCTTGAGCAGCCAGGGTCGCCACATTATAGCTATATAAATTAGGAACACCCAGTCCACCTGATTTCTGATCCTTAAAAAGTACATGAGAGGCAATTCTCGGTCATTTCTTTGCCCAGATGAAGGTCATTAATATACGTTGAATTTGTTTGAAATATGATTTGGGGCCTGAAATAGGGAGAGTTCTAAACAAGTTTAATAGCTGTGGTAGTAAGAGCATCTTAAACGCTGCGATTCTGCCCAGCCAGGAGACCTCCACTTTCAGCGTTCTGTCAATTTCAGATTGAATCACCTTAGTAAGTGGAACGTAGTTTGCTCCAAATAGATCTCTATGTTGTTTAGTTAATCGTAGGCCCAAATATGTGATATTCGTCAGGTTCCAAACAAAACCATATTTAGATTGGAGAAAATGTAGAGACGATATTGATAAGTTCAGGGAAGGATCTCCGATTTTTGTGTATTGAGTTTATAAAGAGATACTCTACTAAAATTTAGTATGCCTTCCATAGTTGCCTCCAAAGAGCTTTCCAGATTGGACAAATACAAAATGACATCATCTGCATATAACGATATAGTATGTGTCTTTGAACCTATTTTAATGCCATGGAATGCCTTGTGTAGTCTGAGAAGTTGAGCTAACGGTCTCATAGAAAGCACAAATATAAGGAGTGACAAAGGGCAACCCTGCCTAATTCCATTCGTAATTCTAAAATCTTTATATAACACCCCATTTATGTATATTTTTGCCGAAGGACCTGAGTATAAGGCTTGTATAGCCAGCATTATGACGTCCGAAAACCACATTATCCGCAAAGTCGAGAAAGTATACAACCACGAAATACGGTCAAACGCTTTCTCCGCATCCAGTGCAAGCAAAACGGAAGGAATTTGTCATCCTTTTATAAAACCGGCATGGTCATCTACTATTAGGTGGGGCAAGAGAGGGGATAGTCTATTCGCGATTACTTTAGTTTATAATTTCAAATCAATGTTAAGTAAGGAAATTGGTCTAAAATTTTGTGCTGCTTGGAAAAATCTGCATAAATATGGAGAGAGGCTTTCTCTAAGAGATGTGTAGTACGCATTCGTGAGGCCGGCTGAACCGGGTGCTTTGTCCGGTGGCATCGTAAGTATTATATTATTTATTTCAGATTCTGTAATCGGGGAGTTTAGAGTTTGTAGTTGGTCTGCTGTTAGTTTGGGTAGGGGAATATCATCCAGAAAAGTTTGAATGTCTTCTATAGTTGGATGTGACACGAACAGATCTTTATTTAAATTATATAAAGTTTCATAAAAATCCTTGAAACGATTAGCAATATTTACCGGATGTGAATGAAATTTGTTTTTGAGTGGTAGGGTCAAGTAGAAAGGGGATTCTTGTTATTTGACGCTATTGTTTGAGTCGGGAAGCTAGAAACTTTCCCGCTTTGTTGTTTTGTGAAAAATAACATGTTTTGGTTTTGCGCAAGGTTTTCTCATAATCTGAGACCATAGCTAATCGTAGTTCTTGACGCAGATTATGTAAACTCGCGGCTTGTTGTGCTGATGGAGCAGCCTTATTGAACGTTTCTAGTGTGTAAATTCATTCCATAAGGTTAGTAATTATAGCCACCCGTTGTTTCTTTCCTATATGTCCCATATGGATCAAAGAACCTCTTATGTATGCTTTATGAGCATTCCAGAGCGAATTAATATGTATCCCCAGTATCATTAGTTGTAAAGTATTCTTTAAGATCTCTCATTATGTCTTGTTTATATTTAGAATGGGCGAGGAGGAAAGGGTTACATCTCGAGACGTAGGTGCGGTTGGCGTTGTTATGTTCCTTCAATGTTAGTGTTACGGCCGCATGATTAGACCATTTAATGCAGTCAGTATTCCTATATTGAGTCCATTAAAATAAGAATGGCTCAAACTCTACAACTAGGTTTAGAAAATATAGTTTGTAATTGGATTGAGAATTGGCTCAAGGACCGTATCCAGAGGGTTGTGGTCAATGATTCCTTCTCTGAATGGTCCCCGGTTATAAGTGGTGTACCCCAGGGTTCAGTGCTGGGACCACTATTATTCAACTTATTTATTAATGATATAGAGGAAGGGATTAATAGCACTATTTCTATTTTTGCAGATGACACCAAGCTATGTAATATAGTTCAGACTATGGAAGATGTTCATGAATTACAGGCAGATTTAAACAAACTAAGTGTTTGGGCGTCCACTTGGCAAATGAAGTTTAATGTAGATAAATGTAAAGTTATGCATCTTGGTACCAACAACCTGCATGCATCATATGTCCTAGGGGGCGCTACACTGGCGGATTCACTTGTTGAGAAGGATCTGGGTGTACTTGTAAATCATAAACTCAATAACAGCATGCAGTGTCAATCAGCTGCTTCAAAGGCCAGCAGGATATTGTCGTGTATTAAAAGAGGCATGGACTCGCGGGACAGGGATGTAATAATGCCACTTTACAAAGCATTAGTGAGGCCTCATCTAGAATATGCAGTTCAGTTCTGGGCTCCAGTTCATAGAAAGGATGCCCTGGAGTTGGAAAAAATACAAAGAAGAGCAACGAAGCTAATAAGGGGCATGGAGAATTTAAGTTATGAGGAAAGATTGAAAGAATTAAACCTATTTAGCCTTGAAAAAAGAAGACTAAGGGGGGACATGATTAACTTATATAAATATATTAATGGCACATACAAAAAATATGGTGAAATCCTGTTCCTTGTAAAACCCCCTCAAAAAACAAGGGGGCACTCCCTCCGTCTGGAGAAAAAAAGGTTCAAGCTGCAGAGGCGACAAGGCTTCTTTACAGTGAGAACTGTGAATTTATGGAATAGCCTACCGCAGGAGCTGGTCACAGCAGGGACAGTAGATGGCTTTAAAAAAGGGTTAGATAATTTCCTAGAACAAAAAAATATTAGCTCCTATGTGTAGAAATTTTTCCTTCCCTTTTCCCTTCCCTTGGTTGAACTTGATGGACATGTGTCTTTTTTCAGCCGTACTAACTATGTAACTATGTAACTATGTAACAACCGATATACAACCAAATCGACAAAGACATGGGAGCATGGAAACCATGAAAAAAAATATGATATATTTTATTGAATAAATATGGAAAAAACAATAGACAACATACAAAGAGTTAAAAAGAGAGATATGATCAGCAAGGATGCAAACAAAGCTTATGTATGTCAGATCAATACATAAACATGGGTATGTCACGCACACATGAGTCAGTAGCAGTTAGTAGTTAGATGGGAATTATATCTCACATGCAGACTGACAGAAACATAGAATATCTATACATGAGAAAAATATATATATATGAAGTAGTTATACCGTGACTCAAAGCAATATTACTCATGCAAATGCAAGCACAGAATGTAATGCCTGGGTAGGGAGACAGACAGGTGAGCCCTAATCTACCCGCCACTCAGTCCCTGCCTACTTGCAATGGCTCGTCCTAGGCGACGGCGTACAACTGGGCGACGGTCCCTACGCTCACTATATGCATGACAGACAAACAGACAAGGGTACACAGAAGCTCGGGGAATGGGGCAGTTGCCCACTGCAACAACGTGAGCAACAAGAGTAGTGAACGAGCCGAGTCAAACCAGGAGTGTATGAGGTACCAAACGCAGAGCAGGAGAGTGGTCAGTCAAGCCAGGGTCTATATGAAGCAGAGGACAAAGTACAAGCAGCAGCAGCAGCAGAGCCAGGAGACAGACAGAATCACAGGCAAAGGAGGAGCAGGAAGAGAAAGTCTAAATAGACAGAGGGCGGGAGCTAGCTCCGTCTGGCCAGGCTGTGATAGGCTCTCCCACTCCACAGCCTCCTAGCCTGATTGGTAGAAGAAGGGGTCACTCGATCAGACTTAGGAGCAGGTGCAGACTGACTAACCACGGGCGTCAACACAGAAGCTGTGTCTGGCAGATCCTTTACAGTACCCCCCCTTTTATGAGGGGCCACTGGACCCTTTCTAGGTGGACCTGGCTTATTGGGGAACCGAAGATGGTACCTCCTGAGCAATACTGCAGCGTGAACATCCCAGGCGGGTACACAAGTCCTCTCCTCAGGCCCGTATCCTCTCCAATGGACCAGGTACTAGAGAGAGCCTTGGACCATCCTGCTGTCCACAATCTTGGCCACCTCGAATTCTACCCCTTCAGGGGTGAGAACAGGGACCGGAGGTTTCCTCGAGGGAGCCAAGGACGGGGAGCAGCGTTTCAGGAGGGAGGCATGAAACACATCATGTATTCGAAAAGACGGGGGTAACTCCAGTCGGAAGGAGACAGGGTTAAGGACTTCAATGATCTTGTACGGCCCTATATACCTGGGAGCAAATTTTTTGGACGGGACTTTAAGGCGCAAATTTTTTGAAGACAGCCACACCAGATCCCCGACCAAAAACAAGGGGTTAGCAGAACGTCTTCTATCTGCCTGAGTCTTTTGTATGCTCTGGGACGCCTCTAGGTTCTTCTGAACCTGGGCCCAGACTGTGCACAGTTCCCGATGAACGACATCTACCTCAGGATTGTTGGAACCACCAGGTGAAACGGAGGAGAACCGTGGATTAAACCCAAAATTACAGAAAAAGGGGGAGACCCCTAACGAGTTACTGACCCAGTTATTAAGGGAAAATTCAGCGGGGGAAATGAAGGAGACCCAATCATATTGACAGTCAGAGATAAAACACCTTAAATATTGTTCTAGAGACTGATTAGTCCTCTCGGTTTGGCCATTAGTTTCAGGATTGAAGGCAGAGGAGAAGGACAGATCAATCTCCAACTTTTTACAGAAGGCTCTCCAAAACAATGAAACAAATTGTACCCCTCTATCAGAAACAATATTGACAGGAACCCCATGGAGACGCAGGATGTGTTTGACAAACAAGGTAGCTAACGTCTTGGCATTGGGTAGTTTCTTGAGGGGCACAAAGTGGCACATCTTACTGAAGTGGTCTTCTACAACCCACACCACCGACTTGCCTTGAGATGGAGGCAGATCGGTGATAAAATCCATGGAGATATGGGTCCAAGGTCTCTGGGGAATGGGCAAAGAACATAGTAAGCCCGCTGGTCGGGACCTGGGAGTCTTGGACCTAGCACAAATTTCACAAGCGGCAACGTAGGCCTTAACGTCTTTAAGCAACCCAGGTCACCATTAGTTTCTGGCAATGAGGTGCTTGGTACCCAGGACGCCTGGATGGCCAGATAGTGCAGAGTCATGATTTTTCCTGAGTACCCTTAGCCGTAATTGCAGGGAAACAAACAGCTTGTTCTCAGGAAGGTTCCCGGGAGCTGAACCTTGATCAGCCGCAATTTCGGAGACTAAGTCAAAATCAACAGAGGAAATGATTATACCTGGGGGCAAAACACAAGCAGGATCTTCCTCCGCAGGACGGCTGGCCATAAAGCTACGCGACAGTGCAGCTTTAATAGTTTTAGACCCAGCCCTGTAAGTGACCAAAAAGTTGAATCTAGTAAAAAATAACGCCCATCGAGCTTGTCTCGGGTTTAGCCTCCGG
The DNA here is from genome assembly GCF_050947455.1 of Rhinoderma darwinii. Lineage (NCBI taxonomy): Eukaryota > Metazoa > Chordata > Amphibia > Anura > Rhinodermatidae > Rhinoderma > Rhinoderma darwinii. The sequence goes on from NC_134687.1 coordinate 654,996,065, forward strand.
GCAGATTCTAGGAAAACCAGATTCTTGTTGTCGGTAAGGACCGTTACCTGGTGCCTAGCCCCCTCCAGGAAGTGGCGCCAATCTTCAAATGCCCATTTAATGTCTAAGAGTTTGCGGTTGCCAATGTCATAGTTACTCTCAGTGGGTGAGAACTTCCTGGAGAAGTAGGCACAGGGACGGAGATGGGTGAGGGACCTGGTACCCTGGGACAAGACCGCACCCACTCCCACCTCGGAGGCATCAACCTCCACGATGAATGGCTCCATTTGGTTAGGCTGAATCAGCAGTGGGGCCGAGATAAAGCACTTCTTAAGGACCTCAAAAGCCTGGACCGCCTCTGGAGACCAGTGGAGGAGATCAGCACCTTTGCGAGTGAGATCCGTAAGAGTCTTAGCGATGACCGAGAAGTTAGCAATAAATCTCCTGTAATAATTAACAAACCCCAGGAAGCACTGTAACGCCTTCAGGGAGGCAGGTTGGACCCATTCAGCCACAGCCTGAACCTTGGCAGGGTCCATGCGGAATTCATGAGGAGTGAGGATTTGACCCAAAAATGTTATCTCCTGCACCCCAAACACACATTTTTCGGTTTTAGCAAACAGTTTGTTTTCCCGAAGGGCCTGGAGCACCTTCCTGATATGCTCAATGTGGGAGGACCAGTCCTTGGAAAACACAAGTATGTCATCAAGGTACACTACAAGAAATACCCCCAGGTAGTTTCTTAAAATCTAATTTATGAAATTCTGGAAGACCGCGGGAGCATTACACAACCCAAAGGGCATGACGAGGTATTCGAAATGACCTTCGGGCGTGTTAAACGCATTCATTACCCCATTTGGTAAGATGCCCAGTATTCCAGTTAAACGTGGGATTATGCATCTGCAACCAGGGAAGGCCTAAAACCAAATCGGACGATAATCCCTGCATCACCAGTAGAGCACTGCTCCAAATGCATGGAGCCAACAAGGAGTTCATAAACAGGGCTATGCTGCGTAAAATAACCATTAGCAAGAGCAGTGGAGTCGATACCCACTACCGGGACAGGTTTAGGCAAATCAATCAATGGCATAGATAGAGACATAGCAAATTCCACAGACATAATATTAGCAGAAGACCCTGAATCCACGAAGGCACTGCCGGTAGCTGACCTACCACCAAAAGAGACCTGAAAGGGAAGCAAGATCTTATTAGGTTTCATATTCACGGGAAATACTTGTGCGCCCAAGTGACCTCCCCGATGGTCACTTAGGCGCGGAAGTTTTCCGGCTGCTTATTCTTACGCCTAGGACAGTTGTTCACTTCATGCTTGTCATCCCCACAGTAGAAGCAGAGACCATTCTTCCTGCGGAACTCTCTACAATGTTGGGGAGACACGGAGGCCCCGAGTTGCATAGGTTCATCCGAGTTTTCCATGGAAGAACAAAGCAACGGAACCTCGGGAGCCATCATGGGGGAGCCAGAGGAGAAGGCACAAAAATGTTCAAGTCGTCGTTCCCTGAGACGTCGGTCAAGACGTACCGCTAAAGCCATAACCTGATCTAGAGAGTCAGAAGAGGGATAGCTAACTAACAGGCCCTTCAGGGCGTTCGACAGACCCAATCTAAACTGGCACCTCAAGGCAGGGTCATTCCACCGAGAAGCTACACACCACTTCCTAAAGTCAGAACAATACTCCTCAACAGGTCTCTCACCCTGACGTAAGGCCCATTCTTGGGGCCCGTCCTGGAGCCGGGACATAATTATACCCACTCACTGGCTCTCAGAACCTGAGGAGTGGGGCTTTAGACGAAAATAGAGCTTACAACTCTCCCTAAAGGAGAAAAAAGTCTTCCGGTCCCCTGAGAACCGGTCAGGCAACTTGAGGTGGGGTTCAAGAAGTGAGGTGGGGGGCACTACCAGGGTAGCATCATGCTGGTTGCCCCTCTGAGCCAGGGCTTGGACCTGTAGGGAGAGGCCCTGCATTTGCTGAGCCAGGGTCTCAAGGGGGTCCATAGTTGTGTCAGGGACCAGGGTAGAAAAGGTATATGGGCCTGTGATTATGTAATGCCGGGGTAGGGAGACAGACAGGTGAGCCCTAATCTACCCGCCACTCAGTCCCCGCCTACTTGCAACGGCCCATCCTAGGTGACGGATTACAACTGGGCGACGGTCCCTACGCTCACTATGTGCACGACAGACAAACAGACAAGGGTACACAGAAGCTTGGGGAACGGGGCAGTTGCCCACGGCAACACCGTGAGCAACAAGAGTAGTGATTGAGCCGAGTCAAACCAGGAGTGCACGAGGTACCAAACGCAGAGCAGGAGAGTAGTGAACAAGCCGAGTCAAACCAGGAGTATACGAGATACCAAACGCAGAGCAGGAGAGTGGTCAGTCAAGCCAGGGTCTATATGAAGCAGAGGACAAAGTACAAGCAGCAGCAGCAGCAGAGCCAGGAAACAGACAGAATCACAGGCAAAGGAGGAGCAGGAAGAGACAGTATAAATAGACAGAGGGCGGGAGCTAGCTCCGTATGGCCAGGCTGTGATAGGCTCTCCCACTCCTCAGCCTCCCAGCCTGATTGGTAGAAGAAGGAGTCACTCGATCAGACTTAGGAGCAGGTGTAGACTGACTAACCACGGGCGTCGACACAGAAGCTGTGTCTGGCAGATCCTTTACACAGACAGTTTTAACTCACATAACCCAATGAATGCAGTGAAGTAAGAAGTGACCAGCGTGTTTGCCCGCCTCGACGAGCGTTTCGTCTTAGTTCTATTCAGGAGGCGTATTTAGAGAGGTGTTTGGGACTTCCTTAAATGAAACAGTTTGGCCAATGGAATTGTGTATTTTGAAAGAGAAGAGGAAAGACAGATGAGTCTAACTTACCGATTGGCTCTAGTGGCGAGAGGCGGCGCTTTGGTAGTTAATGCAGCTGTATTGGCTTGCTACCTAGCTGCCCTGGAAGTAATAGGAGCCAGCGTAAGAAATAGCATGAGTTACCGGAGAAGCAGAGCCTGCCAGCCGCCACGCCAGTCATCCGGCGGAAACTCAGAACTAGGTGGATGTGAGAAACAGGATCATTTGTATATTCAAAAGAAGCTATGACCAAGCACTTGTTCAATACTGTGTCAGCCATCTTGGAGGTGGCACATGACAATATCATCCGTCATTGAAGTATTAGTGTCATTGGTGTATGGAGGAATAAAATAATTATCCAGAAAAGATAGAGATATATGGTATATGTAGTTTATGATCCAATATATATTCAAAAAAATTGTGTAAAGGGGATTTAAATCAAAAGAAAATTTGTACTAGAGTGATACAAAGATAAGTGAGTTAAATATTCTACAAATGTGAGGATGTCCATACCATATCTCAAAATGAGTCGATATTAGTAAAAAGAAAACAAGAGAAAGAAGAAGAGGTAGAGTAGTCCCCCCATGTGGCGAAAGGCGGAACCAACCACCCCAGATTGTCCGGATCAGTCCGAAGTGGTATGAAAAACTTCCGCATGTGGCCAGAAAGGGGGCACTGCACCTCCAGAATGGTGATAAGTGTAAGTGAACTAAAGAATAATAAAATGAAAAATATATAAAATAGTAAATAAAATGTGACAAAAACATGTGTGTGAATTATAGAAAAAATGGAAGAAAATAAACAAAAATGTAGTTATACATGTATTTATTAGGGATGTATATATATATATATATATATATATATATATATAAAAATCCGTCCACTACATCAGGGAATGAACCCAAGAGAGAAAAAGGTGTGTAAGTATAGCACATTCCAAATAAAGTGCATAATGCAAAATGCAAAAAGCAATTAAGTATAAATTATATATATGTATATATATGTAATCATATAATATCAATATATTAGATACAATGTACATAAGGTGCTTCAGTGAATAAAAAGATCTATATAACATAGACATAGTGCGTGAGGTGTTGGGTGAATAAGACCCCCCCCCTTTTTTATTTTATTTTTTTCTCCTCTTTTTTTGTATATAAATGCTATTAAATTACTCATAAATACTAGAAAGTATAAATATATAAAGTGCTAAAGTGACTATAAATTTGGATGGCATAAAGTTTATACTATATTGAGCTTCATATTTTACCCCAACAATCAATAGACCTACAAAACAGGTGCAAATAAGGCCACATTATAAAATAATATACAAATAGAACATGAACTGTATAAACAAGAATAATAAAAAGTAATAATAGTGATATCATTTTTATATCTCGGACGAGAAAGATATCACCCATATTAAAATCCTCCCTCTCTTCTTCTCTAGTTATATATGTAGATCCTGTCAGACAACCTAGTGCTTCTACCAATAGGAGGGATGTTCTTAATTTCCAAGAGTCCTTGTATGAAGGCATCTGTGTCTCCCAGAGTAATTTACACTTTAGTAGGCCATGAATATGAAATTTATATCTCTATAAAAAGAAGCTTGGAAAAAGGGAAATGTGTTAAAAACAAGCACAAACGAAATGATATCCCACACCCCAATAAAAGAGGAAAAGGTCGGAATTACAGAAAGACATTGAAGCCAAAGCTCTCATTATGACCACGTGGGGCCAGGCAACCCAACTTATAAATCCACCGACTTTCTAGTTGGGCAAGTTTTTTCATAGCATTACCTCCTTTGGATCCCAGATATAGTATGTCAATCCCTCTGAATTTGAGGAGTTTAGAGTTACATTGGTGAAACAACTTGAAATGTTTGGGTAGTGCTTTTAGCTTCAGAATATCCAATTCTTCCAAAGCTTTGTCGATGTCACGAATATACTCAGGAGATAGGGAGATAAAAAATGGAATATCCGAGGGCGCAGCTGTACTGGAAATTGCTTTTATTTGTACAACAACAACAACAATGTGTTTCAAGGCCGTACCGGCCTCTTCGTCAGGTTAGGTACAAGTGTTAGGTCTATTCATGATGACTGTGCATTTATAGCTGGCCTAGGAATCAGTACCGGGTTAGGTTACAGGTCAAAGGTCAAAGGTCAATTGTGTAAGCAAGGTACGGCAGTGAGGTATAAAAATTATTCATTTAAAAACGAAACAGTTTTTCATTCATATTAAAGGTATAGACAAAGATACAAAACAAGGATCGTAGGTTCAAAAATATGAATAAGCATTTTTTACAGAATGATAATAATATAAAAATAATAATAATAAATAAAACAATGATTAAAAAACAATAATGACAATATGTATAAAAGTATGTATAAAAAGATCATAGATGCATTTCAAGTGGAATGTCTCCGCAGTGTGTTTATTCGTTAGTTGTAGTATGAAGTTTTTTATTATTGTTTTGTATTTTCAATTTAAAACATCGTTCATTCCAAACTGTCAGTGGTGTGTATCATCGTCATGGTGATATGACGCTCCTAGGTATGAGTCATATTAGCAAAGTGCGGTAATGAAGTGTGTAAGCTGTTCCCTATCAGAGAGCAGACCCGTTTTACATTAATATTAAAAATTTGTGCAAAAAGATAGAATAAGCATCTTATATATAATCATGGAAGAAGTGATTTAGAAACATGTAGAAATATATACAAAAGCCTATTAGAGATGGAGCATCTTTGAAATGTGTATTTATTCAATGGGGGTGTTTATTTTTTGTTTATGTGTACTTCAAATGTTTGGTGCTTATATTTTAGAGTATCGTTCTTTCAGAGCTGTCAGTGGTGTGTATCGCTGTCATGGTGATGTGACGCTCCTGGGTATGAGTCATTCATGCAGAGAGTGCTGCTGCCGACTCAGAGAAGGGAGCCGTGCGGTTTGAGGAAGATTGATCGGAACAAGAATACACAGCAGCCACGGGTGAGAGAATTGCCTGTATTATAGCGCACAAATGTTGGTATATTCGTTTGTATATATATATATAGGATGATTCCTATATATGTTGCTCTTAAGGTTGTAAAAACGGAGTTACATAATGGTCTCTGTTACTTCATTGAGACCTGTTGGTTTTAATGTCTTGAGTTTATACATCCAGAAGATTTCTCTTCTGCAAAGAATATTATAACGGTCTCTTTGGTTTTCCTTAATGTGATCGATCGGGGTGATGGTGAAGCAGTTAAAATCACTATCATGTGCTAGTGTGCAATGTCTGGATATACTGTGGAGTAAAAATTTATTTTTGCAGTTGGATCTATGTTTGTTTAATCGACAATGTAAGGGTTGGATTGTTCTTCCCACGTACTGAACTCCACATTTACAGTTTATGAGATAAATCACGAATTTTGACTGACAGTTTAAGTTTTCATTGATGTTAAATACTTTTCCTGTTTGTTGAGACCGGAAAGTGTGTGTTTTATCAGTAATCGATTGACAGCACAGGCACCTAGTTGTTCCGCATTTAAAGCTGCCTATTTCAGATGATTGATTCTGTTGTTGTATTTTCCGTTTAGAATTGTCTTTTATTCCTGAGAGGTTCACTCTACTTGGGGCTAGGATGTTTTTAATAGTTCTCGCTCTTCTGAAAGTAGTTATAGCTTTTGCTGGTAGAATTTTCTGAAGAAAGGGATCAGTTTGGAGTACATGCCAGTGTTTGTTGAGAATGTCTCCTATTCTTTTGTATGATGTATTGTATTGTGTAATGAAGTTAAAACCAAAGTTCATAGTTGTTTTGCTATGTTCTTGTGTGGTTATTTGGTCACTAGTAGATGGTTGTGGAAGACAGTCCTCCTGGTTGAGAATTTCAGTTTTTTTATAGGCATCAGTTAAAAGTGTCTTTGGATAGCCTTTCTCCTTAAAGCGTTTGTATAATATTCGACTCTGTTTCTTGAAATCTGTTTTAAGTGTACAGTTTTTTCTTATTCTCTTGTATTGGCTATAAGGGATGTTCTTGAGCCATTTTGGGTGGTGTCCACTGTTAAAATTCAGGTAGCTATTAGTATCCACTTTTTTAAAATGGGTACGTGTGATGAAATTATTCCCTGATGCAATTATTGATAAATCTAGAAAATCTATCTCTTTTTCTGTTGGATGTGAATGTGATACCCCAATTATTATCGTTAAGGGAGTGACAAAAAATTTTGGCACTTGTTTGGTCACTATTCCATATGATAAAGAGGTCGTCTATGTATCTTTTGTATAATAAAATGTGATCCATTGCCCAGGCGTGTTTCCAAATAAAATGATCTTCGAAAGCGCCCATAAAAATGTTGGCGTAGCTTGGTGCTACCCTAGTACCCATTGCCGTGCCCTTCACCTGGTGATATATAGTTTCGTCAAAGGAGAATACGTTGTTTTTAAGGATGAATTCCATACTTTTACAGAAGAAATGGATTTGAGGTGGTTGAAGGTCAATGTCCCTTTCCAGGGTGTTTCTAAGGTTTTTGAGACCTAGAGAGTGTTCAATGTTGCTGTACAAAGCACTTACATCTAGGGTGATGAGTAAATTGTTTTTAGAGGGTATCAGGCGGAGTTCACTAATAAGCTGAGTAGAGTTTTTTAGATAACTTGGTAAAGTTACTACATATTTTTGAAAGCACAGGTCTAGGTAGTGGGACAAGTGACAGGTGGGTGATTGCATTCCAGAAATAATTGGTCTGCCTGGGGGATTTTTGGGGTCTTTGTGGATTTTGGGTAGGTGATAGTAGAATGGTAGATTGATATTTTTAGGTGTGAGGTAGTTCTTTTCATTTTTGTTTAGGATTTTATCTGTGAATGCTTGGTCTATCAACACTTTTAGACGTTTAGTAATGTCTTCAATGGGGTTAAAGTCAAGGTTGTTATAATAATTAGTGTCAGATAGGATTTTTAGTGCTTCAGAATAATAGTCAAGTGTGTTCTGGATCACTGTCCCTCCACCTTTGTCAGCAGATCTTATTACAATTAAATTGTTTTCTTTGAGGTTTTTCAGGGCTCGTTTTTCATTCGAGGTGAGGTTATTTTTATACGGAAATTTGTGTTGTTCGAGATTTTCCAAATCTCTACAAACTAAGTGATGAAAGGTGTTGATGAAATTACCCTGGTTGGCTATGGGATAAAATTTCGATGGGGGTTTTAGATTAGTATGTTTAAAAATTACAGGTGTTTCATTCTGTGAATCCACCTCAATAACTGTGTCGACGTTATTTTTGGTGTTATCAGCTTTATGGGTTGTCAGTTGGAAGTGTCTTTGGAGAGTGAGCTTTCTAGTGAAACGGTGTAGGTCAATAAATAAATTAAAACCATTTGTTCCAGTGGTTGGACAGAAAGAGAGGCCTTTGTTAAGAAGAGATATTTCTGTTGTATTTAAAATGTGGTCAGAGAGGTTAAAAATGGACATATATGGTATCGGGGAAGTTAGTGGTATTCTCTTTTTCTTTTTGCCTCCCCGGGTTCCTCTATAACGTTTTTTCGTTTTTTTGGGCGGAAAAAATCGTTTATGGTCAATTGTAGGGGATTGGAGACTGGGGTGATTTCTAAAAAAGAGGAAGAAGCATTTCCTAATGAAGCAATATTTTCTACATCAGAGGAAGAGGCTGTTTCCTCTGGAATTGCGGTACATATAGCAGGGGTTAGAAATGGAACGGACATAGTGGAACCAACTTTTGTATTATCAATCATGGTCATGGTACTTGGGGATAAGGGTAGATCCAGAACAAATGCTCGTTCATTGACAAGTGTACTATTATCGGATTCCATGTTGTTATCAGATTCCATATTAATAACTGTATTGGTGGATAAATCATTCGATGTGTTGTGTATTGTAAAAATGGATAGGTCTAGGGAGTCAATTGGTGAGGATATGGCTGCCTGTTCCCTTATTGTGTTCGATTTTTGGATGGGGGTGGAATTTGTATTTATTTTTTGTGTTTCTAAATTAGTAACGTTCATTACCTGTTTTACCGTTTTGTTTGCTTTGATGTATTTGCTGTTTAAGAAAAGTCTATTTGATTTGTTGTGTGCCATTCTGTGGTCTTCATTTGTTTTTGATGAATGTATTGGCATTAGCCGTTGTTGGGTGTTTTTTGGGGTGTCAACTCGTTTAAGGTGGTGTTGTGGTATTGGTTTATTCCAGGTTCTAATCTGGTTTGATAGATAGTCTAATCTATCTCGGTTTAGTTTGATAGCTTTTCTCTCAATAAGGTCTTGCTCAAGTCGGAAAATTCGATTGGTAATGTTGTGATTAATGATATGAAAATCATGGTGTAAAGAAAAGGGTTTGAGTAGCTTTATAGTCGTTTCTATTTTACATGTTAATGTTTCGCACATGCATTGTCTTTTGGTGAGCAATCTACTCATCATCCCCCTTGTGCATTCCTCCATGTAGTTCTCCCAATCAGAGGAAAAGGTTATATCATCTTTAAAGGTAGATGAAAAGGGCATGCGTAAGGGATCAGTTTGGAGTACATGCCAGTGTTTGTTGAGAATGTCTCCTATTCTTTTGTATGATGTATTGTATTGTGTAATGAAGTTAAAACCAAAGTTCATAGTTGTTTTGCTATGTTCTTGTGTGGTTATTTGGTCACTAGTAGATGGTTGTGGAAGACAGTCCTCCTGGTTGAGAATTTCAGTTTTTTTATAGGCATCAGTTAAAAGTGTGTTTGGATAGCCTTTCTCCTTAAAGCGTTTGTATAATATTCGACTCTGTTTCTTGAAATCTGTTTTAAGTGTACAGTTTTTTCTTATTCTCTTGTATTGGCTATAAGGGATGTTCTTGAGCCATTTTGGGTGGTGTCCACTGTTAAAATTCAGGTAGCTATTAGTATCCACTTTTTTAAAATGGGTACGTGTGATGAAATTATTCCCTGATGCAATTATTGATAAATCTAGAAAATCTATCTCTTTTTCTTGTATGTTGGATGTGAATGTGATACCCCAATTATTATCGTTAAGGGAGTGACAAAAAATTTTGGCACTTGTTTGGTCACCATTCCATATGATAAAGAGGTCGTCTATGTATCTTTTGTATAATAAAACCCGGTACTGATTCCTAGGCCAGCTATAAATGCACAGTCATCATGAATAGACCTAACACTTGTACCTAACCTGACGAAGAGGCCGGTACGGCCTTGAAACACATTGTTGTTGTTGTTGTACAAATAAAAGCAATTTCCAGTACAGCTGCGCCCTCGGATATTCCATTTTTTATCTCCCTATCTCCTGGATCTACATAGTGGATTTTTACCAATCTTCAAACCGGAATTTGGGCTGCAACTGTCTCTACCTAAGTCTAACTTGGACACGCACCTTGGGATGTTATGCTCCGAGCATAACAACATCAGGTCAGCACAATTGACCACTTTTTTCCTTTTGTTCTCACCTAATACAGGCTCATGCACTATGTGCGCTTTGTTTCCTTTTTCCCTATAGCACGAATATACTCAAACACTCAATAGTCAATAGTTGAATTACCCATAAGGAGTAGCAAGTCTTTATCAATGAGAAACATGTCGATTCTAGAATAGCAGTTATGTGGGCTAGAGTAGAAGGAGAAATCCTTCTCCGTACCATTCTGTACCTCCAGCTATCATACAACACTTTATTCCAGATCAACGACCGTAGCAATGGTTGATTAGATCTGTTACTAGAGGTGGAGTGCAATGTTATATCCATTACCATGTTAAAATCCCCACATGTGATCAGTTTGCCTTCCTTAAACTTATCAATGGCTCTAAACACTTTTTGCAGGAATTGTATTTGATGTGTATTCGGGGCATATAAGTTTACTAACGTATATTTTACATTGTTAATGAGACATACCAACAATATATACCGGCCGTTGGGGTCGACATGCAACATGCTACTGTGTTTTTAATGGATATTAACACCCCTTTAGATTTTGTCCTATAGTGAGAATGAAATATATGCGGGAAGGCATGGCAATTGACACAATATGCGTCCTTAGAGAGGAGGTGAGTCTGTTGTATGCAAAAGATATCACAAGCTAAGGATTTAGCCTCTTTCCACATAAAGTTGCATTTTTGGGGGGTGTTAAGCCCATTAACACTTAGAGATGCTAATTAAAGAGTCATTGGTCATAGTAAAGGTGTGCTGCAAATCTTTTCCCCTATCCCTTCTCTTAATGACATGTACAGACATATCAAATATACATAGAAAACATCTGATGCCGTATCTGAATGCTAAAGTATTAATGTGAGAGAGAATATTGGTACCAATAATTTCAAAAGGATGTTTGTTCTGCCCAGAGAATTGCAATACTGCAAAACCAAAGATAAAAATACAGATTTCAACATAGAAATAATATAAAGCCACAAAATATAAATGAAAAAAAAAAGCGAAAGCTGTAAAACTTATGTGTATGGGGGAAGAAAGTCAGTGTGAGGTTAGGTCAAGATGGACGTCTTGTGCACCAAATTCCTTTAACATTACCTCTACAAAGGCAAATTACCTTCAAAGATGTGGTTGTGAGTGACGAGTGTTCTTGTGCCATTCTACCGCCAAGTGGAGTGGATGTTGTGTCGCAGGTTGGGTTTGAAGGGGAACTTTGATATTCTATTGATGCAACAAATTCAACCCCTCTTCCAATGATCTAATGACGTGCATGGTATTTTGTCGTTTTACCAGAAGTTTGACTGGGAAACCCCATCTGTACAGGATTTGACTTTCTCTGAGTGCCGTTGTAATTGGAATAAAATTTCTACGCATTTGTAGAGTCGCTGCCGATAGATCAGTGAAGACCGAAATCATCCTAAATTATGATGGTATCCTACCTTTCTTTCTGGTAGCTTCCATCAGACGTTCCTTAATATGAAAAAAATGGATACGTACCAGGACATCTCATGGATTCTATCAATAATCAGATCCCTCTGGGAACAATCTGGAAGAATGCTTTTAATAAATTCTTGTGCATACATGTTAAGATCTTGTGGGTTGATTTCTTCAGGAATTCCTCAAAATTTAATGTTGTTGCGTCTTGATCTGTCTTCCATGGCTGGCAATTTAGCAATTTGAACTGGGCAAGTTCATCTGATATGTCATAGTGCGCATCTATTAAGTCATTATGAGATTAAGTCACCTCTCCCATTTTGTTTTCTAAATGATGAAGCCTGTGTTCAACTTCTTGCACAGATGTAGATAATGGGTTAATAAGGCTTGCCAAGCCTGTATGTAGAGATTGATGCAAAGCTTGTAACATATTCTTCATCATCAGTTCAGTAACTGTGTTTGAAGAGGGAGGTAAATGTCCCAGAAAATCACATTTCTCCCATAGGAGTTTGTAAGTTAGATGTAACTGATATTGAGGGGTGTCTTACTCTTTCTGGAGACTTTACGGACTGAAAAGTCTTGGTTTCTACTTCTCTGGGCTTCTGGCTGAGGGAGAAGATGGTGCCGACATGGCCGACCCACGTGGTGTGGAGTGTTGATGGCGGGTGTTGGCTGCCTCGTGGTGAGACCCGGAGACTTTCCTCTGGCGATTCCGGTGGTCCTGGGGTAAGTAAGGAGACCCCAGCGGATCAGAGTTGCGCAATTTGTGAGCACTAAGCTCCAACAGTTGAGCCGGTGTGAGATCCGGCGGCGGCTCTGAGACCAAGGATCCGGCGTGTGAGCCGGTGTCTGCATCGTCTCCATCTCCACTTGCCTGGAGGGGGTAGAAATCTTTGAGTTTCGCCGGTTTGGTCACTGTTTTATACATTTTATAAATTTTGAGACAGTTGTGAGGTTTTCAGCTGCTATGTTAGTCGCAATGGTGCAGGAGCTCACCGGTTAGACGTCCATCTCTCTCTACAGCCAAGCCACGCCCCCCCCCCCCGTTTATTAAATTTTTAAAAAGAAATAATGTGGGGTCAACCCGCATTTTTGATAACTAGCCAGATACAACACAGCAGCAGCCTAGCATTACCAGGGGGGAAAGAGCAACTGTTTTTGGCCATTCCCAGCCTAATAACACCAGCCAGCGGCCGCCACAGTGTGCAGCCATCACTACAGACGATCGGGTATTGGATCGTACCCGGCTCTTCCTGGTAGCCCTGGTGGTGGTGGGTATCGGGGTAATAATGGGGGGGTTGGCATTAGCCTCTGCACCGGCTAACACTAAGCCCTGCCTTAGTAGTGGACGCTGTCAATCAGCCAGCAGCTATTACTAAGAAGTAATAAAGTTTAAAAGAAGATACAAAGACATAGAAAAATATATTTTATTGAAATAAAAACCCCCACACACAACCCTCATTAACCATTTTATTGAAAATAAAAAACAACTGTCATGGAAGTAGTCATCAAAACACAAAAAATAACAAGGCAGGTTTAGATACAGGACCCAGGCAGACAGTAATCTTATATACCGTATAAGATTACTATCTGCTGGGTTCCTGTATCTAAGCCTGGGCCCTGCATCTAAGCCCATGTGTGATGCTGTCTGTTGGACCCTGTATCTAAGCTTACCACAAGGCAGGCTTAGATACAGGACCCCAGCAGGCAGTAATGATGTTACACTTAACCAGCTCTTCGGTGCAGCGGTTGTCCGAAAACCATCCAGCGTTGTGACATCATGAGCGACGCACAGAGACATAACGCGAGAAGACGTCAGGACTTCCGATGCGCTAAGTAAGGAGGGTAAGTATGAGTCGTTACTATAGTAACAGGGGCCCGTGTATTTTATGACATAGGCCCCAGTTACTATAGTAAATTTCTATAGCGGTGGGAGGGCCGTAGCCTGATCGCAATCGTGACCCCTGTAGCGGCAGTCGCCCGGGGCACCTGGTCAAAGATTCTGGGCATGCGCCACGGAGGTCCGGTGCTAGCAACGCCCCTGATGGACATGCTGGGAATTGTAGTCCTCTGCTCATATATCCTTCCCTGTAATGTCCTCTAATATACCATAAAAACAGCCTGGAGATGCTGGGAGTTGTAGTTTTCTCCTCTTATACTCCTCCATGTAATGTCCTCTGATATCCCATAATAACAGCCGGGACATGTTGGGAGTTGTAGTCCTTTCGTCTTATACCTCCTCCCCATAATGTCCTCTGATATCCCATAATAACAGTCTGGACATGCTGGGAGTTGTAGTACTTTCCTCTAATACCTATTCCCTGTAATGTCCCCTGATATCCCATAATAACAGCCTGGACATGCTGGGAGTTGTAGTTCTCTCCCCTTATCCCCCTCCCTGTAATGTCCTCTGATATCCCATAATAACAGCCTGGACATGCTGGGAGTTGTAGTTCTCTCCTCTTATATCTCCTCCCTGTAATATCCTCTGATATCCCATAATAACAGCCTGGAAATGCTGGGAGTTGTAGTTCTCTCCTCTTATACCTCCTCCCTGTAATGTCCTCTGATACCCCATAATAACAGCCTGGACATGCTGGGAGTTGTAGTTCTCTCCTTTTATACCTCCTTTCTGTAATGTCCTCGGATATCCCATGACAACAGTCTGGATATGCTGGGAGTTGTAGTTCTCTCCACTTATACATCCTTACTGTAATGTCCTCTGATATCCCATAATTACAGTCTGGACATGCTGGGAGTTGTAGTTCCCTCTTATACCCCTCCCTGTAATGTCCTCTGATATCTCATTATAACAGCCTGGACAAGCTGGGAGTTGTTGTGCACTCTTCTTATACCCCTCCCTGCAATTTCCTCTGATGTCCCATACTAGCGGCCTGGGCTTGCTGGGAGTTGTAGTCCTCTCCTCTTATACCTCCATCCTGTAATGTCCTCTGATATCACATAATAACAGTCTGGACATGCTGGGAGTTGTAGTTCTCTCCTCTTATACCTCCTCCCTATAATGTCCTCTGATATCCCATAAAAACAGTCTGGACATGCTGGGAGTTGTGGTTCTCTCCTCTTATACTCCTCCCTGTAATGTTCTCTGATATCACATAATAACAGCCTGGACATGCTGGGAGTTGTAGTCCTCTCCTCTTATACCTCCTCCCTGTAATGTCCTCTGATATACCATAATAACAGTCTGGACATGCTGGGAGTTGTAGTCCTCTCCTCTCAATCCTCCTCCCTGTAATGTCATCTGATATCACAGAATAACATCCTGGACATGCTGGGAGTTGTAGGTCTCCCCTCTTATACCTCCTCCCTGTAATGTCCTCTGATATCACATAACAATCTGGAGATGCTGGGAGTTGTAGTCCGCTCTGTCATTCTCCATTGGCTCAGTAGTCAGGGGAAAATTTTCAGCAATATACCCAGGTCCTTGAGACCGCCAACACTGTATGTGGCCCCAGTCGCCAACTTGAGTCCCAGGTCTGGAGCTCAATGTTCCCTTGGAACTTGTTTGTACTGTCTGTTCCCCCTCTGAGACACCTTCCTTGAAGACGTTTGCCACCCCTTTAAAAAATTGAAAGGTCTTACCAGATGTAACAGTCTGGACATGCTGGGAGTTGTGGTTCTTTCCTCTTATACTCCTCCCTGTAATGTACTCTGATATCACATAATAACAGCCTGGACATGCTGGGAGTTGTAGTCCTCTCCTCTTATACCTCCTCCCTGTAATGTCCTCTGATATACCATAATAACAGTCTGGACATGCTGGGAGTTGTAGTCCTCTCCTCTCATTCCTCCTCACTGTAATGTCATCTGATATCACAGAATAACATCCTGGACATGCTGGGAGTTGTAGGTCTCTCCTCTTATACCTCCTCCCTGTAATGTCCTCTGATATCATATAATAACTGTCTGGACATCCTGGGAGTTGTAGTTCTCTCCTCGTATACCCCTGCCTGTAATGTCCTCTGATATCACAATATAACAGTCTGGACATGCTGGGAGTTGTAGTTCTCTCTTCATACCTCCTCCCTGTAATGTCCTCTGATATCACAATATAACAGTCGGGACATGCTGGGAGTTGTAGTTCTCTCCTCTTATTTCTCCCCCTTGTAATGTCCCCTGATATTACATTATAACAGCCTGGACATGCTGGGAGTTGTAGTTCTCTCCACTTATACTCCTCCGTGTAATGTCCTCTGATATCACATAATAACAGTCTGGACATGATGGGAGTTTTAGTCCTCTCCTCTTATATCTAATCCTTGTAATGTCTTCTAAAGCCTTGTCCTCATTTTTTTTGTTCTCTTTATCTTAAAACTGTTGTTATAAAGGGGAAGTTCTGTGACTTGTGTAACTTTCTTTCTGATCTTTGTTCCTCTTTCCCGGAAATGGACGACCACAAACTCTGATCATAGGACTAATCTACACTGTGGAGTAACGTTATTATGAGCAGCAGCAGCAGCGAATATACCGAGTAACCGGCGTGTGCAGCACGGACAGCAGCGAGACGGGCGGGGAGTGACTCAGGTATGTGGAGCCATTACAGGAAGTAGGTATGAGAGGAGAGGACTACAACTCCAAGCATGTCCAGACTATTATTATGGGATATCAGAGTAGAATACAGGGAGGAGGTATAAGAGGAGAGAACTACAACTCCCAGCATGTCCAGGCTATTATTATGGGATATCAGAGGACATTACATGGAGGAGGTATAATAGGAGAGAACTACAACTCCCAGCATGCCTAGACTGTTATTATGCGATATCAGAGGACATTACAGGGAGGAGGTATAATAGGAGAGAACTACAACTCCCAGCATGTCCAGACTGTTATTATGGGATATCAGAGAACATTGCAGGGAGGAGTAAAAGAGAAAATAACTACAACTCCCAGCATGTCCAGGCTGCTATTATGTGATATCAGAGGACATTACAGGGAGGAGGTATAATAGGAGAGAACTACAACTCCCAGCATGCCAAGACTGTTATTATGGGATATCAGAGGACATTACAGGGAGGAGGTATAATAGGAGAGAACTACAACTCCCAGCATGCCAAGACTGTTATTATGGGATATCAGAGAACATTGCAGGGAGGAGTAAAAGAGAAAATAACTACAATTCCCAGCATTATTATGTGATATCAGAGGACATTATGGGGAGGAGGTATAAAAGGAGAGAACTACAACTCCCAGCATGTCCAGGCTGTTATTATGTGACATCAAAGGAAGTTACATGGAGGAAGTGTAAGAGGAGAGAACTACAACTCCCAGTATGTCAAGACTGTTATTATGGGATGGGAAGAAAAAAAAAAAAAACAGAACCAAGATCCAGCGCTGGGTGTGCGTTAAAAAGGAACTCCTGTTCCAATTTTATTGGTATAACAAAGATAAAAATGATAGAACTATATGGAGTAGTTCTGTGGCAGAGTACAGGAATGAATGTTAGGTGAAGGATAGCAGTAAGCCCTGTTCAAATGTGCCTACGCGTTTCTGACACGTCTGTGTCCTTATTCATGGCATGCATGCCATGAATAAGGACACAGACGTGTCAGAAACGCGTAGGCACATTTGAACAGGGCTTACTGCTATCCTTCACCTAACATTCATTCCTGTACTCTGCCACAGAACTACTCCATATAGTTCTATCATTTTTATCTTTGTTATACCAATAAAATTGGAACAGGAGTTCCTTTTTAACGCACACCCAGCGCTGGATCTTGGTTCTGTTTTTTTTTTTTTTCTTCCTGTTGTGTACCGCTGGCCGCGCGGGAATCCGGGCGCTGTCTGCACTCAGACACAACTAAACGGTGAGCTGGAGGTCTACCTCCCCCCTCTTCCCCATTCATTAATTTTGTGTATGTTATTATGGGATATCAGAGGACATTAAACGGAGGAGGTATAATAGGAGAGAACTATAGCATGCCTAGATTGTTATTATGGGATATCAGAGGACATTACAGGGAGGAGTATAAGATGAGGGGACTAAAACTCCCAGCATGTCCAGCTTGTTATTATGGGATATCAGAGGACATTACAGGGAGAGGTATAGGAGGAGAGAACTACAAATCCCAGCATGTCCAGACTGTTATGCGATATCAGAGGACATTACAGGGAGGAGGTATAATAGGAGAGAACTACAACTCCCAGCATGCCTAGACTGTTATTATGGTATATCAGAGAACATTGCAGGGAGGAGTATAAGAGGAAAGAACTACAATTCCCAGCATGTCCAGACTGTTTATTATGTGATATCAGAGGACATTATGGGGTGGAGGTATAAAAGGAGAGAACTACAACTCCCAGCATGTCCAGGCTGTTATTGTGTGACATCAAAGAAAGTTACAGGGAGGAAGTGTAAGAGGAGGGAACTACAACTCCCAGTATGTCAAGACTGTTATTATGGGATATCAGAGGACATTACAGGGAGGAGGTATGAGGACTACAACTCCCAGCATGTCCAGGCTGTTATTATGGGATATCAGAGGACATTACAGGAGGAGGTATAAGAGGAGACAACTACAACTCGCAGCATATCCAGACTGTTATTATGGGATATCAGGGGACATTACAGGGAAGGGTATAAGAGGAGAGGACTACAGCTCCCAGCATGTCCAGGCTGTTATTGTGTGATATCAGGGGACATTACAGGGAGGAGGTATAAGAGGAAAGAACTAAAACTCCCAGCATGTCCGCGTTATTATGTCATATTAGAGGACATTGCAGAGAGGGGTATAAGACGAGAAAACTACAACCCCCAGCATGTCCAGACCGTTTTTATCGGATATCAGAGGACAATACAGGGAGGGTATAAGTGGAGAGAACTATAACTCCCAGCATATCCAGACTGTTGTTATGGGATATCAGAGGACATTACAGGGAGGAGGTATATGAGGAGAGAACTACAACTCCCAGCATGTCCAGGCTGTTATAAGATATCAGAGGACATTACAGGGAGGGGTATGAGGAGAGAACTACAACTCCCAGCATGTCTAGACTGTTATTATGGGATATTAGAGGACATTACAGGGAGGGGTATGAGGAGAGAACTACAACTCCCAGCATGTCTAGACTGTTATTATGGGATATTAGAGGACATTACAGGGAGGAGATATAAGAGTTGAGAACTAAAACTCCAAACATGTCCAAGCTGTTATCCAGACTGAAATAATCACTTCTCCACACGGCACAGGAGCCCCGCCCCTCACAGAGCCCCACCCGCACATGTCACGTGATCATCATCACAGGTTCTTCACCACATCTTTCCACTGAAGATCCGCCCCTTCCACCCGGTCACATAGTGGTAATGTCATCACAGGTCCTTCAGCTATTGCTGTGTATGAGGTAGAGAGCAGCGCTGGTTGGGTGTTCTCTCTGTTATCAGTCACCCCTATATAAGTGTGTATACAGAGAGCTGTCAATCATTGAGTGACCCCACCCACTGGACTCCTAAGCCCAGACTTCACTGTACGACCCACAACACGCAAGGACACTCTTCCTAATATTCACCCCAAGTGGTGGACGTATAATCCTCCGCAATTTCTACTACAAAAATACAACAAGGCCGATCCTCAACTCTCAGAGCATTACCATAGCAACATGTCCCTGCTCTTCCAGCTGCTCTGTGTCTAGGTGACCCCTACAATGACATGTGACCTCTCCAGCCTGTGATTGGCTGCAGGGGTCACATGACGGGGAAATGTCTTCATTTTACTATTCTCACATGAGAGATATGCTATAAATGTCTGATATATTGGGGTCCTACCTCTATATGGAGAACGGGGGTCCCCCGACGCGCCTGGTGAGGTGATGACTACATCCAGGTGGAGAATGAATGGAGAGGTGATGTAGCCGCTGCCGGTGCTGTTAATATATCAGTTGATATACTGAATTGGATGAATGTAGATATGGTCCAAGCTAAATTAAATAAAATAAATGTACACAAGGCCCCGGGACCAGATGGGTTACACCCTAGAGTTCTTAAAGAGCTTAGTTCAGTTATTTCTGTCCCCCTCTTCATAATATTTAGAGAGTCTCTCATGAGTGGTATAGTGCCAAGGGACTGGCGCAGGGCACATGTGGTGCCTATTTTCAAAAAGGGCTCTAGGTCTTCGCCGGGTAATTATAGACCAGTAAGCTTAACATCAATTGTGGGGAAAATGTTTGAGGGGCTATTGAGGGACTTTATACAGAATTATGTGACAATAAATAGTATTATAAGTGACAGCCAGCATGGTTTTACAAAGGACAGAAGCTGTCAAACCAACCTGATTTGTTTTTATGAAGAGGTAAGCAGAAGCCTAGACAGAGGGGCCGCTGTGGATATAGTGTTTTTGGACTTTGCAAAGGCATTTGACACTGTCCCTCATAGACATCTAATGGGTAAATTAAGGACTATAGGCTTAGAAAGTATAGTTTGTAATTGGACTGAGAATTGGCTCAAGGACCGTATCCAGAGAGTTGTGGTCAATGATTCCTACTCTGAATGGTCCCCAGTTATAAGTGGTGTACCCCAGGGTTCAGTGCTGGGACCTCTATTATTCAACTTATTTATTAATGATATAGAGGATGGGATTAATAGCATTATTTCTATTTTTGCAGATGACACCAAGCTATGTAATATAGTTCAGACTATGGAAGATGTTTGTGAATTGCAGGCAGATTTAAACAAACTAAGTGTTTGGGCGTCCACTTGGCAAATGAAGTTTAATGTAGATAAATGTAAAGTTATGCATCTGGGTACGAAAAACCTGCAAGCATCATATGTCCTAGGGGGAGCTACACTGGGGGAGTCAATTGTTGAGAAGGATCTGGGTGTACTTGTAAATCATAAACTAAATTTCAGCATGCAGTGTCAATCAGCTGCTTCAAAGGCCAGCAAAATATTGTCGTGTATCAAAAGAGGCATGGACTCGCGGGACAGGGATGTAATATTACCACTTTACAAAGCATTAGTGAGGCCTCATCTAGAGTATGCAGTCCAGTTCTGGGCTCCAGTTCATAGAAAGGATGCCCTGGAGTTGGAAAAAATACAAAGAAGAGCAATGAAGCTAATAAGGGGCATGGAGAATCTAAGTTATGAGGAAAGATTAAAAGAACTAAACCTATTTAGCCTTGAGAAAAGATGACTAAGGGGGACATGATTAACTTATATAAATATATGAATGGCGCATACAAAAAATATGGTGAAATCCTGTTCCATGTAAAACCCCCTCAAAAAACAAGGGGGCACTCCCTCCGTCTGGAGAAAAAAAGGTTCAACCTGCAGAGGCGACAAGCCTTCTTTACTGTGAGAACTGTGAATCTATGGAATAGCCTACCGCAGGAGCTGGTCGCAGCAGGGACAGTAGATGGCTTTAAAGGGAATGTGTTGCCAGAAAAACATGTTTTTTTTTAAAAAATTAAACATTTAGTGTGTGGGTGATTAAACATGGTTCAAATTTTTTTTATTTTTTTCACGAGTCAGGAAATAGTCAGGAAATATTATAAATTAATTCTAATTTATAATACTACCCATTTTTGGTCACTAGATGGAGCTAGTTCCCAAAATTGCAGCATTGCAACATTGGGTTAAAAGCCCTCGCTCTAGTGAGCTCTCAGCATCCCCCCCTCCTTTATCCTGGCTAGTGCCGGGATAAACGAGGGGTTTGAAAGGTTTAACCTCCTACACTGTGTGTCGCCATTTTTTGAGGTAACCCACAGTGTAGTAGGTTTACATACAGTAGTAAACACACACAAACACTAACATACATTGAAATCTCTTACCTGCTCCTGCCGCCGCGGCTCCCTCCGGCCCGTCCGCTCCCTTTGCTGCCGCTGTTCCATGTGCACAAGTCCGGAAGCCGCGACCGGAAGTAGTAATAGTACTGTCCGGCCGCGACTTCCGGTCCACAGGAAAATGGCGCCGGACGGCGCCAATTTCGAATAGGACTGTGTGGGAGCGGCGCATGCGCAGTTCCCACACAGACGCCGTACACGGCAGTCAATGGGACGGGAGCCGTTCGCAGTCCCTATGGGACTGTGGCTGCCGTACTCCATGTCTGTGTGTGTCGTTAATCGACACACACAGAAATGGAACAAAAAATGGCAGCCCCCATAGGGAAGAAAAAAGTGTAAAAATAAGAAACAGTAAAACACAAACACACAAATGAAAATAAACGTTTTTATTAAAGCACTAACATCTTTAACATATAAAAAAATTATTTGTGATGACACTGTTCCTTTAAAAAAGGCTTAGATAATTTCCTAGAACAAAAAAATATTAACTGCTATGTGTAGAAATTTTTTACTTCCCCTTTCCCATCCCACTTCCCCTTTCCCATCCCTTGGTTGAACTTGATGGACATGTGTCTTTTTTCAACCGTACAAACTATGTAACTATGTAACCACACATGTGCACGACTCTCTCCATTCACTTGTATAGAAGTTCCAGAAACAGCCAAGCACGGCCAGAGGTGGAGCCGCGTCTATCAGACATTTCTGGCATATCCCGGGGAGAAATGTCTGTGTTGGGAAAACCACTTTATTCCATGTGGTGACGGCTCTGAGAAGATGTTTCTCTCAATGATCAATAAGTGAGGTTCTGTATGTCACACATGATGTTGTCCCCTGTATGATTTCCATCTTCTCCTTTCTTCATAAAGACGTCTGCAGTACTAGATCCTCCAGTTCCTCCAGTTTTCTCATCTTCTCCTCCACAACATTCCTTCTCCTGAGTGACCCTCCAAGGATGGACGAGGACAGGAATCAGATGAGCAGAAGAATATTAGACTTCACCTTGGAGATCATCTACCTGTTGAGCGGAGAGGTAAACTTTTCTACATTATAGAACAAGTCACACATAGGGAAGGGACAACACATATGTGACGGATGGTCATTTTGCTTATATTCTCTGTATTAAATTACATTGTGAATTATCAAGCAGGCCGGAATATGCAGAGATGTATCCTCCATTTTCAAATGGCCTCTCCTCCACTTAGCTCTGCTCGAGTTTGCAAGATATATGTTATCTCTGTGTATTATTCTTATCGCCTTGAATATGCCAGCAATCAATAGCCTGGCTGAACACCCAGACATAAAGCTATCAGTATTGCAAGGTTTCCCTCATGAGAATGAAACTCCCTGTAACTCTCTAAACACATCCTCATCTTAGAAGAACAAATCTATTATATATTCTTGCCAAGAGAAATAAGCCACCTGTAAACCTGATGTCAGCATCTAATGAAGAATTATAATATATATATACACTACCGTTCAAAAGTTTGGGGTCACCCAGACAATTTTGTGTTTTCCATGAAAACTCACACTTATATTTATCAAATGAGTTGCAAAATGACTAGAAAATATAGTCAAGACATTGACAAGGTTAGAAATAATGATTTTTATTTGAAATAATAATTTTCTCCTTCAAACTTTGCATTTGTCAAAGAATGCTCCATTTGCAGCAATTACAGCATTGCAGATCTTTGGCATTCTAGCTGTTCATTTGCTGAGGTAAATCGGGAGAAATTTCACCCCATGCTTCCAGAAGCCCCTCCCACAATTTGGATTGGCTTGATGGGCACTTCTTGCGTACCATACGGTCAAGCTGCTCCCACAACAGCTCTATGGGGTTGAGATCTGGTGACTGCGCTGGCCACTCCATTACAGATAGAATACCAGCTGCCTGCTTCTTCCCTAAATAGTTCTTGCATAATTTGGAGGTGTGCTTTGGGTCATTGTCCTGTTGTAGGATGAAATTGGCTCCAATCAAGCGCTGTCCACAGGGTATGGCATGGCGTTGCAAAATGGAGTGATAGCCTTCCTTATTCAAAATCTCTTTTACCTTGTACAAATCTCCCACTTTACCAGCACCAAAGCAACCCCAGACCATCACATTACCTCCACCATGCTTGACAGATGGCGTCAGGCACTCTTCCAGCATCTTTTCAGTTGTTCTGCGTCTCACAAATGTTCTTCTGTGTGATCCAAACACCTCAAACTTCGATTAGTCTGTCCATAACACTTTTTTCCAATCTTCCTCTGTCCAATGTCTGTGTGCTTTTGCCCATATTAATCTTTTCCTTTTAGTAGCCAGTCTCAGATATGGCTTTTTCTTTGCCACTCTGCCCTGAAGGCCAGCATCCCGGAGTCGCCTCTTCACTGTAGACGTTGACACTGGCGTTTTGCGGGTACTATTTAATGAAGCTGCAAGTTGAGGACCTATGATGCGTCTATTTCTCAAACTAGAGACTCTAATGTACTTGTCTTGTTGCTCAGTTGTGCAGCGGGGCCTCCCACTTCTCTTTCTACTCTGGTTAGAGCCTGTTTGTGCTGTCCTCTGAAGGGAGTAGTACACACCGTTGTAGGAAATCTTCAGTTTCTTGGCAATTTCTCGCATGGAGTAGCCTTCATTTCTAAGAACAAGAATAGATTGTCGAGTTTCACATGAAAGCTTTCTTTTTCTAGCCATTTTGAGAGTTTAATCGAACCCACAAATGTAATGCTCCAGATTCTCAACTAGCTCAAAGGAAGGTCAGTTTTATAGCTCCTCTAAACAGCAAAACTGTTTACAGCGGTGCTAACATAATTGCACAAGGCAGGGGCGTAACTAGGAAAGACTGGGCCCCATAGCAAACTTTTGACTGGGGCCCCCCCTCCCCTGGGTGTCACACAACCCCCCCCTTGTAGATAGTGCCTTTTTTACAGCCCCCCTGTAGATAACGCCATACAGCCCCCCCTCTGTAGATAGCGCCATACATCCCCCTGTAGAGAACGCCATACAGCCCCCTGTAGATAACGCCATACAGCCCCCCTGTAGATAACGCCATACAGCCCCCCTGCAGAGAACGCCATACAGCCCCCCCTGTAGAGAACGCCATACAGCCCCCCCTGTAGAGAACACCATACAGCCCCCCCTGTAGGGAACGCCATACAGCCCCCCCTGTAGAGAACGCCATACAGCCCCCCCCCCTGTAGGGAACGCCATACAGCTCCCCCGCTGTAGGGAACGCCATACAGCCACCCCCCTGTAGGGAACGCCATACAGCGTTTCCCCCCCCTGTAGGGAACGCCATACAGCGTCCCCCCTCCAAAATGCGACCTACAGTGTGTCCTACAAAATACATGTATCCCCTCTCCACAGGATCTCCACAGGATAGGGGATACATGAGTGATCGCTGGCAGCGATAGGGAGAACGGGGGACTGAAAGTCCCCTGAACTTCTCCATGACAAACCTCTGACTTCCGGCGTCTGCGCAGCTCAATAAAAATGAAAGGAGCGCTGGTCACGCATGCGCACAAGCACGACCGGCGCTCCATTCATTTCTACGGAGCTGCCGACACAGACCCCGGAAGTCCGAGGTTTGTGATGGATAACTTCAGGGGACTTTCAGTCCCCCTTTCTCCCTATCAATGCCAGCGATCACTCATGTATCCCCTGTCCTGTGGAGAGGGGATACATGTCCTGTGGAGAGGGGATACATGTCCTGTGGAGAGGGGGGGGGGGATACATGTATTTTGCTCTATTTTGCGCCTTCAGGACCAGACACCGTTTAGCCATTTTTAGCACGTGTTAGTTAAATGGCTATAACTTTTCTATTTGTTGGGCTAACGACGTGATTTTTGCGATGTTTTTTTTCCGTAGACAATGCAGGTTTCATTTTGTATAGTTTTTATACACACCTTTTTTGCTATTTTAGAATTTTTATTCATAAAGTTTGAAAATAATAGTAAAAAAATAAGCTTTTTTACATTTCAGCTATTTTTTTTGGGTAATAACATAGTTTTACCCTAAAATAGACCTTTTATTTGTGATCGCCATTGTCTAACGTAAATTTTTATATATTACATGTCTATATTAGGGTAATTGGGTCAGCGCTAGCGTTACAACAATGATTGGCGGGGGGGAAGTTTTTTTTTTGGGGTGGGTATTTTATGTGTATTTATTATTTACATTTTTTTTGCACTTTACTTTATTATTTTTTTATTACTATGGTCTGTCCCCCAAAGGTCAAAGAAGACCTTTGGGGAACTTTATATATTTTTTTTCTCTCTTTTACACCATGTTTTTCCACTGTAACTGGAGCTGCACAGCAGCCCCAGTTACAGGGGAAATCAGTCCTCTCATAGTGACAATTGTCACTAATAGGGCTGTGCTGGGTCTAGTAAGACCCAGCAGCAGTCTGCCACTAACGGCACCCGGTGATCATGTGACCAGTCACATGATCACCGGGAGGAATAGAGACAGCGCCGCTGCTGCCTCTATTCCTGTAAACAGCGCGCATTCAGCGCTGTGTATAAGTGATCAGAGAAGACAGAAGCAGCGAAAGCTGCTTCTATCCTCTCCTCAGGGTCCCCGGCAGTCACTGACAGCCGGAGACCCGACATTCAGCTGCCCGATCGCGCGGGCAGCAAGTTAAAACCTGAGCCGTAGAAAGTCTATGGCTCGGGTTTTAAGGACCCTGACCGCTGGCCATAAAAATACAGCCAGCGGTCGGGAACCAGTTAATGGCAGAGCGTGGAGATACCTCCCTGCTCTGCCGTAGTGTTCAGTGGCGTCCCGCTGTAGCAGCCATAGCGGCTGCTAGCGGAGCCTCCGGCCATGGTGGGGGCCCGTGCCGGCGGGCGACACGGGCCCCCTCATGCCGCGGGCCCCGTAGCAGCCGCTACTGCTGCTACGGCGGTAGTTACGCCACTGGCACAAGGGTTTTCTAGTGTTTTCTAATCATCCATTAGCCTTCTAACACAGATAACAAACACAATGTACCATTAGAACACTGGAGTGATGGTTGCTGGAAATGGGCCTCTATACACTTATGTAGATATTGCATTAAAAACCAGACGTTTGCAGCTAGAATAGTCATTTACCACATTAACAATGTACAGAGTGTATTTCTGATTAATTTAATGTTATCTTCATTGAAAACAACTGTGCTTTACTTTCAAAAATAAGGAAATTTCTAAGTGACCCTAAACTTTTGAACGGTAGTGTATGTATATCGATATGAAATCTCCTGATTAGGATGCTGGATAAAGTTCCTGGCGTGAGTGTCTGGTTTAACCCTCGTCTAAATTTCAGTCTAATATATTTTGAGCCATTTGACTTCCACAACACATAATAGGAAGTGATAGGAAGAATCCAGTGTCCTTTATAACAACGTCCAGACCTTCCAAGTGACGCCCAGAAGCCAACAGCAGAAAAGCTGAAGATCAGCCACCAATATGGTCAGTTATGTGTCATGTCACCAGTGCAACAATAGTAATGTTGTAGAGCAATGAGAATGACCAGGAACCAGGAGGATCAGGATGACATCTATATAGAAACATAGAAGATGACGGCAGGAGGAGAGCACATGGTCCATCTAGTCCCCCCAATATTATTTCCTTTTTCGTTTTGGCCTCGTTCTATTTTCTCAATGTCTTTTTGTAGGTGCGGTCTCCAGTATTACAGATGTGGGGTCACTAAAGCTCTATACAGCTGGGTCACAATCTCCCTCTTTCTACTGAGAGGGGAATACTGTGCTCAGTTCTCTAAGTGTCTTTCTCCATACACAGGAGTACACAATAGTGAAGAAGACATCAGGTGACTGTACGACTCCCATCATCCATGAGTCAGGAGGATGGAGCAGTAGTCAGAGCCCAATCACAGAGCCTACCCCTCACTCCCGGATACATGAGAAGAAGATCTTAGAACTGATCTACAAGATGACTGAGCTGCTGACTGGAGAGGTGACACTGCTGGGAATGCTGGGAAATTCTACAGTAACAGCACTGGAGGTGTCTGGGTGATGACTGTATCCTTGTGTGTGTCAGGTTCCTATAAGGTGTCAGGATGTCACTGTCTATTTCTCCATGGAGGAGTGGGAGTATCTAGAAGGACACAAGGATCTGTACGAGGAGGTCATAATAGAGAACTACCAGTCGCGCACATCACAAGGTAAGAAGAGACATATATATATATTTTTGGCATTACTGTGGGCACAGGCTGGACTGGCTGCCATGTTGAAGTCTTAATATCATCACGTGCAGTACATATACACGTGTGTACAATGACATGTAATGTAGGAGCTCAACAATTTCGGCTCCTTTTACATGATGTTAGATTCCTACGTTTCGTGCTGCCGGCTGCTCATAACTCTGTATTAGTGATCACATTAGATTGTACAGTGCTGGCGGCCGTTTTGGATACGGGAGCCATGGAGACAAGCAGAGTTATGAGCAGCCGGCAGCGTGGACTATGGGCAGTTTTGCTGTAGTTATAAATAAACATGGTAATACAAGTAATTTAGAAAGACGATTATCGGCACACTCCGGCAGTATAATAGTTTCCTATATAATCTCAGTATAATCGGAGGTTCTCTTTAATATTACAAGTTATGGGTACTAGATTCTGGAGATGGGACGGTGATCCAGGGAGTTATTGTAATTTCCAGATTTGGAGTCGGGGGAGGAGATTTTTCCCCTAATGAGACAATTGTCATCCACCTCATGGGGGGTTTGCTCTTCCTCTGGATCAACACGGTCAGATTATATGTTGCACTTGATGGACTTGAGTCTTTTTTCAACCTTATTAACTATGTAACACAGAATGTGTGGAGCAAAATTTATCACTAAAATAAAGTACAATGTGTTCTGAAAAACAATCTCACAATGACTTGGATATGTAAAATCTTATTCCCACTTATGGTGCGTCCACACACGGCGTAAACAATGCGGCACATCCGACCAGATTTTCTGTGTGGAAATTCCACAGCTTTTTCACGAGAGATATTGACATGTTGTAGATTGAGAATCTGCACTGCACTTCTTTTCTGCGTGTTTTTTTCTGCAGCGTGTGAATGAGATTTGTTGAAAGTACATCCTCATTGCTGCTACTCTAATACGCTGCAGATTCTTCCACAATGAAATACTTTGCTGAAAATCAGAATATTTGAGAAATTATCCTCTCTTAAATAGGCCATGGATTCCACTCCCGGAGGAGTCCCTGGCATCACTGTCCCTGCCATATATGGACTGAGACTTCAAGGGCTCCCTCTAGGAGCACAATTATGGTGCTATCTGCAGGGGTTTGGCATCTAAGTTTGATGAAACTAAAGGGGAGATGTGCCGGCACTTGTGGAGAGAGACGGCAGACATGAAAGTGCAGCGCTGCACACATTAAACCCTGTTCCATTCTGCCAAGTTTTATATATGTGACAACTGCCCGGGGCATCAACAGTTGGAACGTATATAGCCGTATGGCTGCCGTGAAGGGGTTAATAAAAATGTACAGAAAATATTGCCTACAGAGGTGTACACAGCCTTTAAGAGGCTAATAAGCAGGTGATGCCTTGACACTTTTTTTGGTTGCAGGGAACTCTTAAAATAGAGGCGCCCTCTGTCCTGCCACTTTCATGTGTATCCGCGTCCACAGAACACAGATAAAGTTAAATACTATGGCGGAGCAGGGAGCCGTCAGCGCCCTACAGTTCGCTCTGGTAGGCCACAGTCTACTTTAGGCCCGTGGCTTACAAGGTGCAGGAACATCGACACAGGTAGTAAAGACCTCAACATTGTAATCTCGGCTCTGATCAGTAAACATAGAAGTGTAGAGAGGTGTTCGATGTATAGACAGATATACATACCCCCTGAGGAAGCGATACCCGCGAAACGCGCGTCGGGGTGTTTAGTTACCGTGTGGACCACTCTACCTTCAACTTTCATGGGTAAGACTCGTTACATCGGTCCCCCTGGTATTACCAGGTGGACATAGTCTATCACTCTGGGCCATTTCATGTTATTTTATTCCATGACTTGTGTCCGGAACGGTGTATAGTGCATTTATATACATTGCTTTAAACAGGACCTAATACGTGTCTTATATTCTTATGCTATATATGGTGACATTTGGAATAATTAATATTAGATTTAATTAGCACTTGCTTATGCCAGACAGTATGTACCCAGTGGTCTTGATCATCAGCTAATATATATTTTTGCAATGTCTAGCAATAATACTATGCTTGTGGTTGTATTAGGGTTTTGTGAATGATCAACACACAGACTCCATTTTTAGAAACCTCGTTCTGTTTTTATATATTTTGTGTTTATAATATTGTATGTAATAAAATGTATATATTTCTCTATGATTTGTGGCGTAATGACTCCTTGTTCTCAAGTTTTTGATAGACAGATATACAGTAGTAATGTATTGCGTCACTGTGTGTTTCCTACAGATGGATCCAGTAGAAGTCCACCAAAGAGATGTCCCAGTCCTCTGTATTCCCAGGACTGTGCAGAGGAAAATCATAATCTCTCAGAGTATCATCAGGTAGAGGAAGCTGAGCCCTATACCAGATCTATATAGGGGGGTGTGGAGCTTTTTGGTCCTGCGGTCATAGATGGGGGTCATAGATTTTGGTGGTTTCTTATGTTGATCTGTTATATTCTTCACACTCTCTGCTGTATTGTACTGAATTGTTACATATGTGAAATCAGGAGGAAGATCTGACTAATAATAAAGCGGAGGATGAAGAAGAAGAGCGGGTGAGGGGCGATCACCCGTGTAAGAGTGAAGTGGAGTATGAAATTCCAGGAGGTGTTACCACAGGTCAGTTATAATGAATTTAGAAAGTGAATTGGGAGGTTTGTTAAGGTGGGGTTCCTCCTTAGTTCTACATTACAGTAACACGTCAGACAATGTGTTATATATAGTGCAGGAGCTGAGGGAGCTGTGACTGCACATAGAAGTTCTCTACAAGGTGTTCTATGGATCTGGGATCTGAGAAAACTCTGTTTAACCTCTTAAACACCACATCAATTCTGATAGGGGTTCGTGGCGTCACAGCACATATTTTGTATTGTCCATGTTACATAAAAGTCTACAGTGAAATATAATCCAACAAAATGCAAAGTCGTTCCATGGTATGTCTCTCTCTCCTAGTATGTGAATACAACAGTCCCCCCTAACCCTCCACTTGTCTCTATGGGTATTGTAACTAAGATCCCTTTTATAGTCTATGCAGAGGATCCCCTGTTATGATACCCATACAATGTATAACACACAAGCCTGGAGCTCTGTAGATTGCGTGAACAGCTGACTAAGAAGAATATGATAGTTACGATACCCATACAGACAAAGCGGGAGGATGCGGAAGGGGGAGTAGATTTACAAGTCAGGAGCTCTGTAGAAAGCATAATTGTATCATAAATAATCTACAGATTAGTCTCTGATAAAGAAGCGGTTATAGCATAGACAGAAAGAGAGGGAACTCCAGATTGGAGAGGCTGCAGTACAGGAAATACAGGCTCTGGATGCTGAGAAGCCTGTGTACAGGAGCGCGCCTGAGGTGTGCTGGGAGGATTGAGAGCGCGCCTGAGGTGTGCTGGGAAGATTGAGAGCGCGCCTGAGGTGTGCTGGGAAGATTGGGAGCGCAGGACACAGCCCCTGCTATCCAGTGGATTTAAAAGAGCAGAGCAGCAGAAAAATAACTTTTTGAACGTCCTTTTATTTTTCTAGGACCTTGCAAGGTTTATAAGTTTAGCAGCAATTTCTCACATTTTCAAGAAAATTTCAAAAGCCTATTTTTTTAGGGACCAGTTCAGTTCTGAAGTGGCTTTGAGGGGCCTATACATCGTGTTCTAAATTCTGCAAAGTACGTAGAGTTTATGACTGACCACTTTCTTCCGTGGTACAAAAAAAAGAACCGTGCCTTCCGTAGCAAAATTATCTTCATGCATGACAATGAACCATCTCATGCTGCAAAGAATACCTCTGTGTCATTGGCTGCTATGGGCATAAAAGGAGAGAAACTCATTGTGTGGCCCCCATGATCCCCTGACCTCAACCCTATTGAGAACCTTTGGAGCATCCTCAAGCAAAATATCTATGAGGGTGGGAGGCAGTTCACATCAAAACAGAAGCTCTGGGAGGTTATTCTGACATCCTGCAAAGATATTCAAGCAGAAACTGTCCAAATACTCACAAATTCAATGGATGCAAGAATTGTGAAGGTGATATCAAAGAAGGGGTCCTATGTTAACATGTAACTTGGCCTGTTAAGTTTTTTTTGATTGAAAGAACTTTTGATTTATATAAATATGACCTCCTGATGCTGCAAATTCAACAAATTACCATTTTAGTTCTCTTTACAACCTTTAACCTCTTAATGACCAGCCTATTTTAGACCTTAATGACCAGGCTATTTTTTACGTTTTTCCATCGTCGCATTCCAAGAGCTATAACTTTTTTATTTTTGCGTTGATATAGCTGTATAAGGTCTTGTTTTTTGCGGGACAAGTTGTATTTTTTAATAGCACCATTTTGAGGTACATATTATTTATTGATTAACTTTTATTAACTTTTTTTGGGAGGGGGATAGAAAAAAATCTGAAATTTTGCCACTCTTTTTCGCGTCCTAAATCTACGTCGTTTACCGTGTGGTATAAATAACACAATAACTTTATGCAGCGGGTTGTTACGATTGCAACGATACCAAATTTGTATAGTTTTTGTATGTTTTACTACTTTTACACAGTAAAAACGCTTTTTTTTCAAAATTATTTGTTTTTGTGTCTCCATATTTGAAGAGCCGTAACATTTTTTTAAAGTCAGGATTCACAGAAAACAGCAATTTTTCCATAGTTTTTTATTAAATTTTTTACGGCGTTCACCGTGCGGATTAAATAATGTAATAGATTTATAGTCGGGGTCGTTACGGACGCGGCGATACCAAATATGTGTAACTTTTTTACTTTATTTTGTTTTTTCAATAGTAAAGCATTTTGTAAGGGGAAAAGCTGGGTTTTTCATTTTTATTCACATTTTTTTTTTAATTAACTTTATTAGACGTTTTTTTTACTTTTTTACTAGTCCAACTAGGGGACTTTAATATGCGATTCTCCGATCGCTATTATATTACACTGCAATACTTTTGTATTGCAGTGTATTACTGCCTGTCCGTTTAAAACGGACAGGCATCTTCTAGGTCATGATCTAGCAGGCGTTCATTACTGGTAGACCTGGGGGCCTTTATTAGGCCCCCAGCTGCCATTGGAAACACAGACACTCGGCGATCTTATCGCCGGGTGTCAGTGGGATGAGAGGGAGCTCCCTCCCTCTCTCCAAAACAACTCAGATGCGGTGCTCGCTATTGAGCACCGCATCTGAGTGGTTAAACGGGTGAGATCGATACTAATATGCCTCTGGCAGCTGAGAGCAGGGAGATTTGACAGCTCCCTGCTCTGTTTACTTATTCCGATGCCGCGACGTAAAAAGTCTATGGCATCGGAATAAGGCCCGTTAGTGACCGACGTAAAAAGACTATGGGCCGGTCACTAACGGGTTAAAATGTTTTGATCTCTGTTGTGCATAATAATTTGAAACAGTGCATTTTGAGTTTTTTACTTCTAAAAAAAATCTGTTATCATTAAGAGACTTGTTCAATAAAATTTGCATTATACTCCAACGGTTGATGGCTTGAAGATTATACTGACTGTCATTTGCATCGACTATTTAGGAACATCAGTGAAAAATAACATTTGCATAATAATTTGTAATGCAGTGTATATTAGAAACCCCCATAAATCATCCCATTTAAATCTGCACCCCTAAAAGTATGTAAAACAGCAGTTTCTTAACCTTTTAGGCGTTTCACAGGAATGAAAGCAAAGTGAAGGTGACATTTCAAAACGTCATTTTTTTTAAATTAAATTGTAATGCTTTTTTGGGGACTTTGGGGCTTTCTTTTTATTAGATTATATTTTAGGCACCATGTCAGGTTTAAAGAGGTCTTGTGGTGCCAAAACAATTAATCTACGGGTGTTTCATAGATTTTATTAGAATTGGGCAGTGAAAATGCAATTTTTTTTTCCCCAATAAGATGTAGTTTTAGCTCAAATTGTTTTCATTTCCACAAGGTCTACAAATGTTGAGGTTCTGTTTCTCCTTTTAAAGACATTTGTCCCGGGTACGACAACACCCCATATGTGCTCATAAACTGCTGTTTGGGCAGACTGTAGGGCTTAGAAAGGAAGGCGCACCATTTGGATTTTGGAATGCAGATTTTGCTGGATTGGTTTCTGGGCGCCATGTCAGATTTGCAGAGCCCCTGTAGTACCAGTACAGTGGAAACCCCCCAAAAGTGACTCCATTTGGTAAACTACACCCCTTGAGGAATTCATCTAGGGCTATAGTGAGAATTTTGACGCCAAAGTTTTTTTTTGCTGAATTAATTAGTATAAAGATGTAGTTTTAAATCAACATTTTTCTTTATCACAAGGAATAAAGGAGATAAAGCCCCCAACATTTGTAAAGCAAATTCTCGCAAGTACAGAAATGCCCTATATGTGGTCATAAACTGCTGTTTGAACATGTGGGAGGGTTCAGAAGGGAAGGAGTGGTATTTGACTTTTGTAGTGTAGAATTTGTATTGTTTTGGTGCTCTGTTGCTTGGCCAACTGCCTCCCTGGTACGGCGGTGCGGACTAGTCGGTCCACATACCCACAGACTGTGACATTGACTTTTGGAGTGTAGATTTTTCTGGAATGGTTTGCGGACACCAAGTCACATTTGCAAAACGCCATTTTAGAAACTACAGCCCTAAAGGCATTTGTCAAGGGGTGTAAGGGAGCATTTAGACCCCCACAGGTGTTTTTAAGAAATTAATACGAAATGGATGATAACAAATGGAAAATTGCAATTTTTCACTGAAATGCCATTTCACGGCACAACATATGCTGTGCCCAGCTTGTGTCACTGGAAAATCGAACCCTATAAATTGTTAAGAGTGTTCTCCCGGGTATGGCAATGCCTTACATGTGGACGTAAGCTGCTGCTTGTGTACACTGTAAGGCTTAGAAGGGCAGGAGCGCCATTTGGAGCGTGGATTTTGCTTGGTAGTGCACTTTTTGGGACATTGTCGCCTTTGTAATTTGGGAAATTTTGCTTGGAAAGTGTTGCCCTGGTATAATACGGGTGCCCTCGCTACCAGCAGATGTGCTATGGCCTTCACCTTCCTGGTTCCTAAATACTAGGGCCTTGATAACCACTTATAGAAACTGAAGGAATGTTCCCCTCCGGCCTGCACATCGGGATGTTTTTTCAGCATATAACTTTTTTTGTTTTTTTTATCCACGTAATCATATCAGGGCCCTTTTTTGTGGGACGATCTGTAGTTTTTATTGGTATCATTATTTGGGAGGCTAGGGACCCAAAAACTTTTTCCTTATTTATTTTTCTTTACGATTGTTCCCGTGCAGTATAAATGATGTTAACTTTATTTGGCGGGTCAGTACCTTTACGGCGTTACACAATTTATATAGTTTTTTATATTTTACTACAGGAAGGAATGTTCCTCCACATCAAGCTGTTTTTACTCTAAGGGTATGTTCACACACAATCTCAAAAACGTTTGAAAATACGGAGCTGTTTTCAAGGGAGCTGTTTTTGGAGCTGTTTTCAATAGTCTATGAAAAATGCCTCCAAAAACGTCCCAAGAAGTGACATGCACTTCTTTTTTGCGGCCATTTTTTCATAACAGCCGCGGAACGGCCCGTCGGAACAGAACGCAGTTTTTCCCATTGAAATCAATGGGCAGTTGTTTGGAGGCGTTCTGCTTCCGATTTTTAGGCCATTTTTTGGGCGTTTACGGCCCGAAAAACGTCCGAACGTCGTGTGAACATACCCTAAGCATTTCCAGAGCTATAACTTTTTTATTTTTTGGTTGTTGGAGATGTATGAGGGCTTGTTTTTTGCGGGACAAGATGTAGATTTTATTGGTATCATTTTGGGTCACATGCGACTTTTTGATCTTGTTTTATTTCATTTTTTGGAAGAGGAAATGTATCAAAAACAAGCAATTCCGGAATGTTTTTTTTAATTTTTTTTTGTATTTTTTAACTTTATTCTGCAGGATCGACGATGATACCAAATGTATATATAAATATATATATATATATATATATATATATATATATATATATACACTAGTAGAAAAACGGCAGCACTCTAATTCAATGTTCAGGTTCCAGTAATGAAGGGTGCCAGCTGATAGTCCCGATCCAAAGACCATACGTATATACAAGAAGAAAATTCAGCAGCACTCCAGTGATCAAGGTGAAAAAAAGGTGAAATTTATTGTGCCAATATGGCAATGCAACGTTTCCGTCCCACCTTGGGACCTTTGCTTGAGAAAGGTCATAAGGTGGGACGGAAACGTTGCATTGCCATGTTGGCACAATAAATTTCACCTTTTTTCACCTTGATCACTGGAGTGCTGCTGAATTTTCTTCTTGGATATATATATATATATATATATATATATATATATATATATATATATATATATATATTTTAGTATTCCAGCTTTTGCACAATAAAATCACTTTTTAAAAAAAACAAACATTTGTATTCTGTGTTGTCATATTCTAAGATCTATAATTTTTTTATTTTTGCATTGACAAAGCTGTGTCAGGGCTTTTATTTTGCAGGACGGGCTGTCATTTATATTGGTATTATTTTGGGGTAAATATGAGGTTTTCATCACTTTTTATTCAATTTTTTAGCAGGAGATGTGACTTCCAAACAGCGATTCTGGTGTTATTTTCTTTATATTTTTTTCTTGTTGTGCGTTCACCGTGTGGGATAAATTACATAATAGTTTTATAGTTTGGGTCCTAATGGATGCGACGATACCAATTTATGTATATATTTTTTATATAATTTTTTTACAATTATAAAAGGCTTATTATGGGAAAAAAAGGCAATTTTGGGTTTTTAACTTGAAACTTTTTTATTATTATACAACATTTTTATTAACTGTTTCGCTACGGGACTTGAAGGTCTGCAACACTGATTGAAGGTCTGCAACACTGGTTCGGTCATTAACCTCGACGGCCGTGGCCATGGACATCTTACCTCGTTGCAGCATCGTCCTCCTGTCAGGCGCAGGCACTCACTTTCAGATTCCAAGTGTCTCCGGTGGGCGCGCATGTGCACGGCCTTAAAGGGCCATTGCGCGCATTTTTGCAGGAACTCTGCAATCTAGCCCAGGATGCCCTGGGCTATAAAAAGGGCTCTGCCCTCTTGCTCTTTGTCAGAGCGTTGTTCATTACCCATTGTTTGTCATGCTTATGGTCTCCCAGTGTCTTCCAGTTTCCCAGTGTACCTTGCTCCTGTATCCTGTATCCCGTATCCTGTTTCCGTGCTACCTAGTGCTATTGCTGTGCTGTGCTATTGCCGTGCTGTGCTACAGTCTACACTTGATCTGCTGCGCCTCACCTGACGACTTCCCGCCGCCTGGTCCTGGACGTGCCTGCCTCGCTACTGCCTACGATTGCCTCAGGTACCCTTGCTGAACTATTGAACTCTGTACTTACCTGTTTGGCCAGCTGCCATCCCGCTACACGGTACAGCCCAGTGGGTCCACACCCCGCATCGTGACAGTACGCTCTGGCCATGGACTCTGCTGGTCAATTCAAGGGCTTGGCACCCTCCCAAGCCATGCAGGCGGATCTGCTGGATCTCCGAGCCAGGCGGGATCAGCTCCTCGTGGCAGTGGACTCTATGGCGCAGCATCTAGGGACGCTAGTTGCTTCTCTTCCTGCCTCTATGCAAGTCCTTCAAGCCGATCCTCCTGTTACTCCTCCTGGCAGTTCCTGTCCAGATCCTCGGTTCTTGCTGCCATTGCCCTCTCGGTTCGATGGAGACGCCAGTGCTTGTCGGGGGTTTCTGAACCAATGCCACATTCATTTTACCCTGCACTCTCAAGCATTTCCGTCAGATGGAGCCAAGATCGCATTCATCATATCCCTCCTGACTGGCAAGGCCCTGGCATGGGCCAATCCTATCTGGGAATGTCACGGATCCGAGACCCGAGATTTCCAGGAGTTCATGCGAATATTCCGAACTGTTTTTGAGGAGCCTGGGCGAGTTTCATCGGCAGCCACTGCCATCTTCAACCTTCGCCAAGAGGACACCTCCGTGGGCGAGTATACGATCCAGTTCCGGACTCTGCCAGGAGAGCTATCCTGGACTTTGCTTATATTGCGGCCTCACTGGCCATGTCGTGCGTCTGTGTCCTCACAAACCAAAAAACCCCAGCGCCTAGGTTTGGTTGGAGAGACAACCCTGGGCGTCAACACATTAAATCAAGAACTCTCCTCCAAACTATTCATTCCTGTAACCATCATTGCTGGCGAGAGGTCCCATCAGGTCTCCGCATATTTGGACTCCGGCTCTGCAGCCAACTTCGTCTGCCTGGACCTTGTGGATCTCCTACAGTTGACTACTATCCTGCTTGAAAGGCCGCTGATCGTTGCCTCGGTGGATGGACTGCCATTGCCGGACCCAGTTGTGCCCGTAACCAAGCCATTGAGACTCCAAGTGGGAGCCCTTCATGCTGAACTCATCTCCCTGTTCGTCCTGTCCAAGGCCATCAACCCCTTCCTGCTGGGTTT
This sequence comes from Rhinoderma darwinii, assembly GCF_050947455.1. Lineage (NCBI taxonomy): Eukaryota > Metazoa > Chordata > Amphibia > Anura > Rhinodermatidae > Rhinoderma > Rhinoderma darwinii. The sequence goes on from NC_134687.1 coordinate 655,034,156, forward strand.
GCCTTGGCTTCGTCTGCACGCCCCCGTCCTAGATTGGAACTCTGGAGAGGTCCTCCAGTGGGGCCCGAAGTGTCTTGACCGCTGTCTGGGTCATATCCAGTCACTACAACCTGCTCCTCTTCAGTCTTTGACAGGGTTGCCTTCCTGTTTAACCATGTTCTGCGATGTCTTCGATAAAAAGGAGGCTGAGACCTTGCCGCCACACCGGGCATATGACTGTCCAATCGACCTGGTTCCGGAATCGTCTCCTCCTCGTGGTAGAGTGTACCCTGCCAGAGACCCAGTCCATGTCGGCCTACATTAAGGAGAACCTGGAGAGGGGTTATCATTCGTAAATCCTTATCCCCGGCCGGAGCGGGGTTCTTCTTTGTTAAAAAGAAAGATGGATCGTTACGACCTTGCATTGACTACCGAGGTCTAAACCAGATCACGGTGAAGAACAGGCACCCCTTGCCTTTGATTTCTGAACTGCTTGATCGCATACGGGGGGCAAAATTTTTTTCTAAACTGGACCTGCGGGGGGCCTACAATCTGATTCGGATTCGTCGTGGTGACGAATGGAAGACTGCCTGTAATACTCGTGATGGGCACTACGAATACTTAGTTATGCCCTTCGGCCTGTGTAACGCCCCTGCAGTATTTCAAGAATTTGTCAATGACATTTTTCGTGATCTCCTTTATGTTTGTGTTGTGATGTATCTCGATGACATTTTGATTTTTTCCCCAGATCCAGTAACTCATCAGAGTCATGTCCGCCAGGTGTTGCTCCGTCTAAGAGAGAATCGCCTTTACGCCAAGTTGGAGAAGTTTGTTTTTGAGAAGAAGTCTCTATCCTTCCTGGGCTATATTATCTCAGATCAGGGCCTCAAGATGGACACCCAGAAGGTAAAGGCTGTACTGGAGTGGCCACGCCCCCAAGGCTTAAGGGCCATACAACGCTTCCTAGGATTCGCCAACTTCTACCGACTGTTCATCCCCAACTTCTCATCTTTGACTGCTCCTATCCCCATCCTCACTAAGATGGGTATGAATGCCAAGATGTGGACTTCGGAGGCTGAAGCCACATTTGAATCCTCAAAGAAAGCCTTCACGTCTGCCTCCATTCTGCACCATCCGGATGTATCCCTACAGTTTTCGTTAGAGGTGGACACTTCCTCGGTGGGTGCTGGTGCACTGTTGTTCCAGAAAAGATCGAAAGGCAAGGCTGTGGTATGTGGCTACTATTTCAAGCTATTTTCTTCCGCAGAGCGCAACTACTCGATTGGGGACCAGGAGTTACTGGCCATCAAGCTGGCTCTGCAGGAGTGGAGACATCTACTGGAGGGCGCGGTTCATCCTATCCTGATCTTCAAGGATCACAAAAATTTGACCTACCTACAGACGGCGCAGCGGTTGAATCCTCGTCAAGCCAGGTGGTCATTGTTCTTTGCTCGGTTCCGGTTCGAACTCCGCTACCGACCCGCCGACAAGAATGTGAGGGCCGATGCCTTGTCTAGATCTTTTGATACCGAAGACGCCATGGAATCTCCACAGAATATTATTGACCCATCCTGCATCTTCTCTGTGAATCCCCTGCAAGTTAGAGACATTCCTCCGGGTAGGACTTTTGTACGTCTGGCTGACCGAGGAAGAATTCTTTGCTGGGGTCACAGTTCTAAGCTGGCAGGTCACACGGGTGCTCGTAAGACCCAAGATCTAATCACCCGTCAGTTCTGGTGGCCCACGCTACCCAAAGATGTTATGGACTTTGTCTCCTCTTGCACAGTATGCGCAGCAAATAAAGTTGCTCACTCCAGTCCTGCTGGCCTGCTCCAACCACTGCTTGTGCCCGTTGCCCCGTGGCAACATGTCGCTAAGGACTTTGTCACGTATCTTCCTTCTTCTGCGAGTTGCAGTGTGATCTGGGTGGTGGTGGATTAATTTTCCAAAATTGCTCACTTCATTCCCTTGACCACCGTGCCGTCTGCTACGCGATTGGCCAGCCTTTTCATACAACACATCTTCCGTGTGCATGGCTTGCCCCTGCATATTGTCTCGGACCGAGGTGTCCAGTTCACCTCGAAGTTTTGGAGAGCACTTTGCGGCCTCCTCGGTGTAAAATTGGACTTCTCTTCGGCCTATCATCCCCAGTCCAATGGGCAAGTTGAGAGAGTTAACCAGATTATGGCGAACTATCTACATCACTTTGTTTGATGATTGGGTGCAGTTGCTCCCGTGGGCAGAGTTCTCTTATAACAACCACACCAGTGAGTCGACCACTTCCAGTCCATTATTCATCGTCTACGGCCAACATCCTCGAATACCTCTTCCTGTTTCTATGATGTCCCAGGTGCCTGCAGCCGATTCAACCTTCAGGGACTTTCTACAGATATAGCAACAGACCCGATCATCTATCCTGTTGGCGGTGGACCGCATGAAGAGAAAGGCAGATACAAGAAGATGGGCACCTCCCCAGTTCCTTCCAGGGACTAAAGTCTGGCTGTCTTCTAGGAATATCCGGCTGAAGGTGCAGTCGTGCAAATTTGCTCCTGGGTTCCTTGGTCCCTTCGAAATCCTGCTACAGATCAACACGGTATCCTACAAGCTGCGGCTCCCTCCTACCCTCAGGATTCCTAACTCCTTTCACGTCTCCCTGCTGAAACCCATGGTCCTGAGCTGCTACTCCCGGACTCCTAGCTCCACAGTGGCCCCTGGCGGCTCATCATGGACTTTCGAAGTAAAGGAGATTCTGGCCACCAAGAAGGTGGGAGGAAGGACTTTTTATTTTTTTGGATTGGAGGGGGTTCGGTCCAGAAGAGAGGTCTTGGGAGCCAGCGAGAACATCGATGCTCCTGTTCTCGTGAGGAAGTTTCTCTCCCGCTCTGGTCCCAAGAAGAGGGGGTGTAAGAGGGGGGATACTGTAACGTCTATGGCCACGGTCCGTCGTTTGGTCAGCATCGTCCTCCTGTCAGGTGCCGGCACTCACTTCCGGATTCCGAGTGTCTCCGGCGGGCGGGCGCGCGCGCGCCCGCGCGTGCACAGCCTTAAAGGGCCAGTGCGCGCATTTTTGCAGGAACTCTGCAATGTAGCCAAGGATGCCCTGGGCTACAAAATGGGCTCTGCCCTCTTGCTCTTTGCCAGAGGGCTGTTCGTTACCCATTGTTTGTCATGCTGATGGTCTCCCCGTGTCTTCCAGTTTCCCAGTGTACCTTGCTCCTGTATCCTTTATCCCGTATCCTGTTTCCGTGCTACCTAGTGCTATTGCCGTGCTGTGCTATTGCCGTGCTGTGCTACAGTCTACACTTGATCTGCTACGCCTCACCTGACGACTTCCCGTCACCTGGTCCTGGATGTGCCTGCCTCGCTACTGCCTACGATTGCCTCAGGTACCCTTGCTGAACTATTGAACTCTGTACTTACCTGTTTGGCCAGCTGCCATCCCAATACGTGTTACGGCCCAGTGGGTCCACACCCCGCATCGTGACATATACTAATACATTACACTACCTGCGTAGTTCAATGTATTAGAGCTGTCAGGGGCAGGTCCTAATAGGCTTCCAGACTTGGCAGACTAGGAGGCCATTGTTAGGGCTCCGGTTGCCATACCAACCATTGGCACCCATGTGATCGGCTAAAAAACCCTTAGATTCCACGAAGACTATTGACCTCGGCATCTAAGGGGATAATCAGGCCGGATCGGAGGCTAGCTCCAATGCTGTCCATTAGAGCAGGGTCTCAGCTGTAATATACAGCTGACACCCGGTGGTAATGGCACGGGCTTGGCTTCTGGGCCCGCATTATTACCGCAGCGTAGCTGTACTGCGGTTTGTGGGAACTACTTCCTGACTGCACTGTCTATATGTACGGCGGATGTCTGGAAGGGGTTCAGCATAATTTTGGAATAGTCGACATAAATAGAAAGAAATAAACACATACATTTTGGTGATTGCCTTTGTAATTTGTAATTTTTTGGGTTCTTCCATTACTGATCCCCTAATAATAACAGCTGAGAAGAAAGATCCTCATTATAGTTCTATATTTAATATGGGACTGGGACAAGAATTGAGGGACTGTTAGAAAACAGACAAGGTCCCCATGACAACTCTGCACACAAGTCACAAGGAGACATGTTATCTTCAGGGTATTTCTGTAGTACAACCTTAGGCCTCAATATCAGCACTCAGATCTCTGCTATAATCTACTGTACATTTTTTGAAACATGTCTTCTGGTAGGTCTCTCCTTTAATCTTTTATAGTGGCTTTAGCAATGTGGCGTTTTTATTTCTGTCTGTTTTTTAACTTTCGGGGCAATCTTCCAGACCTAATGATTATTAGGAAACTTGTATTTCACATGTAATTATTGTACATACAAAAACGTCTAAGTGATGATCACCTGCACTCAGAGGCCACTTCACTAGGTCTACCTATTCAATGCTAGATAGAAACCTCTTTCCTCTTAGAACAGCCTCAATACTGAGGCCTGCTTCACACGCTGTGTTCGGACTGTATGTTGGCCGTATTTCCCCGACCAAACACAGTTCAGGGAGCTAAATTCCTAGCAGCATAGTGATCCATGATGCTCTGAGTCACCGCCTCTTCACGGGACTATCGTACTAAAGACAAAATTGCAGTATGGGGCAGAGACTCCTAACATTATAAATAACTTATGATGGTAGAAGTTCGGCTCCCTGAACTGTGTTTGGTCCAGGAAATCCGTCCGACATATGGTCCGAATACAGCTGTCAGAAGCAGGCCTTCAGTGGAATGGATTCCACAATGTACTGAAAATCTTTATTACAGATTATGATTGATAACCTCATTCTGTCTATTCCATTACATATTAAATGTGTTCTTTAAAATTAAGATCTGGTGATGGTGAAGCCATTATTATCTCATTTTCATGTCCATGAATCTCTAACATTATCTTGTTAAATGTAAACCGTGGGTAAGGTTCGATTTTCAGTAAATATATTAAAGCGGCCCCCGGTCTCAGGACAAAATTATAAATGTGATGGGTATATGGTGTAATATTGCCTGGTGCCTTTCAGTTGTGCCCCTCTAGCATGGATCAACTGTTTTAGGGTCCTCTCTGTGTTCTCTCAAAAAGGCCATAGCGCTTCTCAGACTGTCTAAGATACTCTTACTGCTCTGGACAATCTGAGAACAGTGGGGGTGTCTAGTCTAAGAAGCACTACAGTCATTTTGGGACAGCACAGAGGGGACCCTAAAATGGCAAATCCACGTCAGAGGGGCATAACTGAAGGGCACCAGGTAATCATAGTATCACTATCATAGTATCATAGTATCATAGTATCACTATCATAGTAAAAACATTGTCCCGGAACCGGAGGGTTGCTTGAAGTTGTAGTATTAAAGTGATTTCCAACTGGTATTGAATGACCAAATGTGTTGGTAGAAGACAGGCTTGATTGCTAGGTAAGGTTGCACTCACATTTTTTTTGTTTTATTAAGTCATGATTTATGTAATGAAAGTGGACCAGAAACCTGGACTTTATCAACGATATATTTTATTTTGTTATCAAAGTTCTTTTTTCTTTAAGCCAAAGCCAGGAGTAGAATAAACAAGGAATTACTTATACTTCACCTTCCTGCTTGATCCACTTCTGGCTTTGATTTAAAAAAAAGAAAAAAACTGCCTCAAAATGGCATTTGTGTTTCAGTCTGATATAAATATTATAAACTTGTCTACTTTGTGGTTTCAAAAAAAGATAATCAAATTCATCCTAATCATAACAGAAAACTCCAGTAAGAAGTCTGAGGGAAACTTCATGCTATCGATAAATTATAAAGTAGAAGATGAAGATATCAAGCAGCAGTCTTTAGGAGAAAACCTCATTACCCTTAATGTACATCCAGGACTTCACAGTACAGAGCTATCATATATTGCCCCTGATCATGAGGTACCTTCTCCTGACCAATCACAGATTGTTACCACAGGTACAGCTCAGAAAGGGGGTAAAAGGTTTCAATGTGGTAAACAGTTCACAAAAATCTCAGGTCTTTTTACACACAGAAGAATTCACACAGGGGAGAAGCCATATTCATGTTCAGAATGCGGGAAATGTTTTGCACGAAAATCATATCTTGTTAGACATTTGAGAATTCACACAAGAGAGAAGCTGTATTCATGTTCAGAATGTGGGAAATGTTTTGTACAAAAGTCACATCTTGCCGTACATAAGAGAAGTCACACAGGAGAGAAGCCATATTCATGTTCAGAATGTGGGAAATGTTTTACAGATAAATCAAGTCTTATTAAACATAAGAGAAGTCACACAGGAGAGAAGCCGTATTCATGTTCAGAATGTAGGAAATGTTTTACACAAAAATCAAATCTTGTTAAACATGAGAGAAGTCACACAGGAATTAAGCCATATTCATGTTTAGAATGTGGTAAATCTTTTACAGAAAAATCAAGTCTTGATGGACATGAGAGAAGTCATACAGGAGAGAAGCCGTATTCATGTTCAGAATGTGGGAAATGTTTTACACAAAAATCAAATCTTGATGGACATGAGAGAAGTCACACCGGAGAGAAGCCATATTCATGTTCAGAATGTGGAAAATGTTTTACAGATAAATCAAGTCTTGTTACACATGAGAGAAGTCACACAGGAGAGAAGCCGTATTCATGTTCAGAATGTAGGAAATGTTTTACACAAAAATCAAATCTTGTTAAACATGAGAGAATTCACACAGGGGAGAAGCTGTATTCATGTTCAGAATGTGGGAAATGTTTTGTGCAAAAATCACATCTTGCTGTACATGAGAGAAGTCACACAGAAGAGAAGCCATATTCCTGCTTAGAATGTGGGAAATGTTTTACACAAAAATCAAGTCTTGTTAATCATGAGAGAATTCACACAGGAGAGAAACCATATTCATGTTTAGAATGTGGGAAATGTTTTACACATAAATCAAGTCTTATTGCACATGAGAGAAGTCACACAGGAGAGAAGCCATATTCATGTTTAGAATGTGGTAAATATTTTATACATAAGTCACGTCTTGCTATACATGTGAGAAGTCACAAAGGAGAGAAGCCATATTCATGTGCAGAATGTAGGAAATATTTTACAGATAAATCAAGTCTTATTAGACATGAGAGAAGTCACACAGGAGAGAAGCCGTATTTATGTTCAGAATGTAGGAAATGTTTTACAGATAAATCAAGTCTGGTTATACATGAGAGAAGTCACACAGGAGAGAAGCCATTTTCATGTTCAGAATGTGGGAAATGTTTTACTCAAAAATCAAATCTTGTTAAACATGAGAAAAGTCACACAGGAGAGAAGCCGTATTCCTGTTCAGAATGTGGGAAATGTTTTACACACAAATCAAGTCTTGTTATACATGAGAGAAGTCACACAGGAGAGAAGCCATTTTCATGTTCAGAATGTAGGAAATGTTTTACACACAAATCACATCTTGTTATACATGAGAGAAGTCACACAGGAGAGAAGCCGTACTCATGTTCAGAATGTGGGAAATGTTTTACAGCTAAATCAAGTCTTATTGTACATGAGAGACATCACACAGGAGTGAAGTTTTCATGTTCAGAATGTGGGAAATGTTTTATTACTAAATGCAAACTTAGAGATCATCAGAGAAGTCACACAGGGGAGAAGCTGTTTTGACGCACTAAATGTGGAATATGGGTTACAAGGAAATACGTTTTTTAAACTCAGAGAATTAACATGAATCCATATTCTTGTTTGGCATGTGGGAAATAAGATTCTAGGGATTGCTCATCCAGGGAACAGTCATACACCATGGACCAGGAAAAAGGGATAATTCACATTGTCAAAGTCCTACAGTCCACACAACTTCGCTCACTAAGTACACTACCGTTCAAAAGTTTAGGGTCACTTAGACATTTCCTTATTTTTGAAAGAAAAGCACCGTTTTTTTCAATGAAGATAGCATTAAATTAATCATAAATACACTCTATACACTGTTAATGTGCTAAATGACTATTCTAGCTGCAAACGTCTGGTTTTTAATGCAATATCTACATAGGTGTATAGAGGCCCATTTCCAGCAACCATCACTCCAGTGTTCTAATGGTACATTGTGTTTGCTAACTGTGTTAGAAGGCTAATGGATGATTAGAAAACACTTGAAAACCCTTGTGCAATTATGTTAGCACCGCTGTAAACAGTTTTGCTGTTTAGAGGAGCTATAAAATGGACCTTCCTTTGAGCTAGTTGAGAATCTGGAGCATTACATTTGTGGGTTCGATTAAACTCTCAAAATGGCTAGAAAAAGAGAGCTTTCATGTGAAACTCGACAATCTATTCTTGTTCTTAGAAATGAAGGCTACTCCATGCGAGAAATTGCCAAGAAACTGAAGATTTCCTACAACTGTGTGTACTACTCCCTTCAGAGGACAGCACAAACAGGCTCTAACCAGAGTAGAAAGAGAAGTGGGAGGCCCCGCTGCACAACTGAGCAACAAGACTTGTACATTAGAGTCTCTAGTTTGAGAAATAGACGCCTCACAGGTCCTCAACTGGCAGCTTCATTAAATAGTACCCGCAAAACGCCAGTGTCAACGTCTACAGTGAAGAGGCGACTCCGTGATGCTGGCTTTCAGGGCAGCGTGGAAAAGAAAAAGCTATATCTGAGACTGGCTAATAAAAGGAAAAGATCAATATGGGCAAAAGCACACAGACATTGGACAGAGGAAGATTGGAAAAAAGTGTTATGGACAGACGAATCGAAGTTTGAGGTGTTTGGATCACACAGAAGAACATTTGTGAGATGCAGAACAACTGAAAAGATGCTGGAAGAGTGCCTGACGCCATCTGTCAAGCATGGTGGAGGTAATGTGATGGTCTGGGTTGCTTTGGTGCTGGTAAAGTGGGAGATTTGTACAAGGTAAAAGGGATTTTGAATAAGAAAGGCTATTACTCCATTTTGCAACGCCATGCCATACCCTGTGGACAGCGCTTGATTGGAGCCAATTTCATCCTACAACAGGACAATGACCCAAAGCACACCTCCAAATTATGCAAGAACTATTTCGGGAAGAAGCAGGCAGCTGGTATTCTATCTGTAATGGAGTGGCCAGCGCAGTCACCAGATCTCAACCCCATAGAGCTGTTGTGGGAGCAGCTTGACCGTACGGTACGCAAGAAGTGCCCATCAAGACAATCCAACTTGTGGGAGGGGCTTCTGGAAGCATGGGGTGACATTTCTCCCGATTACCTCAGCAAATTAATAGCTAGAATGCCAAAGGTCTGCAATGCTGTAATTGCTGCAAATGGAGCATTCTTTGACGAAAGTAAAGTTTGAAGGAGAAAATTATTATTTAAAATAAAAATCATTGTTTCTAACCTTGTCAATGTCTTGACTATATTTTCTAGTCATTTTGCAACTCATTTTATAAATATAAGTGTGTGTTTTCATGGAAAACACAAAATTGTCTGGGTGACCCCAAACTTTTGAACGGTAGTGTATTTCATGCAGTAAGGTAAGCAAACTAGTACATCTAAAAAGTAGAGATAGAGAAGCTACTCCGCTAAGATACCAGAAAACTCTTGGACAGATGGTTGTTAAGGATCAATTGGGCTATTCTCTCATGCTCAGGAGTTGGCACCACATCCTGGTTCTTTGTTGTTTTTACCATTTATTAAAGTAATGGAGGATTGCTTGTACTATGGTGGCACCCTGACTGGTGTAGTTAGTGTTCAAAAACTAAACTGTAATATAAAAGGGACAGAAAGGGCCTATTTGTCAATGATAGGATTCCCATAGCTGATCTGCTTCTCATTATTTCACCAGAAGAGCAAAAGAATTAAGTCTAAGAAAACCAAAATCATCTGTTACTGCGATCTTATAATTACGTGTATGTGAAAGTGATTAACAGATGTTTAAATAAGTACATTCTGTGTGGACTCCATCTTGGATATTTGTAACCCATTTTGTCTCAAAGGCTCCGTTTTGTGTTTGAAGAGTCATGATATTGAGTGATCTTGACCTACAGTATGTTACCACCATATATGTCCTGCCTTACAATTATACACTGTTCTCCTTTTGTATTATTTTATGTACATTTTGGTTTTATGGCTGCTTTTTAAAGTGTATGTACAGCTGTTTTGTGTCTTAATAAAGAATTTTTTATTTTTTTTGCTGTATTGGGTGGATATTCTTTATTATAGCATTGAGGGAAATTTTATTATTATGTGATATCAGAGGACATTACAGGGAGGATTATAATCGGAGAGAACTACAACTCCCAGCATGTCCAGACTGTTATTATGTGATATCAGAGGACATTATAGGGAGGAGGTATAAGAGAAGAGGACTACAACTCCCACCATGTCCAGACTGTTACATCTGGTAAGACCCTTCAATTTTTTAAAGGGGTGGCAAACGTCTTCAAGGAAGGTGTCCCAGAGGGGGAACAGACAGTACAAACAAGTTCCAAGGGAACATTGAGCTCCAGACCTGGGACTCAAGTTGGCGACTGGGGCCACATACAGTGTTGGCGGTCTCAAGGACCTGGGTATATTGCTGAAAATTGTCCCCTGACTACTGAGCCAATGGAGTATGACACAGCCAGACAGTTGTCCTTATTTGCACGTCCTGTTTGTTCTGCTGAGGCTGTCACAGAGACTGAACCACATATGTGTATCCTCAAAGTGGAAGGTTGTACTGTGTGTGTGCTCTACTGGATTCTGGGAGCTTGATTACCCTAGTACATGCCAGCCTGGTAGACCCTGGGACATACAGGCGACAAGAGGTTGGGGTCTTATGTATACATGGGGACACTAAAGAATACCCCACAGCTGTGGTCACTCTAGAGGCTTTAAGTGGAACTGCCTGTCATAAAGTGGGCGTAGTCAAAACACTGATGCATAGTGTGATGCTGGGGAGATACTTCCCACTCTTCTGGGACTTATGGAGGAACAATAACATAACCTCCTCTGTTAATGTTGTAGACAATGGTAATGGGTGTGCAGTGATTAGCCTCGAACGCTTTGACCGCGACGATGAGGTGCCAACAGTAGGGGTGACCACTGAGTTTGATAGTTTTCCCGTAGCTGTTTTGGTTGGTAAAACTGAGGAGCAGGAAGTACTCACTGATATGTCTATGTGTCACATGATAACTTTGGAACTAATCAGATTAGAGATCCCATGTTATTAAAAGCCAGGGAAAATGCTAAGGTATTAAATGGAGTGCCCCAGCATCCAGGGGCTTATAAGGTGTTTCCACACATGGCTATTAGCCAGGATCTGCTTTATTCTGGAGATAACATACGTGGGGAGGGTGTTGAACAGTTGGTGGTGTGCCAACCATATAGTAGAATGGTGTTAGACCCGGCTCATGAACACATACTGGATGGACACCTAGGTTGTGAAAAGACCAGAGAGCGTATCTTGCAACAATTCTTCTGGCCGGGGTATATACAGTAGTGTTGCAGTGTATAGTGCAAGCAATCGCTGGTTCAAGTCCCCTAGGAGTTCTAATTTAAAAAAAAGTTAAAAACAGTCAAAAGTTGTTTTCTACTCTCCAAAATAAATAAAATACTAAAATTTTTAAAAAGAAAACCCCTTTTTTCTCGAACGTAGTGTTAAAAAGAAAAAAATTAATGTAACTGGCATTGGTGCGTCCATAAGAATCCGAACTATTACACTACAACGTTATTTAATCAGTTTGGTGAACGCTGTAAAAAAATAAACACCAGAATTGTCGTTTTTGGTCACCTTAGCTCACCAAAAAAAAATAAAAAAATTTAATAAAAAGTGATGAAAAAGTCACATGTACCCCAAAATGGTACTAATAAAAACTAGTGCTCATCCGGCAAACAATAAACCATTATAACGCTCAATCGACGGAAAAAGTCAGACACAAAGCAATTTTTTTTTTAACAAATACTTATTTTTTTTAAGCTATATATCCTAATAAGGAACCCATATAATAAATGGCTCATGTGAAGCAAATTCAAGAAATTACCTATTAGAAACAACCAGCGCTAAGGAATGACCAGACCCACGTACACCGCCGCGCGTTTCGCCAAAACTTTGTGCGTCGGGTGCGCGTCTGTGGTCCTGTCGATCATACTATGCATTTGTAGCTGCGTATCATGACACTTGTTTACTATCCTGATTGTTTATGTCTATCATAACTTACTTGTGCTGGGATGCATTAATTTATTATATCATTGTATGCCTTATATGAAGGACCTTGACACAGTCTTTTGTACCCATTCCACCTACCGTGTTTTTTTCTTTCTCACTCGTTTCTGTGACGGTTGTTTTTTATCTTATATTTATTTTTTGTATTTTTAACCCCTTAATGACCGGGCCTGAAAAGACCTTAATGACCAAGCCAGATTTGTTAAATCTGGTATGTCTGACTTTATCATAGAATAACTCTGCGAAAGTTTTGAATATCCAAGTAATTCTGGCAATTGTTTTTTCGTCACATGTTGTACTTTATTTTAGTGGTAAAAGTAGACTGATACAATTTGCGGAAATTAATTAAAAAATATAAAAATGGAAGAAATTTTGTAAAAATTATCATTTTTCCATATTTTTAACTGCAATATGTCACATATGTACATACATACTGTACAATTTTTTTATTAAATATATATTTCTATCGCTTTACTCTATTTTGGCAGCACTTTTGAAAAAAAAAATATTTTTTTTGAGCAATTTAGAAGACTTACAAGTTTAATAATAATTTTATACATTTTGAAGTACATTTTGTTTTCCTGCACCAAGCCAGGTTTTAAGAGGCTCATAGGTGTCAGAATGGTGGAAACCCCCACAAGTGACACCATTTTGAAAACTACACCCCTTAAGGTATTTATTAAGGGGTGTTGTAAGTATTTTGACCCCACAGTTTTTTTTGTAAGAATTCATGCAAAGCAGGCGTAAAAAAATATAATTTCACTTTTTTCATAAAAGTATCACTTTGAAGACCGATTTCTTTGTAAAGTGACCATGAGAATGAAGAAACACACCCCAAAATCTATCACCCTGTTTCTCCTGTTTTCAAAAATACCCACATTGTGACCCTAATGCGTTGCCTGGACATATGGCAGGGCCCGAAAGGAAGGGAGCAATCGGAGGCATTCAGGTCTCATATTTTGCTTGAAAATGTTTTAGGCCCCACTGTACATTTGGAGAGGTTTTGAACTACCAGAACGATAGAAACTCCCCATAAACGACCCAATTCGAAAACTAGACCCCTTAAGGTATTTATCTAGGGGTGTAGTGAGTATTTTGACCCCACAGTTTTTTGCTAAATTTAATGCATAGCAGGTGAAATAAAAAAACAAAACACTTTTTATATAAAAGTATCACTTTGAAGACTGATTTCTTTGTAAAGCGACCATGAGAATGAAGAAACACACCCTAAAATCTATAACCCTGTTTCTCCTGTTTTGAAAAATGCCCCCATTGTGACCCTAATGCGTTGCCTGGACACACGGCAGGGCCCGAAAGGGAGGGAGCATCCGAAGACTTTCAGGACACACGTTTTGCTTGAAAATGCTTCAGGTCCCATTACACATTTATAGAGGTACTGAGCTGCCAAAAAGATAGAAACTCCCAATAAATGACCCCATTTTGAAAACTAGACCCCTTAAGGTATTCATCTAGGTGTGTACTAAGTATTTTGACCCCACAGTTTTCGCAGGAAGTAATGCAAAGCAGGTGGAAAGAAAATGTTATTTAACTTTTTTTCACAAATGTGTCATTTTAAGGTCAGATTTCTTGTACAGAGGACTTGAGAATAAGGAAATGCACCAGAAAATGTATCACCCTGTTTCTCCTGTGTTCAAAAATATCCCCATTGTGGCCCTAATGTGTTTCCTGGACACACGGCAGGACCCAAAAGGAAGGGAGCACCCGGAGGCTTTCAGGACACACATTTTGCTTGAAAATGAGAGGATTCTACTTTTCTAGATTGAGAAATATATGTCCCTAACAGTTTCTACACCCTATGACTATGTCGTGCTAAGAAAGCAGCTGTCCTGAAATCATGTCAGTCCATAGACATTATGTATATCAACCCGCTCTGATATATAGTAAGTTAGAGTGGGAAAATTTATTAAACTGTTGGCGGAAAAAGGCAATATATCCCAAAAAAAAGGAGAAAGAATGTATCCAGCTATGTGGAAAACTAGAGCATGTTCACAGGATGAAAGAAAATTTGTAGGGCTGTAATGACTTTATTATTCAAAGTGACTGGTCATACAACGTCTCTTTAGCTCCATCAATCCGTATATAAGGGACGAATGTGCCAAGTGACGCGGTACACCATAACAAGCCCCTGCCCGGCAAGGTAGGAACCGCCATGTGCACAAAACAACCAATCACCTGTAGAATATATAAAGGGGCAGTGTCCCACACCGTATGTATAGAGACAGTAAAGGACCACTACTCCCCAAATTAATGTCGCTATTTCTAGATGTATTGTCGGGTGTAAGAGGTCCACCAAAAACCCGAACAAAACTGTAATAAAGCCCATAGTGTATTGATAAGGAACAGCTCACTTATTAGAAATCCTCAGAATAAAAAGAAAAAATTATGCCGTATCCCCAGTCAGTAACAGCTATTTATGGCAGGACATAGTCATAACGGAAAAGGAAATAAAAAGCTTTCAGGGCACAATTTTATCTTGAATGAATTTCAGGGCCTTATTCCACTTTATATAACTGGGTTATATCCCAAAATGACTCAATCTAGAAAAGTGTATTTCCCTCCCTCCCAAAAAAAGTGATTAAAAAAAGAAATCTCTAAAAGAACCCTACATTTTGGCATCTCCTAAATATACAGCGAAGCTGCTTCCCTAAAAAAAAAAAAAGAGGTGTACAGAAAAATAAAATCCTAAATAAATCCTGCATTTTAACTTTTATAGTTCACAAAAGAAAATTAGTAATGTGCGACGGTATGATAGATTTCAAAACAGGGACTCATGCATAGACCAGGGCTGGAAGGACAAGCGGAACAATAATATCGTGACTCACTTCGCTATCCTCGTTTGCAACACCCAACACCGTTTTTTGGGGTATTTTTGGTTAGATGTTGAAGGGATGGGGTGTAAAAAATGTTTTTCAACAAGTCGGCGTACATCCTCTGACTCATGGACTACTCTCTGGTCTGCAGATTGAAATAGGAGATCTTCAATCACTTTCTCCTGAAATTCAAAGAATGTCGCCCTGCCCGCTGATTTTTTGTACAGGACAAATGCATTGTGCATTGCAACCTGGATGAGGTATATTGCCACTTTCTTACACCACGTTCTGGTTTTCCTTTTAACCAGATATGGTTGTAACATCTGGTCGCACAAATCTACCCCACCCATGAATTTGTTATAGCCGATGACACACACAGGCTTTTGTCTATCTGCAGAGGCCCCACGTTCTGTAACAGTTGCTGTTGCACTTGTATGGATAGTGCTGATCATGTAAACATCCTTGCGGTCACGAAATTTTAAAGCCAGCATCTTCTCAATTTGAAAAGTGCATGACTCCCCCTTTTGTAGTTTTTTATACACAAGTTGACGTGGGAAACCTTTGCGATTCCTGCGTATTGTGCCACAGGCTCCGGTGTTGGCACAATGAAGGGTGCTAAACAATGGCACACTGGTATAAAAACTGTCTGTGTATACATGATACCCCTTGTGTAGGAAAGGGCCAATTAAATCCCACACAATCTTACCAGTGGTACCAATATTTTGAGTGCACCCTGGGGGATTAAATTCACTGTCTTTACCCTCGTAGATCTTAAACGCACATGTGTAGCCAGTAGTGCTTTCACATAACTTGTAGATCTTTACCCCGTATTTTGCACTTTTTGAGGGTATGAATTGGCGGAATGAGAGACGCCCTTTGAAATTCATTAGCGATTCATCCACTGCTAAATTTTGTTCAGGGGTATATGCTCCTAAAAAGGAGGAATTAAGAAAATTTAGCAAAGGCCTTAATTTATACAGCCGGTCACGACTTCTGTCGCTGGAAGGGGGTGCCTGTATGTTGTCACTAAAGTTGAGAAATCACATAAGTATTTCGTACCTGCTGCGTGACATAATACCAGAAAAAATGGGGGTGGCATGTATAGAGCTTGATGCCCAATATGACCTAATAGAGGTTTTTTTTATAATTCCCATGTTAAGGGTGAGGCCCAGAATTTTTTTTATTTCCGTTGTATTTGTGGGATTCCACAACCTGGCATGAGGTGACGAAGGCTTATTGGCAATGTACTGCCTGGCATACAAATTTGTTTCCTGCACAAAATGTTCCAAAACTTGGTCCGTAATAAAAATATTAAAATAATTTAGTGGTGAAAAATTACTGACATTGGGACTTATGCCAGGAGTAGCAATAAAGTAATTTATGGTGGGAGAAAATAAACTTGTGGGTTCCCACACTAAATCGGTTTGGTGGGGTTGTACAATTTCAGGGGCTACACTTTGAACGGATGTTGTGGCAACTGCGCCGTCTCCCATATCACTGGTGCTGGGTCTCATATCAATAGAATCCCTTGAAGCGACACTTTCGCTGTCGCTTTCAAGTAAAAGCTCAACTTCAGATGCAGAATCCGTATCTGAACATAGCATCTGATAGGCTTCCTCAACGCTGTATCTTCTGGCAGCCATAATTATAATACAGTCTAAACCGCAAATAATAAACGTAACTAGCGGCTTCAATTTTTTTATCAACTAATCAACTAAGAACACTAAAGGAATTAAACTTTTTTTATTTTTTATTTTTTTATTTTTTTCAAACCCAAACCTAAACCCTACGCCTAACACAAACCGTAAACCCAAGCCCAGAACAGCACCCTACGCTGTCTAACAGCATACATGCCGTCTAACAGCGTACCCTAAAAACAAAGTCATTTATAGTACGATTCTTAGTATATACAGTAATATACTATATACTATAAAATACTGATATTTTTTTTTGATTTTTTTTAAACTGTGTGTGAGGAACAAGTGATTTTGTGAGGGGACACTGACATACTTGTATCTGTTTCTTTCCACAGCTAGAACAGAGTGAGGAGAAACAGATACATGTTTTTACTTTTATTTTACAGTAGTGATCACTATGATTGGATCTCATAGTGAACACAAAAGATCAGGAACCAATACTATTGGCTCCTGATTACTGCTCTAAGAACAGAGCTGGTAGCAACAGCTCGTTCTTAGAGCAGGAGCTGTCATTTAAACACTCCCGGTGGATTTGTACACAGTAACAGCATGTGACCGCTGTGATTGGCTGTCACAGCGGTCACATGCTGTTACGACGAAATCGGCAGGTCCTGATGGCTGCACTAAGAACCGGACATGTTACTTACAGACGGTTTTTAGTGCAGACTTCACCAGGGTGCCGCTAAACCCCCTCTACTACAGCGACGCCAAAAGGCGTCGTTGTAGACTGAGTACATGCACCACCTGACGTCAAAAGACAGTGGGCGGTCGTTAAGGGGTTAATTCCTGTGAAACACCTAAAGAATTAAAACATTTTCTGAATGCTGTTTTGGATACTTTGAGGCCTTTTGACATTTTTTGAAAATATGAGAAATTGCTGCTAAAGTTCTAAGCCTTGTAACGTCCTAGAAAAATAAAAGAATATTCAAAAAATGATGGAAACATAAAGTAGACATATGGGAAATGTTAACTAGTAACTTTTTTGTGTGGTATTACTATCTGTTTTACAAGCAGATACATTTAAATTTCGAAAAATGCTAATTTTTGCAAGTTTTCTCCAAATCTTGCTGTTTTATTACAAATAAATATTGAATTTATTGACCGAATTTTTTCACTAATATAAAGTACAATACGTCACGAGAAAACAATCTCAGAATCGCTGGGATTGGTAAAAGCATTCCCAAGTTTTTACCACATAAAGTGACACGTCAGATTTGAAAAATCAGCTGCGTCATTAAGGCCAAAACAGGCTCAGTCTTGAAGGAGTTAAAGCAAAGTAGAGGTGAAATTTACAAATGTCATATTTTTTTGCCAAAATTCATTTGTGATAAAAAAAAATTCTGTACCACAGAAGGTTTTACCCGAGAAATGCAACTCAATATTTATTGCCCAGATTATGTAGTTTTTAGAAATATCCCACATGTGGCCCTAGTATGCTACTGGACTGAAACACAGGCTTTAGAAGCAAAGGAGCACCTAGTGGATTTTAGGGCCTCCTTTTTTTAGAATATATATTAGGCACCGTGTCAGATTTGAAGAGGTCTTGTGGTGCCAAAACAGTGGAAACCCCCCAAAAGTGACTCCATTTTGCAAACTACACCCCTCAAGGAATTTATCAAGGGGTGTAATTAGCATTTTGATCCCACAGTTTTTTTGCTAAATTTATTTGAATTAGTATGTGTAGATGAAAATCAACTTTTTTTCCTGAAAAAAACATAATTATTTTTAATTTTTACAAGGAATAAAGGAGAAAAAACACCCCAACATATGTAAAGCAATTTCTCCTGATTATAGTAATACCCCCATATGTGGTAACAAACTGCTGTTTGGACCCACAGAAGGCTCAGAAGAGGAGCACCATTTGGACTTTGGATTTCTGATTTTGCTGCAATAGTTTTCAGTGCCGTGTCGCGTTTGCAATGTACTGGAGGGACAAAAACAGTTGTAAACCCCCCAAAAGTGACCCCATTTTGGAAACTACAACCCTCAAGGAATTTATCTAGGGGTGTAGTTAGTATTTTGACCCCACAGTGTTTTTTTTTGCTAAATTTATTTGAATTAGTATGTGAAGATGAAAATCTACTTTTTTTCTGAAAAAACGTAAGACACTTTTAGTTTTTACAAGGAATAAAGGAGAAAAAGCACCCCAACATTTATAAAACAATTTCTCTCGATTATGAAAATATGCCATATGTGGTAATAAACTGCCGTTTGGACCCATAGCGGGGGTTAGAAGGGAAGTAGCGCTATTTGGCTTTTGGAGCTCAAATTTAGCTGAAATGGTTTTCGGGTGCCATGTAGAATTTGCAAAGCCCCTGAGGGACCAAAACAGTGGAAACCACACAAAAGTGACCCTATTTGGGAAACTACAGCACTTAAAGGAACAGTGTTACCCAAAAAAAAAATTTCATGTCAGTTTTATGTTAGTGTTTTATTAAAAACGTTTTTATTTATTTGTATGTTTGTGTGTTACTTTTTTCTATTTTTTCACTTTTTCTTCCCTATGGGGGCTGCCATTTTTTTTTCCATTTCTGTATGTGTCGATTAACGACACATACAGACATGGAATACGGCAGCCACAGTCCCATAGGGACTGCGAACGGGGCCCGTCCCATCCACTTCTGTGTACGCCGTCTGTGTGGGAACGGCGCATGCGCCGCTCCCACACAGTCCAATTTGAAATGCGCGCCGTCCGGCGCCATTTTCCTGTGGACCGGAAGTCGCGGCCGGACAGTAAGATTACTACTTCCGGTCGCGGCTTCCGGACTTGTGCACTTGGACCAGCGGCAGCAGACGGAGCGGACGGGCCGGAGAGAGCCGCGGCGGCAGGAGCAGGTAAGAGATTTCTATGTATGTTCGTGTTTGTGTGTGTTTACTACTGTATGTAAACCTACTACACTGTGTGTTAGCTCAAAAAATGGCGACACACAGTGTAGGAGGTTAGACCGTTCAATCCCCTCGTTTATCCCGGCACTAGCCAGGATAAAGGAGGGGGGGGATTCTCAGAGCTCACTAGAGCGAGTGCTTTTTTCCCAATTTTGCACCAAAAAGCAATGTGGTTGCTTTACCACATGCAATGCTGCAATTTTGGGTATAGCTCCATCTAGTGACCAGCACTGGGAAATATTATAAATTAGAATCTAATTTATAATATTTCCTGACTCGTGAAAAAAATAAAACAAATTTGAACAATGTTTAATCACCTACACACTAAATATTTAACTAAAAAAAAAATACATGTTTTGCTGGCAACACATTCCCTTTAAGGAATCGATCTAGGGGTATAGTGAGCATTTACACCCCACAGGTCTTTTGCAGAATTTATTAAAATTAGGCCGTGAAAATGAACATCAACATTATTTCCACTAAAATGTTGCATTTTTTCAAATTCAAAGGATAAAAACCACCCAACATTTGTAAAGCAATTTCTCCCGAGTACGGCAGTACCCCACATGTGGTCATAAATGTTTCCAGACTGATCCATTTTTGCTTTTTCTTTTTTCCCTCCCCGCTTTCCAAGAGCCATAACTTTTTTATTTTTTCGTCAAAAGAGTGGTGTGAGGGCTTATTTTTTGTGGAACGAGCTGTCATTTTTATTGGTACCATTCTTTGGCACATACAACTTTTTGAGAACTTTTTATTACATTTTTTTGGTAGAGCCAAGTTGACAAAAAAAACCTGTGATTTTGCAGTTTTAAATTCTTTATTTTCATGTTCACCATGCAAGTTAAATAATGCTATATTGTAATAGTTTGGGCTTTTACAGACACAGCGATACCAATTTTGTGTATTTTTTTACATTACTTTCGAGAAAAAATTTGAAAAGGGATTTTTTTGGACTTTTGTTTTTACACATTTTATTAGTCCCCCTAGGGGACTTGAACCAGCGATCATTAGATCACTGGTACAATACACTGCAATACTAATGTATTGCAGTATATTGTAATTTTTACAGGCTCCTGTAACAGCACGATCGCTGTTCCTCTCCGTTAGACCCGGGTGTCAGCTGTAATACACACCTGACACCCGCAGCGTATGCCGTGGGCTGAGCGCGTGAGCCTGCTAAATACATCACTCCCACACCACGACATGCTATTAAGTCGTGGTGCGTGAAGGTGTTAATGCGCAACGGATGGGGCGGAGTGAAAATTCGAATTTTCCGACGAAATGCTATTTAGTGCTTTATATTTTGTGCCACTAAAATACCTCATAAAATATTAACCTGGTTCTCCCGGCAAAACAGATAAAAACAAGGACATTTATGCAGAAACACCGAAAAAGGCCATACTTACAAATGGACACAGCCAGGTCAGAAACGCTGATGAAGGCGAGTGAGCAGGTGCTTTAAATAATAATAGCCACTCCCACTAGTCTTGAGGGGAGTGGTATGTGGTGCATGGGATGTGTAGTAAGAAATAATAAATGAATACTGTATGTGCAAGTGTAATAATGTAAGTGAAATATAGGGGGCAGTAATGAGTAAAGTGCCTAAAAAATAAATGAATAATGGGATGCAAGTGTGTGAAACATGGAGGGATAGTGTGTAAGTCATGAGGCGCAACGTGTCTAGCCAGGTAGAAGCCTATTTGTGACGCCTTGATAATTCATAGAGCGGGCTACCCTGCTTGCTAGGCCAAACAACAACACACCATGCTCTCCCAGCATCAAAGACCTGGCTGTGTCCAAAAGAAGCGAATATAAGTAATAATGAAAAATACATGGGGTATTAGTGATCATTTTGGCCAAAAGGACGCAAGCTCGCAATCCACGACAAGGATCCCCAGACTTGCGAGTCCCTAACTGGAGCAAAAAGCTCCTGATGTACAGACAAAACAGATAAAAACAAGGACATTTATGCAGAAACACCGAAAAAGGCCATACTTACAAATGGACACAGCCAGGTCAGAAACGCTGATGAAGGCGAGTGAGCAGGTGCTTTAAATAATAATAGCCACTCCCACTAGTCTTGAGGGGAGTGGTATGTGGTGCATGGGATGTGTAGTAAGAAATAATAAATGAATACTGTATGTGCAAGTGTAATAATGTAAGTGAAATATAGGGGGCAGTAATGAGTAAAGTGCCTAAAAAATAAAGGCCATATATGTGTACGTAAACTGCTGTTTGGGCACACTGTAGGGCTCAGAAGGGAGGGAGCGCCATTTGGCTTTTGGAGCGCAGATTTAGCTTTGTAGTTGTTCTGTTTGGGTTATTGCTGGTATTTCAGTTTATAATGTGGGGATATATGTAATCTGTGAGGAGAACATCAGGGTATAATAAAAGGGTATGTGTTCTGTCATTGTGACGGGACAGTCAGTCACGGGCCATCTTGAAGATCCGGATCAGGTAAGGGGGGGGGGGCGGACAGGGGGGGGTTGATCGGGGGTGTAAGAGGGGGGTGCTGGCCCTTATTTAGACCACTTCTCTCTTCTCTCACAGAATATATTCTGTGAGAGAAGAGAGAGAACGAACCGCCGCTGTTTTTACAGCGATCGCCGTTATTAGTTGAATAACGGCGATCACGTGACTGGGGATGGGACAAAACAGTCCTCGGTCTGTGCTCCGAGGCCTCAGCTACCTCCGTAGCTAAGTCCATGAAGTTTAAGCACCTTATGGGGGAGTTATCTTATGCCAAAGCGTGGCCGTGAAAAGGCGGCGCTCTGGCATAAGTACCCTTAATGGCTGCCGTGAAAACACGTATAGGCGGTCATTAAGGGGTTAAATGAGACAAGTTCCTCCTAGATCCTCTCTGAGGCTTGAATCACACATGCAGCTTTTTTTTAGCCAATGCCAAGAGTGTATTAAAAAGAAATGGGAAACATAAATGAAGGCCTTATACTTCTCTTTCCGGCTAGATCTTTTTCTGGCTTTGAGGTGCAGTTTTTCATGTTTTTTTTTTCAAACTTCAGTCCACAAAAGCAGTTTTGTTTGAGAAACGTCTGCAGCTGTCCGATTTATTTTGATGGGGCTTTCAGAATCTATGTGCGTGCTGTAGAAACAACCCCACTCAGATGTATAAAATGATTTTCAGTTTCCGAAATTTCTGCTACAAATCTGCAGGAACTGAATCTACCCTGAGGGTAAGAACACACAAAGCGGCAGCCGCAACCACCCACATAGGTGACAAACGGAAACTCGATTTAGCAGGTACATACTGTGACAGTACCACAGGATACATGTCAGTTTATTGCTGGCATTACATAGAGGATATCCTGGTGGTTTGGAAGTGGTACTGTCTCCAACTTACATGATTTCATCCGCTTGCTTAGTAATAATGTTCTTAATCTTAAACTGACATTGAACTTTGAACTCAATACCTTTTTTGGACATTAGAATATACCAGGATACAAAAGGAGAGAGTTAAATTCCAACCTCTATAGAAAAGAGACTTCAACCAATAGCTTGTTAGATGCGGAGAATGCACATTCTTCCAACACAATAAAGGGGATTCCCAAAGGGTAATTCCTACGTCTAAGACAAAATTGCTAGACTTTCTCCGTTTTTAAACAGAGAGCTGCAAAACTTAAATCTAGACTGCAGATAAGAAACTACTCGAACAGGAGTATTAAAGAGGCATATAACATAGCCATAAGTAGAGATGAGCGAACCGGGACAACCGAACCCGGTTTCGGTCCGAACTTCTGGAAAAGTTCGGTTCGCAGCGAATCCGAACTTCACCGGGTTCGGCAGAACCCGTTTTGACCGAACCCGGTCAAAAATATTATACAAATCGGCAGCCACTTGTCTCTATCAATCACTGATAGAGAAAAGAGGCTGCTGATTAAAAATAAAATAAAAAGCATTTCATACGTACCTGGTCGTTGTCTTGCGGACGAGTCCCTCTTCTTCCTCCAGTCCGACCTTCTTTTCTGACGCGGCAGCCTGTGATTGGCTGCAGAGGCCTCTGCAGCCTGTGATTGGCTGCAGAGGCCTCTGCAGCCCGTGATTGGCTGCAGAGGCCTCTGCAGCCCGTGATTGGCTGCAGCGCTCACATGGGCTGCATCGTCATCAAGGAATGTCGGGCCGGATGTCGCGAGGGACGCGTCACCAAGGCAACGGCCAGGAGACCGGACTGGAGGAAGCAGGGAGTTCCCGGTAAGTATGAACGTCTTTTTTTTTTTACAGGTACTCTATATTGTGATCGGTAGTCACTGTCCAGGGTGCTGAAACAGTTACTGCCGATCAGTTAACTCTTTCAGCACCCTGAAGAGTGACTATTTACTGACGTCGCCTAGCAACGCTGCCGTAATGACGGGTGCACACATGCAGCCACCCGTCATTACGGGGCCTCATGCACACGACCGTAAAAACACCCGTTATTAAGGGTCGTAATTACGACCCGAAATAGCGGGCCCGTAGACTTCTGTTAGCCACGGGTACCTTCCCGTTTTCTCACGGGAAGGTGCCCGTGCCGTTAAAAAGATAGATCATGCTTTTACGAGCCGTGCTGTCATTATAAGGGTATGTTCACACGACAGCGTCCGTTACGGCTGAAATTACGGTGATGTTTCCGCCTGAAAACATCCCCGTAATTTCAGCCGTTACGGCATATGCAGGCGCTTGAACGCCGCGTCCATTACGGACGTAATTGGCGCTGCTATTCATTGGAGTCAATGAATAATTCGGGAATTTTTGCCCCGAATTACGCCCGAAAATAGCGCCTCGATAGCGCTGACAAACATCTGCCCATTGAAAGCAATGGGCAGACGTTTGTCTGTTCACACGAGGCGTATATTTACGCGCCGCTGTCAAATGACGGCGCGTAAATAGACGCCCGCGTCAAAGAAGTGACCTGTCACTTCTTTGGCCGTAATTGGAGCCGTTATTCATTGACTCCAATGAATAGCAGCGCCAATTACGTCCGTAATGGACACGGCGTTCAAGCGCCTGCACATGCCGTTACGGCTAAAATTACGGGGATGTTTTCAGGCGGAAACATCCCCGTAATTTCAGCCGTTACGGACGCTGTCGTGTGAACATACCCTAAATTTTATAGCAGCACGGCCCGTAAAATAGAAAAATAGAACATGTTCTATTTTTTTAACGGCACGGGCACCTTCCCGTGAGAAAACGGGAAGGTACCCGTGGGTAACAGAAGTCTATGAGCCCGTTATTGCGGGTCGTAATTACGACCCGCAATAACGGGTGTTTTTACGGTCGTGTGCATAATGGGAGCACGGCTTGGAAAAACGACCGGCTGCCTGTGGCCGGCCGTGCTCCTCTCCTGAAATACTCTGTGCTGCCTTAAACTCTGTGGACAGGTCAGGATCCTGTTTCTTTTAAATGCTGCTAGGGAACCCGCTCGATCCACTATATAAGGCTGCGCTACAGTGCAGCATTTAAAAGAAACAGGATCCTGACCTGTCCACTTACCATTACGTAGCTCTCAGTCTGTTACCTCTCCTCCACTCCTGTCCTCAATAACACCTTCACATGATTGGCAAGTCACCACCCCGCACAAGATCCGCACGCTCATCTCCTGAAATACTCTGTGCTGCTGTGAACTCTGCTCTTACCATTACGTGGTGACTTGCCAATCATGTGAAGGTGTTCTTGAGGACAGGAGTGGAGGAGAGGTAACAGACTGAGAGCTACGTAATGGTAAGAGCAGAGTTCACAGCAGCACTGAATCTGCACGCTCATCTCCTGAAATACTCTGTGCTGCCTTAAACTCTATGGACAGGTCAGGATCCTGTTTCTTATAAATGCTGCACTATAGCGCAGCCTTATATAGTGGATCGAGCGGGTTCCCCAGCAGCATTTAAAAGAAACAGTGTGTGTGTTTGGGTATGTGTCTTTGTCTGTTTTTGTTTTTATATGTGTGTTTGTGTTTATGTGTGTTTGTGTATATATGGGTGTTTGTGTATATGTGTTTGTGTATATATATGTGTGTGTATATATGGGTGTATGTGTATATGTTTGTGTGTAGATGTTTGTGTGTGTGTGTGTGTGTTTTTGTATATGTGTGTGTTTGTGTATATGTGTGTATATGGGTGTGTTTATGTGTGTGTTTGTGTATATATGGGTGTGTTTGTGTATATATATGGGTGTATTTGTATATATGTTTGTGTGTAGATGTTGTGTGTGTGTGTGTTTGTATATGTGTGTGTTTGTGTATATGGGTGTGTGTTTATGTGTGTGTGTTTGTGTATATATGGGTGTGTTTGTTTATATGTGTGTATATGTGTGTTTGTGTATATGTGTGTGTTTGTGTATGGTTGTTTGTGTGTGTCTGTGCGTGTATATATGTGTGTAGGTGAGTAGAAGTATTGTTATTGTTCACATTGATAACTGTTTTTTTATGTTGTTGCAGATTTTGATGTACCGATTGGACTACATCTTCGATTCGTTGGACTACTGCGTAGATCTACGTTTTTTTCAAATTTTAATAAAATGGTTAACGAGGGTTTTGTTGGGGATTTCTTATTTCAATAAAAAAGAATGGTCTTTGTGGTTTTTTTTAAACTTTATTAGTGCCTAGATAATGGCAGTTGGCTGATTGACAGCGTCCATTATTAAGGCGGTACTTAGTGTTAGCCGGTGCAGAGGCTAGCACTAACCACCCATTATTACCCCGGTACCCACCACCACCAAGGGTGCCGGGAAGAGCTTGGTACGATCCAGTACCCGACCATCTGTTGTGATGGTCGGGTACTGGGGCGGCCGTAGGCTGGTATTATGAGGCTGGGAAGGGCCAAAAACAGTGGACCTTCCCACCCTTGTAATGCTAGGCTGCTGCTGCTGTGTTGTATCGGGCTGGTTATAAAAATGGGGGGGACCCCACGTCGATTTTTTTTTTCGAATTTAACAAATTTAACAATAGACGTTGGGTCCCCCACATTTTTAATAACCAGCCATATACAAGGCCGCAGCAGTCTGGCATTACATGGGTGGGAAGGGCCACTGGTTTTGTCCATTCCCAGGCTAATAACACTGTGTTGTATGTGGCTGGTTATGATAAATTGGGTGGAACCCCATGTCTTTTTTTAAAAAATAAATAAATAAATAAATAACCAGCCAGCTACAACACAGCAGCAGCAGCCTAGCATTACAAGGGTGGGAAGGTCCACTGTTTTTGGCCCTTCCCAGCCTCATAATACCAGCCTGCGGCCGCCCCAGAGCCCGACCATCACAACAGATGGTCGGGTACTGGATCGTACCTGGCTCTTCCCGGCACCCCTGGTGGTGGTGGGTACCGGGGTAATAATGGTGGTTAGTGTTAGCCTCTGCACCGGCTAACACTAAGCCTCGCCTTAGTAATGGATGTTGTCACTCAGACAGCGGCCATTACTAAAGTGGTAGTAATAAAATTTGAAAAGAAAAAGACAAAGATATAGATAAAATATTTTATTTAAATAAAGCACCCCCAACACAACCCTCATTAACCATTTTATTGTAGAAAAAAAAACCGTCATCGAAGTAGTCTTCGAAACCGACGTAGTCCAAACACCAAATCTGTAAAAAAAAAAAAAAAATGAAATAAAACATATAGTAGGCTTAGATTCAGTTTAATGTGTGATACTGACTGTTATACCATGTATAGAAGCCTGCCACGAAGTTGACTTAGATACAGGGCGCCAGCAGACAGTATCATACATGGCCATATAGACATATATACAAACAAACATACATACATACATATATACAAACATACACACATACATACATGCATACACACACACACACATGAAACCATACATACAAACATGCAAAGATACATACATACATATATACAAGCATGCACAAATATACATGCAAACATAAATACATGCAAACATAATTACATACATGCACATATATATAAACATACATGCAAACATACATGCAAAAATAAAAACATGCAAACATACATGACAACATACATACATACATACATGCAAACATACATACATACATACAAACATGTATACATACATGCCAACATACATGACAACATACATACATACATGCAAATATACATTCATGCAAACATACATAAATGCAAACATACATACATGCAAATATATCCATGCAAATATACATACAAACATGCACATATATACATACATGACAACATACATACATGACGACATACATACATACATGCAAACATACATACATACATACATACATGCAAACATACATACATACATACATGCAAATATATACATGCAAATATACATGCACATATATACATACATGCCAACATACATACATACATGCAAACATACACACATGCAAACATACATACATGCAAATATACATACAAACATACATGCACATATATACATACATACATACATGACAACATACATGCATACATACATGACAACATACATACATGACAACATACATTCATGCAAACATACATTCATGCAAACATACATACATACATACATACAAACATACATTCATGCAAACATACATACATGCAAACATACATGCAAATATATACATGCAAATATACATACACACATGCACATATATACATACATGCCAACATACATGCAAACATACATGCACATATATACATACATACATGACAACATACTTACATACATACATGCCAAAAAAAATAAATAATACGTTCATACTTACTTTCCTCCTGTCCGGCCTCCAGCGATGACGTTTCATCCATGTCGCCACTGCAGCCTGTGATTGGCTGCAGAGGCGGTCACGTGGGATGAAGCGTCATCCTGACGTGCGTGACCGCCACTACAGCCTGTGATTGGCTGCAGCGGCGAAAGGGATGAAACGTCATCGCTGGAGGCCGGACAGGAGGAAAGTAAGTACGAACGTATAATTTTTATTTTTTTATTACATTTAAATTGTATTTTCCGCGCGCCGAGCATGTACTGTCAATTCTCTTTGGCATTACACATTCTTGTACTTAGGGCTTGAATAGCCCCTGTGAATTAGTATAGGCCAAGGGATACACCTTCACCTGTTCTTCTCACACTATGCGTGTGTTGTAAGCATTTTTCCCAGGGCTTGTCATTTATATGCGTTTCTTTATTGATTACAATCCATGAATTTAGACAGAGAGATCGTAATTGAATCTTGCACAGTATTAATATTAACTATTCTATTTAATAGTCCTCATAGATCTTTCTTATCTATATAAGTTCTGCAACTTCTTGAATGCAAATATAATTTATGGTTATAACTTGGAAATTCAGTCATATTCAACTTTTTTATCTGATCAGTGTTTCTAATATTGAGCCTCTTACAAGGCAATGTAGTAAACTGGCTTTATTTTCACACTGAGACATTGTATTCATTCAGTAACAATTTTATTGGCCATTGAGGCTGTCAATCAAATATTGACCTATTTAAGGGATGTCAAATTGATGGTTGCCACCCCTAGAAGATACCGGAAATGCCGGCGAAACGCGCGTCTTGTGTTTAGTTTTGCCGTTTCCAATGTTAGGTTCTTTTAACTATCCAACAACAGAAACCAAATAGTGTTCACCAACGGCACAAATTGTTGTGTACTCTTACTGCTTCCGCTCGTGCCGCTAGCGGTGTGATCGACAGACAGTACAGCAGTGCTCACTTGTCATGTGTTACAACACCACTTACTTTCACACGCCGGGAGCGGCTCACAGATCTAGAGCGGCTCAGCCGCTCTCTTTTCCTCCACTTCCTCTGCTTTTATATCTAGTGGTGGAGGCAATAGGTAGCAATACAGTACTCACTTCCTGGTGGTATTACAGCTATGCAACTTATTTTGGCATGAGTGGCTGACAGTGGTGAGAGCAGCCTTGGAGCTTAACTGTCTCTTTGCCAGTTGCTTCCTCCACTATGCCAAGCGGTGCAGGCGATAGGCAGTAACACAGCGTTCACCACCTGGTATTCAGTCCAGAGCGAATTAGAGAGGGTGCAATCACCTTGCTTATTTCTGCACACAGAAATTAGCTGGTCTCAATGCTGGAACAGTCCTCTTGATTCAGGAGAATCAACAGTCATCATCCATGCCTCATGAATCTATGACATGGACTAGAAACTTTTACAACATTCTGGAATAATTTTTATTTCAGGGCATTGAAACCATGGTGATCTGCTTCCTGGCAATTTCATTTGCCGTTTCCTTGCACTATTGATGCCAAAAGAGACATTGAATCCGATACAATTTGCAACAATAGTGACAGCATTTCTTAGTACTAGCAACCAGTTTGTAAGGACCGTTGGATAGTAACCATTTACCAAGGCTAATTTTGGCCCTTACCAGTGTAGTTTTATGGGGACTCTGCACTTAGATTAATGTAGACCTACATTGAAAATTTTTATATAAAATAAAATTTCTTGTATGTCAATTTAATAAAGTTTATTATTTTACTTTTAAGTTCATAGAACCACACACTATTTCCCTCTTCCCTTCCCTTTAATTACCCCATTCTTAACATGAATATGGCTTCTCCTGTGTGACTTCTCTCATGCTTAGCAAGATGTGATTTATCTGTAAAACATTTCCCACATTCTGAACATGAATATGGCTTCTCCCCTGTGTGACATCTCTCATGTTTAACAAGATATGATTTTTGTGCAAAACATTTCCCACATTCTGAACTTATATATGACTTCTCCCCTGTGTGTCTTCTTGCATGCATAACAAGATTTGATTTATCTGTAAAACATTTCCCACATTCTCAACATGAATACGGCTTCTCTCCTGTGTGAATTCTCTCATGTTTAACAAGATTTGATATATCTCTAAAACATTTCCCACATTCTGGACATGAATACGGCTTCTCCCCTGTGTGAATTCTCTCATGTGTAACAAGATGTGATTTATCTGTAAAACATTTCCCACATTCTGAACATGAATATGGCTTCTCTCCTGTGTGAATTCTCTTATGTACAACAAGGCTTGATTTATGTGAAAAACATTTCCCACATTCTGAACATGAATACGGCTTCTCTCCTGTGTGAATTCTTTTATGTGCAACAAGATTTGACTTTTCTGTAAAACATTTCCCACATTCTGAACAAGAATACAGCTTCTCTCCTGCGTGACTTCTCTCATGTTTAGCAAGAGTTGATTTTTGTGTAAAACGTTTCCCACATTCTGAACATGAATATGGCTTCTCTCCTGCGTGACTTCTCTCATGTTTAGCAAGAGTTGATTTTTGTGTAAAACGTTTCCCACATTCTGAACATGAATATGGCTTCTCGCCTGTGTGAATTCTCTCATGTGTAACAAAATTTGATTTACATGTAAAACATTTTCCACATTCTGAACATGAATAAGGCTTCACTCCTGTGTGACTTCTCTTGTGTCTAACAAGATTTAATTTAAATGTAAAACATTTCCCACATTCTGCACATGAATACGGATTCTCTCCTGTGTGAATTCTTCTGTTTGTTAAAAGACCTGAGATTTTTGTGAACTGTTTACCACATTGAAATTTTTTACCCCCTTTCTGAGCTGTACTTGTGGTAACTATCTGTGATTGGTCAGGAGAACATTCCTCATGATTAGTGGAATTATATGATAGATCTGTACTGTGAAGTCCTGGATGTACATTAAGGGTAATGAGGTTTTCTCCTGAAGACTGCTGCATAATATTTTCATCTTCTACATTATAATTGATCGATAATGTGAAGTTTCCCTCAGATTCCGTACTGGGATTTTCTGTTAGGATTAAAAATTTATTGTGTGAATTTGTTACAAAACACAAAAGTTTACACATTTATAACATCAAATTAGGCTGGAAACACACATGCAGTGTTTTGAGCCAAAGCCAGAGGTGGATAAAGCAGCGCCAAATGATTTAATTTAAGCTCCATTCTCTCAGCTACCGGAGGTAGCTGAACGGTCGGAGCAAAGACCAGAGGCCATAACGAGTGATTGCTGTGATTCGTTAAATCACGGCAGTCACTGCAGCTTGCCGATTCCTCAGCATTTAGGGCTGTAATAGCAGTAAGGCTAGATTAGAGCTTAATTAGGGTTAGGGCTTTATTTTATTTCATTTTTACTTTTGTTATAAAAAAACATACTAAAAAACCACAAAACGTCTTAGTGTTATTCTTAGGTTCTATCAGGACGTATTGTATAGGGTGCATGCGTGTATGAATATATATATATATATATATGTCTCAGAGAATGTACAGTGCAGAGCAAGCCTACACCTTGCTATGCTCCGGCAGTTCTGAATCGTCACGATTTCAATTCTACCACTGGATTCCATAGCCCTGTGGTGGTAGATATAGCAGACGCTGTCGAGGTGTCAAGTGCAGGGCTGAGTGTTGCAGTCTCTCCTACAGCGTGGGATCCCGCACTATAATCCCACCCCCAAGTAACCCAATTGAAAGCGACTCCAGGAATTAATGTCAATGTCACACATTTTACCCGTGATGTTTTTTCATTTATTCGTATGTGATGCACTTCTATAATTAATTGTCCAGAAGACTAATCTTTATGATAGACAATTTGTTCTGCAAAAGCCTGCATCTATTTATTTAAGAATGTAGAACTTCACAAATGTCCCAGAAATGAAAACATTTCTATGCATTACTCTCAATATGGGCTTTCTTAAAAGAAAACATCTGGCCGGTCCTACTGGACCTCTAGTGCTGTCCACGTTATCCCTGTATTTGTAGCAGTGTTGTCCAGAAATCGCTATGAAACCCTAATGTGGTTTATGCATTTTACCAAGAATTCTGAAGTCCCCCCAAGATATGACCCAGGCTATGATTAGCTTAATAAATTAAGGCCATTTATCGATCTTCTAAGGGATTTTTTTCCAAATTTGTATACCCCTGAGCAAAATGTATCTGTAGATCAATCACTTATGAGCTTTAAAGGCCGTCTTTCTTTTTGTCAGTTCACCCCCTCCAAACGAGCCAGATATGGGGTAAAATTAAACAGTGTGCGAGAGCACAACAGATAAACCTGAAGGGTTTAAAATATATAAAAGGCAGGGACCGCCAAATTCATCCCCCAGGCTGCCCAGAAACTATTAGCATCTCTGGCAAAATAGTGTGGTACCTAATGGAGCCATTTCTGCACAAAGGATACCACGTCTATATAGACAACTTTTATACAAGTGTTGCCCTTTATAAATCCCTCCATGCTGCAAATACAGGGGCCTGCGGGACAGTACGGAAAAACAGAGTGGGATTCCCACAACAGTTGGTGTCCAGGTGTTTGGAAAAAGGAAAATCCATGGCACTTGCAAGTCAGGAATTACTTGCAGTGAAGTGGAGCGACAGAAAGAATGTCTACGTGCTGTCCACTGCATGTGGACACCACGGTTAAAATTAGAGAGATGGGGGGGGATACCACTGGAAAGCGGAAACCTGTCTGTGTAGTAGACTACAATAAATTTATGGGGGGTGGGGGGTGTAGAACTTTCCAACCAGGAGATAAAACCTTACGTGTTGAGGCGAAAAAAATAAGGCCTGGTACAAAAAGGTAGCAATCTACTTAATCCAGGTTGCTACCTATAAGAGTTTTGTTATTTTCAAAAAGGGCCAAGAAACGCTAACTTTTCTTCAGTTCCAGGAGCAGGTTAACCCCTTAAGGACGCAGCCTAGTTTTGGCCTAAAGGCTCAGAGCCCATTTTTCAAATCTGACATATTTCACTTTATGTGGTAATAACGTCGGAATGCTTAAACCTATCCAAGCGATTCTGAGATCGTTTTCTCGTGACACATTGGGCTTCATGTTCGTGGTAAAATTTGGTCGATATATTCAGTATTTATTGGTGAAAAATGGAAAAATGTAGAGAAAATTTTGAAA
The DNA here is from genome assembly GCF_050947455.1 of Rhinoderma darwinii. Lineage (NCBI taxonomy): Eukaryota > Metazoa > Chordata > Amphibia > Anura > Rhinodermatidae > Rhinoderma > Rhinoderma darwinii. The sequence continues at coordinate 655,067,548 of NC_134687.1, forward strand.
AAATAGAATTTTTCAGAATTTAAATGCATCTGCTTGTAAAACAGACGGTTATACCACCCAAAATAGTTACTAGTTCACATTTCCCATATGTCTACTTTAGATTGGCATCGTTTTTTGAACATTCTTTTATTTTTCTTGGACGTTACAAGGCTTAGAACATAAATAGCAATTTCTCATATTTTTAAGAAAATTTCAAAAGCCTTTTTTTTAAGGTACCTGTTCAGTTCTGAAGTGGCTTTGAGGGGCCTATGTATTAGAAACCCTGATAAAACACCCCATTTCAAAAACTAGACCCCTCAAAGTATTCAAAACAGTATTTAGAAAGTTTTTTAACCCTTCAGGCATTTCACAGAAATTAAAGCAAAGTGGAGGTGAAATTTGCAAATGTCATTTTTCTTGCTGAATTTCAATTTTATTCAATTTTTTTTTCCGTAACACAGAAGGTTTTACCAGAGAAACACTACTAAATATGTATTGTCCAGATTCTGCAGTTTTTAGAAATGTCCCACATGTGGCTCTAGTGTGCTCATGGACCAAAACACAGGCCTCAGAAGCAAAGAAGCACCTAGTGCATTTTGAGGCCTCTTTTTTATTAGAATATATTTTAGGCAGCATGCCAGGTTTGAAAAGGTGTTGAGGTGCCAAAACAGTAGGAATCCCCCAATAGTGACCCCCTGAAGGAATTCATTTATGGTTATTGTTACCATTTTGACCGCACAGTTTTTTCACAGCACCTATTTGAATTGGGCTGTGAAATTTAAAAAAAATGCATTTTTTCCAATAATTTCATTTGTGATCAAAATTTGTTATTTTCACAGGGAACAAAATACCCCATTTTGTTGCCCAATTTGTCCTTAGTGTGGCAATACCCCATTTGTGGTGATAAACTGCCGTTTGGGCCCATGGGAGGGCTCAGAAGGAAAGGAGCGCTATGTGTTTGTTGGAGTCCAGATTAGCTGGATTGGTTTTCGGGTGCCATGTCGCATTTGCAGAGCCCCAGAGGTATCAAAGCAATGGAAACCCACCATAAGTGACCCCATTTTGGAAACTACACCCCTCAAGGAATTCATTTATGGGTAATGTGACCATTTAGAGTCCATAGTTTCTTCACAGAACTTATTTGAATTGGGCTGGGAATTAAAACAAAATTATTTTTTTCCAATAACATGTAGTTTTGGTTGAAAATGTCTTATTTTCATAAGAAACCAAAAATACCCCATTCTGTTGCGCAATTTGTTCTGAGTGCCGCAATACCCCATTTGTGGTGATAAACTGAGGTTTGGGCCCATGGGAGGGCTCAGAAGGAAAGGACCACAATTTGGCTTACTGGGGATTTTCTGGTGCGAAGTCATGTATGCAGAAGCCCCTGAAGTAACAGTACAGTTGAAACCCGCAAGAAGTGACCCCGTTTTAAAAACTACACCCTTAAGGCATTTATCTAGAGGTGTAGTGAGCATTTTGACCAGAGACATACACCCCATAAACTGTAATGTGGGTTCTCCTGGGTATGGCAATACCCTACATGTGGCTGTTATCAGCTGCCTGGGCACACAGCAGGGCCCAGAGGGGAAAGACGAGGGGGGATAAGCTGTGCGGAGTACATCAGGGTAAGTAAAATTGGGGTAAATTATAAACCAAGGGATGTATGATAAATTTGAAAACACTAATCCATACAGAGCTCTGTTTTTTCGGGACATGTGGCACATTGATATATTGTGTCCTCCCATATCCCCCTCTTATAGCAGACTTTGCACCTCTTTTGACTTTTTCCCTTCTTGCCAGTTTGGGGAACTTCTCCTGGAAAGTGTTGCCCTGGTACGATGCGTGTGGCCTCGCTTCCAGAAGTACTGGGTGCCCCCCCCCCCTTCTTGGTCCCTAAAGATTAGGTTCTTGATAATCACCTCTTGAAATTCCAGGAAAGTTCCCCTCTGGCCTGCACATCGACGTAGCACGTACACATTGTACAAAGCCATCGGTATGATGTGCACGGCCAGCTTCTTATACCACACCGCATGGCACTGTAGGGCTTCAGGACTTGATCTGACAAGTCCACCCCTCCCATGTACCTATTGTAGTCCAGGATGCAGTCTGGTTTGGGGGTCTCTGTACTGGTACCTCGTACAGGTACGTGGGCACTGGTGTGGCCATGTATTGTTGTCAATACAAGGACATCTCTCTTGTCCTTGTACGTGACACACAATATGTTGCTGCTGGATTGTGCCCTGCTCTCACCCCTTCTTGTTTGCCCTGCAGAGTCTTAGGGAGGCCTCTCAGATTTCTTCTAGCAGTGTCGCATGCCGCAGGACTTCTGGAAGCGAGGCAGTTGAAGAGTGGGACGCTGGTATAAAAATTATCCAGGTAGAGGTGGTGACCCAGGTCCAGCAGTGGGTGCACCAAATCCCACACAATTTTTGCATTAAGGGGGGGCATTCTGGGGGCTGAATACTGCTGTCATTCCCTTCATATATCCTAAATTTGTAGGCATACTCTGATGCACTCGCACAGCTTATACAGTGAAGGAAATAAGTATTTGATCCCTGGCTGATTTTGTAAGTTTGCCCACTGTCAAAATCATGAACAGTCTAGAATTCTTAGGCTAGGTTAATTTTACCAGTGAGAGATAGATTATAATAAAAAACAAAAACAGAAAATCACATAGTCAAAATTATATATATTTATTTGCATTGTGCACAGAGAAATAAGTATTTGATCCTCTACCAACCATTAAGAGTTCAGCCTCCTCCAGACCAGTTACACGCTCCAAATCAACTTGGTGCCTGCATTAAAGACAGCTGTCTTAAATGGTCACTTGTATAAAAGACTCCTGTCCGCAGACTCAACTAATCAGTCTGACTCTAACCTCTACAACATGGGCAAGACCAAAGAGCTTTCTAAGGATGTCACGGACAAGATCATAGACCTGCACAAGGCTGGAATGGGCTACAAAACCATAAGTAAGACGCTGGGTGAGAAGGAGACAACTGTTGGTGCAATAGTAAGAAAATGGAAGACATACAAAATGACTGTCAATCGACATCGATCTGGGGCTCCATGCAAAATCTCACCTCGTGGGGTATCCTTGATCCTGAGGAAGGTGAGAGCTCAGCCGAAAACTACACGGGGGGAAATTGTTAATGATCTCAAGGCAGCTGGGACCACAGTCACCAAGAAAACCATTGGTAACACATTACGCCGTAATGGATTAAAATCCTGCAGTGCCCGCAAGGTCCCCCTGCTCAAGAAGGCACATGTACAGGCCCGTCTGAAGTTTGCAAATGAACATCTGGATGATTCTGAGAGTGATTGGGAGAAGGTGCTGTGGTCAGATGAGACTAAAATTTAGCTCTTTGTCCTTAATTCAACTTGCCGTGTTTGGAGGAAGAGAAATGCTTCCTATGACCCAAAGAACACCGTCCTCACTGTCAAGCATGGAGGTGGAAACATTATGTTTTGGGGGTGTTTCTCTGCTAAGGGCACAGGACTACTTCACCGCATCAATGGGAGAATGGATGGAGCCATGTACCGTTAAATCCTGAGTGACAACCTCCTTCCCTCCACCAGGACATTAAAAATGGCTCGTGGCTGTGTCTTCCAGCACGACAATGACCCGAAACATACAGCCAAAGCAACAAAGGAGTGGCTCAAAAAGAAGCACATTAAGGTCATGGAGTGGCCTAGCCAGTCTCCAGACCTTAATCCCATCGAAAACTTATGGAGGGAGCTGAAGATCCGAGTTGCCAAGCGACAGCCTCGAAATCTTAATGATTTACAGATGATCTGCAAAGAGGAGTGGGCCAAATTCCATCTAACATGTGTGCAAACCTCATCATCAACTACAAAAAACGTCTGACTGCTGTGCTCGCCAACAAGGGTTCTGCCACCAAGTATTAAGTCTTGTTTGCCAAAGGGATCAATACTTATTTCTCTGTGCACAATGCAAATAAATATATATAATTTTGACTATGTGATTTTCTGTTGTTTTTTTTAATATAATCTATCTCTCACTGGTAAAATTAACCTAGCCTAAAAATTCTAGACTGTTCATGACTTTGACAGTGGGCAAACTTACAAAATCAGTAAGGGATCAAATAATTATTTCCTTCACTGTACATCTTCACGCCATACCTTGCCCTCTTACCCGGCAGGTACTGGCGGAATTGAACCCTCCCTTTAAAATGTACCAAGGACTCATCAATAGAAATACACTTCTTGGTGGTGTATGCTTGGGAAAACCGGGCACTGAAATGGTCTACTAGGGGTCTCCGTTTATACAAACGGTCAAAACTGGGGTCATCTCGGTGTGGGCACTGCTCATTATCAGTATAATGTAAGAAGCGAAGTATTGCCTAATTTATTTATTTTTTTAGGTTACAGTTCAGTTCTGAACTTGCTTTGAGGGGCCTATATATTAGAAACCCCTATCAAACACCCCATTTTAGAAACTAGACCACTCAAAGTATTCACAACAGCATTTAGAAAGTTTATGAACCCTTTAGGTGTTTCACAGAAATTTAGAGCAAAGTAGAGGTGAAATTTACATTTTTTTTTGTCAGAAAATCCTCTTTATACCTTTTTTTTTATAACACAAAAGGTTTTATCAGAGAAACGCAACTTAATACGTATTGCCCAGATTCTGCAGTTTTGAGAAATATCCCACATGTGGCCCTAGTTTGGTAATGGACTGAAGCACCGGCCTCCGAAGCAAAGGAGCACCTAAGGAGTTTGGGGCCTCTTTTTTATTAGACACCATGTCCGGTTTGAAGAGGTCTTGTGGTGCCAAAACAGTGGAAACCACACAAAAGTGACCCCATTTTGGAAACTAGACCCCTTGAGGAATTCATTGTAGTTTTCTTGGGGTGCATGCGGCTTTTTGATCAGTTTTTATTCTATTTTTAGGTGGCGTGGTGACTAAAAAACAGCAATTCTACTATTGTTTTTTTATTCTATTTTTTTTACAGCGTTCACCGTGCGCTATAAATGACATTCACTTTATTCTGTGTGGCGATACGATTACGGCGATACCAGATGTTTATAGTTTGTTTTGTTTACGTCTTATGGTGTTTGCACAATAAAATACGTTTTGTAAAAACTCATTCACTTTTTGTGTTACCTTATTCTAAGAGCCAGAACTTTTTTATTTTTCCATCAATAAAGCCGTGCGAGGACTTATTTTTTGCGTAACGAACTGTAGTTTCGATCAGTACCATTATTAGGTACATGCGACTTTTTGATCTCTTTTTATTCCATTTTTTGGGAGGTGAAGTGACCAAACAATTGTGATTCTGGTACCGTTTATCATTATTTTCTTTTACGGCGTTCACCGTGCGGGATAAATAACTAAATAATTCTGTAGTTCAGGCCGTTACGGACACGGCGATACCAATTATGTATAGTTTATTTGTTTGTTTATATATTTTTATTAATAATAAAGGACTGATAAGGTAAAAAGGGGGATTTTTACTTTTAATACTTTTAAAACTTTTGTTTTCTTATTTTTACACATCTTTTTTTTACTTATTTTTTTTTACTTTATTACTTTGTCCCACTAGGGGACTTGAGGGCAGGAGGCCTGGATCACAATTCTAATACACTGCACTACATGCGTAGTGCAGTGTATTAGAACTGTCAGCTACTCACTGACAGCAAGCATACTGGGTCCTGACTTTGTCAGGACCCACTAGGCTTCCTTCGATGGCATAGCCGGACGCCATTGTTTGGTGTCCGGTTGCCATAGTCACCATCGCCGGCCGCTATCATGTAGCAGGCCGGCGATGGCAGCTTAACCCCTAAAAAGCTGTGATCTCTATTGAACGCGGCTTTTAAGGGGTTAATCAGCGGGGACACAGTGATCGGTCCCCGCTGTAGGAGCTGTGACAGCTGCTGTACGAGACAGCAGCTGTCACAGCTCCTGTATGTGTCGGGAGGACGGCCGAAACGGCCATTACTCCCGAGACGTACTATTAGGTCATGGAGCGCGAATGATACAGCTACCATGACCTAATAGTACATCCAGGAGCGGGAAGGGGTTAAGGAGCGTCTCCTTTTTGATTGCACTATACCTGCGAGTCTGAATATGTGCCACTTTTTACAACCTGTCCCTTCCACTGAGACCTATAAATATCCCAGTAAAAGGTACCGGGTAGGTAGTAAGCATGGAAAGAGGAGGGATACCCGCTTTTACTGCCCCCTGTGTCCATCAAAACCAGGCCTTTGCAACTACCCCGGTTTCAAAACCAGTTTCCAATTACTGATATTAAAACCAAAAAAAGAGGGTGGGGATCTTTTTAGGGAGTCAATTTCTTTATATTTTCTTTTCTCCCTTCACCTCCATGAAAGCACCACAGGAGTTGCCTCTTGATCGGAATAGGAACAGCAAAACACGGGAGGTTAAAAGCCCCCTCCCACACCAGTGTTTTTCTGTCCCTACATGGGAACCAATATAAGAGAGGTGAGGGAGATGAGGCCTTCTTACCAGGGCAGTAGGTCGATTGACACTTTCCTTCCTCCTCTTTTCAGCTGCCGGAGGACCCGTTCTCCGGAGCGGGTCCTCATATGATCGCATCGTGCCCTCCAGGGCAGTATAAGCTGGCTGTCTAACATGATCTGTGCGGGTTCGGTCTCCCATTGGAGTTCCCTACCCAGGTCCTCCATGTGCGCCCCACTTCCGGCGGAAGTGACGAGGGACAAGAAACCGGAAGTAATGCTGCTCGGCGCCAAATTCAAATGCCGCCCTGTATCTGAGGTCTGCTATACACTGTGTTCCAAATTATTATGCACATTGGATTTAAGTGTCATAATGATTTAATTATTAGTTTTTCAATTAAACTCATGGATCGTATTGTGTCTTAGGGCTCTTTGGATCATTGTAATCAATCTCAGACACCTGTGATAATTAGTTTGCCGGGAAACTTAAGAAACTTAAGAAGAACGTTCCACATTATTAAGCAGGCCACAGGTGTCAAGCAATATGGGAAAGAAAAAGGATCTCTCTGCTGCCGAAAAGCAAGAAATTGTCCAAGATATTGCACTAGGTATGAAAACATTGGATATTTCAAGAAAACTTAAGCGTGATCATCATACTGTGAAAAGATTTGTGGCTGATTCAGAGCACAGACGGGTTCGTTCAGATAAAGGCATAATGAGGAAGGTTTCTGCCAGACAAATTAATAGGATTAGGAGAGCAGCTGCTAAAATGCCATTGCAAAGCAGCAAACAGGTATTTGAAGCCGCTGGTGCCTCTGGAGTCCAGCAAGCCTCAAGGTGTAGGATCCTCCAGAGGTTTGCAAGTGTGCATAAAGCTATTATTCGGCCACCCCTAAACAATGCTCACAAACAGAAATGGCTGCATTGGGCTCAGAAATACATGAAGACTAATTTTCAAACCATGTCGTTTACTGATGAGTGCCGTGCAACCCTGGATGGTCCAGATGGATGGAGTAGTGAATAGTTGGTGAATGGCCACCATGTCCCAACAAGGCTGCGACGTCAGCAAGGAAGTGGCAAAGTCATGTTTTGGGCTGGAATCATGGGGAGAGAGCTGCTAGGCCCCTTTAGGGTCCCTGACGGTGTGAAAATGACCTATGCAAAGTACGTAGAGTTTATGACTGACCACTTTCTTCCGTGGTACAAAAAAAGAACCGTGCCTTCCGTAGCAAAATTATCTTCATGCATGACAATGCACCATCTCATGCTGCAAAGAATACCTCTGTCTTATTGGCTGCTATGGGCATAAAAAGAGAGAAACTCATGGTGTGGCCCCCATTTTCCCCTGACTTCAACTCTATTGAAAACCTTTGGAGCATCCTCAAGCAAAATATCTATGAGGGTGGGAGGCAGTTCATATCAAAACAGAAGCTCTGGGAGGCTATTCTGACATCCTGCAAAGATATTCAAGCAGAAACTGTGCAAATACTCACAAATTCAATGGATGCAAGAATTGTGAAGGTGATATCAGAGAAGGGGTCCTATGTTAACATGTAACTTGGATTGCTAAGTTTTTTTTTTTATTGAAAGAGCTTTTGATTTCTGTAAATATGACCTCCTGATGCTGCAAATTCAACAAATTACCATTTTACTTCTCTTTACAACCTTTAAAATGTTTTGGTCTCTGTTGTGCATAATAATTTTAAACAGTGCATTTTGAGTTTTTTTACTTCTAAAAAAAAACCTGTTATCATTAGGCCTGATTCAGACAAACGTGGCGTTTTTGCGCACGTAAAACACGCGGCGTTTTGCATGCGCAAAAGCCACTTACCTGCTCCGTGAGGCAGCATCATATGATGCGCGGCTGCGTGCTTTTCACGCCATTTGGATGTTTGTAAACAGAAAAGCACGTGGTGCTTTTCGGTTTACATTCATCTTTTTGACAGCTGTTGCACGAAACAGGCAGTTCGCACGGAAGTGCTTCCGTGCGACCTGCGTGGTTTTCACGCACCCATTGACTTCAATGGGTGCGTGATGCGCGAAATACGCGGAGATATTGAACATGTCGCGCTTTTTACGCAGCGGACAAACGCTGCGCAAAAAGCACGGACTGTCTGTACTGTCCCATAGACTTCTATTGGTCCATGCGAGCCGCGTGAAAACCACACGGCCTGCACGGACGGCCCTTAGGAGATTTGTTCAATAAAATTCGCATTATACTCCAATGGTTGATGGCTTGAAGATTATACTGACTGTCATTTGCATCGACTATTTAGGAAAATCAGCGAAAAATAACATTTGCATAATAATTTGGAACGCGGTGTAAAAGTAAGGTAATATTTTCTTCTTTCCTGTCTATTGTTTCTGGTATCCTTACAGTATGCCTGAGACTGACGTGACCTCTCTCTCTCAGTTGGCAGAGCCTAGCGCTACACCTGGTCCTGTGAGTATTACTCTTAAAGGGACAGTGTCAGGATTTATTTTTTCTTAATTTATGTGTTTTTATTTAATAAAATATTATATTGACTTTATTTATTTTTTCACACACAATGTTTTTTTAAAATAATTTTTCTGACTTTACTGAGGGCTGCCATGTTTTTTTCCTCTGTGTGTGTCTCTTAACGACACATACAGATGGAATACGGCAGCTACAGGGCATAGGACATAATGAACGGCTCACATTCATTGTATTCTCTGCTTCTTCTAGCTCACTCTGTACTGTGCAATCACAGTTCAGAGCGACCCAGCATAGAAGCTGGTTTGTAGGGGGAAAGCCGGTGCCATTATGAAGACCGGCCACACTGCAGGTAAGGTGTGTGTTTCTGTCGGACTCCCTCTCACAGCCTCCCCCACTCGCGGCCCCCCTGCACGCACACCTGCTGTAATTGCGTGTGTGTATGTATGTGTAGCAGAGCTGTGTTCCATCTCCTGAAACTTAAGGACCATTGGGTCCCCTGAATGGCAATCCCACACATGCCTAGAGACACGCTTTCTGTTGATGTCACCCACATGGTCCCTAATTCTCCGCCTAAACTCTCGTTTGGTTTTGCCAACATATTCTGTCTCACATACACAGGTAATGAGACCCCTGAGGACGCACTGTATTCAGATCCTTGGCAACTAGTGCCCTATTTTTTACATTAATTCGTTAATAAATTGTATTTTTAAACGTTTAGACAGGCAGTGTATTTTTGTAGTCCAATAGGTCCAGCGGAACCTACAAAAAAAACAATAAATTTAGGCCTCAAGCACACTTCAGTGAAATGCTTCAGTGTGCTATCAGTAACCATTCATTTCTATGGGGCCATGAACACTTCCTTTTTATTTGCGTTTTAATTTGTGCAGTTTTTGTGTGCGCTTTTTGCAAGTTTTTGGGCACGTAGTTAGGACTCGATCCAACGCTTCTTTTTTACGCAACACGTTTTTTTAAAAACGCTTGCTTTCCCATTGATGTAAATGGGAAGCTTAATCAAGCATGACGCTTTTTCCGCGTGTTTTTTTGACACATTTTGTGTGCGCTTTTTGGGCGCATTAGTAGGACATTTGGCACGTATTACGTGCAGAGCAATTGACTCGACACTTCTATATTTACATGACGCAGTATTTTAAAAATGCGTGTGTAAAAAAGCGCGTTGTATGTACTAACAGCGCGCTTTACCAATTACAGTGAAGGAAATAAGTATTTGATCCCTTGCTGATTTTGTAAGTTTGCCCACTGTCAAAGACATGAACAGTCTAGAATTTTTAGGCTAGGTTAATTTTACCAGTGAGAGATAGATTATATTTAAAAAAAAAACTGAAAATCACATTGTCAAAATTATATATATTTATTTGCATTGTGCACAGAGAAATAAGTATTTGATCCCTTTGGCAAACAAGAGTTAATACTTGATGGCAAAACCCTTGTTGGCAAGCACAGCAGTCAGACATTTTTTGTAGTTGATGATGAGGTTTGCACACATGTTAGATGGAATTTTGGCCCACTCCTCTTTGCAGATCATCTGTAAATCATTACGATTTCGAGGCTGTCGCTTGGCAACTCGGATCTTCAGCTCCCTCCATAAGTTTTCGATGGGATTAAGGTCTGGAGACTGGCTAGGCCACTCCATGACCTTAATGTGCTTCTTTTTAAGCCACTCCTTTGTTGCTTTGGCTGTATGTTTCGGGCCATTGTCGTGCTGGAAGACCCAGCCACGAGCCATTTTTAATGTCCTGGTGGAGGGAAGGAGGTTGTCACTCAGGATTTGACGGTACATGGCTCCATCCATTCTCCCATTGATGCGGTGAAGTAGTCCTGTGCCCTTAGCAGAGAAACACCCCCAAAACATAATGTTTCCACCTCCATGCTTGACAGTGGGGACGGTGTTCTTTGGGTCATAGGCAGCATTTCTCTTCCTCCAAACACGGCGAGTTGAGTTAAAGCCAAAGAGCTAAATTTTAGTCTCATCTGACCACAGCACCTTCTCCCAATCACTCTCAGAATCATCCAGATGTTCATTTGCAAACTTCAGACATTGTACATGTGGCTTCTTGAGCAGGGGGACCTTGCGGGCACTGCAGGATTTTAATCCTTTACGGCGTAATGTGTTACCAATGGTTTTCTTGGTGACTATGGTCCCAGCTGCCTTGAGATCATTAACAAGTTCCCCCCGTGTAGTTTTCAGCTGAGCTCTCACCTTCCTCAGGATCAAGGATACCCCACGAGGTGAGATTTTGCATGGAGCCCCAGATCGCTGTCGATTGACAGTCATTTTGTATGTCTTCCATTTTCTTACTATTGCACCAACAGTTGTCTCCTTCTCACTCAGCGTCTTACTTATGGTTTTGTAGCTCATTTCAGCCTTGTGCAGGTCTATGATCTTGTCCCTGACATCCTTAGAAAGCTCTTTGGTCTTGCCCATGTTGTAGAGGTTAGAGTCAGACTGATTAATTGAGTCTGTGGACAGGAGTCTTTTATACAGGTGACCATTTAAGACAGCTGTCTTTAATGCAGGCACCAAGTTGATTTGGAGCGTGTAACTGGTCTGGAGGAGGCTGAACTCTTAATGGTTGGTAGGGGGTCAAATACTTATTTCTCTGTGCACAATGCAAATAAATATATATAATTTTGACTATGTGATTTTCTTTTTTTTTTTTTATATAATCTATCTCTCACTGGTAAAATTAACCTAGCCTAAAAATTCTAGACTGTTCATGACTTTGACAGTGGGCAAACTTACAAAATCAGCAAGGGATCAAATACTTATTTCCTTCACTGTATGTAAATAAAAAGCATAATCAAGCGCTTTTTGAGGTTTTTGGCACGTAAATGCGCCAAAAAAACACGTCAAATAGACGCCGCGTGAACCTTTCAACTGAAAAGTCATTCACCACAGGAGCTTCCCTCTTGACTTTCATCATTCTGAAACTTTTGGTGTGTCCTAGACCTTCTACCAGCTACATTGTAAAAAGCTCTCCTAAAATGGCAGCCGGAAAATGCTTAGCAATTTGAAGACGCCTTTTCCTGGCTTGTAGACAAAAATAGGGAGGGGGGGGCGAGTCTCTCTCCCACATTTACGGCAGCTGTGAGTCAGCTTGCTTTCCGTAATTTACCTTGCTGTAATTCTGGGAAGTGCTCTTCTGGTGGCCAACATAAGAAAACATGTCAAATTATTATTTCATTTTTAAATACTTTCCACCTTTTGGAAGAAAAAAACCAAAATACAGCAAAAAAAACCTTAAAAAATATAATAAAAATAAGTTACTTAAAAAAAACCAAAGGTTTAATTCGCGTCACATTCCCTTTAAGAGCCTTTTATTAATACCATTGTGGAGTACATGCAACGTTTTAATCATTTTTTGTTAAAAAAAAATTTAGGCAAACTGATCAAAAAACAGCATTTTTTTTTTAAATGTGGCATTCACTTTTCTGTATAAATCATGTTACCTTTATCCTGCGGGTTATTTTTATAAAAAAAAAATATTTTGTTGATTGAGCAGAGTAAAGGCTTGGTTGTAGTTTTTATTGGTACATATGACTTTTTGATCGCTTTTTATTACAATATTTTTTAGCGCAAAGGTGACCAAAAAATAGCGGTGTTCATCATACGATTTAAATAACATTATATTGTAATATATTCAGACTTTTACGGATGCGGTGATACCAATTTTGTTTATTTTTTACAATACTATAGAGGAAAAGTGGGAAAAGGTTTTTTTTTTAATTTTTTGTACACCACTAAAAAAAAGTTTATTTAACTATTTTTAACACTTTTTATTAGTCCCTGCAGGGGATTTGAACCAGCGATCGTCAGACATACTAATGTATTGTATTATTAAAATTTTTAAAGGCTCCTGGTGCCCGTCCCAAAATCTGACACTAAGCCTAGTGCACGACGGGCTCCATAGATCACCTTGTAGAGAACTTCTATGTGCAGTCACAGCTCCCTCAGGTCCTGTACTATGTATAACACATCGCCTGAAGTTTTACTGTAATGTAGAACTAAGGAGGAACCTCACCTTAACAAACCTTCACTTTCTAAATTCATTATTACTGACCTGTGGTAACACCTCCTGGAATTTCCTCCTCCACTTCACTGTTACATGGTTGATCGCCCCTCACCCGCTCTTCTTCTGCTTCATCCTCCGCTTTAATATTAGTCAGATCTTCCCCCTGATTTCACATATGTAATAATTCAGTACAATACAGCAGAGAGTGCGAAGAATCGAACAGATCAACATAACAAACCACCAAAATCTATGACCACATCTATGACCGCAGACAGTGCCGCATCTGCCATGAGGCCAGGTGAGCCGACGGCCTCAGGCGGCACCACCTACCCAAAGGGGGGGGGCGGCATTTTCAGCCCAGGACGGACTGGACCGGGGGGAGGGGCCATGCAGACGCACATAGCAGACGTGCCGAACGTCTGTAACACTCCTCCTCCTCTCTGACGCTGCACACAGCACATGCAGCCAGAGAGGAGCAAGTCTGCAGGAGGAGCAGCACCAGAAGCTCGAGGTAAGTTCCTGCCTTGCTGCGACTGGGACCCGTGACGTGAGTATACTGCAAGGGGGTGTCTGGGCATTTTACCGACAGCAGAGGGCTCTATGGGGCTGGAATAATCCACCCATAGAGCCCTCACATCACTATAATGCAACGATTAGTGTGGGTGGGGGAGGGTCTGAGTGTAGTGGTTAGCTTGTCTGCCTTCCACATGAATGTTGCTGGTTCAAATCCCAGCTGGGTTTTTTTTTTGGTTTTTTTAAAATATTAATATCTTGTATTGGGCTTTGTTCACACTAGCATTAATATACGTTTACCTCTCTTCCGTCAGAGGGAGAGGATCGATACGTTAAACGGAAAGCAACGGTTCCATTAGAATTACCATTGCTTTCAATGGTAATTATTTTGTATCAGTTGCTTTCCGTTTGTCTCTGTTCGCTAGGTTTCCGTTCTTTTGAACGGAAATAAAAGTTCTGCAGACTTCACTTTTGTTTCCTTTAAAAAAAACGGAAACTTAGCGAACGGAGACAAACGGAAAGCAACTGATACAAAAGAATTACCATTGAAAGCAATGGTAATTCTAATGTAACCGTTGCTTTCCGTTTAACGTATCGATCCTCTCTTCCTCTGACGGAAGAGAGGTAAACGTATATTAATGCTAGTGTGAAAGAAGCCTTAGGGCCTGTTCACATCAGCGTTGGCTTTCCGTTCTGGGGTTCCGTTGGAGGTAACCACGCAACGGAAAGTCAAACTGAAACCACAGCTTCCGTTTCCGTCACCATTAGCGGTCAATTGCGCTATTGATTCCGTCACAAAAACGGAAACCTGCCGGAATGGTGACGAACGGAAACCATTAGCAATGTTTCCGTCACCATTGATTTCAATGGTGACTGAAACGGAAGCTGTGGTTTCAGTTTGACGTTCCGTTGCGGGGTTCACCCGACGGAAACCTCCCACGGAACCCCGGAATGGAAAGCCAACGCTGATGTGAACAGGCCCTAATCCTTCCCCATAAACCTGCCCCCGCTAATTAAAATAAATATATTATATAATGTATATAGCGCTGTATCCGTCAGGTCAGCGGGACTGACTGATTCAGTGTCAGCGAGTCCTGCAGGATAGAGCTGTTACCGATCACATCTAAGTTCATAACTTAGATGTGAACGGTAATAGGCGACCTAATGCATTCAAGTCCCAGCGCTATATACAGCTGCTCTGTATACAGGATACAAAGCAGCTGTATCTCAAAAAGTGCAAATCATTTTCAATAAAAAGTAATTAAAACTTGCACCAATCGCATTAATAGATATCTTTATATATCATACTGACATGTCCGAAGTTTTCATCGGTGGGGGACCGAGCACTGAGGCCCCCACCAATCGCTAAAACGAAGAAGCAGAAGTGCTCGGGTGAGCGCTGTGCCGCTTCATTTATGATCGACTTTCAGCCGAGTGAGCGGTGTACGGACTCCTAGACTTTCTATTGAGCCCGTACACTGCTCCAAGGAAAGCCAAACAGAATTGAAGCGGCACACCGTTCACCCGAGCACTTCTGCTGCTTCGTTTTAGCGACTAGTGGGGGGTCTCAGTGTTCGGACCCCACTGATCAAAACTTCTGACATGTCAAAAGTTTTTAAAAAAGTTGTTACACTTTAAAGAGAATCTTTCACCTGCCCACAGATTTGCATTTGAGTGCAGCATGTAAGGGTCAGGGCTGCACAAACTCTGGGGCACTTTAAAAAAAATGTTCCTACCCTCTTTCCTTACTTAGATATCGGTGCTGTAATACTTGACGCCCGATATTTAAATAACCCCATCAACTGCCAATGGGGCGGTAATTGGCAAGGGGACGTGTAACATAGCTGTGACACAATCCGCTACAGACAATGTCAACAGCATGAGCTGGAGAGAGGAGATCATGTGCGCGCGCACGCTCTCACTCTTCAGCTCTCGGCAGGCAAGTACAAGACTGTGATCTCAGGTGAGAGATCAGTCTTGTCGTCCTTGTCTGCCGAGAGCTAAAGAGTGAGAGCGTGCGTGCGCGCACAGCTCCGATGCCATGGAACAGAAGAAGAAGAATTCACACTCTTCTTCTCCTCTTGTGTTCCTTAGTGGTGGCGGAGCTGCGCGCACGCGCTCTCTCCAGCTCTTGCTGTAACGCTGACCGTAGCTGATTGGACAGTGTCACAGCGATGTTACACGCCCCCTTGCCAATTACCTCCCCATTGACAGTTCATGGGGTTATTTAAATATCGGACGCCAAATATTACAGCGCCGATATCTAAATAACGAAGGAGGCTAGGAAAAAAATGTAAAGTGCCCCAGAGTTTGTGCAACCCTCCCCATTACATGCTGCACTCAGCTGCACTCAGCTGCACATGTATGGGGAGGTGAAAGGTTCTCTTTAAAAGAAAGGTGTTCTAATTTTTTTTTTAATATTTGATATGTTTTATTTTATGGGCCTAATTTTTCTAAGTATTTTAATATGTTTCCGAAGGTAGCTATTTATTCATATGTTTGTACGTCTGCGGGGGCAGCCAGCTTTATTTTTATTTTTCATACTGCTAATTTTTGTTTTGCAGGTTCCGCTGGACCATTTGGACTACGTCGTAGATTAGTTGGACTACTTAGCTGATTTAAGCTTTATTTCTTTTTTTTTTTTTTATAAAATGGTTAAAGTGGATTGTGGGGAAGAGTTGTCATTTCAATAAAATAAATGTCTTTATGTCTCTGTTTTTTAATACTTCATTACCGCCTTAGTAATGGCAGCTGTCTGATTGAGAGCGTCCATTACTAAGAAGGGGCTTAGTGTTAGCCAGTAATAAGGCTATCACTAACCCCTATTATTACCCCGGTACCCACCGCTACCAGGAGTACCGGGAAGAGCTGGGTACGATCCAGCACCCGACTGTCTGAAGAGAAGGGCGGGTACTGGCATGGCTGCAGGCTGGTACTATCAGGCTCGGAATGGCCAAAAACCATGGCCCTTTCCACCCTGGTAATGCTAGGCTGCTGCTGCTTTATTGTATCTGGCTGGTTATGAAAAATGGAGGGGGATCTCATGTAATTTTTTTTCTATTTATTTTTTTTAAAAGACGTTGGGTTCCCGCTATTTTTCACAACCAGCCAGATACAATAAAGCAGCTGCAGCCTAGCATCCCCAGGGTGGGAAGGGCCACGTTTTTTATCCCTTCCCAGCCTGGTAAAACCAGCCTGTGACCGCCCTGCTGCCTTACCGTCGCTTCAGATGGTCGAGTACTGGATCGTACTCCCCTCGCGGCAGTGAGAACCGGGGTAATAATAGGGGTTAGTGATAGCCTTTTTACTGGCTATCACTAAGCCCCTTCTTAGTAATGGACGCTCTCAATCAGACAGCAGCCATTACTAAGGCCATAATAAAGTATAAAAAAAAACAGACAAGAAAAACTTTTATTGAAATCTAAACTCCCCCATGCAATTCTTTCGCCATTTTTTTTTTTTTTTTTAAAGTAGATCATCGGAGTAGTCCAATCAATCTACGACGTAGTCCAAACGCTCCAGCGGAACCTACAAAAAAAAAAGAAGTATAAAAATTTTAAAAACTTACAAATTTGCCACAATAGTCACTCAATATAACTATACTGTAATCACTTATATGGTTTGCAGATATCTTGTGTATAACTGGCAACTACCTCTATAAGGTCACTATATGGTGGTAATATTGGTCTATATATAGTGTGATTTATTCACTAACAGTATGGTGGGTTTTTTCTGACACAATGTTGTAGTAATATGTGATCATGGTTTGGTAGTTTTATTCAGTAACCGTATGGAGGTATTATTCAGTAACAGTATGGAGGTATTATCCAGTAACAGTATGGAGGTATTATTCAGTAACAGTATGGAGGTATTATTCAGTAACTGTATGGTGATATTATTCAGTCAGTGTATGGAGGTATTATTCAGTAACAGTATGGGGGTATTATTCAGTAACAGTATGGGGGTATTATTCAGTAACAGTATGGGGGTATTATTCAGTAACAGTATGGGGGTATTATTCAGTAACTGTATGGAAGTATTATTCAGTAACTGTATGGAAGTATTATTCAGTAACTGTATGGAGGTATTATTCAGTAACAGTATGGGGGTATTATTCAGTAACAGTATGGAGGTATTATTCAGTCACTGTATGGGGGTATTATTCAGTAACAGTATGTAGGTATTATTCAGTAACAGTATGGGGGTATTATTCAGTAACAGTATGGAGGTATTATTCAGTAACAGTATGGAGGTATTATTCAGTAACAGTATGGAGGTATTATTCAGTAACTGTATGGAGGTATTATTCAGTAACAGTATGGGGGTATTATTTAGTAACAGTATGGGGGTATTGTTCAGTAACAGTATGGGGGTATTATTCAGTAACAGTATGGAGGTATTATTCAGTAACTGTATGGAGGTATTATTCAGTAACAGTATGGAAGTATTATTCAGTAACTGTATGGAGGTATTATTCAGTAACAGTATGGAGGTATTATTCAGTAACAGTATGGAGGTATTATTCAGTAACAGTATGGAGGTATTATTCAGTAACAGTATGGAAGTATTATTCAGTAACAGTATGGAAGTATTATTCAGTAACAGTATGGGGGTATTATTCAGTAACAGTATGGGGGTATTATTCAGTAACAGTATGGAGGTATTATTTAGTAACAGTATGGGGGTATTGTTCAGTAACAGTATGGGGGTATTATTCAGTAACAGTATGGAGGTATTATTCAGTAACTGTATGGAGGTATTATTCAGTAACAGTATGGAAGTATTATTCAGTAACTGTATGGAGGTATTATTCAGTAACAGTATGGAGGTATTATTCAGTAACAGTATGGAGGTATTATTCAGTAACAGTATGGAGGTATTATTCAGTAACAGTATGGAAGTATTATTCAGTAACAGTATGGAAGTATTATTCAGTAACAGTATGGGGGTATTATTCAGTAACATTATGGGGGTATTATTCAGTAACAGTATGGGGGTATTATTCAGTAACAGTATGGAGGTATTATTCAGTAACAGTATGGAAGTATTATTCAGTAACCGTATGGAGGTATTATTCAGTAACAGTATGGAGGTATTATTCAGTAACAGTATGGGGGTATTATTCATTAACCGTATGCAGGTATTATTCAGTAACCGTATGGAGGTATTATTCAGTAACAGTATGGAGGTATTATTCAGTAACAGTATGGGGTATTATTCAGTAACAGTATGGAGGTATTATTCAGTAACAGTATGGAAGTATTATTCAGTAACAGTATGGGGTATTATTCAGTAACAGTATGGAGGTATTATTCAGTAACAGTATGGAGGTATTATTCAGTAACAGTATGGGGGTATTATTCAGTAACAGTATGGAGGTATTATTCAGTAACAGTATGGAAGTATTATTCAGTAACTGTATGGAGGTATTATTCAGTAACAGTATGGAAGTATTATTCAGTAACAGTATGGAGGTATTATTCAGTAACAGTATGGGGGTATTATTCAGTAACAGTATGGGGGTATTATTCAGTAACAGTATGTGGGTATTATTCAGTAACAGTATGGGGTATTATTGGTAATGTTGGTCTTACAATCTATGTACATTACTGTGGTGGGGGCTGTGGGGAAGTGTGAGTGGCAGCAGATGATCAGGCAAAGAGACAGTCTGCAGAGTGGCATGTGATGTACTTTGACATGTAGGTGAGACTTACGTGTGGGATGTGGGCCCATAACTTGTGTACAGCCCAGGGCCTAAGATCATATTAATCCACCTCTGGCATCGAGCCAGCACAGGTAGACCACAACAATACAGCAGGTAGAGAAAAGAAACCGGCCCAGGATGTGCCGCTTCAAAACAGCGCTAGGCGCGATCCGTCCTGGACTGGCCTGAATGTAATTGCAGAGAGTGACGGCGCAAATGAGACTGGCTGCCGAGGAAAGATATGGGGCCGTGCAGTGCAGACTGTACTATTTGCACTGCACTGATTGGCAGTAAGAATAATTCTTTAAATATTTTCCATACTTCAAACAGCACTTTAAGGCTATGTTCACACGGAGTATTTTGCAGGAGGAATATCTGCCTCAAAATTCCGTTTGGAAGTTTGAGGCAGATTTTCCTCTCCCTGCACGCCGATTTTCGCTGAGTTTTTCGCAGCGTTTTTCGCCCGTGGCCATTGAGCGCCGCGGGCATAAAACACAGTGAAATACGCTTTCTCTGCCTCCCATTGAAGTCAATGGGAGGTCAGAGGCGGAAGCTGCCGAAGATAGGGCATGTTGCTTCTTTTTCCCGCGAGGCAGTTTTACTGCTCGCGGGAAAAAGACGACGACGCCTCCCATTGAAATCAATGGGAGGCATTTTCGGGCCGTTTTTGCCGAGTTTTGCGACGCGGTTTCCGCGTCAAAAAACTCGGCAAAATACTCCGTGTGAACATAGCCTAAGGCTATGTTCACACTGAGTTTTTTGCAGGAGGAAAATTCTGCCTCAAAATTCTGTTTGGGATTTTGAGGCAGATTTTGTCCTTCCTTTCACCGTGTTTTTCGCTCACGGCCATTGAGTGCTACGGGCAAAAAACTCTGCGAAATACCCTTTCTCTGCTTCCCATTGATGTCAATAGGAGGTCAGAGGCGTAAACTTGCGAAGATAGGGCATGTCCCTTCTTTCTCGGGAGGCATTTTCGGCCGGTTTTTGAAGAGTTTTGCGGAGCGGTTTCCGTGCCCAAAAACTCGTCAAAATACTCTGTGTGAACAGGGCCTAACAAATAAACATCAAATGTTTTCCTATTTAAAAAATTTATATATTGCGTGTTTAATGTGTACAGCTAGGAATGAGAAAACTCTGATAGATTTGGGGGGGGGGCGCCTTTTTATAGTTCGCCTCAGGCGGCAGACGGGCTAGGTTCACCCCTGACCGCAGGACCAAAAAGCTCCACACCCCCTGTATAGATCTGGTATAGGGCTCAGCTTCATCTACCTGATGATTCTCTGGGACATTGTGATTTTCCTCTGGACAGTCCTGGGAATACAGAGGACTGGGACATCTCTCTGGTGGATTTCTCCTACTGGATCCATCTGTAGGAAACACACAGTGACTGAATACATGACTACTGTATATCTGTCTATATATCACACACTTCTCTCTACACCGGCAATTCTATGTTTTTTTAATCAAAGTCTAAAGGGCGCGTCCTGAGATTTGCGGATACAGTTGAAAGTGGTCGGGCGCAGAGGACATTTATTAAGCGCTCCCTACCAACCAAAAAAAAGTGCCCTGGTACGCCATGGAACAATGACACCTCTGCTTATTAGGGAATTCTACATTTCAAGAGAGGGAACCCACAGTGAAGACACTTATCTTTTATTAGTCACACAATGTACCTGTATTAAGAAAAAAAAACTACTCCAAGTTTTCTCTCCACAAGGGATGGGAAGCCACTGAGGTGTTGGAGGAAGCTCTACGGTTTTATAACACCAAGTTTCCTTTTACCTGGTGCGGTTATGAAGAATGAGAAAATTCAAATATATGATTACATTTAGTTCATTGGTTTTTTAGTGAGCCCATGACCGTACCATTGGAGAGACTGCCTCCCTCCTAGACAGGAAACAGAAGCTCTAGAAAGAGAGGGAACACCCCCATCCTACTCTGTAGCAAGATCCATGGACCTATTAGGACAAATAAGTCAATATATATATATATATATATATATATTAATTTTTTTTTAAATTAAGACGAGCCACACTGAAGAACATTGACATTGACAATGCCGCCTGACAAGGGAGGAGATATTCGGCAGCAAATGAACAGTTTTTAAGGTTGATGTGTTGGAAACTTGGGCAGATAAAAGAATCTGAGTGACTTTGACAAGGGCCAAATTGTAGACGACTGGGTCAAACCATCTCCAAAATGGAATGTCCTGTGGAGTGTTCCTAGTATGCAGTGGTTACTATGTATCAAAAGTGGTCCAAGGAAGGACAACCGGTGACAGGGTCATTGATGTGTGTGGGGAAAAAAGGCCTGGCCGTACTTTTGCAGAACCAACAGATCAAAAACATAGTACTGGCTATGATTGAAAGGTGTCCGTACACACAGAGCATTTCAGCTCGCTGCATTTAGGGCTGCATCACTGCGGACAAGTCAGAGTACCCATGCTGACACCTGTCCTCTGGCAAAAGCATCTACAATGGGCATCAGAACTGACCATAAATCAACGGAAGAAAGTTGCATGATCTGATTAATCAAGTTAACTTTTACATCAAATGAATGGCCGGGTGCGTGTGCGTGTGCGTCACTTTCCTGGGGAAGAGATGGTACCAGGATGCATTATGGGAAGAACTACTGTAGAACAAATTGCTGAGAAACTTAATACTGGTGGCAGAGTGGCTGGAGGCTGAGACATTGAGGTGCTTTGGGCAATGTTCTGCTGGAAAAACTTGGATCCTGGCATTCACGTAGATGTTGTTTTGAAACATACCCCCTACCTAAACATGGTCATATATCACGTAAACCCCTTCATGGCAGCAGTATTGTCAAATGGCAATGGCCTCTTTGAGCAGAATAATGTGCCCTGCCACAATGCAAACATTATTCAGGAACGGTTTGAGAAACATGACAAAGAGTTCAATGACTTCAAAGTGTTCAGTGCTCAAAGTGTTGAATTCAACTACAAGTTCCCCAGATCTTAATCCGATCGATCATCTGTGGGATGTGCTGGAAAAACAAGTCCGATACATGGAGGCCCCACCACACAACTTACAGGACTTAAAAAAATCTGCTGCTAACGTCTTGTGCCAGATACAACAGGAACCTTAAGAGGACTTGTGGAGTTCCATGCCTCGATGAATCAGAGCTGTTTTGTTGGCACGAAGGGGACATACACAATATTAAGAAGGTGGTTTTAATGTTATGGCTGATGGGTGTATATCTTAGGCTTTGTGCAAACCAAGTCCAAGAGGACTCCCGAAGTATACCTTCCACGGAAAGCTGCAACGTATCTCACTCAATAGACATACAATGAGATATGTGGCCTATACATCCCCTTTCCCCTCGCAGGCAGCGCTTCACTGAAAAATACACGGTATAGGGGAACAAGGGTGATCTTTACTACTCCCATGCGGAAGATGCAGTCAGTGTAATAGAGGTAAACAGTGATCACCGCACCTCATCTTCACCTCTTCCATACTCCTCCTTGTTCCCCCATGTACTATGTATAGTTCATAGAAACAATTCCTGTCATGCTGTATGTATTGTAGTTTGTTCCCCTCTTGCAGCCGCCTCATTCGAGGAGTATGTATTGTGCCCAGCTATGAGGTACAGGCCGGAAGTGGTGAGTGTTCTTGTCTGCAGCATGAGCACAGCTAGGTGGACATGACTAAGCATGAGCTGGGGGCACGATATATACTGCTGTGCTGGTGTGGCGAGGAGAAGGGGGTCACATCCACCGTGCATACTGCAGGCTCTATTGTCTCTGTTCTAGAGAAGGTTATTCAAGTAGCAAGATCAGGTCAAGCCTATCCCTCTTCCGATCCTCCGAGGCGGAGATACACAGTATTGCAAGCATTGAGTTCGCCCAGGGAAGCTGCAATGATAACTGTTCAGTTACATCATTGGAGCTTCTCACCTTATCCGTTCAAGGGAGTCTATGACGGATGCCATATCATGCCATCTGCCACCTATAGGCCCCCATTGTAAAAAAAAACCCTTATGTTTTGGGTATATGTTTTTTACTGGACTCCGCAGGATGGAATAGTGTAGTGTACTACGCTATTCTATACAGTTTTTTTGCTGTATACTGACGTATATCAGCCCGACGAAGGCCAAACAGATGGTTCAATGAGACACCTCAGGTAATGGTTCAAGGTATGGCCATAAGATTTCTTATATACATAGATATTAAAATAATCCTATGGGCCATTAACAGATGTGTATCGACTACGAATAATACGGTGGCAATGTATACTGCAGATAATACAATAATGTTAGTAGAAGAGAAGAATTTCTCCTTGTTGTTTACTAAACTTTTTTTTTATTAAGAGTGACAGAATCATGAGAGGAGGGAAATGTAGGAGAACTTCACTATGGAAGGGCCACTTGGTCCATTTTGCCTGAATTTTGAATCATTAAATTAACTTCAGAATTATTATTGGATTTTTGGAATAGAATATTTTGCTTTCACAACACATTTCATTTTGGGCGGAGCTTTTGTTGGATAATATCCTTGTTTGGCTCTAACTTACTGAGGATAAGGGGCCACAACTTCTTGTTAACTTCAGTTTAAGATATTCAGTCATGTAAGAGCATATGATTTACTGGCTTTTAATCATGAGCGGATGTCATTTAATACAAGATATGTACACCTTTCAACCTAATTATTTTTATTGTTTATCCGGTTCCCAAACGTAAAATTAAGCAACTTTCTAAATAGTCTTCATTAAAAAGGTCATACCACTTGGCTGCTGTAAAGTCTGTGTAACTCCTGTGGACAGCTGGTCTCCTGTAAATTCTAACTCAAATCCGTCACTCCACTGCTGCTGGCGGCTGACTCAACCACTCTCCCTCCTCCTTTCTTATTTTTAGTGTTAGAGATAGGCGTGTGTGTTGGGGGGGGGGGGTGGTACATAGCAGGTCCGAGTATAGAGAAAGCACCTTGATAGCCTGTGAGCTCTCCTCCTTATCTTCACTAGGATACTAACAGCTTGTGTGATCTTGTCTGTACAACCTTCCGCTGCCATCTCTAACACTGAGAGAAGGGGGTGGAGAGCAATTGAGTCAGCAGCAGTGCACTGACGGATTTGAGTTAAAATTTGCAGGAGACCAACTGTCTACAGGAGTTACACAAACGCTACAGCAGCCAAATGGTAGAAAATTTGAATGAAGACGACTTAGAAAGTTGCTTAATTTTGCATTGAGAAAGAAAATTAACAATAAAAAAAAATTCAGTTAAAAAAGGTGTACATAGCCTATAAAAGAAACCGGTTAGTAGGTTTAACGCCTTCAGGACTGAGCCTATTTTGGCCTTCAGGACTAAACCGATTTTTCAAATCTGACATGTGTCACTTTATGTGGTAATAACTCTGGAATACTTTTACCTATCCAAGTGTTTTGGAGATTGTTTTCTTGTGACAGATTGTACTTTATGTTAGTGAAAAAATTTGGTCGATAAATTCAATAGTTATTTGTAAAAAACACCAAGATTTAGAGAAAATTAACACGAATTAGCATTTTTCTAAATTTAAATGCATCTACTTGTAAAACAGATCGTAATACCACACAAAATACTTACTAGTTTATATTTCCCATATGTCTACTTTATGTTTGCATCGTTTTTTGAACATTCTTTTATTTTTCTAGGACGTTACAAGGCTTAGAACTTTAGCAGCATTTTCTCATAATTTCAAGAAAATTTGAAAAAGCCTATTTTCTCAGGGACCATTTCAGTTCTGAAGTGGCTTTGAGGGCCTTATATATTAGAAAGTCCCAATAAATCACCCCATTTTGAAAACTGCACCCCTCAAAGTATTCAAAACAACATTCAGAAAGTGTTTTAACCCTTTAGGCGTTTCACAGGAATTAAAGCAAAGTAGAGGTGAAATTTACAAATGTAATTTTTTTTTGCCAAAGTTCATTTGGAATACATTTTTTTCTGTAACACAGAAGGTTTTACCCGAGAAATGCAACTCAATATTTATTGCCCAGATTCTGTAGTTTTTAGAAATATGCCACATGTGGCTCTAGTTTTCTAATGGACTGAAACACCGGCCTCAGAAGCAAAGGAGCACCTAGTGGATTTTGGGGCCTCCTATTCAAACCTGACATGGTGCCTAAAATATATTCTAAAAAAAGGTCTTGTGGTACCAAAACAGTGAAGACCCCCCCCCCCCAAAAGTGACCCCATTTTGGAAACTACATCCCTCAAGGAATCTAGGGGTATAGTTAGCATTTTGAACCCACAGTTTTTTTGCTAAATTTATTTGAATTAGTATGTGAAGATGAAAATCTACTTTATTTTGTGAAAAAAACGTAGAAATTTTACATTTTTTCAAGGAATAAAGTAGAAAAACACCCCAACATATGTAAAGCAATTACTTCAGATTATAGCAATACCCCCATATGTGGTAATAAACTGCTGTTTGGACCCACAGCAGGGCTTAGGCTGGGTTCACACGTGGCGGAATTTCACTTAAATTCCGCTGCGGACACTCCGCAGCGTTAATCCGCAGCGGAGCCGTTTCTCCATTGACTTTCACTTTAATTTAGCAGTGTTCGTTTAGACGATGCGTAAAATTCCGCTGCGGAGCATAGGCTGCGGAGCGGAATTTGGTGTCCGCAGCATGCTCTGTCTGTTGCGGAGCAGTGGCGGACTCATGGCGGAATTTCTCCATTGACTTCAATGGAGATTCTAATTTCCGCAATGAAGTCCGCAGCTGTCATGCACATGTTATGTGTGCTGCGGATGCGTCTTGCTTTTTTAACTTGACATTTCTTCATTCTGGCTGGACCTATGTATTTCTAGGTCTACAGCCAGACTGAGGAAGTCAATGGGGCTCCCGTAATGACGGGAGCGTTGCTAGGAGACGTCTGTAAATAGTCACTGTCCAGGGTGCTGAAAGAGTTAAGCGATCGGCAGTAACTGTTTCTGCACCCGGGACAGTGACTACCGATCACAATATAGAGCAACCTGTCAAAAAAATATAAGTTCATACTTACCGAGAACTCCCTGCTTCTGTCTCCAGTCCGGCCTCCCAGGATGACGTTTCAGTCTAAGTGACGGCTGCAGCCAATCACAGGCCAAGCACAGGCTGCAGCGGTCACATGGACTGGCGCGTCATCCAGGGAGGTCGGGCTGGATGCCGAAAGAGGGACGCGTCACCAAGACAACGGCCGGTAAGTATGAAAATCGTTTACTTTCACTAGGGAAAGTGCTGTCCCTTCTCTCTATCCTGCACTGAATAGGGAGAAGGGAAGCACTTTTCCCGCAGTCCGCAGCAGCTAGTCCGCATCAATGTACTGCACATTTTGTGCAGATCCGCAGCAGAATCTGCAACGCAGATTCTGTGCGGCATTGATGCGGACAGTTGCGGAGGAAATCCGCCACGTGTGGTCATGCCCTTAGAAGAGAAGGAGCACCATTTGGATTTTGGATTTCTGATTTTGCTGGAATAGTTTTCAGTGCCGTGTCGCGTTTGCAATGCACTGGAGGGATGAAAACAGTGGAAACCCCCAAAAGTGACCCCATTTTGGAAACTACACCCCTCAAGGAATTTTTCTAGGGGTAAAGTTAGCATTTTGACCCCGCAGTTGTTTTGCTGAATTCATTGGAATTAGTCTGTAAAGGTAAAAATCTACTTTTTTTTCTGTAAACACTTAGACATTTTTACAAGGATTAAAAGGAGAAAAAGCACCCCAACATTTGTAAAACAATTTCTCCTGATTACGTAAATACCCCATATGTGGTAATAAAATGCTGTTTGGACCCACACCGGGGCTTAGAAGTGAAGGAGCCCTATTTGGCTTTTGGACCTCAAATTTAGCTAAGCCCCCCGAGGGACCAAAACAGTGGAAGCCCCCCAAAAGTAACCCCATTTGGGAAACCACACCACTTAAGGAATCTAACTAGGGGTATAGTGAGCATTTAGACCCCACATGTCTTTTGCAGAATTTATTAGAATTAGGCAGTGAAAATTAATATCAACATTATTTCCACTAAAATTTTGCATTTTTTCAATTTCCCAAAGGATAAAGGAGGAAAAAGCCGCCCAACATTTGTAGAGCAATTTCTCCCGAGTACGGCAATACACCACATGTGGTCATAAATGTTTTTCCATTAGAAAGTAATTAACCCTTTCCGAACTGATCCATGTTTTACTTTTTCTTTTTCTTTTTTCCTCCCCGCTTTCCAAGCGCCATAACTTTTTTATTTTTCCGTCAGTAGAGTGGTGTGAGGGCTTATTTTTTTATTTTTTTATTATTGGTACCATTTTTTGGTACATACAACTTTTTGAGCACTTTTTATTAAATTTTTTGGTAGAGCCAAGGTGACCAAAAGAAAGCGATTGGCGTTTAAAAGTCTTTATTTTTCACGGTGTTCACCGTGCGAGTTAAATAATGGTATATTGTAATACTTTGGACTTTTACGGACGCAGCGATGCCAATTTTCTATATTTTTTTTTACATTACTTTAGAGAAACAATTTGAAAAGTGTTTATTTTTGGACTTTAAATATTGATACAATTTTTTCCACTAATAATAACTATTTACTTTTGTTTTCACACATATTATTAGTCCCCCTAGGGGACTTGAACCATCAATCATTAGATCACTGGTAGAATACACTGCAATACTAATGTATTGCAGTATATTGTCATTTTTACAGGCTCCTGTAACAGCGCGATCGCTGTTTCTGTCGGTTAGTCCCCGGTATCAGCTGTAATACACAGCTGACACCCGCAGCGTATGGCGCGGGCTCAGCGCGTGAGACGCTCCATATATCACCCCTCACACCACGACATGCTATTAAGTCATGGTGTAGCAAGGGTTTAATGCGCAGCGGATGATGCAGAGTGAAATTTTAAATTTTCCACTGATGTGCCATTTTATTGCACTATATGTTGTGCCGAGTTTGTGCCACAAATATCTCATAAAATATTAACCGGGCTCTCCCGGGTATGGCGATGCCATATCAGTGGACGTAAACTAATGTTTGGGAACGCTGTAGGGCTCAGAAGGGAGGGGACAGCATTTGGCTTTAGGGATCGCAGATTTTGCTTGGTAGTAGCTCTGGCGTTTTGCTGGTATTTCAGTTTATAATGTGGGGGTACATGTAGGCTGGGCAGAGTACATCAGGGGCATAATAAGAGTGTATAATAATGGGCTAAATAAATAATAATACACAGATATGTGGCCAGTGTCGCATTTATAAATGGCGCCCGATATTATCCGCTTTTGGAACACTGCACATTTTGCATCGCCATATTCTGGGAGCCGGAACTATTTTTATTTTTTCACCACCGGAGCCGTGTGAGGAATTATTTGTTGCGGGACAATCTGTAGTTTTCATTGGTACCATTTTGGGGTACATGCAATTTTTTTAATAACTTTTTATTCAATTTTTCGGCAAGCAAAGTGACCAAAAACCATCAATTCTGACAATGTTTTTTATTTATTTTTACGGCGTTCACCCTGGGCTATAAATGACCATTATACTATATTCTGCTGGTCGGTACGATTACTGCGATACCATATGTATATAGTTTATTTTACATTTTGCAGTGTTTGCGCAATAAAATAACTTATTTATAAATAAAAAAAATTTGTATGACCATATTCTGAGAGCCATAACGGTTTTATTTTACAGTCAAAAAAGCTGTGTAAGGGCTTGTTTTTTGTGGGACGGGTTGTAGTTTGTATCGGTACTATTTTGGCATGCATGCGACTTTTTGATCACTTTTTATTGTATATTTTGGGAGGGGTGGTGACCAAAATTTTTTTTAATTCTGGCATTGTTTTTCGTTTATTTTATTTGCGGTGTTCACCGTGCGGTAAAAATAATATTATAGTTTAATAGTTGGGGTCGTTACGAACGTGGTGATAAAAAAAAATACACATATTTGGTATGTGTTAATTTTTTTCCTATAATAAAATAATAATATTTTTACTTTCTTTACTTGTCCCACTAGGGGACACTTAGACTTGCAGCTCTGATCGCTGCTGGAATACATTACACTACCTACGTAGTGTAATTAATTCCAACTGTCATTGTGATGTGACAGTCACTGACAGGAAGCCTACGACGACCAGCCTCTAGCTGGTCCTCATAGGCTTCTGTACATGGCAGCCCGGAAGCCATTGTCTGATGTCCGGTTGCCATGGGTACCATCGCCAGCCCCCGTGATTTCACGTGGGGGCTGCCCATTTGCGCAAAACACCTTAAATCCGGCGATCGCAATTGAACGCTGCATCGAAGGGGTTAACTGCCGAAATCAGAGGCGATAAGCCATTGATCGGCAACGGGGAATGCAGGGCAGACACCCTGCACAGTTAACCGCAGCTGCGGTGTAGTGCCGCGCGGCGGATAACTGTCAAAGCACTGACGTAACTGCACGTCGAGGTGCGTGAAGTTACTGCACACCTCGGCGTGCAGTTACGTCAAGGTGCGGGAAGGGGTTAAAGCCACTAAACCACCAGAATGCCATCATGAAGCTGGAGTCTAGCGTTCTAAACTTGTCTACCTCAAAAAGAGGACATTGAGGCCCCATGCACACGAAGGTAAAAACGCCCGTAATCACGGCCCGTAATTACGGGCCTATAGACTTCTATTGGCCACGGGTACCTCACCGTATGCTTACGGGAAGGTGCCCGGGGCGGTTAAAAAATATAGAACATGTCCTATTTTAGGCCATAATTACGGCACGGGCAGGCCCATAGAAGTCTATGGGGCTCCCGTAATTACGGGTGACTACGTGTGTGCACCCATAACTACGGGAGCGTTGCTAGGCGACGTCAGTAAATAGTCACTGTCCAGGGTGCAGAAAGAGTTAAACGATCGGCAGTAACTCTTTCAGCACCCTGGACAGAAACTACCGATCACAATATAGATCAACGTGTAAAAAAAATAAATTAAAAAGACGTTCATACTTATCCAGAACTCCCTGCTTCTTCCTCCAGTCCGGCCTCCCGGAATGACGTTTCAGCCCATGTGAACGCTGCAGCTAATCACAGGCTGCAGCGGTCACATGGACTGCCGCGTCATCCAGGGAAGTCGGGCTGGATGTCAAGAGAGGGACGGGTAAGTATGAATTTCTTTTACTTTTACCTTGGAAAGGGCTGTCCCTTCTCTCTATCCTGCACTGATAGAGAGAAGGGGCTGCCGATTAGTGCTGTGCAATTTTGCAGCGAAAGTGTGCCCGTAAATACGGGTGGAATACTGGTGACACCGGACCCGTATTTACGGGCACGGTTCCGTAAATACTGGTGCAATGCGGGTGGAATACGTGTGACCAAGGACCTGTATTTACACCAGAATTTACGGAAAGAATACGTTTGTGTGCATGAGGCCTTAGGGAATGGTTAGTAAAGTAACTTACTGGAAGAATTACAACTTACTGGAAGAAGTCCCGCAGCATCGGGTGCATGCACATATGTAGCCGAGGACACTACACCTCACTTTACTGTGCATGCGCAGTGAACGGTCCTCTGCTTCATATGTGCCTGATGTCGCTCCCGAGCTGCTTTCAGTAAGTTGTAATTTACTTTACTAACTATTTCCTAACGTCTGTATATGAGGTAGGCAGATATTGAACACTAGACCCGGCTGTATAATGGTGTGCTGGTGGTTTAGTGGCTCCAAACCTAGGTTCCCTTAGTTATTATTGGTTGATCAAGATTTCTTAGAAGGTGTGAACCTCTACTGTTTCGATATCAATGTATTTCTATGTTATTAATTATGGTATAAAATCAGCTTCACGTCCCGAATATGTTATGGAATAACTGGTTGCGCAATTCCCAAAAGTCTGCTGGAGACTGTCGGGAGAGAGCGTGCAAATAAAACCGCAACCCCAAATGCGTCACAACTCTGATCGACAGAATCTATGGCTACTCTGAGGGATTCGCCAGAGCCCACCGCAAGGCGGGGAGGTTTTTGATGCACAGAACCCAGGTTGTTCTAACAGAGTTCAGTGTTGGATAAGGGGTGCAATGCAGGCTACACCTGAACAGGTAACAAGACAGCCAGAGGTACAGCAGAGGTCAAAACCAGCCGGGAGCAGATAATCAAAACCGGTAAACAAGGGGTTAACGAGAGAAAAGACGAGGTCAGTTTCCAAGAAGTCCAGAAGTCTCGAGCACAGGGTAAGTGAGAGCTTGATCACAACACCTAAGAAAGGAGAAAATTCACAAGCAAAGAAAGACGGAGGAGGCCAGGTATAAGTACCCCACCCTACACCTGACAGGAAGAAGACAGAGAAGTGGGATAGGCTCAGGAAGTAAACAGAACCCCCCAGAAGCTACATCAGTAGTCATGGCGATCTTAAAGACACAGACGATTCCTAATAGAATACAGTTAAATCAGAACAGAATCTTAAGGGCGTCTGGTCTCCTTGCACAAGGTTAGAAGATCATACTGCAAATGACAGGGGGCTGATATTAACTCCTTCCAGCATCGCTCCTTACATGTTCAGCACAGACAGGAGGTAAAGTAAGGAACGTCTGTTTGGAGCTCAGGCATTGACCCCATCAGGAACGTCTGACAAACTCTCAGATTTTATGAGCAGGATGACAAAGGAAAATCATTCTATGTGGGCGGGGGAAGCAGGACTCACAGGCTCTCTAGGAGTCCTGGCAGTATTTATACCGTTCTTTACATGAAAATACTAAATGATGTCATAGAAAACGTTACATCCCAGATCTCAGCATCTACCCCCGATCCTATACTGCCCTCTGATAGGGGAACATAAGGGACCTGACACATCCACACTAAATGGATTGTTCTAACTGGACAAATCTTCTCAAAAAAGGAAAATAGGAAGCTGGTCCAGAGAGTAGCCATACGCCATGGGTCCTGCTGCTGAAAGATCCGTCAATCAGCTCATATCACCGGACAACACTGCGGGCGGTCACATAATTAATATGTATGTAATATTACACAACTCCCAATCACATGAACCCCAACAATATAATACAATGGGATTCGCTCTTTAACCCTCTCACTGCTTGTCTGGAGCTGTGATCATGCAGGAGGAAAAGTACTGAGCACAGCTCGGACAGTAGTGTTACTGCAGGGAGAACGGCGTGTAATGAGCAGCAGCTTCTCCCTGCACAGTAACAGTAAAGTTTAACAGTCCATGACCACCCTGACCAGGTCCTCTACATTTCTAGTGTCCTGCTGTTGGATTCCACATGTTCTTTAGTTCAATCCCCCTGAAACTCTATTCCAAGAAAATGTTTCAAATAAAATGGAACCGAGTGTAACAAGAATTATAACTCCGCACACACATTGTTCAACCTGTTTTACATACAATCGGACAGATCCCTGGATCCACATTCCTCATTACTACCAGTAACCCTGTGTATTGTGTCTTACAAGGAAGATCTTTAACCCTTTCTTAACTCTCTCCACACGTTACCATTACCAAATCCTGTGGGAGCAGGTTCCATAACTTTATGGTTCGACAGTGATGTGCAGCTTTAGGACTTTGTGATGAAATTGCACTTCCTTTATTTGTAAGCAGTGACCCCGTGTTCTCCGCTGGGTCCATGAAAATAATCATTTATTACATTGTTTTATAGGGACGTTTCTATAGTTATATAAAGATATCCCCTCCCCCACATCTTCTCTTCTCTAGGGGAAATACATTTAGTTTTGATGGCCTTTCTTCATAACTGAGATATGAAGACCTCGTATTATCCCCAAATGGAGACAAGGTGGCAGAAATTTCTGTGATTGTCCAACTCATCTGAATGTGGTTATTAAAATTCATGTACCTGCTGCAGAAAGAACCACATTCAGATATATGGAAACTTCTGCGTGTGAACATAACCTTGTGCAGCACTGCAGCAAAGCGAGGAATGTGTGATCAGAGATCAGGAATCACATGTCTGTATATACTGCACATGACGAAATTTACACTTCAAAAAATAAACAAACAAAATATATATATCTGTCTCTTCTCACATTGTGATGTACGCCGCCGGTAGTCCTCCATCATGACCTCCTCGTACAGATCCTTGGGTCCTTCTAGATACTCCCACTCCTCCATGGAGAAATAGACAGTGACATCCTGACACCTTATAGGAACCTGACACACACAAGGATACAGTCATCACCCAGACACCTCCAGTGATGTTACTGTAGAATTTCCCAGCATTCCCAGCAGTGTCACCTCTCCAGTCAGCAGCTCAGTCATCTTGTAGATCAGTTCTAAGATCTTCTTCTCATGGATCCGGGAGTGAGGGGGAGGCTCTGTGATGGGACTACTGCTCCATCCTCCTGACTCATGGATGATGGGAGTCGTACAGTCCCCCGGTGTCTTCTTCACTATTGTGTACTCCTGTGTATGGAGAGAGACACTTAGAGAACTGAACACAGTATTCCCCCCTCAGTAGAAAGAGGGAGATTGTGACCCCGCTGTATAGAGCTCTAGTGACCCCACATCTGCAATACTGGAGGCCTCACCTACAAAAAGACATTGAGAAAATAGAACGAGGCCAAAACTAAAAAGGAAATAATATTGGGGGGGACTAGATGGACCATGTGGTGCTCTCCTCCTGCCGTCATCTTCTATGTTTCTATATAGAGGTCATCCTGATCCTCCTGGTTCCTTGTCATTCTCATTGCTCTTGTAAAGGATCTGCCAGACACTACGTCTGTGGATACTCCCAGGATTAATCAATCGACACCTGAGGCCAGACCTCTTAGACTGACACCGGCTCCCACCAATCAGGGTGGCAGGCTCAGGAGTGGGAGAGCCTATCGCGGTCTGGTCAGTCGGAGTTAGCTCCGCCCCCTGTCCATTTATACCTGCCGTTTTCTCTTCCTCATTGCTTGTGTTTCTTCTGGTTTCCTGGCCCCACTGCTGCCTTGCTCCAGCCTGCTTCTGCCGTGCTTCAGCCTTGCTTCAGTTCCACTTATCCTGCTTCGCTCTGCCCCCGGCTGGCTTCCTGCTCCGTGCTCTGCGTTTGTATACTTCATTACATCCTGATCCTAACTGCTCGTTCACCACTCCGTTCCCTCACGGTGTTCCGTGGGCTACTGCCCCTTCCCTTGCTTGTTCCCTGTTTGTATCCCCTTGCACTTAGTCAGCGTAGGGACCGCCGCCAAGTTGTACCCCGTCGCCTAGGGCGGGTCGTTGCAAGTAGGCAGGGACAGGGCGGTGGGTAGATTAGGGCTCACTTGTTCCCTTCACCTCCTTCCGCCATTACATAATCACAAGCCCATACCTAGTCTACCATTTCTCCTACGCTGACGCTATCATGGACCCCTTGAGACCCTGACCCAGCAGATGCAGGGCCTCCCCCTACAGGTCCAGGCCCTGGCTCAGAGGGTCAACCAGTCTGACGCTGCCATAGTAGTACCCCTCACCTCACCTCTAGAACCTGACCTCAAGTTACCTGACCGGTTCTCAGGGGACCGTAAGACTTTTCTCTCCTTACGGGAGAGTTGCAGACTTTACTTCCGTCTAAAACCTCACTCCTCAGGTTCCGAGAACCAGCGGGTGGGAATCATTATATCCCGACTCCAGGAAGGGCCCCAAGAGTGGGCCTTCTCCTTGGCTCCTGACGCCCCTGAACTTTCCTCCGTTGATCGTTTTTTCTCTGCCCTCGGACTCATTTACGACGAGACTGACAGGACTGCCTTAGCCGAGAGTCAGCTGGTGACCTTACGTCAGGGTAGGAGACCTGTTGAGGAATACTGTTCTGATTTTAGAAAGTGGTGCGTAGCTTCTCGGTGGAACGACCCGGCCCTAAGGTGCCAGTTTAGGTTAGGATTATCTGACGCCCTGAAGGATCTGCTTGTTAGCTACCCCTCTTCTGACTCCCTAGACCAGGTTATGGCCCTAGCAGTACGACTTGACCGACGTCTCAGGGAACGTCAGCTTGAACGTTTCAGTGTTTTCCCCTCTGACTTCCCTGCGATCCCCCCCGAGGTCCCGTCTCCTCGCTCTTCCACGGAAGACTCGGAGGTACCTATGCAACTCGGGGCCTCCATGTCCCCTCGACAACGTAGAGAGTTCCGCAGGAAGAATGGTCTCTGCTTCTATTGTGGGGATGACAAGCATCAACTGAACACCTGTCCCAGGCGCAAGAATAAGCAGCCGGAAAACTTCCGCGCCTAAGTGATCATCTGGGAGGTCACTTGGGCGCACAGGTATTTCCCGTTAATATGAAATGCAATAAAATTTTGCTTCCCTTTCAGGTCTCGTTTGCTGGCCGGTCTGCCACTGGCAGTGCCTTCGTGGATTCTGGCTCATCTGCTAATATCATGTCTGTGGAATTTGCTATGTCTCTAAAAATGCCTTTTATTGATTTGCCTTATCCTGTCCCGGTAGTGGGTATCGACTCCACTCCTCTTGCTAATGGTTATTTTACTCAGCATACTCCTGTTTTTGAACTCCTTGTTGGCTCCATGCATTTGGAGCAGTGCTCTGTACTGGTGATGCAGGGATTATCGTCCGATCTGGTATTAGGTCTTCCCTGGTTGCAGCTGCATAATCCCACGTTTGATTGGAATACTGGGGATCTCACCAAATGGGATAGTGAATGCCTGACGTCATGTCTTTCGGTTAACTCTATTTCATCCCGTGAGGAGGTAAACACGCTACCTGAGTTTGTTCAGGACTTCGCTGATGTTTTTTCTAAGGAGGCCTCCGAGGTGTTGCCCCCTCATAGAGATTACGATTGCGCCATCGATTTGGTACCAGGTGCTAAGCTTCCTAAGGGTAGGATATTTAATCTTTCATGTCCTGAACGTGAAGCCAAGAGGGAGTATATCCAAGAATGCCTGGCCAAGGGTTTCATTCGCCCCTCGACTTCTCCTGTAGGTGCTGGCTTCTTCTTCGTGGGGAAGAAGGATGGTGGTCTTAGGCCGTGCATTGACTATCGGAACTTGAATAAGGTCACAGTAAGGAACCAGTATCCCCTTCCTTTGATTCCGGATCTTTTTAATCAGGTTCAGGGGGCCCAATGGTTCTCTAAGTTCGATCTACGGGGGGCGTATAACCTTATCCGCATCAAAGAGGGGGATGAGTGGAAGACTGCGTTCAACACGCCCGAAGGTCATTTCGAATACCTGGTCATGCCCTTTGGGTTGTGTAATGCCCCTGCTGTCTTCCAGAATTTTATTAATGAAATTCTGAGAGATTACATGAGAAATTTTCTTGTAGTGTACCTTGATGACATACTGGTGTTTTCCAAGGACTGGTCCTCCCACGTGGAGCATGTCAGGAAGGTCCTCCAGGTCCTTCAGGAAAACAAACGGTTTGCGAAAACCGAAAAATGTGTGTTTGGGGTACAGGAGATACAATTTTTGGGTCAAATCCTCACTTCTCATGAATTCCGCATGGACCCTGCCAAGGTTCAGGCTGTGGCGGAATGGGTCCAACCTGCCTCCCTGAAGGCGCTACAGTGTTTTTTGGGGTTCGCTAACTATTACAGGAGATTTATTGCCAACTTCTCGGTCGTCGCTAAGCCTCTTACGGACCTCACTCGCAAGGGTGCTGATGTCCTCCACTGGCCTCCTGAGGCCGTCCAGGCTTTTGAGACCCTCAAGAAGTGCTTTATCTCGGCCCCCGTGCTGGTTCAGCCCAACCAAAGAGAGCTATTTATTGTGGAGGTTGACGCGTCCGAGGTGGGAGTGGGGGCCGTCTTGTCCCAGGGTACCAGCTCCCTCACCCATCTCCGCCCCTGTGCTTACTTCTCTAGGAAGTTTTCGCCCACGGAGAGTAACTATGATATTGGCAACCGCGAACTTTTAGCCATTAAATGGGCTTTTGAAGAGTGGCGTCACTTCCTGGAGGGGGCCAGACACCAGGTAATGGTCCTTACTGACCACAAGAATCTGGTTTTCCTAGAATCTGCCCGGAGGCTTAATCCTAGACAAGCTCGAGGGGCGCTATTCTTTACCAGATTTAACTTCTTGGTTACCTATAGGGCTGGGTCCAAAAATATTAAGGCTGATGCGCTGTCACGTAGTTTCATGGCCAATCCTCCTTCTGAGAAGGATCCTGCTTGTATTTTACCCCCTGGTATAATCGTTTCTGCCACTGATTCTGATTTAGCCTCTGACATTGCGGCTGATCAAGGTTCAGCTCCCTGGAACCTCCCTGGGGACAAGCTGTTTGTCCCCCTGCAATACCGGCTAAGGGTACTCAGGGAAAACCATGACTCCGCACTATCTGGTCATCCTGGCATCTTGGGTACCAAACACCTCATTACCAGAAACTATTGGTGGCCTGGGTTGCCTAAGGACGTTAGGGCTTACGTCGCCGCTTGTGAGGTTTGTGCTAGGTCCAAGACCCCTTATTTCCCGACCTGCGGGCTTACTACGTTCTTTGCCCATTCCCCAGAGACCTTGGACCCATATCTCCATGGATTTTATCACCGATTTGCCTCCATCTCAGGGCAAGTCGGTGGTGTGGGTGGTAGTAGACCGCTTCAGCAAGATGTGCCACTTTGTGCCCCTTAAGAAACTACCTAATGCCAAGACGTTAGCTTCTTTGTTTGTTAAACACATTCTGCGTCTCCATGGGGCCCCAGTCAATATAGTTTCTGACAGAGGGGTACAATTTGCTTCCTTATTTTGGAGAGCTTTTTGTAAAAAGTTGGAGATTGATCTGTCCTTCTCCTCCGCCTTCCATCCCGAAACTAATGGCCAAACGGAAAGGACTAATCAATCCCTGGAACAATATTTATGGTGTTTCATCTCTGTCAATTTGATTGGGTCTCATTCCTTCCCCTCGCCGAATTTTCCCTGAATAACCGGGTCAGTAACTCGTCAGGGGTCTCCCCGTTTTTCTGTAATTTCGGGTTTAATCCACGGTTCTCCTCCGTTTCTCCTGGTTGTTCCAATAATCCCGAGGTAGAGGACGTTCATCGGGAACTGTGCACAGTCTGGGCCCAGGTTCAGAAGAAAGTAGAGGCGTCCCAGAGCGTACAAAAGATTCAGGCTGATAGAAGACGTTCTGCTAACCCCCGGTTTGTCGTCGGGGATCTGGTGTGGTTGTCGTCTAGGAACTTGCGCCTTAAGGTCCCGTCCAGGAAGTTTGCTCCCCGATTTATTGGGCCTTATAAGGTCATTGAAGTCCTCAACCCTGTATCCTTCCGTCTGGAGCTGCCCCCATCCTTTCGCATACACAACGTCTTTCATGCCTCCCTCCTCAAACGCTGCTCCCCGTCCTGGTCCCCCTCGAGGAAACCTCCTGTTCCCGTTCTCATCCCTTAGGGGGTGGAATTCGAGGTGGCCAAGATTGTGGACAGTAGGATGATCCAGGGCTCCCTCCAGTACCTGGTCCATTGGAGAGGATACGGGCCGGAGGAGAGGACTTGGGTACCTGCTCGAGATGTTCACGCTGGGGTATTGGTCAGGAGGTTCCACCTTCTCTTCCCCACTAAACCGGGTCCTCTTAGTAAGGGTCCGGTGGCCCCTCATACAAGGGGGAGTACTGTAAAGGATCTGCCAGGCACTACGTCTGTGGATACTCCCAGGATTAATCAATCGACACCTGAGGCCAGACCTCTTAGACTGACACCGGCTCCCACCAATCAGGGTGGCAGGCTCAGGAGTGGGAGAGCCTATCGCGGTCTGGTCAGTCGGAGTTAGCTCCGCCCCCTGTCCATTTATACCTGCCGTTTTCTCTTCCTCATTGCTTGTGTTTCTTCTGGTTTCCTGGCCCCACTGCTGCCTTGCTCCAGCCTGCTTCTGCCGTGTTTCAGCCTTGCTTCAGTTCCGCTTATCCTGCTTCGCTCTGTCACCGGCTGGCTTCCTGCTCCGTGCTCTGCGTTTGTATACTTCATTACATCCTGATCCTGACTGCTCGTTCACCACTCCGTTCCCTCACGGTGTTCCGTGGGCTACTGCCCCTTCCCTTGCTTGTTCCCTGTTTGTATCCCCTTGCACTTAGTCAGCGTAGGGACCGCCGCCAAGTTGTACACCGTCGCCTAGGGCGGGTCGTTGCAAGTAGGCAGGGACAGGGCGGTGGGTAGATTAGGGCTCACTTGTTCCCTTCACCTCCTTCCGCCATTACAGCTCTACAACATTACTATTGCTGCATTGGTGACATGACACATAACTGACCATATTGGTGGCTGATCTTCAGCTTTTCTGCTGGTGGCTTCTTGACGTCACTTGGAAGGTCTGGACACTGTTATACAGGACACTGGATTCTGCCTATTACTTCCTATTATGTATTGTCCCTTCCATGTGTGACTTGTTCTATAATGTAGAAAAGTTTACCTCTCCGCTCAACAGGTAGATGATCTCCAAGGTGAAGTCTAATATTCTTCTGCTCATCTCATTCCTGTCCTTGTCCATCCTTGGTGGGTCACTCAGGAGAAAGAACGTTGTGGAGGAGAAGATGAGAAAACTGGAGGATCTAGTACTGCAGACGTCTTTATGAAGAAAGGAGAAGATGGAAATCATACAGGATGCAGTCATCACCTCACCAGGTGGGTCGGGGGACCCCCGTTCTCCACCTAGAGGTGGGACCCCCATATATCAGACATTTATGGCACATCTCTCAGGTGAGAAGAGTAAAACGAAGACATTTCCCCCCAGACAATGAAGACCTGACTCCTGACAACCTGACACATGGCGGATACTGCGGAGACTTTGCTGACATCTCACAAGACGTGGTGCACACTATGCAGTCAGTGTTTGATATGAGGTGTGAGGTTCTGCAGCAGCTGAGGTGTATTTATATATAGGGAACATGCAGTGTGATCTCTTTTCATCATATTATAGCGCAGGTGGAGCGGAGCAGAGTGATACAGTGTTTTGTGGGATAAGATTCAGTATAAGCTTGAATTTTACTCATTTAACCCCTTCCTGCACAGGACATTTACCGCTCAGGAGTTGTTCACATGACATAGGGAAGACCTGACACCTGCTGCAAAGGCCGGAGACCGGAGAGAACGTCGACACTGGACATTTATCTACTTAGATGCCGTGGTCAATATCGACTGCATAATCTAAGCCGTAAGAAAGTTGTGGGGGGGGCCCTCTGTGACAGCTGATCGACCCCTCGCGACACAATCACGGGGTATGGATGGTTGTCATGGAAGCCTGGGGGGTATGAAGGTCTGCCATCTTTCTGCTCCCATTAACCACTTAAACTTAATCAGGATATACTGCGATATTAGTATTACAGTGTATTGTACCAGCGATCTAATCATCACTAGTTCAAGTTTCTCAGAGGAGTAATACAATTTGTTAAATAAAAAGTTCTGGCTCTGTATACATAGTTGGCAACATTTTTTTTTCCAGGGACACTTAGGGTGTGGCTTCCTTGGTGGGTGTGTCTTATGGGGCGTGACTTATCTGGTGGGTGGGGATCATGGGGTATGGCTTATCTGGTGGGTGTGACTAATGGGAGTGTGACTTATCCAGGGGGTGTGGTTTATGGGGCGTTACTTTCTTCCCAGAATTTATCAATACAAATAAACAAACAAAATATTCTGCACTAGTTTGGCTGACAACCACTATGGTGGCCGGTGTCTCTCTAGTTATCTGGTTGTTTACAGGCAGGTGATGCCTCACTTCATCATTAGGGTGAGGTTATATGTGCTGAAAAACACCCCTTGTACATAGTGCCACACACAACCCACTGTACATAGTGCCACACATAAAGCCTGTAGATAGGGCCACACACACACACACACACACACACACACACACACACACACACACACACCCCTGTAGATAATGCCACACCCCCCCTGAAGATAGTTCCACACACCCCCTGTAGATGGTGCCACACACACAGCCCTCTGTAGATTGTGCCACACACACACAGCCCCCTGTAGATAGCGCCACACACCCCCTGTAGATAGTGCCACACACACACAACCCCTGTAGATAGTGCCACACACACACCCACTGTAGATAGTGCCACACACACCCCCTGTAGATAGTGCCACACACCTCCCTGTAGATCGTGCCAAAAACACACCCCTGTAGATAGCGCCGCGCAGCCCACTGTAGATAGTGCCACAAACAGACCCATGTACATAGCTCCACACACCCATATAGAGAGTGCAACACACAGCCCCTTGTAGATAGCGCCACACACAGACCCTTGTAGCTAGCGCCACACACAGCCCCTTATAGATCGCGCCACACACCCCCATGTACATAGCGCCACACACCCCTGTACATAGTGCCATACACACACACCCCTGTAGATAATGCCACACACACACCCCTGTACATAGTGCCGCACACATCCCCTGTACATAGTGCCAGAAACAGCCCCCTGTACATAGCTCCATACACACACCCCTGTAGATTACACCACACACACTCCCTTGTAGATAGCGCCACAAATACCACTCCCTATAGATAGGCAATTGGGGCTCCCTATGAGAGTGAAATCCCCAGCAAGAGTGTTGCTGGCTGGGGATTCCGCACCAGGAGGAGTGAATGGCAGAGCAGGGAGTGGATAGTTTCCTGCTCCGCCATAGTATTTAATTGTATCTGTGTTCTGAGGATGCAGATACAATTGTATATGGCCGGGACACGTCCAGTACAGTAATTTGCCGGGACATTCTCTGTAAATCCAAGACTGTTGGCAACTATGAGAATCTGGCTATAATGTCCGTGGTGCGGGCTGTCAGCTCCGTTCCCCCCAACATTCGCAGCCACGAGTCGGCAAGCGCTGGCCCCAGCCTCCTTCTCAGGAGACACCAGTGCTCGCATCCACTCACCTCAGCCGGATCCCGTAGGGTGCGCGCACACGCTTGTGCCCGCTCTTAGAGGGGCAGCGTGCGCACCGGACCTTGTTGAGGAACATTGACCCGTGAGTATCCTGGAATATAAGAGGGGTCCAGCCCCCTAGTTCTATGCCTGAGCATTGTTGTGTTCCCTAGTTTGTCTATGTGATGGCCCCCTAGTGTGTTACCTGTTCCTGTACCTGTCCTAGGTCCTGTTCCTTGCATTTCCATACCTTCCTGGTCGAGCACTGTGCTGTGCCAAAGTTGTGCCGTGCTGTATCCACGTTTGACCTGCTTCACCTCGCCTGACGTCTACCTGCTGCCTAGTCCAAGCCGAGCCTGCCCTGCTGCTGTCTGAGCTGCCACAGGTACCTATAGGAACTATAGACTTTCACCTGCTCTCTGTTGGCCAGCTGCCTTACCGCCAAGGCGGTACGGCCCAGTGGGTCCACAGACCATTCGTGACAATGGCGGCAGAAAAAAAAATTGAAACAAAAAGTTTTTTTTTGTAAATGTAGCACATCATGAAAAACAATAACAATTTGTTATCACCGTAATCGTATCGACCGCAGAATACATTTCTTTTGACGCTTTTAACTCACGGTGAACGCAGTAAAAACGAAACCCAAAATACATTGGAGGAATCACAGATTTTCCCCATTTCACCCCACATAGAAGTTTTTCAGTTGCAGTGACATTATGGGATACTTTATATGACGCCCAGAAAAACTACAACTCGTCCCACAGAATTTAATCCTCGCACCGCGGCACTGACAGGAAAACACAAAAGTATCCCTATTCACACGACAGGGATTCCCGGCCATGTGACGGACGTTTTTTTGACACGGCCACAGTAGGTACAATAGACCCCAAATGGGGCTATTCACATGGCCGATTTTTTGACAGCCGGGCCGTCCAAAAACTGGGAGCATGTCCTATTTTCGGCCATTCTCCCAGGCCGCATAGCTCCCATAGAAGTCTATGGGGCCGTGTAATGAACGGCTGTCACTCGGATGTGATCCGAGCAACGGCCATGCTTTCTGCCGCTTGTTTGCTCTCTTCTCCTTCTCACAGTGCGAAGTGCATGTGAGGAGGAGGAGGAGGGTATTTTTTTGCTCCCTGTAGGAGCGGAATCCGCAATCCCCGGCCACAGCAATGCCGAAGCTGTTGCCGGGAATTCCGCTCCAGAAGTCCCTGACTTCACTGTCTATATAAGGACAGTGACGGCAGGAACTGCTCTTGGCCCAGTCTGCTACTCCTGAAAAGGAATCTCCAGCGCTGCTGCCAGTGTTTCCGCTCCAGGAGTAGTCCCTGACTCCACTGTCCATATAAGGACATTGAAGTCAGACTTCTCTTGGAAAGATCTGTGTAGCACTACCTACAGGGGGGCTGTGTGGAATTACCTACAGGGTGCTGTGTGGAATTACCTACAGGGGGGCTGTGTGGCATTACCTACAGGAGGGGCTGAGTGGCACTACCTACAGGGGGGCTGTGTGGCACTACCAACAGGGGGCTCTGTGGCATTACCTACAAGGAGGTTCTGTGGCATTACCTACAAGGGGGCTCTGTGGCATTACCTACAAGGGGGCTGTGTGGCACTACCTACAGGGGGGCTGTGTGGCACTACCTACAGGGGGGCTGTGTGGCACTACCTACAGGGGGGCTGTGTGGAATTACCTACAGGGGGCTGTGTGGCATTACCTACAGGGGGCAGTGTGGCATTACCTACAGGGGGGCTGTGTGGCATTAACTACAGGGGGGCTGTGTGGCATTACCTACAGGGGGCAGTGTGGCATTACCTACAGGGGACTGTGTGTCACTACCTACAGGGGGCTGTGTGGCATTGCCTACAGGGGGCATTGTGGCATTACCTA
Source organism: Rhinoderma darwinii (assembly GCF_050947455.1). NCBI lineage: Eukaryota > Metazoa > Chordata > Amphibia > Anura > Rhinodermatidae > Rhinoderma > Rhinoderma darwinii. The sequence goes on from NC_134687.1 coordinate 655,111,261, forward strand.
CAGGGGACTGTGTGTCACTACCTACAGGGGGCTGTGTGGCATTGCCTACAGGGGGCTGTGTGGCACTACTTACAGGGTGCTGTGTGGCATTACCTACAGGGTGCTGTATGGCAATACCTACAAGAGGGCTGTGTGGCAATACCTACAGGGGGGCTGAGTGGCACTACCTACAAGGGGGCTGTGTGGCACTACGTACAGGGGCTGTGTGGCACTACCAACAGTGGCTGTGTGGCATTACCTACAAGGGGGCTGTGTTGCATTACCTAAAAGGGGGCTCTGTGGCATTACCTACAGGGGGCTGTGTGGCATTACCTACAGGGGGCTGTGTGGCATTACCTACAAGGGGGCTGTGTGGCATTACCTACAAGGGGGCTGTGTGGCATTACCTTAAAGGGGGCTGTGTGGCATTACCTACAAGGGGGCTGTGTGGCATTATCTACAAGGGGGCTGTCTGGCATTACCTACAGAGAGCTTTGTGGCACTACCTACTAGGGGTCTGTGTGGCATTACCTACAAGGGGGCTTTGTGGCATTACCTACAGGGGACTGTGTGGCATTACCTACAAGGGGGCTGTGTAGCACTACCTACAGGGAGCTGTGTGGCACTACCTACAGGGAGCTGTGTGGCATTACCTACAGGGGGTTGTGTGGCACTAGTTATAGGGTGCTGTTTGGCACTACCTACAAGAGGGCTGTGTGGCATTACCTACAAGGGGGCTGTGTAGCACTACCTACAGGGGGCTGTGTGGCACTACCTGCAGGGGGCTGTGTGGCATTGCCTACAGGGGGTTGTGTGGCACTAGTTATAGGGTGCTGTTTGGCACTACCTACAAGGGGGCTGTGTGGCACTACCTACAGGGGGGCTGTGTGGCACTACCTACAGGGGGGCTGAGTGGCACTACCTACAGGGGGCTGTGTGGCACTACCTACAGGGCCTGTGTGGCACTACCAACATGGGGCCGTGTGGCATTACCTACAAGCGGGCTCTGTGGCATTACCTTCAAGGGGGCTGTGTGGCACTACCTACAGGGGGGCAGTGTGGCACTACCTACAGGGGGCTGTGTGGAATTACCTACAGGGGGCTGTGTGGAATTACCTACAGGGGGGCTGTGTGGCATTACCTACAGGGGGCAGTGTGGAATTACCTACAGGGGGCAGTGTGGCATTACCTACAGGGGGCAGTGTGGCATTACCTACAGGGGGCAGTGTGGCATTACCTACAGGGGGCAGTGTGGCATTACCTACAGGGGGCAGTGTGGCATTACCTACAGGGGGCAGTGTGGCGTTACCTACAGGGGGCAGTGTGGCATTACCTAGAGGGGGGCTGTGTGGAATTACCTACAGGGTGCTGAGTGGAATTACCTACAGGGGAGCTGTGTGGAATTACCTACAGGGAGTTGTGTGGCATTACCTACAGGGAGCTGTGTGGCATTACCTACAGGGAGCTGTGTGGCACTACCTACAGGAGGGCTGTGTGGCACTACCTACAGGGAGCTGTGTGGCATTACCTACAGGGGGCTGTGTGGCATTACCTACAGTGGGCTGTGTGGCATTACCTACAGGGGGCTGTGTGGCATTGCCTACAGGGAGCTGTGTGTCACTACCTAGAGGGGGCATTGTGGCATTACCTACAGGGGACTGTGTGTCACTACCTACAGGTGGCTCTGTGGCATTACCTACAAGGGGGCTGTGTGGCACTACCTACAGGGGGGCTGTGTGGCACTACCTACAGGGGGGCTGTGTGGAATTACCTACAGGGGGCTGTGTGGAATTACCTACAGGGGGCTTTGTGGCATTACCTAAAGGGGCAGTGTGGCATTACCTACAGGGGGGCTGTGTGGCATTACATACAGGGGGCAGTGTGGCATTACCTACAGGGGGCAGTGTGGCAATACCTACAGGGGGCAGTGTGGCATTACCTACAGGGGGCAGTGTGGCATTACCTACAGGGGGCAGTGTGGCGTTACCTACAGGGGGCAGTGTGGCATTACCTAGAGGGGGGCTGTGTGGAATTACCTACAGGGTGCTGAGTGGAATTACCTACAGGGGAGCTGTGTGGAATTACCTACAGGGAGTTGTGTGGCATTACCTACAGGGAGCTGTGTGGCATTACCTACAGGGAGCTGTGTGGCACTACCTACAGGAGGGCTGTGTGGCACTACCTACAGGGAGCTGTGTGGCATTACCTACAGGGGGCTGTGTGGCATTACCTACAGTGGGCTGTGTGGCATTACCTACAGGGGGCTGTGTGGCATTGCCTACAGGGAGCTGTGTGGCATTACCTACAGGGGGCTGTGTGGCATTACCTACAGTGGGCTGTGTGGCATTACCTACAGGGGGCTGTGTGGCATTGCCTACAGGGAGCTGTGTGTCACTACCTAGAGGGGGCATTGTGGCATTACCTACAGGGGACTGTGTGTCACTACCTACAGGTGGCTCTGTGGCATTACCTACAAGGGGGCTGTGTGGCACTACCTACAGGGGGGCTGTGTGGCACTACCTACAGGGGGGCTGTGTGGAATTAACTACAGGGGGCTATGTGGAATTACCTACAGGGGGCTTTGTGGCATTACCTAAAGGGGCAGTGTGGCATTACCTACAGGGGGGCTGTGTGGCATTACCTACAGGGGGCAGTGTGGCATTACCTACAGGGGGCAGTGTGGCAATACCTACAAGGGGGCTGTGTGGAATTACCTACAGGGGGGCTGTGTGGAATTACCTACAGGGAGTTGTGTGGCACTACCTACAGGGAGCTGTGTGGCACTACCTACAGGAGGGCTGTGTGGCACTACCTACAGGGAGCTGTGTGGCATTACCTACAGGGGGCTGTGTGGCATTACCTACAGGGGGCTGTGTGGCATTGCATACAGGGGGCATTGTGGCATTACCTACAGGGGACTGTGTGTCACTACCTACAGGGGGCTATGTGGCATTGCCTACAGGGGGCTGTGTGGCACTACTTACAGGGTGCTGTGTGGCATTACCTACAGGGGGCTATATGGCAATACCTACAAGAGGGCTGTGTGGCAATACCTACAGGGAGCTGTGTGGCATTACCTACAGGGGGTTGTGTGGCACTAGTTATAGGGTGCTGTTTGGCACTACCTACAAGGGAGCTGTGTGGAATTACCTACAAGGGGGCTGTGTAGCACTACCTACAGGGGGCTGTGTGGCACTACCTACAGGGGGCTGTGTGGCATTGCCTACAGGGGGTTGTGTGGCACTAGTTATAGGGTGCTGTTTGGCACTACCTACAAGGGGGCTGTGTGGCACTACCTACAGGGGGGCTGAGTGGCACTACCTACAGGGGGCTGTGTGGAACTACCTACAGGGGGGCTGAGTGGCACTACATACAGGGGGCTGTGTGGCACTACCTACAGGGGCTGTGTGGCACTACCAACAGGGGGCTGTGTGGCATTACCTACAAGGGGGCTGTGTGGCATTACCCACAAGGGGGCTCTGTGGCATTACCTACAAGGGGGCTGTGTGGCACTACCTACAGGGGGGCTGTGTGGCACAACCTACAGGGGGGCTGTGTGGAATTACCTACAGGGGGCTGTGTGGAATTACCTACAGGGGGCTGTGTGGAATTACCTACAGGGGGGCTGTGTGGCATTGCCTACAGGGGGCAGTGTGGCATTACCTACAGGGGGCAGTGTGGCATTACCTAGAGGGGGGCTGTGTGGAATTACCTACAGGGTGCTGTGTGGAATTACCTACAGGGAGCTGTGTGGCATTTCCTACAGGGAGCTGTGTGGCACTACCTACAGGAGGGATGTGTGGCACTACCTACAGGGAGCTGTGTGGCATTACCTACAGGGGGCTGTGTGGCATTACCTACAGGGGGCTGTGTGGCATTGCCTACAGGGAGCTGTGTGTCACTACCTAGAGGGGGCATTGTGGCATTACCTACAGGGGACTGTGTGTCACTACCTACAGGGGGCTCTGTGGCATTACCTACAAGGGGGCTGTGTGGCACTACCTACAGGGGGCCTGTGTGGCACTACCTACAGGGGGGCTGTGTGGAATTACCTACTGGGGGCTGTGTGGAATTACCTACAGGGGGGCTGTGTGGCATTACCTACAGGGGGCAGTGTGGCATTACCTACAGGGGGCTGTGTGGCATTACCTACAGGGGGCAGTGTGGCATTACCTACAGGGGGCAGTGTGGCATTACCTACAGGGGGGCTGTGTGGAATTACCTACAGGGGGGCTGTGTGGAATTACCTACATGGAGTTGTGTGGCACTACCTACAGGGAGGTGTGTGGCACTACCTACAGGAGGGCTATGTGGCACTACCTACAGGGAGCTGTGTGGCATTACCTACAGGGGGCTGTGTGGCATTACCTACAGGGAGCTGTGTGGCATTACCTACAGGGGGCTGTGTGGCATTACCTACAGGGGGCTGTGTGGCATTACCTACAGTGAGCTGTGTGGCATTACCTACAGGGGGTTGTGTGGCACTAGTTATAGGGTGCTGTTTGGCACTACCTACAAGGGGGCTGTGTGGCACTACCGACAAGGGGGCTGTGTGGCATTATCTACACGGGGGCTGTCTGGCATTACCTACAGGGAGCTTTGTGGCACTACCTACTAGGGGTCTGTGTGGCATTACCTACAAGGGGGCTTTGTGGCATTACCTACAAGGGGGGTGTGTGGCATTACCTACAGGGGACTGTGTGGCATTACCTACAGTGGACTGTGTGGCATTACCTACAAGGGGGTAGTGTGTCATTACCTACAGGGGGCAGTGTGGCACTACCTACAGGGAGCTGTGTGGCACTACCTACACGGGGCTGTGTGGCATTACCTACAGGGAGCTGTGTGGCATTACCTACAGGGGGTAGTGTGGCACTAGTTATAGGGTGCTGTTTGGCACTACCTACAAGGGGGCTGTGTGGTATTACCTACAAGGGGGCTGTGTGGCACTACCTACAGGGGGCTGTGTGGCATTGCCTACAGGGGGTTGTGTGGCACTAGTTATAGTGTGCTGTTTGGCATTACCTACAGGGGGGCTGTGTGGAATTACCTACAGGGGGGCTGTGTGGCATTACCTACAGGGGGCTGTGTGGCACTACCTACAGGGGCTGTGTGGCACTACCAACATGGGGCCGTGTGGCATTACCTACAAGCGGGCTCTGTGGCATTACCTACAAGGGGGCTGTGTGGCACTACCTACAGGGGGGCTGTGTGGCACTACCTACAGGGGGGCTGTGTGGAATTACCTACAGGGGGCTGTGTGGAATTACCTACAGGGGGGCTGGTTGGCATTACCTACAGGGGGCAGTGTGGCATTACCTACAGGGGGCAGTGTGGCATTACCTACAGGGGGCAGTGTGGCATTACCTACAGGGGGCAGTGTGGCATTACCTACAGGGGGCAGTGTGGCATTACCTACAGGGGCAGTGTGGCGTTACCTACAGGGGGCAGTGTGGCATTACCTAGAGGGGGGCTGTGTGGAATTACCTACAGGGTGCTGAGTGGAATTACCTACAGGGGAGCTGTGTGGAATTACCTACAGGGAGTTGTGTGGCATTACCTACAGGGAGCTGTGTGGCATTACCTACAGGGAGCTGTGTGGCACTACCTACAGGAGGGCTGTGTGGCACTACCTACAGGGAGCTGTGTGGCATTACCTACAGGGGGCTGTGTGGCATTACCTACAGGGGGCTGTGTGGCATTACCTACAGGGGGCTGTGTGGCATTGCCTACAGGGAGCTGTGTGTCACTACCTAGAGGGGGCATTGTGGCATTACCTACAGGGGACTGTGTGTCACTTCCTACAGGTGACTCTGTGGCATTACCTACAAGGGGGCTGTGTGGCACTACCTACAGGGGGGCTGTGTGGCACTACCTACAGGGGGGCTGTGTGGAATTACCTACAGGGGGCTGTGTGGAATTACCTACAGGGGGCTTTGTGGCATTACCTACAGGGGCAGTGTGGCATTACCTACAGGGGGGCTGTGTGGCATTACCTACAGGGGGCAGTGTGGTATTACCTACAGGGGGCAGTGTGGCAATACCTACAAGGGGGCTGTGTGGAATTACCTACAGGGGGGCTGTGTGGAATTACCTACAGGGAGTTGTGTGGCACTACCTACAGGGAGCTGTGTGGCACTACCTACAGGAGGGCTGTGTGGCACTACCTACAGGGAGCTGTGTGGCATTACCTACAGGGGGCTGTGTGGCATTACCTACAGGGGGCTGTGTGGCATTGCATACAGGGGGCATTGTGGCATTACCTACAGGGGACTGTGTGTCACTACCTACAGGGGGCTGTGTGGCATTGCCTACAGGGGGCTGTGTGGCACTACTTACAGGGTGCTGTGTGGCATTACCTACAGGGGGCTATATGGCAATACCTACAAGAGGGCTGTGTGGCAATACAATACCTACAGGGAGCTGTGTGGCATTACCTACAGGGGGTTGTGTGGCACTAGTTATAGGGTGCTGTTTGGCACTACCTACAAGGGAGCTGTGTGGAATTACCTACAAGGGGGCTGTGTAGCACTACCTACAGGGGGCTGTGTGGCATTGCCTACAGGGGGTTGTGTGGCACTAGTTATAGGGTGCTGTTTGGCACTACCTACAAGGGGGCTGTGTGGCACTACCTACAGGGGGGCTGAGTGGCACTACCTACAGGGGGCTGTGTGGCACTACCTACAGGGGGGCTGAGTGGCACTACATACAGGGGGCTGTGTGGCACTACCTACAGGGGCTGTGTGGCACTACCAACAGGGGGCTGTGTAGCCTTACCTACAAGGGGGCTGTGTGGCATTACCCACAAGGGGGCTCTGTGGCATTACCTACAAGGGGGCTGTGTGGCACTACCTACAGGGGGGCTGTGTGGCACAACCTACAGGGGGGCTGTGTGCAATTACCTACAGGGGGCTGTGTGGAATTACCTACAGGGGGGCTGTGTGGCATTGCCTACAGGGGGCAGTGTGGCATTACCTATAGGGGGCAGTGTGGCATTACTTACAGGGGGGCAGTGTGGCATTACCTACAGGGGGCAGTGTGGCATTACCTACAGGGGGCAGTGTGGCATTACCTACAGGGGGCAGTGTGGCATTACCTACAGGGGGGCTGTGTGGAATTACCTACAGGGGGGCTGTGTGGAATTACCTACAGGGAGCTGTGTGGCATTACCTACAGGGGGCAGTGTGGCATTACCTAGAGGGGGGCTGTGTGGAATTACCTACAGGGTGCTGTGTGGAATTACCTACAGGGGGGCTGTGTGGAATTACCTACATGGAGTTGTGTGGCACTACCTACAGGGAGGTGTGTGGCACTACCTACAGGAGGGCTGTGTGGCACTACCTACAGGGAGCTGTGTGGCATTACCTACAGGGGGCTGTGTGGCATTACCTACAGGGAGCTGTGTGGCATTACCTACAGGGGGCTGTGTGGCATTACCTACAGGGGGCTGTGTGGCATTACCTACAGTGAGCTGTGTGGCATTACCTACAGGGGGTTGTGTGGCACTAGTTATAGGGTGCTGTTTGGCACTACCTACAAGGGGGCTGTGTGACACTACCGACAAGGGGGCTGTGTGGCATTATCTACACGGGGGCTGTCTGGCATTACCTACAGGGAGCTTTGTGGCACTACCTACTAGGGGTCTGTGTGGCATTACCTACAAGGGGGCTTTGTGGCATTACCTACAAGGGGGCTGTGTGGCATTACCTACAGGGGACTGTGTGGCATTACCTACAGTGGACTGTGTGGCATTACCTACAAGGGGGTAGTGTGTCATTACCTACAGGGGGCAGTGTGGCACTACCTACAGGGAGCTGTGTGGCACTACCTACACGGGGCTGTGTGGCATTACCTACAGGGAGCTGTGTGGCATTACCTACAGGGGGTAGTGTGGCACTAGTTATAGGGTGCTGTTTGGCACTACCTACAAGGGGGCTGTGTGGTATTACCTACAAGGGGGCTGTGTGGCACTACCTACAGGGGGCTGTGTGGCATTGCCTACAGGGGGTTGTGTGGCACTAGTTATAGTGTGCTGTTTGGCATTACCTACAGGGGGGCTGTGTGGAATTACCTACAGAGGGGCAGTGTGGCATTACCTACAGGGGGCTGTGTGGCACTACCTACAGGGGCTGTGTGGCACTACCAACATGGGGCCGTGTGGCATTACCTACAAGCGGGCTCTGTGGCATTACCTACAAGGGGGCTGTGTGGCACTACCTACAGGGGGGCTGTGTGGCACTACCTACAGGGGGGCTGTGTGGAATTACCTACAGGGGGCTGTGTGGAATTACCTACAGGGGGGCTGGTTGGCATTACCTACAGGGGGCAGTGTGGCATTACCTACAGGGGGCAGTGTGGCATTACCTACAGGGGGCAGTGTGGCATTACCTACAGGGGGCAGTGTGGCATTACCTACAGGGGGCAGTGTGGCATTACCTACAGGGGCAGTGTGGCGTTACCTACAGGGGGCAGTGTGGCATTACCTAGAGGGGGGCTGTGTGGAATTACCTACAGGGTGCTGAGTGGAATTACCTACAGGGGAGCTGTGTGGAATTACCTACAGGGAGTTGTGTGGCATTACCTACAGGGAGCTGTGTGGCATTACCTACAGGGAGCTGTGTGGCACTACCTACAGGAGGGCTGTGTGGCACTACCTACAGGGAGCTGTGTGGCATTACCTACAGGGGGCTGTGTGGCATTACCTACAGGGGGCTGTGTGGCATTACCTACAGGGGGCTGTGTGGCATTGCCTACAGGGAGCTGTGTGTCACTACCTAGAGGGGGCATTGTGGCATTACCTACAGGGGACTGTGTGTCACTTCCTACAGGTGACTCTGTGGCATTACCTACAAGGGGGCTGTGTGGCACTACCTACAGGGGGGCTGTGTGGCACTACCTACAGGGGGGCTGTGTGGAATTACCTACAGGGGGCTGTGTGGAATTACCTACAGGGGGCTTTGTGGCATTACCTACAGGGGCAGTGTGGCATTACCTACAGGGGGGCTGTGTGGCATTACCTACAGGGGGCAGTGTGGTATTACCTACAGGGGGCAGTGTGGCAATACCTACAAGGGGGCTGTGTGGAATTACCTACAGGGGGGCTGTGTGGAATTACCTACAGGGAGTTGTGTGGCACTACCTACAGGGAGCTGTGTGGCACTACCTACAGGAGGGCTGTGTGGCACTACCTACAGGGAGCTGTGTGGCATTACCTACAGGGGGCTGTGTGGCATTACCTACAGGGGGCTGTGTGGCATTGCATACAGGGGGCATTGTGGCATTACCTACAGGGGACTGTGTGTCACTACCTACAGGGGGCTGTGTGGCATTGCCTACAGGGGGCTGTGTGGCACTACTTACAGGGTGCTGTGTGGCATTACCTACAGGGGGCTATATGGCAATACCTACAAGAGGGCTGTGTGGCAATACCTACAGGGAGCTGTGTGGCATTACCTACAGGGGGTTGTGTGGCACTAGTTATAGGGTGCTGTTTGGCACTACCTACAAGGGAGCTGTGTGGAATTACCTACAAGGGGGCTGTGTAGCACTACCTACAGGGGGCTGTGTGGCATTGCCTACAGGGGGTTGTGTGGCACTAGTTATAGGGTGCTGTTTGGCACTACCTACAAGGGGGCTGTGTGGCACTACCTACAGGGGGGCTGAGTGGCACTACCTACAGGGGGCTGTGTGGCACTACCTACAGGGGGGCTGAGTGGCACTACATACAGGGGGCTGTGTGGCACTACCTACAGGGGCTGTGTGGCACTACCAACAGGGGGCTGTGTGGCATTACCTACAAGGGGGCTGTGTGGCATTACCCACAAGGGGGCTCTGTGGCATTACCTACAAGGGGGCTGTGTGGCACTACCTACAGTGGGGCTGTGTGGCACAACCTACAGGGGGGCTGTGTGCAATTACCTACAGGGGGCTGTGTGGAATTACCTACAGGGGGGCTGTGTGGCATTGCCTACAGGGGGCAGTGTGGCATTACCTATAGGGGGCAGTGTGGCATTACCTACAGGGGGGCAGTGTGGCATTACCTACAGGGGGCAGTGTGGCATTACCTACAGGGAGCTGTGTGGCATTACCTACAGGGAGCTGTGTGGCACTACCTACAGGAGGGCTGTGTGGCACTACCTACAGGGAGCTGTGTGGCATTACCTACAGGGGGCTGTGTGGCATTACCTACAGGGGGCTGTGTGGCATTACCTACAGGGGGCTGTGTGGCATTGCCTACAGGGAGCTGTGTGTCACTACCTAGAGGGGGCATTGTGGCATTACCTACAGGGGACTGTGTGTCACTTCCTACAGGTGACTCTGTGGCATTACCTACAAGGGGGCTGTGTGGCACTACCTACAGGGGGGCTGTGTGGCACTACCTACAGGGGGGCTGTGTGGAATTACCTACAGGGGGCTGTGTGGAATTACCTACAGGGGGCTTTGTGGCATTACCTACAGGGGCAGTGTGGCATTACCTACAGGGGGGCTGTGTGGCATTACCTACAGGGGGCAGTGTGGTATTACCTACAGGGGGCAGTGTGGCAATACCTACAAGGGGGCTGTGTGGAATTACCTACAGGGGGGCTGTGTGGAATTACCTACAGGGAGTTGTGTGGCACTACCTACAGGGAGCTGTGTGGCACTACCTACAGGAGGGCTGTGTGGCACTACCTACAGGGAGCTGTGTGGCATTACCTACAGGGGGCTGTGTGGCATTACCTACAGGGGGCTGTGTGGCATTGCATACAGGGGGCATTGTGGCATTACCTACAGGGGACTGTGTGTCACTACCTACAGGGGGCTGTGTGGCATTGCCTACAGGGGGCTGTGTGGCACTACTTACAGGGTGCTGTGTGGCATTACCTACAGGGGGCTATATGGCAATACCTACAAGAGGGCTGTGTGGCAATACCTACAGGGAGCTGTGTGGCATTACCTACAGGGGGTTGTGTGGCACTAGTTATAGGGTGCTGTTTGGCACTACCTACAAGGGAGCTGTGTGGAATTACCTACAAGGGGGCTGTGTAGCACTACCTACAGGGGGCTGTGTGGCATTGCCTACAGGGGGTTGTGTGGCACTAGTTATAGGGTGCTGTTTGGCACTACCTACAAGGGGGCTGTGTGGCACTACCTACAGGGCGGCTGAGTGGCACTACCTACAGGGGGCTGTGTGGCACTACCTACAGGGGGGCTGAGTGGCACTACATACAGGGGGCTGTGTGGCACTACCTACAGGGGCTGTGTGGCACTACCAACAGGGGGCTGTGTGGCATTACCTACAAGGGGGCTGTGTGGCATTACCCACAAGGGGGCTCTGTGGCATTACCTACAAGGGGGCTGTGTGGCACTACCTACAGGGGGGCTGTGTGGCACAACCTACAGGGGGGCTGTGTGCAATTACCTACAGGGGGCTGTGTGGAATTACCTACAGGGGGGCTGTGTGGCATTGCCTACAGGGGGCAGTGTGGCATTACCTATAGGGGGCAGTGTGGCATTACCTACAGGGGGGCAGTGTGGCATTACCTACAGGGGGCAGTGTGGCATTACCTACAGGGGGCAGTGTGGCATTACCTACAGGGGGCAGTGTGGCATTACCTACAGGGGGGCTGTGTGGAATTACCTACAGGGGGGCTGTGTGGAATTACCTACAGGGAGCTGTGTGGCATTACCTACAGGGGGCAGTGTGGCATTACCTAGAGGGGGGCTGTGTGGAATTACCTACAGGGTGCTGTGTGGAATTACCTACAGGGGGGCTGTGTGGAATTACCTACAGGGAGTTGTGTGGCATTACCTACAGGGAGCTGTGTGGCATTTCCTACAGGGAGCTGTGTGGCACTACCTACAGGAGGGATGTGTGGCACTACCTACAGGGAGCTGTGTGGCATTACCTACAGGGGGCTGTGTGGCATTACCTACATGGGGCTGTGTGGCATTACCTACAGGGGGCTGTGTGGCATTGCCTACAGGGAGCTGTGTGTCACTACCTAGAGGGGGCATTGTGGCATTACCTACAGGGGACTGTGTGTCACTACCTAAAGGGGGCTCTGTGGCATTACCTACAAGGGGGCTGTGTGGCACTACCTACAGGGGGCCTGTGTGGCACTACCTACAGGGGGGAGTGTGGCATTACCTACAGGGGGCAGTGTGGAATTACCTACAGGGGGGCTGTGTGGAATTACCTACAGGGAGCTGTGTGGCATTACCTACAGGGGGCAGTGTGGCATTACCTAGAGGGGGGCTGTGTGGAATTACCTACAGGGTGCTGTGTGGAATTACCTACAGGGGGGCTGTGTGGAATTACCTACAGGGAGTTGTGTGGCATTACCTACAGGGAGCTGTGTGGCATTTCCTACAGGGAGCTGTGTGGCACTACCTACAGGAGGGATGTGTGGCACTACCTACAGGGAGCTGTGTGGCATTACCTACAGGGGGCTGTGTGGCATTACCTACATGGGGCTGTGTGGCATTACCTACAGGGGGCTGTGTGGCATTGCCTACAGGGAGCTGTGTGTCACTACCTAGAGGGGGCATTGTGGCATTACCTACAGGGGACTGTGTGTCACTACCTAAAGGGGGCTCTGTGGCATTACCTACAAGGGGGCTGTGTGGCACTACCTACAGGGGGCCTGTGTGGCACTACCTACAGGGGGGCTGTGTGGAATTACCTACTGGGGGCTGTGTGGAATTACCTACAGGGGGGCTGTGTGGCATTACCTACAGGGGGCAGTGTGGCATTACCTACAGGGGGCTGTGTGGCATTACCTACAGGGGGCAGTGTGGCATTACCTACAGGGGGCAGTGTGGCATTACCTACAGGGGGGCTGTGTGGAATTACCTACAGGGGGGCTGTGTGGAATTACCTACATGGAGTTGTGTGGCACTACCTACAGGGAGGTGTGTGGCACTACCTACAGGAGGGCTGTGTGGCAGTACCTACAGGGAGCTGTGTGGCATTACCTACAGGGGGCTGTGTGGCATTACCTACAGGGAGCTGTGTGGCATTACCTACAGGGGGCTGTGTGGCATTACCTACAGGGGGCTGTGTGGCATTACCTACAGTGAGCTGTGTGGCATTACCTACAGGGGGTTGTGTGACACTAGTTATAGGGTGCTGTTTGGCACTACCTACAAGGGGGCTGTGTGGCACTACCGACAAGGGGGCTGTGTGGCATTATCTACACGGGGGCTGTCTGGCATTACCTACAGGGAGCTTTGTGGCACTACCTACTAGGGGTCTGTGTGGCATTACCTACAAGGGGGCTTTGTGGCATTACCTACAAGGGGGCTGTGTGGCATTACCTACAGGGGACTGTGTGGCATTACCTACAGTGGACTGTGTGGCATTACCTACAAGGGGGTAGTGTGTCATTACCTACAGGGGGCAGTGTGGCACTACCTACAGGGAGCTGTGTGGCACTACCTACAGGGGGCTGTGTGGCATTACCTACAGGGAGCTGTGTGGCATTACCTACAGGGGGTAGTGTGGCACTAGTTATAGGGTGCTGTTTGGCACTACCTACAAGGGGGCTGTGTGGTATTACCTACAAGGGGGCTGTGTGGCACTACCTACAGGGGGCTGTGTGGCATTGCCTACAGGGGGTTGTGTGGCACTAGTTATAGTGTGCTGTTTGGCATTACCTACAGGGGGGCTGTGTGGAATTACCTACAGGGGGGCTGTGTGGCATTACCTACAGGGGGCTGTGTGGCACTACCTACAGGGGCTGTGTGGCACTACCAACATGGGGCCGTGTGGCATTACCTACAAGCGGGCTCTGTGGCATTACCTACAAGGGGGCTGTGTGGCACTACCTACAGGGGGGCTGTGTGGCACTACCTACAGGGGGGCTGTGTGGAATTACCTACAGGGGGCTGTGTGGAATTACCTACAGTGGGGCTGGTTGGCATTACGTACAGGGGGCAGTGTGGCATTACCTACAGGGTGCTGTGTGGAATTACCTACAGGGGGGCTGTGTGGAATTACCTACAGGGAGTTGTGTGGCATTACCTACAGGGAGCTGTGTGGCATTTCCTACAGGGAGCTGTGTGGCACTACCTACAGGAGGGATGTGTGGCACTACCTACAGGGAGCTGTGTGGCATTACCTACAGGGGGCTGTGTGGCATTACCTACATGGGGCTGTGTGGCATTACCTACAGGGGGCTGTGTGGCATTGCCTACAGGGAGCTGTGTGTCACTACCTAGAGGGGGCATTGTGGCATTACCTACAGGGGACTGTGTGTCACTACCTAAAGGGGGCTCTGTGGCATTACCTACAAGGGGGCTGGGTGGCACTACCTACAGGGGGCCTGTGTGGCACTACCTACAGGGGGGCTGTGTGGAATTACCTACTGGGGGCTGTGTGGAATTACCTACAGGGGGGCTGTGTGGCATTACCTACAGGGGGCAGTGTGGCATTACCTACATGGGGCTGTCTGGCATTACCTACAGGGAGCTTTGTGGCACTACCTACTAGGGGTCTGTGTGGCATTACCTACAAGGGGGCTTTGTGGCATTACCTACAAGGGGGCTGTGTGGCATTACCTACAGGGGACTGTGTGGCATTACCTACAGTGGACTGTGTGGCATTACCTACAAGGGGGTAGTGTGTCATTACCTACAGGGGGCAGTGTGGCACTACCTACAGGGAGCTGTGTGGCACTACCTACAGGGGGCTGTGTGGCATTACCTACAGGGAGCTGTGTGGCATTACCTACAGGGGGTAGTGTGGCACTAGTTATAGGGTGCTGTTTGGCACTACCTACAAGGGGGCTGTGTGGTATTACCTACAAGGGGGCTGTGTGGCACTACCTACAGGGGGCTGTGTGGCATTGCCTACAGGGGGTTGTGTGGCACTAGTTATAGTGTGCTGTTTGGCATTACCTACAGGGGGGCTGCGTGGAATTACCTACAGGGGGGCTGTGTGGCATTACCTACAGGGGGCTGTGTGGCACTACCTACAGGGGCTGTGTGGCACTACCAACATGGGGCCGTGTGGCATTACCTACAAGCGGGCTCTGTGGCATTACCTACAAGGGGGCTGTGTGGCACTACCTACAGGGGGCTGTGTGGCACTACCTACAGGGGGGCTGTGTGGAATTACCTACAGGGGGCTGTGTGGAATTACCTACAGGGGGGCTGGTTGGCATTACCTACAGGGGGCAGTGTGGCATTACCTACAGGGGGCAGTGTGGCATTACCTACAGGGGGCAGTGTGGCATTACCTACAGGGGGCAGTGTGGCATTACCTACAGGGGGCAGTGTGGCATTACCTACAGGGGCAGTGTGGCGTTACCTACAGGGGGCAGTGTGGCATTACCTAGAGGGGGGCTGTGTGGAATTACCTACAGGGTGCTGAGTGGAATTACCTACAGGGGAGCTGTGTGGAATTACCTACAGGGAGTTGTGTGGCATTACCTACAGGGAGCTGTGTGGCATTACCTACAGGGAGCTGTGTGGCACTACCTACAGGAGGGCTGTGTGGCACTACCTACAGGGAGCTGTGTGGCATTACCTACAGGGGGCTGTGTGGCATTACCTACAGGGGGCTGTGTGGCATTACCTACAGGGGGCTGTGTGGCATTGCCTACAGGGAGCTGTGTGTCACTACCTAGAGGGGGCATTGTGGCATTACCTACAGGGGACTGTGTGTCACTTCCTACAGGTGACTCTGTGGCATTACCTACAAGGGGGCTGTGTGGCACTACCTACAGGGGGGCTGTGTGGCACTACCTACAGGGGGGCTGTGTGGAATTA